>NC_064841.1:25052857-26299285 GCF_024166365.1 Elephas maximus indicus
TACCCATAAACACTACTTGGGCACCATTGCATATCAGACAATATGAGAGAACCTTTTTTTTAGGGATACAGCCATTTTTCTTGCCCTTAATTTATTTATACTCTAAAGGAAGAGAAAGTATATAGATAGTTATAAAAGTAAATATAGACTTAAAATTTTGATACATGCTATGAAAATAAATAAGTAAAAGCACAGATAAAAGACCATAAAAGAGGAGCCTAATTTTAGTAAAAGTTCTTTGGTAAATGTTACGCGTTCAGCTACTAACTGAAAGGTCGATGGTTCAAACCCACCCAGAGGTGCCTCAGCAGAAAGGCCTGGTGATCTGCTTCTGAAAGGTAACAGCCAAGAAAACACTACGGAGTGCCGTTCTCCTGTGCAACACTCGGGGTCGCCACGAGTCAGAATCGACAGCAACTGGTTTGCTCTCCTGTGCAACACACGGGGTCGCCACGGGTCAGAATCGACAGCAACTGGTTTGCTCTCCTGTGCAACACACGGGGTCGCCACGGGTCAGAATCGACAGCAACTGGTTTGCTCTCCTGTGCAACACACGGGGTCGCCACGGGTCAGAATCGACAGCAACTGGTTTTTAATTTTGGTAATGTTTTCAAGAAAGGCCTCTCCAGGAATGTCTAAAGATATATAAGAGATGAAGAAGGTGATTTATTTTGGCTTCTTTATGATGTGAATAAAAACTTTAAAGAAGCCATGAAGAAGGAAATTTTTACTTTGCAATTGCTTTCGTATTTTTGATAGAAACATGAATCCAACCCACAATATCTTCTGGACTGTGGCCTCCTGAAATATAGAGGACACCTCCTATTTCTTTAATATCGTGTTGATAAAATTCCAAACTGAAGGAGTGGCTACTCCATAAATGCTTGTTGACTGAACATAGGAGAAAGGGTTAAAGATAAATGACAAGATAAGTATGTACAATTTAGGTCACACCACCGCAGTCACTTCAATGAAGAGGTTACTATGCTCATTAACCAATCTGAAGAACCATTAGCAACAGAAAATAGAGAGAGTGAAAATAAGTATTGAGGAACAGCGTATTACAATTAAATTAACGGGGTTTCGGGAGTATCCATGAAAGTTCCCGCAGCTTCTGCCTCTTCTTTATAATGTCATGGTTCTAATTTACCTCATTTATATTAATGAACAGAGAATTGCACGACTATTAGCATGATTAAAAATTACATTAATGCTCAGTAAATCTACACCTAATTATTATGATTAATGAGAAGTTGATCATCTTGGACCAGATTAACAACCTAAAGCAAGTGAAACAGAGCAAAAGAGCTTTTTCTTGCTTACCCAGGTCTTGAGACTTTTTTATTTAATGAAGCCCTGAACAATCCACTCAGGAATGTTATATACTAATTCGCTATAACCATCCATTTACATAGATTTACATAGATTATATTTTTCACATTTATGTATTTATTTGAAATAATTATTTCCAACTGCATTAAAATGTGGTCTTATGACTGGCTTTATTCAGTGTTAATGTTCCAGGATGAAACCGAATAATAGAACCAATCATACATTTTCCTCTGCCCGCTTCCAAGTCATCTGTTTCCAGTTTCTCCAATAAGCCAAATTATGCACCTTTGCAGTCATCAAACTAAACATTAAGAGACATAAATCTCGCCTATTATTTATCTCAAAAAGAATTTGAGGTGATAAAAGGAAATGACAGAGGAACTCACATTTATTTTAATCAGCTCAGGATCTGACTTCCTTTTTTAATCTAGAACAGGTAAGTGATTTTTCTTAGCCTTGACTTCAGTTATACATTCTTTCCTTCCTTAATTCTGTCTTTATTAATACTGCAATATGATATCCACATCTTATGCTTTGGTCCACTTTATCTTCTATCTTCTCTGTCTGAGAGATGTCCATGGAAACAAACCTGGAGCCAACGGTAGACTCCTCGAGTGCAGTGGTCTATGATGTGCGCTTTGACAGCACAACAAGCAAACAGCTGTCAAGCATAACGTTTCTATGGGCTCCGTGACAAGCTTCTAATGAAGCAGAGACGATTTCACAGTCACATGGCCTTAATGCACGGAAAGTGTTGCCCCATCTCAAATCTGTATTTATTCTGCACTCTATTACCAAGATTTTCTTTCTGTATTATGGGATCACATTTATGATAAATTTAAACATACATATGTCGCTTCTCTAGGCATACCCATAGTTTAAAAGTTCATATATTAATCCAGAAAATATATATTGAGGGACTTCTCTGTGCCAGTTCATGGCTGGGGTTTCAATAGTGCACAAGACAAAGTGTCCTTATCTTCACAGAGCTTCTAGTTTAGTGGGGATGACAGAAGCTGAAGCATTTATAACTGTGAGGAGTGTTCCAAAAGCGAAAAGACAGGGAAACCCAGGCTAATCTGGGAGATCGGGGAAGAGCTCCCTAAGAAAATGACATTTAAGATGGGAGCTTGAAGAATGGAATAGTTGCTAGCAGTTTATCCTGGAGGAAGAACTAGGACTCTGGGGAATAAAATGGAATTTATCACTGGATATCCATTCAAATAAAAAACTCAAATAGCATAATAGAAAGAGTTTGGGGTTTAGAGCCCCACAGGGCTATATTACAGTCTAAGTCCAGTTCTTAGGTTCTATAACATTGGTGGAATTATTTAATCTTCTTGTTTTATCTGCCATAAAACTAGAGACGGTATCTCCCATATAGGATGACTGTGAGGATTAAATGAGATACTATATAATAAAAATGCCTAGCACAATAGCGGGCCCTTCAAGAATGTTAATTTTGTTTTCTTATAAGAAAAATCGCCTAAACTTCTCTTGCAGCTAATGCACAAAAGGAAATTTTGGAAGCGTGTTATGAAAGTGCTTTTGATGTGGAGCCAAATGACTTCTAAAATTAGGTAAGAAAATAGACTGTGGATTCAGTCAAATCTGTGTCAAGTCACTGTTCAGCCACTAGTTGTGTGGCCTTGAAGAGATTATCTTCTTTGAAACTTGACTTCCTCATCTGTAAAATGAGGAGATAGTAGTGCCCAGGTCACAAAATGTTAGAATAAAATGAGATACTAAAGGCCAAACCCATGGGAGGGCTATTGACAAACAGTAAGTGTTCAGTAAAGGTTAGTTGTTTGTATTACTATAGTGGGAGTAGCGGCAGCAATAGCAGCTGTCGGGAGTAACAAACCATCTCCGGCTACATTCTGTTAGCTACATATGCAAAGCGAGAGGTAAGAAATAAAGCGAGAGGAACAAATCATTAGAAAAGATGTACCAAAAGGAAATAATTAAAAGAGATCTCAACAATCGTCCAAAAAAATACTTGAGTGTTACAGACATAGTGTTGATATAAGGTTTGGGTGGTCAGAGATTTTAAAACAAATTTTGCAGGAAACATTAGAAATATGTATATATGAGACGGTCAGTTATACCTAAATATTGATACTTGGTTCTTGCACAGTATATCAGTTACCTATTGCTGCGTAATACCTCCTCCAAAACTTGGTGGCTTAAAATAAAACAATGAACATCCTATTTGTTCACAATTTTGTTGGTTAGCTATTTGGGCTGGGCTTAGCTCTCAGGTTCCTCTGCTGGTCTTGCCTTTGGTCATTCATGCAGATGCAGTCATCTGGCTGCTCAGCTAGGGCTGGATTGTCCAGGATGGCCTCACTCACATGTCTGGTAGATGGATACTGCTATTAGCAGGGTCTTTCTCTCCATAGCAGGTCCTGGGTGACACAAACGGTTAAGTGCTGAGCTACTAATGGAAAGGTTGGCAGTTAAAACACACCCAAAAGGACCTCAGAAGAAAGGCCTGGTAATTTGCTTCTGAAAGATCACAGCCATGAGCACTCCGTGGAGGGCAGTTCTACTCTGAATCACTTGGGGTCACCATGAATTGGAATTCACTTGACAGCAACTGGTTTTTTTTTTTTTTTTCCCCCCTCCATATGCTCTTTCATCCTCAAGGACGGGAGCATGGGCTTCTTCATAGGGTGGTCTCAGGACAGCAAGAAAATGAGAACAAAACCTGCAAATTCTCTTGATGTCTAGGCTCGGAACTTCTGAATAGCATCACTGCCATATTCATTGGTCACAGCAAATCATAAGGCCAGGCCAAATTACAGAGGAAGAGAAATGGACTATACCCCCTGAGAGGGGTGGCAAAGTCAAATTGCAAAAGGAAGTATAATAAGTCCCTGGGTTAAGAACATCCAACTTACGGACAACACATATTTAAGAATGGACTGTCATAAAGCCTATTAAAAATTTTGGTGAAACACAATGGTTCATGATAATGGACACACACACTACTTTGTGGTGCTCATGAAAACACTGCGCAGTTTGGAAGTGTTTCTTAAGTGTTTCACATGCATTAAAAAAAACAAAACCCGTTGCCATCTGGTAGATTCCAACTCATAGTGACCCTATAGAATAGAGTAGAACTATCCCATAGGGTTTCCAGGGAGTGCCTGATGGATTCCAACTGTTAACCTTTTGGTTAGCAGCTATAGCTCTTAACCAGTACGCCACCAGGGTTTCCTTAAAATGCTAAGACAAACATTTGACTAACTAACACTAAATAAGAATGGTATGTACCTGTTCCAAAGTATCTACAAGTTTGAATTAAAGACAGACTTAGGAATGGGTCTTGTCTGTAACCCGGAGACTGTCTGTACATACATGCATAGGAGGAATTTCTAAGAATTTATTTTCTTGCAATCTGCCACATACAAAAAAAAAAAAAAAAAAATTTATACAGCTAGCTCATATTCCCTACCCTTTCACAGTAATAGTACTACCTAAGTTTTATCGCCACATGAAACTTAGTCTTACCCCATTCCTCCTTATCTTCTTTCATATAAAATATAAAACATGCAGATAGTGAAATCACTTGATCTGAGTAGATCTCTACATTTAATCTGTAACAGAATCATCAGGAAGCTTAAGAAAAAATAGAGTTCCCAGGACCTCACCTCCCACCACTCAAATCTTCTGATTTAAATTGATCGGGCATATGGCCAAGACATTGTGTATTCTCTCTCTTCCCCCCCTCCCATTTTTGTTTCTCTTCTTTCCTCTCCTCTCCTCTTCTCTTTTACAAGATCCTCAGATGATTCTAACAAATATTGAGGGTTGAGAACCACTGTGTCTAAGTTCTCTCAGTTATTTTTTAACACAAATATTTGTGGTCTTAAAACACTCCTTCTCTTACTTTCTATGGAGCCCTGGTGGTGCAGTGGTGAAGAGCTCGTGGAAAGACCAGTCGCTAAAAAAGAACATCATGTTTGGTAATCCAGAGGGTCAGGGAAAATTAGGGAAACCCTCAGGAAGACCGAATGACACAATAGCCACAACCATGGGCTCAAACATACGAAAGATCACAAAGATGGTACAGGACTGGCCAACGTTTGGTTCTGTCATGCCTAAGATCACAGTGAGTCAGAGCTGACTCGACAGAAACTAACAACAAACAACAACATTTCTCATCCCCATCAGCTCACCTTTCTTCCCACTGCCAAAAAGCTTTAACTGAGACCATCACCTTGTTTTACTACAACAGCCTCTGCTGGGCCCTCTGAATCAGTAATCCCCAATGTTTCCACATAACTGCTGGCGTAATTTCTTCTCTAAAATGCAAATCAATTCACTGCCAATGGAATCTATGTAACGGTGTGCCATGGTTGGAGAAGCTCTCTAAAGCCATAGTATGGCAGGCCTAGGGAGCAAAATGTAAATATTTCGCCTCCAAGATGAAGAGGAAATTATAAAAGTTTTTGACCTAGGGCTTAATTCTTGAAAAACAGCGTTTTAAGATTTATGTGGCAGTAGTAGGGGAAACCTTGGGGTAGGGACAGCTGTTGCGTAACTACTGTAATAACTCAGGCATGCGGTAATAATAATCCTATAATGGTCAGAATCCCACAAATGTGCTGACTGGACTGACTTATGATTATGAGCACAAATCTCAAATGGACGCTCAGAAAAGTCAGGTATTCCTACTGCACTTTCATGGTAAATTCACTTTCCTACTCTTCAAACTAATATTTTGCATTTCCTCTCTCCTTGAATCCCCAGTATCCCCCTTCTTACCCCTTTTTCTTACCTGCTGTACTCACCTAATACCTCACAAGGAAAACAGGTTGGAAACGATTTCCTTACAATTTCTCCACAAAATTCCCCTTGGGACTTGCTTCTGCACCCACTATGCTCTGCCTTCCCTCTGATTTCTGTGAAAGCAGCATACCAGTTCCCTCCTTTGCATATGAATCCCTTCCCATACCAAACCTACCCAGGGGCTTTAAGGAAGTGTTCTCTTTCTCTCCCTTATGTAAATCTGTCTAGTGGAACAATGGTTAAGAGCTACAGATTCTAACCAAAAGGACAGCAATTCAAATCCACTAGCCACTACTTGGAAACCCTGTGGAGCATTCCTACTCTGCTGTACAGGGTTGCTATGATTGGAATCAACTAGAAGATAACGAGTTTGGTTTGCTTTGTTTTATAGGCACAAAATATGCCTCAATGTTGTCCTTTAAGACAAGCAAAGCAAAATGAAAAATCTTTCATTCCACATCTCATTTCCTTTACCTTCTAAGACTGCAGGAAGTTTCTCACACCAAGCACTCCTTGTTGTTTTTAGGTGCCATTGAGTCAGTTCCAATTCATAGCAACCCTATCCACAACAGAACAAAACACTGCCCGATCCTGTGCCATTCTCACAATATTGTTGCTATGCTTGAGCCCATTGTTGCAACCACTGTGTCAATCCATCTCAACATGGGTCTTCCTCTTTTTAGCTGACCCTGTACTTTACCAAGCATGATGTCCTTCTCCAGGGACTAATCTCTCCTGATAACACGTCCAAAGTATATGAGACATACTCTCATCATCCTTGCTTCTAAGGAGCATTCTAGTTGTACTTCTTCCAAGACAGATTTGTTCGTTCTTTCGGCAGTCCACGGTATATTCAATATTCTTTGCCAACACCACAATTAAAAGCATCAACCCTTCTCAGGTCTTTCTTACTCACTGTCCAGCTTTTGCATGCATATGAGGTAACTGAAAACACCATGACTTGGGTCAGATGTACCGTAGTCCTCAAGGTGGTATCTTTGCTTTCCAAAGGTCTTTTGCAGCCAATTTGTGCATTGCAACGTGTCTTTTGATTTCTTGACTGCTGCTTCCATGGGTGTTCATTGTGGATCCAAGTAAAACAAAATCCTTGACAACCTCAATCTTTTCTCTGTTTATCATGATGTTGCTTATTGGTCTAGTTGTGAGGATTTTTGTTTTCTTTATGTTGAGGTGTAATCCATACTGAAGGCTGTGGCCTCTGATCTTCATCAGTAAGTGCTTCAAGTCCTCTTGAAGCAAGCAAGGTTGTGTCATCTGCATAAAGCAGGTTGTTAATGAGTTTTCCTCCAATGTTCTCCACATAGTCCAGCTTCTTGGATTATTTGCTCAGTATTGTTTATATATAGATTGAATATGTAAGGTGAAATGATACAACACACCTTTCCTTACTTTAAACCAATCAGTATCCCCTTGTTCTGTTTGAATGACTACCTCTTGATCTATGTACAGATTCCTAATGAGCACAATTAAATGTTCTGGAATTCCCATTCACCACAATGTTACCCATAATTTGTTATGATCCACATAGTCGAATGCCTTAGCATAGTTGATAAAACACAGGTAAACATCTTTCTGGTATTCTCTGCTTTCAGCCAAGGTCCAGCTGACATTAGCAATGATATCCCTGGTTTCACTCCACTTCTAAATCTGGCTTGAATTTCTGGAAGTTCCCTGTCGATATACGGCTGCGGCTGCTTTTGAGTGATCTTCAGCAAAATTTTGCTTGCATATGATATTAATGATATTGTTCTATAATTTCTGCATCTGGTTGGGTCACCTTTCTTGGGAATAGGCATAAATATAGTTATCCTCATTTTACTTGGATCCACAATCAACAGCCATGGAAGCAGCAGTCAAGAAACCAAAAGACACATTGCATTGGGCAAATCTGCTGCAAAGGACCTCTTCAAAGTGTTGAAGAGCAAAGATGTCACCCTGAAGACTAAGGTGCACCTGACCCAAGCCATGGTATTTTCAATCACATCATATGCATGTGAAAGCTGGACAATGAATAAGGAAGACCGAAGAAGAATTGACACCTTTGAATTGTGGTGTTGGCGAAGAATACTGAATATACCATGGACTGCCAAAAGAACGAACAAATCTGTCTTGGAAGAAGTGTGGCCAGAATGCTCCTTAGAGGCAAGGATGGCGAGACTACATCCTACATACTTTAGACATGTTGTCAGGAGGGATCAGTCCCTGGAGAAGGACATCATGTTTGGCAGAGTACAGGGTCAGCAGAAAAGAGGAAGACCCTCAACGAGGCGGACTGACACAGTGGCTGCCACAATGAGCTCAAGCATAACAATGATTGTAAGGATGGCACAGGACGGGGCAGTGTTTCACTCTGTCATGCATAGGGTTGCTATGAGTCGGAATCGAGTCGACAGCACGTAACAACAACAACAATACATATCTTCTAGTCAGTTGTCCAGGTTGCTGTCTTCCATGTTTCTTGGCATAGGTGAGTGAGCACTTCCAGCGCTGCATCCGTTTGTTGAAACATCTCAATTGGTATTCCTTCAATTCCTGGAACCTTGTTTTTCCCCAATGCATTCGGTGCAGCTTGAACTTCTTTCTTCAGTACCATCAATTCCTTATCATATGTTATTTCCTGAAATAGTTGAACGTCGACCAATTCATTTTGGTATAGTGACTCTGTATATTCCTTCCATCTTCTAGGTGCTGGGATTCTGTGTTTTACAGTGCCTGGCACATGTTAGGAACATAGAAATTATGTTAAATGAATCAGTATCTGTGTGTGAAGGAAAAATGGGTCAATCATTTAAAACTTCTGGATAATATAAATAAATTTATTTATAAGTCTTATTTAGAAATCTTATAAAGATAGATATATGTAAAATAATTAAATAACATACAGAGTAAGTATAGCGAGTAAAATTATCATTGCATATTCCATGCCTGTGTTTATGTTAAATTTGACCTTTAAAATCATTTGTTTTGTTAGCAAATGTAATACATGATCATATTCCATCTTCATTTAAATAACTGAAGAAATATATAATCAAATAGTTGCTTCCTTGTCACTAGATTTCTACAAATCTTAGTGGTGTATAACAGCATCCATCTATATTTGAAATAATTTATGAATCATTACCTTTTCTAAATACTATTTTGTGTATATCTTTCAATTGTCTAACAATTTGTTTTGCTCCTAAAATGTAGCAAGCACTACACACAGTGTGATATAAAGACAAACAACACTTGGTTCTAGCCAGCTTATAATACCATTTTACCTAGTGCTGCTATAACACAAATACCGCAAGTTGATGGCTATAAGGAACAGAAATTTATTTTCCTACAGTTCTGGAGGCTAAAAGATTGAATCAGGAGTTTGGCAGTATTGATTCCTTCCTTGTAAGTAGCCTTGGGCATTCCTTGGATGCTGGGAGATCTTCACGTGACATCTGGGTGTCCACGTGTGTCTCTGTGTCTATGCTGTTCTTTATATCACTCAGAAGTGATTAGATTTGGAACCCACCCTCCTGGGCTATGAACTAATTAAAGTAGCAAAGAAAACCCTATTTCCAAGCATGGTTATTATATCCACAGGGATAAGGGTTAGGATTCCAGCATATATGCAGTGGGGCGGCGGGGGGGGAGGTACACAATTTAATCCACAATACCATGGCATCAGAGAACCTGAAATCAATAATCACAATGCCATGTCGAAAGTGTAAGGAACATATATATGGGAAGGAAGGTGATGGGTCAACTAACTGTGCCAAGGGAATCTGGAAAGATCTCCCAGAGTTGTAGCATATCTCACCAGGTGTGGTTATTATAAAGCCTGCTCCAACAGAATTAAAAATGCATCCAATTTGTCATAAATTTTCAATGGTTTTCTAATTGTTCCTCCTTCTCTTTTTCCTATTTAGATAAAACATTTAGACAGGCTCTTTTTCATACATTTTTCCATGCCAGTATCCTTAATACAAATTCTTAAATATCTTTTTTAAACCACCACAGGTATAATGTGACTGAAGTATTTATATTAATCCTATAAATGTTACCAATGAATTATTCTTCAAAGTTATTCATTTTGAATCTTCTTTTGTATCTAGGCCACATGAAACACACCAAGTTTTCCAATATCTTCAGTTGTTGAGTATCAGTAATTCAAACCAGATAATATGCTAAGCTTAATATCACAAGAGTCATATAAAAGAATGTATTAGTCCAAGAAAAGCTAATATTTTCTCTTAGCTCACTCAGCTATGAAACAAATACTCTTGAAACCATTTTACTTTTGACTATTGAGCATCACATCCCTTGTAACCAAGGAAACAGGTTTCAGCTCCAAGTTTAACAGGCAGAAGGCAATCATATGTCTGAGGTGAGGGTCACCCTCAGCAACCTTCTTCTCAGGTAATGCATCCCACTTTATCACCTTGCCTGAACTACTCTGCACCTGTGACTTAAGTCACAACTCTCTTCTGCATAATATTATCTCTGGTCTGGTTGTGAGATCACCCTAATTTAAAGCTATAACCAAGAGCAAAACAATTTCTACAGTTGAAGCAGGTTCTAAAATGCAGCCTTAAAAAACATTATGTCTTACAAACTAGAAACAATAAAACTTTGTTGTTAACACAGCTGGGAAGAGTAACCTACATAGAATGCAAGAATTCCTGAGTAGCAAAACTGGGCGGTTCTGACTTCAAATATCTCATGAAGTTTCAGTCAAGCTATTTGAGGAAGCTGCAGCAATCTGCAGGTTTGACTGTGGCTTGAGGATCCTCTTCCAAACTCACTCACAGGGCTGATGGCAAGAGGCCTCAGATCCTCACCAGGTTTTGCTGTTAGGTGCCATAGAGAAAGAAACACTGCCCGGTCCTGTGCCATCCTCAGTCATTGCTATTTTAGAGTCCACTGTTGCAGCCACTGTGTTAATCCATCTCATTGAGGGTATTCCTCTTTTTCACCGATCGTCTATTTTACCAAGGATGATGATCTTCTTCAGGGCTGGTCCCTCCTGATAACACGTCCAAAGTAAGAAAGATGAAGTCTCACCATCCTTGCTTCTAAGGAGTATTCTGGATGTACTTCCTCCAGGACAGATTTGTCCATTCTTCTGGCAGTCCATGGTATATTCAATATTCTTCACCAATGCTATATTCAAGTGCATCAATTCTTCTTCATTGTTCTGTTTTCATTGTCCAGCTTTTCACATGCATATGAGGCAAGTGAAAATACCATAGATTCAGTCAGGTACACCTAGTCATCAAAGTGTTATCTTTGCTTTTTAAGATTTTAAAGAGGTCCTTTGCAGCAGATTTGCCCAACACAAACGTTGCTTGATTTCTTGACTGCTGCCTCCATGGGTATTGATTGTTGATCCAAGTAAAATAAAATCCTTGACAACTTCAATATCTTCTCTGTTAGTTATGATGTTGCTTATTGGTCCATTTGTGAAAATTTTTTCTTTATGTTGAGGTTTAATCCATATTGAAGGCTATATAGTCTTTGATCTTCACCAGCCCTCTCCATAGGACTGCTTATGACATGAAAACTGGCTTTGCCCTGACTGAGAGATCCAACAGAAACAGAGACAAAGAGAGAGAGAGGAAGAAAGTGTGACCAGGGCAGAGTCTTCAGCATCTTTCATAGCTTCATCTCAGAAGTAGTAAACGATCACGTATCAGACAGACTAACCCTAACCCTACTACAATGTCAGAGGAAACTATAGAAAGATGTGAATACCAGGCCAGGAGACAAAATCATTGAGACCAAATTAGAGGCTGACTGTTCCAGGGTTGTGAGAACAAGATTAGTCAATATATGTTAAACATGTAGGATCATGTCTGGTTCTGAATAAGTGTTACATAAGTTTTATATATTAGTATCAGTAACAGCAGCATCAATTGATAAATCAATGAATTAGATGTAAAGTCAGAATATAATTTTCTAACTGCAAAATGGTGGAAAAACCATGGAAGGCATCTTCTCATTTCCTCAAATGGCCAACAGTACGCAGAATTATAATTCCAGTCCTGCCAATAACTGTGGGACTTAAGCATGTTATTTAATCTCTTTTTTCTTCAGTTTTCTCATCAGGAAGATAGGGCACTAGGATTAAAAAAAAAAAAAACACTGCACTATCCCTTTTAGTTCTAATATCCAACAATTCCACCATGTTATTCTTCCTCTGTCTAAAATTTCAAGAATTAAAACATGAAAAATATTTTTTTTCCCATCTCACCCTTCTATTCAAAGTGCATAAATCATCATTTCCAGGGATATCTTGGAATTCCTGTCTCTAAAATTGCTTTGTAAGCAATATTGTAAGATATTAACACATTTTTTTCTGAGTTTTGCATATAGGAAAGTACATTTTAAGTTGGATTTCCATCTAAGAGATCTTTCACTTTCCACATTAGACAATAATTTCCTTTATAACTCTCTTACTTTTCCTGGAAATTTATTTACTCTTGTCTATTAGGCTCATCCTAAACATTGTTTGGAGCCCTGGTGGCACAATGGTTAAGAGTTCAGCTGCTAACCAAAAGGTCAGCAGTTTGAATCCGCCAGCTGCTCCTTGGAAAGCCTATGGGGTAGTTCTACTGTCCCATAGGGTCACTATGAGTCAGAAATGACTCGAAGGCAAGGGGTTTGGTTTGGGATTTAAACATCATTTGCAAACGTTATTTGCATATTTATCTGTAAGGTCTTTTGGTCTCTCTTCCCCGTGGTAAATTAGTTTATAAAGTGCAGCATTTTCCGATATCCACTGTAGATGTGACTGGATTGAGCACCCTCTACATATTTCCTTACACCTACAGTTAAGCTCCGCTGCCTGCAACAAATAAGATTTCCAATGAAGTCACATTAAATCTTGCTCTGAAGTTTACTGAAACTAACGATGCAGAGTTGAAATAATTAAAATGTATACTTATGGAACTGAAACACATGATAGTAACCTAGACGATTCAATTTTGTTCTTTTAAATATCATGTCCAGCATCTGGGTTACCTGGAGGTACTTCCAACACCCTGGACTGTGGCTCTAAGTAATTAGTTTTCAGGGAATCTGTTCAATATTTTGGAGAAACAGTATTTGAAAAAAAATAGTGTTTGATTCTTCAGTATCATCAAAGATCATATTTTCAAAACTCCTGTCTATTCACTAGCTGGAATTAAAAAAAAAAAAAAAAAAGCCCATAAATGCCACTGATATCTAGATGGACAGATAAAACAGGGAAGTCTCCATGCTGGGACATTTTCTTATGATTAGAAAGTCCCAAATTATTAGTTAACTTAATAATTTAACACAGTAAAAAACTTAAATCTCTATTACTTCTCATTCTATTAAGTCCAAAGTGAGTATTCTTGACCAAAGGGTAATTCTTCCCCTAAATGGTGATTAAGGGACCCAGGTTACTTCCATCCTGTGATTCTGCCATCTTCTTGGTTTTGAGGCCACCAGCAGAAGTAGAAAGAGAGGAACCAAATGGTATATCTGCTCTTTAACCACCCTGGCCCAGAAGTGACACACATCACTTCCGCTCACATTTTATTGCTAGAACTCAGTCACATGGCCACATTTACTGCAAGAGAAACTGGAAACTACAGGCTAGCAGTGTTCCCAGAAAGAGGAGGACTCAGAGTTGTTGACCAGCTATGGTATTACCTATACAACTTTCAAACCTATACAACTTTCAAATTACTGAAGAAGAGAACAAAAAGGGATCTTAACAATCTTCCAACCCCCTGCTTTTATAGATGAGAACTCTGAGGACTGGAACAGATAGTGGCTTACCAAAAGTTATAAACAAAATGGTTAATGAAGAATTTTGACTTTACCACTTATTGCCTAAATGTATACCCAGTTCATTCTGTTTGGTAACAGACCTCCATCTACTCCCAGTCATCCACTACAGGGTCTGTATCATATTAAAAAATATATCATATTAGTACCCCGAAAAGGCTCCCATCATATCAACAGACCCAAGGCCTATTGTGAACTGGCCATGAAACTCTAGAAGAAACAGACCTTATAAGGGACAATTAACCTGATGACTTTGATGCAAGAAAGAGGACAAATCTTGTCAGAAGTGATAACTACCAACTGAGAATCAAAGTAATGTCAAGATACCAACAACAAATCTAGGTAATTTGTTAACTGTTTAAATGACAATCTAACTGGAGGGTGAATGCTTAAGCCCTGTGTTCAATTAAGTCATTTGGACTGAAGCCCTTATCTTTGGGCATATTATCACTGAAATTTAGAACATTTACTTTCAATACTCAGGCAACTTCACTTTGCCCAGAGATAACAAATTACCACTTACAGTGCAACAGATTTGCTTCCAGAAAAATATGCTAAACTCTTTCAGTTTCTTTGCTTTTATTGAACATAATCCAGACTGCATACTTCGGCATCTTGGCCAGGACTTCAATGAATCTGTGGGCTAAGGAATTCTCCAATGCATCTAGTCAATACCCAGCAATCTAGTTGAATACTGGGCAAATCACCGCATTAATGCCCCTCTGTGATATGATCCTTAGAACAATTGCCAATTGTACATTTCTAGGTCCTCTGTGTAGCTGGCAGCAGAATGGAACAGACAGAATCTGCTTTACCTACAAAATAATAGACTCCCAAGATTAGATATATTTTTACTCAATTTTAAGGTATTTACAATGTCTATGTTCAGGTGTCTATCCTCCTACAAGACCCCGTGAAAAGCTATCAAACAGTTTACCAATAACATCATGCCAGCTGAGACTCTACGAGTGCCGAACAAACACATATGCTACTGCAAAAAAGCAATTGAAAATTGGCCTGCTTTCCACAAACTCAAACTTGTACTATTCCAATGTCACTAAGTACACGGTCGTGAAACAATTTTTGAGGAACTGTTGTCACGGTTACTATCAACGCAGATGTCCACCAAATTCACTTCACAATTTCCTTAATCAGACTTTTTTTTTTTTCCAGCATCAAAACACCAATAGGAGACGGTGTGTTATACCTCAAGCGAACTCGCCAACAATTTGGAAATAATTACTTTTTGAAAGATACTTATTACATAAACAATTGGTTGCACTGCTGAGTGCTTATAAATGCCTCCTATAACAAACCAAATCTAAGCAATCATATTATCTACAAGCAACAACTGATATAATTAAATTTACTATGAAGATACAAGACAGTCTTCACCAACTTCACACTGATTGAATGTAAGCAGTCTAAATATTGAAAGAACTCATCAAGAATTAAAATGTATCCCAGTTTCAACAAACAAATTACCCAATTTGTAATGCAAGAAGAAAAAAGGAAAAGAATGAATGAAATATACAAATGTAGCAGTTTTATTATTCCAGTGATACAACTCCACTTGTGCTACATTTGTTTCACAAATAGGTTCACTCAGGAAAAACAAACCAGAAGGTAAATAGGTTTGAACCGTTTTTGCACATGCAATCAGGAACTGAATCACTCCATTTCAATTTCAATAACCAATGAAGAAATAAAGTCTGTTAAACCCTGGGGGATTGATAAAGGTAATTATGTAACAAACACTGGAGTCTCCAGACAATAACATCTGAATCTCAACCACTTTGGACCATCTACCTGGTTGCCTTTATTTTGGAGACAAAGCCACTCTTTGAACATCTTTATTCATTTATTCAGTATGTGGTGAACATCTACCATATTTTGAGCACCGTACGAAAATTTAAGAATACAAATAGAATATAGCAAGGTCCCTGCCCTCGAGGAGCTCACAAATTAATTAGACAGAGGCAGACATGTAAATAAACAGTTGCAGTAAAGGGAATCTGAAAGAAGCCTGGATATCATCCAATGCTGAAGCAGGGAGCGAGCAGTCAATTACATCTGGGGCGGGGGGCGGGGGGGGGCGCCTCAGCAGAGTATGGTGAAAGATTGTATGGAAGATGTGATGCGCAAGATGGGGGGTTGTTTTTCATATGTCAGGGTGGCAAAAGCTGCCCTGGAGAGAGGAAACTACATTAGCCAACTTCGTTGACAATAGAGAAAGAAATTAGGTTGTCAATGTTTATGCAGACTGCACGAGTTAGGGCGTGAATTAACTGGAGAGAAATGGAATCCTGACTCTCCTGCCTTCCTTACTCTCACTCATTGATCTAATTCAGCCACACTGATCCTCAAAGCTTCCTTTATACAATTCACTGAACTTCTTTATACCCCTTTCCACCTTGAAAACAGCCTGTAGAACGAAACTATTAATCTATCACCTTTTAAAGTTAATATGCTATTTATTTAAGGAGTTCAATACAACCTTAAAAATAAATCAAAAAGCCAAAAATTGCACTGGCTGGTGGCAGATTTCTTGGGATGGATCCAACAGGTGGAATCAAGAAATAAATTTAGTCTTCTTCCACCACAACTTAAGGCTTCTTCATTGTGTCTTCCTTCCCAGCCTCTAAATAATATCTTGGGCATAATGCCTAGCTTAAGTGCCTTTGAATTGTATACCCATATCATTTTTAAGTATTAAGAAGTCCATTCTAATAAAAATCAAAACATGTATCTTACAAACAACATCATCCTTCTTGCCTTTTCCTAACTTAGGCCTAACCTAATCTTATAACCAGCAGTGAAGAGGGGCTGCATCAGGTCTTTTACTCTCTATTTTCCTTTCTTATCTCCTGGCTCAGTGTGCTGATTCCTGTTCTTCCAGCAGCAGGTGAGAACGAAATAATGAGAAGCAGTCCACCTCCTTTCCAGAGTGTTCATTCTGGCCCATGGGAAACTACACATCTATGTGCCACAGGACTCCAGGCATTCAGGTTGTCCTCAATGCATACCTCTTTTCTCTGCAACCGTGGGAATCTCTAGCCAGCCTTTACCTTTCATCTTTTCCAAGCCTCAGCCTGTACGTTCTCCCCAAATTACAAGGCAACATAGTTTCAATTCTTCGAAGGTCGTTCATCACTCTCCCCTTTGGATGTTTCGATGATGAAATAATCCTTCAGTGAGGTGTCACATTGAGATAGGTAAGAAACAGGTACTGAACCCCTAGGCAAAGAACCCTGCAACACCTGCAACTTGCAACTTACTTACAATACTACGTGTTTGGCTAATGACACAAAACCCCCATCCTGGAATATGAAAGAACAAACAATGTACTCCCTTGTAAGACTCTTTTTTCAGAAAGACCTCTGACATGGTCCCTGGAGCATGCGCAGACTTCAGCAAGGTGACCAAGGTGACTGACGGATGACTTCTGCCTGATCCAAGTACCCAAGACAGGAATCAACCCTGCCCCACAGGAGGGGCTGCGCAGACGCAACACCCCATAATAAGTGCTGACAACCTTCCCAGAAGCCTTTGTCGCGGACTCCATCTTACCGGCAGAGTGCGCGCGCAGATAAGTAACTAAAGAGCCGCGTCGGACTGCTTATACCAAAAAAAAAAGATTTGAAATCCTAGCTGCTGATTCGCCGTTAGCCCACTTCCTTTTCTTAGCGAGTGGTAAAAGCTTGAGACAAAAACCTGTGCACAGGAGTAGCCTGCTACAATGCTATACGCTCCGCTGCTACCCCACTGCGCAGAGTTTTTCATTTTCTAAGAAAGGCTTTCCTTTTAAAAGTCAGCCAAGTCTCCCCGAGTAATTCTTTTCTCCTGGGCAAGACAACGACTTACTTTTTGGGGTCCATGGTTCCCAGACTGTAACAAGATGTCAACTGGTCAACCCTAACTCAGAGGGCCTCTCTTGAGCACGCCCTCATTTGGCTTGAGCCGGTAGGGGACCACCTTCCACTATATTCCAACCCACCACCACTTACGAAGCCAATTCCTTTTAAAGACAGGAGGCTTCAAACTGCCCTACCCCTTAGAATTCCTAATCTTTCTACACCCATAAGGTAGATGATGGGCTGAGTTTCAGGACTGCTTTAACTGTCTTAGCAGGTTCTGCTATTGTACCTAACACCCGCCTTTAAAATTAGGAAAGAACACTTGTCACCTATTGTTCTCAGTTCTGTGGCCTAAACTAAAAAAACTAAAGCTACCAGAAAATAAATAAATGTCAACAACAAAAACCTATTAAACATTCTTTATGTGTAAACAGAGTAGAGATAGCCACTGCATGACTAAGGCCACAGAAAGAGAGAAATGCTGGGTACTGATAAACCAAAACCAAACTCAGTGCCATCGAGTCGATTCTGACTCATAGCAACCCTATAGGATGGAGTAGAACTGCCCGTAGCTTCCAAGGAGCACCTGGTGGATTCGAACTGCCAACCGTGTGGTTAGCAGCCGTAGCACTTATCCACTACACCACCAGGGTACTGATAAAGCTAAACCCTCAAAAAGGAAGAGAAAGGGCCAGTGGCCAAAAAAGAAAGAAAAAAAGAAAGTTGAAAATCCCCTTCATCATTTCCTTTTATCCCAGAGAATCACTGTGTGGTAAAGAAATTAACTGCACCCAAAGAATTTGATCTTTGTCCTTGGTTGCTGAGAGATTCTCTCTAAAACCTTGGAATTTCTCCAATAATTGAAGTGTCTTTGATGAGGCCTCCAGACCACACCTGAGGGCTTATGCTAATGAGGTTGCTTCTTGGGTGGGAGCTTGCCAGGCCAGAAAGACTTACCCGGTGATACCAGCCAATATCAGAAAAAGGGTGGAGTGCTGATTCAATGAATCCTGCCTCTGTGAAAAGACCCCAAGAAAGGATCTGGACACAGAAATCTCATGAGATTCCTGGTTGATAAAAGATATTGATGTAGGTGGGAGAGTAACCTGTCCCTTTTTAGACCTGGAAACTTCGCTAGGGAACCCTGCCAGACCTTACCCTATGTGTCCCTTCATTGTATGCTTTTTGCTATAATAAAACTGTAATCGTATGTACAGCACTTCCATGAGTCTGTGAGTCCTTCTATGGAATTATGAAACCGAGAGAAGAGTGAGAGCCAGCAGGTCAGAAATGAGGGGGATGTAGGGATCCCTACGCTTGGCATCCTGAGAGGTAGTGAGAAATCCTTGAATTGGTAGGCAGCTTGTGGCTGGCCTCTGAAGTCTTGAGCAGTCCTGGCAGTATGGAAGACTGTGCCCTTTAACTTGTGAGCTCTAACCTAGTTCCTGGGGGTTAGGATCAGAGGAGGAAGTGTTACATATGCAGTTGAATTAGAACTGAATTGAGCAGATTTGAATTGAAATTGAATTTATTCAGTTTAGCTGGTGTCAAAGAAGTGGAACAGATTTACCGATTTGATTGATCATTACAATTACTACCAAATGTTACTTTGTTTCTTCTCAGTTATCACCATTGGAAACCTCTTCTGCTGTGAACCTGTGTCTGGAGATGTTCCTCTCATCCCACACTCTGTCATAACCTCAGTGGAACAAGACCTCATCTCAATCCCCCTGATCTAACCCCACTTTTCCTCCCTACTCTAGGCTTCCCCAGAGCCAGCAGACCAAAGACTCCAAAGAAGTATTTCTTTATCCAACAACAGGCAGAGAGAGCTATCCCCCACTTATCTGTGGATGACTCAAGGGCACCTAACAACAGCAACACACAAAAAAGCCTAATGGATAACATGTATTGAATATTTACTACATATCAGGCAGTGTGTTATATGACTTATATGATCTAATTAATCCCATTAAATCCAATAAAATATATATACTTTTATTTTCAGCATTTTATAGGTGATAAAATTGAGGTCCATAGGGAAAAAGTAAATTGCCCAGGTTACTCAACTAGAAAGAGGCAGAGCCAGGATTTGAACCCAGGAAATCTACATCACTGTCCTTCTCATAAGTGGATATCTGTTGTGTTAAATATAAATATCCTTTATATTCTGTAGACAACAGTCTACTTAATAAAAAAACAAACAAGTTGTCAACAGTACCTACTATGGTTATATTAGTCCTTGAGGACAACAGTATTTGAAGATTTTATGGAGAACAAACGTAAAAATTTTACTATACAATAGATGATACAGCTACCTAAGTCACAGGATTACTCCTAAACATGACAAGAAAATGAACCCCGTTAAAAACCCTGTTGCCGTCAAGTCGATTCCTACTCATAGCAACCGTATAGGACACAGCAGAACCGCCCATATGGTTTCCAAGGAGCGCCTGGTGGAATCGAACTGCTGACCTTTTGGTTAGGAATCGAACTGCTGACCTTTTGGTTAAAAGCCGTAATGAGAATCTGCAAACCAATCCTAGTTCTCTCCTGCGTGTTGACTACTGTCTATAAAGGCTGATCTTTTGCAACTGACCTCATATGACCCCCTCTAAGCTGCTAAGTGGTTTGAAAACAGTGAGTCCAAACAGGGTCTAGAAAGAATAGGAGTTCTTCAGAGGTGAATGACTACTGACCCCAGAAGAAAACTAAAACCATCAAGACAGAGGTATTCCAGCCATCATGCAGCATATGAACCACCCAGTATTTTCATTTAAACATTAAACTTCCTGAATTTGGGCATGCAGGAGATAGTCTCCAAGATCCTTGTTGACTTCAGTGAAATGACAACATAGAGTGTTTAGACCAATAAGATCAGACCCACAGGCTGGAATGCGCTGAATAAACCAGGCACTCTCAAAGTGTGTTCCCTGAAACAGCATCACCTTTGTCACCTGGAAACTTTTGTTAGAAATGCAAATTACTGGATACCACCTCAGGCAGGCCTAGTGAATCACACCCTCTGTGGGTGGGGCCTGGTAATCTGGTTTTTGTTTTCTAAGGCCACCAAGTGATTCTGAAGTTTGGTAAAGTTGGAGAAACACTGAGCTAAACAAACGGGCTGTTATGTATGGGGGCAACCTGCCTCAGAAGCCAGTGTCTCAGCCTCTCATATCTCTATCTTTCTCCATTTAAGGCTTATTTAACTCTTTTGTTGACACATCACTTTCTCTGACAAAGGTGGTAGTCAGACAGACAACCAATTCAAGGAGAGGATAACTTTGTTTAGTCGGTGTCTCTGAGGGATATCATTATTTACCCACAGGTGGGTAAATAAGACAAAGAAAGAATCAGAGCTGTTAGCTGATCTCTAATTACTCTCACTTCCTCAAACCCTTCACTGCTTTCCAAAATTTAAGGGCAAACTTAAAAAGAACATCCAAACAACCATCTGTTGTTTTACAATGATAAGAAACTGTAAGGAACCTCAGGGCCCTCAAAGGCAATCAATCTGGAAGCCTTCTCCAAACTTGTTTTATTTGGCACTGAATGAGAAAGGGATTGTTTTCAAAATAGCTAGAAATTGGTAGAATCTCCTGATATGGTACACTTGCCAATTTTTAAAATGTGTAGTAAATTATATTTGTATTTTGACTTCAAGAAAAGGTTATGTGTAAACAGAAGACAATGGCATAACTGATGGCCTATGGAGGCCATAATTTTTCACTGCACCATTTTCATTACTTGAATAACCACTTCAATCTTTTCTAGGAGTAAGAAAAAATGTTTCCAATTACATTTCGTAAAGGCAATGAATTTTACCCTTTGAATTACATTTAGATTCATGAAGCATTTTTATAAGGAGTCTTTTTTAAAAAAAGATAAATAGTATGTTATTGTTAATGGATGTAGAAATTGCAGAAATCTACACTAAGCACAACTGAAACTGCAAATTCAATGAATTATCCAAAAGACACACGCTCCAGCTCTTAAGTTAGGGAAGCTTTAACTACAGATATAAATGTTTTATGAACTTTTCTTACGATGTCTGTTAACACAGCCCAGATCCCAGGGCCATCTGATTTTACCTTTCATATATTAGGCTACTGTCCTTCTTCGTACCATTTTAACATTCTCTGATGTGTTCTTTCCTTCCCGGCCAATGCACCTCAGGCATCCGCCATCTGGCAGTGGGGGCTTGTGTATTGCTATGATGCTGAACAGGTTTCAGTGGAGCTTCCAGGCTAAGACTGACTAGGAAGAAAGGGCTGGTGATCGCCTGCCAAAAATCAGCCAATGAAAACCCTATAGAGTACAAT
Source organism: Elephas maximus indicus (assembly GCF_024166365.1). NCBI lineage: Eukaryota > Metazoa > Chordata > Mammalia > Proboscidea > Elephantidae > Elephas > Elephas maximus. The sequence continues at coordinate 25,074,978 of NC_064841.1, forward strand.
GGTCCGATCTACAACCAAGCAAGGGGATGGCACAGGACCGGGCAGTGTTTTGTTCTGTTGTGAGTGAGGTCACATAGTTGGGGCTGACTCCACAGCACCTAAGAACAACAACAACACTATGTTCTTGGCCCTTAAATTCCATTAAGAGGATTATTTACTTCAGGATACTAATTATTATTCCACTGGGCTAACAGAACAAATACACCAGCATCTCACTATAAAAAAGCCCAAACCAAACCCACTGCCGCTGAGTTGGCTCCAACTCATAGCGACCCTATAGGACAGAGTAGAACTGTCCTATAGGGTTTCCAAGGAGCAGCTGGTGGATTCAAACTGCCTTCCTTTTGGTTAGCAGCCAAGTTCTTAACTACTACACCACCAGAGCTCCCATCTCCCTATACCCAACAAAAAACCCAGTGCCGTCGAGTCGATTCTGACTCATAGCGACCCTATAGGACAGAGTAGAACTGCCCCATAGAGTTTCCAAGGAGCGCCTGTTGGATTCAAACTGCCGACCCTTTGGTTAGCAGCCGTAGCACTTACATCTCCCTATGGACACACATTATGTACTCTCTTAGCAGAACTATACCAAAAAGTTAGTATCCAGATGACTTGACATCCTCAACATTTTGATTCCTTTTAATAAGGTCTCCTGATATTATTTACCAACCAAGAAAAATCAAACCCGTTGCCATCAAGTGGATTCTGACTCATAGCAACCCTAAAAGACAGAACTGCCCCCTAGAGTTTCCAAGGAGTGCCTGGTGGATTCAAACTGCTGACCACAGCTCTTAATCACTAAGCCACCAGGGTTTCCAATTTATTTATTTACCAGTATTATGTAAATATATCTAAATCTCAGTGTCAATCTACAAAAGGGAGCTTTAGTCAATCACAATATAATGCAGCCTCCAAAGAGTACGATTTTCATTTAATGAATTAATTTTTATGCAAATTTAACCTTTAATGGAGCTACAAACAGCTGCATTCAAGTTACATCAACATAACATTTCCCAAATGATTTAAAAGTAGTGGGGGTGGAAAATAACTAGGTTTTTGGTAATTAAGATGCCCCAAACATTGCATGTCAGACTTAATAAAATTCTCCAGTGCCCTTATTTATTTATTTTAGTCAGTTTTCAGACTGCACGATTACAACAGTATGCTTGATCTCATTTAAAGCATGTGCTGGGAGGGACATTACAAACAGGACTTCTGCTAAATGGACCACAACTAATGGTGTCAAAACCCCTGGTAGATATGCCAAGGCCATATTTAAATAGACTCCAAGGAATAGTGACATTAAAATCTACTGGGAGCTTTTCTTTAAACATGATCATGCAAAAGAATAAAGGTTGTTATTAATGTAGCTTTACTCTCACCAGTTGCAGTCGAGTTGATTCCGACTCATAGTGACCCAACAGGACAGAGCAGAGATGCCCCTCAGGGTTTCCAAGGAGGGGCTGGTGGATTCAAACTGATGGCTTTTGGTTAGCAGCCAAATACTTCACCACTTGCGCCACCAGGGACTCAAATATAGCTTTAACCAAAGGAAAAAAAAAACAAAACCCCATTGCCATTGAGTTGATTCGGACTCTGCAACCCTATAGGGTAGAGTAGAACTGCCCCACAGGAGCATCGGGTAGATTCCAGCTGCCAACCTTTTGGTTAGCAGCTGAACTCTTAACCACTACACCACCAGGATTTCCAAATATAGCTTTAAAAAACCCGTTATATAGCTTTAAAAAACCCGTTGCTGTCGAGTCGATTCCGACTCATAGCGACCCTATAGGACAGAGAAGAACTGCCCCATATGGTTTCCCAGGAGCACCTGGTGGATTCGAACTGTTGACCTTCTGGTTAGCAGCCATAGCTCTTAACCACTGCTACCAGGGTTTCCAAATATAGCTTTAGGTACCTTCATTTCCCTGAAACCCAGCTACTGGGGACAAAATATTTGTGCGTTTCAGTGTGTGTTTTGTGTTGGTAAAAAAAATAATTAGAAAACAACTAATTCCACTTACAATTAATAGAAATATAGAGTAGAGATGCACTTCTCTTATAGCCATTCTGAGAATGATGTAGTAGCCTGTGCCTAGGGAAAGCTCAGCAAAGTGCCTAGCACATGGTGGACACTTGATAAATGTTTGCTGAGTTGAACGAATGTACAATGGCAAGGCCCAGGGAAATAGACACAATTACTCAACTACGGTACATTCATGGTTGTATCCTCCTGCCTCACTCACCCAGCCAAACTTGTTGTTTTGTATTATACACAGAACCCAACATTGACTTTCACCAAAATACCTGCAAAGTGGCAACATGAAAACACAGTGTAAACATCCAACTCTGGAGATCTATGCAAACTCCCTAAGAGCAGAGATTTTGTTTCATTCACTGAATATTTCCAAATTCACTTGTAAGAGACCAGCAAAGCTTAAAATATTGTTATATTTTTTGTGTCCTAATAACCCAGCTCTCCACATCATTTTGCTATCTGAATAAAATGGTTTTAACCAGGAGGCAGTGTGGTCTAAAAGTTAAGGTTATAGTACAAACGTTCTGAAAAAAGCCCTCGTTTGATTCTTGCCTCTTATACTTATTAGCCATATGACTTTGGTAAATTTCTGGACCTTTCTGTGCCTCAGTTTTTCCTTCTGTAAAAATAAGATAATTTAATAACAGGAACTCCCCGTAAGATTGTTGTGAGTACTAAATGTGAAAATATATTGAGCGGTCCTCAATGAATACCACCTCCCATGTTAAGACCTCCAATTATTAATCTCCCTTAAAGAGATGGCTCATCTCTAGTGCAATATATAATCATCCTCATTGGGACACTTTTCAGGGTAAAGGGGGCGGTGCACTGAAATAGATTAAAAATCATCAACTGACATACAACAAATGTAAATCTGCACACTATCGAGCAATCAGTGACATTTGGTTCCCCTACTCATTGCCCAAATCTGATTATCAAGCAGGCCTTCTTACACTCAGACCTAGATAGAAATCTTTAGTACAAACTGTGTTGTTGTTACCATTCTTAAAAGCTACACCGTAGGCTCCAATTTAGAACACTACATTCAGTGGCTTACAAATACAACCATTTCAGCTACCTCCTTAAGTACCTTCCCATTGTATTATTCCAATCAAATATTTCCCTCTATTATCTGGACACGCTTGCCTCCTCACTAGATCTGAAACAGGCTGCTCAGCCATATTGAAAACCCCAGTTGATACCCCTTCCCCTGTCTCTTTGTCTTACTAACCACAAGCTTGTTTTGAGCAGGAAGTCACTGGAAGTAGTGGCTCCATCCACTGACTAGCCCTAGTTACACCTCAAAGCATGCACAGATCGAAATCATATCCTTCAGCTGACCCCCCCCACCCCCAAATATAGGCATGGGAGGGCTAAAGGCAGAAAATTCCGGGTACCAAACCCAACCCCCTGATGCCATTGGAAACAAAAAGCTCCCCAGGCCCCTTAGTCAGCGAACACGTGGCCTTAAGGTCACTAGACCCCACGTGCTCCTTGCGCAGACAATAAACTTGCCACTTTCTGTTTCCGTTGCAATCAGTGTCTGTCTTATTTCAATCGGCTAATAAGACAGGACAAGAGCCCGAGTGGCATTCAGTTACAGATCGAGGACAGCTCTCATTATTTACAGTAATGTGTGGCTCATAATAAAAGCATGGATGGGTATGCCAAACTCAATATTTAAGACCAAATATTCCTGGCTTTATCCTTTTATTCAATTATTTCTAAAACAATAGAGAAACTTGTGTCACGTACTACTCCTGTGTAAAATTAGGAAGGAAAGCAACTGCTCTGAGCCTGGAATCTCAGAATTATGTAATTAGGTTACAATATTTAATGTTAAGAGTTATAAAGGGAAGTGATGGTTCATATATAAAACAAACACTTATTGGGTGTTGACTAGGTGCTACGTGCTGGAGATTAAATACAAATAAGACAAGAAAGTACTTTTAAGTGTAGTGGAGAAAATTAGTGCAATGTAAAGTGGTAAGTGCTTTGTCAAAGAGAGGAATAAATTATAATAATGGTACCAAAAGTAGTTTCATTTAGAGGATGTCCTGGATTGAATTGTATTGCACCCCTCCCGCCAAAGATATGCTGAAGACCTAACCCCTGGTACCTGTGAATGTTACCTTGTTTGGAAATAGGGTCTTTAGAGATGTTATCAGTTAACAGGAGGTCATAATGGAGCAGGGTGGGTCCTAATCCCAGCCAAAAAAAATCAAACCCATTGCTGTGGAGTCCATTCCAACCCTATAGAACAGAGTAGTACTGCCCCATAGGGGTTCCAGGGAGCAGATGGTAGAGTTAAACTGCCAACCTTTTGGTTAGTTGCTATGCTTTTAACCACCGTGACACCAGGGCTCTAATCCCATCCAAGTGCCTTATACAAGAGGAGAATGGGCAGAGATAGAGATGACCGACAGCTATATAACTACTGAGGCAGATGGAAGACAAGAAACCCCAAAGGTTTCCAGGAGCTACCAGAAGCTAGCAGAACACAAAGCTAAGAGCCACCAGCAGCTAGAAGCTAGATACGGAATAGTTTCTCAGAGTTCTCAGAAGGAATCAACATGGGCTATAACCTATTTGGATATCTAACTTTCAGAACTGTAAGATAATAAACCTGTGTTTCATAAGCCACCCAGTGTGTGGTGTTTTGTTATAGCTGCCCTAGGAAATTAAGAGGCTCTTGCAAAGGAGCTTTTACAGAGGAAATATTCAACCTTTGCCCAGTGAAATGAGTATCACCTTGGCAAATGAATTGGGAGGGGAAAGAGAATTCAAGATAAGATAAAAGGCATGTTCAAAAGCATAGATATGTGAAAAAATATGTTAGATTCAAAGGACTGAATGTAATTTGTTACTGCTAGGATATAAGGAATAATAGAAGACAAGGCTAAGACTCAATCTTGCATGTTACTGGACATAATTAATTTAAGGAAGAAGAAACTATGGAAACATGAATGAGGCTGTTGTACTAGAAAAAATAACAACCAACAAGTATTTATAGAAATCTTGGCAGCATTTTCCTAGATATTTCATGGAATTCAAAAAAAGTGTATGGATATAATGCCCACTCTCAGGAAGTATAGTCTGAAATGGAAAAACAATAAAATACCTAACTTGATCAATCAATACCAAATATAAAAACCAAAGCAAAACCGATTGCCATCAAGTTGATTCCAACTCATAGTGACCCTATAAAGCCATATATAATTATAACTAAATTTTATAATACAAGTTTTAACTCCTAATAATACTCTTGATGAGGTCAGGATGATACAACGTAAGTTTATATAAATTACAGGATTTAAATTCTTTTCACTAGTAAGTGAAAAGAAAATCAAAATTACTTCACAGCACTTTTGTTTTAAAATCTGAACCCTTTTTTACAAACTTTAGCTAAAGATATGTACCCTTACCATCCATATCAACAATAACAAAATGTTTAGAAATAAAGGAGAAGGAGAACAAAAACACTTTCTTAGTTTCACCACGAAATATCCTTTCAAGCATATCGGAGGTAATGAATCAAATCAGTTGTCTTTTTTCTTTTTTTTAATTATCTTAGTCGGGTCATACCTATCAGCATAACCCATACAAAACCAAAAAACCAAACACATTGCTGACTTCATAGGGTTTCCAAGGAGCAGTTGGTGAGTTTGAACTGACAACCTTTAATTAGCAACTCAGCTCATTATTACTTGGATCTGTAGTAATTTTAGTGTCGCTTTCTGAAAACCACATTCATACCTCAACTTCAAGTGACTCATGGAGACATTTTTATCCATTCTGAATATTTTTAATTCTTTTAGATACCTAAAGCAGAGTCTTCAGGAAATAACAGAAGTTGACATTTCAAGCATTATTTTCTTTTTTTAATGTAACACTCTTTTTCTTTACCACAAAAGTACAAAAACGAAAAAGTGCAGATTGTCAAATTTGCCATTAACATTTTGACATGTCCTTCTATCCTTTTTCAAAATAGGGTGGTACCCAGATAGGTAGAGAGAAACACAGATAAGTAGGTAGATAGGTAAAGGGATAGAGAGGTAGATGGATAAACTGATAGACATAGAAAGATATGTATATATGGAAGTCACAGATAATTATGTATTATTACCCTTTTAACTTTCACTTTTAGTATAATTTTTCTATTTCATTAACTAATTTTCTACAACATCATTTAACGACTGGTATGTATGCCATATTATGCATACAGTATAAAAAATACCGAAATAAATGGAGAAAAAAATTGAAGTTGTCAATGATTTCATTCTCTTTAGATCAACAATGCCAATGGAAATAGGAGTAAAGAAATCAAACAATGTATTGTACTGGGCAGATCTGCTGCAAAAGACCTCTTTAAATATTCAAAAAGCAAAAATATCACTTTGATAACTAAGGTGTGCCTGATTGCAGTTAAGGTCTTTTCAATTGCCTCATATCCATGCAAAAGCTGGACAAGGAAAAAGGAAGACAGAAGAATTGATACATTCAAATTGTGATGCTGGTAAAGAGTATTGCATATACCATGGATTAACTGAAGAACAAACAAATTAGGCTTAGAAGAAATACAACCAGGGTGCTCCATAGCAAGGATGGCAAGACTTCAGGTTGTGTACTTTAGATGTCCCTAGAAAGGGACATTATGTTTGGTAAAATAGCAGGTCAGCAAAAAACGAGTGAAATCCTCAATGAGATGGGTTGATGCTTTAAAATTTGTTTCAAATTCTTGACATGGCAAGTAAAAACAAAGTTGTGATAAAGCTGTGTACAACCTTAATATTTAAAAAGGCCCTTGTCATCTTCAAACACACTACATATGCCTCAAGAAAAATGGTAAAGCACAAGGATAATGGATACAGTTCAAATTTAAGAAAGGAGCTTTACCCTCAAGAAAACAGTGCTCACTTAATTTTCAACTCAGTCTTTCCTCATTAGACATAACACATTCCACTGTGATGAACAGAATTAGGTCTATGTTTCAAACTGCAATATCTGATAATAAAAAGCAGTTCATTGGTCAAATTAGCTAAGTCAAGTATTTCCAAGTATTTACAGACAGTGAAAATTAGTGGTTCTCAAAAGGTATCAAAAAAAAAAAAGACAAAAAAATTTCTTTGGGACCTTCAGAAATGCAAATTTCCAAATTCCACCCACTACCAAATGCAAATTCAGCAGATTTATGGTGAAAATGAAGAATCTGAATTTTATTAAGTGTTCTAGATCATCTTCTGTAAAGGGCCAGAAAATAAATATTTTAATCTTGGCTAGTTTCTGTTGCATATTTTTCTTTGTGTTTTTTGTTTGCTTGTTTGTTTTGCTTTTTTAATGTCTTTAAAAATGTAAAAGACATTTTTGGCAAAGGCCATACAAAATAGACCTCAGGCCAGGTTTGGCCCAGTGGATGTAGTTTGCTGACCCCTTCCCTTAATGATTTTGTTATAAGTAGTCAATGAATAATAATGTGAGCATTGCTATTCAAGACCAGTGCAGAAGGAAGAACACAGAACACTTCTGAATGGGGCAGCTATCACAATATTTAGAGCAAGTCAGTATTACTATTGCTCCACACTTATCCTTCTGAATTGCAATGAAAACATATTCTCCTGTTGAATGTTTAGCTACTGTAGCTAAGGTAGTTTTGTTTGCTTTCTTTGGCCAAGTCCTTAAAGGACAGAACACCGATCATTTGTCTATGATGAACTGCAAGACTATACTTATATTCCATTGTAAAAGACACAATGGAATGTTATTTTATGTTGATGCTATGGTTCATCTGAGATGCTGGCCTTAGCTCAAATGCCAAGATTATAGGTGGAATTAAAAACATAGTGCAAAATAAATGAAAAAGAACCAATAATGGCTGATTATAGATTTAGGTATACATACAGCCTTCGTGTATATATATATATACCTAAACCTATAATCAGTATTGGGTTGGGTGGGTATAGCCTTCGTGGCTCAGTGGTTAAGAGCTCAGCTGCTAACCAAAATGTCCGCAGTCTGAATCCACCAGCCACTCCTTGGAAACCCTATGGGGCAGTTCTAGTTTGTCCTATAGAGTCAGTATGAATCAGAATCGATTTGATGGCAATGGGTTTGGATTTACATATGTGTGCGTGTGTGTGTGTGTATAATACCAATACAAAAGATTGTGTTTTCCAAAGATGACCGCAACAAAATCTCCCATTTCACATGCTCTTCTCCCATCACATGCTCTTCTTCCAATTCTACTCTGACACTCCTATTGAGAGATGTTGTCAATAACAACCCTTTCCCTTGAGTCTGGGGAGCTTGCAAATATGGCAGAAGTGACACTATGTGACTTCTCAGGTTAGGTCATAAAAGGTAATATCAGATATTAATATTAATATTCTTGTTCTTTAAAACAGTCATATCTGCATTGAACCCATTGCCTTTGAGTCAATTCTGATTCATAGCAACCCTACAGGACAGAGTAGGACTGCCCCACACAGTTTCCAAGGCTGTAAATCTTGGTGGAAGCAGGCAGACTGGCACATCTTCCTCCCACAGCGCAACTGGTGGGTTTGAACGGCCAACATTTCAGTTAGCAGCTAAGTGGTTAAACACTGTGCAACCAGGGTTCCCCTGTCTGCATTGACCATATTCAAAAAAAAAAAAAAACTAGAAGACCAAAGGAAAAAAAAAAATTTTAACAATTCTCACTAAGACTTTTTCTAATAGTAAAATTGGAGATAAGAATTGTTAGCAGCATTCTCAAATTCCATTTTCATTTGGAGTCCCCCGTTCTGCTTCTATCTGTCCTTGAAAAGAATAGTACCTCCCAGGGAATTTTTAAAATTTCAAATTACAATACTACCATCCCTTACCTTGGTCAGCATTTAAGGAAGGAATTGTTAATCTTACCAAAAGGTCATCTTCAGATTATGCCTATAAATTTGATCAAAGTGAAACCATAAAATAGCAATCTTTAACTCTGCTTTTTCGGGAAGCACTATAAATTTTGCTTAGAAAGGCTCGGATAACTTAGCTTGTAATCCTGTGCAAGGAAAGCAGTCATGTTACATTTGAAAACAGACAATGTTCAGAGTAGCTTTTAACCTACAACCTGGCCAAAGTAACTATAATATAGAAAAATCAGCATTGTGTGGCAGAGAAATTATACATTTGACCCTTCCAGAGATAAATGTACTGTAGACAAGTTTTGACACTCTATTTGTGCACAAGGCAATTACCCTGTTTAAGCACAGTTATATATCAAGGATTTTATATGGCTGTGAGCTGAGGTGAAGGGTTAGGTAAGTGACACTCCTACTTCACTACTTTTTAATGTTTATTTCTATTAATAAGTCTGATTCCTTTGTTAAGACTGTAAGCTTTAGTAGCAAAACAACTTATCTAAGAAATATTCATGTATTCAATACAAATGAATATAAGATTGCAAAAAAGTCTAGGAAGTTTTCATTGTATGTCAAAATGCACATCTCATCGACCTTCTTATATCTACTTTCCTCCCATCTTTCATTTCTTCCTTCCTCCTTTGACTCTTCCGTTCTTCCCTCATACACTTCCTTCTTCCCTCATTTTTTTCTTTTGTCCAAAAAAGGTGAGAAATCACAAAAACATTTCAAATCCATATAAATGAAAATGATTAATAAAAGAAAATACTTTCCAAACCTACTATGCACTATATCAAGCACTGTTAGAAGTGTTTGGAAAGTATTACCTCATTTAATTCTCCAAACAACCCTGCAAGACAGGTACCATTATTATCCCCATTTAACAGATATGAAAACTGAGGAACACAGCTATTATGCAATTAGGAAACCAAGATTCAAATCTAGCCAGTGTGATTCTAAAATCTGCCTTCTTTTCATAAGCTCTATTACTGAATTTGTGGTGTAGATCTTATTTATACTAGGCCACCAAACATACTAACAGTAGTTAGCTCATTTTTATAAAAACGTACTTGATAGAGAAATGTTGTTGTTAGGTACCGTTGACTTGGTTCTGACTTATAGAAACCCTGTGTACAACAGAATGAAACACTGGCTCTTCTTGTACTATCACTGCTATGCTTAAGCCCATTGTTGCAGTCACTGTGTCAATCCATCTCATGGAGGGTCTTCCTCTCTTTTGCTCACCCTCTAATTTACCAAGCATGATATCCTTCTCCAGGGGCTGGTCCCTCCTTATAACATACCCAAAGTATGTGAGACAAAGTCTTGCCATCCTCACTTTCAAGGAGCACTCTGGCTGTACTTCTCCCAAGATAAACTTGTTTATTCTTCTGGCAGTCCATGGAATATTCAATATTCTTTGCCAACACCACAATTCAAAGGTGTCAATTCTTTGGTCTGCCTTATTCATTGTCCAGCTTTCACGTGCATATGAGGTGACTAAAAATACCATGGCATGAGTCAGGCGCACCTTAGTCCTCAAAGTGACATCTTCACTTTTTAACACTTTAAAGAGGTCTTTTGCAGAGGATTTGCCCAGTGCAATGCATCATTTGATTTCTTGACTTCTGCTTCTATGGGCATTGATGGTAGATCCAAATGAAATCCTTGACAACTTCAATATTTTCTCCATTTATCATGGTGTTGTTTATTGGCCCAGTTGTGAAGATTTTTGTTTCCTTTATGTTGATTGAGAAATTTTAAGTAAAAAAAAAAAAAAAGGAAGTACCTGGGAGCTCATATTCTTGTAAAGGTTTTGGGAACCTGAAAAGAACCAGAGAACTACATGCAGAACTCAATCAAAGAGCATTTGTGGGGTTGATACTCATTTTTCCTATATCACTCTTTAGAATATTTCGAAAATTAAGAGAAAGTCCTCAAGGGGACCTCAGCAATTTCATTCTTCTAACTAATAAAAATCAAAAATCCTCACCAACCATAAATTTCTGGGATTTTAAGTATAGGCCTCCCAGTTACTTATAGAATCAAGCTATGTTCAATTTCCATTTATTCAGCCTTGAATGTCTAGGGATACAGGGGCTCCAAATCATTCAGAATTCTATTAAAGAATATCTTTGGGGAAAAAAAAAAAAGAATATTTTTGGAAAACCTCAGTGAATTCAGGGAATACAGCTCAGGTATCACCTATTCAAAAGTGTTGTAACTCATTCTGCTTTTAAATTTTCATCTGAGAGATTCAGGATTAGAATTTTAAATACAGGGAAAACTGTAGACACTGAGCAGGACACGATCACGGAAAGGGCAGAAAAGGTGGCACCAACAGACCCAAATGAGAATCTCCACTTCTCCAGTTACCATCCCTCATGCAAGATGGTCTTTGTAAACCTTACTTCCTTCATTTCTTAAGTGGCCATACCAGTATTAATCTCATAGATTAGTTATTGGGATTAAATGAGATGTCAGAAAAAGTAATTGGCTCACAGTCTGGTCCAGTAGGATTTCTATCAACTCTGGTTTACCTCTGATTTCATAAATGGAGACATTCATTTCTCACTTCTACAATTACTGTACCAATACATGTTTGTTTCAGATCCCTGTTTTCTGTAGAAACCAGAAAACCTAGAAGGTATGTTTTTACTTCATGTAATAGTTTACCCTGAAAATTATTTTCAATGCATACATACTCAATGAACTTAACATACAAAAGAATTGCTAAAGAAATAAGTAGTCATGTGCTGGATAACATCTGTTCAGGCAATGTCTGTCTGTCCACATATACGTCCAACCACATATATGTCTGTGGTCCAGTGGGTGCCCTCCAGGGGATGCCCAAAGTTCATCTTGGCAGTGAGCCCCCACCCTGCCTTCCACCCCCTAGAACAGGCACCCCTGTCGCTGGGAGGACTGGGTAGCTAATCCTGCTCCCAAGCCCCCAAGGTGGGCAGAGGCCACTCCCGTGGTGCCCTGCTCAACCTCAAGAACCTCTTTGCTGTGACCTTCCTGGGGCTGCAGGGCTGCACATCAAGTAGGACCAGGCAGAGCACTCACCTGAGGCGTTCACAGTGCGCTTAACAGCAACCCCTGCCTGTGCGCCCAGGAGCGCCACTGACCAAGTTGATCGCACAATGTCCAAATCACATAACGTCCTATTTCACAGAATGCATCCTGGACATTAAGGGATGTATGGTTGTATACTACTTTGAATATTTTCTCTTTTACAAAAAGTAGGGTTTGGTGTTTTTGGTTTATCTATAAAACAGATGTTTTTCTGTGGCCCGCAGAAAATCTGAAGATCATTGTAATATTCATATAAAGAGAAACCACCTTTGAAATTTCCAAATACTACCTAATACTAGTTTAGCTTCTTTTAATTAAATGACTCACATATAAGAAAACGGTTTAAATCCAGCCTTCAGACAGAAATCATAAACCAGCAGGAGATCAGCAATAGTCAGTAACTACTACACTCTGGCAAGTTGCTTAGCAACTGTGGAACTACAATTTTTTTAGACTCTTTATTCAGCTAACAAATATTTATTGAATACTTACTATACGCATGTTGCCAAAAGAGATACAAAGAACTCTATGAAGGGAATATTATTTTTACTGTTTCTCATATGACAAAACTGGCTCCAAGGAAGTTCATAACTTGCCTATAGTCTGAAATGAAGGAAATGAAAGAAATTGAGTTTGAATCCAGGCCTGCTGTTTTACAAAGTCCTTGCTTTTCTTCATTCTACTGGCTATTGATAAGCCCTATCTTTGGAACCACATCATATGCTGTCTTATACTGGTACATAGCTTTTTCACTGTTACGCACATTTTACTATTCAGGAGAAACAGGGACCCTATATTACCTTTCTTCAGTATTTCCTACAGCAGTGCTATTCAAAGCATTGTTTGTGGGCCACTAAGTCTCAGTGATAGGCTTGTTACTAGTCCCTAGTGAGATAGCCCAGACATTGAGAGTTAAGTGTTAAAATTGTTATGATCACTTGACAGAGTAATTTTATGTTATGATTATGATAAAATGTTTATGCATGTATTTTGTATGCTTTATTTTTTAAGCCTAATTCCTTTCCCTAAAACCAATGTCACAAAACTGTATGTGTATTCATTATTTAATGAAAAACTAACCTGCTCTGTAAACCTTCATCTAAAGCACAAAATATCATAATATATATATTACTGCTCATTGACAATGCACCTGGTCACCCAAGAGCTCTGATGGGGATGTACAAGAAGATTAATGTTGTTTTCACGCCTGCTAACATAATATCCATTCTGTAGCCCATGGATCAAGAAGTAATTTTGACCTTCAAGATTTATTATTTAAGAACTACATTTCATAAGGCTATCGCTGCCATAAAGGCGATTCCTTTGGTGGATCTGAGCGAAGCAAATTGAAAACCTTCTGGAAAGGATTTGCCATTCTAGATGCCATTAAGAACATTCATGATTCATGGGAGGAGTTAAAATATCAACATTAACAGGAGTTTGGAAGAAGATTCCACCCTCGTGGATGACTTTGAGGAGTTGGAGACTTCAGCGGAGGAAGTAACTGCAGATGCAGTGGAAATTGCAAGAGAACTAGAATTAGAAGCGGAGCCTGGAGATGTGACTGAATTGCTGCAAGCAATTAGGGATGAGCAAAGAAAGTGGTTTCTTGAGATGGAATCTTCTGGTGAAGATGCTGGGAACATTGTTGAAATAACAACAAAGGATTTAGAATATTTCATAAATGTAGTTGACAAAGCAGGAGCAGAGCCTGAGGGGACCAGCTCCAATTTCAAAAGAAGTTCTACTATGTCACACACTACAGAGAAAGATTTTGTGAAAGGAAGAGTCAATTGATGCAGAAAAATTCACTGTGGTCTTATTTTAAGAAATTACCACAGCCACCTCAGCTTTCAGCAACCACCACCCAGATAAATCAGTAGCCATCAACAGGGAGGCAAGACCCTCTACCAGCAAAAAGATTACGGCTTACTGAAGGCCCAGATGATGGTTAGCATTTTTTAGCAATAAAGTATTTTTTAATTAAGGTATGTTCATTCTTTTTAGACATAATGCTATTTCCCACTTAATACACTACAGTAGATTGTAAACATAACTTCTATTAAAAAAAAAATTTTTTTTTTTTTACTGGAAAACCAAAAAATTCATGTGACTTACTTTATCACTATATTCACTTTATTGAGGTGGTCTGGAATTGAATCCACAATATCTCCAAGGTTTGTCTCTAAATAACCAACATGCCTCTGAGTTTTTGGTTTGTTTTGTAACTGGTAACAGTTAATGTCAAAGACACATGAACCAGTATTTTTATTATGAATTATATTTTCATTCTACATGAATATGAGAAAGTTGTTTCTTGCCTCTGCCATTGAGTCCTAACATCTCCAAACACCACCTAGGCAACTACAAGATTAAAAAAAAAAAAATTGCCGTCAAGTCGATTCCAACTCATAGTGACCCTATAGGACAGGGTAGGACGGCCCCATAGAGTTTCCAAGGAACACCTGGTGGATTCCAACTGCCGACCTTTTGGCTAGCAGCCTTAGTGCTTAACCACTATGCCACCAGGGTTTCCAACTACAAAATGGTCCCTCATTAATATTGCTTAAGAGCCGCAGCATTGGAAAAACTCTTGTATAGTCGGAACAATAGTATACATGAAACTGAACATCTTTTGCAGTTGATTTTCCAATCTCGTATGAACAATCATATCAAATTAACTTTACAGGAAACCCTTTGAACGTGTGGATCTTTTCAGTTTTAGAAATATCTAAAGTTGAATAAGCTAATACCCTAGAAATGGAAAAGCAAGACCGTAATCTTGCACTAGGCAGGGCAGTGCATTTGCAGTGCTCATTTGAAAAAGAATCTACTAGAATTCATGCACAGTGCAGATGACACGACTTAATGGAGGTGGACTTTTTCATAAACGCTGTCAATGCTCCAGCAAAAAGGATGGCAGGCAAAAGACTCAAGATCATCGAACAATATCCTGTATTTCTCGTATCATAATATTCTTCAACTTTATTTTTTACTACGTTTTAGGCATTTGTCTTTCCCACTAGATTGAGTGCTCTAAGACAGGACTGACATGTTTCTGATTGAGCACTATTTGTCCAGGGCCTAACAGTGTCTGCCTCATACAGGCCGAACAGATTAGAACTGCCCCATAAGATTTTCTAGGCTATAACCTATACAGAAGGAGCCCCAGTTGCACAATGCTTAAGTACTGGGCTGCTAACTGAAAGGTCAGTGGTTTGAACCCATCTAGCAGCTCCATGGGAGAAAGATCTGGAAATCTGTTTCCATAAAGATTACAACCAAGAAAACCCTGTGGGGTACTGCTACTCTTGCTATGTCACTGTGAGCCAAACTAAGCCAGATGATGCTCAAAAACAACAACAAAGTTTTATGGAAGCAGATGACCAGGCCTTTCTTTCACGGCACTGCTGGATGGGTCTGAACAGCCAACCTTTAGGTTAGTACCCAAGTGAAAACACCTTACACTATTCAGGCTGAGAAACCCTAGTTTGGGCACTAAAAATAGGAAGTAGGTTATTGTTACTGTTGTCAGTAGTAATAACACTAGTAATAGAAGTAGTAGTAGAACTAAATAAATGCTTATTTAATAAATGGGGTGGATAAATCTTTGATGATTGCATGCTAATTACCTGTCAGACACAATGCTAAGCACTTTGTACACATTACCTAAAGACAATGTCTTAATCCTTAATCTGCAACATGTATACTTATGATTTCAAGGAAAAGGAAACTGAGATTCAGAATGGTTAAAAGAAACTTGCCTGGGGTACCAAATCAGAGAAGTAGAAAGAGTCAAAATAAATTGGCAAAACATAGTTCCCAAACCCAAATGCTGTTCCCTAAAACACAGAACAAAATGTGGGCACTGTATCAGAGATAAACATGTTCAAATAATGAGAGTTTACTCCTCCATACAAATTTTATGTTATGGCAAGGAAATCCTGGTGGTGTAGTAGTTAAGAGCTAAAGCTGCTAACCAAAAGATCAACAGTTCAAATCCACCAGGTGCTTCTTGGAAATTCTAAGGGGCAGTTCTAATCTGTCCTATAGGTTCGTTATTAGTCAGAATTGACTCGACGGCAATGGGTTTGGTTTTGGTTTGGTTATTATATGGCAAATATCTTACAATAAAATCAGTTATTCTAACTCATAGCATGAAATGTTCACCTATATAGAAAGATACAAAGTGGGCAACCACATTCTTAACTGAACTATTTTAGTGGGTTTTTTGTTTGTTTGTTTTTTGCTAGAGCTTAATGTTTCAGATGGCTTTACCAGAAGAAAGTTCTTCTGGTAATATATTCAATATTCTTAACCAACACCATATTTAAATGCATCAATTCTCCTTCGGTCTCCCTTATTCAATCTCCAGCTTTCACACTCATATGAGGTGACTGAAGGCACCATGGCTCAGGCCAGGATGACCTTAGTCCTCAGAGTGACTACTTTATTTTCTAACACATTAAAGAGGTCTTTCGCAGCAGATTTTCCCAATGCAACATCTAGTTTTATGTCTTGACTGCCACTTACATGGGCATTCATTGATTCTGGATCATTGAAACTGAAACCACTGACAACTTCAATATTTTCTCCATTTATCATGATGTTACTTATTGGTCAAGTTGTGAGGATATTTTATTTTCTTTATATTGAGGTGTAATCCAGACTGAAGGCTGTAGTCTTTGATCTTCATTAGTATGTGCTTCAAGTCCTCTTTGCTTTCAGCATGCAAGGTTGTGCCATCTGCATACTGTAGGTAGGTCATGAGTCTTCCCTTAATTGTGATGCCCGTTCTTCTTCATATGGTCCAGCTTTTCAGATTACTTGCTAAGCATACAAATTGAATAAATATGGTAAAAGGATGCAACCCTGTCGCACACCTTTCCTGATTTTAAACCACACGGTATCCTCTTGTTTGTTCAAACAAATGTCTCTTGGTCTATGTACAGGTTCCTTATGAGCACAACTAAGAGTTCTGGAGTTCACATTCTTTGCAATATTATCCATAATTTATTATGATCCACACAGTTAAATGCCTTTGCATTTCTGGTATTCTATGCTTTCAGCCAAGATCTGTCTGACATCAGCAATGATATCCCTGGTTCCATGTCCTCTTCTGAACCCAGCTTGAATTTCTGGCAGTTCTTGTTTGATGCACTCTTGCAACCATTTTGAATTATCTTCAGCAAAATTTAACTTGGAGAGATTAATGTCATTGTTTGACAATTTCTGCATTCTGCTAGATCACCTTTCTTTAGAATGGGCACATATATATAGATCTCCTCCAGTCATTTGGCCAAGTAGCTATCTTCCAAATTTCTTGGCATAAATGAATGAGCGCTTCCAGGATTGCATCCCTTTGTTGAAACATCTCCGTTGGCATTCTCTCAGTTCCTGAAGCCTTGTTTTTCCCCAATGCCTTCACTGCAGCTTAGACTTCTCCCTTCAATACAATTGGCTCTTGATCATATGCTACCTCCTGAAATGTTTCAATGTCCACCAATTCTTTTTGGTACAGTGACTCTGTTGTACTCCCTCCATCTTCTTTTGATACTTCTTGTATCATTCAATATTTTGCCCATAGAATTCTTCAATATTGCAACTCAAGGCTTGAATTTTTTTCTTCAGTTCTTTCAGCTTGAGAAATTCCGAGTGTGTTCTTCCCTTTTGGTTTTTTAACTCTAGGTCGTTGCATAGTTCATTATAATACTGTACTTTGTCTTCTTGAGCTATTTCACTTCATTTCTTCCATTCACTTCAGCTACTCCACATTTAACAGCAAGTATCAGAGTCTCCTCTGACATTCATTTTGGTCTTTTCTTTCTTTCTTGTCTTTTAAATGACCTTTTGATTTCTTCATGTATGATATCCTTGATGTCATCACACAACTCATCTAGTGTTTGTTCATTAGTGTTCAATGCATCAGATCTATTCTTGAGAAGGTCTCTAAATTCAGGTGGAATATACTCAAGGATATACTTTGGCTCTCATGGATGTATTTTTATTTTCTTCAGGTTCAACTTGAACTTGCATATGACAATTGATGGTCTGTCCCACAGTCTGCCCTGGGCTTATTCTGTCCGATGATATTGAGCTTCTGCATCATCTCTTTCCACAGATATAGTCAATCTCATTCTTGTGTATTCCATCTGGTGAGGTCCAAGTGTATAGTCTCTATGTTTTGTTGGAAAAGGTATTTCCAGTCATTGGTCTTGCAAAATTCTATTATGTAATCTCCAGCCTCGTTTCTCTCACCAAGTCTGTATTTTCCAGCCATCGATCCTTCTTCTTTGTTTCCAATCACATTTAATTATCAATGCATCTTGATTGTATACATTAATTTCAGACTGCAGAAGTTGGTAAAAATCTTCAGTTTCTTCATCTTTGGCATTAATAGTTGTTTGTGTAGATTTGAATAATAGTCGTATTAACCCATCTTCCTTGCAGGTGTATGGATATTATCCTATTGCTGACAGCATTGCGCTTCATGACAGATCCTGAAATGTTCTTTTCAATGATGAATGTGACAACATTCCTCTTCCATTTGTCATTCCCAGCATAGTAGACCATATGATTGTCTGATTCAGTATGGCCAACACCAGTTCATTTTAGCTAACTAATGCCTAGGATATCAATCTTTATGTGTTCCATTTTATTTTTGAAGTATGAATTTCCATTTCATACTTCATACATTCCACATTCCAATTATTAATAAATGTTGTTGTTTCTTCTCGTTTTGAGTTGTGCCACATCAGCCAATGTAGGTCTCAAAAGTTTTACTCTATCCATATTACGGCAGACTCTACTTTTGAGGAGACAGCTCTTCCTCACTCATACTTTGAGTGCCTTCCAACCTGGGGGGCTCATCTTCCAGAACTGTATCAGACAATGTTCCCCTGATATTCATAAAGTTTTCACTGGCCAATTTCTTTAGAAGTAGATTGCTGGGTCCTTCTTCCTAGTTTGTCTTAGTCTGGAAGCTCTGCTGAAACCTGTCTACCAGGGTGACCCTGTTGGTATTTGAAATACATGTTGCATGCCTTCCAGGATCATAGCAACACACAAGCCACCACAGTATGACAAACTATGTTAGTTTAAACCTACAAAAATTAACAAAGTGTCAGTATCTGCAGTGGGGAGACATGATTTATGTTTTCAGAATCCTGACACAGTTTAACAACTGAAAGCTCAAAACGTCATGAAGAGATTCCCAGAAGACACTGGAAGAGCCATTTGTAACAGACGCTCATGGGAGAAACAGTAGCTTAAAGTAGAGAAAAAACATCTCAATTATCATGGATTTAAAAGGGAAAATGTGTCTACACCATGGGAAGACAAAGCTGACCTTAAAAATCTAAAGTTCCAAATAATTCCCTCTTCAAAGAGAAGCTATTTTATTATTCAATAGTAATATCCTTAATTAGAAGAACAAAAAGGCACCAAGGTTCGGCAAAGACATCAGGCAGATAATTTTTTCTGTTACATATTTCCAAGTAATGCTTTCTAAATAACACATTACATTAAAGGTGACCTTGAATATATTGCTATGAGTCATAGCCTCAAAATTAAATCCCAGGATTTTTAAACAGTGTTAAATGCTATGCCCAATATACTAAAAATAAAGAACTGCACAGTATTTTGATATTCAGAGACCATGCCAATGAAGCATCCAAGAAACTCCAATATCTAGCGGGGCTTATTAGTAAATGAGAAGCCAAGGAGAGCCCAGCCATTCTCCAATCAGGACTGAAGTAATATGCCCAGTGACTGTTCATTTTAGTATCATTAAATTTTAGTGGGTTTAATTCCTATTTCAATCACCTTTACACATATCTTTCTGAAGCCAATGGCTTCTCACACCTGGAAACTTCCTGAGAAATTAAGTCAAATTGAAAAAAATAAAGTTAATAATCTAATGTTTGGAAATACAGGAAATTAGCCCAGGCTTTCTGTCTTGTTGCTCCTGTCTTAATTTTATATAGTGTGACTGTGCTCATTATTAGAGTGAGAATATCTAATTCAGCTTCAGCAGTTTCTTTGTTTTGATGATCCAGTGGTGTCTGTTTAATGATATGCTGTTAGATACAGTCTAACTGGCAATGCAGCAACTCCTAGGGAGAAAGCAACGAAACGTTATACTCTGCAGTTCTGGTGACAGAGACACTGTAAGCTGCACTGCGTGCCTCCAACAGGGGTCGAAATTACCATAATAAGTTTATGTCTTTAAAGTTTCCAATAAATTATGAAACTTTGACTTTGGTGAACATGTTTCAAATATGACCAGAAGAAAAATCCCTCTCAACACAGAACACTGCCACCACTGGACTGATTTCATCTCTTAAAAACTAATAAAAATTGGTGAAGTTATTTGAGTTTACTCAATCGTTTCTACATGGGAAAAGAAGTCTAAACTTTTGGATTGCAAAATTCAAGGTGGAAACAGATAATAATCTGCCTTGCAATAAAAAACCCATTGCCATCTAGTCAATTCGACTCATTGTAACCCTATAGGACAGAGTAGAACTGCCCTATAGGGTTTCCAAGGACAGCTGGTGGATTTGAACTGCCAGTCTTTTAGTTAGCAGGCTGAGCTCTTAACCACTATGCCACCAGGGCTCCAAAAGAAGTCACCTTATCTCTTGGCTAGTGATTTGTTCAGCCCTCAATTTTTCACATTATAGGGCCGAGTCAACCTGGTTGCATACCACTTCTTTCACTACACACTTGCAAGGATCTTTCCCTCTATTCTAGTCAAAAATTTCACTGTGTCCCAAACACTTTCTTAATTCCCACCTCCATGCCTTTGTTCTTATAACCCAGCAAACATAGATGGCATCTTTCCTTGAAGGGAGGCGGTTAACGTTCTAGCACTGGTATGAGGATGTCCCGTGGTGATTCATTCCTTTCCTCTGAATACAGATATGAAACTACTCTCTATATCTTCCATTTGACAAAACCCAAAACTTCCTTAATAATAATAACCTGACTTTTACCTATGTGCCAGAAACTATTCTAAGTGCCTTCTATAATTCAACTAATTTAATCCTCAGAATAACCCTATGATACATGCACTTTTGGTATTATTCCCATTTTATGGATGAGAGACAGGGAGATGTTACGTGACTTCCCGTAAGTCACGAACCTCCTGACTTGTTAGAACCAGGAATCAAACCCAGGCACCTGGCCTCAGAGCCCATGCTCTTAACCCCTATTCTGTATTGCATTACATGTCATTCTCTGTGAATATATAATCTTACCAACTAGAAATTGTTTCTCAAATTGTGGGATGGGCACAGGTTATAGATTAATTGTTGCATGGTTTTATGTGACACAGAGACATGGACTTATTACAGTCAACAGATGTATTTTGAATTATAAGCCCCAAAATGCCTATTAGTGCAATAAACATACTTCATTTGTGTCCCCTTCAAAGTGTGAGAAAAGAAATAACTTTTGTCAAGAAGCCAATAGGATATCAGATATTTTGGAAGGTCACAAGGGACTCCATTTAATTGAACTTTAATGTGATATATGCAAAGAACACTTAAAATACTCATGTTACTTAAAGGAGATACTAAATAACTATTCTATTTAGAGTATGAGGTAACCACACTTTTTCAAAGGCATTTATATCATATCTGATTTTTCCATTTTGGTAAAAAGTCAATAGAAAGCTTTGTTTAAGGCTATCTTCAAGAAATACAACCACAAGAGTTGAAGAAACCATCCAAGTAATGAAAATAGCAAAAACAATAACCAGAAAATCACCTCTCCTAGAAAGAATTACTCAAAATCTGGACAAGTTGGCTACATTCCATACATACATAGCATCGATAAGGCTATACTAGGTATGTGTTATGTAACTAAGTACTTTTTAAAAAATGACAAGATGTGAAATGAAAATAAACAAAACCCACCATATCTAATCTTGCTATGGTTTCAAAATATCCCAAATGGCCTTGCTCTTAACTTTCCAAATTCAATGTGTTCTTGTAATTGGCTAACGCAATTAATATTATTTTGTCTGTTTCTTTTTTACATTCTAAATTCACATGCACCTTCCTTCACTTATGTCCTTGCTGGTTATCTAAGCAGACTTCTGTCAGTGAGCAAAGGAGCCCTGGTGGCACAATCGTTAACCATTTAGCTGCTAACCAAAAGGTTGGCAGTTTGAACTCACTTTGAGGCGCTGTGGGAGAAAGACCTGGTGATCTGCTCCTGTAAAGATTACAGCCAAGAAAACCCCTATAGGACAGTTTACTCTGTCACATGAGGTCATTATGAGTTGAAATTGACTTGATAGCACCTAACAACAACATGAGTGGGCAGGGAAGACATGTACATACAGATCTATTTAAAGTACACTAAGAGAGAAACAAAAGTCTTTGGAGCAAAGACAGAGCAGAGGATTCAAGTTTAAAAGACTTCACTGTATGAATCTATAATAAAATTTAAAACAACATTTGTTGAGTAAATACCAAATGCTAGACATCGTGTTTAATTATTTACAAACATTATGCCATTTATTCTTCACAAAAATCCTATGAGGTATGTATTATTTTACAGAAAAGGCTAAGAAACCTTAAAGAAATGTTAATTAACTTGACCAAGATTATATAACCAGTAGCCAAACAAGGAAAAGACATGATTCCAATTTAAAATGACCTCTCATTAGAATACATATGAACATTTTGTAAAGGAAGAAAAAAAAAAAGTCAGAGAACAAAGACAGAAATGTTGTATCTATAGATAAGCCAATAATGTTGATTGAAGGAATTATTGAAAGAAGCCCAACTGAAAGGAATGGAAAAGTATTTTCTTACCCTGGCCGGCCTTTCAGCTCTGTAATGAGGTCACTCCTGAGGTTCACCCTTCAGCCAAAGATTGAACAGCCAATGGAACAAAACAAGACTAAAAGGGTGCAACAGCCCTGGGGCAGGGATTGGAAGGCAGGCGGGACCAGGAAAGTTGGTAATAGGGAACTCAGGGTTGAGAAGGGACAGTGTTGACGTGTCGTGGGATCGTTAACCAATGTCATATAACAATGTGTATACTGTTTGATGAGAAACTAGTTTGTTCTGTAAAGCCCATCTAAAGTACAAAAAAAACTTCTTAATCAAAAACAGTAAAAATATAATTACTTTATGTTCAGAATAATATAGAATACATATCATAATATATATTTATATAATCATGATATTGTGTATTTATACATACATGTATATATACATACATACATACACACAAACATACATAGATATACATAATTGTATATACACTTAAAAGGATGGTCTAATTCTTCAATTCTTCAATCACAATTCTATAAGCATAATTCTACTTTTTTTTTTAGAGAAGGATGACATTGAAGGTAGAATAAGGAAAAACGTGAAAAAACAATCACTAGCTAGGTCATTCACCATTATTTCCCCTGATACAACAGTGAGTATAATTCTTTACAACCGTAAGTTGGAGATTTTACTCCCCTCACTAAAATTCTTCAATGACTTCCCATTGCACTGAGAATAACTTCTAAACTCCTTATGTTGGCTACCACAAACTCAGAGCCTGCTCTCCTCTGCTCCCATACACTGTCCTCTTCCCAGCCTTAGAGGCTTGGGACAAGCTGTTGCACTCCTTGGAATGCTCTGTCTCCAGCGTCATGTGGCTGGCTCCATTTCTACCCCTATCACTATCAGCTTACACGTTATCTCCTATGAGAGGCATATCTCCCACACATCAGCTTTTAAAACTCAAAATTAAATATTTAATTATTTGTTTCCTACTGGTTTTCCTCTACTTGACTCTAAGATCTACACAGACAAGGGGCACTATGAGTTTCATTTTTCACACTATATATGAACTAATAAATGGATCAATCACAAATAAAGGAAAATCCAAAGAAAATGACTTTTGTATTTAAACATTATTACTTCTATCATAATTACCAATAAAATAAATGTGTATGTATATATATGTACCAATGAAATATATATATATTTCCCAGAGCTATCTATTTCTATTCCCTTTTACAATTATAATTTTTATAGTTAGCTATGATTATTATAACTTAACTATGCTTTATAATTTGATGAACTAAATATTAAACTCAGCTGCAATAAATTTGTCATTATTTGGTTTGCGAATTTCTGTTTGCTAAAAACTGATTCTGAAAATAAAATTGTGCATCTCTTCTAAATAAGTCAGACTTCTTTAATCATGATCAGGTCACTACAAACTTCACAGAAGGCTGACATCATAACAAATTTGGAAAATTCCTTAACCTCTGAGCCATATTCTCACATCTGTTAATCGAACATGCTGAACTGAATGACTTCTGGTATCCCTTCAAGGTCTTATATTTTGACTCAAATTTTTCACTTACATCTGCTGATTTTTTTTCCCTTTAATTTCATTTACATCCCTCTAATTTTTTAATCCCATAGATATACATAAAGAAAAAAATACATGGAAAATTAAGATGGTGGCTATAGTTATCTGCCTTTAATCCTAAAAATATTTCTATCAGCTCTATACAGAACATATGTAACAAAGCATAGAATGTTCTGGAACATTTCGTACTGCTTTTACAAATCTAGTTCTATGCCTCATTTCCATGCACAGCTGGTTAGATTTATGAATGTCAGTACAGCATGTGTTCTTCTAATAAGCATTCTGCCAGAGGACAGGGCATGGTCCTTTTTGAACTGGTGCACTTCCAAAAGATAGAACAAATTAAGTTTTGCTGTCTACTTCTGCAGTGCCAAGTTAACAAAACTATAGAAGATGTTGGCAAAAACACTGAGGAACTGAATTTTTTTTGTTCTATATCTCTGTGTTTAGCCAGACACACACACATACACAAAAAAAAGTGCATGATTTTCTCTCTTTACTTTAGACCAAAAAAAAAAAAAAAACCCGTTGCAGTCAAGTGAGTTCCAAATCATAGCGACTCTACAGAACAGAACTGCCCTATAGAGTTTCCAAAGAGCAGCTGGTGGGTTTGAACTGCTGACCTTTTTGGTTAGCAGCTGAGCTCTTAACCACTGCCCTACCAGGTCTCCTTTACTTGAGAATGAAAAAAACCTCTTTGCCATCCAGTCGTTTCTGACTCATAGTGACCCTATAGGACAGAGTAAAACTGCCCCATAGGATTCCCAAAGAGTGGCTGGTGGATTCAAACTGCTTATCTTTTGGTTAGCAGCCAAATGCTTAACCACTGCACCACCAGGGCTCCTTACTTGAGAATACGGTATTACAAAATGGTGACACTGGATGTGTGGTAAGAAAACTGCATAACAAGGGAAATGCTGGTATGTTTTAGAAAACTTCTACCAGTTTTAAAAACAGAAGACACTATGTAAATACTGTTTCTCTTCAAACTTTTGCCAACTAATTTTAGGATCCACTAGTAGGCACTGGGTTAGTAGGCATTTCCATGTTCTTGACCTAATGGTGATTTTCTATTTCCTTTTTTCATTCTGCTTTTAATTGGAATTGTACTCTACGGAATACCTGGCCCTTCTCCACTATGAATAATATCTAGTTGTTTATTTATATCAGTTATGAATTCACAAATTTTTTTTTTATGGGTTAAAATCCAAAACTATTTTTTATTTTGTTGCTCAAGTTGTTCCAGCTTCAGCCATTAGGAGCTTCTTCTGGTTGGTTCCTATGTTTTGTTTTAACATGCTCCCACTTTTTTTCAGCACTTTACTTTCTGTCACCACAAGATGTTTCAGGCTCATCTTGCATTTTCCCTGGCCACTTTTCCAAGGAAGTCCAGCTCCTTTTAGTAGAGAACAGTGTTTATAAACTAGGACCTGAGTTTGTATAATCTCAAAGTATTTACCCCAAGATATGTATTAATTAAAAATGGAGAGATGGTAGCTTTATGGTGGAGAAACCTCACAGATGTGCTTCATCAAGTAATCAGGTTAATACTAGCAGTAATAAGACATACCAAGATCATAAACCCTTGAGATGATGCACTGAGGACCTAGTATCATGTCCGTGGTATTACTGCCAGAATTTGCACCACTTTATTCCAATCATTAGAAAAATCAGACAAACCTAAATTGAGGGGCTGTCTACAAAATAACCGATCAGTACTCTTAAAACGTTTCAAGTCCCTGAGAGACCAGGAAAGACTGAGGAACCTTTACAGACTAGAAGAGGCAAAGGAGAAATAACAACTAAACGCATTGTGGGGTCCTGGATAGGATCCTGGAAGACAGAAAGTGCATTAGGAGGGAAAATTGATGAAATTTTGTAAGATTTGTAGTTTAACTGATAGTATCGTGCCAATGTTAATTTCCTGGTTTTAAAAATCGCACTGTAGCTACATGCATTATTGATATTTGGGAAAGTGAGGTGGAGGATATTTGTAAACATTTTGTCCTATTTCTGCAACTTCTTGGTATGTTTAAATTTCAAAATAAAATTTTTTTTAATAAAGATAATTTATCTTAATAAAGTAAAACAATTTTTCATTTTACTGATGTGTGCTTTCTTCTACCACAAAGAAAATGATGGAGCAAATACTAACACATGAAAGCGCAGTAGAGAGCTCCAATCCATGCCCACACACCGGAGTGAAAGTATTTTCCCACCACATGGATGTTTTGACTTTTAAAATTCTAAGAACATAATTTATCAAAGTAATATTCTACATGGATTGTTTTGATAAAATTTTGCCATATTTGGATTTTTTTTAATTGTGCTTTAAGTGAAAGTTTACAGCTCAAGTCAATTTCTCACACAAAAATTTATACACTTACTGTTATCAGACATTAGTTGCAATCCCTACAATGTGACAGCACACTTCTTTCCACTTCAGGTTTCCTGTGCCCATTCAATCAGTTCCTGTCCCTTCCTGCCTTCTCATCCTCCCTCCGGATAGAAGCCGCCCATTTGATCTTGTGTATCTGACTGAACTAAGAACCACACTCTTCACAAGTATTATTTTATGTTTTATAGTCCAGTCCAATCTTTGTCTGAAGGATGGGCTTTGGGAATGGTTTTAGTTCTGGGTTAACAGAGCCTCTGGGGGCCATAGTTTCAGGGGTTCCTACAGTCTCTGCCAGACCATTAAATCTGGTCTTTTACCTGAATTTGTGTTCTGCTCTGCACTTTTCTCCTGCTCCATCCGGGACTCTCTGTTGTGTTCCTGTCAAGGCGGTCATTGGCCGTAGCCAGGCAACATCTAGTTCTTCTGGTCACAGGCTGATGGAGTCTCTGGTTTATGTGGATCTTTTGTCCCATGGGCTCATATTTTCCTTGTGTCTTTGGTGTTCTTCTTTCTCCTTTGCTCCAGGTGGATTGGGACCAATTGATACATCGTAGATGGCCACTCACAAGCTTTTAAGACCCCTCACACCACTTGCCAAAGTGTGATGCAGAACACTTTGTTAATAAACTTTGTTACGCCAGTGGACCTAGACATTCCCCAAAACTATGGTCCTTACTGCCCAGACTCCAGCTACTCTGTCCCTCAAAGTGTTTGGTTGTGTTCAGGCAACTACTTAGCTTTTACATTGGTCTACAATACTGGGGAAGTCAGCACAACTGAACTTCGGTTTTGTTTTTTACATTTGAGTAAAGTTATTTTAAGTAGTTTTACATATATAACTTGCAAGAAATTAAATAATCATATGAAGGTCTCATAGAAGAAAAAGAACAAAAATATAAGAATACAAGTGGCTTAGTTATAAAATCAAATAATTTTTTGAGCACACATTTTTTGCCAAATACTCTTTTGCAGTTGTTGTTAGTGCCATCAAGTCAATTCCGACTCACTGCAATCTCATGTGTGTCAGAGTAGAGCTGTGGTGCATAGGGTTTTCAAGGCTATGGCCTTTCAGAAGCAGATGGCCAGGTCTTTCTCCCTTGAAGCCACTTGGGTGGGTTTAAACTGCCAGACTTTCAGTTAGGAGCAAGTGCTTTAAACATTGTGCCACCAAGCCTCCTTAAAGACTCTTTTAGATACTTAATATTAAACTGTTAGACAGGTATGATGGTATATTGCAAAAATGGCACCAATTTTTTACCCCTTCCTCTACCCTCACACTTTGTAATATGACTCTGAAGCTACTTCCATCAAGTGTGGTATTCCATGTCAACATCCACTGAATCTGGGTTGGCTTTGCCGCTGGCTCTGACCAAAAGAACACGGCAGAATTGATAGGGTACCAGTTCCAGTAGGCTTTGCTTACTTCTTCCCACTCTCTTGGATGCTTGTGTCTGCCAGGAGAACAAGCCTGGACTAGCTTGTTGAAGAGTGAGACCATCCTAGATGAGCAGAACAATCTACCTCATCCGCACAATTGACTGTGGATGCACAAGGGAGTCCAGCTGAGCTGTAGGACAGTGAGTGATGATAACACCTTACTGTTTCAAGTCACTAGTACTGAGGTACTTTGTAACACAGCAATAGTTAATACAGGGACCTCCCCCCTCCATTTTGATCATAAGGAAACTGAGGTACAGAAACTTAAAAAAGGCCTCCAAGTGCAGAGCTGCAATCCCACATCTGTCTGACTCCAAGGTTTACTCTTTCCATTGTGCAGTACTGTCTCCCCAAATCTCATAAGTTCCTTCTTGGCATTTATTGCTTTTGTAAAGCATACCAAGTGCTTTTCTTAAACCCAATTCACGACAGTTGAGACCCAGTTAATGCGAGTTATCTGCTCTGAAGAAGCAAATGCTAAAAATTACTCTGATGAAAGAAACATGTATTATACTTGATATGCTTTCATCACCATCCCACGTGCTTGTTTTTAACATGAAATCTAATATGCTGCCTAGTAAAAATTATTAAGTATTGTAATGGATGCTTTCAAAATATGCCTTTTCATATTTATTTCTTAAATAGCATATTTTATTGTCATCACAAGTAGTTAATATGGATTTTATAATATAATAATGTAATTACATAAATATTCTTGAAGACATTGGATGCTAACATTGTTTTCAATTTTAAAATACACAAAATAAATTGTCATTTGAGCTTAGAAAACTCTGATAAAAATTCTGGAGGGTCTTTAGTTCAATAGTCTGTTATGTGCAAACATTTTTGGGGCTGGACTGCAGCTGATACTTATCATTAGTTAATTTTAATTCCCTAAAATTGATGCTTCGAAAAAGGCAAAGAGTAATAAATAGACATAAAACAAATAAAAGTGAGTCTAAAGCATAACTTCCTTTTAATTATGCCATAAAGTATAGGTTCCAAATAGTTAATCTCATTTAATCTAGAAAACACTTTCCAAGTAATTATTAAAGAACTTGAAATGGGAAAGATGGTTGTTCAGACAGCCTCTAACCAAGGTCCAGTTATGCTAAAGGTATTCAAGCGAACTAAATAACAGTATCCTGGATTGTTGGAAATGAAACCCATTGGATATTTTTGAGGCTACATGTTACTATAATTAAAGAATATCTTAAACAACATCAAAGCTATAGCTACAGTACATTTATATTCAGTTTCAGGTCTTTGTTCAATGTCATTAAAGTATGTGACCAGGCATTTTTAACATACATTCTTGCCTTGGAATGTATAATATACTTTAACCACAGTAAGCGTAAGGCAAATATGCTGTCTTTGATATTATATTTCTTTTCATCAACAGGCTCTTGATTAAATTCATGACCAGTTAAGAATTTGTAATGAAGGAGCACAGGAAGAATAGAGAAAACTGAGGTTTATAGACCATGTGAAAATTCAATCTTCTTTGGTCCTCCTTTGGATTGATATTAATTTACATTTTGAAAATTGGAAGTAATTGCTGAAACAAAATTAAATCAAATTCTTAATTTTAAAAGAGCTCCCAGCATGTAACAAATAAAGTTTCAGATGAGAACTATTGCCTGAAACACTTTACCATCACGGGTATACAAGGAAGGGTGAATAGGCAGATACAGTGATAAAAATATCACATATGAAATCTGATAGAGGTAAAGATACTAGGCACTATGTATTAGGCTCCTTATATCTATGTTTTGATAAGTAGACAATCAGACATCAGTTTTCCAATATTGTCTTATTTTCCAGAATTCTCAAAACCTTTCCACATCCGAGAAAGAGTTTGTGAGTTTAACTATAGCAGTTATTTTTATTTTTTAAGGACATAAAAAGCAATTAACCTTTAACTCCCTCCGTCTTTTGCCATCTCAAACATTCCAACGACTGCAATAAAACTGCTAAATTCCAGCTTTTTCATCAAAACTGGTACACAAAAACATCCAAGAGTGGAGGGTGAGAACTGCAGGGTTGGCGTATATGTTTATGATATTTTATCTTTATTCCTTTACTGAGTTCAAAGAACTTGACATTCAGCTACAAAGATTCTGGGAATCTGAATTGTTTTGTCTCTAAACTTCTATCAAAAAAGAAAAAAAGTTGTCATCGAGTCACTTCCAACTACAGATATTGATGCTCCAATAAATTCGTCTTTAACAAAATTGCATTTAAAAAAACTTTTGAAGTTTATTGTAGCTGAATTTTACCTATATGAGAAAAACTTCCTTTCTAAAAAAATTTCTGTGAAAAAATTTCTGCGAGCTAACATTTATTTGCAGACTACACTAAGTCATAGATTATGCCTGACAGTTGACATACACGCCTTTAATACTCCCCACCAATACTGGATTAGTCTAATTTTACCTATGGTGAATTGGGCCCTAAAAAAGTTAAGTATTTTTCTCAAAGTCTCACAGCTATAAACATTCACTTATGTTACAAATTCGGATCTCTCTATTTCCCAGGTCTATGCCCCTTCTACTCCATATGGCACCAGATATCCATTATCTAATATGATTTTTGGAGCCCTGGTGGCATCATGGCTAAGAGCTCGGCTGCTAACCAAAAGGTCAGCAGTTCAAATCCACCAGATGCTCCTTGGAAACCCCATGCAGCGGTTCTACTCTGGCCTATAGGGTTGCTATGAGTTAGAATCGATTCGATGTCAATGGGTTAATTTGATTTTTAATGCAATAAAACATAAAGCCTGAAAAAGTTGACCCTACAAGTGAAATATGTTAGTTCTAGCTTATAGAGGTTAAAAAATTATTTTGAAAACTAATTCTAGAATTTTATTTTCCTCAGTCTACTCTTTATAAAACAACAGGTTTAATTCTTCAAATTTTCCAACTTAGATAAGGCTGTGATTGCTGTTGTTAGGTGCCATTTTAGTGGGTTCCAACTCATAGCAACCCTACATACAACAGAACGAAACACTGCCCAGCTCTGTGCCATCCTCATGATCATTGTTATGCTTGAGCCCATTGTTGCAGCCACTGTGTCAATCCATCTCACTGATAGTCTTCCTCTTTTTTGCTGACCCTCTCCTTTACAGAGCATGATATCCTTCTCCAGGGACTGTTCCTTTCTGATAATATGTCCAAAGTATGTGGGGTGAATTCTCGCCACCCTTGCTTCTAAGGAGCATTTTGGTGGTATTTTTTCCAAGACAGATTTGTTCATTCTTTTGGCAATTCATCGTATATTCAATATTCTTTGCCAACAAAATAATTTGAAGGCACCAATTCTTCTTCCATCTTCCTTACTCATTGCCCAGCTTTTGCATGCATATGAAACAATTGAAGACACCATGGCTTGAGTCAGGTGCACCTCAGTCCTTAAACTGCCATCTTTGCTTTCTGACACTTTAAAGAAGTCTTTTGCAGCAGATTCGCCCAATGGAATGCATCTTGTGATTTCTTGACTGCTGCTTCCAGAGGTGTTGATTGAGCAGGCAAGTAAAATGAAATCCTTGACAACTTTAATATTTTCTGTTTATCATGATGTTGCTTATTGTTCCGGTTGTGAGAATTTTTGTCTTCTTTATGTTGAGGTGTAATCCATATTGAAGGCTATGGTCTTTGACATTCATCAGTAAGTGGTTCAAGTCCTCTTCACTTTCAGCACTCAAGGTTGCATCATCTGCATATTGCAGGTCATTAATGAATCTCCCTCCAATCTTCTTCATATAGTCCAGTTTCTTGGATTATTTGCTCAGCATACAGATTGAATAGGTATGGTGAAAGAATACACCCCAGATGCACAACTTTCCTGACTTTAAACCATGAGGTATCCCCTCATTCTATTTGAATGGCTGCCTCTTGATCTATGTACAGGTTCCTCACGAGACTAGTTAGATGAGGCCGTTGTTGTTAGGTGCCATCCAGTCAGTTCTGACTCACAGAGACTCTATGTACAACAGAAGGAAACACTGCCCGGCCCTGTGCCATCCTCATGCTCCTTGTTATGCTTCAGCCCATTTTTGCAGCCACTCTGTCAATCCATCTTGTTGAGGTTCTTCCTCTTTTTCTTTGACCTTCTACTAACTACTTAGATAATTACTAGTCTTGACATTTTCAAGTATCATGAAAAATTATAACTAATGTTTATTAGTTATAATTTTTCATGATACTTGAAAATGTCAAGACTAGTAATGATAATTTCAAAATTGTGACATATAATTTCATTAATTTGGTAGAAAAGAAAAGCTAACTCATAACTCAAATGGCAAGTATAGAGAAAAGAAAACACAATTTATTGAGTACCAGTTAGGCTGCAATACATTATTTCACTTGGTTTAGTCTTCAAACAACAACGAAATCAGTGAAATAATTATTCCCCTTTTCAGATAAGAGTTCAAGTTTAAGAGAAGTTAGCTGACTTTGTCAGTTGGCACACTAGTGAGTGTCTTAAGTTGAAGCTGAGGTATATGTGAGATGGCCTCTGAAGCCCACCACAACTCAGAGTTTCTACACCAGGCACTGAGGTAGTATTAATGAAACACAAATTACCAGTAAACACAGCTTACCCTCTAGGGGTGTATTCATAGTGGATCTGTGTTGTTAACTGGTTTGTCTTAAAGCGTTGTTTGCACAGGAAGAACTGGAGGCATGATCCTGTAATGCCTGAATAATCCACCTGAACACATGCAGGTGAAAACATCTATGTCAACAACACTGCAGTGATGGCACTAAGATAAAAGAAATTCATGTTTCGTTGGTAATGTACTGTTTGGGAAGACAAGGTGAAACTAATTTATAGGGAACACTCTATTTAAATTCTTTTCAAACCACTAAGTCATAATGTAGTATTTCATCCACCATTGATTATAATATGCATTGCATGACACTTTAAAATGTGAAGAAGTGGCCAATGGCAATTGCAAGGGACCATACTTTGGAAGACGTATCCTGATTTCAGGAATATTAAAATATGGAAAAAATGGGTGTCTCAGAAATTATGAAATATCAGAGCCATTGTCAATCTTTTTAATGTCAAAATACACTGAGATATTTTGGAAGCGAACACAACCAGATTATCACATTAAAGCCATTATTCTGTAATCCTAAATATTTTCATAAATAATCCTGCCAGCAGAATTATGAGAGATTAATGATGCCACACCATAAACTTCAGGGAATAGCAGCTACAGGAAAATATTAATACTTCATTCTAAATTGGCGCTGGTCATGAAGTGACCATGAAATTTTTCTATCCTGGACCTCATTCTTAGGAACATTGGTAGCCATTAAGTTACATAAAATTAACAAGGGGGAAGAAGGCTATCAGAGCTAGGAAAGGAGGGGTGAATATGATTTGCTGCATTTGAATTAAACTGCTCAAGAAATATACGAGATTGACAACAAAGACATCTTTTAGGCGACTCGCCACACATATTGGTGACCTCGGATTCCAATGAAACATTTAGCTATTACAGAAGTTTTCTTTACCTAATTTGTTCTGCTTTTCCCAAGGAGGAGGGGAAAAAAGGAAAAAAAAAAAAGTTTCCTTAGCAACTGCAAGGTTACATTTTATCTTGAAGCTGCAGACCTTTTTCAGAAAAAAAGGAAAAGAGAAGTGCATCTGTGCTGACTTCCCACCCTTGTTAGGTGATGGCTTTAGAAGTCAGGTTGAGAATAACATGCAAACACCTATATCTTCCTGCCATCTTATCCTCAACAGCAGAACTTGGCACGGACTGTCTTCATATTTTTTTTTTCTCTCTCTCTCTTCTATGGGAAAGGAGAGAATTACCAATATCAAATATCGGCATAAAGAATTTGTCAGAGAAAGACTACTGAGAGTGTAGTTCATCACAGCTGACCTTCGTTACATCTGTAAGAAGAGAAATTGGTGGACAATTGGCAATTGTTATAACGGAAAAATAAACATCCTGTCAAGTGTCAGTGGCTAAAAAGTCAATTTCTAGCCCTAATGGAAGATAGCTGTAAGCCTGTCTGCAGAAGAAGAGATTTTTCAGAAAGTACTAAGTTAAAAATACATTTTAACAATTTAATTCAAAGATCACTCTAAAGGCTGTGGTTCTTGCAGCTTATATACTTGACGCTACATAGTAAAGGGCACTTGTCAGATCTTAGCATGTGACTTCAGCAATGTCTGAGGTGTGACTGACTAAAAATGGAACTCAGGAATAAGGGAAATCAACATTAAACTGAAATATAAGAAGGTGTATTAAGACTCTTCCTTAAAAGTGACTGAAACCTAAATAAAATAGCTTAACAATAAAAATGAACGTAAACGCTAGAGCTACCTTGACTTCCCAGAAACCCCAGCTTGTCTTCTCAACTCTGGAAGACCGTCAAACTGTACCTGGATTCTCCTTCCCAGAGCCAGGGCCCGAAATCTTTCTTCAGGCGGTAAGGTGAGGCAATCGTACAGTTCACCTTGTTTCTGGTCTCTCAGGAATCACTTCCCTTTGTTGCCTGATATCCAATGTCATTGGTGCCATGTTCCATATGTTGTGTACAACCGTTATTTATTTCAGCCAGGAAGGTATATTCATGCTCTGCTATTCTATATTAACCAGAAGCACAAGAGTTTTCTCTTCCCGAACATTTAATTCCATGGAAGATCTCTGATTGATTGTCTCTGCTTGTGCTCCAGTCTCACTTAGGGGCCAGCCACTGCGTCCCAAGGAATGGGACAACAGAATAGTAAAAACTGAGTGACAGATGGTTCCCAACTACCACTACTGACTATTCTGATCAGAGACACAATAGAAGGTCCTGGATAGCATGGGAGAAAAACGTAGAACAAAATTCAAATTCCAAAAAAGGCCAAGCCTACTGGACAATTAGAGACTAGAGGAACCCCAGAGACTGTTGCCCTAAGATACCCTTTGAACTTGGAACTGAAGCTATTTTTGGAGGTCACCTTTCAGCCAAATAATATACTGGCTTATAACATCTGTGGGTAATGTGTTCCCTTAAACAATTGACTATATGAGGCCAAATGGTCAACAGGTGCCCAGAAGAAAGATGAGAAGGCAAGGAGGAGGGGAAGGGAAGCTAGACCAGTGGAAACAGAACAAACAGAATGGAAACAATGAGAATGCTGACACATTGTAAAAATTGTAACCAATGTCATAAAACAATCTGGATAATAATTGTTAAATGGGAACCTAATTTGCTGTGTAAACTTTCATCTAAAACACAATAAAATATTAGAACAAAACTGAGTCACCTATCCATATCTGTGGATCTATTTGTTCTATTGCCAGTTTCAGGAAAAAAGTAAAAACATATGCCAAATCACCAAAACTAATAGTCACCATAATACACCTCAAAAAACATTTTCTTCTATAAAAAATGACTTTTTTGGATGCTAATAGGTGTAAACGGTTAAATGCTAAGGTACTAACCAAAAGGTTGGTGGTTTGAACCCACCCAGCAGCTCTGCGGGAGAAAGACACAGTGATCTGCTACCATAAAGATTACAGCCAAGAAAACTCTATGGGGAAGTACTACTCTGTCACATGGGGCTGCCATGAATCAGAATCTACTTGATGGCACCAAAGTAGTTTGCATGCTTCAAAAATATTAAAAATCTTTGTTGGGCAGGGATTAAGTGTTCAAAAAGAGATTTATACAGGTTACCTAAAACCCATTTTCTCATAGGAATGTAGTCAATTCCGACTCAGCAACCCCATGGTTTTTCTAGGCTGTAATTTTTATGGAAGGAGCTCTGGTGGCTCGGTGGTTAGGCACACAGCTGTTAACTAAAAGGAAAGCGGTTCAAGTTCACCAGCCTCTCGGCAGAGAGAAAGATGTGGCAGTCTGCTTCTGTAAAGACTAACCCTGAAAACCCTATGAGGCAGTTCTACTCTGTCTTATTGGGTCTCTGTGATTTGGAATCAACTCTACCATGATGGGTTTGGTTTTAATCTTTATGCAAGCAGATTGCCAAGTCTTTTTTCCCACAGAGCTGCTGACAATAACTTAGCATAGATATTCAGTTCATAGAGAGTGCTACGTCTCACATACTTTGAACACGTTATCAAGAGGGATTAGTCCCTGGAGAAGGACATAACGCTTGGTAAAGTAGAGGACCAGCAAAAAAGTGGAAGACCCTCAACAAGATGGAATGACACAATGGCTGCAACAATGGGCTCAAAAATAATGATTGTCGATATGGCGCAGGACCAGGCGGTGCTTCGTTCTGTTGTACGTAGGGTCACTATGAGTCAGAACCAACTCGACAGCACCTAACAACAACAACAGAGAGTGAACAAAAAAAGTCCACGAGTGTTAATGTTATTACATGTATGCATTACGTAGCATGAACTCAGTTAAAATGGAATAGCTACAAGGCTAAGCATTTTGTTAAGAATAAGCGTGAACTAAGGACATGATTCCACTATAAGGAAATCGCATACTCTAGTGGGGTTTTTTTAGGCTTTTCTGTAGAGCTTTTCCTATGCCATGGAGGTTGCTGTAGCCATTTGTCTTTAAGGTTCTTACTCTCTTGAAAATCAGAAGTTTCACTTTACATTTTTATCTTTATGTGAGTGAATATTGGCATAGGACTATGGATTCGTTGTCATCTACAAAAGAGAAATATGTCAATTTTTAATCTTGTTTTCAAACAAATAAAAACATCAGAAAGCCATGTTGAAATCTTGCCTGATTTAATAAATAAATTTTTGGAGCAACTAAATCAAATTTCAGCATAATGGGAGAAAAATATGGAAGATTTTGTTTAATTTACCCTTAGACCCTACTATTTATGAAAACAAGGGATTATTCTTCCAGTGATGGTTTAGATCTTACTAGAAATCTTTCTCCATTTCTCTCTCTCTCTTTCTCTTCCTTAGAAATACCTGCATAGTAGATTTCAAATTCAGTTCAGTTTGAACATAATTTATTAAGGCTTAGTGAAGAAAGACTAATTTCTGTGGCTACCTGCCGTGGCACTGGAGCGATGGTTGATTGATGGCTTATAAAGCCTTTTTATACAGTGCTGACATTTTAAAGATACTGGCCAGTCTGAACTTTCCATCTGGCATGCCTGATGTCCTTTGTCCAACTTTCCCATAGTGACTTATTCTGTTCTTGAGCTCAAAAATGGTTTTGATTTAATTTAGGCCTGGGAGGTGCAAAAAGATGGTGAAGCTTATTTAAACAAGAGATGAGAGTAATGCCTCCAATGGTGCATGGCGATGAAAAAGCAAATCCCTGACTCCCTGGCATTTATTTGTGTAATAACTCCACCACAAAGTGCAACCAGATACATATGCCAGAACCTTCCAGGTGCTAACATAAAACTAGCACAACAGGTGGTCATACTTGGAAAATGAAGGGGAAGATGGCGGAAAACATTTTATTTTAGACCAAGACAAACTCAACACCTTCTGTGTTTTGAAAAGTGATAGCTGATGTATATAAGGCATCTATTGTTTTATGCTGGGAAAGAAGTTAACATTTTTTATAGCATCATCTTATATCTTCATTCAAAGTAACACTATGACATGAAATAGCTTTCTCAGGGTCTTGAAGCTAGTCAGCTACTAAAGGTCTGACTCTTTATGCAGTGAGTCTTCTACCTACAGTATTATCTGGGTCTCAATCTTCCCTTCCTTTTGTTTTTTCAGAAATAAATCCAAGGTGCCTTGTATACTAATAGATCCAAAATGCAATTCCATTTAAGCTATTAATTTACACTGTTAATGGTTTGCTTTTGAAATCTGGAAGCAAAACACCTCTGTCTATATCATCATAGAAAAGGAAGACACGAGAGACTTAGTGAAATATTGTTTAATAAGAAATACAGTTAAGATTACCTTCTAGGGAGGTGATTTTGGCCTGTTTGAATCTCAAATTTATTGTAAAGACAGATAGCTCTATAGTGTATAGAGCCACTGAAGTTTGAGAACAGTTTTGAAATATTAGTACAAATGAGATATCCCATTTGGGGAGCTACACGAGACAATGTTTAAATCCCAGACTAGACATCCCTCATTTGCCAAAAGGCTTCTTAGCAGCTCCTTCTACATTCAATCAGTTTATGGTCAATGAATCAAAGGAGGACTGGAGAAAGATCATCTAGATATCAGTTCAAGCACTGGCTTCATTTTGGGTAAATTACTTTTTTTTTTTCCTTTTTTATTAAACCTAAGATTAAAAAGATTACTCATCTATAAAAGTGATGATCTCCATTACTATTCCAATTACTATTCCAGTGCTAATAAGCTATGATTTCGGCCTAAGTACTAGCGAGGTAAATCTGCTGAGAGATACGATAAAATCTCAAATCAAACATAAATGAATTTACAATTATGATTCAGATTGAGTGATACAATTATCTGGATGAGGGCTTCACTCCCTAAGTAAGCACAGGGGCGTGAGTTACCTGTATGATTTTTTACATGTCATACCACTCTTATTTATAAAAAAGGATTGGAAACAGTTTAAAATTGAAATTCATCTGTGATAAAATTATTTAGGAAGATAGATCAGATATAACACAGAAAGCAAAAAAATCATGATACTAGAACCGGGGCGAGATGGTCAGTGAGGTTTCAAGCTTCTGAGTTGGTTACCCATTGCTGCAAAACAAATTACTCCAAAACTTAGCAATTTAATATAAGTGTTTATCATCTCACAGTTACTGCGGGTCAAAAATCAGGGCATAGCTTAGCTGAGTGCCTCTGGCTCAAGATCTCTTATGAGGTTGCTGGCAGGATTCAGTTCTTTGCGGGCTATGAGATTGGAAATTCAGTTCCTCACCGACTATGGGCCAGAGGCCCGTCTCACTTCGTTATTAAGGGGGTTTCTCCACCAGGTAGTCTCTCAGCATGGTATCTGACTTCCCTCAGAGCTAGTGAGTGCATCAAAGATGAAAGCCACAGTCTTTTCATAACTTAATCTCAGAAGTTAACATTCCATCACTCATGCTACCCTCTGTTTGTTAGAGGCAAATCAGTAAAACCAGCCCCCACTAAAGGGGAGGGGATTAGAAAAGGGCATGAATACCAAGAGGCAGGGATCTCTGGAAACCTTCTCAGAGACTGCCTACCACAGCTTCTATACATTCAAAGGAAAAAGAGAAAAAGCCACCAGTTATACAGTTCTTATTACATGTTAAAGGATAGCTATTAATTGTGCATAGAAACTTCTTTCTATCAATAATTTAAAAATATTTTTTCATAGATTTGAAAAATCATTGAACAATGTAATAGGCAATGTCCTAAACAGTTGCGTAGTAAGATATTCAGAAGCATTTTTGTATTCATACCATAATATAAAGCTATGAATGTAGGCAGAATGGGGAGAAACCCAATAAAAAATTAAGGAAGTCAAGAATTAATATGTCAGTGATTTTTTAAAATTTATTATGCTTAAGATTAAACTATAATCCATGTACAAAGATAAATCTCCAGGCTATGCCTCAATTGCACTAAATCAAATCTCTGGGGATTGGAAAAAGCATAGATTTTTTGCTTTATAATAAGCACCCCAGATGATTCCGATGCATAAGATCCATAAATCACATTTTGAGAAACACTTCCTTAGGTGGTCTCTCTCAAATGTCAATTGTCTCTTTTGTATTTTTAGTATAAAGAACTCCATAATACAATAGAGACCAGCCCTGGCTGTCTTATGCATTTCAGTCAATTCCTTATGCTTCCCCACACGCAGATTCTCTGGTGAAAAAAAAAAAAAAAAAAAATTCCCAAATCACTATCAGGTGAGACTAAAGATCAGAACGTGAAAGACCAAGATAAAATATTTTGCTTACAATAATTAACAGGCTTAAAAGATTTAAGCAGGAATTACATGGTTACACATTTCGTTTTTCATTTTTTACTTTAAAAGTTTTACTTGTTATAATGCTTAATGGTGTTCACATCTCATGGTCAGGTTTCTCTGTGAATATAGCCTTTAATACCTATTATCATTTCACCATATTGGTGATGCCAATTAATTTCACAGTAGACAAACATATTGGTTGTTACAGTTATTCCCAAATTTATCAAAATTCTTATTTAAATATAACTTCCTTGGGGGTAACTGATGTCAAGAAAAGTGATGATCTTAAAATTCTATTCAAAGGTAAGCAATGTATGATTGGTTGTGCCACAGTTCAGAATAACTAGCATTTAAGTACTGAGTTATTTAATGATGCGGCATATGGATAACCACTGAATAGGTTTTGATGTTGTTGGCTATATAAAGCTCTGTAGTTTAAAAACCTTAATATGGCTTTGTGGAATTTCTAGAATTAAAAACATTAAATTTGGAACATTTCTTATATCTATTAGGTATATGAAACTGCTTACCACTGGATTAATTCTAAACTTATTACAAAATAAGAAAACTGCTACAGAATGAGTAATTACGATGACAGCCTTAAAAAATTCAACAGCAAACCTATAGGGAACATGTATAAAAAAAAGCTAATGCTATATATCTGAATTTAGATAATTTAAAATGGAAACTACCATTATCACACAAAATGTAGGGCAAAAACATATTCAATAACTAAAACAACTTCTCCAAAACCCAGTGAAAATATACAGAGCAGCAAAACTGGTGATGTAACTATTTCAC
Organism: Elephas maximus indicus; assembly: GCF_024166365.1. NCBI lineage: Eukaryota > Metazoa > Chordata > Mammalia > Proboscidea > Elephantidae > Elephas > Elephas maximus. The sequence continues at coordinate 25,115,853 of NC_064841.1, forward strand.
ATAAATTGAGTGAATTTATTGCCTGACGCCATAAAGAGTATGGGAATCAACAAAATAAAAGATATTAACATAATAAACAGAAATAGGAAATTCTTTCATTTGTGAAAGGAAATGACACTGGTGTCTAACAGTGAATGCATAAAATATTCCCCCCCTTAAATATTTACAGTCTATTACTTGTAATATTGCATATTAGATTATCAGTATGTTACTGTCTTTGGCATTAGTAGGCTTCTTTGCAACTAACCAAACAACATAAAGTTGTTATCAATGTGTAGGAAAATTTTGGTTATACAGGGAAGGATCTTTTGCTTTTATTGCCTGGTAGGTAATGCCAACTAAATCATAGAGTGCCAAACCATCAAGGTAAACTTTCACCTGACAACGAAGGTGAAAGCTGTTTCACTTGGACTTATGGAGAAATTAAAAACAACAAAAATAGATAAGAAAATCTTTTAGATTCTTAATAAGTTGGCAATATACCACCAAATATGGTTTCTGACTAACATCTTCATCATTATTCAATGTAAACATTTTCTAGACCTTTTTGTGTACCAGCTACCATGTTCACTACTGGAAACACAAAGATAAATAAGACACAGACTGACCTCTTGAAGAGCTTGCACACAAGTAGGATTTTGCATTTCTATAGAAGAGAGGGTTCAAATCGGAATTTTTTAAATATATATATTTATAAACATACAGTACATAACTAGAAAGGATTTCAGGACAGTCATATATACATACATTATATATATATGTATATATATATAATGTATGTATATATATATATATATACATATACACACACACACAGGCAATCTCCAGATTACGAAATCTGCCTTACATACAACCCGTAGTCATGAACCAACCCTCATAAAACCTATTATCTTAAAAATTTGAGGTACATGCAATGGTATGTAATGATAAGGGATGTAAGGTCAAAACTGAGGCATCTGACCTATCTGTAAAGTGACTGAATTAATTCTAAGAGTTCAATGTAATCTTTCATATAGATTTTACATTTGCTGTCCAGCAGCTCCATATAACCTTTCCTCTGGATTCTACCTCAATGCCTACGAACAAACTCATTATCATTAAGGAAATTAGTTTCTTTGCAGTCAGGTTAAAGAATGTGAATACCTCATGGAAATTCTTTGATCTCAGTCTCCTCCAGTTTCCTGATTCACTGGACAAGGTAGATACATCTTGGAAACTTTTATTTCCACTCTCCTCCAGAGATCAAAAGCGCTGAGCAAGGTAATTTTTAACAAACTATTCCAGAAATATTAGTCATATCATTGTTTGTAACCAACATGAAACCCCCCTTGACCTCATATCTTTCAATTATGTTTTTTAGTCAATTAATGTATTTATGTAACAAATAAAGCTTATACTTTACTTTGATCCATCTTTGGCTGACCTTAATTACTGTAAACCAACGAGAATCTTGTAATTTTATTTTCCCCCTTCAGTGCTATAATTACTTGTGACTTGCATTTTTTTCCCTGAGATCTGTGAGCTTCAGCCTGAAGTTTCGTGGACTCCCATTACAATGTTACTTTGGCTTCAATAAATCTCTTCTGACTGTACTTCAATGGAGCTGGAGAGACTTTTCACTAAAACATTTGGCGTAGTTGGCAGGATCTCAAAGTTACCTACCCTTGAGGACTTGAAAAGTTGAAAAACTGGACTCAGGTGACAATGGCCCCTTTGTGTGCCCTCCTACTTTTTCAAACTCTTAGGGGTCTGTCTGGAGGTGAGTGCTCCTGAAAAATGAGTCCTGAGCATTTTTGATGCAACACTATTAAGAATTAAGCCCCAAACATTTCGGTGCACCTTTGTAGGGATTTATTAAAGCCATTTTCTATTCCTGTTTTTTTTTTTTTTTTTTTCTCATTTGTGGTTAAATAAGCTTGTAATCTTGTTGGAGGCTTGTGTTCCACTTTTACCTTCTCTCCACAGAAGCTTGTTGAGGTTTGTGCTTTCAATTGCATTACAAGAATGACATCTACTTGTGTTCACGCTCAGCTTTCTGTTTTCTTGTGCTAACTTGCAGTTTTAACAGTTGTTTACTGAGGCATTTCCAGGTTTTATGAGCTGCAAGAATACAGAGGAAATCCCCTGAGAGGTTTTGTCAATTACTAAAAGTGCTAAAAGTTTCAGGGTGTCTTTGGATTTCTGGTTGTTTCTGGTTGTTTCTGGTTCTGTTTGTAGTTTGAACAATTTGAAGCGTAACAAGTCTATCATGTAGTGGACAATAAGTATAACTCCTCACACAAGCCTTTTTTCCTTCATTTCTCTAAGGGGACATTCAGTTTTAGCACACCTTTCTTTTGTTGGCACATGCTGTTACTTAGTAAGATGAGGGGATGCCACCTCTGACATACATTTACTAAGGTTTTCTGATTGCAGGTTTGGGTGAAGGTTTTCCACTTGCAAGTTTGAGTTAAGGTTTGTTTGACCTAGGTCTTTTGGTGCACAATCTGCTTTGAGTTCATGTTCGTAAAAAATCTTGCAAGAAAATGCCAGTTCCCAGGTAGTATAACCTGACTAAAAAAACCTCAGAATTTCAGTGATCACTTTAGGAAAATTGAGTTTCCATCTGCTCTTTTTCTTCCATTCTGGAAAATGAGTTAACTTTGTTTAATGCTAAGGAACTAAATTGCTTATGTTGTGTGGTATCATATAAGTTTGGTGATTTTTTGTTTCTTTTTATTTTGAGCTGGCCTCACCAACCAGTGTTTCATTTTGTTCTGAGAACTTGCCTCTGGTCTAAAATATTGTGTACAAGTTTTATATAAAATTAAAAGCCATGGCAGATGTTTTCCATGGGGTTGCCTAAATTCTTAGTTGTTTTCTCTTCTCTTCTAAGGAAAACTACTTCTTATGCCTGAACTTCTAATAGCTACTTTGAGAGACTTCAATTATAAATTAGTAATTGTTTATTTTAATGAATATAACAAAACCTCAGAAAGGTATCTCATAAAGCATGATTATTAAATCAGATACAATATTTCTTCACAAACATACTATGGTTTAATAATAAATATTTATATAAATTAAATAGTCCTAATATTCCCAGGATGGTTTTTAATATTCCCAGGAATTAATAGAAGTGAATTCATTCTGGAAAAAGTTTTGTTTATATTGACCTTGACAGCAAAACCTATTTAAGTAACTTAAGATAAATATTATATAAAATGTTTTATTTAAGGAAAGGAATTTTTATTCATTCCAGAATAACAAGAAATTTAGAAGGTTTATTTAAAGAAAATTTAAATCCTGATAGTCTTGTTTCTTTGATTTGCTGTCTATGTAATCTGCCTAGAAAACAAAAGTTCTGTGTTTCTATTAGTTTTTATGTCCTTAACTAAAAAACCACGCCACTTGGCTTTAGAATCAGCTGAAGTTTTACCTTTAGGATCTTTAATAAAATGGCTCAAGTACTGTTCCTACAATAAACTCCTAACAGTTTTAAAGATTTGTAGGAAACCAACAACAACAAAAAAATTTGTTTCTGCTTTATAAAGGAAAAAAAAAAAAACACTAAAAAGGCTTATTTAATAGGTTATAAAATTTTTTTTTAAAGTACATGAAGCACGTTGTCAACTCGAGACGAGCCAAATTTTCTTTAAATTAAATTTTTATGTCAATATTATTTGCTTAATACCAAACAACAAACACACAATATTATGTCATAACTTTATTATTTCAATTGCAGCCTTATTATCAAAGCCAATGGTTTTACTAGAAAATTTACACTGTTTTATTATATTTAGAGATTTTTTATCTAAAGTTTCTTTTTCATTGACTTTATCTGGCTTTGCATTACTTTTCTAACTAATTCCCATGAAGTTTTTCATTTTTAAAAACTATTATTATTATAAGTTAATATATGAAAACCCAAACTCAGATTTTGCCTCAGAAAATGAGAGAAATGTCTAAGATATAAACTTAAAGGCTAATAAAGTTACTTTTGCAACTGCAACTTCAGATTGTTTATAACATTAAATTCAATATAACCATAAATGATATGACTATTAAAAATAAAACAGTTATAGAAATAAAAAACAATATACTTAAAATATTTTAATGAACTGTCCCATTCAATTATGCCAAAATATAGACAAATTTTAAGCTTCTTTTTTAATACTTGCACATCTTCAAAGAAACATGTTCACACACTGCAGGATTGGAATACCAAATTTTCCTCTATCAGCTCAACCACTATATAAAAATTTAAAGACTTTGGAGCCTGACCCTTTTCAACTATCAGAAAATGGCAAGAAGGCCATCACGAAATTCAAAGAATGATTAATAAATACTCCAGCATTAAGATTTCCAAATAATAATTTAGATTTTTCTTTTTTATAATAGATTAACTTATGAACTCCTCCTTTTAGCAGGCTCCAATATTCAGCTGCACACTATACTTGCTTGAGTCCAGCACAGTTGTTACGTATACCTAATGATGATAACCATTCACCCCATAATTGCTTAAATCTTACTAAATAGCTTTCATCTCCTAAGCAAAACTCACCAGAAACCCTGTTGTCAAATCCTAATATAGTTTTATTTGTTAATGGGTCATATTTAAAACTTAAGTCTACTAGCTTTCATGACCACAAAAGCTGTGCTGTGACCACATCTACTGAGATCCTCAAAAGTGGCACCCTTCCTGTAGTCACTTCAGCTCAAAATCTAAATTGATCATGCTTACGAGGGCTTGAAAATTGTCTCCTGAACAGTTAGTAAATGTCTTTGCAGACTCAAAGTATAAATTCAAAGTGGTTTACAATTTTGGTATGTTAGGAAAATAAAGAGGGTTCCTAACATCTTCCAGGACCCAGATTAAAAATGGCCCCTTGGCTGTCGACCTTTTAGAGACCCTTTTGCTATGTCAGAAATAGCAGTGATTAAAATACTAGCTCCTCAATCAAAAGGCATGCTCCAAACTGAAGAAGTTAAAAACGATAACTTAGCAGATGCCGCAACCAAACAAATGATCTCTAACTCACTCCAAAAACAATCCCCAAAGGAGGGAATGATTGAATATTTTGACCTAGCCACACTAATTCTCAAGTAAATATGGCCTCCATAGCCACTTACTTAAAGTTGGACCTAGATGACGAAGTCACCTCCTGGACTCAAGACCCTATTACTTGTCTGTGTATTGGACTAAATGGTCCTTCCAAGGTTCTTGCATCCTTTTATGGATAAGACTTTATTAACCATTTACAGGCCTATGGAAACCAATGACCTAGTCCGTAATTTGAATTAACATTTTTGGGCAACTTATTAAGCAGCCATAGTTTCTGTGCTTAACTATGATTTTGGGAATCCTCCCCATACTCCAACATTAGACTCACCCCTCCACTTGGTCCAAGCTTCTGTGGTTGAAAAGGTAGCAGATGGTCCCTGGAAAGCCTATTCACCACATGTCAGCAGTTACTGAAGATTTGTTAGTTAAGGAAATTGCTCCTACAGAAACTATCTGGAATTGCCTCAGAAACCTTCAGATTATGGTTCCAAAAACTGAAAAATGCATATGGAAAGAAGAGTGCTGTTGACCAAATTGGGATACAGATTATTCAGAGGGACCACTACCCAATCGCAAGTTGGTGAGGCCTAAATCTTTACAGCTTCCATTGATTAAAGATATTCATAAACATAAATAGGTAGGCTGAGATAAATTAGTGGCATTATCAAACAAATATCATTAGGGAAATTTTTGGGAGGCAGCAGACAGATAGCAAGACAATGCCCTACCTGTTTTCAATTTAATTCAGGGAAACCTTCTCACCCCCCTCGGGGTCAATATTCTTTGCCAACTGTGCTTATGCTTGAATGGCAAATTAACTTTGTCCAGATGCCTCCTTCCCGTGGCTATAAATATGTTCCTGTTATGGTTTGCAGATTTTCACATTAGGTTGAGGCTTTCTCCAGCAGGCATGCAACTGCCAGCTTTGTAGCCAAGAAACTTTTAGAAACCATTATTCCAACTTGGGATGCCCCTAAGAGTCTTTGTACTGATTGGGGTACTCATTTTACTGGTCATGTCATCAAGGAAATTTGCTCAATTTTTCCAATTTTTCAAAGGTTTCACTGTCCTTATCATACCCAGTCTTCAGGACTACTAGAGAGTTAATGGTACTATTAAAACCCAATTAGAAAAACTAACTCCTTCTTTTGGGCTGTCTTGGGACCAAGTTCTCCCTTTGGTTTTATTAAACTAAAGAGCTACTTCCTTTGGGTCCCATAAATTGATCCCTTTTGAAATTGTTACTGGGAAACCCATGAGTCTGCCATATGGTTCAGTTATTGATTCTAATCTCCGACAGATTAGTTTGGTGAAAGCTGTCAGGCTTTGCTTCATTACACAAAAGAAAAAGCCTCTATGATAAAAGAAGCTTTTGATAATTGTATCTAAAGACTATGTTTATTGGAAAAGACACCATGTATAGGATTCTCTTCAAGCTAAGTGGAAGGGGCTCTACTCAGTTCTTTTAACAATTCCCTATGATGCTAAATTACAGGGGATTAAAGTGTGAATCCATTTGTTCTAGTTGAAGAAAGCTCATGAGGATTCTGCCTGGACCATTCAGCCAACTGAAGGGCTTAAACTAAAGTTTAAGTGGGGTCCCAGACGAGAAGCAGATGACAATGGGAGTGAATAGCAAGATAATGCAAGCAGCCGAAGCATTTGGACTCTGTATGCTTGTGCAAATCAGTTGCATTTATTCTCATTCATATGCCAGTTTACTTAATATTGTACCAGTACAATTTACTAAAGTTTTACAAACACTAATCAAACATGAGTGCCAAAAAGAAGAATTATTTCTATGAGAAGCAGGTCAATTCTTTAGAATGACTTGTAAAGACATGTTAGTAAACAATGAGAATGGCAGATATTGGTGGTGGTTAACCTAACACCGATTCCCAAGCCCTTCTCTTTCTTTAGCCTTCACTACACAGGCAGAGACAACAAATTGATGTGGTCATACGACACAGTTCTAGCCAATGAAACATAAACATTCATTGATTGCAACAATTAGGAAAATATTGCTTTCTTCATAAAGTGGACAGATGTTTCTAGAACATGAGATGACACTTGTCTCTAGAATGTGATCCTGATGTTTGGACATGTGGCAGCCATTTATGACTAAAGGGGAAAGGTGAACAGAAGTGCGGACATAAAATACCTACCCTAATGGCTTTTGCCATTTACTGCTACACATATTGTATTCTGAGAGACAAAAGGAAATAAGGATGGGAGAAAAAGATGGCAGGCAGGAGAAGTGAATAAGGAATGAAAGGAATTTATATAAGCCATAGTAAGATTATTTTGATTATTTGCAGTTGAAAGCATTCCTAATTAATACAAAGTGGTCATGGCAGAGGAAGGAGAGATGGAGGTGGAGTACACAGAAGCATTTTGTATTCAGATTGCTTTATAAATAATGTTCCATTAAAAATTAACAAAAAGTGTAAATCATAAGAATGTGATTGATACAAGTAAGGTGGTACATGTGAAAATCCAATCAATGAACCCAAAATATTAGTGAATAACTCTGCATTGATTTATATACATAGACAGACTGATAGTTATAAAAATCAGGTATGTATACATTAAGAATTCTCACTTAAGAGGACTCTTTCAATAAATTAACAAGTGCCCAGTCTAAAAGCATTAAATAAAAGGACTTCCACTATTTCACCACAGTCTCAAAAAAAAAAGTCAAATTGTCTGTGATACTCAAAAAAAAAAAAGCCTGAAATGTAACATTGTGTGTTTTCATCTCAAACTTTGATAAAGTTATAAATTGATAAATCAGAAGAGTTAATGAAGTTTGGGAGAAAATGAAATTAATGAATTGAAAAAGAAACATTAAATGAAATATGTGCAAACAAGCATTTTGAAAACTTTACAACATTAAATATTATTGGGTCTTTGTATTATATAAGATTCCTAAAGATTTTTTTTTGGATGAGCAATCATTTATGTTTAGCCAATCAAATCAATGAAGGGGTATTTCTTTACTATTTCTTCACTAAAATCTACTATATTAAAAAAAATAGAGCACTAGAATTTAGAGTTGAAGGGCATAGCCAACTCCCAGTTTTAATAGTTGTTGCTGTTGGATACCCACAAGCTGGCTCTGACTCAAAGCTACCCTATGTACAACAGAATGAAACTCTGCCCAGGCCTCAGCCATCCTCACAATAATTGCTATATTTAAGACCATTGTTAAAGCCACTGTGTCAATCAATCCTGTTGAGGGTCCTCCACTTTTCTGCTTTCTATTTTACCAAGCATGATGTCTTTCTCTAGGAGCTGGTCCCTTCTGATAACATATCCAAAGCACCTAAGACAAAGTTCTGCCATCTTTTCTTCTAAGGAGCATTCTGCTGTACTTCTTCCAAGACAGATTTGTTCATTCTATTGGCAGTCCATGGTATATTAAATACACTTCACCAACACCATAATCCAAAGGCATCAGTTCTTCTTTGGTCTTCCTTATTCATTGTTCAGCTTTTGCATGCATATAAGGTAATTGAAAATATAAGGTCAGGTGCACCTTAGTCCTCAAAGTGGTATCTTTGCTTTTTAACACTTTAAAGAGGTTTTTTGCAGCAAATTTGCTCAATGCAATATGTCATTTGATTTCTTGACTGCTGCTTCCATCTTCCATGTGTGTTGATTGTGGCTCCAAGTAAAATAAAATCTTTGACAACTTCAATATTTTCTCTGTTTCTCATGATGTTGCTTATTGGTCCAGTTGTGGGGATTTTTGTTTTCTTTATATTGAGATGCAGTCCATACTGAAGGCTGTAGTCCTTGATCTTCATCAGTAAGTGCTTGAACTCCTTTTTCTTTTCAGCAAGCAAGGTTGTATCACCTGCATATTGCAGGTTGTTAAGGAGTCTTCCTCCAATCCTGATGCCACGTTCTTCTTCATGTAGTCTAGCTTCTCAGATTATTTATAAGATACAGTATACAGATTGAATAAGTATGGTGAAAGGGCACAACCTTGACACACACCTTTCTTGACTTTAAACCACGCAGTATTCCCTCATTCTTTTTGAACAACCAGCTCTTGGTCTATGTAACAGGTTAAGCATGAGCACAATTAAATGTTCTGGAATTCCCATTCTTCAAAATGTTATTCATAATTTGTTATGATCCACCCAGTAGAATGCCTTTGTATAGTCAATAAAACACAGGTAAACATCATTCTGGTATTCTCTGTTTTCTGCCAAGATCCATCTGACATCAGCGGTGATATCCCTCATTCCATGTCCTTGCCTGAATTCAGCTTGAATTTCTGGCAGTTCCCTGTTGATGTACTGCTGCCAGCACTCTTGACTGATCTTCAACAAAATTTTACTTGTGTGTGATATTAACAATATTGTTAGGTAATTTCTGCATTCCATTGGATCACTTTTCTTTGGAATGGGCACAAATACAGATCGCTTCCAGGTAGCTGGTAAGGTAGTCATCTTCCCAATTTCTTGGTGTACAGGAGTGAGCACCTCCAAAGGTGCACCCGTTTGTTGAAACATCTCAGTTGGTATTCTGTCAATTCCCAGACCCTTGTTTTTCATCAATGCCTTCAGTGCAGCTTGGACTTCTTCCTTCAGTACCATTGGTTCTTGATCCTATGCTCCCCCCTGAAATGGCTGAATGTCAACCAGTTCTTTTTGGTACTCTGTGTATTCCTTCCATTTTATTTTGATGCTTTTTGCATCGGTCAGTATTTTCTCCACACAATCCTTCAATACTGCAATTTGAGGTTTGAATTTTTTCTTTAGTTCTTCCAGCTCGAGAAATGTCAAGCGTGCTCTTCTCTTTCAGCTTTCTGGCTCCAGGTCTTGCACATTTCATTATAATACTTTATTTTGTCTTCTAGAACTGCCCTTTGAAATCTACTGTTCAGCTCTTTCACTTCATTTCTTCCGTTTGCTTTAGTCACTCACTCCACATGTGCAAGAGTAAGTTTCAGAGTCTCTTCTGACATCCATTTTGGCCTTATTTTGTTTTTTTTTTTGCTTTATTTTTGTTTGATTTCTCCAATATTGTGTACTGTCTTACCCTTCAGCAAAGTTACCACTTATCTACTATCTAGTTAGTGTTTTTCTCTCCCAGTCCCTCCTCTCCCTCATATCCATCAAAGATTGTTTCTTTCTGTGTGGAATCACTTTCATGGGTTTTTACAATAGCGGTCTCATACTGTATTTGTCCTTTTGTGTTGACTTATTTCACTCAGCATAATGCCCTCCAGATTCATCTATGTTGTAAGATGTTTCACAGATTCATCCTTGTTCTTTCTCGTTGCATAGTATTCTATTGTGGAGATGTACCATAGTTTGTGCCCATCTGTTGATGGGCACTTGGAGTGTTTCCATCTTTTCGCTATTGAGAATAATGCTGCAATGAACATGGGTGCGCATATGTCTACTTGTGTGATGGCTCTTATTTCTCCACAATATATTTCTAGTAGTGGGATTGCTGGATTGGATGGCATTTCTATTTCTAGCTTTTTAAGGAAGCGCCATACTGTGTTCCAAAATGGTTGTACCATTTTGCATTCCCACCAACAGAATCAAGAGCTCCCATGTAAATTCATCTACCTACCGCCAACTGATCTTTTACAAAGGCTCAAAATCCACTAATTAGAGAAAAGAAGTCTTTTTGACAAATGGTGCTGGCAAAACTGGATGTCCACCTGTAAAAAAAAAATGAAACAGGACCCATACCTTACATCATACAGAAAAACTAATTTAAAATGGACCAAAGACCTAACTATAAAACCAAAAACTATGAAGTTTGTGGAAGAAAAAATAGGGTAATCACTAGGGGCCCTAATATATGGCATAGACAACATAAAAAAAAAAAAAAATTATACAAACCATAATTAACAATACACAAACACCAGAAGATAAGCTAGATAAATGGGGTCTCCTAAAAATTAGACACTTATGCTCATGAAAAGACTTCACCAAAAGAGTAAAAAGAGAACCTACAGATTATGAAAAATTTGGGGGTATGACATATCTTTCCTGTCTTTTTGATGACCTTTTGCCTTTTTCATGTATGATGTCCTTGATGTCATCCCATAATTCTTCTGGTCTTTGGTCATTTGTGTTCAATATATCAAATCTATTCTTGAGGTGGTCTCTAAATTCAGGTGGGATATAACCTAGGTCATACTTTGGCTCTCGTGGACTTGCTCTAATTTTCTTCAGCTACAGCTTGAACTCGCATAGGAGCAATTGATGGTTTGTTCTGTAGTTGGCCCCTGGCCTTGCTCTGACTGATGATATTGATGATATTGAACTTCCCCATCATCTCTTTCCTCAAATTTAGTTGATCTGATTCCTGCATATCCAATCTTGGGAGGTCCACATGTATCATGGCCATTTTTGTTATTGAAAAAAGGCATTTGCAGTGAAGAAGTTATTGGTCTTACAAAATTCTATCATGCATTCTGGCATCGTTTCTATCACCAAGGCCATATTTTCTAACTACTGATCCTTCTTCTTTGGTTCCAACTTTCACATTCCAATCGCCAGTATTCATAAATGCATCTTGATTGCATATATGATTAATTTTGGACTGAAGAAGCTCGTAAAAAATCTTTAATTTCTTCATCTTTGGCATCCTAATAACTGGTCTTTCTTGTAGGTGTTTGGATATTATCTTATCACTGACAATACCAGTCTATTTCAGCTCACTAACATCTCAGGTATTGATCTTTATGCATTCCATTTCATTTTTGACAGCTTCCAATTTTCCTAGATTCATACTTCATACATTCCACATTCTAATTATCAATGGCTGTTTGCAGCTGTTTCTTCTCATTTTGAGTCATGTCACATTAGTAAATAAGGTCCTGAAAGCTTGACTTCATCCATGTCATTAACGTAGAGTCTACTTTGAGGAGGCACCTCTTCTCCAGTTTTATTTTGAGTATATTCCAACCTGAGGGGCTCAACTTCTGGCACTATATCAGGCAATGTTCCACTGCTATTCATAATGAAATTGGCCAATTTTTTTTTTTTAGAAATAGATTGCTAGTCTGTCTTAGTCTGGAATCTCTGCTGAAACCTGTCCACCATGGGTGACCCTGCTGGTACTTGAAATACCAGTGGCATAGTTTCCAGTGTCACAGCAAGATGCAAGCTGCCACACTACGACAAACTGACAGATGAGTGGTGGAGTTTTAGCAGAGCCTGGTCTAAAACATCCCTGCAAAAATGTCATTTAGCATTTGCACATTCTACAATAGGGACGTACCTTTTGGGAAAACTGTTTCCTTTTTCAAATCTCTAACAATTAGAAATAGTTCCTTTATATTGAGCATAAATCTGCCAACCTAATCTTGGGGTATCAGACTCAGTTTTGCCCCTAGGGGTAAGAAAGTAAAGGCTATTCCTTTTCCCACTTGATATGGTTCCCTATTCCACCCAACGGTTCTTCAAACATTTCCACTTGAAACATTTCTTGGACAATTTGCCAACACAGTTGCCCTCTTCTGTGTATGCTCCATCTTTCAGAATACCAGAATAATAAAGTTGGAGTTGACCACAGTATTTTAAGTCCATCTTGTTATTATTCAATAGATAAGTATTTTATGAGTTTACAATATCTCCTTAAAAACTCAAAACATGACTCTATAAGATCACTCTTACCCTGGTGGCACGATGGTTAAGAGCTAGACTGCTAACCAAAAAGTTGGCGGTTTGAACCCACCAGTGGTTCAGAAGGGGAAAAGATCAGGTAATCTGCTCCCATAAAGATTACAGCCTAGGAAGTTCTATGAGGCAGTCCTACTCCGATTTATATGGTTGTTATGAGTTGAAATTGACTCAAGGGCATACAACAACAACAATGCTGCCTATTACATTCACTTGATTCACTACTAAGTGCTGCTACTCTTTCATGTATCTCCCTGGTCATGAGTCTCTCCATTAATTGTTACTTTTGCCTCTGTATTCAAATTTTTTTTTTTTAATTCATATGTACAACTTATTTTAGCCAAATCCCCTTTTTCTTTTATGTAATAATTACATTAATAGTTACCACTGGGGGGTTGGGGGGGGAAGCATTCTTACAATGAGCCAGAATCTATCCTAGAGTACTTTTCATATATTATCTCTAACCTGCTCTAGAAGATAACAAGGTAAGAATTCCACAAGTGCTAGGTTTTACTCGTATAAAAACGTCAATCTTTATATGATTCCTTATCTTGTATTTACTTAGTAATTATTGTTGGCAGAATCAAGAAAAAGCAGGAGTTAGTTAACATATAACCACATAGAACCTATAAACCAAAATAACAATACGCTGTAGCAACTCCGTGGTGGCATATAAAGGTTTTCACAACTTTGATCTGGCTTTTTTCTTCAGCCACTCCTTCCCGTGAAAATTCATTTCAGTAACCCTGGACAACTTGTCATTCCCTGTACCCCTACACATCTCTCTGCCTTAATTAATACCCATTATATCCTCATTCTGAAATTTCCTACGTTTACTACATGGAACAGTGCTTCTTTTTGTCATTTAAAGATCTACTTCAATCAGCAGTCAGTTCTTCAGATTCCTCAATCAATTTATTTCTTTAATACAGCCCCCTTTTATGATAGAGTTATTTTAAAGTCATTGACACTGGATTTTGAATTCCTCCAGGACACTGATAACAGTGTCAACGAATGAGTAGTATGAGGTTCTCCATCTCAAATTTACCCTGCTCCTCATATTCTAAATGTATTGTAATTTTACATAAAGAATGTCAAATATAGAAGAAAAAATTATTTTTCTTTGCTTCTATACACCTTCTATTCCATGATTTTACTCTGATAGAATGTTAGAGTCATTGTCATAGTTGTTAAAAACAGTGTTCCAGGACATGCGAATACTGATAATGTCTCAAAGAATCAAACACCCACACCTGAGCTGTCAGCCCCCAAGGAGAATGGTTTTTCCATTTGCTGTATCCTGAAAAGGAACATTTCATAGTTGTTCTAGCATTAAGAGGGGCATCCTTTTACTCATTTGACAGAGGTTTCTCATATAACCTCATGGATGCTGACCTTAGTGGAATATAAATTTCAAGAAGCACAGGATTATGAGATCAGAAAAACAATGAAAAGAACCAATTGCATTCCTAGTAGCTTTCTTTCTTTTTTTCTGTCTTTCATGGAAATGCAAGACAATTCAGTCATGAGTCTTGTCAATTATTAAAGCCATTTTTCATTTTTTTCTTTTAATGCATGAATTATGAAATATTCTGTGTCTTCTGGCTCACAGTGTTGGATCTGATTTTAGATTTGCTCTTTCCATTCACTAGAGGCAGGGAAGAAGGATGGAGAAGGAGGAAACTAAGGGCAGACAGTGCAGCTGGGAAATAATAGCAATGAAGGCCAGCAGGAGAGGAGGCAAACTAAAGGCAAGTGGAGGAATCAGATGTTTAGAGAAAGCTAGATGTAAATCCCACATTCTTTTGTTTGTCTTTATTTAAAAGCCTGAGAAAACGAAAAGAGAAGCAGTTATAAAATAGATTACAAATAGCAAGGATTATAAACAATTTTATCGCCTAATAGACGCCCAGCAGTTAAAAGCATGATTGAGTTACCTAATGAAAATTCAAAAGACAAGAAACATCATGAGAAATACTAACTTTTTAATAGAAATTCCTTGGAATTTTCTAATGCTAAATTTTATTTTGTAAATGTTGGATGAATCAGAGATGCAAGCAAAGGGAAAAAAAAAATTTGGAATTTAACAGTAGTCATCAACTTCAAATAAGCCACAAGTCATTATGGGTATTATAAAGCATGTTTAAGTAGTCTTTGGGGCCCTTGCATGGTGCTAGAGAAATACACCTACTGCCTTCTCCAAAAGTTGAGCCTAATACACTAAGGGAAACAATTACCCAGTTTTTGATGTTCCAAAGGGAATCAAATGGTTTTATTGCCACGCAAAATTTTGAAACTGACAGCATTGTAATATCTTGTGGTTTGCCGTTAACCAAGCAAATAATTTGCCTCAATTTATACGTTTATGTTGATATAGTAAACACAATTCAAACAGCACCATAATAATATTTTGAAATCTATTACCAACAAAACAAACCATATAATTACATATTTACGCTAGTTACTTCTAGGCAATAGAACATAAGCACAGAATACAAACGCTCAGAGAGCAAGTTTGGTAAGGTTGATCAAACAAATGTCCCAAATGATAGACGTCACTACCGCAGATTCCCCAGATGCCTGGGTTTCTCTTAGAATCACATTTTAAGTAAAGCAAGGTTCATCATTTTCTCATATGTATGTTGACAATATTGGCTATGATGAAAACTACAGATAACAAACTGTGTGGAAGAAGCAACGAGGGAAGATATTTAATCACCTTTGAGTGAAGACTAAGTCTGCTATTTGAACTGAAGACTATGGTATTCACCAATAACACCAGGTTACTTTTACTCTAACAATTGAACTACTTCTTATTTTACCTATATACTGTTTTTGATTTAACGATTTTTTTCAGTCCAGCCTTTAACTAGACCTTCAAATACCAATCTGATTGTTATTACTATATCATGTTTTTTAATTTAAATCCAGGAAGCTTATTTAACAACAAATTGTCAGCGAAAGCAAACTACGTTCTGTGAACGATGAGTAAAAATATACCTTATAATCATAATCCATAAGAGGCAAAAATTATTACCACCATTATAATAATTCAGCCAATAGGTACAGAGTCCTGACAGGCAAAATGAAATCAGCCAACTTCCTAAGTGATTCATTTTGGCTGCACAACCTCACCACCAAGCTTTGTACTTGCTGTCCTCACTGACTGTATGGGAAACATCAGTAAACCTTGCCTGAAATTAAAATCTAGGAAGCATAAGTGGTCTCAGATGATCAACAAATTCTAAAAGGTCAATATTCCCTTTACATTTGGTATTGTTTCAATATCAGCACATTGGCAGTTCGGAAGAGAAAAAGGTATGATGCATTTAGGCTTTGTGAAACTACTTCTGAACATTAAAGAATGACATTTCTTAGTCTTTACCTTATTACTTCAGTATCTTAATTGGATTCTGTGGTAGTTTAAATGCAAACATATTACACTGGGCTATTGTATTTTTTGCCAGATTTTTTATTCGAAAATGAGTGTTTACACTGCAAAAGGAATTCAAATTGAGACTTCCAGATGTTGATATATGTGCACAGGTGTCAATTCTTCACTGTTCCACATGCCCATTAAAATGAACGATTGTGTTTGAGGCCAAGAAATGGTGCTATTCTCATGCTTGAATCATCAAGGGTTTGCAACAGTAGTGGAACTCAGCTAAAGAAAGATACTAAGGGTCAACCTTCTGTGCCCTATTCTGAGCAGTTACTCAGCCTGAGAAATAAATGGAGTAGCTGCTAGTTGATTCCCACTAAGATCCATTCGCTCAAAGAGACACAGGTTGGAGGTAAGAATAGAGTTTGAACAAGTCAAGTCTTGTACAACTAGACTCTTTTCCATCGTTGCTGACTGGCTGCATTTGGAAGCGGCTCTTCAGGGAACTACTAGAGAGCATTTCAAATGCCACTGGCTACAGCAGGCAGAAACTGGCATGAGGTCAGCAGGACGCCACAAAACTGTAAATAGAAACACCAGGAAAAAAACTGGGCACTGGCACATCTTGTCCCTAAGGTGGGGAAATTGGTCATAATGTCAGAACAAATCTGTTACAGTCAAAATAAACAGTTCAAAGGGAAATCTGTGAGATCTTTTAACTTGTGAGATCTAACCTAGCTTCGGTGGTTAGGATAAGGGGAAGATGTACTGATTTACTCATTTACTGAATTGAGTGGAATAAATTGCTTTGACACTGATTTGATCTTCTTTACACATGTACATCAAAAATAAAAGAAAATAATGAAATTTTGATTCAAAATTATAAGATTTGAGAGAATATTGCATCTAAGAAATTAAGGTGGGCAATAATAAAAATTGGATAAATGATCAGAAAGAATTGGTTGCTTGGGGATAAAAATATGGTTTTCAAATTTAATATTGACATAGAGGCAGTAAATAGCTGATTGGATACTACAGAAAATTAAATAAGTGAAGCAAGAGATAAGCTCAAGAAATTCTCCTAGAGTTCACAGAAAAACAGTCAAGAAAAAATAATTATAGAGAGAAAGGAGAAGAAATCTGGAAGGTTTCTAAGAAGCTCAAATTTACTTATAATAGAAATGTTAGAAGCAGAGAACAAGGTAGAAACAAAAATCAATGACATCAACCCTCCCCAATCTAAAGCAAGACATGAGTGTATGGATTTAAATGTCAGAGTTTACAGAGAAATGAATCAATATAGAGTAACACCTACACATATCATAGTGAATTTTTTTTTAATTTCAAGACTGAAGAAAAATCCTTCCAATTACCTATGCATGAAACAAAAACTAGGCTCACTTTGAAATATGGTTCTGCGTTACTAAATACCACAAAGCAATTGGGCAATGTCTTTAAAGTTTGGGGAAGAAAAGTTATTACCCAGTAAAAGTGTTTGTGTGTGAAGGCAAAAGAGGGTATTTCCAATATATGCAAGGTATATTACTTACATTTCTATTCAGGATGGTTACTGAAAGATATTCTCCAGCTACTTAGAAGATAAAATAAGGAGTCCAAGAAAACTAACATCGTGATATACAAGTATAAATTACTTGGTATTGAAATGGCATAGAATAAAATGCAAATAATTGTTGCAAGTACAGTTATAAACATGCAAATATTAAAAAATAATTCTTGAATGAAGACAGGTAAATATAAAAAATAATAATTTAGCAAGTTTAAATGGATTTAATAATCAAGATGATATAAATAAAAACTGAAAGTAACATGAGGAGGGTAAGGGAAAAGACATCAAAATTTTGCTTAGATAGAGGATACTCATCACATTTGGTACAAAAAAAGACAGCTGCCAATGCACATAGCAAAATTACAACTGAAATCATTCCGTTAGATATTTTAAACTCTAAACCAAAAATTACATCAAAAAAAAACTGTAAAGAATTGAAAAAGAGGAAGAAAATAGAAATATTACATCGTTTTCTGTTACAAAATAAAAGAAAAATCAAGTACTTTTAGGAAAAGATTGCAGAGCCAGCTTGGGTTCTTGACTTGAACCTAACCTGTCTGAGAAGCAGCTGCTAAGATAACCAAATTCCACATGAAATGTCTCATTCCTTTAGATAGAAATCAAAGTAAAATTTTGTGACCCTCCGAGTAAGTTGTTAATATGAATAAAAATAAATACATTTTATCAGAGGCACAAAGACATATACTTTTTTTTTTTTTTTTTGAGCCTTTGAGCTTTAATGCCATGTTCTGATTTATCTTTGCAATTTGCTACAAGGTATGCAACTCATGTGAAGTACCCAAGTATTTGAGGGATGTTAAATGAAAATCCATTACAAATAATCATTTAAATTTATTTTCATGTGCTCCTTTACAACAGCGAGTCTATGATCTGGGAAATATCACTTTTGAGGCCATTTAAAATTATTTGGTCATGCATTTCTGCAGGGTATATATCCTTTACCAAAAAAAGTCAATTCTATTTTGCATTTATAGGCCATTAGTTATATTTATTTAATGCTTACTAAGTGACTTAGTTGTACAGGCTAAATCCCAATAAGTGGTACAGATGAAAGCAGGTCACAGTGTTTTCCAACATAATACATTTCAAACTACAAACAAGGCAAACTTTTTGGAGTCCATTTTCATCCATTCTCTACACAAAAAATCAAAGTGTTCTTTTCGAAGCTTAAATGACCTCATGTCACTGCCCTTTTTTTTAAAACCCTCTAATGACCCCCCAAAGAGCCCCGGTGATGCAGCAGTTAAACACTCAGCTTCTAAAGAGGTTGGCGACTGGAACCCACCTAGTGGCTCCACAGGAAAAACACCTGGTGATCTTGCTCTCATAAAGTTTAAAAAAAAAAACTCTCATAAAGTTTTCAGCGTAGAAACTCTACAGGCCAGTTCTACTCTGTCACGTGGGTTCACTATGAGTTGAAAATTGACCTCATGGTACCTAACAACAATGGTTTCCCATTGTACCTAGAATCAAATAAAAACTCCTGACTAAGACAGCAAGGCCTTCAATTACCCGGCCACTGACTACTTTTATGCCTCATCATCTCATAGCTCTCTTCTTGCTGACAACATTCCACGCTTCCTGATTATTTTTTTTTTATTTCTCACTCAAAAACCTTATTCTTTCTTTAGGGCTTAGTTCTTGCTATTTTCTCCGCTAGGTACACTTTTCCCTAAGATCTTTACATTTCTGGTTCTTTCCCATCATTTAGGGCACAGGTCATGTATTACGTTCTCCAAGAGGTCTTTCCTAACCATCTTATCTAAAGAAGCTAAGCTCCCATACTCTCCCTATCTCATGACTCTCATATTTTCTTCATAACATTGATCACTGACTGATAAAATCTCATTCTTGTATAGTTTTATTCCTTAATTGTCTCCCTTCTGTTAATTGTCTCCCTTCTGTTACATTCATTATCCCTTCTGTTACATTCCATTATTATGAAAGTGCCACGAGAGTAGAGACATATTTTATGAAAGCACCACAAGAGTAGAGACATATTTTACTCATCACTGTATCCACACCTAGAACAATAGATAGTGCTCAAAAATAGTTAAATAAATGAATATGGAGATCATTCTGCTCTTTTAACTTAAGCCCAGAAAATGAAAGACAAGGCTAAATTGAGGAATATATACGGTAGGTAACTAATAAAGATATTAATCACCTCAATTTAGGTAACAATAATAATATATGTTCAAAAAGCAATCTTTCAGTATTTAGTTATGATGACATTGATTAAAAGATTAATAAAGATTATCTAAATCATATTTCAGTTTAGTAGACATTAATAGTGTTAAGTGGTGTAGAGCAGTCAAAGGAGAAGTCTGAAAAGAGGCCTCTAAGTTTACAATTAATGACCTTTTCCAGAACAGCATCAAAATATGGGTAGCAGTGGAAGAGAAGCTGCAGAGAGCTCAAGTGAAGAGCAAATGAGGAAATGGAAGCTCTTTGTATAGGCTATAGATAAGGATTAATTGAAGACAGAAGTGTAGCTTGATAATTAGAAAGGAGGAATTGCTCAAAAATGTGTGTGTGCTTGTTTGTTTATTTGGTTGCTGGGTTTATTTGTTTGTTTAAATGTGAAAGGAAGGCCAAGAAAATTGGGAACTTTTTAAAGACCTGGCCAAAGAGGCCAGTAGAAATTAAATGATCATACAAGAGAGGTAGTGGATGGACATTGCTAAGTATGAGCTGGAGCCCAACTGAGACTTACATTTAGAATACAGAGTTAAATTTCCACCACTCATTTTGGCTGTTATCAATGTCATCTAGAATCATTCACCCTTTCCGAATAGTTGCCCAGATACACGGAAAAAAATCATTATGTCATTTAAGTGTGTTTGTATTTCACATTATTGAGGTAGAGTCTGGCACCAGGAGAATATGACTATCCTACTAAAAATATTCCCTAGCTCATTATCAGAATATCTGGAATATGTAAGGATACCCCACAGCATTTTAACAGTTTTTAAGATAATTATTTTGTGGACATGCTGAGACACAAAAAAAAAAAAAACCCTCCAACATCCCTATGATAAGTGATTAAAGACAATTTTTTAAGTTCTCCACAATGTTTGCGTAGTTTGGCATTCTTACTAAGTCTCCCCCTGCCCGAACACATACACAAGTCGTGTGCATTATCAAGTCAGTGGCAAATTATAAGATTTAGAAATTCAGATGTCTTAAATAAATATAGATGAAATATCCTGGAGTCTGTATCACTGTAAATCCAGGGAGAAGACAGCTTATGTTTTCTGAGTTATTCCTAAAAGGATATCAAAGCTTTACAAGAACATGACCAAAATTTGTTCTCTTGTCCATTTTCATGCTAAAATCTACTCTGTAAAGATAGTATAAATAGATTACGATAAATTGTTAAATAATTCAACTATTCAATTCACAAATGCTCACTTACTAAAGACCTTCCCCCAAATAAGGCACATCTTAAACGAGGTAAGAGGGCATATTTACAAGATATGTTTAATGTCATCTTTCCTCCTATCTCTGTTTGAGGTCATCTTTTCTCTCTTGTTCTCTGCATATTCTCCTCGGACCCATATTTCCAGAGAACATTCTTGAGGTGAGCAGCATTAGGAGGTGCTCAAAATATTAAGCCTACCATATGCCGATGACTGTTCTAGGAGCTTGGAACACATTAGGGAAAAACACACTCACAACAGACAAAGATGCTGCCCTCATGAACTCACATTGCATAGATGTAAGACAAATAATACACAATAGCCATAATCAACAAGTATATTTTAAACAAACAAAAAGACCCAAAATTTTTCTGATAAGTTCAACACAAAGTAATTGGGAAACAAAATCTGACCTGAACTGATGTAATGATATTTATATACTTTATTTTTACACCCTAATGTAAATATCCATCATCCACGCTTCTCTGCAGAAGCATTACTGTGTGTGAGTATGAAGTGCTGTCCCAAGCCCCCCTGGAGGTAGTATATAATGTGGCACAGGCACCATATTACCTTGCTAAAATCCAAAAAGTTCAAAATTCCAAAACACATCTGGCCTCAAAAACATTGAAAAAGACATTATAGGTTTAAAGCAAAAAGTGGGGATTTCAATGTTACACAGGATGGTTAAGGTAGGCCTAATTAAGAAAGTAACATTTGAGCAAAGACTTGAAGGGAGTTAGCCAAGTGGATATCTGCAGGTAGAATAATTGAACATACTCTGAAGGCAGATATATTAGCACTTCTCAATGGACTAAATGGAGGTTGTGAAAAGAGATCATTTTTTTTTTTTTAGGTTGACCCACTGGCAAGATGCGGTTACTACCAACTGAGATGTGAAATTCCAGGGTGGGTTTGGAGGAGACCACCAGAAATTTAGTTTAGTTTGACATGTCTACTTAATGTCCAGGTAGATATTGTGAAAGGAACCCTGGTGGCACAATGGTTTATCACTCGGCTACTAACCAAAAGGTTGGTGGTTTGAACCCACCAGAGGCTCCACAGGAGAAAAGTCTGACAATTTGCTCCCATAAAGATCATAACCTGGAAGACCCTATTGGACAGTTCTACTCTGTCACGTAGGATCACTATAAGCCAGAATTGACTTGACAGCATACTATAACAACAATTGGCAATATGGCTCTAGGGTTCAGCTCAAGAGAAGAAATGGAAAATTGAGAGCAGTTAGCATAGAGATGATATGAGATAATTAAAATGAGGAAGGGAAGTAAAGAAGAGGGCCAATGGCTCATCCCTGGAGAGTACAACTCCAACATTAAGAGGTCAGGTAAAAGTGGAAAAACAAGTAAAGGAGACTGGCAAAGAGCAACTAGTGAAACAGAAAGAAAATGTGGTACCATAAGGCCAAGGGAACTCACGGGATAGCCATGAGTTGGAATCAACTCAAGGACAACTAACACAACAAAAGCTGAGGTGAAGAAAGAAGGAAAGAGTGATCACCCCGTCACATGTTGCTCAGAGATCAAAGGATTGAGAATTTAAAAGTAACTAGTGACTTTGATAAGAGTAGTTCTGGTGAATGATCAGAGAAAATCTTGATGGGAATGGGTTTGAAAGAGGAAGGGAAAAATAGGAGGCATGAAGCAGGGACAATTATTAAGGGAATTTTGCTACAAAGAGGAGTAAGGGGGAAAAAAAAGAGTGATTACAGCTGGTGTAGGAGAAGTGAGGCCAAGAAAATTATGATTAACCTATTATTCACTTAAATTTAGAAATGTAGATTTTTAAATCCTTTGAGGCAAAGTAATCATAAAGAATATCTTTCTAGATTTATAAAAATCCAATAATCAAAATTTAAAAATCACACAGAAAGTAGTTCACCTCAAGGGGGAAAAATGCAACTAAAATAACATTCATATTATGAGACCATACCCAGAAGCCACTTAATATATACATTAAAGACAAGGTCACTGAAAACCAGAACATGATTTTTTTTCGACTTTCAGATGGGAGACCTTATTGTGCTATCTACAGTGAAGGGGATTAACTAGGAAATCTGGCTTTGAGAAGATTAAGGAGCAAAATTGGGTTTCTTCTTTATCTTTGCAATTAAAACTATCTATAGTCAAGGTGTTCCTCAATAAAATAAACTTAGCTTACTTATTCTCCATGTCAAATTAACAAAGAAGGTTACGGTAACTAAAGAAGGACATATATTTGGGAAAGAAAAAATGTCTTCAAAGCCTTCTTTGTGTACTGGAAAGCTATTTATGCTTCTATAAATGCATATTAAAAAAAAAAAAGCTGTTTTGGTCTCTCCTATGCTGGGAAAGCTGTAAAATCTTTATGGTACATACCTACATATAACTTTATCTAAATATTATTACAGAGATTGAAGAAAGACAGTAATTCAGAATTTTATATAAACATTGGAGGCCACACAACACCATGGTAAAGCAAGGCATTGGCACATTGAGTTTTCTTCTTTATTCCACATCTTCTTTCAATAAAAAGGAAAAAAAAAAAAGCAGACACACGGCTCTTCTTTAACTGGCTATTTTTTTATCCTTTGTGTCTTCTGAGGTACAATAATTCTGAGAAAGAGAGTCAGGCATCAGACACGATGTCTTTAAGGAACAGCAGAAGGAGGATGGTAGGGAGAAACCAGCTGGCTGCAGTGCACAGGGACAAAAAGAAAAGAGCAGCAGAATGGAAAAAAAAAAGTTTCTTTTTTTTTTTTTAACTTGAGCTTATTACCAAAAACAGCAAATTCTGAGAAGAATGAAGATAGCCAGGAAACCCTGGTGACGTAGTGGTTAAGTGCTACGGCTGCTAAACAAAAGGTCAGCAGTTCGAATCCACCAGGTGCTCCTTGGAAACTCTATGGGGCAGTTCTACTCTGTCCTATGGGGTCGTTATGAGTCGAAATCAACTCGACAGCAACGGGTATAGGTAAAGAGAGCCATTTCATCCCTATAAATGGATTAAACAACAATCACAGATAATAAAAAATAGGTGCAGAATAACAGGAGTCACTTCATCCTAGGAAGCAAAATCTGTAAAACAAAGTGGTTTCAAAAACCTAACCCGAAACAATGTTTTTTGCAATGTTTTGGCTTTTTCACAGAAACAGACCCTGTCAAGCCATGTTAAGCAGTTTGAGATGTCTGAGCTATAAATTTTCTCAAAGGACAATAAATTGACACTTTGGCAAATCCCAAACAATAGATCCATTAAGATGAAAAAAAAAAAAAAAAACTCAGAAAAAAATACTGTAACTAAAATATAGAAATCTTTCAGGATGAAATTTGTTTATTTTTGAAGATTAAGTTATGCCTATACATTTTATCAATTATATAAGTTTATACACCCAGGGTTAATTGCAAAGCTGTTTAAAGTAAGACACGAGGTAACCAAATTTGAGAGGTTCACTATGTCACTTTGTGCTCTTCTACAAGTATATTTCATGTCAAATGGATACATAGAACTCTAGTATTTGAATAGTACGGCTTTTGTTTTGGAAGTTTCCTAAACCACAAGTCTCCTCTATATCATCCCTAAATAGTGGTTATTCAATTTATATTGGAATATATTCTATTTATAGGGAATTCAGTATCATATGATACTGAGTCTACTTTGTTATGAAGGAAAAAAAATCATGTCATCTTTAAACTATACAAAACTCCTCCTTTATTCAGTTAAAATCTCTTGCCTTATAGCTACTGTCTATTGATCTTAGTACTATCTGCTTGGCAATTTTACTTAACAATTCTGTTCAATATTCTACATTACAGGTATTCAATTACTTTAAGATAGAAAGCGAAGAGGGCTTGAAGCACTTACTGATGAAGATCAAAGACTGCAGCCTTTGGTATGGATTACACCTTAACATAAAACAAAAAATATATACATTTTCTAGAAATAAAATATTTCTATACAAAATATATGGGAATAAGGAAACCCTGGTGGCATAGTGGTTAAGTGCTACAGCTCTTAACTAAGAGGTCGACAGTCGGAATCCACCGGGCGCTCCTCGGAAACTCTAGGGGGCAGTTCTACCCTGTCCTATAGGGTCACTATGAGTTGGAATTGACTCGATGGCAGTGGGTGGGAGGGCTGAAAAGTAAGAGTCAAAGTAGAATCCTAGAAGGGTGTGTAAGAAAGGCTCCTATCCAAAATATCTCCCCTCAGGCAAGCTCACAAAAGATGGTTGTTAAAACACAATATAAGAGAGGACGGTGATAAATCATTAATGCAGACAATAGAATTGGTTTAGCTGTAAAGAGTCTAATGCTATGGAATTTCAGGTATGACCAACATATGAGGAAAAATTAGCAATTAGGAAGGGGGAATAGAAAGACCCCAAACTCAAAAAACCAAACCCACTGCCATCGAGTCAATTCCAACTCATAGCAACCCTATAGGACAGAGTAGAACTGCCCCATACAGTTTCCAAGGATTTCCTGGTAGATTCGAACGGCTGACCTTCTGGTTAGCGGCTGTAGCTATTTACCACTATGCCACCAGGGTTCAACAATGTTGAAATCTTAACAGACATCATATATGTAATATTTCTGAAGGACACAGAGCAGATGCTAGCTATCACACCAAATATGTATCTCCTACTATGCTTGAAGTTCTAACATTACAAATATTTCAATACAATTTACTACGAATAATTGTATTGGATCATTTTATGCCAAAGTATCACATGAAGATTTTGTGATAGGAGGGACAGAGTGGAAAGGAGTGGTTAGGCATGCAAGAAAGGAAAACGTAGCAAACCAGTCAAAGAGTAAAAACAAAAGCAAATTTCAAGTATTTCATAATTATTTTCACTAGGTCCTATTTCTTTCATTGTTTTACTCTGAAGGAACCATAGAACACGTATCCAAATCCTATTCATTACCTTTCCCTAGCTTTGCTCATACAATAATGGAGAAGCACAATGCTTATTCAATTTTTGTGCAAAATGTATCATGCTGCTAAAGTCTAAGGTTATTTGTGCTACTGATTATTACTTGATCACATAAAATGAATATATGGTACACATTACAATGTACATGATGAAAACAAACAGTTGAAATATTAGGTTTCTGTGCAGGCCTCAAAATACATATTTTGCTTTTCCCAAAATATCACAGACATTTGAATTTCATTCCTATCTACCTTTCAAAGTTTATTAGAAACAAGGAATTTTAAAAGTTAAGGTATTATATAAGCATTACAGAGGTATATTTATTTCCCTTATGCATTTATTTCCACATTAAAAATATGGATGGCACTTTCACATTTAGTTTTAACGGTCCATGTGAAATGAAGAATAGGCAAAGAATCTCACCTTCTCCTCACTGGCCATATATTATTTTAATTCGAGATTGCCTTTAAATGCTGGTCAGAAATGCAGAAAATTCTTTCACATTATAAATTTAATACTGTAAATAATGGTTAGTTTGGTCATAAATTAAAGGACATTCTTTTTTTTTTTCCCCCTAGACAATAAGGCATATTTCTGTTTCTCTAAGGGAAAGTTACTATGTCTCAACAGGAATATATTAGACATCAAATGAATTGTATGATTGTAGATAAACAAAAAGGTTTAGAGATTATCTTAATGCTATTAAATTTATGGTTTCCTTTTAAAATTTGATAAAATCTATACACCCTTTCTCTAAAAAAAGTCCATGAACATTAAAATCTTCAATCTGTGGTTCTGTGGACTGGTGGTCCATATCTATCCTGAATTTCTATGTAAATGTTTGTGTGCATGTACAGGTAAACAACTATGTTATTCACCATCTAAAATCTACTTTTTTGACTTCTGCTTTTTGATCATGTCTGAAATTTAGTGAGCAAGGCAATGAAACTAACATCAAATTTATTTTTGTCACATTTAAAGTAAATTGGGCACCCTAGAACCTGGAAGATTGACAGTGAAGGTTAAAGGTGTTCTTAAAATGAATTGGATAGAGTTGGATTTTTCCCTGCCCCCGATCATGAATTTTAACAAACCAGGCCCTCACAATCCTCCTGGCAGCTGAATGAGTTGTTCAGCAGTCAAAAAAAATCACATCACCCAAGACAAGTGCTTATTGCATCGACTCAGAAATAGGACATTTGTAAAATATTTAAGTAGCAAAAAATAAACACTGCACTGCAATGTAGTTCATTTATGAAACAACTCCCAATCCAGGTTACTTTTCCTCAAGCACTCATCGTCTCAATGATGTTATTACATGCATGTAGATTGTCCTCCCACCCCAGAGCCGTAGGTATAATCACTTGAGGCCAATGCTTACCATGGCATGTCATTCATATAAAACGCCCGCAGTCACATCACATGTTTTGTCAACCTGTACATTCTTAATCGCCTTGCTGTGCACCTGCTGCAATGCAACCTGTCAATTTGGCAGAGAAGAGGGCCAGAAATCCCCATGCAGCCTTCTTGTCCACTATGCAAGTATTTTAACTTGGCATATTAAGTATCAGTAGGGAAGACTGAAGTCAAGAGGCATTGGTGTTATGTTCTCATACAGGAGCAAATTCATGAGAGAATCTGGTGCATTCCACAAAAGCAGCTCACCCAAGCTGTGGTTAACATCTGTGCCATGATAAGACTCATGTGCAATCTAGTGAATGGGCACAATGCCTCGGTTATATAGGTATTAATATGATGAGCTGAAGTAAAAATGTACCATTCAGTTTAAAATTTAGCTAATAATCAGTGGGCTGTAAACATGTTTTATACTAGCCCAGAAAAAACAATTTAGCACTCAAATAACCTAATGCCATCAAGTTGATTCTAACTCTTAGTGACCCTATAGGACAGAGTAGAACCGTACCATAGGGTTTCCAAGCAGTGGCTGGTGGGTTCATACTGCTGACTTTTTGGTTAGCAGCCAAGCTCTTAAACACTGCACCACCAGGGCTCCTATTAGGTACATACTACAAATTAATGTTTGAAATTCACCAAACATACCAATAATGCCAGCATGCCTTTGTAAAGCTGGTTTCTAATCCCTGCAATTCCTTTCCTACTTATTTGACTGGAAAACTTCACATTCTTAAGAACGAAATATCACTTTCTCTGGTTAACTTCCCCACTATTCATTCATTTGCTTCCAGGCAGAATAAATGCTGTTGTGAGAACAAAGAAATAAAGAAAATTCCCAGGATCAGTACCTTAAATATAGTAAGTTTCTCATATATCGTTTTAAAACATAAAATTTTATAAAATGCCTAAATCTCACGATTAATGTATGTTCAGAGGCACTTAACTGTCTAACACAACTTATTCCACATAATCTTGAGTATAGAACTTTGGAGAAAGTTATAATGTGGATCAGAGACAATTGCCACCTACCATCACCTTCCCTCTTCGACACTCACAATTAAAACCCAAAATAAATTTGGAATTTAAAATTTTGCTTCTAACTTGACATGTCATTAAATTGATGACCCTATGATTTATTTTTACCAGACTATAACTGCATTTTGTACCAAAGTTTCAAGGCAAGCTAGATGGTAGCCCCCAAATTAAAGCATAGTTGCAGATAATCACTTTTCTGTTAAAAAAAAATCACACACACATACTCAACTACAGACTTACATATGAGTTTTCAAAAATTATATATTGAGTTCTAATTTAATTAGTTATATAAAACTAAATTAAGTCAACCAGTGCAAAGGACTGCATCTAGAGTCAATATTCAGGGCATTATATAGATGTAATGCTCAACAGATTCTTTAACCAATGAGTTTAATTACATTGTGGGATAAGAAGAAATGGGTGGGGAAGACAAGGGTGAAGATTAGTACTCATTAGCTCCCTCTGTGACAAGAGTGCCCTATGGCAAGAAAAGTCAATATGGGCTCCCTGCTGATGCTCTCAAAATAGCATCTCTAATGGCTGGGGTTATAAAGGCTACTGAGAGCTCCAAGCTGACAGGACAAGGCATCACGGATCAAAGTTAAATTACCACACCTTTAATTAGATTTTGAAAATTCAACAGGAGGTAATTACATAATGTTTATCAGAGAATTCGGAAGCTCCATAAACAGCACATCCATGTATGTATGTGTATGGTATGTGCGCACACACAAATAAGTGTGCCTTCTGAGGCATTACACTAATGTGAAATACATACACACATATGTACACACACGTGTATACATACACACATGTACACACGTGTGTATATATGTATGTATGTGTGTGAGTGTATGTGTGTGTACATATATATATATATGGATGGGGTTATAAAGGCTACTGAGATCTCCACACTATATATAGGAGCACTGGTGGTGCACTGGTTAAAGTGCTCAGCTGCTAACCAAAATGTCAGCAGTTTGAACCCACCAGCTGCTCTTCGGGAGAAAGATGTGGAAATCTGCTTTTGTAAAGCTTACAGCCTCGAAAACCCTATGGGACAGTTCTACTCTGGCATATAGTGTTGCTATGAGCCAGAATCAACTCAACGGCATATATCAACAACCAACAATTATATCTGTCTCTATCTATCTATCTATCTATCTATCTATCTATCTATCTATCTATCTATCTATCTATCTATCTATCTATCTATCATCTATCTATCATCTATCTATCTATCTATCTATCTATCTATCTATCTATCTATCTATCTATCTATCTATCTATCTATCTATCTATCTATCTATCTATCTATCTATCTATCTATCTATCTATCTATCTATCTATCCACACCAAAAAACCACTGCCTTCGACCCGATTCCAAGTACTCCTGGTGAATTCAAACTGCCGACCTTTTGTTAGTAGCCATAGCTCTTAACCACTACGCCACCAGAGTTTTAGATAGATAGATAGATAAGCAGATAGATAGACAGACAGATAGGTAGGTAGGTAGATAGATGATAGATAGATAGATAGATGATGGATGGATGGATGGATGGATGGATGGATGGATGGATGGATGGATGGATGGATGGATGGATGAATGGATGGATAGATAGGTCTTTCACATTAGTGTAATGTCTCCCTTAGAAGACTATGAGCTGCAGTTTTCTGTATCTAATTGATTTTTACCTGTACTATTCCTGATACTACATTGATACATAATCATATTTCAATAAACATTTGTTGAATGAAAACACACATAATACTGAACGTAGTACACTTACATTTAAATACAAACCCACTTCAGTTAAATAAATGCTCTAAACTTAAAGGGGTTTATAACTTTCTGAATATGGTGACTGAAGGGGCCTGTGTCCATTTAAGAAGACTAATAGCCAGAATGTTCCTTAGAAGCAAGGATGGGAAGACTTCATCTCACATAGTTTGAACATGTTATCAGGAGAGACTAGCCCCTGGAGAAGGACGTTATGCTTGGTAAAGTATAGGGTCAATGAAAAAGAGGAAGATCCTCAATGAGATGGACAGGCACAGTGGCTGCAACAACGGACTCAAGCAAAGCAATGATTGTGAGGATGGCGCAGGATGAGGTAGTGTTTAGCTGGGTTGTACACAAGGTCACCATGAGTCAGAACCAACTCGATGGTACCTAACAACAACAACAAATGATTATATGAGTCAGACTGACTTGAGTTTGAATCCCAGTTTTACATTTAGCTCCTATGTAACCCTGAGTGACTTAATTAACCTTGCTGAGGCTTCTGTAAAATGGAGAAACTGAGCTATGTCCTCACATGGTGGGTATGAGGCTTAAATCTGGCTACACATGCAACAATGTGTTTATAGCAATGCTCGTCCCTTAATAAAAATGCAGTAAAAAAGAAAAAGTGCAGTAGATAGTATCTATTCTTAGCATCTTCATCATCTTAATAGATGTTATATTTTTATTTAATTTGGGCAGAGTGGGGTTCTAACCCCTATTACTGATTCAAAGATGCAAATTTGTGAAATAATCACGTGTAATATGCTAATCTGGAGAAGCCCTGGTGACTAGTGGTTAAGCACTCTCTGCTAACTGAAAGGTTGGCAGTTCAAACCCACCAGCCACTCTGCGGGGAAAGATTTGACTATCTGCTTCCATATAGATTTACAGACTTGGAAATCCTATGGGGCAATTCTACTCTGTTCTGCAGTGTTGCTATGAGTCAGAATTGACTGGACAGCAATGGGTTTGCTAATCCCAATGTTTACCATTCTAAATTTTTGAGAAGTTTAAAGTGTGAATTTTTTTTTTAAAAGGATAGATTTCCTGCTTAAAACCGAACCAAACCCATCGCCGAAGAGTAGATTCTGACTCATAGTGATGCTATAGGACAGAGTAGAACCCCATTGAGTTTCCAAGGAGTAGCTGGTGGATTAGAACCATTGACCTTTTGGTTATCAGTCGCGCTCTTAACCACTGCACCACCAAGGCTCCAGATTTCCTGCTTAGGCCTTCCTATTCATGTTTTAAAATATTAAAGATAATCAGGAGTACCACCAGGGAATATATTTTCCTTAAAACAAGGTAATTGTTTTCTTAACTCAAATGCTGATTGCTAGTTTCCAGCAGAGAGCTATTTAGAGGAGACAAGTTTTAAGTCTCCTGACATTTGGCTTACTCAGATACAACATAAGAATGTCTCTTACTGTACCTTTGTAGCAACTTTGATTTCTGTGAAATTCTCCATTTTTAGCCTGCATTGCAAACTTTCACTGGCTAAGAAACAAGAAACAACTTTCTGATGCTAGATGCTGAAGATCAATAGCTACTTCCCAAAGTTTATAGCATAATTAAAATGTATTACAGGAATAATTTTCTCTTCAAACCCTAAGGCTAAGCCTAGAATTATTGACTAAGTCAAAGTTACGTGGTGTAACATTTTTTATTATGTTTATGGATAATATAAAGGACTTTATGGCTTTTACATGTAATTTGTTAAGTTGGAAACACTGTAGAGGAAATAGTCTCTGCATCAGCAAAGCATCAATTGTTGAAAAACCTCTTTAAGGTGTATTTTGTAGAGGTAAATCTATATTCCTTTATACTAGTTTGTGGTCACCTAAAACTTCAAGCTGAAGGTTAATGGTCAAAACATTCTTGAATTTAGTAGAACCCATTCACTTCAAACTACTTCTTCAGAGCTTTATCACCTTCAATAAAAGTGCCAAGAATGTAGGTATGATGGAAATATCATAAGGATGTGAGGATAGGACAAGAGGAATTATGATGCACCCAAATAGAAAACAACACGTGCATACATAAAGTTACATGAGTTTTCGGAAAACACAGTAGCCACAGAAAAGCAGACACATGAGCTATAGAACGGATTGGGGATAAAATACCACTCTCAGCAATAAGAAAAATTAACAGTCACTAATTTTTTTAAATTTTTGCTATGAATATAAATGGTAAATATTTGAAATACTCTCCTTGGATATTCTATGGAAAAAAAAGAAAAAAAGTAACTCTTTTAAAATGGCACCCCAGGGAAATATAGTTGTTAAGAAACAGGGGAGTGAGATATTCGTAGTTTTGAATCCTAGCATTGCCACTTACTGGCCTTTAGCAAATGCACATGATATTACTTGTTCTTCTTCTTATTAACGATGATAATAATAACATGTTGTTATGAACCCTTAAGTCAATCACTAATTATTCAAGTGTCCTAAAACCTTAGAGAGGCTAAACATTGATTCCTAACTCATTTTGCTTTCTTCAAACAGCTAAATGAGGGCATGTCCCCAAGGTCTCCCAAGTCTGTCACATGTATGATACATAGCCAGTGGCATATACATGGGTGCTTTCTTAATATTATATATATGAGAAGATACCACTATAAAAACTTATTGGCAGTGAGCTCAGAGTTTTCCCCTGCTTTTTAGAAGCTGGATGGATTTGAAATAAAATGTACTCCCCCCTCTATAGTTCTGCTTTAACCCAGTGGTATGCAACTAGCTGGAACAGGCTACGGTACATGATGAAGCTACCTGCCTAAATATTTCTGAATTGCCATCTCTAGCTAAATATGTGGACAAGTCAATCTCATGCACACATGTACACACAGACACTCACACTCACACAAACTTGCTCATGTCCCTGTGACAAATGATAATAATCAGCCTTTTTTTTTTTCCTGTTGCTTTCCCACATTCACTGACACATTTCTTCAACTTAACTGCAGCTGCAGCCGGTCAATCCTTTTATGTTTCATGGATTTAACACTCCACACGGCCCCACCCTAACCCTTGGCTGGATGAACTCATCCTTCACCGCAAAGATGCAGGCCATTTGGCATGAGTTCCATCACTCACTCTTCTCTGTAACTCAGGGAATCTCATTATACTCACTCTTCTATTCCTCTTTGCAGAAAGAGAAAGCTGTCCTCCTGCTCTTTAAAGTTACTCTAATGGTTCAAGTTTTTATCTTGCTCAGACGCAAGCCTTCTATTTTCAGTATCTTCATTCTCTTCTCACTGAAACTTGGTTTCCACATTAGTGAAATGGGCAAATTATATTTACCTCATGTAACTATTGTGAAATAACCACCTCCTTTGTTCACTCTTCTGTCTTTCACTCCCTAACTATGGTTATTTCCCAGGGTTCAATTATTGAACTTCTACTATTTTAATCCTGCTTACAATTTGATCCTATAATTGATGATCATCATTGCTGATGATTCTCAAATCTGTCTTTTTCTTCAAGTCTCACCTTAATTCCAGGCTGGAAATGCCAAATTCTAGCTACTTGACCCTTGTGTGTCATTTGATACTGTTTACTCTACCATTAATTTCCCTGAAACCCTGTCATCTGCATCTTTTCTCTTTCACATGACCTCTCTCAGTTTCATTATTTCTGCTCACATCTTAGTATTAGTGTTTTCTAAGACCCTATCATCAGTTGTCTTCTCTTCTTACTCCATCAACTATCCTTATGTAATCTCCCCCACCTACAGTGTCATCTATCGCATATGCGTTAAGAATTGCCAAGTCTTGCGGGGATTTGGAGACCATGATTTCAGGGGATATCTAGGCCAACTGGCATAATAAAATCTATTAAGAAAACATTCGGCATCCTACTTTGGTGAGTGGCATCTGGGGTCTTAAATGGCACCAAGCGGCCATCTAAGATGCATCAATTGGTCTCAACCCACCTGGAGCAAAGGAGAATGAAGAACACCAAAGACACAAGGTAATTATGAGCCCAAGAGACAGAAAGGGCTACATAAATCAGAGACTACATCAGCCTGAGACCAGAAGAACTAGATGGTGTGCAGCTACAACCAATGACTGTCCTCTCAGGGAACACAGCAGAGAGTCCCTGATGGAGCAGGAGAGCAGTGGGATGCAGACCTCTAATTCTCGTAAAAAGACCAGACACTTAATGGTCTGACTGAGACTAGAAGGGCCCTGGAGGTCATGATCCCCATGTCTTCTGTTAGTCCAAGACTGGAACCATTCCCAAATAGATTGGACTGGACTATAAGATACAAAATGATATTGTTGAGGAGTGAGGTTCTTGGCTCAAGTAGACACAAAACTATGTGGGCAGCTCCTGTCTGGAGGGGAGATAAGAAGGCAGAGGGGGACAGAAGCAGGCTGAATGGACACAGGAATACATGGTGGAAAGAAGGCGTGTGGTGTCTCATTAGCGGGAGGGCAATCAGGAGTATATAGCAAGGTGTATATAAATTTTTGTAAGAGAGACTACTTGATTTGTAAACTTTCACTTAAAGCACAATAAAAATAATAATAAAAAAGAATTTCCAAGTCTTTCATTTCATCATAGCTCTTTCTCCCAAAGTCTAGACTCATTTTTCCAGTTTAAGCCCTGGACATTTTCTTCTAGATATACCACTTATGGTTCTAAATCATTGTTTAAAACAGTATCATTATATTTCTCTTACCTAAACTATTTCCCATCATACATTCCCTGTCTCAGTTAACAATACTATTCTCTGTTACATAAGCCAGAGACCTATGAGTTTTCTCAACCTCTTCCTCTTTCCTCACTCACACATAAAAACACCAAGTTTAAACCTATTGTCTTTCCGATTCAAACCAGACACAGAAGATGACATGGAATAAGGAACATCATTGCTAATGTCAGGTGGATCTTGGCTGAAAGCAGATAATACCAGAAAGAAATTTACCTATAGTTTACCATCTACACGGAGCAGTCGACTGTGTGGATCATAACAACTTATGGATAACATTGCAAAGAATGAGAATTCTAAAACACTTAATTTGCCCATGCAGAACCTGTACATGGATCAAGAGGCAGTTATTCAAACAGGACAAAGCTGAGTTGTTTAAAATTGGAAAAGGTGTGTGTCAAGGTTGTATTCCTTCACCTTACTTATTCAATCTATAATCTATATACTGAACAAATAATCCAAGAAGCTGGGCTTTGTGAAGAAGAATGTGGCATCAGGATTGAAGGAAGACTTGTTAACAACCTGAGAATGCAGACAAAACAACCTTGTTAGCCAAAGTGAAGACAACCTGAAGTACTTACTGATGAAGGTAAAAGACTACAGCCTTCAGTATGAATTATATCTGAACATAAAGAAAATAAACAACAAACAACATTGTGATAAATGGTGAAAAAATTGAAGTTGTCAAGGATTTCATTTTTCTTGGATAAACAATGCCCATGAAAGGACGAGTCAAGAAATCAACCGGCATGTTGCATTGGGCAAATCTGTGGCAAAAGGCCTCTTTAAAGTGTTAAAAAGCAAAGATGTCACTTTGAAGAATAAGGTGTGCCTGATCTAACCAATAAAAAATAGTATCTTCAATTACTTCATATGCATGCAAAAGCTGGACAGTGCAAAACGAAGACCAAAGAAGAATCTACACATTTAAATTATGGCGTTGGAGAAGGATATTAAACATGACTGCCAGAAGAATAAGCAAATCGGTCTTGGAGGAAATATAGTCATAATGGTCTTATTAGCGATTCTTCATCTCACTTACTTTGGACATGTCATCAGGAAAGACCAATCACCAGAGGAAGACATCATGCTTGGTAAAAAAGAGGGTCAGTGAGAAAGAGGAAAACCCTCAATGAGATGGACTGACACAGTGGCTTTAACAATGGGCTTAAACGTAGCAACAATTGTGAGGATGATGCAGGACCGGGTAACGTTTCGTTCTGTTACACATCAAGTTGCTATCAATTAGAGCCAACTTAATGGCACCTGACAACAACAACATCTCTCCAATTTCTTTTCTTCAAATTCCACTATTATTACATCAACTCAGTTCTTCATCACTAGGAGATGATGGACAAGGGTAAGGATGGAGGTGAAGATTAAGATAATTGTTATATGATGATGGTGGTGGTGGTGTGGAGGCAAATATTTATGGAGCGTGTACAATCTGCCAAGGACTACTACAAGTGTTTGGCATGTATTATTTCATTTAATCTTTACAATCACCCAATGAAGAAAGTATTATCATCACTCTCATTTTACAGATGGGAGAACTGAGGCACTGAAATCAAAGAACATGCCCAAAGTGAAACAGCTAGCAAAAGACGGAACTGAGACATGAACCTCCTAATTGGTTACTCTGCCTTCCAAAATCTCCCTATCTCAATATAACCTTCTTATTGCCATCAGAGATTCTTGGTAAAGTATCAGTACAATTCTGTCTTTCTACACTTTAAAAGCTATCAATGACCTTAGCAAAGCACAAAAGGCTGTCTGTTGTTTGTTGCCAATCTAACTTTCCAAACATTCTTCTCAACTATTTTAACGGCAATCCACTTTGAGACTTTTGCAAAATTCATGAAAAGGAGATAACAGTAGTATATCCCTAATAGTGTTTTGAGAATTAAATGAGAAAAATGCATGAAAACTAATTTGCAGTGACTGATATAACTATCAATATAATTACATGACTACCTTTTTCTAAGAACTGAGAAATCATCAAAGGCACGTCTAGAACAATTATGGTAAAATAAACCACAGTGAACAAAAACACTGGTACCCAGATGCCTCAGTGTTACTTCAAATGCAATGTATTGTAATTACTTCAAATGTAATATATTCAACTAATATTTTTTCCCCCTCAAAATAATCTCTGCTACCCCTCACAACTGACCCAGTAGTTACAGCAGATATACACCCAACCATCAAAGCCAGTACTGCAGCATCATGTTGGAATCCTCCCTTACAAATGAGCCTCCCATAACCAATGAGCATCACCCCTTTTAATTCTACCATTAGTAGAAAATGGTACCTTAAAATTCTGTAGCTTCGAGTTTCATTTGTTCCCTTGCCTTTTGATAAATCGACTGCCTGTAGAGTCATCTAGGTAACCCCAGCCAAAGTTACTGCAACACAGTACTAGAAGAAATACAGACAAACAAATACCACCTTCGATCATCTAGAATAAAGAGACTTCCGCCAACTATTATTCTTCTAGAACAAGTTATCTTTCAATTTTAAGAGTATTTTTATTTGCCAATGTTTTAAGTATTTTGTTTTGACCGTATTAAGCAACTGTTACTTTATGTTCAACTAATTTCCATGATACAATAAATGTAAATTGCATGGACACATAGGAATAATATATGCATTTTATCTATGTTTTTCTGAGCATTGTACACTTATTGAAAACCTAATATGTGTTACATATGGTTTTAGGCACTAGAGATACAGCAGTCAACAAGCTAGACAAATTCTCTTACCTCAGGAAGAGAGCATTTTATTGTAGGGAAATAGGCAATGAACAAATATACACACAAAAGAAAACGTCCCATGATAAGACATTAAAATAATGAAAATCAGGTGTTAAGACAGAAAATGGCTGCGTTAGTTTGGAAGTCTAGGGAAGGCATCACTGGGGTTATATTTAATTCAATAACTGAATGACAAGAGGGAACAAACCACATGATGGTCAGCAGGAACAACTTTAGTACACAGAGATCTTAAGGAAGGGATCGTCGTGTGTTTGTTGGAGGAAAAGAGAGAAGGCCAAGATTGTTGAGGAGCCCTGGTGGTGCAGTGGTTAAGAGCTCAGCCACTAACCAAAAGGTTGGCAGTTCAAATCCACCAGCCACTCTTAGGAAACCCAACGGGGGCAGTTCTACTCCAACTATAGGGTCTCTATGAGTTGGAACCAACTTGATGGCTCCTAATGACAACAGTAAGTTTCTTGCCTTAAATTTACTAAATTAAGCAATGCTAGTTAACTCCCCTTCTTCATTTCCGTGATTAAGAAGATAAACTATTTACTAACCAACCAATTCAAGTACCTGAATGTCATGTGAAGCTACCTCTCCAGAGCATTCAGTGACCTCCACACCTATGTTATTGCAGATCATGTCACTAAGTCACATACAAGCCTTTTGATAAATATATTTTCCTAATTAGTAATTCTAAGAAATAGAAGCAATACTGTGGATTTTGTAATCTAGAAAAAATGATGCCCAAAAGAAATCAATATAGGTCAAACAAAGGGTAGGGTAGAAAGAGCATAAAATTTGATTCTAAAACTGAATAAGAAATCAGACTCGAGAATGAAAACAGTATTATTTTCTTATTAAAATTTTCTTTTTCCCCTCAAATTCTTATTTACTTGGATTGAAAATATAAACTTAAGGCAACATCATCACTTCAATGTATCTGAAGGTCATGGATTAAAGTCTTTAACATAGGTTCACAACACAACATGAATATAATTTATGCCAGTGCACTCTTCTTTATTCTTACTCTCTATGCCCCCTTCAAATGTGTTATAGTGACTGTACTGAGCCATTCATTTACCCAAAATGAATGCACAACACCTATATAAAATCCAGCAGGAACTCTGAGACACTTGAATAATATCTTATGCTTATAAAATACAAATAGCTGCCTAATTTTCCAAACAATCTATTTTTAGGTTCTGAACTTTAATAGTGGGAAAAATTATGCAAATATTTATTAATAAGTCTTTTCCTTTCCTTTTATTTTCAGATTTATTTAACATTTGAAATTTTTTCTGAGTAAATTTTTTTTCCTGAAAAACATCCCGTAGGATGGTCCAACAATTTTAAGAAGCTCAAAATAAAATCATCTGTGACAAGATTCTAAGATGGCAGAACATGAATTTATTCTGAGTTAAATAATACTACCTTCCTTATCTCTGTAACTTTAAATTTATTTCTTACTGTTGCCTCATAAAAACACTCTGTTCTACTTGGTTCTGTCTGCTGTAATCTATAGACGCTATTCTGATTTCTCTATCACAATGCTAATCAAGAACCTCTGTGTCTTGGAATAACTGCCACATTTTCATATCATTTGAGCATCATAAATCTTAAAACCAATTTCTTTCTTTTGGCTGTCAGGAAGCTTGGAACCAAATTTTTGACCTGTTTGTTGTATACAAACTTTAACTGGTACTGTATTATTCTATACTTAATTTTTGTCCTATGTTTACTTATTTGTAGGCTATTGCAAAGCAGAAAATTTTGGAAACTGCTTTTTGCTTTCAAATAAGAGAAGAAAATAAAGTAAGCAAATGCATGGATGGACACAATTTTTATGCCTTGTCTCTTCTGTTCTTTGAACCAGATTTTCTTTCTTGTGGCCACTTACTCTGGTTTATTAATCTTTCCTGAGTCAGTTCAAATCATATCTTTTCTATGAAACTCTCTATAAATTTCCAGATTCGTTTTATAAAATCTTAGGTACCTATCTGTAGTTCTAAGAATATCAAAAATTCAAAAGTGGAAGCACCTTCCCCATTTTATTTCTCCATCTCTGAAAACTGCCACCAGGAAATGTGGATGTGATGACAAATTTTTCAAGATTTATCAATAGTTTAAGGAAGATGAGACTTGTCTGTGATTGCAATAAGGATCCATAAACAAAAAGGAAAATAAAGCACAGTCATCCTTCAATCTTGTCCGCTTCTCATGCACTGTTTTCAAAGGAGCTCACTTTTAAGAAAACAAAGGAATCGCAGAGATGGAATAGACTTCAAGAGTTTAATCAACTCTCAAAATGAATCATTCACCAAGGCCTGGAGTCACCCAGCTAAGTCAGTTGTGTTATTTAACAGGTGCACACACACAACATGTGCACGTTGATATGAATTGCATTAAATTCAGTAGCTGAATTTTCAAAGCGTTTCTCTTCTGGGCTTTTTTATTTTAGTAGATATGATTTTACATCTATCCTCTACGTCACACTCAATTTTTTTGGTACATGATACACAGTTTTCAAGGTACTGCTCCAGGCTTAAAGAAGACAGGTAAACTGTCTTTCCATATAAATTACTGAAGGTGTTTATGAATGTGCCTTCCAAAGTGCTCAACACTGGAGATGGTTATACTTACCTATCAACAGTGCAACAAAATAGCCCTGTCTAATAAAACAATTTACACATACTTTTCCTAAGAGAGATTAGAAGCT
This sequence comes from Elephas maximus indicus, assembly GCF_024166365.1. Classification (NCBI taxonomy): domain Eukaryota; kingdom Metazoa; phylum Chordata; class Mammalia; order Proboscidea; family Elephantidae; genus Elephas; species Elephas maximus. The sequence continues at coordinate 25,156,311 of NC_064841.1, forward strand.
TAAAGTATCAACTAAGCTCAATGTCCTTTTCTGTTTTCATCCTAATATTATTTTCTTTGCATTTGTGTCAGTTGTTTCTTTTTCCTTCGCTTATTTATCAAGTGTAATAGATTCCAATAATAAGTCAAGTAAATGCTTAGTTAGTAATCTCCCGCCCCCCAAAAAAAAACTGTGTTACAAAGAAAGTTGGCTTACTATCCTACCAGTTAGCTAAATTTGTTTAAACTCTTTCCAAAACCCCGAGAACAGGCACACAATGTAATAATTACATGGTGTTTATATACATATAATCATCAGATTATTACTGCACCCTGTTTCATTTTTTTACGAAAAAAGGAAGCAGATTCAAAGACTGAGCCAGTCTTTTAAATACATGGAAAAAAAATTAATTGCACCATTAATAATAGTGTTTAAACAATCAAGTCATCCTGTAGGTATGTATCACCTTTTCTTCAAGAAGATTTTACACTGACTTTATTTTTTTTTTTAATTCAAACTTGAAATGTTTCCCCTTAAAACAATTTCCATGTTATAAAATATCATTTTAGTCAAAGGGGATTAAACTGCACCTTTCAGACCGTTTAAAAGTCTGGAACAAATTCTACATTTCAAAGTGTTTGCGAATTGGCCTCTCTCTCAACAGCAAGTTTTAACTAACCACCATGTTGAAACCAGCTTAATTTCACGTTCCATTCAAGTACATTGCTCACTATGTTATTTCTGATAAGGTAAAGATACTACTTCCATTTATAAAGGCAAGAAAAAAGAACTTCAGCTCAGTTATGGTGATTTTACTATTTTTTCTAATTTACTTCAGATTTCATCTCCTAATCTCATTTGTCTGCACCAAGGAATCTCTGCCTTGTACCTGAGAAATGTCCCCAAGCCCAACTTCACATACACCTTTCCCTAGCCCGTTTAAATCAGACTCACCTGGGATTTCAGGCCTTGACATTCTCTGCAATGTTATTTGCTCCAAAAGTGCTTGATTTTATTCTTAGGTCTATGAGACCTCTCCAGCAGAGCACCTGGTAGTTTCAACTCCAAAATGCCCTGTTACTTCAATATCTACATTTCAACTCCAAAATGCCTCAGGTCTTCAACTGTTAGCACCTCCCATTAAGGGCTATTGTAGACCTTTCGACTGCAACACTGATGGATTAAATAAGAGTTTCTTGCATTTCCTTAATTGAGAATGCTGTTAAAGTTCTAGAGGCCGAAAAGGAAGAGTTGCAAACTGGTTAGTCCTCTTTGAGGTTTTAGAATGATTTCAAGGCACTCACAGGCATGGCTGAGGTTGATGAATGCAGAGATATTTTTCCCACCACAGAAAGTAAACATGCACACTGAACCAGTATAACAGGTTAGAGGATACAGTACTATTGCCCTTGGGCTGCAACTTAGAAGCACAGACACTTAGGCACCTTTCTGCTTAGACTTTTTTTTTTTTTTTTAACTTTTACTACTGAAATGGAACACATATGATTCCTAAACGTGATGATTCTATCTTGAGAAACATCCAGTGCATGTGGCTATGGGCTTCCAAGCTGAATTCTCCTGCTTGGGATGGAATTTAAGCAAATGTCTTAAAAGCCAAGGTAGCGTTGAGGTAATTGCTAGAAAGTCCAGGCCTGGGTGGACCCGTCCCATAATAGGCTAAATAGACACTGGAATTCATATGTTCTTGTTTTAAAGACCATAAGTAGAGAAACTAAAAATAATATCAAGACAGAAAGCCTTTACAAGACTTTCCACTTTTGAAACAGGAAAGTGTCTCTAGAAAATAATGTGCCAAATCCTCCATCAAAATATAGTGTATTATGTGAGTACAGTACTTGGGTGGTGCAAACGGTTAGTGCCCTTGGCTGCTAATCAAAAGGCTAGAAATGTAAATCCACCCAGAAGCACCTTGGAAGAAAGGCCTGGCAATCTAGTTCTGAAAAATCAGCTTTGAAAACTCTACAGAATACAGTCCTACTGTGATACACATGGGGTTGCTGTGAGTCAGAATCGTCTTGATGGTAACTGTTTTTTTTTTTTTTTTCTTGTTGTTTGTTTATTATGTAAGTACACAATAAATGACCTTGGGAAGCTAAGGAGGTGTCATGGATTGAATTATGTCCCCCAAAAATGTGTGTATCAATTTGGCTGGGCCATGATTCCTGGTATTATGTGATTTTCCTATATGTTGTAAACCTTGCCTCTATGTCGTTAAATGAGGGAGGATGGGTAGCAGTTATGTTAGTGCAGCAGGACTCAATCTACAAAACTGGATTGTGTCTTGAGGCAATCTCTTGAGATTTAAAAGTGAGAAGCAAGCAGACAGACGGGGGACCTCATACCACCAAGAAAGCAGCAGCAGAAGCCAAGCACATCCTTTGGACCCAGGATCCCTGCACACCTGAGAAGCTTCTCGACCAGGGGAAGATTGAGGACAAGGACTTTTCCTCCAGAGCCAACAGAGAGAGAAAGCCTTCCCCTGGATCCAAAACCCTGAATTTGGACTTTTAGCCTCTTTACTGTGAGGAAATAAACTTCTTTGTTAAAGCCATCCACTTTTGGTATTTCTGTTATAGCAGTACTAGATGACTAACACAGGAGGAGACCTGGATTATGTTAACTAGTTCATGAGACCCAGGACAACTTTCTTACCTTCATGAAGCCTCTGTGTACTGCTCTACAAAGTTAAGACATTGGACCTGAGACCCTCTCAGCTCATTTCTAGTTTGAAAATGTTAAGATTCTTGAGATTTTTTTTTTCCCTCTAATTCTGACAACCAAATTCTCCTTCAGAGGGTGTTGGTGAAGTGTTCCCTCCTCCCACTGATGGCTATCTAGAGCTGGCTCTGCATTCCACAGGGTATAGCCAACTCTCAGAAGTTTTTTTTTTTCTTTTCCCCCTGAGCTCTAAACTTTTGTATCCTTTACAGTAGAGTTTTCCTAGATCTAGAGAACTAAAAGGAAACCCTGGTGGAGTAGTAGTTAAGTGCTATGGCTGTTAACTAAAATGTCGGCAGTTCAAATCTCCAGGTGCTCCTTAGAAACTCTATGGGGCAGTTCTACTCTGTCCTATAGAGTTGCTATGAGTCGGAATCGACTGGACGGCAATGGGTTTGGTTTGGTTTTGGATTTAGAGAAGTAAGAAGTACTGGGGTTGGAAAAAGAGCTGTGATTAGAAACTATCCAAAACGGCTAACCAGCTGTTGCCTAGGCAGCCTACATGAGTAGGGTCTGTTGAGCAGCCCAGGGGAAACAAGGTTGTTCTTGCATGAAACTCAAATAATTCTTACTTAAATAATCCCAAGGGTGAATTAACTTATTGTTCACAGTTTATCACTTACTTAGTTAATTATTGTTTAATTAGTTTATTAGTTTACAAAGAGGTAGGTAGTCTAAACAGGTTTTGACCAAGAAGAGAAAGGAAACAGAAAAAGCTCATGAAGACTAGGTTCCTGAGGTAGGAGAGTCACAGGGGGTAAGGTCCACAGCCAGAGAGAAACAGATTCTTTCCCTGTTTTATGATTCTGACTAGGGCCTACTTGGCCTGTTAATAAGAATCCTGGGAGAAACAGAAAATTCATGTTCTTCTTAGCAGAGAAGAGGAAAGGGTACCCAAGGGTACACTATGAAGAAATCTTAGCCTAAAGCATGTTCCAGGTAAGCTGCCTACCAGGAAGGGGGCTGCTACTCTCACGCCATTCCAGACATGCCTTCTCCACCAGGGTCACAGGCTGATGGATGCCACTCAGTGTACTTGTGAGTTTGCAGATAGCATACAAGGAAGCCATGTTCCCTTTCCTCAACAAATAATGGTGCTAAGGAAGTACTTGCCCCCATTCCTTAGGCCATATTACTTATAAAATTTTATTTATATATTTTCAAAATTAGGAAAAAAAATTCTCATATTCTAGCCTATTCCAGATAATCTACTTTTCAAATTCTGAGACTATCTCTGTGAGATTACTTTGTCATTGGGACTCAAAGGGAGACATTTCTTTTTCCATTTGAACAGATAATTGAGGTATGTTCACATTGAACTGAAGATAACCTTGGAAAGACTTTACTTGCATTCAGGAGAAAATGGGTTCCCAACACGATTGTTACAAGAGGCGGGATCACCTTGTAAGAAGCAATTTGGCCTTTGTTCCTGAGAGCCCTGAGGGCAGATGGTTACTAAGGGCCCAGTATGATTAAGCTCAGGAGATGCCATCTATCATGGTCATGTTGCCAAGCCAATAAAATCTCTGAGCTCTGAGGCACAGATGAAGTTTCCAGCTTGGTGACCGTTCATGGGAAGGTAGTGCATCTTCTTTGGGACTAGAAAACTTTGTGTTAGGACCTCTCCCAGACCTTACCCTATGTGTCTCTTCACTTGTATCTTTTTTTGTTATATTAAAGCTGTTATCGCAGGTATGGTGTTTCTTGTGAGCTCTGTGAGTTGTCCTAGCATATTATCAGACTCAAAGGAGGAGCCAGCCAGTCTGAAGCAGAGGGGGTCATATAGACCCTCAGGCTTACAGCTGGTACCCTGAGGAGGTGGAAAAAATCCTCAGGTTTGGGGCTGGTTGGTCTAAAGTGAGGGGAGTCATGTGGATTCCCAAGCCTGTAGCTGGTACCTGCTGACCCAACCCCCATGACAGAAGATGAGAGAGATAAGGGCTGTGTGGGCAGCTGCAGTCTGAACTGAAAAGGGAAGAGAAGCTGAAATCTTCAAATGATGCAGTTTGCATGTGGGGTGAGATTTACTCCACTATACAATTTGGGATCAGAAGTGAGTGATCTTAGTCTCCCTGGACTGGTTTGCACAATTGGCGCTGAGCTGGGTTAAATAGAGAGATGCCTGATGACACAACTGGGAACATGAACTGTTGATAGCATAGGAGCTTCACTATCTTGGGAAGAGTCAATCAGCCCCTTAGCCCCCTGTTGTAAAAATGGCTCAGATATCTAAAAGAAATGGCACTAAAATAAAAAATCTTTGAAGATATCTATGGTTAGCCTCCAACCTGTGACTAGAGACAGCCTAGTGAATTTAGGCAATCTAGATATATAGTCTTAGAAAACCATTTTTCAAAGTACACGACGAAGCTCTAAGGAAAATCTATCATTTATCCTCATAGCCAAAACAGTAAAATCACTTCTCTATTTAAAATACGATACATAGGATTTGAATATAGTCGTTTCTATTAGAGAACATTCATTTGTAAGCAGGGTTGATAATTACTATTGTTTCAATGAACTTTGGGGTCTTTTAATAAATACTGGTAAGTCAAAGGCAAAATTAAACAACATTTTAAAATGTTTTTTTCATTTACTGTGATCATTTTGAAACAAAATTTCTGTTCCATAAAGGAAACATTCAATAAATGAACACCCCAGGATATATCTTGATTCATTGTATAAAATGTTAAACAAACTTATCAAAATCTCTTACTTTCACTCATACAAATAAAACTGAAAATTATCCCTGCAGTACTTTTCTTTATAATTTAAAAAAATCCAGAAATAATTTAAACCAACAACTGAAGTACCTTCATTTCTCATGAACTCTGATTATTAGGTTCCTTTAATAATCTTAATGTAAATACAACAGAATGGAAGCATTTCAATATTCTAAGAAAAAAGATCTAAACTATTTGCAGACCTACCAAGGATACATTTCAACTCAGATAAGATCAGAAGAAAACAACACACTCCTTATGGAAAAATTTTTCATAGAGAACACCAAGGAAAATACTCTGGAATAGAACTGATTTCACAATTGTTCCCCATCTAGCGAAGACTCACGGATCTAGGCACATTGTTTCCTTAATTAAACCATGATATTCGAATTATTCATTTTAGCACTTGTTTTAAATTGTGTGCATGTTTTTCTGATATACACTGATGATTAATTCTGAAAGTATTTGCAGTTTCATACACATATTTGGGTTGGAGGAAGGAGATGCTATCCTCATACAGCAGAATACATTAATAGAAATATACACAAAAGCAGTGGAGGAAAAAATATATCTAAACACATTCAAGAACTCTAAGAAGTAAATACCATTATCCGTGGCTCTGACATAAAGAGGAAAAATAAGAGGAGAGGGAAGAGGCCTGGTTTTTCTTCAGTGTATTTCAACCTATGGACAGGGACACTTATGTTGTACCCACACAGCCTAAAATAGACTATTCTAGTGGCTGCTCACCAGTCATATGTATTTACACAAGATCATTTTTATATCAACAACTCTAACAGTCTGGACGCTTCCAAGAAAAAATGTTACAGACATTTAGGGCATATGTGATAATCACATATATAATACCATTTTGTACATAAAAAAATACAGTAAACTATTCTCATTGAATTTTGCTAAAAATCTTTTTACCCTATTGTTTTTTCTTCAGTCAAATTCACTGAATTTTTTTAAATCTTTTAAATTAAAAAAAAAGTTTTATAATAATATTTTGCACAGTATTTTAAAAATATTTTTCACCAAATATAAAAATAAGATGCTGGGATTCTTAATCAGTTTAAGTAAAGGAAGGATTAAAGGAAAGAAGAAGAAGAAATACAGACATTCTAGAAAGTAATTTAACTATAAACGGGTGATATACTTCCAAAGACCCGGCATGTCTATGAGCATCTTATTATTATTTTCATAGGTGTTGTTTTTCATAGATATAGTTATACATTTGATTATATGCACTTGATGGAAAAGTGGGTGCTTTGGGGATTTCCTTGATGGTAGCTTCAAAAAAACATAATTAGACAAACAAAAATGTCATTATCAAGTGGATTTTTTTAAAAAACGCCTTGATCAAAAATATCATTTGTAAAGGTGGTAAATCATAAGAGTAGAACTATCAGAAATCATTGCAACAAATACTCTATATGTCTATTTTTTAAAAAAATTTTTATAAAAGAACTTGTCTTATTTAGAAAAGCGAAATGTGTGAGCAACCTTGTATCTATCAACAAGCCTAACCATTGAAGCCTAGTCAAGCCAATGTCAACAAATGCCTAGCCCTTCAAAGGACAAGGGTATTTGATTAAGTAAGAACTGTAAAGTAAACGGCTCTCCCTAACTGATATGCTCTCCCCAGGGCCCAGTTTTCTACTTTAAAAACATTAATTACAAGGACACTTAGCTGGTAAACCCCAGTGAAGGTGAAACGATTATGAATTAAAATTCCACAGGTGAAGACAAAAATCAATATTTGGCCAATATTGGAAAAGGTCCAATGCGTATCAGAAGTTGGTCTCGACTTTTAATCTCCGCCCCCGCCCCATGGGGAGTGCGGATAAGGCTTTCTCCACTTTCCACCAAATTCGTGTTTTTGTGTTAATCAAGTTGCTAGGCACAACAAAGACAGCATGCTTCCTCCGAACCAGCAACTATCCCGGCTTCATTTCCCCACTCTCAAAACACACCTTTAACCACGTGGGGGGAGGAGAGGGCAAAGGCACACACACACACACACACACACACACACACAACCATGCGTCCTAATTGACACGGCTTAAATTCCTGCTTGCAAACATTTCCAAGGTTGTTGGCACTTACCTTGCAAAGACATGTTAGGTAAACTTGCTTCATTCTCTCCCATTTTATTTTTTCTTTTTAAAGCGGGCCAAGCAGTTTCAAGTTGTGTCAGTTACCGCGCAAGCTTTGTGACCTTCTGACTTTCTACTGTAGTGTTGTAACAGTATACTGCCTGCTTTCTTCTGTGAATAATTACCATTCTGCTTCCTGAGTTACCTGGGCTGGCAGGACCTGTTTTACTCTGAAGTGAGATCACATTCTTTGATCCAATGTACTGCTCCTAATGCGTGCCTCACAAAACAGGTCTTTGTTTCAGTTTTGATATTAACTTTTAATTCCCTACTTTCACTTCAGTGTAGAAAATATATTTACGATCCTCCCCCCGCCCTGAAATAAAATCAATATTACCAACACACCATGGTGCAGAGCCAGAGCTTTGCTTTTTTCTTTTTCTGTTTTGTTTTTAGTGTTTCTTATATGCTTCATTTACAGAACTGAAACGAAATTTAAAATGAGTTTGTAACATCCATTAAAAAAAAATACACGGAGACAAGGAACAGTGTAGAATTCAGTGCAGTGCCGTGGTTGAAAGGCGGGCATTGGAGTATCTAATAATTACTAGCTGTGTGACTATAAGCAAGAAATACAACTTCCCTGAGACTCAGTTCCTTCAAATATAAAATGGAAATACTATCCATTTCCTAAGACTATTATAAAGTGATAACGGATGACTGTGCTAAACATTGTCACTGGCAGAGAGTGAGCATACAATAAATGATATGCTTCTTTTTTCTTCCTTCCTCCACTTCCTTTCCCTCCTTCATCTCCTTCCTTCTCTCCCTCTTCTCCTGCTGAGGGAGCGGAAAACATGCTGAACTAGAGCACTGACTACATTCTGATGTCAGACATGCTGTTTATTAACTAAGAGACCTCACAGAAATTATTCAACCTTGGAAAGTCTGAAGGTCATTATTTGCAAGAGACGAATACTGTTTACACTGCCTTTTTCTTAGGACTGAAGCCCTGGTGGCACAGTGGTTAAAAGCTCTGCTGCTAACCAAAAGGTCGGCAGTTCAAATCCACCAGCTGCTCCTTGGAAACCCTACGGGGCAGTTCTACTCTGTCCTGTAAGGTCACTATGAGTCCGAATTGACTCGACAACAACCTGTTCGGTTTGGTAGTAAATATGAACTTAAACAGTTGTTGCATCTCAAATGAAAATAATCTCTAGCAAAGATGAGCTATACATTGGTGATTTATCTTTACATATTCATTTGTATGGGAAAGAAGGCAGTAGATCACAAAAATAAGGCTATTTATTTAAGCTTTGTCTAAATAGGAAGGAGGAAGCGTAGAATCAAAAGCCGTCTCCCCTTTTTCCCTTTAGAATATTTCAGCACTTGGTTTCAGCCAGCCTAGGAATAAAAAATCTGACGTTCAAACAAGTCCTCCCTTAATAGTTATTTAATTTTCAATTGGAAAGGAATTAATATACCTTTTTGCTAGTTTGTTAACGCAAAAAAAATTACATAAATTATGTAAACAGCAAGAACAACAAACAGCCAAAGTAGCTATTCTCAAAAGTATTAGAACTAAAAGTAAACATAATGTGTAAAAATCCTTATCACAGTTAACTTAAAGTTCTCTCCATTTATTACCACTCTGGGTCTCAGAAGGTGCTGGACCACTTAATATCCAAGGCCTGGGCGAGCATTATAACATCAGGAGTCTCTGTTAAAAATACAGCTTGTACTTTTTTTCAGGATACAGTAACCCTTTGCCTAGTACAAGTGCATCCTATAACATATACAGCAAGCTACATACTTTACCAAAAGTGTTTGTCAATAAAACACTATAATCTTCACTTCCTGACTTCCCCATACGAGGAGAAACACACATAGCGGTACTCACTCATTATGACAAACCAGGAAATGTATTTACATACCTGCCACAGGCATCTAAAATGAGTCAATAATAGTTATAAAGCACCCATTTTCTACCAGCCCAGTTATGGCATATGGGAAGTTACAATGAAAGTAGACCAGAGGAATCTTATCCTTGGCAGAGGAAAAACATACAAAGAGAAACACTAAATCACCCAAAATTTTAAAGGTTTTTGTAGCTGTTCAGAAAGTCACATAAATATACATTTAGTTTTAGTGAACCAGTTTTAATACTAATAAAACATCATGCACACACTTTCTTTTGGGCCTTTGTACGGGCTTTGAAACTGTCTTATTTCATCACCTCCCCTTTGCCTGGCTAATTCATACATAGGGATTCTTCTACAACTAAGTCTGGGTTGAGGCCCCTTCTACGTGCTCCCGGATATCCCGGATATCCCGGATGTCCCGTACCAACTCAGAACTTTCCCTTTCACCACGGCCCTTAATATATTGTTCTGTAATTGCTGCTTAACTCTTTCTGTCCCTGCAAACTGCTATGCCAAGGACCCTTTCTGTGTTCACCCCTATATCCATAGAACCTGGCACAGTGCCTAGCACATGCTATGTCTTCACCAAATTTTGTGAAGACTGACCAAATTACCATCATCAGAGAGAAAGAATTAAAGGGTCTCAAAGAAAAGAAGGGCACGGGTTAGCAAAGAAGATGATGGAAGATATTCCAGGAGTTCAAAAGTGAAAGGAGATGAAGGAAGAATAGGGAGATTTACCTGCCAGAGGAAAAATGATAAGAGCCAGAAGATACATGATATGAGGACATTTATGAAAATTTCCAACAAAAAAGAATCAAGCACAGAAGTAAATGAGAGAGAGAAAAAAAATATCGACTGCATTAGATTTAAAACACAAGCTCCCATGTACCAAAAACAAAAGATTGGTGATATTAGACTGAAACATGAGAAGGAAACTGACATCTTAATAAAACATATCAGGAAGATTACTGGGAAGTATGTTGTTTGGAGAGGAAGTCTATGAGTGAATGAGTCCAATATAAGCATTATGAGCCATTAGGATAAATATTGGAGATTACGGTTCCAAGTATTTAGGTAGAAGTGCTCTCTTTTCAAGTGCATGCACTTTGGAGTAAAGCAGATCTAGTCACATCCAGTTCTAACACAGCTGGTTAAACTGTTTGTTTCCCCATTTATAAGTCAGAGCTTATTGAAAGAATTAAATGCAATAATATTTAAATGTTCAGTACGGTGTCTGTTAGGCAAGTAATGGAATGGAGAGTTTGTCAATAAAAACACCAACCCCCAACCCTGGCCAACTCCCCTAAACCTGACAAATTTTTTAATGTTGGGAGCTGATATCACACACAATTTTATAAGCTAAGCCCATTTTTCCTAAATTTCCTTCTTGACTTTAAAATAAAGCAGTCAATAGTATAAAATGATGAAGTTTTCAACCTGAAAATTTGAGCAGTATGGCATTAGACCCAGACATTCCATTATCTAGTTCTCCAGAGTAAAACTTCATCATTGAAGTTGAAACTTTTGCTGATTGTAGCCAATGGAAACCCTGGTGACGTAGTGGTTAAGAGCTATGGCTGCTAACCAAAAGGACAGCAGTTAGAATCCACCAGATGTTTCTTGGAAACTCTATGGGGCAGTTCTACCCTGTCCTATAGGGTTGCTATGAGTCGAAATTGACTTGATGGCAATGGGTTTGGTTTTGTTTTTGTTTTTTGTAGCCAAGAATTTCTGTGGTGGCACTGCCTGATCCTGGTGCATGCTAAATAGTTTTGAGTCCCACTAGAAATGAGATAGCTAAGTAAGCTAGGAAAGGGAAATAAATACACATTATAAAAGAAGAATGGAGCCCTGGTGGTACAATGGTTAAGAGTTCAGCTGCTAACCAAAAGGTCAGCAGTTCAAATTCAGCAGCTGCCCCTTGGGAACCCTATGGGACAGTTCTACTCTACAAGGTCACTATGAGTCAGAATCAACTTGAAGGCAATAGGTTTGATTTTTATTTATTTATTTAAATAAAAGAAGAATAAAAAAAAAAAGAAGAATAGGTAGGTAAAATTAAACAAGGTTTTCATATGTTTCTGAATACTGCTGAAATATATTCTATCTCCCCTCCTCTGGATCTGGGTAATTGCCCGAGACAGAAACTTGGAATTTATCCTTGGCTCCACTTTCCACATTCCCCAACTCATCACTGAATCTTATCAGTTGTATGTCTTCAGAATCACTGAAAAAAAAAAAAACAGTTGCCACCCAGTTGATTCTGACTCATGTGAAGGAGCCCCCAAAATCTAGGTGCTTGGCATAAGGAGGGGCTTCTGCCAAAGATGTAGGCCGGATTCCATTTTTGTTGTTTACTCTTCATTCTGAGCTGACTCTCCAAAGTCAGCTAACCAGAATGCCCCAGGAAGCCTGCGGGCTCGCCTCTTCTCCCTTCCTCTCACAGAATGCTCCCAGGAAGGATACTTACTCAGGCTGGCCTCCCAAAGTATTCAAAGATTAACAAGATGTTAACTGACTCAAGCTTTATGATTAACAAAACAGTGCTTAAGGGATCTTGTAATTGCCTGCTGCCTGTTAAATCATGATTTTGTAAATGTCAACCAATCGGAATTTTTTCCTTATGAATTCCTGTATTTCCATACTTAAACTGTGTGAAACTTTCCTTTCCATGGAGTGTTTCTGAGACTCCACACAAAGTGCTGCCCGATCTGAATCACTGTGTTCCTTCAATAAAACTGTTTACTTTAAATTTAACAGAAACTCCAGTTTGCTCTTTGACACGACTTACGTGTGTCAGAGTAGAAATGTGCTCTATAGATTTTTCAGTGGCCAAATTTTTGCAAGTAGACCTCCAGAACTTTTCTTTTGAAGCAACTTTCTGTGGACTTGAACCTCCAACCTTTCAGTTAGCAGCCAAGTGCATCAGCCATATGTGCCACCCAGGGACCCCTCATTGAAATATACCACTTTAAATTTCAGTTCCTCTAGGTGAGGTCATTATCATCTATTGCCCAGACCAACTGAAAACCAAACCCATTGCCGTCCAGTCTATCCAGACTCATAGTGACCCTACAGGACAGAACAGAACTGCCCCATAGAGTTTCCAAGGAGCAGCTGATAGATTTGAACTACAGACCTGTTGGTTAGCAGCCGTTCTCTTAGCCACTGCCATATCTTTCTTCAGAACTTGCCCAGACCAAAACCAAACCTGTTGCCATCGAGTTGATTCTGACTCATAGCTACCCGATATGACAGAGCTGAACTGCCCCATACTGTTTCTAAGAAGTGCCGGGTAGATTCGAACTGCAGACCTTTTGGGTAGCAGCCATGGCTCTTAACCACTATGCTACCAGGGTTTCCCTTGCCCAGACGGTAACCCCTAAATGAAATCTTCCTTCTAATCCATATTCTCCCTATATCTGCCAGAGAGATCTGCCAGCAATCATGCCAGTTCCATGTTCACATATGCTCACTGGCCCCACGGCCTACCCAGTAATGCCATGATTTTATCACCACAACTTTATGTTTCATTGACTCTTATCCCTCCATCAACGTTTAGATCATTTACCTCCTCCTGAGATAGGGAAGAAACGGGGACTGAGCCCCTAGGCAAGGAGCCCTGCAACACCTGCAACTTGCAACTTACTTACAATAGTATGTGCTTGGCTAATCCCAAACCCCATCCTGGAATGTGCGATAAGGAAAGAACAATGTACTCCAGAAGGACTAACCCAGTTTGGTCCCTGGAGCATGCACAGATATCCGCAAGGTGACCCACAGATGACTTCTGCTAATGCAAGTACCCGAAATAGGAATCAAAGCCGCGCTACGGGGGGACACCCTGTAATAAGTCCTGCCACCTAGTCCCAGAAGCCTTTGTTAGGGGTTCCATCTTGGATTCCAGATGCACCCTCAAAGCCTAATTTAGTGAGCACCGCCATTCTGAGAAGTACCCGCCCCTTGAAAGAAACCTACTAAATATTTATTACTGTGTTATCCTTGCCAAACTCCTGTAAGCCCCAGAAAAACCTTTGTTGTGGGAACAGAGGCTAGCCTTGCTTGGTCCTTCTCTGTCCTGGCTTGCGAGCCCTCACTTTCTTTCTGCCGCCAATAAACCTCTGTTGGTGTGGTCATTCCTGGTCAGTAGAAGGCAAGAACCTAGGCGGGGCTTGGTCCCAAGCTGCGAAGCCTTGCCCTGCAACACTGTTAAAAGCTTACTTGACAACCCCAAACACACTTGGTATTATAAATCTAATTTGCTGATCATAGTAATATGCACATAATCATATTTACTTGTCTATAAATGTAAGTATATATTGGGAAAAAAAGTTCCAAAAAAGTAAAACTTATGCCATGCTTTGTATAGGATTGACTAGTGAGTAATAGCATCTTTTAGATACTATTACTTAAACTGTTGCTGAATAGGAAAATTAATAACAGACATCTTACTTTAATTTTAAGGTTTTTCTTATCCATAAAACCAAGTATTAACCAGAAAGAGCCTGACCCAAACTGCAAAAGCCTGCCAGAAACTGCTCTATGGCAATGCATATGTGTCTTATTCTGCTAGAAAAGGATAGTTGTCAAACTATTGTTTCCTAATTTAAGTCTCAAAAAACCTCCTGGCTGCAGGTGAGTGGAGTGCCAAATTATTAACAACCAGGCCAAAAGTAACCTGATACCTGCTGATCTCAGTATAGGAGGGAAGGTAGGGGTCAATCAATCATGTTAAGATTAGTCAATGGTTGATCTTCTATATTTCTTCATCCTGTTCTCTGATGTCATAATGATTAAAGCACTCGGCTACCAACTAAAGGTTAGCGGTTTGAACTAACCAGCCACTCCACGGGAGAAAGATGAGACAGTCTGCTTCCGTAAAGTTTTATGGCCTTGGAAACCCTGTGGGCCAGCTCTGTTCTGTCCTATAGGGTTGCTATGAGTTGCAATCGACTGAACAACAACGGGTTTCTTCTCTTTATAAGCCCCATAGTACCTACCTTCTTTGAGCCGTTTGGTTTTTCTGGAATCAAAAAGGCCTCCCTACAGGTTTGGAAACCCTGGTGGCATACTGGTTAAGTGCTATGGCTGCTAACCAAATGGTGGGCAGTTTGAATCCACCAGGCCCTCCTTAGAAACTCTATGGCGCAGTTCTACTCTGTTCTATAGGGTTGCTATGAGTCAGAATTGACTCAACGGCACTGGGTTTTCGGTATAGGTTTGCTAGAAACCTTGGTGGCATAGTGGTTAAGTGCTACGGCTGCTAACTGAAAGGTCAGCAGTTCAAATCCACTAGGCACTCCTTGGAAACACTATGGGGTGGTTCTACTCTGTCCTATAGGGTTGCTATGAGTCGGAATTGACTTGATGGCAATGAGTTTGGTTTACGTGGTATGGGGTCACTCTGAGTTGGAATCAACTCAACGGCAATGGGTTTGATTTTTTTGATTATGTGTATATAGAATAACTGTGCAGAATAAACCTATGTTCAAATTTTGGTAAGTTTTATTTTTAACACTACTAATTCTTTATCCTTTTTTCCATCAAACTGCAAACTGAAACGAGAAAATTAATATTAATGGAGAAGAAAAAAAGCAACTCTTTCGGTAGCAAGGATCATTCATTAACAAGGAAACAAGATAAGTCATAATTAATGGCAAGGAGAGTATTGTCATTTTAATGAGCTTTCCACTGCAGTTTTATTAAATAAAGACATCAAGGAACTATATAAATTATATGCGAACACACGCATACACACACGCACATGGAGTTGCTTAACAATTATTGATGGTTTGCAGGTAAATTCACGTAATTAAGACATACAACGACTCATCTAAAAATAAGAGACACCTGAAGGTGCCAAGGTGCCAAATCAGGTAGGAGTGATACCGCAAAGCATTCTAATCTGCTGCTGAAAACAACTCTATTCCAAATTGTGGAAGAATTGTGTAACAAGACATCAAATACACGCTTATAATCATAGTGCACAGTGATGTATAATTTATATGAGGATCCCATGAAATCTTGGCTTAAATGCCAAGAAGTTTTAAAGTAATATACTCTTCTTAGCAATCTCACACTCATCTGCATGAGTCTACTGACAGTGGGAGGACTAGATTTGTTCCAGGAGCACAAACCTACTTCTTCAGGTCAGAAAAGTCATTCTCTCATCCAACCTCATATAAGAGTGGGCTGGGATAGCCATCTAAACATCATCTGTAAAAGGAAAAAACAGTTAAGGGAAGTTTAAATGTATATTTACCACTCACATAGAAATATAAAATAAAATATAATTCAGGTTTCACACACACACAAATATCTGCCTGATCTATATATACAGATAAACTGTTCAACAAACTGGAGCAAAACTTGCTTAAAAGGAACACTACAAAAACATT
The DNA here is from genome assembly GCF_024166365.1 of Elephas maximus indicus. Lineage (NCBI taxonomy): Eukaryota > Metazoa > Chordata > Mammalia > Proboscidea > Elephantidae > Elephas > Elephas maximus. The sequence goes on from NC_064841.1 coordinate 25,172,174, forward strand.
ACAGAAAAAGCTGTATGGATGCTAAATGCCTGATTAAGTATAGAATGGTAAAGTTAACATCTGGGAGTTTTTAGGAAATTATAAAAATCTACAGATAAAACCTAGAACACCAAAGTAGTGAGATAGAGTGATTTCTCTATGTCATGTTCCTAAAATGCTTAAATGGCACGTATTAACATGGGGAAAAGCTGATTTCATCAAAACACCCTGAAAGAAAGTGATCAGTCCCTAAAACGGAAGTTACATGTCCAAAACACAAGAAAGATCGTTTTAATAGAGCTCTGAAAATATTCTGCAAATACAACCCAGTCAGTCATTCCGAGAGGCAAAATATCTTCCAAGCTTCAGACTCTTCCCTATAGCCTCAAAAAAAAAAGGACAATTAATGCTAACTGTGACGTACGAATTTAGCAAAAACTAGCTAAGTGAAAACAATATTTGACAGCTGTTCAGGAGTAACTCACCATTATAAACAAATAAATAAATAAAGTTGCCGTTGAGTCAATTTTGACTTCCAGTGACCCAATAGGACTGCCTAGGAGTAACCCACCATTAAAAAAAAAAACTTTGCCATCAAGTTCCTTCCAACTTATAGTGACTTATTAGGACAGAGTAGGACCGCCCCATAGGGTTACCAAGGAGCAGCTGGTGGATTCGAACTGCCAAGTTTTCAGTTAGTACCCAAGTTCTTAACCACTACACCATCAGGGCTCCAACTAAAATAGGAGCCAAACGGACTCAGTTGAAGCTGAGGTAAGAGATGAGGTTTCTCATGTCTTCAGAAATTAAAATTAAATAACACTAAGTACCTTGGTTCCTGAAAACCCTGGTGGTATAGGGGTTAAGTGCTATGGCTGCTAACCCAAGGGTCAGCAGTTCAAATCTGCCAGGCGCTCCTTGGAAACTCTATGGGGCAGTTCTACTCTGTCCTATAGGGTCGCTATGAGTCGGAATCGACTCGACGGCACTGGGCTGGGACCTTGGTTCCTACCTGAAGTCCGAGCAAAAGTAGCTGTCAACAATAACAAATTAATTAGAAGGAACCAGAGAAAAAATAGTTTTCATTTTGTCACCTGAGGTTTTTATTTTTTATTTTTTTTCTTCTTTTATTTTTGAATAAGTCAAAGTGGCATAACAAGCCTTCCAGAAAACCGTTACAAGGAGAACTACTTTTGTTCAACATCATAATGGGCTACTACTTTCTACTGAGCATGTTTTCCTCCTGAAAGCTCCTCTTCTAGCTTCCGGCTGACTAGCTGCGAGCTAGCATTGTTAAGGAAAAGGAGATGAAGGATTAAAGTCTCCAACCTGTCCCCAAGCAGCTAGTGCTTAAAACAGACATTTCTCTAAAGTGAATGTCTGCTGTCTTTCCTATGGCGACCAGATTTACAAAATGAGTGGAAAAAAAGGAGACAGAATAAAAGTGCAGGGAGAGATAAACATAGCTTTTCTGGAAGGATTTTTAAGGATAATAGGCTGAATGGGAAGAAATCTAAGAAAGAAAAAAAATCTCAGGATGACGCAGGAAAATATGTTATCTGATCACCTTGGGCAATGATGGGTTCACAACATGAGCAATTTTCATGAATAAACATGAAAATAGAGATAGAATTGTCACAGCTAAAGTTAGCTTCTGACACTTATTTCAACATGTCTCTCCCACCTCCTCTAAAGTTTTAGTTTCCCTATATCCTAACAAAACAATTTTTTTCTTCCTTAACATTTTTAAAACCATTCAGGGCAAACATGGCCCTGTCTGCCAAATCTCAAGGTCCAGCTTTAGGGTATTTTTAGTTACTCTTTTTATATATGCCAGTTTCATAAAATTTTAATAAACATTTGATAACTGATTAATGAAAAGCATAAAATCATATTTCATCTTTCAGAATGTTTACAATAAAACTAAGAAAGGACATAAGGGAGTTTATTTATTCAAAAACTTTCAAGTACTCCTGCTTTGCTTGTTTATAAAGTATCCTATATATTTACAAGATTTACACTTTGAGAGAGCTATTAAATTCCTTAGTTTTCCTAAAAACCAATAAATTTGTTATTTAATTGGTATGGTATTTGTATTCAGAATTGTTGACAAAGCTAAAATTATTATGGTTGAAGAAATTAACTGAAATTAATTTTTTTGGAAACCTTGCACATTATCTAATTGAAATAAAAGTTAAATACTGAAACCGAAGATTAAAGTGTAAAATATACCAGTGCTCTTGGGCAATTAAAGTCACTGAAATTAAATTTAAAGAGAGCTTTCTACTTTCAAACTTAAGAGTTTTTTTTTTTTTTAAGTGCGTCATAAATTCTAGACTTTATCTCCCCTCAGAAACTTTTATTTGGCCAGAATCTTGTTTTTTTAAAGTGGAATCCTGGAGCTGACCCCACAGCAACTAACAACGACAACAACAAAATCAGTTTCCCATTCACCAAAGGACTCACTTCTCACTGTATAATCCTCTTCACTTTGTTACTTGCCTAGCCACTCAGTCGTTCCAGTGTGTGAGTCACGGCTTTTTGATAACCAAGAGATTTCTCCCCCATGTTAGCATGAAACCATTATAATGTAAATACACAAAATTATATAAATCTTTACTACTAAATCAACATATTTGAAGTGCTTTATGGAATTTCAAATTATTAATTAGATGAATATAATTTTATTAAGTGACTAATTTTACAACTTAGTTCAGAAATTTTCTAATATAAAGAGAAACTAACCTGTAACAACTGTTAAAATACTCAAAATTCAAAGAAACTGAAGCATAAGGCTTATCTGAGCAGCTATTCTGTATGCATAAAGGAAAACCATTCTGATTTAAAAAAAAAAAAAAAAGCAAATGGCTCAAGGTAGGCTACTTACAATGAAGTTTATAAAGAGAAGAGGAAGAAGAAGAAGAAATCAACCACTGGCTAATCTTAACTTGATCGATTGAACCCTTCTTTCCTCCTTTTACTAAGATCAGCTGATATTACTAGGTGGTCACAAGGTAATGGTTTTGCTATTCACTACCTTCTTGGATCAGTGGTTAAACACTTGGCTGCAAGCCCAAAAATTGGTGGATCAATTCTACTCAGCAGCTCCACAGGAGAAAGCTGGCAATTTCCTCCAGTAAAGACTGCAGGCCAGAAAACCCTACTGGGCAATTCTATCATTCACATGGTGTTACTATGAATCAATATCGAATAGATGGCAGATAACAATACCCTTTTCTAATAGGAAAATACAACTTTACATTGCTGTAGAGCAGCTTCTGGGGGTGGGGGAGTTAATACTTCTTACAGTATGGGTCAGGCTTGTTTTTTTAACTATTAATATTGGGTTTATGGGTTATTTGGTTTTACTATAGGGTTGCTATGAGTAGGAATCGACTCAATGGCAGTGGGTTTTTTTTTTTTGGTTTTATGTTTCAGAGAAAACCTCAAAATCAAAATAAGATGCTTGTTTGCTTGTTATTAATTTTTCTCTTTGAAATAAGGAAAGACAAAAAAATATTTAAAAAAAGGCTTTTTACCATACTTTCCTTTTTTTCTTTTGTAAAAGAACTTGCTCATATATAAGTTCAAGTTAAAGCTGAAAAAAATTAAATAAAGTCCACAAGAGCCAAAGTACGACCTTGAGTATATCCCACCTGATTTGACACATTCAACACTAGTGACTGAAGAACAGACAAGTTGTAGAATGACATCAAGGTCATCATCATACATGAAGAAAGCAAGAAGTCATTAAAAAGACAAGAAAGAAAGGAAAGACCAAAATGGGTTTCGGAAAAGATTCTGAAACTTGCTCTTGAAAGTAGAGTACCTAAAGCGAATGGAAAAATTAATGAAGCAAAAAAGCTGAACAGAAGGTTTCAAAGGGTGGCTTGAGAAGATCAAGTAAAGTATTATAGTGAAATGTGCAAAGACCTGGAGGTAGAAAACCAATAGGTTAGAACATTTGTCAATCTGAAGGAACTGAGGAAGAAATTCAAGGTTCCAGTTGTAATACTAAAGGATTTTACAGGCAAAATATTGAATGATGCAGGAAGCATCAAAAGAAGATGGAAAGAATACACAGAGTCACTGTATCAAAATGAATTGGTTAATCTTCAACCATTTCAGGAGGTAGTATATCATCCAAAACTGCTAGTACTGATGGAAGAAGTCCAAACTGTACTGAAGGCATTGGCAAAAAACAAGGCTTCAGGAATTGACGGAATACCAACTGAGATGTTTCAACAAACTGAAGCAGCACTGGAGGTACTCATTCATATATGCTGAGAACTTTGGAAGATAGCTACCTGGCCAACTGACTGAAAGAGATCCATATCTGTGCCCATTGCAAAGAAAGGAGGTCCAATAGAATGTGGAAATTATTGAACAATATCATTAACATCACACACAAGTAAAATTTTGCTGAAGATCATTCAAAAGTGATTGTAGCAGTACATCAATAAGGACTGCAGAAGTTCAAGCCGTATTCAGAAGAGGACATGGAACCAGGGTATCGCTGTTGATGTCAGATGGATTTTGCCTGACAGCAGAGAATACCAGAAAGATGTTCACCTGTGTTTTATTGACTATGCAAAGGCATTCGACTGTGTGGATCATAACAAATTATGGATAACATTGTGAAGAATGGGAATTCCAGAACACTTAATTGTGCTCATGAAGAACCTATATGTAGACCAAGGGGCAGTCGTTCAAACAGAACAAGAGTGTGTGGTTTACAGTCAGAAAAGGTGTGCATCAGGGTTGTATCCTTTCATCATACTTATTCAGTCCATATGTTGAGCAAATAATTGGAGAAGCTGAACTATATGAAGAAGAACCGGGTATTGGGACTGGAGGAAGACTCATTTACGACCTGTGATATGCAGATGAGACAACCTTGCTTACTGAAAGTGAAAAGGACTTGAAGCGCTCACTGAAGAAGATCAAAGACTACAGCCCTCTGTATGGATTGGACCTCAACATAAAACAAAAATTCCCACTACTGGATCAATAAGCAACATCGTGATAAACTGAGAAATGATTAAAATTGATAAGAATTTCATTTTACTTGGACCGCAATCAAAGTCCATGGAAGCGGCAGTCAAGAAATCAAACAACACAATGCATTGAGGAAATCTGCTGCAAAAGACCTCTTTAAAGTGTTCAAAAGCAAAGATGGCACTTTGAGGACTAAGGTGCTTCTGACCCAAACTATGGTATTTTCAGTCTCCTACCCTGCATGCGGAAGCTGGATAATGAATAAGGAAGACCAGAGAAGAAGTGACATCTTTGAATTATGGCATTGGTGAAGAATATTGAATGAAAAAGTGCAGCCAGAATGCTCTTTAGAAGCAAGGAGAGTGAGACTTTGTCTCATGTACTTTGGACGTGTTATCAGGAGGGACTACTCCCTGGAAGAGGACATCATGCTTGGTAAAGTAGAGGGTGAGCAAAAAATACCCTCGAGGAGACTGACTGACACAGTAGCTGCAACAATGGGTTCAAGCACAGCAACAATTGTGAGAACGGTGCAGGACTGGACAGGGTTTCATTCTGTTATACGTAGGGTCACTATGAGTCAGAACCAACTAGATGGCACCTAACAATAACACACCCTCTCATACTATGATTGCAATAAATTTGGTATAACCATAATTTTTAAATTAAATTTTATTGAGATAAAATGTATGTGAAATATAATACCCCCATTTTAAGTGTATTGTTTGATTAGTTTTGATAAAGGTATTCACTCTTGTAACTACCATAACATTTGAGATACAGAACATTTTCTAAGTTTTTTTTTTTTTTTCTGGTGCTTTTTTGCATTTAATCCTTCTTCTTTCTCCACCTCTTACTCTACCCAGAAACTAGTCAACACTGATCTCCTCTGTGACACTCAGGGCTTCAAACTGGTTTGTTCTGGTTTGACCCCCTGCTGAGAATTTGCATTTCTAACAAGTTCCCTGCTGAGAATGCATTTCTAACAAGTTCCCAGGAAATTATACATAAGAATCTTTCCTGGGAACTTGTTAAAAATGTACCTTCTCCACAGGGAACTTGTCAGAAATGCACATTCTCAGAATGATTTGGAAGTGATTTGAAGCCCAAGGGACTCTACAAATTAGTTTTGTCTTTTCTTGAATTTTATACAAATTGAATCATACTGTGTACTCCATTATCTCACATAGTTCTGTCAGGAAGCACAGTGATTTGTGCAGGTTGTTCTAGTTCAGAGTCTCTCATGAAGTTGCAGCCAAGATATCAGCCAGGGCTGCAATCATATGAAGGCTTGACTGGGGCAGGAGTATACACTTCCAACATTAACTGGAAGCCTTAGTTCCTTGTCAGCTGTTGATAGTAGTCCTCAGTTCCTTGCTGCATAAACCTCTCTGTTGAGCTATTTAAGTGTTCTAAAAAAAAAAAAACATAGCAACTGCAGAGCGTGCTATCAAAGAGAATAAGCAAGAGGAAAGTCACAAGGGCTTTTGTGAACTAATCTCCGACATCATATACCCTCACTCCTACCATAATCTATTCATTAAAATGAGTCACTAAATTCAGCCCACACACAAGGGAAGGGAGGATTAAGCTCAATTTCTTGAAGAAGAGAGTATCATAGAAATTGTGAATGTATTTTACAACTACCACACTAGGTGTGGGCTATTGTGAATACATATACATTTTTAATTCTCTTGGGCAAATACTTAGGTGTGTAATTCTCGCTGCTTTTGTTTGTCTGATAATGTTTTTATTTAACTTTCATTCTTGAAGCTGTATTTCCTTTGCACTGCATTTCTAGGTTGATATGTTTCTTTTTCTCTCCGCATTTTAAATATGTTGTTCCTTGTCATCTAGTTTAGATACTGCTGACAAGAAGTCTATGTGTTTCTTATTATCTTCTGTATGCCACACGTATTTTTTCTCCGGCTTTTTTTTTAAATGGTACTGTAGATGAAACTTTACAGAGCAAATTAGTTTCTCATTAAACTACTACTACACATATTATTTTGTGACACTGGTTGCCAATCCCACAACATGTCAACACTCTCCCCTTCTCGACCTTGAGTTCCCCATTACCAGCTTTCCTGTCCCTCCTGACTTCCCGTCCATGCCCCTGGGCTGGTGTGCCCTTTTAGTCTCATTTTGTTTTATGGACCTGTCTAGTCTTTGGCTGAGGGGTGAACCTCAGCAGTGACTTCAGTACTGAGTTAAAAAGATACCCGGGGGCCATACTCTTGGGGTTTCTCCAGTCTCTGTCAGGTCAATAAGTCTGGTCTTTTCTGTGAGTTTGAATTTTCTTCTACATTTTCTCCTGCTCTGTCCAGGAGCCTCTATTGTGATCCCTGTCAGAGCAGTCAGTGGTGGTAGTAGCCAGGAGCCATCTAGTTGTGCTGGCTGTACTCATTCCGGTAGGGGCTGTGGTAGTTGTGGCCCATTAGTCCTTTGAACTAATCTTTTCCTTGTGTCTTTGGCTTTCTTTATTTTCCCTTGGTCCAGATGGGGTGGGACCAGTGGAGTATCTTAGATGGCCACTCTGACCATTTTTATATATTCTCTTTATCACTTGATTTCAGTCAATTTGATTATGTGATTTGATGTTATTTTCTTTGTGTTTATCACACCTGCTATTTGTTGAGGTTCTTGGACATGTCAAATTATGAAATTCACCAAAATATTAAAAAATTACCTTAATAATGTCCATCTTAAAATATTGTCTGGCCTTACCTCACTCTTCTCCTATTACTGTAATTACACATATGTTATATATGCATATATGTACATATGGCTTAACATCCAATAGGTCCCTGAAGCTCTGTTAATTTTTTTTTTTTGTCTTTTTTATTTTTCTGTATTTGTTTGGATAGTTTATCTTGTTATGCCTTTCATTTAACAAATTTTGTTTTGTTTTGTTTGCTTCCTGCAATGCCTATTCTATTCTAAATCCCATCCAGTAAAATTTTCAGTTCTGAGATATTTTTCATTTCTAGGATGTCCATTTGAGTCATTTTTATATCCTCCATTTTTCCCTCATTAAGTTCACGTTTGCCTTCACATCTTTGAGCATATTTATAATAGCCACTTTAAAGTCCTAATCTGCTAATTACATCACTCTGGGTCTATTTCTATTAATTAATTTCCTCCTGATTCTGAATAAATCTTCTGCTTCTTTGCATGCCTAATAATTTCTAGTTGGATGCAGAATATTGTGATTTTGTGACTTGTAAATTGCTAAGTGATTTTTTTTGGTAGTTCTTTAAAGATGTTGGACTTTGTTTTGGCAGGCAATTAAGTTACTGGTGGATCAGTTGAGCATTTCAAAAATTGTTTTGCATATCTTTTAGGGCAGGTCTATAGTAGCCTTTATTCTCAGGCTACTTTAGCCCCAGTGCTAAGGTATGACCCGTTAGATCTCTACCAAATGTCTCACGTAGTCAACAACGTCTCTCCACTCTTGTTAGTGTGAACTAAAATAATTCCCAGTGCTGTGTAAGCTCTGAAAATTTTTCAGTTTAGAACTGCCTGGTAGTTATGCTTTCCCCAACAGTTGCTCTTTGTCCAACATCATGGAGTTTCACTCTTTGCACAGATTGATATTCAGTACAGACTTGAGATAACCTCTCTGCAGATGCGTGGAGCTCTTTCTATACATAGCCCTTTTGTCTCCAATATGCTTACCACAAATTCTAGTGGCTCATAATCCGTCAATTCAGCCTCTGTCTATTCAACACAGGCTTTTGTTTGGTTCTTCCTCCTTGACCATACTCTGGAAATTGCATTCAGGTAGAAAGCCAGCATGATCATAAGGCTCATCTCATTTGATGGCCTTTTCTCGAGGATCACAGTACCATGCTGTGTGTTGTCTAAGGCCTGAAAACAGTTGCTTCATATGTACTGCCCATTTTTTAGTACTATGGAAGGATTAAGTAGGACTCATTCTTCATGGGATCAGCAGAAATGGTGTAATCTTTCTAGAGGCCAAGTTGGCAAAACACATTTAAAATATTAAATAAAAATCATAGTATTTACAAACAATTTCACTACTAGAAAATTTTCTAAGACAATAATTAGAAAAGTGCGCAAATGAGTTAATGTAACGGTGTTAACTGGGGTTGTATATAGTAAGAATAAGTGCAAGAAATTAAGTGCTCTACAATAAGAACTTGTTTAAATAAATTACGTAGGTACACAATGGAATAATAGGCAATCTTTAAAAATGGTAATGCAAAACTATTCTTTGACTTAGAGGTCCAAGACATGGTTGTGTTATATGCTTGTAAAAAAAAAAAAGATATATATATATATATATATATTAAAATGTTACTATGGCTAGCTCAGCATTATCAGGTTATTAGTAATTGTCTAACTTCTTCCGTATGTGCCTCATGAGTTTTATATCTTTTAAAACAAGCTGTGTATTACTTCCATTATCAAAAGAAATAAAACTTTTTCTTTTATGATTTCGATAAAATATTAATATTTATGATTTTTGACCGTCCTTTATATTGAGAAGATTAAATGACAAGGGGACCTAAACTGTTTTCAAAAAAATGCCAAACTTATATACCATTTGTTTATATTTTATATCCCCAGTGTTTCTAAAAAGGAATCTAAGCTGTTAAAAAAAAAAAAAAAAAAAAAGCTGTTAAGTGTTGGTAAATAGCTAATATTAAAAAAAAAAAGTACTTGTGTATAGATAAATAGATAGGCAGTCAATAAATATTTGATACATTTAGTTCGTAAGGAAATAAAGTTTTGTAAATTTTAATAAGAATTCCTTAAAGGAACATAGGAAGAAAAACTGTGATATAATTAAAAAGCTATAAAGCTTAGATATTCTATTTATGAATAAAAGGGGTAAATGTCATTTAACAGATATTTTACAGTTTGATTCTTATAAACCCATACTGTGGTAGTTATCTAGTGCTGCTATAACAGAAATAGCACAAGTGGATGGCTTTAACAAACAAAAATTTATTCTCTCATAGTTTAGGAGCCTGGAAGTTCGAATTCAGGGTGCCAGTTCCTGGGGAAGTCTTTCTTTCTCTGTTGGCTCTGGTGGAAGGTCCCTGCAATCAATCTTCCCTTGGGTCTATGAGTTTCTCAGTGCAGGGAGAGTGGGTTCAAAGGATGCAGTATTCTCCTGCCTCTTCTTTCTTTTATATTGCAAAAGAGATTGACTCAAGATACAACCTAATCCTGTAGTTTGTGTCCTGCCTCATTAACATAACTACTTCTAATCCTGCCTCATTAACATCATAGAGGTTAGGATTTATAACACATAAGATTATCAGATCACAAAATGGAGGGCAACCACACAATACTGGGAATCATGGCTTAGTCAAGTTGACACAAATTTTTGACATAGGGGGCACAATTCAATCCATAACACACACTTTTATAAAAAATAATGCAAGTGTCACGATCTCCATGTTGATTTGGGGGCTTGTAACTCAGGAACTACGTGCATAAATAAATATGTTCAGTTAAGAATCCAGGGGCCAAAGAACAGATATTCACAGAAGGGAAAGTAAAGAAGCTGATTTGTAGCAAGCAGCAGAAACCAAAGATGGAGGGGAAATAAGTTTGAATTATCTATGGTTTTTTAATCCTAAATTTCAGTCATTGAAGAGCCCTAGCTTTTGGGTTTCATGATCCAATGGCCGAATTTATGTGCCAGGACACACAGATTCTTCTTCTCTCAAACAATATGAGAAGAATCTACCCTCTCTGATCCCACACCAGTGAGATTTATAAGGAATTGGTTTTAATATTCTGTTCTGTTATGTTCAAAGCCCTTGCCCTGACCAATGATATTGCTAATGATCAGAGAGAGTAGAAGACAGCATTTGGCAAAGAACTTTTCTTTGCACAGAGCCAGTGATGTGCTCCGAGACTGATCTGGCTCTTCCGGGTAGTATTGGGAAAATGGTAACTTTGAGTCCCTCGCCTGGGGATAAGGCACTTCAAAGAGAAAACTTTGAAATATAAAATGTATTTGCTACCATTGGAAGGTAAAAAGGAAAGATATCTGGTTCATGCCTGAGAAAGCTGAAATACAGCAAATCCCAATCCAGCAGGCTGGAATTTTGAGTGTTATATAGGCCATGTGTGGCAAGCAGTATAACGTCTACCCCCTGAAAAGATGCACATGTTCTAATCTCTCAAACCTGTGAATATGCTACGTTAAATGGCAAAACGAAATTAAGCTTGCAGATGCAAATGAGGTCATGAATCAGGTGAGAAGGTTAATGAATTGGGAAGATTTACCTGGATTTTCCTGGTGGGCCCAATCTGGCCATATGAGTTCTTAAAACGGTTAGAAGAAGAGACAGAAGAGAGGACCCAAGAGATGCAAAAGGAAAAGGACTTGATCCACCTTTGCTGGCTTTGATGAAGGAAGAGGGCCACAAGCTAAGAAAATATGGGTGGCCTCTAGAAGCTGGAAAAGGCAAAAACAGATTCTCCTTTACAGCCTCCAAAAAAAAAAAAAAAAAAAAAACACATCCCTGTTGACACCTTAGACTTAAGACAATACATTTGTTTTGTTTTCAACCCACCAAGTTTGTGAAGTTTGTTACAACAGTAGTGGAAAACTAATACACCAGGATGTTCTGATCAATGAATTGAAATTATGTTGGTGATCTAAAGTGACTACAGGACTGTTCTATCCTGTTGGAGAAGAAAAGCCATGACATGTGTCAGGGTTACCATCCAGGAAAAGGGAAGAGTAAGCAAACTTTAAAGGGGTAATAACAAACATAAATAAATTCAATAGGCTGTGAATATATCATGAATGAATCTTGTTCAACCTGCTAGTTACACTTAAAATAAATTTGCTTATTAAGGCTAAATTTAGCTTGAACTTGTTCTGTATTTATAACCAAATGGTTTTAATAACTGGAACTGTTAAGAATAACTATCCCAGCAACAGGTACAAAACAGCTTCAGGCAGGGCTGTTTGAACACCACAGACCTAGAAGGGGAACACTATCTAGGGCTGAGGCTCATTAAAAAAAATTTTTTTTTTGCTCGTTGGGTGGCGCAAATGGTTAAGAGCTCTGCTTCTAACCAAAAATTTGGTGCTTTGAACCCACACAGAGGTGCCTTGGAAGACAGACCTGGTGATCTGCTTCCAAAAGGTTGCAGCCTTGAAAACGCTAGAGTACAGTTCTACTCTGATATACATGAGGTCACTATGAGTTGGAATCGACTTTTTGGTAACTAACAACAACATGACTTTATGGGTAGAACAACAAGATTTTTTAAACCAAAAAAAAAAACAAATTTTTTTTTTTAAACCAAAGTAAACCATAAAACATGCCATATAGAGCACCACATTTCATCCTTATAAAGACCCCCAGAAAGTCAACAGTATTTTATATGCTGAGCAATTAAGGTTCAAAACGGTAAATAATTTTGCCAAGGTTATAAGTGATGGAACTGACATTCAACTCCAGTCTTTCTGACACCAAAGCCCCATTGTATCACTCACAAATGCTTATTATTTACTACGTACCAGACACTGTGATATCTATTTTACTGACATTTAATAAGGCCTTATATTTTTATTATATGCCAGGTAATTTACATATGTTAATTAACTCAATCCTTGTTCTATTATCTTGCCATTTTACAGATGACACAGAAAAAACATTAGAACCTCACCCAAGCTTACAGTGATTATTAATGGTAGAGTCAAATTCAAACCCAGGCAGTCTGGCTCTTAGTGGCTCCTAGCCACTATTTCTACTGCGTGTCTTGCCCTGAGGGCTGAACATACCTGCATAGTCTTGACGCTCATGGGGCTTACATTCTAGCCAGAGTGACAGGTGAAAGCAATCAAAAAACAAATAAATCAATACTAATTGTAGTAGGGAAACCCTGGTGGTGTAGTGGCTAAGAGCTATGGCTGCTAACCAAAAGGTCAGCAGTTCGAATTCACCAGCCATTCCTTTGAAACCCTATGGTGAAGTAGAGAAAATATGTTTCTTTTGGTGTTTTTGGAAACCCTGGTGGTATAGTGGTTAAGTACTGTGGCTGCTAACCAAAAGGTCAGCAGTTCAAATCCACCAGGTGCTCCTTGGAAACTCTGTGAGACAGTTCTACCCTGTCCTATAGGGTTGCTATGAATCAGACTCGACTCAACAGCAATGGGTTGGATTTTGGTGTTTTTAGTATCAAAGTAGAGAAAATATGTTTCTATCAGTGTTTTTAGTATTGGAATAGAGAAAATATATTTCTAGTGTTTTAGTATACCTGTATAAACTGTGATTAATTTCTAGTTTTTGAAACATAATTACTTGCTCTGAAATCCGTCTCATGACTGTTTCTATGAAGAAGAACAAGGTAATCACTTTTTAGTTGTTGATTAAACTATGTTCCTTTCCCAAGGAAGAAAAAAACAGACAAAACCAAGGTAGCTGAACAAAGCTTAGATCCATCTTGTGACAGAAGCCAGGATGGCGTGAATAGACTTGCAGGACTACAGGATGACATGGAGAGACTTGCAGAACTTCAATAATAGATCACTCTATCATCACATCTACCTCAAAGAAAAACCAACATTCCTGAAAACCTTTAAACCCTGACCTTTCCCCTATAAAAACCTTCCAATTAGTCCTCTAGTTTAGACAGAATTTGAGAGCAATTTAGCCCTCTCTGTCTCTTGAATACCGGTAGTCAATACAGCCCTCTTACTGCTTACCTCCTCCTGCCTCAGTATTGGCTTTGCGGCAGGCGGCACGAATCCGCAATTTGCGGTAACAATGGGGCAGTTCTTCTCTGTCTTATAGGGTTCTATGAGCCGGAGTTGACTCAACAGCAAGGTTTTTTTTTTTTTTTTGGTCGTTGTTGTTTTAGTTAATCGTAGTAAAGGAGCCCTGGTTGCACAGTGGTTAAGCACTTAGCTGCTAACTGAAAGGTTTCTCCAGCTGCTCTGCTAGAGAAAGATGTGGCAGTCCACTTCAGGAAGATTTAGAGCTTTAGAAACTCAATAAAGCAGTTTTTTTCTGGGACTCTGTCTAATAGGGTTGCTATGAGTCAGAATCAACTCAATGGGTTGGGTTTTTTGTCATTTTAGTAGGGTTTTGTAAGAAAAGAGTAGGATGCAATGTGAAAGAATAACAACTTGTCAAAGGTTTTGAAGGAAGTAACATTTAAACAGAGATAAAACTTGAGGAATAGGAATATTTGAGTGGTAGGGAGGAGAGTGTACCAGCAGCAGAGAGAATGCCTGGAGAAGAAAAGAACTTAGCCCTTTCTTAGAACTGAAGGAAGACCAGTGTGCCAGAAGCAAAGACGTAGTTAAATAGCATTCTTTGGTTTTGTATTTCTTTAATTATTCATTAAAATAGATTTTTCTATAAAATTAATAATATGAACTATTAATCAAAATTTTAAATCTTATTTTCACAGAGAATTATATATGTGTAATAAAAGAAATGGAGCCCTGGTGGCATAGTGGTTGAGAGCTTGGCTGCTAAACAAAAAGTCCACAGTTTGAATCCACCAGCTGCTCCTTGGAAAATCTATGGTACAGTTCTGCTCTTTCCTATAGTGTCACTGTGAGTTGGAATTGACTCAATGGCAAAGGGTTTGGTTTGGTATTTTTCTTAATAAAAGAAATAATTCCCAAAGTTATACATGTATCTATGCTGAAGGAACAATAATGCCATTTGATTCCATAAGCAACCGAAGCACAGCCATTACTGAATGGCAGCTACCCGAGTTGCAGAAACAAAGGCCTCTATAGAATAAATAATAAGCAGATGGTTCACTTGGTCAGCTCAATCTTAATTTACTGATTATTTGATCAGCTTTTTAAATGTTAAATAAAGTAAATGACCTTTATAATTTTCAATGTTGATTAGAAGTGAAATCAATTATTTTAATGAATGATATATAAACTATTGTACAGTGCCCACAGGCAAGTGTATATAACTCAAAAAAATATATTTCTCAAAGTAATAAATCATATCATTTACTTGGAATGTCATCTTAATTGCATACTTTAGAAGCTTGCTTTATTTAAATATATTTAACCATAGTATTTACATTCATAGTCAAAAACAGAATATTTCTCAGAAAATTTGATAAAAATGAAATATCAATAATATTCTATTCCTAACAAGGGTAAAACATATATATGCACACATTTAAATGTCTGCTTTCTACAAATTCATTAAAATAAAAGAAATAGTCCTTATAATTATTAATATTTAATAAATTAAAATACTGGATTCCATAAATACATAAACTAATTTTTCCATTGTTATAAATTTAATGTGACAGATATTGCAAAAAAAATGACACATCATTAGACAAAATTATAGACAATTATAATTATAACAAAGTGTAAGCAATAATTTAGCTATTCAACTCAGTTGAGCAACATAATGATCCATTTAAATTATTATGGTGGATTACTCTCCTCTGTCCCTGATCCCTAAGAATAATAAGAGGTGATACAAAGGGAAGAATTAATGTCTGTTTATAGAAAATGTTAAGAATTGACAAATATGTAACTAGGCTTCAAATTTACTTTACAGAAATTGCTGAAATATATGATGGCTTCTTCTTGTTATATGCCGTCGAGTCACTTCTGACTCCTGGTGACCCTGTGTACAACAGAAGGAAACACTGCCCGGTCCTGCGACCTTCTCACAATCATTGCTATGTTTGAGCCCACGGTTGCAGCCACTGTGTCAGTCCATCTCGTTTAGGGTTTTCTTTTTCACTGATGGCTTCTTAGGTTAAAAAAAAAAAAAACCCAAAAAGGTAGATTCTAAAATGATACTGCAAAAAGAACGATTTGTATTACGGCAAACGTTTTTAATTTTTTTTCACTTGTGATAAAGTGGAGCAGCGGCATGTGAGAGGAGGGTTGTGTGCGTGTGTGTTGTATATATGCTGTTGTTCTTAGGTTCCATGGAGTTGGTTCCAACTCATAGCCGCCCTATGTACAACGGAACAAAACACTGTGCCATCCTTACAACCATTATTATGCTTGAGCCCACTGTTGCAGACACTGTGTCAGTCCAACTGGTTGAGGGTCTTCCCTTTCTTTGCTAACCCTCTACATATACATATATATATATAAAGCAAGAGAATACTCAGTTAAAGATGATGTTAAAGTATTAATTCATTTTTTCAAAGTGATACATATAAAAATCTGCTGACCACTGCATTAAAAATTTCTATAACACTCTATATTTCAAGGTATTGCTATAATGTATGTTGCTACATATTTGGGTTCTAGGTCTTTTATAAACTTGTCCTCTAGGAATACTGCAGCTTTATGCTCCGGCAAGGAGTATAAAGCATTTGCTTAACAAGAATTTGGGTTGGCAAAAAAAAAAAAAAAAAATCCTTCAAATGGAACATTTTAATTAGAATCTTTCAATGAGAAAAATTGCAAAGTTTTTTTTTTTTATGAAGAGTAAAAGTGTATTTTCTGTCTTTACAAAAAATAAAAAAGGGAAAATTTAGACAGTTGAGATAAAGAGCAAACCTGGTTTTTTAATTACATCCATTTTTGATGGCAGTAAATTCTTCTAAATCATGTAAACATAAAAACCAATCTTTTACATCCTCTTAATGACTTTTTTTTTTTAATGACTTTAGTGGACCCCTGGTGGCACAGTGGTTAAGAGCTCAGGCTGCAGCAATTCAAATCCACGTGCCACTCCTTGGAAACCGTACGGGGCAGTTCTAACCTGTCCTACAGGGTTGCTATGAGTCGGAATTGACTTGATGGCAATGGGTTTGATTTCAGGTTTAATGACTTTAGCAGAACTTACTTTCACAAAATGTACCTAAATATTATAGCCAAGTGAAAATACAGGGACACAGAAATTCTGTGTGTTTTCTTTTTTTGTTGTTGTTTTGAACTATTTCTTTGTTTACTCATGAAAATTTCCATCTTTCCACTACATAAAGACCAAGAAAAAAACTAAACACTCCTGACAAAGGGGCAGGGAGTAAAATTGAATGGAAGACAAAACAAAATAAAACAATTATAAATTCTCCAACCATCCAGGCTACCAACAATTCTCTCCTCAGACCTCCAGTGTTCCCAGAACAAAACTTGTGATGGAGCATCTGAGAAGTCACACACTCCATCTGTCCTTGTCTTTCTTTGCGTGTACCTTTTCTTGTATCTAAAATGCACCTTACACATACAAAACAAAAACAAAAACCCAAACCCATTGCCATTGAGTTGATTCTAACTCATGGCAAACCTATAGGACAGAGTAGAACTGCTCGGTAGGGTTTCCAAGTAGGAGCTGGTGGATTCGAACTGCCGACGTTTTGATTAGCAGCCCAGCTCTTAATTCCCACGTATCTTTCAAGACGCAGCTCATTTCATAGGCCAGTCCTCTGAGCTGCTTCTCTCTGGGCTTCTGCCTCTCCTGGCCCCTGGTTCCTTTCGGGGATTATGTGTTCCTCTGATGGTTATGCAGCCCATTTGTGGGCAGAGGTTACAACATCTACACATGAGCCACACCAGCCCCGGCAAACTTTGTATTTGGCCCTTATGGTGGTGTTTTCTTTTTAAAATGGTCTAATATTTTTATATTATATGATTTCCCATAAAGTCCAGATTTCCAGCTTTGCTGGAAAAAAGATCTGGTTACAGTGGGTCCCCACTTTACATGGCGAACCCCCCTGGAATGGAGCTGATCCTGCAGAATAAGCGGGAGCTCTCGGGTTCACCACCCTCCCTCTTATGTCCCCAGTTCTGTATCCATCACCTCTCACATAGAGTTATATTTGTACTGTTTTTCTTATCACAAAGAACTATTTCTCTATACCGAGCCCGTTTATCTCGGTTATTTTTGTTGTCCCAGCCTGCAATATAATTTCACTTTGACACCTCTAAGCTGTGGGAAAATGAACATAACAGATAATTCAAGTACACATATAAAGAGCCCTGGTGGTACAGTGGTTAAGTGCTTGGCTGCTAACGGAAAGGTCAGGGTTCAGACCCAGCTGTGGCACGTCTGCCTCCATAAAGATTTACAGCCTTGGAAACCCTATGGGGCACTTCTACTCTGTCCTATAGGGTCACTTTGAGTTGGACTCGATTCGACAGGAAGTGGGTTTGTGTTTGGTTTACATCAGTTATTACTACCCATTACCTTTATAACTGCACCCAATTTAGCCACAACTTCTTCATTCCCTCACTTCAAACTCATTTCTAAATGTATTAAAAAATCTTTACCCATCCCCTTCCCAGCCATTTCTCTCCTATTTAATGTGCTAAACACGTAATGGCCAAAAGAAAGGCTGTCAGGGGGGAAGGGTATTGTTAATTCTCAATCTGAATAATTAATCCATAAGTAAAGAAATTCGTTTAAACAATGGCCTGTGCTCTTACCTTCCTCCCAGATAATTGGCTCCCTGCCCAGGGTTGAACACAGAAGCACCAGAAGTTCCTACCAACAGTTTCTGGCATCATCTGACAACCGCGGGGTCCTCTGGGAAGTCAGAATCCTATATAATTGCCTGAAACTCCTCCAGGCCCAGGTAGGCTTCATTTCAGTGACTAGTGATTCCCTTGCTCAATCTGTCTGATGGCTCACCAAGGGAAAACAGTTTTTTTCATCACTTGTAAAATGAGAGAGACCACATTTTTAAAAAGTGTAATCAAGCTTTCTCCAGTTTTTGTGAAAGGTACAGAAAGAAAGCATTTGTTTCTGTCTAAACACCAATAAAGAGAAGAGCAAATATTTCCATATCATCTACTGCATGCCAAGTACTGAGCCAAGTGACTTTTACCCCCTTTTTTTTTAAATCATATCCCTCAAACTTGAATTAGGTATTATCATCCCCATTTTTGCAGATGAGGGAGCTGTATCTGAAAAGTAAAACATATTGCCTAATTATCATAGAATTGCGAACCTGAAGTTCTGAGACGCAAACCTATCTAAGTCTGATGACAAGCATGTACAGATTTCACTTCACCAGCTGTGTCTTCTTCCAAGTATTCAAAACTGCTCCTTCCTGGTCTCATTACGGGAGTGGGCCCTTAGCTAATGAGCAAAAGAACCACAGATCGGTGGGTGATGAAAAATCTGAAAAAATATATAATCGCATGAAGAGAAGGCAAAGCAAATGAAGATGTTTACTTTGGAAAAACTAGACAAGAAACCCAAGGACTGTTTCTGATTATTTGAAAGATGAATCCAGATGTTTGGGGGCCTGAAGATCATACAATGAAAAACAGCACAGAATTACAAATGTAAAATTAGTTATGAAAGTAAATATTTTATTTAGAAGGAGAAAAAAACAAATTGCAAATTTTTAAAAAGCTGACAAATACCACATCCACCCAGGCATCCATAGAAAATAGTATTATATTATTTTTATTAGTTATCTTCCTGGCACACTTTTATAGCACCCTTTTCTCTACATTTTTGGCTGCATATTCTTTGTTCCTTCTTATGATAATGATTTAAAATTTTTTTTTTTTTTTTTTACAGAGGAAATGGAGAAAGAATTAATTTTTTGGCATGTGTTATGGATCAAATTCTGTCCCACAAAAAGATATGTTAAAGTCCTAATTCCTGTACTTGTAAACATGAGCCTGTTTGGAATAGGTTCTTTTTTTATGTTAATGAGATCATTTTGGAGTAGGGAGGGTCCTAAACCTAATCTTTTCTGACTGATGGCTTATAAATAGGGGAAACAGACAGGAAAAGCCACACACAGGGAAGAGACACATGTGAAGATCTACCTACCAGCCAACTAAAGCCAAGAAATGCCCACGACTGAAAGAGACAAGGAGTGAGATTCTGCTAGAGCAGACAGCGTAAGCTGCTGAGGCCCTAGATTCAGACCCTTAGCCTCCAAAACTGTGAGACAATAAAATCCTGCTCTTTAAAGACACCCACTTGTGGGACTTTCGTTATGGCACCACTGGGAAATTAAGACAGTGTGGTTAATGGAAATTTGTTGGGGGTTTTAAGAAAATATTTTAGAAAGTTTCCTTTAAGTTTTACAACTAATCATTGGAGATGACATGTAAATTTTAGAATCATCAAATTAGGGAACCCACTATCAAATTTCTTTCATATCTGAGCCATCACAGATGTCTTGTGTTTTATAGTATTGCCACAGTTTCATTCAGTGGTAGAATTCTTGATTTCCATTCAGAATAAACAGGCTTGACTCCTGGCCAATGTACCAACCACCTATCTGTAAGTGTGTTGCTATGATGCTGAACAGGTTTCAGTGGAGCTTCCAGACTGAAACAGACTAGGAAGAAAGGCCTGGTGATTTACTTCTGAAAAATCAGCCAGTGAAATCCCTATGGATCACAGTGGTCTGATCCTATTGTGCGTGGGGTCACAATGGGGGCTGACTTTATGGCAGCTAACAACACAGTTTTATACACAACAAACACAGAAATTCTGTTGAATTACATGATTTTGTGCAATTATCACCAAAAACAAGAATGGTGTTTTTTAACAATTGCATATGCTCCATTACTGAGTATATTCCTGACAGCAGAGAATGTGGCTAGTGAATCTTCCACTTAACGATTTTGCACATCTGATAATTAGGCAAATTATCATGGACAAATGTCTGATTCCATATAATCAAAGCTCCATTACCCACATACTTCTGCTGTGAGACATCTTTGGACATGTTCATATCATGACATGACTTCAGGCCCCACATCTTTGTGTCACAGCAGAGCGAGCAGTAGGAGATTTCCGGAAACTGTTTCCATGTAACAGGATGGCTAGCAATAACTTAAATATGCATGAAAACTACTGTAAACCACATAAACACACCTCGCTAAACTCTAAGTACACTCTCAACTTCAACCACCCTTTCACAGATACCAAAACTGCCTACAGCTTCTGGACACCACCAGAGTGGGCATAGAATGGAGGAAAAGTTGGAGCAGGAAGAGAGCTGTCTTAACTGATTGCAAATAAAATATCTTATTTTTGTAAATTTGAAAAAACATAACTGTGTGTATTAGTTCACTAGTGCTGCTGTAACACAAATACCACAAGTGGGTGGCTTTAAAGAACAGAAAATTTCTCACAGTTCTAGATGCTAAAAAATCCCAATCAAGGTCTTGGCTGTGTCGATTCCTTCATTGGTAGCCCTGGGGATTCCTCCATTCCTTGGTGATCTTCACGTGGCATCTGTCTTTCCCCCTGTGTGAGTGCATCTGTGACCATTCTGCTCTTTATATAATTCAGAAGTGATTAGGTATAGGATCCATGCTACACTAGTAAGACCTCAACTGATTGATTGATCACATTACATTAGACTGCATTGTGGAGGGAGATTGCATTACATTAGATTAGATTACATCCACAAATAGAGGGGTTAGTGCTCCAACACATATTTTGGGGGGACAAAATTCAATTCATACACCATGAGAACTACTGTCTGGGCCCCTCCAAGGGCTTTGGAAGTGGTTCATGCCGTGAGGGGCTTGAATCTAAGTTTCATTAATTTCACAGTAAATCTGGCTCTACTAAAGTGTTATTTTGTACATGAGGAATTTATGTGTTCTGTAGATCATGGAACTATATAGCTTGGGATAAAAATTACAGAGAAAAACTTTCTGCTTCCATTTTAGAAAAAAACTTGCTAACAAGGAGAGCTGTGCAATGAAGTATTGGGTTGCTGAATAAAGCTGTGAACTCCTTATTTCTGGAAGTAGTACGCCGCCTAAAAAGATTATGACTGTGAATGAGAAGTGAGGCCTAGAATACATGTACGGCCCTTTCACAGCTCTGAGTTGATGTGATATCTACTTTTGACATATTGGGTCCTTTTTGTTGTTTGTTTATAAGAATTTCGGTTGAAATAAAGAAAGCCCATATCAAGAATGAATGTCTTATACCAAAATTGTTGCCATCAAGTCGATTCCAACACATAGTCACCCTATAGGGCAGCGTAGAACTGCCTCATACTGTTTCCAAGAAGGGGCTAGTGGATTTGAACTGCAGATTTTTGGTTAGCAGCTGAACACTTAACCACTGCACACCAGGGCTTCAAATGTCTAATAAAAAAAAAACAAAACCCAGTGCCATCAAGTCCATTCCGACTCATAGCGACCCTATAGGACAGAGTAGAACTGCCCCATAGAGTTTCCAAGGAGCCCCTGGCGGATTCGAACTGCTGACCTTTGGTTGAATAGAATATAGAAATTCAGTGTTCATTTCTTATGTTGAATTTCCTTATTTCTTCCCTGTAATTCAGTTGAACTAGTACCCGCTTCTTTTTAAAGAAATAAAAAATAGATGAACCTCCTTACAAAATGAAATCTTGGAAGAAAAGCAGGTGGGAGAGGAGCTGCTCAGTTTGCAGCAAAGAGTAGAAGACCTCTCCACTCCCCTCTACATTTACCCTGCAGTGATCCCTCATGGACTCCAATAGGAATTCAGGATCCCATGAAACTCACTGCTCAATCCCACAGAGCAAGGGCAACCTCATGAATTTGTATTATCCATGTGAATTTCTGTATCTGACGTATTTTTACTGTCAACCTTAAAGCAAAGAAACTTTAGTGAAAGATCTCACCAGGGCTTCTTAAACTGAAGCATGCGTATTCTAGGGTGTAGTCAGTGTGATTGGTAGGGGGTAGTGGATACCAGGAACTGTGAGAAAAAGGTGGCACAGCTTCCTGGTACATCTGTTTTGCTTGATGTTAAGTATATGCAATATTGCTTTTTTATTCAAATAAATGCAACAACAAATACAATGCAGTATTTACAATTTTTTTTTTTTTTTAGATAAAATAGATGATTTCAAGGAAAATTCCAGCCAGCAATACATCTGATCTTGTACCAACAAAGCCCCACCACAGAGGTATGTGTTTCCTTCATCTCTGTTGTTAGTGGTATTTCAGGGAGAAGCCATGTATTAAACTAGTGGAATCAGAATTGGGCTTGGAAGCTGAAGATATGACTCCTAATTTCTGTTCCAGGAGTGCTTGACCATCTTAAAGTCAAAAGAAATGACACCTGTCCTCCCCTACTTGACTGCAAAGATATAAATCAATCCAAGTGATTTTTATTAAACAACTTCAGAGCTCTTGGCATTTCAAACGACACCATGGGGTAAAGATGTATAACGGAGTACACAGTCTGCGTCCTTTAAGAGTTTGCAATCTGGTACTGACAACAGAGACAAATCAATGACTAATCCAAAATGGTTATCAGATGAAGGCAGCCCAGGGCTTGCACTTTGAAGAGCAAAATCTAGTCATGAGTTTTCTGTGGAATAAAGTTAAGACAGAAATGTATGGAGCTGTTTTTATTATTGACAGTGAGCAAGCAGCTATCTGCAATTTGAAAACAAACAAGTTTCCTGATAAGGCTATTTTCAAAAGATAAACACATGTGAGAGCTAGAAAATAATTCCAAAATGCTGATTGACAAGGAGCTAAACTGAGGGTTTATAAAGAAACTAAAAGCTACGTTTGTAAAATTAAAACCTTATGTGCATTATTCTAAGGAAGGCGATAAAATATCTCTAATGCTCTTTTCGAAAATATTCATTTTTAATTTTATATTCATCTTAATTTTCACTTTTAATAGCTTTTGATAAGAATCACATTATCATATGTTCATGTAAGGTGTTTGCAGGGATTTTTTTTTTTAGTACCCTATGAAAAAATAACCAACTCAGTTATTCAGCGACTTATTATTAAGATTGTAGTTGATTTTGTCATTTTATTCGATTCCTGTGAATTACCTAGTCGCTCAATTTGTTTCCCTTTCTTTTTGATATCTGTCTTGCCATCTCGAACACTTCCACCAAAGCAAATAATAACAAAAACTAAAATCATATTTCTCAGCTCTAAGTGTGTGCCTTTTGTGAACTGTCTGAAGGTGCGAACTAAAACACTCCCATCACATTTTACATCATCCATGACTTCTTTTTCTCAACTATGCCATTGAATACTCCTGTATACGGTCTGCTACCAGTTTAGAAGGAAACCGTGGTGGCATAGTGGTTAAGTGCTACGGCTGCTAACCAAAGGGTCGGCAGTTCGAATCCGCCAGGTGCTCCTTGGAAACTCTACGGGGAGCAGCAGTTAGTTCTACTCTGTCCTATAGGGTCGCAATGAGTCGGAATCGACTCGACGGCACTGGGTTTTGGGTACCAGTTTAGAACCACTACCTGTCGGCCAGTTTGTCACACTGTGGACTCTTGCATGTTGCTATGATGCTGGAACTGGTACTTTAAATACCAGCAGAGTCACCCATGGTGAACAGGTTTCAACAATGCTTCCAGACCAAGACAGACTAGGAAAGAAAGGCCTGGTGACTTATTTCCAAAAATTAGCCAATGAAAGCCTTATGGATCACAGCAGAGTATTGTTCAATATAGTGCTAGAAGATGGCACAAGACTGAGCTGAGTTTTACTGTTATACATTAGGTCAGAGCTGACTCCATGGCAACGAACAACAACAACACCAACTCAGTTAATACCAGAAGGTAGGTGGCTTGGCAATAGCATGGCACTCCTTAAGACTGAACTGGTTTCAGAAATTCCAGGGCTGACTTCCCACAACAAAAATAATAAAATGTAAAATGTAAGTAAAGAACTACCAGAGCTGGGGGAAAACCAGCTTGAACAAGACAAAAGTCAAGAAGGTCTTAATAGTGGTTAAGAACAAGAATTGGGAATCAGACATACCTAGGTTAGAATTCAAAGCCTGCTGCTCAGCTTGCCGTGAGGGTGACCTTGAAGAAATTACTTAATCTCCTATGTGTCAGTGTCCTCAATAGTAATAACCTATCTCAGATTATTGAAGGAATGATTGAGTGTGTGTGCATCAGGTGCACGTATCCTATATAATATTAAGGCACGTATAATCACATAATCTATGGGAATGCATTTTGTCAATCAACGGGGTAATTGATAGACTCATTTTTTTCCCCTTTTGGTAGTGTAGTGGTTAAGAGTTTGGCTGCTAACCAAAAGGTTGGCAATTTGAATCCACTGGGTGCTCCTTGGAAACCCTACGGAGAGTTCTACTTTGTCCTATAGGGTTGCTATGAGTCGGAATCAACTTGACGGCAATGGCTTTGGTTTGGTTTTTTGTTTTTGAAATTAAAGGGCTATATATCTAAACTATACTCTTGTCCGAATGGATGGCTAGTCACCTCAATAAAGGGATGAGCCCAAGGGTTCTATAAAACTAGGTTCAGGACTCCCTTAAAATAGTTTGGTTCCCCTCCAGCACATGGGCTAATAAAAATTCAGCTTTGTATTTTTTAATCTATTAATTCCAAATTATGTGAAATATCTAAAGCACACGATAGCAAAATAAAATGCTGTCATAGAGCATGTCTGAAATTATTTTGGCCTAGAAAATTTTTGAAGTGGAAGTACTAGACATTTACCTAAAGCATAGAAAATCCTGAATAATGTAACACAGTCTACCTCTTTGTGAGCAACATAGCTTTGTAATCAAAGTGCCAGAAAGAATTAATTGTGAAATGTACCTCTAAGTAGCTAACTGAAAGAGCTGACCTGCTATATATGGAGTACAGTCATGAGTCACTTAATGTCCACGATATGTTCTGTGAAATAAGATGTTATGTGATTTGGACATTCTGTGAACACCACGTTAGATACCTAGCAAAGCTGTATGGGAAACCTTTTATTTCACTTCTAAATCAGTACTTTTCCACTGCCTCTTGCTACTACTATCATTAGCACAGGTTTTCCTGTGTTTGGGAGCCATGATGCACTTCACGGTAATAGTTTCAAAAGAAAATTAAACAGAGATGATGCTACAGCATTCAAGAGATGCGTTATACACAAGATTGAATGCTGCTGCCTACAAGTCGAAGCATACACTGTTATATGGTAAACTTTTTATTTGTAAGTAGGGAAAGTTCACATAAAATAATGATAGAAAGTACAATGCAGTATATACATAAGCCAGTAACACAGGCATTTTTTATGGGTCTGGATCAAGACCTATGTGTTATAGGGTATGTATGTATATGCTTCATATACAAGAGACATGAGATACATGTTATATGCAGGAAGCTGTTGTGTTCACTAAGTCTGGTCACATCTGCTACGTCCTGTTCTCCCATCAGGATTTCTAAACTCTAGTTCGAATCCGCCAGGCACTCCTTGGAAACTCTATGGGGCAGCTCTACTCTGTCCTATAGGGTCGCTTTGAGTCAGAATTGACTCAACGGTACTGGGTTTGGTTTTGGTATTATAACCTTATGGGGTCAGGACCTATATGTGGTCAGATGTTGCCTGATCAGACATTATATGGTGCGTTACTGTAATTATGTGTAAACCAATTACATGTTGGAAGATAGCTGCCAAAACAATAACTTTTGTTTCAGGATAGGCAATTGTAAGTTATTATTTCTTACAGTATTAGTTAAACTGAACAATGAACTCCTCATTAAGGCAATTCCTAGACCAAAATAACTTTTAAAAAGTCATATTATTAAAGCATTACAAAAAAATGTTAAATTGTTTCTGACTCATGACAACTCATGTGTTTCTGAGTAGAATTGTACTTCATAGGATTTTCAATGGCTGTGATCTTTTGGAAATAGATCACCAGGCCTTTCTTCCAAGGCACCTCTGGGTGGATCTGAACTGCCAACTTTTCGGCTAGTAGCTGAGCTCTTAACTGTGCCACCCACAGACTACAATCAGGCTATAACAAAACAAAACAAAACAAAAAACCCGTTGTCATTGAGTCAATTCCAACTCTTAGGATTACACATATCTTTCATATACTTATAACCAAAAATCAAACCAAACCCAGTGCTGTCCAGTCGATTCTGACTCATAGCGACCCTATAGGACAGAGTAGAACTGCCCCATAGAGTTCCCAAGGAGCACCTGGCGGATTCGAACTGCCAACCCTTTGGTTCGCAGGCGTAGCACTTAACCACTATGCCACCAGGGTTTCCACATATACTTATAATAGTAGGTGAAAAATACTGTTATCTTAAGGTTCAGTCTCAACCCCTGTCACAGGCTGAATTATGTTACCCCAAAAATGTGTGCATCAACTTGGTTGGGCCATGATTCCCAGTATTGTGTTGTTGTCCTCCATTTTGTGCTTGTAATTTTATGTTGATAGGATTAGGGTGGGATTATAGCACTACTCTTACTCAGGTCACCTGCCCGATCCAAGGTAAAGAGATTTTACCTGGGGTGTGGCCTGCACCGCCTTTTATCTCTCAAGAGATAAAAGGAAAGGTAACCAAGCAGGGATTTGGGGACCTCATACCACCAAGAAAGCAGCACCAGGAGCAGAGCACATCTTTTGGACCTGGGGACCCTGTACCTGAGAAGATCCTCGTCCAGGGGAAGATTGAGGACAAGGACCTTGATCCAGCACCGACAGAGAAAGAAAGCCTTCCCCTGGAGCTGAAGGCTTGATTTGGACTTGTAAAGATTTGGACTTGTAACCTACTAGACAGTGGAAAAATAAATCTTTCTTTGTTCAAGCCATCCACTTGTGGTATTTCTGTTATAGCAGCACTAGATGACTAAGACAGAATTTGGTACCGAGAAAGTGAGGTGCTGTTCTAACAGATACCTAAAATGTGGAAGCAGTTTTGAAACTGTGAACAGATAGAACTGCAACAGCGTCAGAGGACCTGCACAGCAGAGAACCTGCAGTGGCAGAGAAGTGGCAACAGCAGAGAACCAGCAGCAGCAGAACCAGGAGACCAGCGCTAGACGGCGCTGGAGCCGAACCATAGAGTGAGAGAGCTGAGTGCCTGTGTGCACGAGGCTTCCTGGTGGAGGGCTGTGCCTCCAGGCACTTAATGGTGGAGCTACAGAGCTTTGGAACTCTTGCCCCAGCAGGGCAGATGCAAGTGTGAGGCCCAAGGAGCCCAGAGGCCAAGAAACCAGGAAGCAGAAGCTGAAGGAACAACACAAGAAGCTGAGCAGCCTCATTCTCAAAAGGTATGGCCATGATCTCAGGGACTTCAAAGAGTGGAGCCGTGGCCCCTGGTGTTTCTAAGGGTGGAGTTGCCACTCACATGGATTAGGAGAACTGTGCGCCTATAGTCGAAGGAGCAGAGTTGCTGTCCCAGTGGGCCTGGAAGGCAGAGCTGAAGCCCAGGGCTGAGAGGCCTCCACCCAAAATCTGGAGAGTGTGGCCAATATCTAGAGTATGTCTGTAGGGTAGGGCCATTGTGTAAATTGTCTCAGAGAACAGAGTATTATTTTCAAAGCTTTGAGGGCTAATGTAATATGTTCTGCTGACTTGCTTGGTGCGTGTTATGCCTTCTTTCCCTTCAATTTTTCCCATTTGTAATGGAAATGTCTCACTTGTGCCGGATCTGCCATTGTACCTTTGGAAGCAGATAACTTGTATTCTAGATTTCACAGATGAAGAGGAATTTTGGATTTGGGACGTGGAGTTTAGACTTTTGCTATGATATGATAGGATGAATATGTTTTGCTTGTTGCAAGAATGTGATTTTTGGGGGGCCAAAGGGTAGAATGTCATGGACTGAATTATGTCCCCCCCAAAATGTGTGTATCAGCTTGGTTAGGCCATGATTCCCAGTATTGTGTTGTTGTCCTCCATTTTGTGATTGTAATTTTACATTGATAGGATTAGAGTGGGATTTTAACACCACCCTTACTCAGGTCACCTGCCTGATCCAAGGTAAAGGGAGTTTCCCTGGGGTGTGGCCTGCACCACCTTTTATCTCTGAAGAGACAAAAGGAAAGGGAAGCAAGCAGAGAGATGGGGGCCTCATACCACCAAGAAGGCAGCACCCGGAGCAGAGCGTGTCCTTTGGACACAGGGCTCCTACGCCCGAGAAGCTCTTTGAGCAGAAGATTGAGGACAAGGAGCTTCCTCCAGCGCCAACACTCTGATTTGGACTTGTAAGCTACTAGATGGTGAGAATAAATTTCTCTTTGTTAAAGCCATCCACTTGTGGTATTTCTGTTATAGTAGTACTAGGTGACTAAGACGGCCCCTAAAATAAATTTGCTGGGATTGCCACATAAACTGAATTGAGACTCTGAATAGGGTACAAGCAAGATTCAAGTTTCATGTGAAGTGCTGGTAAGACCTCTCAGGAAATTTTAAATAGACTTGTTCTGTCTTGAGAGCTCTGGAATCAATACAAAAGCCTAGTCGTTTGATCTCACTTCATGAAATGTCCTTTAATCATTTCATTAGAATACCATAAAGTACACAAAATTATAGGATTCCATATATAAAAACCATACATAAGATACACTTAAATTTTTCCCAGTCCTCAAATATTCACCTAAACCAACAGTTCTCAGCCTTTCTTCTACGCATGCACTATTCATATTCACATTAATCTTCCATAAGAAATAGCTCTCTTTACAATGTGGTATAGCAGGATGAGGATTTATGGAGGAGAATAAAGTGCCTTACATATATGAGACACTAAATATATGTTGAAGGAATATCTAATACTATATACTTGCATAAAAGTTTCAGAGCTTAAATATTTATTTTTTCCTATTTTCATTTAATTTC
This sequence comes from Elephas maximus indicus, assembly GCF_024166365.1. Lineage (NCBI taxonomy): Eukaryota > Metazoa > Chordata > Mammalia > Proboscidea > Elephantidae > Elephas > Elephas maximus. The sequence goes on from NC_064841.1 coordinate 25,201,669, forward strand.
AAAAACAAAAAAGATATTATCTATGGGAACACTTACACTACCTGGATAACAGTAGCATCTTTACAGATAGATTCCTGAAAATAAGCTGTCTTATGATGTTGGTACAGAGGATCAAGAAATGACAATTAATTTAAATAATACTTAGGTATCATCTGTTTGCCCTCAAGTAATTTTATGTAATAGAAAATGTTAACCAATTGCACAGTGGTTATTTTTTAAGTGATGTGTCATGTCAACCCCTTGAATATGAAGGCATGACAATATTTTGGAAACCCTGGTGGCGTAGTGGTTAAGTGCTAAGGCTCCTGACCAAAAGGGTTGGCAGCTCAAATCTACCAGGCGCTCCTTGGAAACTCTATGGGGCAGTTCTACTCTGTCCTATAGGGTTGCTACCAGTCGGAATCAACTCGACGGCACTGGGTCTGTCTGTCTCTGGACAATATTTTGCACACACTGACACTTTGCTACGGTTTCCCTGAAAACTCGTGGCAGCTTTATACGCACTTGATCACTATGTTGTTGTTAAGTGCTGTGGAGTTGCTTCCGACTTATAATGACCCTATGTACAACAGAATGAAACACTGCCTGGTCCTGCACCATCCTCACAATCATTGCTATGTTTGAGCCCATTGTTGTAGCCACTGTGTCAGTCCATCCTGTTCAGGGTCTTTCTCTTTTTCGCTGACCCTCTACTTTACCAAGCACGACATCCTTCTCCAGAGACTGGTCCCTTGTGGTCACTGTACAAGGGACTATGAACTTCAAAGCTTTTTATAGGGTCGCTATGAGTCGGAATCAACTCGATGGCACTGGGTTTGGTTTTTTTGGTTTATTACAAAGTACAATTGGTGAAATATGAATATATTAATACTTCGAGGAAAAGGAAGTCCTAGTCTCTTGCAATATTATATTTTATATATGTAGGTTACAACGTAGTATGTTGGACTAAAATTTCATTACTTGTATTTCTGTTAATTTTACATAACATGGTTCCTTGTAATACAAGCTGCTGCTACTCTATACTAATAGCCAAAATGAAAAATGAAAAAAAAAAAAGAAACCTGAGACATTTCCAGTGCAAACGGAGCCTGCATATACATTCCCAGTACTGTTTCTATATCTGACTACATATTTTGTTGTCTACTTTGGTTTCCTATCTATTTAATGAAGAAAACTGGGTAGAGTAGGCAGTGCATGGTCAGCTACTAAGCTAAAGTTTGGCAGTTTGAACCCACCCACCAGCTCTGCAAAAGAAAAGACTGCCAAGTTGCTTCCATAAAAAAATACAACCAAGAAGTCTCTATGGAGCAGTTCTATTCTGTAACACAAGGGGTCACCATGAGTAGAGGGTAAACTCTATGGCAGCTAACAACACCCACTTAATATTCACAATCAAGATTTCACTAGAATTTTTCATTTTTCCACATAAAATATTTATACTAATTTTGTTATAAAATTAAGCTTTTCAATAGTACAGAGGCCTCATTAGGTAAATATGTAGTTGAAACAAAATAGGTTACATTATCGGTTGATAGACATGAGGAAAGGTTTATAGAAAGCTGTGGTTATGTAAATTATGCTTTTTAATGTGATTTCTGAAATTATTTCATCCGTACAAGCTGAAGGACTCAAAGTTTGGGTGGAATACATAAGCATAGAAATATGGATATACACACATACATATAAACACACACACAAGCACAACGACCATAGCGATGTTTTTTCTGTTTTTTTCTTTTTGGGGGGGATAAATATGATTTTGGAAAACTGCCTATAAAAGCTTTCTCTAAACCAAATCTTATTTTTCCCATAATCTTCCATTAACAATCAGAAATGGTTCCTTTCTTGGGGAAAAGAATCTACGCAGTAAAAATGAGCAATGATAAAGCTATTAAAGGTGGTGGCTAGGTTTCTGGAAAAATGGTAATCTCAGCATAGCCAAACAGTATATTATGCCTGTTAAATAAAGGCAGTTGCTCTACTAACTTTTGCAGCATTTTCTCAATTCTATGGTGCCATATATCTTTAATGGTGTATTTAGCTCACATAATTGCATAAATGGGAATATTCTGACTATTTAAATTTGAGAAAGTAGCTGCCTAGTTTTGCTTTCTTTTTTCTTTTGTTTGGCCATTTGCATTCTGGACGGGTTGTACTTACTTTCAGAACTCCCCTAGGGCTCTGGAGACAGACAATCCTCATCTTGAATCCCAATTTGGGTAGTTATTACTTGGGCAACTTGACAAATGTTAGTTTTACGCTCTGTAAAATGGGAATAAGAGTATTTTTTTTTCCATGCAGCGTTCATAGAAATATTAAATCTGTGACCCATCTTCCAGATTTTCCTTCAAGGAAGGACTTGAAGTCCCAGCTGCTAAGAGGGCTGTTGGCAGGAAGCCTTCAACTGTCAGCCCCTTCCGGAATCTGACTCAGATTCAGAGAAGCATTTCACCAAGGTCACTGCCCTTGTGTGGTATCCTGCATTGAATGACTGACCTAAGCTGGACAGCCATATCACATAACATGTGATGAAATGTTTAGCCAGGTACAGTGAGCCCTTTTAAAATGATTTCTCAACTTTAAATTTTCATACTTTGGTGAATTAATCCATAGTTACTTTGTCATTTTGTAAGTGTTAACTCTTCATAGTGACTTTGTTTATGGATACCTGCATGTGGGAATTTTAATTCATAGTTTAAAAAAAAAAATACCTAAGAGATTCAAAACACCAAACTGTTAATTTTCCATTGATAATATTTCTACAATTCTAAAAACAAAAAATAAAATAAACAAAAAACACACTGCAAATTTCAAATAAATCTTTCTGAGGATAATGTACCAAAAAATTGTTTAAAAATCAAATGTCTTTAGTGGACAAAATATGAAATTTTATGCCTTAAAAGGAATCATATAGTAACTTAATCTGGGTTTATAATAGAGACATATTCTGTTACTCTGCCAAAAAAAAATATATATATGTATGTACCTGTAAAAGAAATATAAATATATTTATATCAAACTATATATCAAACAATGAGAATAGTGACAAGCAAATTATTATTTTTAAATTTAAGGTAACATCGAAATTGAAACTATAGATGGTATCGCTGTGCAATTGTGTTTTAAATCTCAGTAATCCCCTGTATTTCAATTAAAAACAGAAAATAGAGCCCGATATTGAAAACAACCTACAAAAGAGGATGAAGAAAAGAAAGACCTTTAACATTAAAGCCTGTCATGTTCATTTCTACTCCTAGGGTTTGAACAAGGCATATACTACTTGCAAACTACAAATTCAAGGAAGAAAAACTTACACAAGCTATCAGCATGGCCACATATCAGACAAGTAGCTTATAAAAGAAAAATATGTACAGGGAAAAAGCAAAACAGAAAAAAGAATATCTTAACATAAATTAAATTCTGGGTCCAGTGAATACAATATCTGATTAAACAGAGTGGCTATTATCTTTATGCTTCAACTTGGATACAGCTGAATGCGTTGTATGGGGGAGAACCAGAATCTATTATTAACAAATGTAAATCCTATCCAATGGGGTTATCAGTGTTTTCTCACTTCACTGTGCAAATTCTGTACACATTTTTGTTAACTAGAAGCAGAAGTTGAATACATCAAAGGCTGGCTATTATGGTACTCATGAAGGAAAAAAAAAAAAAGTGCCATAGTAAAAATGCTGATGTAAGAGAGAGATTCTTATTTAATTAAAGTAGTACTTCATAAAGACCTAGTACATGAGCTAATAAAATTTTAAATTCTCTAAGGCTGAAACACTAAAATACACAAGCACATTCCTAACGAATGATAGTATCCAGACTCTGGATTTGGAGTCAGAAGACTCAATCAAGTTCAATTTCAAGTTTTTTCATTTATTATCTTGTGACCGTGTCAAGTCACCCAATTGCTTTTGTGTCTGTTCCCTAATCTATAATTGGGAACAATGATGTTTAACCTGTTTTGTTTTCCAGATGGCTATAAAGACTCAATAATCTTATCTGAATGTATTATATCTGTGAAAATGCATTGTAAAGTATAATACAGCATAAAAGCATAAACCAAAAAAAAAAAAAAAAAAACTCATTGCTGTCAAATTGATTCTGACTCATAGTGACCCTATAGGACAGAGTAGAACTGTCCCACAGAGCTTCAAGGAGCGCTTGGTGGATTCGAACTGCCAATCTTTTGGTTAGTAGCCATAGCTCCTACGCCACAAGGGTTTCCATAAAAGCATAAGAGCTATATAAAATGACTATAGTCAAATAAATGAAGGTGGATATAGATATTGCCTTAGTCATCTAGTGCTGCTATAACAGAAACACCTCAAGTGGATGGCTTTAACAAAGAGAAATTTATTTTCTCACAGTCTAGTAGGTTACAAGTCCAAATTCAGGGTGTCAGCTCCAGTGGATGGCTTTCTCTCTCTCTGTCGGCTCTGGAGAAGGTCCTTGTCATCAGTCTTCCTCTGGTCCAGGAGCTCCTCAGGCTCAGGGACCCCAGGTTCAAAGGACACACTCTGCTCTTGGTGCTGCTTTCTTGATGGTATGAGGTTCCCACTCTGCTTGCTTCCCTTTCTTTTACCTCTTGTAAGATAAAAGGTGGTACAGGTCACACCTCAGGGAAACTCCCTCTACATTGGATCAGAGATGTGACCTTAGTAAGGGTGTTACAATCCCACCCTAATTTTCTTTAACATAAAATTGCAATAACAAAACAGAGGACAACCACACAATACTAGGAATCATGGCCCAGCCATATTGATAGATACATTTTTTTGGTGGGGCGGGGGACATAATTCAATCCATGACAGATATCAAATCAGATTGTTGGATATACATGGCTTGGAAAAAAAAAAAAAACAGTATCTTTCTAGCCCTTCTACCACTACCCAACAAGCTGAGGTGGCAATGAAGTATAGTGGAAAGTATAGGGCTCTGGAGACGAACAATCCTTGTCTTGAATCCTAATTTGGGTAATTATTATTTAGGCGATTTGACAAATGTTAGTTTTGCTCTCTGTAAAATGGGGATAATAGTATCTTTTTCATACAGAATTTACAGAATTATTAAATCTGTGATGCATCTCCCAGATTCTCCTTCAAGGAAGGGGCTGAGTGCCATTGGCAGAAAGGCTTCACTGTCTGTCTCTTCAGGGATTTGACTCAGATTCAGAGAATCACTTCACCAAGGTCACTCCCCATATTGAATGACTGACCTGATCCTTGGGGCCCAACTCAGAACAATTCTAAAAAGTCATTCTAGCTCCAGATCTCCCTGTGGTGTTGGCTGAGGCTGTCACGGGACCTGCAGAGCAGCTCAAATTCTCCCTTGTCCCACTTTCTTTCCATCCCTTCCACAGGTATTGATCCCAATTGTACTCCATAGCAAGCATCCTGCACCCTATATTCCAGGTTTCAGTTGGCTTCTGGAGAAGCCCAACCAGTGACAAAAGATTACACATATATAGAAAGGGCCTAACAACTAGTTAAACATCCAATACATAAGTGAAGGCTATTATGATTATCTTCAACCAATTAATTTAAATGATAAACTTCCACCACAGATAAATAATTGCTGCTGTGACATACCAAATCCAAACCAAATCCACCACCATTGAGTCGATTTCGACTCATAGCGACCCTACAGGACAGAGTAGAACAGCCCCATAGAGTTTCCAAGGAGCGCCTGGTGGATTTGAACTGCCGACTTCTTGATTAGCAGCTGTAGCACTTAACCACTACGCCACCAGGGTTGTGACAAAGACAGAGAAAATATCAATACAGAGTCAAAAAGAAAGTTAGTTTAATTAATTGATTGATAGAGATCCAGGACAGCCATATGCATAATTTAGGCCAAAATATATCTTCATATCAAATGCCTAAACAATTAAAGCAGAATATATTTTCTTAAATAGTTACAAATTGCCTCATATTTTTTATTTTCAAATATGCAAATATATTCTAAGATGGAAAAATTTGATGAAGTAATTCATTGGATTCTTCAGTGGCCCTCCTTTGACAGCATCTCAATTTCACAGTGAGTTGATTATGCTTTTGTAACAAACTGTGTAAGGAAATTAGTGGGTAAAGATAAAAAAAAAAATGGCACAGTGGAGACTTCACAAAATAGACTGAAGCTGGTGTATGATAATTCCTGAAATGTTAACATGACATCATACTATTTAAACAAGAAAAGATTTGATGGGTATTAGCAGTTAATAAGATAGCATTAATAGGACTAAAGGTTTATGTTTTTATTTCTGCCGAACTGTTCTAGACAATACTGGGCAGCAATCAACAAGCGATATTTAAATGCACTACACCAAGGTGCCCTGGTGCCGCAGTGGTTAAGAGCTCGGCTATTAACCAAAAGGTTGGCAGTTAGAACCCACCGGGCACTCCTTGGAAACCCTATGGGTCAGCTCTACTCTGTCCAACAGGGTCGCTATGAGTCAGATCCACTTGATGGCAGCGGGTAACACTAAATTAATCAAATAAACACAAACCAGTTAATCACTATAATTTTTGAGAAACTAAGTAATCCTTACAGATATGTCCTTGTTTCTTACCAATTTCCACATTAGTGAAGGGTAGACACGAGGAATGTAAATTTATAAAATACATGACATTCCTCAAATCTCACTATGGCAAATACTAGATTTGTGAATGGGTAGGAAGCAACCACTCCTGGTTTCACCTTTTCTAAATGTTCACTTTGACAGCAAAAGGATCCCCCTAAATTAATTACCACTAGAAGGAGTTGACATTTATTGAGTTCAATTATGTTCCAGATACTATGCTAGATACTTTAACTGGATTATTTCTTTTTAACCCTAACAGATACATTATGAGGCAGGAACATTGATCAGTTCCATTTTACAGATGGAAAAATTGAACAATAGAAAGATTAACTACTTGCTCAAATGGCACCGCCAGGATTTGAATAACTCTTATACAGTAAAACCTGTGAGAGTTGGAACTCAACGGGACTGCCTGTTTTTCCAAGTCTTTTCTCTGCCTTTGACAGGGTGCAGTCTTACCACTTTTCTGTTCCTTGTTTGTGTTATCTTTCTCTGACAGGTTTCCACCTTACAAAGGCTCTGGCTTTTGCAAGTTTTACTGTATATAATTAGAGAGTTTAGAACCTAAGCCAAATTAGGTAATACAGTATCTTACTTAATCTTCACAATATATGCCCTGTCTTGGTCATCTAGTGCTGCTATAACAGAAATACCACAAGCAGATGGCTTTAACAAAGAGAATTAATTCTCTCACAGTCTAGTAGGCTACAAGTCCAAATTCAGGGCATCAGCTCCAGGAAAGGCTTTCTCTGTCAGCTCTGGAGGAAGGTCCTTGTCACCAATCTTCCCCTAGTTGAGGAGCTTCTCAGCACAGGGACTCCAAAGGACACACTATTCTCCTGGCTCTTGTTTCCTCATGTCTTTATGCTTGCTTCTCTCTTTTACACCTCAAAAGAGATCGGTTTGAGACACAATCTAATTTTGTAGATTGAGTCCTGCCTCATTAACGTAACTGCTGCTAATCCCATCTTATCAATATCATACAGACAGGATTTACAACACATAGGAAAATCACTTTGGATGACAAAATGGTAGACAATCACACAATCCTGGGAATCATGGTCTAGCTAAATTGATACACACATTTTTGGGGGACACAATTCAGTCCATGACACAACCTCTCCTCACTTGTTGACATGCTTAGGTTCCAAAGACCAAGTCATTATGCAAAATTGGTGTTATGTGAAAATGAAGAATGATCACATCAGGTCACAAAAATGGAGGATGACTACATCATTAAATAACTGCCAATTACATCATTACATAACTGCCAAATTATATCATTACATAACTGTCAAACCACTGAGAATCATGGCCCAGCCAAGCTGACAAACAACCCTAACCATCAAAGCCAGCTTGCTCTCACCTCGTACCTCAGCATTCATTACTGCCAGATGTACATCTTTAATGTGCAAAATAGTTGGGTAGTAGATTTTTTACTGTCTTTGTAAATGAGAAACGTTGGATAATGAGATAGTCGATAAGTAAGAAGAAGGGGTACAAACATGTCAAATATGTTAATAAATAAGTCTTAAATGAAAGAGTAAATCAGGAAAACAGAAATATTTTAGAAATCTCCATCCATACTTCTTTCACCATAGGGATTTTAGGTTATTTCCTTAAAATGTTCTGACATTTTCATATAAATTCCATTCTATTCTTTAGTTAGTCTAATTCTGTGTCCATGTCATAAAATTTCTATACAGCTTTATATATAGAGGTCATGTATATTATATTTTATAGGCCATTTAAGAGATTTTCAAGGCTAAATAATAACCTATTTTTATTTCCTCCTCCTAAACACCCAAGATTTATATCCCATTGTTTTCTCTCTTGTATTTTATTTGCGGTACTTATCACAATCAGTCATCATACATTTATTTCTGAGTCAATTGTTTAATGATTGTCTCCATACAATACCATAAACTTCATGAAAGCAGAAATTCTGCTAGATTTGTTTACACTTATCTTCAACAACTGGCATAGACCTAGACCAAGTAAAGGAATAATAATTATTTGTTGAATGTTTTAGTGAAAGAGAGGAAAGAAGCCTTCACACTGTAACCCAGTTAAAATCAGTTCGTGAACAATTGAGAATTTACTTCACACATGATAAAGGCCAATATACGTACAGCGAAACCTGTGAGAGCCAGAACTTGGCAGGACTGCCTTGCTTTTCTGGGTCTTGCAAGTTTTCCGCCTTTGACAGTGTGCAGTCTTATCACTTTCTATTGTTCTCTGTCAGTGGAAAATGTTTGCGTTTTCTTTCTCTGACAGATTTCTGCCTCACACAAGAAGGTTCTGGCTTTCAGAGATTTAACTGTATTATGATTTAAAAAAACAATATGTTATACCTAATAGATGTGAGAAAAGATTTTGATGTTGTAAACTTATAGAAAACATTTTTGAAAATGCCAATTGAAATACTTTTAAATGTGTGTAAAGATCATTGATTAAATTATTGATTGGTGGCAAGGATATGAGATTACTGAATTAATTTCAACATTAATTTCTGAAACACCGATCACACACCATTAACCAAATTAAGAGATGCATAGGTGTAACATTTTTGGTGGTCCCTTAAACCATCTCAAAAAGGGACTCATTCCATACATACTTCAAATATTATATCAACTCCAAAAAATAATTAATGTAATACACCATGTAAACAGAATAAAAAACCAAAATCATATGATCGATTCAATAGTCACAGAAAAAGCATTTGACAAAATCTAATATCCTTTAATGATAAAAATGCTTAACAAATTGGGAATAGAAGGAAACTTCTTCAACTTGATAAAGGGCATCTATGAAAAGCTCACAGCTTTACTTAAGGTAAAAGAGTAAAAGGTAAAATACTGAATATTTTCCCCTCAAGATCAGGAACAAGACAAGGATGTATACTCTTGCCACTTCTATTCAACATTGTAATGGAGGTTCTACTCAGACCAATGAAAGGAAGGGGTGGGGGGAATATCCAGATTAAAGGAAGAAATGAAACTAACCCTATTTGAAGATTACAGGATATTTCACATAGAAAATCCAAAGAAACCCCCCAAAACTACAAGAATTAATAAATAAGTTCAATAAGGGGGCAGGATACAATACCAAAATACAAAAATTTGTTGTACTTTTTACTTCTCTATTGAACAACCCCAAAAAATTACAAAACAATTCCTTTTACTGTAGTATAAAAATAAGTATAATACTTAGGACTAAACTTAACAAAAGAAGAGAAAGACTTGAACACTGGAAACTGAAAAATATTCAAAGAAAAAGGTTTAAGAAAAGGTGGAGCCAACATGGTGCTATTCACAGAAGCACCATGCCATCCCTCTACAGCAAAGGCCTGACAAACTAAGTAAAACAGATACAAACGTTAATCCTGGAACCCTAAGCATCAAATGAGGGAATAAAGAATTAGATCAAGAACCGAATGGAAGAAGAAACTGACAGAGAACAGGGAAGGAGGAGGGCTACAGAGTGGAGGTTTCCTGCCAGCTAGCCATCTTGGAGCAGAGCCAGCAATGACTCTGGACAGAGGGTATGGAAAGGCAACTTCACGGAGCGCCCTGCAGGGATACCTACTTTCCTATCCTTCACCCTTCTGCCCCATACGCTGCCTCCACTGCTTTCCAATGGGCCACAGTCATTTAGCCAGAGAGACAGTGGCTCACTGCTGCCTGAATCTACCCTGCCCCCATTGGCCAGCTCCCTCAGCACCATATATATATATATATATTTTTTTTTTCTCTCTCTTTCCTTTTCTTCCTTTCTCTTCTGCCTCCCACCTAGCTGCCTGTGCTGCCTCTGCCTCTTTCTGATGGGTCATGCCATGCCACCTGGCAAGAGAGACACCAGCTTCTGCCATCCTGGTTCAGCTCCACCCCCAATGGCCAGTTCCCTTACTTAGCACCATATTTTTTAGTTTCTTTCTTCTCTTTCTTTACCTTCCTTCCTTTCCTTTCTCCTGCCCACCACCCACCTAGAACCTTCTCAATGGGTCATGCCCCACCTCTCAGCTAGAGAGCCACATTCACATGGCCTCCCAGGGTTACCCTTCCTCCAACTGCCAGCTTCTGCCAAGCCTCTTTTTTTTTTCTTTGGTTCTCTCTCTTCTCTCTTTTCTGTCTACCTACCACCTATCTCAGGAATACCTGGTGGCATAGTGTTTAAGTGCTATGGCTGTTAACCAAAAGGTCAGCAGGTCAAATCACCAGGTGCTCTGTGGAAACTCTGTGGGGCAGTTCTGTTCTGTCCTATAGGGTTGCTATGAGTCGGAACTGACTTGACAGCAATGGGTTTGTGTTTTTGGTTTTACCACGTATCTCTGCACATAGCATCCTCTGCCCTTCCTCCTGCCTCTCTGCTCCACCCAGCAAGCACCATGCCCCTGAGTGGCACTGGCGTGAATCCCCAGACCATTAGACCCTACCTCTCATTGTCCCCCGGCACTGCCCTGTGGAGCATAGTGCCGCAGAGTAGACCCCTGGCTCCTGCCCCAAGAGTATGGCCCTTGGACATACTTTTAGCTTAGTAATGAAGTTAATCCTGAGGTTCACTCTTTAGCCAAAGATTAGATAGGCCCATAAAACAAAACAAGACTAAAAGGGCACACTAGCCCAAGGACAAGGACTAGAAGGCAGGAGGGGACAGGAAAGCTGGTAATAGGGAACCCAAGGTTGAGAAGGGAGAGTGTTGATATGTTGTAGGGTTGTTAACCAATGTCACAAAACAATATGTGTACTAGCTGTTTAATGACAGTCTAGTTTGTTCTGTAAACCTTCATCTAAATTACAATTAAAAAAAAAAAGAGAGAGAGAAATTAACTCATACGGATAAAATATAAGAGTTATTGTTACTGGGTACAATCAAATCGATTTAGACTCATAGTGACTTGATGTGACAGAAAAGAACTGGCCCACAGGGTTTTATAGGCTATAATCTTAATGGAAGGAGATCACCAGGCCTTTCTCCCACAGAGCCTCTGGGTGGGTTCAAACCACCAACCTTTTGGTTAGAAGTTAAGTACTTAACCATTGCACCAGTAAGCCTCCTCTTAAAATGCAAAAGTTAAAACTATAAAATTTATAGAAGAAAACATAAGAGTAAATTTGCATGCCTTTGGGTTAGGCAACGGTTTCTTAAATATGGAAACCCGGGTGGTGTAGTGGTTAAGTGCTAGGGCTGCTAACCTAAAGATCAGCAGTTCAAATCTGCCAGGTGCTCCTTGGAAACTCTATGGGGCAGTTCTACTCTGTCCTACAGGGTCGCTATGAGTCAGAATTGACTCAACGGCAATGGGTTTGGTTTAGTTTCGGGTTTTCTTAAATACAACACCAAAGGAAAAAGTAACAACAACAGCAAAAAGGACTATATCAAACTTAAAAACTTTTGGGCTCCTAACAATGTCATTGAGAAAGTGGGGGGGAAAAAAAAAAAGACAATGCATAGAACGGGAGAAAATACTTGCAAATTATGTCTGATAAGAGACTTGTATCTAGAATATATAATGAAATCTTACAACTCAATACAAAGGCTACCCAATTAAAAAATGGGCAAAGATCTGAACAGGTATTTATCCAACGAAAATATACAAATGGACAATAAGCATTTGAAAACGTTCAGCATCATTAGTCATTAAAGAAATATAAACCAAAATCACAATGAGATACCACTTCACATAAACTAGGATGGCTGTAATAAACAAGACAGACAATAACAACTGTTGGTGAGGATGTAGAGAAATTAGAACCCTCAGACATTGCTGGTGGGAGTGTAACATAGTACATCTGCTTTGAAAAATAACAGCTCCTCAAAAGGTTAGATATTAAGTTACTCTAGAAGCAGTCGCTGTTGAGTTGATTCTGATTCAACAATTCCATTCCTAGGTACATATCCAGTAAAATGAAAACAAGTCCACCCAAAACGTGTGTTAGGGAAACAATAAAAAAGAAATATTTCTTTAGCTAAGGTAATTTACTCGGTTTTCAAATGTTAAGCATATATCTCTTATTTTATGCTATCTCTGAGCTACTTACAATTTATTTGAAAGTTTAATCACTCATTTATTATGTTTGTTAGTCCATTTTCACAGACATTATAGAGCATTTTAAGAATCATTTATTCATATTCCATTCCTAAATTTTAATTTAAAGAACACTCTTATTTCCCACAATGTCTCTTATCCCTTGGGCTCTAAGTATTAAAATTCAGTAACTACAAGTGGCATCAATGGCCAAGAAAATCAGTAAATTTTGGTCTTTTAAAAACAATTTTAGCTCAAAGACACTTGACAAAATCTGAAAATTGGATGTGCTTTCACAAGTCATTCCCTGATTCGCTAACTGGGTACAAGGCATTTAATTAATATAATAATTGCTTAAAGAAGTATCGGCACGAATCTAGGTCTAGAGATGCCGGCTTCTATACAGCCATCCAACGTTTGCACTTAATTCCATTTTTAAAAATGATTTGATCACTTCTTTTGTAAGACAACCTCAAAAAAAGTAAAAAAGAGACAGAGAGGTAGTGAAATAAACTCGTGGCTAGATACCATGCACATTTGTTTTTTCTCCAATAATTTTTGACATTAGACTGTTCTAAGACTCTAAAAAGACATCAGGAAGTTATACACATATACTCAAACAATTAGCCAAACTCTTATAGTACATTTAAATAATTATATGCTAGAACTTTCAACTTTTAAATTAAATTATAAGACAATGCTCCTTTTCCATTGTTTTAAAAATTCTTTTATTCTTTTGCACATTCATTATTTAATTTTCCACGATGCAAATTTTTTCATGAGGACATTGGCGTTCTATGGATCATAATTTTGGTGTTCTAATAAGCAATATATCAGTAATACACAGAGAATAAAATAATAAAGAATCATCAATATCTCAATTATAATTCCAAGACTATTAGATATTTACAGAACTTTATTTCTTAACGACTCAAGTATACATTAACTTTTGATATTCCTAAAAAAAATAATTCTAAAAAATCTTTTTAAAATCAAAACTTTAAACTGGGTAGTAAGCTGCACATGGGAAGGATCATAATGTCTAACTTTGTTAACCTCTATGTAGAATATATTTTCGTGACCGGTGAACCTTAAGTACAGAACAAAGACTCTCTAGGTGGGCAACACACCAATGACTCTGGAAGGAAATTGTTGCCAGCCTCCAGCAAGTGGGTATCAATGAACATGGAAAACTATTCCTTTTCTCATTTTTCACACTTAAATTTTCTCTGTCCTCTCTCATTCTCCCTCTTTCATTAATACGGCTAGAATATAAAGGATAAATGTGACAAAAGATGGTAATAGTATATTGATGCGGATTTTTACAGCCTAAACTCTATTTTTAAGACCATAAGATTGTCTCAAAAACCTGCTCCTGCTGAATCAATTACAACTCATAGAGACCCTATAGGACAGAGGAGAACTGCCCCATAGGGTTTCCAGGGAGCAGTTGGTGGATTTGAACTGCTGGCCTTTTGGTTAGCAGCCATATCTCTTAATTACTGCACCACCAGGGCTCTGGTAAGATTGTCTAGCACCTCTAAAGCCAGAGAAAGAATTAAGTAAAATACTTCCTATTATTTTACATGATTTATTGGGTAAATATTAGAGCAATCACCTTAGGCAAAAGGCTTTCACTTTCTGAATCTAACCTGCTTGTCATCAAATATTAATATATTCAAAAGTGGGATAAAATCAAGTTCATCCATATGTTTTACTTTCAAAAGGAACCAAATGAACCAACACTATTAAAAACTGGGCTTCTTGCTACTCTGGAGACGGACTTCTCACATTCTCCCCAGTTGCTTGGCAACTGTAACTGTATTAGAATCATTCATAGTAGACATGGAACAATTCTGAGCTTTATTTTTCTTTCTTAAAAAAGAAACGCTATTGTTAAGCCAAGTAATTTCTTTGAGAAGAAAGGAAACATCGTTTGGAAACTGAATGAGCTCAAGTGTCTTCCATCCTGCACAATTCAAATTGCTTCTATGCAGACATAAAAGCATCCAGTGAGATTATGTATTTTTGGGTCTTTTGTGATAAGATCTGTAAAAACTCAGGGACAATATAAGTCCTTTTTCAAAACAACTAAACAATATTTAGTTGATATGATCATTTAAATTATACCCTCTTTATATGAGATCTAGCCATAGGAATAGATTCATTACTTAAAAAAAAAAAAAAAAGAGAGACTGACTTGATTTGTAAACTTTCATTTAAAGCACAATAAAAATTATTTAAAAAAAAAATATCAAGTCAGTTCTGACTCATGGCTACCCCATGTGTGTCAGAGTAGAGCTGTGCTCCATGGGATTTTCAGTGACTAATTTTTCAGAAGTAGATAGACAGGCCGTTCTTCTGAGGGGTCTCTGGGTGGACTTGAACCACCAACCTGTTGATTAGCAGCCAAGCATGTTAACTTTTTGTACCAAACAAGGACTCCAAATTCATTATAAAGCGGTCAATACTTATATTTTTTGTCTTGCTTGGTAATGGGAGGCTAGAGAAGAGAATATCTACATTTATCAGTAAGATTGTACAAAACAGCCAAGGATTTTGGATAATTTCATCCAGGAGCACCACATGACTTACCACTACTTAGAACTACCAATGGATAAATGATTTGACCATAGCTTTAGTGGTGATTTTTGTCTTATTTAAAGAGTTTCCGAAGTATGCATCATGGTGCCCACCAAATAGTATTGCCAACAGGTAATTGTTTTCTGAATCAAAAAAAAAATATATATATATAGCATATATTGCAATTACGTATTGTTAGATAACCTGAAGTTGCCCAATGCAGGCTAGAAGTTACGCATCATGGCAGGGCTCTAGTTGGCTTGTGTTAATAAAATATAAAACACATTTAAATTCAGTTTTTATATATGAAGACCAATAGAGAGATTTTAACCAAAGGGAATCATAAATTACCATATAATACACGTGAATGTTATGATAGCAAAACAAAATGAACTGGGATTCTGCTTATTTTTCTAAAAACTTATGCCCCAGCACAATCCACTAAGTACTTACTGGTTTAAGGACACTGTTATCCTTGCAAACACCTTTTAAGTTAAGTGGTTCCATTGACTCAACTTCAGTCTTCATACTTCAACACTTACGATATATTTTGTAGGAAGATAAAGTGACTATTTTTTATCATACATAGATCCATCTAAAACTCAGCTAAGTTATAATACATATATGTACACATTCTAAGACTCTTTAAAACTGACAACGGAGCATATATAGACAGAGAGCATTGTATTTTAGGAAAGACAATTCAAAATACATTTTCCATCTATGCTTGCTACTACCGCTTAGGAGTTATAAACCCAGAGTTCATAGAATCTTATTCTTAATACTGTTGGATTTTGCTTTCAATTTTGAAATTTTAGCTGAATTTGTTCAAGTGATAGAGATGATTTCCTTCTTTAAAACAAGATAAGAAGGGACAATAAAAAATCTTCTGGAAGTATGATAGAGACAAACCAAATTCAGGCAATTTACTGTTACACAGCTTACCTTTGGATGGATGTTTCACAACTGGGCCAGAGGGCAGTGTTGAGTAGGGGCTATTCTGTCCCCACTACACCAGTCTGGAGAAAGATGGATTGAGTATTACATAAGGGGCAAGAGAATTGTCACACAACATGGGTCATTTACCATCAGCTTAAGCAACAGAAGAAACATAATTCTTAGTCTCTCTGATTTGGTGTGTGTCCCTAAGAACACTAAGTTAATGCAATAGAATTCTGGGAAGAATATTTTCAAATGTAACAAAAGAGATGTTTTTGGAAAAAGTGGTTCTAAATATGTCTATGAGTTTTGGTGGGTTTTCAACGCATGAAGTTCAAGTATATGAACTCTGTCAGCTTTTGTAATTGAAGCACTCCCTTGATGGCCTCTGTTCAAGCCTTCTCAATGTTAAAATCTTCTGAATGGGTACATTCTTCCACTCTCCAAATGGAGGAAGATGCTGCGAGGGCAATCTGAACCTACCTGGTTATCAGTAACCAAGCTACCTTTCATCACTGCTATTTAACACCTTTTATCAAAGACATATTGACAGTTAATAATAGATAATCTACAGAATAACTATTGAAACCAATAAGGGATGGTAAAGCTTCCAGGTAGGAAGCTGTTACCACCCCTAAAGCTGAAGGGCAAGAAGATGGAGCAGTTTTATTAGAATTCTGTGAGAGCTAGAATCTGAGCAGTGGAAGCAGAAAGATTATGTAGTGGATTGAGGGTTAGACATAGAGACTTCAAGAATTAATTACTCTTTCTACATCCATTAGGTTTATAAAAGTGAAAGAGAAGCAATAATTACAATAAGAAAAATATGTTTTTAATCAACCTTCGAGCTGTCAAATTGTTCAGTGTGATATGCAATTTGGTCACTAATAATATCTTCAACATTTTCTTCTAGAATAAATTTCTCCCTAGTCCTATTAGTATTTCATTTGTTTGTACATCAAAAACTTGTGTTATTGCAAGAATTTTTTTTTTTTAATTATGGACATCTTGATTTCATCTTAAGTGTTTCATTCATAGCCTTTATGGATTTTTGGAAAATATAACATTAAATATGAATCTTTTCAGAAACAATTGAAGAACAAGCTTGGTTTTAAAACTATACATGCTCACTCCACAGAAGGCCAAGACCTTTGTTCTGTTCACCGAAGGGTCTTGTACCTAACTCAGTACCTGGTACATATTGTTGTTTTTGTTATTGCTATTTTAGCTGCTGTCAAGTTAGCCCCCGATTCACAGTGACCCTGCGTACAATGGGAGCAGACCCTTGTGATCCTTAGGGTTTTCATTGGCTAGTTTTTTAGAAGTAGATTGTTAGACCTTTCTTCCTAGTTTGTCTTAGTCTGGAAGCTATGGTGAAACCTGTTCAGCATTACAGCAACATATGAGCCTTCAGTGACAAACGAGTAGCGGCTACACTTGAGGTTCATTGGCTGGGAATTGAACCTGAGTCTTCTGCATGAAAACGTCCTGGAAATGGACATCGTGCTTGGTAGAGGGTCAGCAAAAAAAAAAAAAAAAAAAGGAAGAAGATCTTTGATGAGATGGATTGACACGGTGGCTGCAACAAGGGGCTCAAACATAGCAACAATTATCAGAATGGCACAGGACCAGGGAAGTGTTTCACTCTGTTATAGATAGGGTTGCTATGAGTCGGAACCAACTCAACAGCACCTAACAACAACAGCTCCTGCATGGAAGGTGAGAATTCTGCCACTGAGTTACCACTGCCCCCTTACCTGGCATATACCCAAAACCACAAAAGGTATTAAATAAATATTTGTTGGATGAAATCTATATATCTATTTTTTTGCTGTCTACATTTCTGTGGTAGCACGTACTGATTCCATTTTTCTCTTCTTAATTCAGATGCTTCTCTAAAACCAGATAAGAGTTTGCTGCTTACTGCCTATTGCTCAGGTGCCTCGTAGTCACTATCTGTGCCACTGTCTAACTTCAGGACCAACTTAGAATCATGGCGCTCCCTACCCATGTTGATTTTCTCTCTTCCATACAGTGGATTGCTGAGTCATCATTTCCTGTTCCATAGTATGATTCTTACATGTTCTTCCCAACTCCCATCAACTCTAAACTCTTTACCACAAAGCTCAATTAATTGGTTTTTGTACAAATGAAGCTTCTTTTACATTGAGCTCTCACTTTCCATGCAAACTCTAAATTATTTTTTATAACTTCCAAACTTATTTTATAACCCCTCAATTTTGACTCCATCCTGAAATGACTAAAAAAAAAAAAAAATCATAAATTCCTAAACTTTACCTTCAAAATATTTGAGTAGTCACTTATATAAAGATATGTTGCATTAAATCCATGAATATGGTTAAGCTAGTCCTCGGTAAACAGAATAGATTTAGAAGGAGACCAAATAAGCCTTATTTAAATTAAAACAAAAAGAAAGACAAAAAGCCTAACTGAAAAGAAGACACAGCTTATATGAAAATACAGAAGAACTGCACTACATATGGTTTCACAGGGTTTTTTGTTTGCTTTCTTTTGGTTTTATTCCTAGAATTAATTAATAATGAGTTTCAAATGGCCTGAGTCTTTAATGAACAAAAGTTATCAACAATTAGCAAGTAAATATCATACTCATGAACATAAGTCTTCCAATAAAGAAGGACACTATTTGAAAAATAAACTCATTTAAAGAGTTAACTCATGCAATTTGAATTGCCTCTTAGTTCTCTTTCATTTATCAGAAACAGATGAATGTTACTTTTGATCCAAAAACAACTAATTTGTTTTTTAAAGTTTCAATATTGGGGCCCACTGAAAACATTTGCAAGGCAGGGAGTAAGAGTATACATGAAGGCCCCAGCCTTCATCCGCATGTCCCTCTCTTGCCATACTAAGTCCCATCAGCACAATCGGAAGTTTTGCCTATGCATGGGGACCACCAGCCACACTTGAGGCCTGTCCGCCTCTCTCCACCCCATCTTCCGCCAGAAGACACGCTGGAAGAGGCCTATATAGGATCAGGAAGCAAGATGGGGCCTTTAGAGCAAGGAATTTCTGGGTCCCTGGTACCCATAGTATGGTCTGTGGAAGACTTGGGCTCCAGCTGGCACCTCCCATTAGGGAGGGATGTGGCCAGAGGAGAGCCAGAGAGAAGTGTGGAAAGAATAGAGCACAAGGCAGCCTCCTGGTTGTCCTAGGTCTAAGTAGGAAATCAACTCCATTTCATGAAACTGTTTCATGTAAAGAGTCAAAACACTGCAAAAACCTACATTTGGTAGCATTCCAGTATCTCGGGAATTTTTTTGAGATGTAGTGAGTATAATAGCCCTTGTTTCAACACAGCTGTGTTTCCTCCCAGTCCTAGCGTTTCTTTTTGTTCTGTTGGCCACCCAGAAGAGCAATGAAGCAATATGAATTAATGAAGAACACTTATTTTACTTACATGACAATGACCTCAGCAGAAGAAGATATAATAGCTCTGCAGTAGCCAAGCAAATCCCAATCTCACAGGCTCACAACAATCCCTCCATTTAAAACTTAGTTCGCTCTTTTGTGATTTTTTTTTTTTTTTTACAAACTCCCCCCCAAAGTGGGCTTAACAAGTGCATGACCATTTTTCCCTTAATAGTTTTCTTTATTTTCTTGCAGATTTTTGGATTAGGATGCCAAGAGCATGAAAAGGTGACCTACAATCTAGGTAACCAGCAGTGATGACTGTGAAGTTTGGTCTCAGCTGAACCCTCTGCTCCACTTGGATTTCTGAGTTTGGTTCACCTCAATTTGGTGATCTTCAAAATGTAAGCACTCTATAGCCTGCTTTTCTTTGTTTCGATCCCTTTGTCTTTTCTTTAATAAAATAGATTTCTTTTCTGATCAATACCACCCAATAATATCACAATTCTTGACACCATGTTGTTTCTATCTTGCTGGACCTAAGTGATTTCAAGTTCTACGGAGGCTTCTCTGGCTCAAGGCAAGCTTGTAGCTCTCTAATTGCACCCCCAGGGTTAGGATTTCAATGAAAAGCCCATTAGCCTCCCATGATGGGTCCTGAACTCATATTTGAAAAAGTAAGCAAAAGACCCCATACCTCCTTTTCAGTCTCCTGCAGAGGGCAAGGGGGTGATCTATCTTTATGTACTTATTACCCATACAACTACACATCTATTTATTATCTAATTTTCATATCACGAACACTGTACAGGTGATTCTGAACCAACGATTTGGTTATTAACCAAGCAAATTTATCACTCTTCTTTTCCAGTTCAGTTAGGGACTATTACATAAATAAAAGATAAAAAAGTTACCAGAAAGCACGTGAAGTTATGAAAAATGGCCACCCAAGCTGATCACAGATTTTAAGAAAGCCCAGCCAACACAACCTGACCAAGGCAAAGTCATAGAAGCTTCATAGACACATCCAAACTCCCTGAGGGAATGAGTTACTGGGGTGAGGGCTGGGAGACACAGTCTCAGTGACATCTAGCTCAACTGGCATAACATAGTTTATAAAGAAAATGTTCTGTGTCCTACTTTGGTGAGTAGCACCTGGGGTTTTAAAAGCTTGTGAGCGGCCATCTAAGATACATCCACTGGTCCCAGCTCGTCTGGACCAAAGGAGAATGAAGAAAACCAAAGACACAAGGGAAAGATTAGTCCAAAGGACTAACGGGCTACAATTACCACAGATTCCACCTGACTGAGTCCAGAACAGCTACATGATGCCCAGCTAACACTACCTACTGTTCTGACAGGGATCACAATAGATCTTATTTCTTATTCAGGTTATTTGCTTCCTCTCCTGCTTCCCTTTTGTCAGTTTGGCCAATGGTTTATCAATTTTGTCGAGTCTTTCAAAAAACCAGCTTTTGGTCTTGTTAATTCTTTCAATTGTTTTTCTGTTTTCTATTTCATTTAGTTCTGCTCTAATTTTTATTATTTGTTTTTTCCTGGTGACCGAGGGTTTCTTTCATTGCGCTCTTTCTATTTGTTCAAGTTGTAGGGATAATTCTTTGATTTTGGCCCTTTCTTCTTTTTGGATGTGTGCATTTATTGATATAAATTGGCCTCTGAGCACCGCTTTTGCTGTGTCCCAAAGGTTCTGATAGAAAGTGTTTTCATTCTCATTGGATTCTCTGAATTTCCTTATTCCATCCTTAATGTCTTCTACAATACAGTCTTTTTTGAGCAGGGTATTGTTCAGTTTCCAAGTGTTTGATTTCTTTTCCCGTTCTTGATTTCCACTTTTATGGCCTTATGGTCAGGGAAGATGCTTTGTAATATTTCAATGTTTTGGATTCTGCTAAGGCTTGCTTTATGACCTAATATGTGGTCTTTTCTAGAGAATGTTCCATGTGCACTAGAAAAGAAACTATACTTGGTTGCTGTTGGGTGGAGTGTTCTGTATATGTCTATGAGGTCATGTTGGTTGATTGTGGCATTTAGAGCTTCCGTGTCTTTATTGAGCTTCTTTCTGGATGTCCTGTCCTTCATCGAAAGTGGTGTGTTGAAGTCTCCTACTATTATTGTGGAGCTGTCTATCTCACTTTTCAATACTGATAGAGTTTGTTTTATGTATCTTGCAGTCCTGTCATTGGGTGCATAAAGATTTAATATGGTTATATCTTGGTATATTGTCCCTTTAATCATGATATAGTGTCCTTCCTTATCATTTCTGATGGATTTAACTTTAAAGTTTATTTTGTCAGAAATTAATATTGCCACTCCTGCTCTTTTTTGACTGTTGTTTGCTTGATATATTTTTTTCCATCCTTTGAGTTTTAGTTTGTTTGTGTCTCTAAGTCTAAGGTGTGTCTCTTATAGGCAGCATATAGACAGATCTTGTTTTTAATCCATTCTGCCACTCTCTGTCTCTTTATTGGTGCATTATGCCATTTACATTCAGCGTAATTATGGATAGGTATGAATTTAGTGCTATCATTTTGATGTCTTTTTTTGTGTGCTGTTGACTGTTTCTTTTTCCCACTTGATTTTATGTGCTGAGTAGATTTTCTTTATATATAGTCCTTTCCTCACATTTGTTGTTGATTTTGTTTCTGCTGAGTCTGTATTTTTTTCTTGTATTTTCTTTTGATGAGTAGGATAGTTTGTCTCCTTTGTGGTTACCTTACTATTTACCCCTATTTTTCTAAATTTAAACCTAACTTTTACTTCTTTGTATCGCCTCATCTTCCTCTCCATGTGGAAGGTGTATGATTACATTTCTTAGTCCCTCTTTATTGTTTTAATGTTGTCTTCTTTTATATATTAACATTGCTGTTACCTTGTTTTGAGCTTCTTCTTCTTTTTTTTTTAATCTTGCTTTGTTTTTTTGATTTCCCTGTCTGGGTTGACTTCTGATTGCTCTGCCCAGTGTTCTAGCCTTGGGTTGATACCTGATATTATTGATTTCCTAACCAAAGAACTCCCTTTAGTATTTCTTATAGCTTTGGTTTGGTTTTCATGAATTCCCTAAACTTCTGTTTATCTGGAAATGTCCTAATTTCACCTTTATATTTAAGAGACAGTTTTGCTGGATATATGATTCTTGGCTGGCAATTTTTTCCTTCGGTATTTTAAATAAGTCATCCCATTGCCTTCTCACCTGCATAGTTTCTGCCGAGTAGTCTGAGCTTATTCTTATTGGCTCTCCTTTGTAGGTGACTTCTCATTTAACCCTAGCTGCTCTTAAAATTCTTTATCTTTGGTTTTGGCAAGTTTGATTATAACATGTCTTGGTGACTTTCTTTTAATAGCTACCTTATATGGAGTTCGATGAGCACCTTGGAGGGATATCTTCTCATTTTTCACGATATCAGGGACGTTTTCTGCCAAAAAATCTTCAACAATTCTCTCTGTATTTTCTGTTATCCCTCCCTGCTCTGGTACTCCAATCACTCAGAAGTCCTAGACCCTTTTAACTCAGTACTGAAGTCACTCCTGAAGTTCATCCTTCAGCCAAAGATTAGACAGGCTTATAAAACAAGCAATAACACACGTAATTCAGCCAAGTATACAAGACTAAATGGGTGCACCAGCCCAACAGCAAGGATGAGAAGGCAGGAAGGGAGAGGAAAACTGGATGAATGGAAATGGAGAACCTGAGGTCAAGAACCAGAAAGTGTTGACACATTGCGGGGTTGGCAACCAATGTCACAAAACAATTTGTGTATTATTTGTTTAATGAGAAACTAATTTGCTCCCTAAACTTTCACCTAGAGCACAATTAAAAAAAAAAAAACCCAGAAAGATTTATTTCCTATTTATCATTATTGTTTGTCTTGTATTTAAAAAAAAAAGCTTAAAAAATACATTTGAGCTCTA
Source organism: Elephas maximus indicus (assembly GCF_024166365.1). NCBI lineage: Eukaryota > Metazoa > Chordata > Mammalia > Proboscidea > Elephantidae > Elephas > Elephas maximus. The sequence continues at coordinate 25,225,131 of NC_064841.1, forward strand.
TTCCAAAGAGAAAATGATTAACAACTATAGTTTTCCGACAATTCTAAGAGTTTTAAGTATGTAATTTTGTTCAGCAAGCTACTTCTGAATTACCTGAGTTGAGAAAACAGCAAAATTTAAAAAAAATTACTCAGTCCTTGCTGATTTTCTAATATAACTTATCTATTCATTTACAGTCATCTTTTACACACAGTAAAAGTTTGCTTCTAACACCAAATACCTGTTACCATAGCAATGCTTGTCTTTCCTCCATGAATGTGTACATTGACTTGATTCCTGCCTTTTGTTAGGCTGCTTTCCTAGACACTTTTCCTCATGGAAATCTATAATAAGTCACCGTTCTTTGTGGCGGTGCTTAAATCTTAACGTTTAATGATTCTTAAATCTGAAAAAGCAATGCACCTTTGCCATGCTGTTTATTTCATGGAGTTTTTGTGTATCACCTGAAAATAATATACACTTCCCCAAAGTAATTTAGCAGTTGAAAGAAATCAGATTGATCACAGATAAGCCTGGATAAGAAGAGTTCTTTAATATACTAATACTGTAATTTTTTTATACTGTATTACATTACACTACTCTGCACTATACTAATGTATATGATACTAATACATTCCAAAACTTTAGAATACAGTGTACTGTGATAGATAGCTTCATGGACAAAAAGATAGAGCCAGCTATTTCCCACAGTAAATTTTGTATTGCAGTTAGATCTGGGATACAAAAGTTGTTTTGTCATTCAAGACTTCCTCTCCTTCCCCACATCTACATTCACTAACTCACAGTTTTTTCCAAGTCCATAGATTCCCTTCCTATTTTCAACTTCTTTTAGGGGTCAGCGCTTATCTGTGAGACCCTTGCTCAGAATCACACAACAGTGGTTATACAGTGGTAAGTAGTGTTTTTTTTTTTTTTTATCACACAGCTCTACCCTATTTTGTAATATTGACTCCTCTGGAATTCTTTAAAACACTATCAAATCTGCAATATTTTTGAATGTTTACTGAGTTCGGAGCTCGCTTTCACAGATATATATATATATATATATATATATATATATATATATATATATATGTATATGTATATATATATGAAAGCCTTGTTCCCTGCCTCAGTAATTTACTTGAGGCTATATTCTACATGGAAACCCTGCTGGTGTAGCGGTTAAATGCTATGGCTGCTAACCAAGAGGTCAGGAGTTTGAATCCACCAGGCACTCCTTGGAAACTCTATGGGGCAGTTCTACTCTGTCCTATAGGGTCTCTATGAGTTGGAATCGACTCGAAGGCATTGGGTTTGGTTTTTGGGTTTTCTGGATATTCTACGTGGAGCCTTGGTGGCACGGTGGTTAAGAGCTCAGCTGCTAACCAAAAGGTTGGCAGTTCAAATTCACCAGCCACTCCTTGGAAACACTATGGCACAGTTCTACTCTGTTCTATAGGGTAGGTATCAGTAGGAATTGACTCAATGGCAATGGGTTTTTATATTCTACATGGGGACATAAACAATGGAAGAATTAAGTAACTCCACAAGGCAACAACCAAAGAAACGTGGCAAGGCAGTGCATGATTAATTGCTTCAACAAGGGGTATAGACAATAAGGTTCATGGAAAACAGGAGGCTAATCATTCAACAATTCTGAGTTATAGGATTATTCCCCCACTTAAACAGGAAACCTGTGTCTCGGCCTAAAGAATTTATCACATTCATTCCAAGTGATAGGGCTTCTCTACGCATATGTGATTCTCTACTATTATAAGACCTTGAGTACATAGAACCCACCAACATTTGCTAAAATTGCTCATTGACTTTAATTTTAACACCCTTTCCCCCCTCATAACCACCTTCCAATATGATATCTAAGTTTACTCTTACATCTGTAACACATTTACCCAATAAAAATTATTTCATTCCACCCAGCACTGTGCTAACTCTTGGGATACCATAATGAGATCACTGGTGACTCTATTTAAGTAAATATGGGTTGTGGCCTATGAAACAAAAAAGTAAAGGCAGATAGAGGCTCTTCAAACAAAAGCTGAGCTGTAGTGCAACGGCTTATCTTCATGTAATGTGGCTGGAGTTTTTAGAGAAATACACCTCTGATAGAACCATCAAACTGCATATTCATATGTCCATTTTTTTCTATCCTAAATTAAAAAAAAAAAACATCTGGATTCAAGGCAGAGAACCCTTTATTATAAAAATAGTGGCATTAATTTACATGAATATAAACAACTTCTTAACATACAAACTAGGCAAACAAAAAAAAAATTTATGTGCAACAGAACAAGGCAATAATTAGCTGCATTGTTATTTATGTCTTTGTAAAGATATAATTATTTATCCACATGTATACAGTGATATAGTTCCATCTTCTGCTGAACAAATTTGAAAGTATAAAAATAACACACTAAATAATCTTTAACCAATCTGAAGACAAGAGAGAAAAGCACATGTCTGGCAAACCCTCTGTTAATTGAGGTATATTTCTAGCCTCGCCTGTGAGTTTCTGTTACAGTTCAAAACACCACAAAAGAAATGTTAGTTTACTTTTCAGCATGGCTCTGTCAAAACAATGAAGAAATCATATCATTCAGCTTTGCAAAATCTAGAAATATAAATAAAACAAGATGCAGTTATGCAGTCTTGGGCATTGTGTTTTCATTACACTTTCAATGCTTCCCTTAACTTGTGAAATATTTTGTCAGTTTGGAGGAGAAATGAAAAAAAACTTAAAAAATTTTATCATGTCTAAAGAATTCAGATCTAACTTTAACCCCCCAAGATGCTGTTATTTCATACTTCCGTGGGTCTTTGAAGCAATATGAAACAAAATGTTTATTAACCTGTTAGTTAAAATCCAAATTTAATTTTTTTTTCCTGATGTGCAGAACTAACCAGATGTTCTAACTTCATATCAGAATAGCTGTACTTATTTGATAAGGCACTAGAAAAGAAGCTAATTTGATTTTTGTATCTTGGGGGTAGAAGGAGGAAGCTGAGTGATGTTCTCTTTGTCTTTGTTACTACGGCAGGGCATAAGCTTTGTCTAATTTTCAAGCAAACCTTGTGTTTCCTCTCAACCCACCAAGGACCTATGCCACTAATGTAATTTTACAATTCAATTTTACATCTGTTCTTTTCTTATCAATATGTATTATCCTTCCCCAAATTTCTTATCCATTATTGGCAAAAAGATTTCCTGAACAAAAGAGAAAACCAAAAATTTCAGGTATCCTTGTTATTGAGGGAGGGGTAAGTGGAAGGTGGGTAGCCAAAAAAACCCAAACCCAGTGCTGTCAAGTCGATTCCGACTCATAGCAACCCTATAGGATAGAGTAGAACTGCCCCATAGAGTTTCCAAAGAGCACCTGGCGGATTTGAACTGCTGACCCTTTGGTTTGCAGCCGTAGCACTTAACCACTATGCCAGGAGGGTCTCTGGAAGGTGGGTAGGAAAGAAATACAGAGCAGGTTAGTCCTCCTCTCCACACAAGAATAACAAGCATAATTTTACTTTTTCCATAAAGTGTTTTGCAAAGCAAGAGATCTTGCACAAATAATCAGATGGCAGCTTGGTGCTAATTTAACTACATCTCCCGACCATGTCCTGGCCTTTTGGTACCAGTTAACTAACCAGAAGTTGATATAAAGCTACCACAGCTAATCATGCAATCCTTGTGCCTTTATACAATCACTGGCTGTGTAATATGCATTAAATTAGGGAAAAAATCAATATCAACTGAGAAGGGCCTGCTGTAATCCACTGAAAACACTGTGTGCTAAGGAGGTGCCGCAGAGGCAATCTCAAATAGGGAAGTACAGCACTCGGACAAGTTGTACAGCCCAAAATTCACACGGGAAACCAATTAAAAAAATCATAAACCCATAGTTTTAATTTCAGAAACTTCAACCAGCATGAGACAAAATAAATCAATACGGCAGGAAAGCAACATGACGGTGGTCTGTCTTTCACTCTCTCGGCTTCTGTATTGTAATATCCACTCAATTGACATGCAGTGATACAAAGTCGTGTGACAGTCACAGTAAAGGATCAAAACAGCAGCCGCGAACCCACATCTGTCTGGATGGAAAATGCAAAAACTCAGTAGTTTTACAGAAAATCATATTAAAAAGGCAAACTTCGTCTTCTCAGAAAAGGAAGAATATAACTGGACTAAAGCAACTGGTTGTCACCAAGTCAATTCTGACTCATAATAACCCTGTAGGACAGAGCAGAACTGCCCCCATAGGGTTTCCAAGGAGCACCTGGTGGATTCAAACTGCTGACCTTTTGATTAGCAGCTGAAGTCTTAACCGCTACACCACCAGGGTTTGCGAACCATTGTAAGAATGGCACAGGACCAGGCAGTGTTTCGCTCTGTTGTGCATAGGGTTGCTGTGAGTCGTAACCAACTCGATGGCACCTAACAACAACAAAGCACTGGTATGTTTTTCAGAATAAGCTACCTTTTTGGAAATAAGAAATATTTTGCACTGACCAGTCACCTCCATTTTGTAGAAATAAAAAAGCAGAGAGTTACACAGAAATGACAAGAGTATTAAGATCTGGTATGTGTTATGACAAGTGGACAAGTGGAAAAATAGTTTATCTGAGCATTTAGGATAAATAAGTAAATCACTCTAAACTGCAAATATAATTTGCCTCTTCATCTCTGAATAGCAAGGAAAATGTGTTTTTTCCCCACATTCCGGCTGCTTTGTAAACATTAATTAATTAATCCCAATAATACCCTTGCAAATGTGAATAGGAATTTTCTTTCTGTTCTACAAATGAGAAAACGATAATACTAATTATGCACATTTATAGAACTCTTTTTCCCTCAGGGGTTCAGAGTGCTTTATGATTTTGAAATTACTAAACAGATATTAATCATTACAACACCTCTGTGAGGTTTGTAAAGCTACCATTACAAGTAAGATTGGAAATGTAAAAATGAGAAAGCAATTTCATTATTTATTTTTATTCTTCTTAAAACATTCCTATATAACAGAATCATCCAGGTTGGGTGATCACAACTATGGCAATAATGAGTTAATATTTCAGAAATATGAAGATGTTATAGTTTTTTTTTTCTTTAAAGACACCAAAAATATGTCCTCAAATTACATCCTAGAATTTTTTAATCAACAGGAAGGAAACAAAGAAGAGGCAATCTGAAGTTAAGGAGAACAGGAATGAATAGGTATTTATTCGTTTGACAAATGTCTATTGAGTTCTGATGATGGACCAGTCATTATTCTAGGCCCATGAAATATAAAAATAAACAAAACATGAGCTTACATTGTAGAGGAGGAGAAGGGCAGCAAAAAAGCAGAGAAACAATAATTTTAGTTGTAAAACGAATTTCCAGGGAAAAAATAATCCAGGTAAGAAGGCAAAGAGTAGGGTACCGACATGTGCAAAGGATGAAAGAGGAATTTAACACAGAGTTCAAGGCCAAAAACCAAGAGGTGAGAATGAGAAAATGTTCTATTAGTACAGACTAAGATAACATATCTGAGGTGCTTAGCAGATAGTAAAGGAGCCCTGGTGGCACAACGGCTAAGCACTTGGCTGATAACTGTTGGCGGTTCGAAACCACCAGCTGTTCTGTGGGAGAAAAAACCTGGTGATCTACTTGCATAAAGATTACAACCTAGGACACCCTGTGGGACAGCGGTACTCTGTCAGAATTGATTCGACGGCACCCAGGAACAACAACACATAAAAACCACGCCGAACCTGTTGCTGTGAAGTGGATTTTGATTCATAGTGACCCTACAGAACCCAGTAGAACTGCCCCACCTAGAGTTTCCAAGGAGTGCTTGGTAGATTAGAACTGCTGACCCTTTGATTAGCAGTCAGAGCACTTAACCACTATGCCACCAAGGTTTCCCCTTTAATATAGCTTTTGTGGTTTTGTTTGTTTGTTTTTTCCTTTGAGAACTACTTCAACAGCCTAAGCTTTTAATTAGCGTATACTGTGGGTTTAGTTAATATCTAGTGAGGCAAACTGTTCCTTTTATCCAGAGAAGTACTCTAAAATTAACACAGTGTTTTTCACCCTTGCCTGCACATCAGAATCACCTGAGAAGCATTTTGTTTTGTTTTGTTTTTTCAAATGCAGATGCCCTGGAAGCCTTCCAATCCTACTGAAACTAACAGCCTATGGCTAGGACTGGGAGTCTGTGCTGTCACTCCCGCGGACTTCAACAACAGACTCCTCTAGTCACGTCAGGACACACAATCTCCAATGATTGCAAGGCCAGACAAATAACGTATATGTGCCCAAATAAAGTGGATTAAGAAGCAAACAGGAGAGTTGCAGCCCTCACTAAACCAAACCAAACCCAAACCAGTTGCCGTCAAGTCGATTCCAACTCACAGCAACCCTACAGGGCAGAGTACAACTGCCCCATAGAGTTTCCAAGAAGTGCCTTGTGGATTCAAACTGCCGACCTCTTGGTTAGTAGCCGTAGCACTTAACCACTACGCCACCAGGGTTTCCCTCACTAAGGTATTCTATATATATATATATATAAGTCCCAGAGGATTAAAGAAACAGTTCTACGGGTTGAATTGAGACTACAGTTTGGAAGTTTGCTACCACTGCAGCATTCACACTATTTGATTGCACCAAGTACAATGAACCCTAATCTCAGTGATGAAGCTCAGTGACGATGGCTGGGGTTGGCTAGGATTTAGCCAGTTCTTCTGTGCACAGTGCAATATCCTTGTACTCTGGGACAGCATCCATTGGGCTCCCTGTGCCAAGAAGTAATATTCATCTTAATCAGTTAAGTACTTTTGTAAAGGAAATTCAGAGAAGCCTGAAGGGGACAAACCAGGAAGTGGAAGACTCTGATAATATCTTCATTCAATAAACTCTGATGATATCTTCGTCCAGCTGAGGCCCTCAATTGAGAAATCATGCAAACAATATTTTCCATTCTACACTTAAACATGGGAGTTTCAAAAGCCACAAATATTTAAAATAATGCAAATTAAAAAAAGCATATGAATGGAAAAGTAAAGTGCCGACTCAATGAGTCAGTATCGCAAAATTTTTTGGCCATCTGTATATTCAGATTATTGTTACATGCAAATACAATGTGGCTGTAATCTAAGAAATAGAGTAAAACCAGCTAAAAGATTCAAGAACCTTCACCTTAAAAATGAAAGAATGCATGCACTTCATTGACTAATTTAGCTTCATTATTGCTCCATTTGGTGAGTAGTTCACATAAAATTATTATACACGCATTTAGTGTATCTAAATATAAACATATGTACACATACATATACTCAGAGATTTCTATAACAATTTTCATCACCTATAAAGTCCCTGGGTGGCACAAACAGTTTGCATTGGACTACTAACCTAAAGGTTGGCAGTTTGAACTTACTTAGTGGTACCACAGAAGAAAGGCCTGGCAATTTGCTTCAGTTAAGATTAGAGTCAAGGAAACTATGAAGCAGTTCTAGTCTGTAACATATTAGGTTACCATGAGTCATGAGTCAGAATCGACTCAACAGCAGGGAGTTTTTTGTTTGTTTTTGGTGCCATTTGTGTCAATGCAAATATTGGAATTATTTTTGCACATTACATAACTGTGTAAAAGTCAGCCTGTTGTAAATGTACCACTGAAAATTAGGGTCACTAGTTTATTTAAAAAAAAAAAACAACAAAAAAAAACACTACTTTCGGATTAGTTCTTTTTCTGCCTTCTGACTACTTGAACCATATTTCACTCGAAGATCACCCTTGATTGAAGTGTAACCTTGTACACTGAGGGACAACGTTATTCTCTGGATCATCTATTTGCTACTTACACCCTGTTTTTTATCCAGTACTCTAACAGCTTGAATAAGAGTAAACTATTAGCAGTGAACTGGAAGCAGCAGGCAACAGTAAAAAATAACGGGTGTCCATTTTTACAGTTCCCTACAAAGTGAAAAGACTCAAGTACCTTATTTTTTACTCAAATAACACCCACCTTCTGCATTTGTTTACCAGCCAAGCCCCTCCCCCCTGCAAGATAATGAAGTATTTTCATAAGGGCGCTATGCTAATTTTTTTTTTTTTAACAGAACATATGGAAGAGGATTGGCATGGCAGTGCTTACGAGGGTGCCTCACGTGAGGAGGATGCAGCCAGCAAACAGACGCAGAAGGCAAGCATTATTCGCATAAAAATACGGTATATCTCAAGTTTTAATGACACTGGAAAAAGGAAACAGTGACCCTGATCTGTCTCCTAGGGCATAAAAACCTTGTATTAAGTAATAAATGAACACACAGGGTATTCTTTTATATTTCCATCAATAAAGGAGAACATTCCCTCCCCAACCCGCACAGACCTGCAAAGTTACTGCATGCTAGAGTTTGGCGTGTGCTGCCCTCCTTAGCAGAGACCTTACCTGTTTCTCCAGCCCAAGTCCCCATTATTCCTCTGCACAAATCATGATCGCAGCCAGGATGCTCAATATCACCCTCCAATAATTTGACAAGTCTCAACAACTTGACAGTTGTCTATGCAACTATTTTACTTATTTTATTATCTTGTCCTAGGCAGTTTGTTTCCTTTTATATGAAATGAATTGCATCCGTCCTTTATGGCCCACTTCAAATCTGCTCCTTATATTTATACAGCCTTCTAAGATCATCCCCCAAAAGACGTAGTTTACTCTCTCCACTGAAACCTGTTCAGCATCATAGCAACACACAATTCTACCCATGAAGTGCACTGGCTGGAAATCAAACCCAGGTCTCTGGGATGGAAGAGGAGAATTCTACCACTGAACTACCATTGCCCATAAACCAGTTTTCCTCAGATCGATTCTGACTCATGGTAACCTCATATGTGTCAGAGTAGAACTATGCCCCACAGAGTTTTCAAGGGCTGATTTTTTTTTCTTTCTTTTTTTTTGATTGTACTTTAGATGAAGGTTTACAGAACAAACTAGTTTCTCATTAAACAGTTAATACACATATTGTTTTATGACATTGGTTAACTACCCCATGACATGTCAACACACTCCCTTCTCAACCTTGGGTTCCCTATTACCAACTTTCTATTCCCCTCCCGCCTTTGGGTCCTTGCCCCTGGGTTGGTGCGCACCTTTAGCCATGGGCATGTTCAATCTTTGGCTGAAGGGTGAACCTCAGGAATGGCGTCATTACTGAGCTAAAAGGGTGTCCAGGGACCATACTCTCAGGGTTTCTCCAGTCTCTGTCAGGCCAGCAAGTCTGGTCTTTCTTTTTGAGTTAGAATTTTGTTTTACATTTTTCCCCAGCTCTGTCTGGGACCCTCTGTTGTGATCCCTGTCAGAGAAGTCAATGGTGGTAACTGGGCACCATCTAGTTGTACTGGACTCAGTCTGGTGAAGGCCATGGTAGATGTGGTCCATTAGTCCTTTGGACTAACCTTTCCCTTTTATCTTTAGTTTTCTTCATTCTTCCTTGCTCCCGAAAGAGTAGGACCAGTAGAATATCCTAGATGGCTGCTCACAGACTTTTTTAAGACCCCAAAGGCTACTCATTGTCTATATTGTTTTGCCTTTTACAGAATGTCATGTGTAAGTTTTTCAGATTGGCTTCTTTCACTTAGCAATATGCATTTAAGGCTCCTCCGTGTCTTTTCATAACTTGGTAGCTCGTTTCTTTATATTGCTGAATAACACTACATGTATGGATGTACCACAGTTTGTTTATGCATTCACATAGTGAAGGACATCTTGATCACTGCCAAGTTTTGGCAATTATGAATAACGCTGCTATATACATTTGTGTGCCAGTTTTTGTGTGGACATGGGTTTTCATCTCATTTGGAAAAATGTCTAGGAGTTCGATTGCTGGATCATATGGGAAGGCTACGTTTAGCTGTGTAAGAAACTGCCAGACTGTCTTCCAAAGTGACTGTACCGTTTTGCAAACTCACCAGCAAGGAGTGAGAGTTCCTGTTGCTCCACATCCTCATCAGCATTTGGTGTTGTCAGTGTTTTGGATTTTAGCCATTCTAATAGGTGTGTTGTTGTTGTTGTGTGCCATTGAGTCAATTCTGACTCATAGTGACTCTATAGGACAGAGCAGAACTGCCTCCATATGGTTTCCAAGCAGATTGCCACATCTTTCTCCCATGGAGCCACTGGTGGGCTCAAACTGCCGACCTTTTCATTAGCAACCAAGTGCTTAATCGTTGTGCCACTAGGGCTCCTTAATAGGTGTGTGGCTGTATCCTTATTGTTGTTTCAATTTGCAATTCCCTAATGAAAAGTGATGTTGCGCATCCTTCCATACACTTACTTGCCAACTGTATATCTTATTTGGTAATGTATCTGCTCACAGCTTCTGCTTATTTTGTAGCTGGGTTGTTTGTTTCCTTATCGGTAAGTTTAAAGAGTTCTTTGTATATTTTGGATGAAGTCCTGTATCAGATTTGAGTTTTGCAAATATTCTCTCCCAATCTGTGGCTTGTCTAACAGTGTCTTTCCCATAGAAGACAATTTTAATTTTTAATGAAGTTCAACTTATCAATGTTCTTCTTTTATGATGAATTCATGCTTTTGGTTTTAATCTGAAAGAAGTATTGCCAAACCCAAAGTCACCTAGATTCCTTCTATGTTATCTTCTAGAAGCTAGATAACTTTGTGTCTTACGTTTAGGTCTACGGCTTATTTTGAGTTTATTTTTTATGAAAGATGTAATCTCTGTGTCTAGATTCATTTTTTTCCCCCACATGTGATTTCCAGGTGTTCAAGCACCCTTTGTTAAAAAGACTGTCCTTTCTTAATTGAATATCTTATGCTATTTCGTCAAAGATGAGTTGACTATATTTTTGTGGGTTTATTTCTGGACACTATTTTGCTCCATTAATCTATTTGTCTATTCTTTTGCCAATATCACACTGTCTTGACCACTGTAGCATTATAGGAAGTCTTGAAGTTGAATAGTGTCAGTCCTCCCAACTTTGTTTTTCTTCAGTATTATGTTGGATATTCTGGGTCCTTTGACTTTCCATACAAACTTTAGAATCAGTTTGCCAGTATCCTAAAATAACTTCCTTGGAATTTGATTGTGATTTCATCTAATCTATAGGTCAAGTTAAGAAGCCCTGGTGGTGCAACTGTTAAGCACTCGGCTGCTATATCCTTGTGGTACAACTGTTAAGTACGCAGCTGTTAGCACAAACGTTGGCAGTTCAAAACCACCCAGTGTCTCCACAGGACACAGACCTGGTGATCTTCTCCTGTAAAGATTAACCAGTTGCTATCGAGTCAATTGCAACTCATAGTGACCCTATAAGACAGACCGTATAGGCTGTAGGAAACCCTGGTGGCATAGTGGTTAAGTGCTATGGCTGCTAATCAAAAGGCTGACAGTTTGAATCTACCAGGTGCTCCTTGGTAACTCTCTGGGGCAGCATAGGGTCGCTATGAGTCGGAACAGAGTCAACGGAAAGGAGTTTATAGGATGTAATCTTTACAGAAGCAGACTGCCACATCTTTCTTCCAGGGAGTGACTGGTGAGTACAAACAGCTCACCTTTCACTTAACAGCCAAGTGCTTAACTACTGAGCCACCAGGGCTCCTGTAAAGATTACCAAAACTCAAAATCAAACCCATTGCCGACAAGTGGACTCTGACTTATAGTGACCCTAGAGCATAGAGAACCCTCTGGGGCAGCTCTACTCTGTCACATGGGGTCCCACTGCAAGTTGAAAATCACCTTAACAACGCCCAACAACCCAACATAAATCAAGCTGGAAATAGGAGCCCTGGTGGCACAACGGTTAAACACTCGGCTGCTAACCAAAAGGTTGGCTCTGCTCTGTGAGAGACAGATGTGGCAGACTGCTTCTGTGAAAATTACAGCCTTGGAAACCCTGTGGGGCCTTTTGCCCTACAGGGTGGTTATGAGTCAGAATCGACTTGAAAAAACAAGTTTTATTCATGAACATGGACTATTTCTTCATTTATTTAAACTTCTTTGATTCTTTTATCAGAGTTTTATAGCTATCCTCATAAGACCATTTTACATGATTTACACCTAATTATTTCTTTTTTTGGGTGGTTAACTAGATGGCACTGGGTTTTTTTGTTTGTTTGTTTAACTAAATGGTGTTGTGTTTTTAATTTCAAGGTCCATTTGTTCATTGCTGGCATATAAGAAAACAATTAACTTTTGCATATTAACTTTATCTTGCAACCTTGCTGTAATTTTTTATTAGTTTCAGGAGTTTTTTTTGTCAATAAATTGGAATTTTCTACATAGACAGTAATATATCTGTGAGCAAGGACAGTTTTATTTCTTCCTTCCAAATTTGTATAGCTTTTATTTCCTTTCCTTGCCTATTTGCATTAGCTAGGACTTTGTGTGTTGTGTGAGGACTTACAGTAAAATGTTGAATACAAGTGGTGAGAAGGCGTATCTTTGTCTTGTTCCTTATCTTAGGAGAAAATCATCTAGCTCCTCACTAATAACTATCTTAACTAGATTTTTTATAGATGATGTCTTTATCAAGTTGAAGAATTTCCCTCTATTCCTAATTTGATGTTTTTTGTTTTTTTTTTTTAAATCATGAATGTGTGTTAGATTTTGTCAAATGCTTTTTCTGTATCTATTGATATGGTCATATTATTTTCCTTCTTCGGCCTATTGATCTGATGAATGACATTAATTGATTTGTGATTGTTAAACCAACCCTGCATACTTGGGATAAATCCCACTTAGTTGTGGTATATAATTATTTTTTATACATTTTTAGATTTGATTTGCTAATATTTTGTTTAGGATTTCTTCAACTATGTTCTTGAGAGATACTTGTCAGTAGTTTTCCTTCCTAGTAATGCCTTCATCTGCTTTCAATATTAAGGTAATACTACCTCTAGAATGAGTTAGGAAGGTTGCCTCTTCTACTTTTTGGAAGAGTTTGAGAAGGATTGATATTCTTTTTTAAATTTGGCAAAATTCACCAGTGAAACCATCTGGGCCTGGTGCTTTCTGGTTTGGAAGGTTATCAGTTGTTGATTCAACTTCTTTATTAGATATATAAATCTACCCAGATTTTCTATTTCTCCTTGTGTGGGTTTTGGTAGGTTGTATCTTTCAAAGAATTGGTCTATTTTATCTAAGTTATTAAATCTGTGGGCATAGAGTTGTTCACAGTATTTATTTTCCTTTCTATATCCATGAGGTAAGTTGTAATGGTCCCTGAATGAGGCTCATAGCACACTGACAGTCCTCATCCAGTGGCTGTGGCGTATGGCCAAGTTAGGTAACAGGCTTTAAAGATTTACATCTTTGTTAATGCTGCAGCTCCACAGCTTTGAGAGACACTTTTTATTGAAATCTTCATATGAATAATGTTGAGCCATATGCTTCATCCAGTTCCCAGGTGCCCAAAACCTTTCTTAATTTCACAGACCTCATTGTCAACTGGGAAAACTAATCTATACTACCTCAGCTAATTTAATGTGTATTTCAGAGTGAGAAGATCCTTGCAAGGAGGTAAGACAGTGATTTCTCGGCTGATGTCCAAGGTATTAAGGAGAATACCACTGTATTCTCTTCCTTGAAAATATTACAATTGTTGGCAAATTCATATAATCACTCTATTTATTATTACTGTGATTGAAATTAAGGTGTGAAGTAATAACCTTTAATTAATTAATTCCACATGATGTATGACTTGCCACTGTTTTCAATGCTTTGTCCCAAAGGAATTTTAAGGAGGAAAAATGCTTTCTCTATGATCACACAGTGTGCTATGCACTCTGAAGATGAATTATGTCCTTAAGTATGTATATTATGTGCAAACAACTATGTAGGTTTATCGTGTATTACAAGCAGTGCAGTTCTTCATAACTGTGAATCAATGGAATGTCTTAATTTTATCACACTGCCACCATGATTCATAAAAAGAATACTAAGATTCATCACAGAAATGAGAAAAGTCTCCACCTTCAATCCTTCTCAGATTTTTGTTTTGTTTCATTTTGTTTCACCCCTTAGGTGAAACAGGAAGGGGCTAGAGTTGGGTATTTCCCTTCCCCAATATTAAGGACTAGAAGGGGTCTGGAGTTTGATAATTTTCTTCTTTCACAGCTAGAGGAGCTGAAGTTAGATATTTCTTTACTCCACATTGGTTAAAAAAAAAAAAACAAAAAACACTGCCTTCGAGTTGATTCCAATACATAGCGACCTTATAGGAAAGAGTAGAACTGTCCCATAGGGTTTCCAAGGAGTGCCTGGTGGATTTGAACTGCCAACTTTTTTGGTTAGCAGCCATAGCTCCTAACCACTAGGCCAACAGGGTTTCTCTATATTGGTTTAGACTCTGGCAAAGTACTTTCACTTAGGGTCAGGCCACTGTTTAGGAGGATATAGAGCGTTATTTTAAAATGGTTAATTTTCCTCTTCCCTTGTCAGAAGCATAAGGGTGTTTTTATCCAGGCTTCACAGTGATGGGACTTCTAGAGGTAAAACTCACAAAACTATGCCCCTTACCTAATTCTGGGCCTCCAAGCCATGGTATCTAAATTCTCTGAAGGATCTAAGAAGGTGTGTTTATTTTCAGCTTTTAAAATTTTTTTCTTGTTGTGATCACGGGAGAGATGACTTCCAAGCTCTTCAGCACTGGATTGGGTCTCTATCAACTTTTCACAAAAAAACTGATGGTGAAGACTTTGGAGCCACAAGGAAAGAGGTATGATAATGTGTATATGTTTCTACATGTGGAAAGGAGAAGCTCAAATTGCAAAAACAGGATGATCGACCAAGCTCCATGTTGAAAAGAGCAAGTTCTTTAGAGTTGATATATCATTTGCTTTATTATTCATTCTTTTAACTTTCAGTCATTCAGGAAATCAGACCTCACATCAAGACAGAAAGAATAAAGCCCAGTGCAGCAATTCAACAGCTATGTTATTGGAAGATACGTAACATTGCTCAGGTCTACATTAGATATCATTAGATACATTTGACTTTTATCTTCAGAAAATGTACTTTTGTTTTTCTACTTCTGACAGTAAATAATCTTTTGAGCAAAGATTGCAGGAAGGCCCCTGTAAACTCCAGAAACCTTGATGATTTGCAACCAGTTCAAAAGTATCTTGCATAAAAATGATTACAATTAGGTCTCAAGTGTAAATCTATCTTTCCAATATTTTCAAACTTTTGAATAATTTTAAGGACTTGAAACCCAGCTTTACTTAATGATTTCCAGAATTTTCTTGTGTCAGAACAGAGAAAAAGTTGTATCATATTTTTTATACCCTAGCAATATTTTCATTAAAATAAAGTATGAAATACATATTTACGTTTTACAAAATATTCTGCTATTGTATATTTCACAATGAGAAGTTCCTCACAGGAGGTAAGACGGTGATTTCTGGGCTGGTGTCCAAGGTATCGAGGAGGATACTGCTGTATTCTCTTCCTTGAAAATACTATGATTGTTGGCAAATTCATATAATCACTCTACTTATTATAACTGTGATTGAAATTAAGGTGTGTGAAGTAATAATCATTAGTTAATTAATTCCACATTATGTATGACTTTCCACTATTTTCAAACGTGTTTCCATAGCTTTTGCCCCAAAAGAATTTTAAGGAGGAAAAATGCTTTCTCTATGATCGTACAGTGTGCCGTGCACTCTGAAGATGAATTATGTCCTTAAATATGTATATTATGTGCAAACAATAATGCAAGTTTATCACATATTGCAAGCAGTGGAGTTCTTCATAACTGTGATTCAATGGAATATCTTAATTTTATCACACTGCCACCATGATTCGTAAAAAATATACAAAGATCCATCACAGAAATGAGAAAAATCTCTTCCATCTTCAATAAGTAAAACCAAAAGCAATATGTGCCTAGAGATTAGATCATCTATCAGTTACAATGCATCATTACAGGTTCCCAAACTATGAATATGTAGTTTTCTGAATGGCAAATTTCATGGCTGAGGGAGTGCAGATGAGTTTCCCAGCTCACAATGAGGTCTGTGAAATTTGGAAAGGTTTTGGGCACCTGGGGACTGGATGAAGCATATGGCTCAATATTATTCACATGAAGATTTCAATAAAAAGTATCTCTGGAAGCTGTGGAGCTGCAGCATTAACAAAGGTGTAAGTCTTTAAAACCTATTACCTAACATGGCCACACACTACCGGTTGAGGATTGTCAGTGCGCTGTGAGCTGTAGGCATGGCAAAGGATGACGGTTTCTCTATCTGGTGATAACTCTGAGTATCATTACTCTGATCGTATACCCTTTGGGAAGTCACCCAATGGCCTCAGGCCAATTTTCATATCTACTTTGTCATACCTGGAACTTCACAGTGTAGAGTTGCAAGTGAGCAAGTTACGAGCTGTGTTCCAAAGTCGTTATGTCCCAAAGTGGGTATGTTCTTTTAATGTGCTTCAAAGAAGAAAGACTTCAGGTTGAAATAAGAATATTTATCTTGCTTGGCTGAGCCTGTCAATCAAAAGCATTTATAGAGCTCCCACTGTGTGTGAAGGATCTTATTTGAAGAGAATAAACTCAACTCACAAAGGAAGGAGGCGAGGGCCTCTGACCTCAAAGAGCTACTGTGGGAGAGAAGACAACCAATGAATATACAAGTGTGGCATATTTTTAATTCACCATCCTAGGGATTCACTTCTAGATAACTGAAACACTTTTTTAAACAGACACTTATTTTAGCCATAGTAGCCAAGAAGATGTGACCTCTTTAAGAAAGGACATGCTGCCTACCTGCAAGGAGTGTAATTCTAATAGCCTCTAGCTGTTAGCTTTGTGTGATACCATCCTCAGCTTTCTAGCTGAGGTCACAATATTCTCAGGGCAGCCCCTGGCCAATGACTCTGAGTAAGGCAATGGTACAAGGCCCTGGACACTTCCTCGTAACGGGGGAACTCTTCAGTGGGCAATCTTTGCTCTGGGGACACTATTGGGAGAACTGCATGGAGGTCTAATAATGCTCCTATCCATTCTGCTTCTGCTCTTTTCCTTTCACAGGTATTACTCACAAATAAGGAATCCCTGGGTGGTGCGAACAGTTAACACAGCTGCTAACCAAAAAGTGGGAGGTTAGAATTCCCCCAGAGGCAGGATGCAAAGAATGTGTAGCAATCTACTTCTAAAAAATCTGCCGTTGAAAACCCTATGGACCATAGCTCTACTCTGGCACACATCGGGTATCTGCGAATCGGAGTTGACTCGTTTGTTACTGGTTACTAACCAATAAACCTTTTGCATGTCTATCTCCAACTGTAAGTTTGCTTCAGGGAGAATCCAACTTGCAACAAAGAGCTTTCAAAATTTATTTGTAATATTATTTGGTGATAAAAATGAAGTAATGATACATGCCAGAGCATTCTTGGTCCTTGAAAACATTATGCTAACTGAAAGTAGCCAGTCACAAAAGATTACATATTGTATGATTCAGTTTTTAGGAAATGTCCAGAACAAGCCTGTCTACAGAGGCAAAAAGGGGCTGGGGAGGGGTGGGAAGTAACTGCTAATAGGGTTCTTTTTGGGGTGACAAGAATGAAAATTAGGTTGTGGTGCTGCTTGGCCAACTTTGTAAATATAATGATAGCTGCTGAACTGTATAGTTTAAATGTACTGAATTGTAAATGGGTGAATTTTGTGGTCCATGAATTATTTCAATAAAGCTGTTAAAGCATTTATTTAGTTATGTACCTTCTGGGTTTTAAGAGAAATTATACTTACAACAGTTGCATTAAGGAACCATGGGAGGCCACATGCCCATTCTTTACTGTCACTTCTCAGTGCATGAACACAGAGCAGCCTAACTTTATACATTTGGGGGAACCGAAGTGAAAATGAAACAACCCAATTTGTAAAACTGCAAAGCTAAATTTACATACAAGTCTAAGATTTTAATCTAAAGTTAGAGAAAATGAAAGGCCAAGGCTCTCTGAGACAGAGCTCTCTCACTGCTTAGAAGTTTATTTTTCTATTACTTTTGCCATCAGGATGGATAAAGGTGTTCAGAGTCTGTTGGTTACATAGGTGTATATACACTTCCAAGAGGATGTTTTGGAGACTTTTCTTTTGACATAAAATTGCCAAAGATGCTAAGTATTTCACATTTAAAAGAGAAGTAAGAATCACCTAAAGTAAGGGTGAGACACCTTACTAAGAGAAAGAAAAACTGGCCCTGCCCCCACTAGCTACACATCACCTCTTCTTGGACAATCTCCAGGAGGTAAAAGGTTGTTATAAGCCCTCTGCCCTACAGGAATACATGTTGAGGATGAGAGTCTGTGGTCTCTCCTTGAAGCCAAGAGTGGGGTGTGGAGGTACTGCTGAGAAACTCTTTGCAAGTTCATTCAAAAAAGGGATTTAAGCATTTCATCCCCTGATTAGACGTCTGTATAGGCAGCTGACTAACATATCTGCCTCGGAGCTTGCCTAAATGATGGGAAAAAAGGGTTGGAGATGGTAGAGCTAACACAAAAGATAGTAGAGGACCAGCCTATATTGCCAACGTTTGACATGACCAGGATATATGAGTCTCTGGAGGACTACATGGATTTCTCAGAAGGTAGTTAGAGTTGTAATTCCATCAAAAAGGGCCACATGTAGAGCAGTGGGACTCCAACAGCAAGAACAACATTAGGTTAGATGAAAGTATTTGGGAGAAAAGTTGGGAGAGTTAAAAGGGTGGAATGGGAAGATGATGGAGGAGCTCATGAAGAACTCAGAGCTGTACCCAATGAAAGAGGAATTATGTAAGGCTTGCCTCATAGGGCAAGTCAGTGATAGCCAAAGGACAGCGCATCCTGATGAAGACAGAACTTAATATTCACCCAGTTAAGAGACATTTGTCCTTTACCCATCGCATCCCTCCTCTCAGTCTCTACCACTCAGCAGCTACAGCCTAGAGGTGGGAAGGAATATAGCTATGAGTATTTGAAAAGAACAGCCAGGGCCTGGCCTTCTAGGCCTCCCTAACCATAGCCTCCACTCCCTCTCCACATACGTATCACCGAGCCTTTAATTTACAAGTCTAGCCTGTACAGAGGGAGGTGGAGAGCTTTAAATAGAAACTAAGATTGACTTTTAAAATTGGCATGGACTGTCACTGAAGGAATAGGAAAGTTAGGGAATTTTCCCAAGATGTTTTTAAGTGTTTGAAAAGTAGAACAGCTAAGTGGGAACCAGAAAGTGTAAAAGGTGAATCAATTTTATGTTTATACCACCTTCAAATAGAGATTTCCCAGTAAATCAGCACTCTCTATTGTTCTCATTCTCTCTCTCTCTCACATACATACACACACCCCAAAATAGTCTCCATAAGGCCACAGATAATTAGTTTCCTGCTATTAAATGGTCACTGTTGGATGATTCAAAACAAATGGACCTAACTAATGTGAGGTTGGTGTCCCACAGTGGTGCAAACAGTAAACACGCTCAACTGCTAACCAAAAGTTTGAAGGGTTGAGTCCACTTAGACACTCCTCAGAAGAAGGGGCTGGCAATCTACTCCCAAAAATCAGCCATCAAAAACCCTGTGGAGCACAGCTCTACTCTGGCACATATGGGGTCACTATGAGTCAGAATCAACTCAACAGCCAATGGTTTTTAATGTGAAGTGACTTAATGAAAGACTTTAAAAATACTATGCATCATTTCAAATATTTGACATTCTAAAATGCTATTACTGAGACCTTACCCAACTATATTAAGTGTTCATTGTATTAGAGTATTCATCCTTAATTTCTCCCTGGCACTACCTTAGATACGAGAGAGGCATTTTTGCTAGTGAATTACCTAAATAGAAATTTAAGTAATATTTGGAAGAATATGCAACATTAAATAGATATATTCACATGTATGTGGAAATTCCCAGTCCCTTGCAAGTTTCATGTCCACATTATCCTGCAGCTGAAGAGGTGGGGAGTCTGTCTTCTTAGGGATCTTCTGCAGGGCCTCAGATGGCAAACTCAAAGCCTGCCCTTGCAGAATTCATAGGTAGATCAGTCCATTGCCTATCTTTAGCCCCAGCTGTCTATTTTGTTCCCTGGGGGATGCTGAATTTATAATTCAGACCTCCCAACTATCTAAAAGTAATAAAGGAGAGAATTTTACTTTACTCTGTGGGATATCATCTTTGCAGAGGGTATCTTCTCCCTCTCTTCCTTTATACTTTAACTGGCCTGCTAGACACTTTTGGTCTCTCCAAGGTCCTCTATTCCTCAACAGGCCTCCAAAGGTAGATCTTTCTTTCCACTCAATCTCTTACCCTTATGCCCTTCTCTTTTCTAATTTCCGGCATGACAGCAGCCACATTATGTCTACAAGTGTGGCTTTCACATCCCTCCAATGCCTCAGCTTTGTTTTTGTTCACACTATTCTCATCCTATATGGCTATTCTATCAATCTATATACCTATACGACTATCCTACCTTCCACATTTTTTCATGAATACATTTATTAGCCATCCTTCTGACCTGCATTCATACCATCCTCTTATTCTTAAACTCCTTGAACTCCTTTTAGAGTCATTCTCTGTAGTCCAAAATAGCAGAGTGCTTGAATATGTTCAGTCGTTTGTCCCATCACACTCTAGCATGTTATATCAGTAAATGATACTGACACAATGTCTTTTAATAAATTTTTTCATGTGTTTATCTCATGTGTGCCCATCTAAACTGTAACCTACTACACCATCTTGTATCAGAACCTACCAATACCCAAATGCAGAATTCAGGTCATATAAACTAATGATTTAATCTTTACAAAAATCCACAGAGAGTTGGGTCAGAATCATTGTATATTAAGTCTTTATTACTACCACCATCTAATTTTGGTTTCCCAGAATGGAGCCTGCAGTTAAACAATCAAAACTGCTTATTTTACTCAATCAATAGTCTCTGCTACTTGGATCAGCACAATTAACAACACTACGCTTTTCAGATCACATTTCCTTAAATTCATTCTTTAAGCAAAACACCAATTAGCTTCCTATTATAGACAATTAAAAAAATCTGCACACTAATTTAACATCCTCTCTACTCAATTTGAATCTACGAATATTCAAAAGGAAACTGCAATAAAAATCTTGGGGGTAATATGTTTCTATTTTTCCCTAATGTAGTAAGAAATTACTCTTGAAAACCCCTGCATCACACACATTTCCATTCTCTCACTCACTTAAGTAGAGACAGAGAGTAGCATCTCAGCCCAGCGACATCAAATGTATTGAAATAAAAAGAATGAACATTTGAAAGAGCAACTGAAATTAACCCACGGACTCATTTCTATATTTTGGGAAACCTTAGTCATATCCCATATAGCAAGAAAATTTACATCAGTTATTATCATGATCATCAAAACCAAAAGCTTCCTGGGA
This sequence comes from Elephas maximus indicus, assembly GCF_024166365.1. Taxonomy (NCBI): domain Eukaryota; kingdom Metazoa; phylum Chordata; class Mammalia; order Proboscidea; family Elephantidae; genus Elephas; species Elephas maximus. Next base: position 25,246,529 of record NC_064841.1, read on the forward strand.
GAAGCACCAAGCAATGAGCTTCTTAAGGGAAAAAAACTGGGTTCTATTTGTTTCTGTATCCCCCATACCTACAGCAATATTTGACCATGCATATCTTAATAACAGTGTGGATGAACGATTAAGTCCTCACATGAAGCAAATAATCTTTACCTTATCTCCTAATCATTCTTTAAACCCAGTCAGTCACTAAATGTTGTATGTTCTACCTCCCAAATGTCTCCGGGAATTTCCACTTCTCTTAAAAGCTACACAAAATTCTGAGTTTTCTCCTCTCAAAGTCTTATGACAATCTCTCCAATAGTTTCTTCCCTTGTACCATTAAAAAAAAAAAAAGAACCTTCTAAATAACAGGACAGAGATATCACAGTCCTACTTCCATACCTCCACTAGCTGTGGTTTGTGTATACAATATAAACATCTTAGTAAAACACACAAGGTCATGATTTGTCTTTAATCTAGTTCCTGCTCATATCTGGCCATTCCTCCCCAAATCTCTTGTATCCTACGTATCAGCAACACCCGGTGTCTCACTACACACTAAAAAAGCCATGCTCTGGTATGCCTTTGAACTTCTGCATATTACCTTTCCCCATCTTTCATTCATTCAGCAACAATCATGTCCCTGGTCCTGCACTGGGTGCTAGGTAGAAATGTATATTGTACTCAATAATAAATCCTTATTTTATATAAATACATAATTCTCACCCAACTTCCTCAGACAGAAGTGGATATGTTCTTATTATATTTTAATTTTAACTCTAATTTTTGTGTATTTCAAGTATTTATTTATATCAATATCTCCTCATGAGACCAGGGGCTTTGCTTCTCATCCATATTCCTGACACCCAGAAGAGTGCTGGGCTTTCAGAAAATATTTAATAAAAAGAATACAACGAATAAATGAACAAAATGATAGAAATAAATATCCAGATATCTGAATAAAAAAAGAACTTCAATAATTCAGACTATACAATTTCTAAAACTAATTGTGGTTTAAACAAGGTCTGGACAGAAATTTATGAAGTTTATCGTATTTGAACAAAACGTGAAGGAGAGAAACAGGCTTTGCGAGGCCGAACATGGCTGCCCTCATGCTTTCAGTTAGTTCACTGCTGCTTTTGCTAGTTCTCTTCTGTTTTCCAAGCCCTGTTACGACCTACAGCCCTGATGGCACAGTGGTTAAGAGTTATGACTGCTAACCAAAAGGTCAGCCACTGCTTGGAAATGTTATGGGACAGTTCTACTCTGTCCTATAGGGTTGCTATGAGTTGGAATCGACTCAATAGCAACAGGTTTGGTTTTTGGTTTGGTTACGTGATCTTGCTGAGGTGGTCTTATACAACTCTCTGGCCTGTGGCCACTTTTGTCCTTGACCAGTATAAAACCTCTGCCCCTTCCCCCTACTGCTGGGTATGGAGATCTGCTTTGGTCCTCCTGCTGCCAGGAAGCACTGCTTCGGTACATAAATCTCCCTAATAAAGACCCCTTCACTGCCACATTGGAGTTTTCTCCCTCTTTCTTTGGTCTCTCAGCACCCTCCATTTTTGGAGGCAAATTTCAAGTTACTGGTCCGTGCCTGGACAAAGGGTTTGATTACAACGTATTTTGGAAAGGTAGTAAAAGGAATATTAAAATTACTATAGTTAACAGTGTTAAGCATCTATAAACAATTTAAATGAAATGTTTACTTCTTAGTGCAACTTACGTATTCCTTAATATAAATAACCTACTCAATTATATTAGTGTCTCAAGGACCTCAATATATGACTGAGGAAGGGCTGCCTCCTCAAAGTAGAGTCGACCTACTGTAGTCAAGCTTTCAGGACCTTCGTTTGCTGCTGTGGCATGACTCAAAATAAGAAGAAACAGCTGTAAACATCTGTTAATAACTGGAACATGGAATGTACAGAGTATGAATCTAAGAAAATTGGAAGTCACCAAAAATGAAATGGAACACATAAAGATCGATATGCTAGTGGACTGGTACTAGACATTTTGAATAAGACAATCATAGGGTCTGCCATGCTGGGAATGACAAATTGAAGAGGAATGGCATCCCATTTTAAGATCTGTCCTGAGGGATAGCACTGCTAATCATAGGATAATATCTACATGCCTACAATGAAGATCAGTTAATATGACTTCTATTCAAACTTATACACCAACCTCTAATACCAAAGATGAAGAAATTAAGGTTTTTTTTTTTTACCACCTTCTGCAGTCTAAAATTGATCAAACATGCAAACAAGATGCATTGATAATTAGTGGTGATTGGAATGAGAACACCGGAAACAAAGTAGAAGTGCTTGCATTTGGAAAATATGGTCTTGGTGATAGAAATGACGCCTCACATCACATGACAGAATTCTGCAAGAACAACAACTGCTTTATTGCAAATACCCTTTTTCAACAACATAAATGGTGATTATACACATGGACTTTGCCAGATGGAATACACAGGAATCAAACCGACTACATCTGTGGAAAGAGACAGTGGAAAAGCTCAACATCGTCAGTCAGAACAAGGTCAGGGGCCTGCTGTAGAACAAACCATCAATTACTCATATGCGAGCTCAAGCTCAAGCTGAAGAAAATTCGAACAAGTCCACGAAAGCCAAAGTATGGCCTTGAATATGTCCCACCTGAATTTAGAGACCATTTTAAGAATGGATTTGACAAATTGAACACCAATGACCAAAGACCAGATGGGTTGTGAAATGATATCAAGGACATCATACATGAAGAAAGCAAAATGTCATTAAAAAGACAGGAGAGAAAGAAACTACCGAAATGGATGCCAGAAAATACTCTGAAACTTGCTCTTGAACATCGAGTAGCTAAAATGAAAGGAAGTAATGATGAAGTAAAAGAGTTGAACAGAAGATTTCAAAGGGTGGCTTGAGAAGACAAAGTAAAGTATTATAATAAAATGTGCAAAGGCCTGGAGATAGAAAATCAAAATATAAGAACACGCTGGGCATTTCTCAAGCTGAAAGAACTGAAGAAAAAATTCAAGCTTTGAGTTGCAATATTGAAGGATTCTACTGGGAAAATATTAAATGATGCCTGAAGCATCAAAAGAAGATGGAAGGAATACACAGAATCACTGTATTGAAAAGAATTGGTCAATGTTCAACCATTTCAAGAGGTAGCATATGATCAGGAACTGATGGTACTAAAGGAAGAGTTCCAAACTGCCCTGAAGGCACTGGCTAAAAATAAGGCTCCATGAATAGACAGAACACCAATTGAGATGTTTCAACAAATGGATGCAGCTCTGGAGGTGCTCACTTCTCTATGTCAAGAAATGTGGAAGACAGCTACCTGGCCAACTAACTGGAAGGGATCCATATTTGTACTCATCCCAAAGAAAGGTGATCCAATAGAATGCAGAAATTATCAAATAATATCATTAATATCACACACAAGTAAATTTTTGCTGAAAATAATTCAAAGCAGTTGCAACAATATATCAACAGGGAACTGCGAGAAATTCAAGCTGGATTCAAAGAAGATGTAGAACAAGGGATATCATTGCTAATGTCAGATGGATCATGGCTGAAAGCAGAGAACAGCAGAAAGATGTTTATCTGTGTTTTATTGACTATGCAAAGACATTTGACGGTGTAGATCATAACAAATTATGGATAACATTGTGAAAAATGGAAACACTTAATTGTGCTCACGAGGAGTCTGTACACAGTCCAAGAGGCAGTTGTTCAAACAGAACAAGGGGATACTGCATGGTTTAAAGTCAAGAAAGATGGGTGTCAGGGCTCTAACCTTTCGCATACTTATTCAATCTGTACACTGAGCAAATAATCCAAGAAGCTGGACTACATGAAAAAGAACAGGGCATCAGGACTGGAGGAAGATTCATTAACAACCTGTGACATGCAGATGACACAATTTTGCTTGCCGAAAGTGAAGAGAACTTGAAGCACGTACTGATGAAAATCGAAGACCACAGCCCTCAGTATGGATTACACTTCAGCATAAAGAAAACAAAAATCCTCACAACTGGACCAGTAAGCAACATCATGATAAATGGAGAAAAGATTTAAGCTGTCAAGGATTTCATTTTACATGGATCAACAATCAACCCCGAAGGAAGCAGCAGTCCAGAAATCAAATGATGCATTGCACTGGGCAAATTGGCTGCAAAAGATACCTTTAAAGTGTTAAAAACCCAAAAGGTCACTTTAAGGACTAAGATGTACCTGACCCAACCCATGGTGTTTTCAGTTGTCTCCTATGCATGTGAAACTTAGACAGTCAATAAGGAAGACCAAAAAAGAATTGATGTCTTTGAATTATGGTGTTGTTGAAGAAATTGAATATGCCATGGACTACCAGAACAACAAACAAATGCGTCTTGGAAGAAGTATAGCCAGAATGTTCATTAGAAGCAAGAATGGCAAGACTTTGTCTCACATACTTTGGACATGTTATCAGGAAGGACCAGTCCCTGGAGAAGGACATCATGCTTGGTAAATTAGGGGGTCAGTGAAAAAGAGGAACACCCTTAAGGAAATGAACTGACACAGTGGCTGCAACAATGGGCTCAAGCATAACGATTAGGAGGATGGTGCAGGACCAGACAGTATATCATTCTGTTGTATATAGGTTTGCTATGAGTCGGAACCGACTGGACAGCACCTGTGGTGTGATTGATTACGGATTCATTATTTTTGTGTGGCTTTTCTAAGCAATGTCTTATAACTGCCACCCAAGTGGTTGGGCAGGACTGTGTGATAGGGTAATCCAAGGTGGTTGGTCAGTTTTACCTTAAAAGAGAGCCAATTCTAGAGCTCAGGATAGGATCCCACCACCACCACCACCAAGGAAGGAAGCAACCAGCAGTAGAGACACAGCAGGAGACAGCACGTCAGGCTTCCTGGCCCATGGAGAGAGAAAGCTGAGTGCCTTTGGGCGGAGACTGAGGGCCAGGGAGAAGTGTGCCTGAGAGCATAGCTGGGGAGAGGCTATCCTGATGGAAGAACTTTATCCTGGCTGTTCTTGAGCCTGAATTGTAACTGTTACTTCCCTAATAAACCCCATAAAATGGTCTGTGAATTCTGTGTGGCCATTGCAATGAATTATCGAAACCAGCAGAGAGTTCTGTGGGAGGGACAACTGGTGTCAGATTGATAGAGATGGAGGAGAGAGGTGGCATGTCTGACTTCCACCTCATGGGAATTAGCCTTGGGCTGTTGATCCTGGCTGTCGTTACCTCTTGTGGGGTTGAAGGAGATCAGACACTGCCCCCACACAGTTTTACAACACCTAACAACAATGTTTTAAATTGCTTTTTCACTAAACCTGCAATCAATTTATCTATCAATTATTATCAATCTTACCTAGATTGATATGAGAAGTAAGGAAATTACCCAAGTTCACACAGACTTAGACTGCAGACCTCCAGACTTTCAATGTTGTGCCATTCTCACCAACTTAATGTCTTAAAATTTGTTGACTGATCAACACTAATGATTACACATCACTTTTTCATCAGCTATTAGATTCTCTTCCAAATTGGCAGGCACTCAGTATATCTAATACTAAGTTTCTAGTGTCTCCATTTTAACTCACAGTGCTAACATTCCTCAGAGGAAGGTGTGTGCGTTAGTTATACAGTCCATTTCCTGCACATGCATGTATGTTTGTATGATTTGTGATTTGGCTAAATGAGTGTCCAGGTGGATATGACATTGATACATAATTATTAAAGATGGGCACTGAATAGTTTATACAGTAATATTTATTGGAAAATATATAATTTTTTTTAAAATATAATTACTGTCTCTTGTAAAATAACATGGAGACGTCTATCACCTAAAATTTGGTATTAGAGAAACAAAAGATTTTTAACTTCAATAAGTAAAGACAATAGATTTTAACTTCAGTAAGTAAAGACAATGGTTTGGATTTAGGTTAAAGACTGGTAGTTATTTCTTTATTTTTCAAAGAAATGAAAGAAAACAGTATATAAGAAATCAGAAAGAAAATTATAATTATTTCCAGAATAGTAAAATGAAGGCTCCTCAAAAGTAAAAAAAATAAAATGTTACTAAAAAAAAAAAAGTGAGAATATAGAAACTTCCAAAATACTTTTTTTTTTTTTTTTTTTTTACCCAATGCAATGCATCATTTGATTTCTTGACTGCTGCTTCCATGGCTGTTAATTGTGGATCCAAGTAAAATGAAACCCTTGACAACTTCAATCTTTTCTCCATTTATCAAGATGAAATTAAAGGTAAAATATATTAATTAAAAATATAGCATCATTAATATACAAATTTAAAGTTTTTTGGAAATAACATACAGCAAACTTAAAAAATAAAAAAGGTGATACAGTAACCAAAGATTTTAAAAGTTCAATTATATGATAATAAAGTGGGAAACTTCAATCAAATATATAATTTTTCTATATTAGCACATTTCAGTAATTGAGAGGACTGTTAAATAATCCATTCCACCAAAGAAACCAAAATCTGAAGGATTAGCAAACTTTTTCAGACTTTTAACCATATCCTATAATTTGCTCATATCAGAAAAATGCAGTAATATGCCATATTTGTTCTATGAGAAAAATAAAAATACGATTGTAAAAAATAGTAAATATATCTCCAAATAGTAAACTAATGCTGGTAAACAGCAACAACTGATTGAGCACTTCATTTGAGTCAAATCTGACTTAATCTGCACAACTACCCTGTGTTAGGTTTTATAACTTTACAAACGAAGGGACTGAGCTCAGAGTTAGTATTCCATGCCCAAGGTCATCAGCAATAACTAGCAGACTAAAATATAAACCCTATTTTATTTTATTCAAAAGTTCATTTTCTTAATCACTAAATTGTACTATTTCCCAGCTAAAGACATTATTATTATATCATCTATTTATGCTAATTTATAAAAATTCATTATTATGATTTTCTCACTGAATGCAGTGCCAGGAAAAACACAGTTTCAAGTCAATTTATCAATCTCCTACTCACAGAAACCAAAATGGAATTGCTAAAGTTAAAGTAAATAAATACAGGTAGTGCCCAGGTTACAAACATCTGACTTACGGACAACTCATACTTGCCCTTTAATGCTGTGTAAATTCGCCCTCACTCTGAAACAACTGCACCAACCCCTACTGGCAACAATTTCTTTATCTCAGTCTCCCTCACTTGATCCATGTGTAGCTTTTAAATCATTTAAAAGTCTTCAAGCCTTTTCTTGCACAAAAATACACGTAAGGCTAAATAAGAACCATATGCACCTGTTCTGACTTACCTACAAATTTGACTTAACGATATAGTTAGGAACAGATTTTGCTCACAGCCTGGGGACCGCCTGTAGTAATTTAGCAGAAAGATTTCTGAGTACTCTGGGATAAGATTTCTCTTTTCTCTACATCCACCAATATGTTTGGGTGACTAGCTTCCCTTAGGTCTCTTACTTAACCTACATCAAAATGTTCCAGGCTAGAACCGAGCTAACGGGTTCTAATATCCATTGCCATGGAGTCAATTCCAACTCAGAGCAACCCTGTAGGACAGAGTAGAACTGCCCCATAGGGTTTTCAAGGTTGTAATCTTTATGGAAGCAAACTGCCACATCTCTCTCCTGCAGAGTGGGTGGTAGGTTTGAATCACCGACCTTTCGGTTAGCAGCCAAGTGCTTTAAGCAGTGTGCCACCAGGGCTCCTACAGGTTCTTAAAAAAAAAAAAAAAAAAACCACTTTTGTCAAGTTGATTCCAACTCATAGTGACCCTAGAGGGCAGAGTAGAACTGCCCCACAGAGTTTCCAAGGAGCGCCTGGTGGGTTTGAACTGCTGACCTTTTGGTTGGCAGCCATAACACTTAACCACTATGACACCAGCATTTCCAAGGTTCTAAATGGTCACTTTATTTCCATATTTCTGTTGTATGGGCAGCTGCTTTATTTGCTGGCCCATATTACAGCCACAAACTTGTTTAGATCAGAACCAAACCTTTGCATTTTACTCCCAATAGAATAACTACATTTGCATTCATTGCACAATCGCTCAGGTTTACATTAGCACCTTCATAGGAAAAGAAAAATACGTGAAGAATTCCTCTATTAAGCCTAGATGCTTCCGATAATATACATTTGAGGGAGTGAGAAAAGAGGATCAGAAAACAGAAGTTCCAAGAGAAAGTCAAACCTTGGACATTTACGTGAACATGTCTCAATACCAGGAACTGTCTCTCTTAAGTACACGTGGTAGCCCTGGCCAGGCCAGTCAGGTTCAGCCCTTCTGGCATGTGTCTGCCAGAGCACAGCCTCCCACTGAGCATCACAACAGAAGTAGACAAGATCCTAGCAAGAGCCTGTCTAATCAACACCATGTAACTTTCGGACATTGCAGCATGATGATGCTTGATTGGCAATAAGAAATTTTACTCAGTAGTTGAATGTTAGAGACAGGCTGTTTTTGCAATGGTAGGTAATATGCTAATGTTTCAAATGATGTGGTTATTGGTAAAAGGGGCTTCTTAAGGGTATCTTGAAGAATCCCACACAGGACAGGAAAATTAGCCTTGCCATCAACTTGACCATGTCTCAAACCAGGAAATAGGGAGATTTGATAAGTCTGATATCCCTGATATAATTTGCTATTAAAATAATCCTTCATAATAAACGGCAGTCTACTCTAACTTCTAGAAGACACTACGATCAAAGTGCTCATTTGTGCTTATTTTTATCAAGCTTTAAGTCCTTCAGAAAATTCAAGTCCATGCATTCTCAAGAGGACATGTGGGAATGGATGAAAAGCTGTCACCTCTACCTGGTCAAACAACAGATCTGCCATCCAATGCTGCATAGGTTGTGCACTACACAATTTCAAGCAGCACCATTCACATGGCCAAAAAAAAGATGAGTGGCACTCCCAGGAGTCATGTAGTACAGAAAACACATAACTGTATATACTGGCCCTGGCCAAGATCCACAAGTAGTGGGGAAACTTCTGTCTGGTCAGTTCTCAATATGCTACTTTATGTTATCTACCCTCTAGTAGAGGGCAGGGAAACCCTGGTGGCATAGTGGCTAAGTGCTATGGCTGTTAACTAAAAGGTCGGCAGTTCGAATCCACCAGGCACTCCTTGGAAACTCTATGGGCAGTTTTACACTGTCCTAGATGGAATCAACTTGACTGCAATGCTTTTTTGAGTAGAGGGTAGAGATTTTTGTCTATTTTATTCTGGGATACATTCCAAGTACTGAAACAATGTCTGTTCCAAAGTAGACTCTCAATAAATATTTGTTGAGGACCCTAAATTCAGAGAACAGGGAGGAAGGTTCAACTAGTCTTTAAATAAAGAGAATACTGGAAAGAAGTTGTCATAGATTGAATTGTGTCCCCCAAAAACATGTGTATCAATTTGGCTAGGCCATGATTCCCAGTATTGTGTGATTGCCCACCATTCTGCCATCTGATGTGATTTTCTTTTGTATTCTAATGCCTATCTCTATGATATTGATGACACAGGATTAGCGGCAGTTATGTTAATGAGGCAGGACTCAATCTACAAGAGCAGGTTGTACTTAAACCAATCTCTTTTGAGATATACAAGAGAAAAGCAAGCAGAGAGACAGGGAGATCTCATACTTCTAAGAAATAAGAGGCAGGAGACCGGTGCGTCCTTTGGAACTGGGGTCCCTGCACTGAGAAGCTACTCAACCAGGGGAAGACGGATGACAAGGACGTTTCTCCAGAGCTGATGGAGAGAGAAAGCCTTCCCCTGGAGCTGGCACCTTGAATTCAGACTTCTAACCTCCTAGACACAGAGAATAAATTTCTCTTTGTTAAAGGCATCCACTTGTGGTATTTCTGTTATAGCAGAACTAGATGACTAAGACAGAAGTTATGACAATAAAAGAAGCCATAATCATGTTCTAAGTGGTTTGTAGGTCTCCTTTGCAGTGGGTACCCTTTGATGTTGCCTGAAAAAGAAACTACTTAGTTCATAGCTTTGCTTATTGAAACATAATGTGTGCATATAAGACAGCCCCACCCACCCCTTACCTTTATTTCATTACTGACTCACACCTCACGAGAGCCTAAGGGATAAACTGAAGAGAGCGATGTGTGAAGCATCCAGTAAGAAATGAGGTGTGGACCAAAAATGCTTGTGGCACACACATCTTTAAGAAAGAGTGACTGTGAGGACATATCAGGCTGCATCTAAATGGCCACTTCATGGGCCAAGAGTCACATCAAAGGAATGGGTGGTGACTGAATTTTGAAAAGCAAAACTGACCCAAGAAGGTAACATGATTGCATAATGATACCCAAACAGGAAGAGAAAGAACAAGGATGGTATAAGTGCGTATCCTCCAGGGAAAGTAGATGCCTCTTCCCTTTAGAACTATCTCTGAAATTAATATGGACGTATATTAATAGAATAGCAATTTGTGGTCAAAACATCCAAACTTTTGAAACTGTTGAGGGGTGCTTATCTAAAATGGTCCTGAGGTAACCCAACAGTGCACATAAGGTTGCTTTACCTACAAGAGCTCTAATTATGTCTAGCTGTTCCCTGAGGGCTCTGTATATGAGTATCATTCAAACTGGCAATAGAAATTTACTCCTCGAGTTTGGTGCACAGGACCAGGGGGCCTTTCTCTCTCCTCTGATTACTTTTCTCACCGTCACCCTGTCAGGTGAGGATATCACATTCATTTGGCAGGCAGGTGTTATATAGTGAGAAAATTCAAGTGATAGAAAATAATACAGAACAATTTCTTATGTTATCCTTTTGCAAACAAATGGCATTCTACTGTATGATATAAAAACCTTTCATCTGCCACCAAAAACCAAATCCAAAACAATTGCCCTCTAGTTGATTCTGACTCACAGTGACCCTATAGGACAGAGTATAAGCACCCCATAAGGGTTTCCACGGAACGCCTGGTGGATTTGAACTGCTGATCTTTTGGTTAACAGCATTAGCTCTTAACCAGTACACCACTGGGGTTTCAAAGTTGCCCTAAATCCTGTATTCAAAAATAAATAACAAAGATTCACCTAAGGTTCAAAGATTTTGAACCTAAGCAATATTGCTGTCAATTAGCCTAGAAAAGACCAGATAAGACTGGTGTTCTCTTACTGCTGGTAATGAAAGTTGTTATTAACTTGACTTTAGATGACACTACAAATCTAAGTGGAGCCCTAGTGGTACAGTGGTTAAGAGCTTGGCTGCTAAACAAAAGGTTGGCAGTTCAAACCCACCAGCTGCTTCTTGGAAACCCTATGGGGCAGTCCTCCTCTGTCCTATATGATCACTTTGAGTCAGAACTGACTTGACAGCACCTAACAACAACAACATAAATCTAAGGACTTCACAAAAAGATGCATATTCCTTACAACATATTTGAACGAACTTCCCCATGTAGTGTAGTATCTAATATCTTCAAGTGGGTCCAGTTTAGCCAAGGGGTGTGTGTGTGTGTGTGTGTGTGTGTGTTTTATTCCTGTTCCAATTAAATCACTCAGTTAGCTTTTATTTTTCTGGCCATTTAATGCCTCTCTTTTCATGCTGCCTTAGAAATAGAAAGAAACAAAGATGGTAGGAAGTAATTTGCACATATACAACTTCCACATTCTCTCTAACAATTTTTTTCTCTATTTACTTTAGCATACAAATGAATTTCCCATCATCCAACTCTTCTCCCAATACATGCCCTCATCTTCACCTACCCAAACATTACTTACTGGTGGCCTATCTCATTATGGATCAAAGTTTCTGTAAATTAATTTCTAAGACCTAAGTGTCAATTTCAACCTTTGAAAAGCAGTGTAATGTGTGCTTTCTATGTCTGCTTTTCATTTCTAAGTTTTGGGAATGTGAGTTAATTGCACATGTCATACAATAGCTGCCTTGATTAAGACTGAATTAAGACAAAAGATTGTGAACTGTGGTACATATGAACATAGTTACTACCTTTTGGTAATCTACCAGGTGAGTGAATAATAATGTTTAATCTTAACTTTGATGAAAAATATTGGATAGTAGAAAGGAGGTGGTTGATAGTCCTGGCTCCAGCAGTAATTACTACTGTGTTCTTGGCAAATGTTTCAGCCTGGAGAGTTGGATTAGATGATTTCCAAAGCCTCTTCTACTTTAAAGACTCTGTTGCCCTATCTCCTCTTTCTCAGCCTCAATTTCGTATTTAAAATGGGTGCAGGGGTTGTTTATTGAACTTTAGGCTCCAACAATCTCTAAGATGATATGGCTCTAAAACTGGGATTTTAAATTTTTTTGGAGTTTTCCAGCAAGAATGGAAAACTAGAAAACTGATGTATAAACCACACACACACACACACACAGAGACACACACAAATCCAATTTCAAATTATTTTCACTCTACAATATTTATCAACTTGACCATTTTCATAGATATTTTTCATTTTCTTACCCCATTAACACTAGATACATTTGCAAATTCACTGAACTTTCCTTGCTGCAGCTAAAGAATGAGTTCATGATAAATGATACGTCAACATTTTTCTCTCTTAATAATCTGCTTCAGCGCATAAAGTCCTAAGATTTTATTGTATTAATTATTATACCCATATATCCCTCTGAACAGAAGTGGAAATTTAAATTCATGAATATTCTCAAGGTACAAATTAAATCTATAGATCAATGCTGAACATATAATTTAATAAAATGAGGTCAATACAATGTTTTTAGAGAATTTGCTTATATTAGGCTCAACAGTTGTAACTTACAAACTAGAAACAAAACCAGAGGCAAAGTAACTGTTTATTGGTTAAATTCTCCTGAAATTGTGGCTTTGCTTCTTTACTCTCAATCATTATTTGAAACTTCCCTCTTAAATCAAGACACTTCAAATATTACACTGTAATTGATACATAAACCCACCACTGTCGAGTCGATTACGACTCATACGACCCTATAGGACAGAGTAGAACTGCCCCATAGAGTTTCCAAGAAGCGCCTGGTGGATTTGAACTGCTGACCTTTAGATTAGCAGTTGTAGCACTTAACTACTATGCCACCAGGGTTTCCAATTGATACATATGATATAGTAAATTTTACACTGTAATAATATATCCCAGTTATTAAAATTTTTTAAAATATTGATTTTTTTAAAGCTATGGCATTAGATGAGACTTTTCCATTAAATAGACTGTTAATGCAAATACTTAAGTTACCACCTGTTATCTAGTGAGTATCAGTCATCAATCTGATTTTCTAAATAATAAGTTTTCAATAAACTTGGAGTTGATGTTGCAGAATTGCCTCAGTATGACTCTGAGAGAATGTATTATCACCATGAAGTACATCCATACATCAAAGGGCTCCAATTTTTACTTTGAAAGCCCTGGATACAAAATATTCCAATAGCTTTTTTCCATTCATTCCTTTCCCTTAGTAACTGGAATAGACCTAGCCCTGGCCCAGGGAAAAGGGAAAGAAGCTTATTTAACTCAATGATCGTTCAGTGTCAAGTTTTGTTTTTAGATGGCAAAGTAGTACAGTGATATTTTAAGGATGGTGGACTCTACAGTTGGCCAAATTTAACTTAGAATCTGACTTCCACCACTGAGATCTTGGGCAAATTATGTAAACTCTAACCCTCAATCTCCCCATCTGTAAAATGGGAACAGTATCTTTTCAAAGAGTTGTAAGGAAGATGAAAATAAGATAATGCATATGAATTACTTAGTGGAGTACCTATCACTCAGTGAGCAGATGAGTAAAGGACAGATACTGATATGATTATTTTATGCTGTATTTGATTTAAGCTATTTAATTTTATTTAATTCTTAAAATCAGCCCTGAAGGAAGGTACCTTACCTTCATTTGATAGATAAGGAAATTAAGGTACAGAAGTTTATGGGATTTTTTAAGACAAAGAGGCAGCGTATAAAGGACCTGCATTTCTTCCAGCAACCATGCCTGTCAAGGTCTAAGTCAGAAATACCAAACTATGATAAAACTGGAGCAAATGACCACATGTTTATGAATAACCTTGCTGGCTCAGTGGTTAAGCACTCAGCTGCTAACAGAGGGGTCAGCGGTTCAAACCCACCAGCCTGGTCCACAGGAGAAAGGTATGGCAACCTGCTTCCTTAAAGATTTACAGCCTTGGAAACCCTATGAGGCAGTTCTACTCTGTCCTACAGGGTCTCTATGAGTTGGAATCAACTGGACAGCAACAGGTTTGAGTTTGGTTTATATACTACAGTCAATACCTCAAATTATGCCCTATCTTATATTTGCACGAAGATGAGCTTTCTTCATTCCAAATCAAACTAACCACTAGTCCAGATTTTAGGCCGTTTTCATTTTGAATTGACACATGTTTTCTTCACTCCAAATTAGCTGTACATCCAACGAATTGCATCAGTAAGTGACTAATTGGTAGGTAGCTGTGTGAGCAATTATCTGATTTGCACATGGAAGTGATGTTTATTTCAAGTGTACTTGTAATCCAAGCTTTAGAAATTTGGCTTAAAGGTTCAGGAAGACAAGCTGAATCAAGGTCATATTATCCTTATTTAAAAGCCATAAATGAATAGAGTATAAATAAGTCATTGTGATATGCTACCTCCAGTAGGGTAAAGATCTCAATGTATCCTCAAATTGTCTACTTCCTTCTTAGCACTTTCCACTAATTTATTAAAAATTATAATCAAATGTCAGAATTTTGTAAATATCAAAACCTTAAGCTGAACTTTGTCAGATCATCCAGCCAACAAAGAAAAGTGGTGGTAGCCTAGCCATGAAATTACAAAAGCCTGAATAATCATTTCAAGATTTGAATGAAGGAAAAATAACCTAGTAATCTGGCAATCTTACTGTAATCACATAACAGTGATCTTCTTTAGCATTTAAATACAGGGCAGATGGAAAAAAAAGAAAGAAAGAAAAAAAAGATTTAACTCCTAATCTTTTTTTAAATTTTTATTGTGCTTTAAGCAAAAGTTTATAAATCAAGTCAGTCTCTCATACAAAAATTTATATACACCTTGTTATATACTCCTAGTTGTTCTCCCCCTAATGAGACAGCACACTCCTTCTCTCCACTCTTTATTTCTGAGTCTATTCAGCCAGCTTCTGTCCCCCTCTGCCTTCTCATCTCCCCTCCAGACAGGAAACTCCTAATCTTTTTAAGCAGGAAACTTCATTTAGAATGGTTGTAATGATGAATTTAAGAATTGTTTTAATTATACGATTCTTCCCCTCTGTGATATTAACTTTATGTGAAGGTATTTGGTAGATGTGTGAAAACATTTATAATTGGCTGATTCTAAGTAAAGGAGATTATCCTCTATAATGTGGGTGGGCCTGATCCAATTAGTTGAAGGCCTTATGAGAAAAAACTGAGGTTTCTGGGGAGGAAGGAATTCGGCCTAAAGGCTGTAACATAGAAATCCTGCCTGAGTTTCCACCCTTCCCCACATATTTTGTACTCAAGACTGCAACACAAACTCTAACCTGAATTTCCAGCCTGCTGGCCTGCCCTACAGATTTTAGATATGCTCGTCTCCTCAATCGCATGAGCCAGTTCCTTAAAATTTTCTCTCTCTGTTATTGGTTCTGTTTCTCAGGAGAATCCTGAGTGATGTATTCTCTCTCCTCCAAATTTACATCCCTCTCCTTCACTTCACACCTCCTAAAAAAAATGGGGGAGGGGGGAACATAGGGATATATTTTACAATATACTGAATCACATATTCCTGTTTTTTTTTCCCAAAACTTGTCCAAGTATGTTGTCTTTCTCAAGATTATTACAAAAAAATTATTTCTGATTATTGCATGCTAAATGTAAGGAAAGTTTTAAATGCTAAATTCTTATTATGTTATAAGTGACTTTGTGGTCATTTAAAATTTTTCAACATGTGTATATCAGGAGGAAATCCTGGTGGTGTAGTGGTTAAGTGCTACAGCTGCTAACCAAAAGGTTAGTAGTTCGAATCCACCAGGCGCTCCTTGGAAACCCTATGGGAGAGTTCTAGTCTCACCTATGGGGTCGCTATGAGTTGGAATCGACTTGACGGCAATGGGTTTTAGGTGGGTTATATAGGTCCCAAATAGAAGATATTTGTTTCAAAAGATCATTTCCTCTGGAGAAATTATTTTCTTTCATTAAAAAAATAGAGAAATTCAATAGGGCTTTAAAATATATGATACATGTGACTATAGATTTGGAGGCAAAACACTGAACACTTAAGTTGAAAAATGTGAAATTTTCTAAAATAATAAATATTAATATTTACAGTAAATCCCCAGATTACAAACATCCGACTTATCGACAACTCGTACCTGCCCTTTAAAGTTGTAAATTTGTCCCCACTTTGAAACGATTGAACCAACTCCTACTCACAACAAACTTCTCCATCACCATCACCTTCACTTACTGCATGTGAAGCTTTTAAACCATTGAAAAGACTTTGAGGCTTTTCTTGAACTAACGTGAGGCCAAATAAGAACCGCATGCACCTGTTCCAACTTACCTACAAATTCGAGTTAAAGACATCCTTAGGAACTGATCTTGTTCTTAATCTGGGGATTGCCTATACTTGCAAAGAGGAACTCAGAACAGAGAATTCAAATATAGTAAAAAAAAAAAAAAAAAAACCACTGCCGTCGGGAAAAAAAAATTTTTTTTCTCTGTTAGATAAACCGTAATAAATATGATCATCTATACATAACAACCTAAGCAGCAGATTCTGCTGAAATATGCTTCTAGAACATCATGAATAATGTGTATTATATGTCATGTGGTAAGTTTTAATTTGCCATTTTCCTACTATAAAACATCAAAAATATCTTTTAATTCACATTTAGTACTTTCTCTTAAAATAGCTGAGGTTTGAGGTTTAGTTAATATTAAAGCTTGCTGTAGTGTTAGCTTTCCATATTAGCATCCATGTGGAAAAATATCAAACAGCCTTAATAAGATAACCAACAAAATCGGGGTCCAGTAAAATTTTCCAAATCAGATCCAATTATCGTTATAAAGTGGAGACTGTAAACCACTTGAAAACCAATTCTGGTATAGCACCGTTCACCTGGAACAATTATTTTCTTTAGAAGTAGCGAAGGATTTAAGGTAATATGACATGTGAGATTAGGTGATAGACTGCAGTGTGCATGACTGTAGAAAAGATCTAGGATTTGATATTGGAAAGAGAAAGTTATCCTTAAAGGGCCCATGGAGAACCCTAGAGTACTACATCAGTGTATGGAGATCACTAGGCATTAAGAGATCATGTACAATGTTTGCCCACAAAGAAATAACTTCTTTTCTCTTTGCCACTCATTTTCTGGCCTGAACAATGGCAAAGAACAAAAGTTGAAAGTGAAGAGGAAAAAAAGACTAAGACAACTGAATAGAATTCAAAACAAGCATATATGGTTTAACTGGCATAACAAGGAACATTTTCTCCTCAAGCAGGAAACAGTGCCAATGTTTATAACGCTGCCAACTCCAAGTAGCAGCCAAAAATCCCTAATAAATGGCTGCATTATAAATTTAACTGACACGCCTAGAAAGCAACAACAACGACAGCAAGAGCCTGACAAAAGTGATCCCGTGATCATTCACATGTTAAATCTGTAGCTACCTCAGGGAAAAAGCCACGTTGCCTATTCTAGGCGATGCTATACCAACGAGTCATTCAATTCTCCGCCACAAATAAATCCAAAAATAAATCAAAGAATCACTCCAAATCTGGGGCTCATTTATCTGCATTGCCCACAATCCCTCGCATGGTAGCACATTAAGAGAATGAATGATTTTTCTGTGTGAGTATCTCCAGCCAATGCATTCAATATTGGCCAACCTGGAAAATTTACAATTTGACTGGACATTTCAACTGCCTTTTCATATTTCACTACAGAATCACTATCGCAGCTCCTTGATGGGGAGGCTTCTTCAAAACTATGAATAGAAATGACCAGCAGTGTGGGGCCACCATAGGCTTCACTGACCTGGAGATGCCAGCAAGGCATGAGAAGGGCTATGGGTTCCTCGCAGCCCTTCCACTTGTCTGCTACTCCACCCTTCTGAGACTCAGTTTCCTTGTGTGCAAAATAGAAAAGTTTTGCCCACCCTATTTAATTTATAGGGGATTGGGAAGTTTAACTAAAATGTAATAAAATGTTTTATACACTGTAAAGCATTAGCCAAACAGAAGTTATTGTTACGGTATTTAACAGCATAGTAGAAAAGCATGTTATTAGATTTGGTCTAGTACAACTTCTAAAGTTCTACTGACATACCCATTTTGATGATAAAAATTTACTTTAAATGAAAATTAATATTTAATGGACCTTTAAGCCATTAAGGGACATGTTGTCAGGAGGGGTCAGTCCCTGGAGAAGGATATCATGCTTGGTAAAGTACAGGGTCAGCGGAAAAGAGGAAGACCCTCAACAAGATGGATTGACACAACGGCCGCAGCAGTGGGCTCAAGCACAGCAACGATTGTAAAGATGGTGCAGGACTGGGCGGTGTTTTGTTCTGTTGTGCGTAGGGTTGCTATGAGTTGGACGGCACCTAACAACAACAACAACAAGCCATTGAAGTGGGTGGTACACATGCTTGCTGTTTCTCCTTTTTGTGTACTCTTTTTTTTTATTTCCATGAACTAGAAAATCAATAAACTTTAAGCAGGAAAACAAGCATTTTTAAACCTGCAGCTTTACCAGTCATTAGGCAGCACACCATGTTCAAACCAGCCTGTGTGGGAAATGAGGATTTCACCTCTTAAAATGCAGTGAAAGAGTTTGCAAAGGCAAATAAATTTACATCTGGATCTTTTATGTAAATCGTGTAAAAGATACATGATCTTTTTTTTCCAATCTAAAAACGAATCCATTTAAAACATCTGAATCATTCCAGATAAATGGTCTGAATGTAAATTCACAACACACATTGAGTGCAGTCTTCATAAAATAATGCAAATAGTAGGCTAATCCCAGCTGCCAAAATACACAAATAATTTTGGTAGCATACACGCAAAACACATTTTCTAGTTAATTCTAAATTCCTTGAGAAACAAATCTTACAAGTTTTACTGACAAAAGGAAAATATGTGGATGAAACGACTTCAATCATAACTAGATGGAATGTTTACTTGCATAATTACTTGCACTCACTTATTTTTCTCAAACCCATTACAAACTATACACGTAAGTACTTTACAGATAACGAAAACAGTCTGGATAAGGCCCACAGGAAACAAGCAATGAATCCATTATAAAATGGTTAGATTTTTTTCTTTTTTAACTATGTGATGCAGCAGTATGGAAAAAAATATCTGCTTTTCGAAGATCCAAATGAAAAGGAGTTGTTAGCCTCAACCTAGACAGACTGAACATTCATCCACATTACAAGACAGGTAAACCATTCAATAACCTGGAACCATCTCCATAGTTTAAGCAAAAAAAAAACAAAAACAAAAAAAACACTAAACTCATAGCGAGCCTATAGGACAGAGTAGAACTACCCCATAGGGTTTTCAAGGAGTGCCTGGTGGATTTGAACTGCCAATCTTTTGGTTAGCAGCTTTAGCTCGTAACCACCACACCACCAGGGTTTCCTAGTTTAAGCAAGGACAAGGAAAACAGGAAGCTCCATTCCTGGACAGGCTTCCTCCTGGTGCCAAGCAGCTGCTTACAAGGCAAAAGGTTGATCCTTCAGGGAACCTCAGGCAAACCTGGGAAAGAGGTGAATGTGTTCCAAGCCCAAGGCTCCCCTTTTTTAGGTACTTTTTTTTTAATCCTGTGTACAGGAGGCTATCCTTAAGCACTCTGCTACATATACAACCAAAATGTACTCTTTGCAGTATCGCTGATGACCATTTGCCAAGGGGGTGAATGACAGACAAGGAAGGCAAAGAAAATATCATTGACAGTCTATTATATTCCTGGTTCTATGCTTGTTTCATATGTTACTATTCCATGAATTGACCTGAAGGCAGTTAACGAAGGTTACAAAGTGTTGGTGAAGGGATCAAAACATATGACCTCCATCATCTTTCACTAAAACATACTGCCTCCTTGGAAAAAAAAAAAAAAATCACATTCCAGAGAGATTTGTGTTTCATCGAGAGATGAAAAAAAGATTCTAAATGTAGAATTGAGACTGTGTTTGCCCTGTTGAGGACTGAAAGGAAACATGATAGTCCAAGAATATAATTTTTCAGTCTCTTATGTGTTCTTCTCTCCCTTACTCCTTTTAAAGACCTTTCAATTCCTGAAAATAAACAAGTTGAAATCCATTATTGGCCCATTCTACATTTTGTTAAAGATTCATCATTCATTCCTTTATTCATTCATTTTTTAAGTACTTTCATGTCCCATGTATTCTGTTAGTCTGGAGGTTTTCACTGTAGACTAGGTAGGTATCTGACTACCCCCGGCCATGTCATCTTTGTTTTCGTCCCTGGCCAACCTTGTTACAGATGACAGCATCCCTTTGTGTGCTCCCAAAATATCCTTTAGCCGCAAAACCATAGGCAAACAACATAAACCGAATACTTTATAAAGATCGGAGAAGACAGACATCTCATATGCCACAGTCTCCCACCTCCAAAGTGCTCCTAAATCATGTCATTTGCCAAAGTTTTTGTGGGTAAGCATCTAACCAGATACCCCTTCACCACGATCCTCCACCAATTCTGTCCCAGCCTTGCTCGTTGGGTGCCTCTTTGCATTTGGTCTCAGCACCCTCACTTGCCCCAAATGTCTCTTTTATGCAGAGAAAAGTTGCTTTGCCTCAACTTCTCTAGACTTGAATACTTAAACCCAAGGACTTTGGAAGCCAAAGGATATGTAAGGATCGAGACTTGCCCTCCTTAACAAAAGCAGTTGGTCATAAGTGACAATAACATCAACAACAATATTCTGTTGCATTCCAGAAGTTCAGAGTCCAATGAGGAAAGACAGACATGCACACAGTAAATTATTTTGTGAAACATACTAAAGCAGAAATTGAATGTACTGTAGTGCCACAGAAGGAGCCATGGTGACACAGTGGTTAAGTGCTCAGCTGCTAACCAAAAGGCGAGCAGTGTGAACCCACCAGCTGCTCCACAGCAGAAAGACGTGGCAGTCAGCTTCCGTAAAGATTTACAGCCTAGGAAACCCTACGGGTCAGTTCTGCTCTGTCCTACAGGGTTGCTGTAAGTTGGAATCGACTTGCAGGCAATGAATTTGGTTTTGGATAGTGTCACAGAGTATCTGCCTCAGGGACTCAAGAAATACATGCGAGGAACTGTCAGGAATCTTGAAGAACAGACGGGAGTTTTCCAGGGCATAAAGGAGGAGGAAGGGGCTTAAGGAGAAAGAACAAAGGCAAGGAGACATGAGAAGTCAGGGCATGTATGGGAACAAGGAGCTCTCCGCCTGTGAGACAGTAGTTACAGCAAAGAGAATACTGTAGATGTTTGCACTCTTCCAGCTTTACTTCACGATTTACCTACTTCTCTGCCCTCATGCACCAGCATCTCCCTCCATGCAAAGTGGTTCTCTATCTCTCCATGACAGACGACTGCACCAGCTGTATACATTTGGGCACAACTGGATGGGATTAATAGTTTCATTTTAATTCTGTTCTGATGTGTCTCCATTTAACTAAATAACTTTAATGGTCTTTGGCACCATGATTTGACAAACTTTCTTAAAAAGCCATTATAAAAATAATGATTTTGCTAAAGAGTATACGTAGTAAAAAATCATTATTCCAGTAGATGGAGCAGAGGTGACGTCAGAATAGCTGAACATTGCTTGGCCCAGAATACACAGCAGAAGTCCAGACGTTGAGCAGAGCCGCAAAATGGAAAAAGCACATTTGAGAGCAAAGACTGAACATTACTGAAAACTGCTTGGCTAATCACCTAATTTGGACTTAGAAAATTTCCCATCGTATTCATAGTGAAGGGGAAAACAACCTTAGACAAGTACCAAAATGATTCCTTAAAGAAACATTTATATTTTAGAACCAGAAAGCTGTAATTCTGATTTGTTTAAAAGTCTCACCGTGGTGCTTCACAATCATTCTACGTAACACAGACAAGGCTAAAATGTGTAGTAGGGTCTCTAATGCACGGCTACTTCAGTCTCTCACTGATGGTAATGTGTGTGTGTTTTCTCCCTCTCAGACTGTTCATGAATTGTGTGATTGCCTGATATAGAATTATTAAGAAATAGATCAGTAAATGCAGCAGGCTATAGGCTTAAAACCTCAGCCTACACAATGGACCTATGAACACAGTTACACTTAGAAATTGCAACAGCAGAGAGCTGGCCATGGAGATTCATATTTGAGAACATATTAGCGAGCAGAATTATACACATTAAAAGATAACTATGGAGAAGTAGATATTTTGACTAGACATTTCAACTATTACATATCAGCTAAACATCTTAAATCCAATGGAATCAGTTAAAGCCTTACGAGAGTCATGGAAGAACTATTCAATTTGTGCTTATATAAAATAATGATGATAAGGAACTAATTTCTAATAGTTATTGGAGATAGGGATATATGTCCTCTTTTTCCCAAGAATCTACCAGATGCCTTGCTCTGTTAAGTTCTTTGTCAATATGCTGAACAACATTATTCAAAAGACAGATGCTGTTTAAGACACCAGCAAATCAGGGTTAGCTCAAAATTTTTATTAAAGAATGTATTTGGTATTTCACAAAAATGGGTCAGAGTAGTCATAAGAGAAAAACAAAGCTCCATTGAACCATGATTTCACCAGGTTTCTGACCTAATGAAGGAAGTTCACTGGCTACACACTCATAAAATCTTAATTTAAGAGTTAGAGCATGGGTCAATCTAAACCTTTAGCCCTGCCACAATCCAGCTATATAAACTTGGAAGAGGTACTTACCTTTTCTTACTTTGAGTTCCCTCATTGCAAAATGAAGATAATAAAATCTCTCACAAAGACTGGTCCTATAAAAAAAAACCACTGCTGTCGAGTCGATTCCAACTCATAGTGACCCTACAAGGACAGAGTAGAACTGCTCCATAGAGTTTCCAAGGAGTACCTGGTAGATTTGAACTGCTTACCTTTTGGTTAGCAGCTGTAGCACTTAACAACTATGCCACCAGGGTTTCCACAAAGAGTGGTAGTAAACACTAAATTATATTAAGCACAAAAAGCATTCTTAGTTGCCTGTATTAATGAGAGTGTGATAACCCTTGAGTGTGACAAGACTAAAAATAAAGATTAAAAACCACAGTTACAGGTGTTAACCCCAAAGCAAGATCATCTAATAATATTCACATTCTATCCTGACCCATTCTGAAGATACCTTAGTCAAAATTTCCAATTTCAAAAACAAAGCCACAACAAAAACAACAAACAACTCTAAATTTATATATGTAGAAATGTGCCTTCCTCATTGTATAGCTGTCAATCTTCATTCACATAAAATCACACATTTCCAAGAATTTAATCAAGCATATTAATAGTAAGTTCTAAACTGAAACAATATTTTCGTTACATTTTATAAATTCACATTTTTACAATAACTTTGCATATCCTTGATACACATTTTAAAATATATATATGTATCTTTAAAGAAAATCTGATTAAAAAAAAAAACAAACTGTTTCCCAATGTCCAATTTCCCACTATAATCATTGCCACCATAGAAACTAATCTTTTAAATACTTTAGAAAGAGTCAATAGCAGAGGCTTCCTTAAAAGGGTGAAATGTCACTTGATATGAATAGACAAAGGATGACCACTGGCTGGAGGAGAAGAGCTGTGAACATACTCTAAACCCTCACCCTTCTAATCCTTTGATTCTACCAGAAGCTAGGCCAGAAAGTGCATAGTTATTCAGCCCCTCAGAGTACTTTTAAATATCATAAAAACATGATTTTACAATGCAATACCTGTCCATTTCCTCAGAAATCAAAAGGATTAAAACCATAAATCTGAAATAGGAAAACAAATGAAATCCAACACAAAAACCAACTTTAAAGACTATAAAGAAGAAGGGAATTAACTCAAAGGTCATTTAAACCTTCTCATTAATTTTAGAGTAAAATTCTTAAAGAGCAAGGGTAACGACAAGAAAATTTGTCAGCAAATTATTAGAGATATACACCCCCAAATCACATATATACACATACACAAATGTTAATTATACATTATAAACCCTTATACGCATGGAAAATGTTAATACATGAATAACCAAATAAACCTAAACCAAACCCATTGCCATCCAGTCGATTCTGACTCATAGCGACTCCACAGGACAGAGTAGAACTGCCCCATACGGTTTCCAAGGAGCACCTGGTGGATTCGAATTGCCGACCTTTTGGTTAGCAGCTGTAGCTCTTAACCACTATGCCTCTATGCAAACTATTAAATCTGTAAAGAGCCCTTTCCTGATCTGACTCAGCTTTATCTACCATAAGCACTCCAAGCTAATATTTTGCTGTAGAAAAACACACCTTGCTGTTTTATGCCTCTGTATATAACTTTTTTTTTTTTTTAATATAACTAACTTTTTGTGTGTGTGGAATATGTAACTTCCACTCTCCCTACAAAATGTAGTTCCAAAGTGAAGCCCATTGCTCAGGGAAGAATTAATATTCTTAAACACTGTGTGCCTAAAAGAATCAATGAAAATAAATTAAGCATCTAACTTCAAGACTTAGAAATGGAATTATAAAGTATACTGAAAGACAACAGAGTTAATTAGTAAAGAAAAAGCATGTAATAAGAACATAAAACAACAATAGGATTAATACATAAGTTAAAAAAAAACCTCATTATTTTAAAGAAGAAAATCACTGGTGAGCCTGATTTAAAAAACAAATAAGGCAGAAATTCACAAAATAAACGATTAAAGAAAAATAAGCACAAGGTAAATTCAAAGGACTCATAGACTATTTGGCTGAATATTATAAATAGAAGAAATAGAAAATCTACATAGAAGAAAGGGAAAAATTTGTCAGGAGATAAACCCAGAAGCACCAATCCCAGATGGTTTCCTGATGAAAAGTTTTAAATATTTAATGGTCAAATAAAATCTCTTCTAAAAATATCTTCTGGAACATAGAGAATAAAGCTACCTGGGCCAACAAAGATAGCACTCACATACTCAAAACTCTCAAGTCAACGGCACTTACGACACTCATCAAAGCAAATACCCTAAAGCAAATATTAGCACATAAAATTCAGTTGTACATGAAAGGACCCGTACAAGTGAAGTTTATATCAAGAATTGTTAATTTTAAGAAATCTGTTAATAAAATTTTATGGTAATATAAATAGAAATATTTTATTCTCATCATACATGCTAAAAAGTTATTTTTCAAAATTTAATAGACCTTTTTTATTAAAATACTCAATAAAATATAAGTAGATGATAAAATGGTACAATACTTCAAAATTAAAAACTTTCTCTCAAAGGACTTTATCAATAGTGAAGAGACAACCTACAGAAAAGGAGAAAACATTTCATAACAATAAAAAAAAAGACAATATATCTGATAAAACTTTAATGTCCAGAATATATGAAGAAATCTTATAACTTAACAACAAAAAAGACTTGCATAGGAATTTCTCCAAAGAAGATATGTGCATGGCCAATAAGCACATGAAGATACTCAACATTGTTATTCATTAGGAAAACACAATCAAAACCACAATGAGCTATCACTTCATGCCCACTCGGATGGCTATATATTAGAAAAACAGAAAATAACTGTTGACAAAAATATGGAGATACTGGAACCCTTGCGCATTGCTACTGGAAATGTAAAATAGTAGAAAACAATAGAGCAGGTCCTCAAAATGTTAATCATAGAATTACCATACGACCTAGCAATTCCTCTCCTAGGTATATACCCAATGGCATTGAAATCAGGGATTTCAATAGATATTTGTACACCAATGTTCATTGTAGCATTATTCACTATAACCAAAATGTAG
This sequence comes from Elephas maximus indicus, assembly GCF_024166365.1. Lineage (NCBI taxonomy): Eukaryota > Metazoa > Chordata > Mammalia > Proboscidea > Elephantidae > Elephas > Elephas maximus. The sequence continues at coordinate 25,272,499 of NC_064841.1, forward strand.
ATACAGCCCAAGCGTCCATCAGCAGAGGAATGGATAAGCAAAGTTTGGTATATACATACGACAGAATACTATTCAGCCATAAAGAGAAATGAAGTTCTGATATTTGCTATGACAGAGATGAACCGTGAAGAAGTTATGCTGAGTGAAAGAAGTCAGACACTATATGACAAATGTACGATACCACTTACATGACATATCTAGAGTAGACAGGTGCATAGAGACAAAAGTTTATTAGTGGTTACCAGGGTTGGGTTGAATGGGGAGTCATTGCTTAAGGGGTACTGAGCTTTTGTTTGGGGTGATGAAAGACTTTTGGAAATGGATAATGGTGATGGTTGCACAGCACGGTGAACGTAGTTAATGCCAACGAAGTGTACACTTAAAAATAGTTAAAATGACAGTTGTTTTATTATATACGTTTTACCACGATCATTTTTTTAAAAGAAAATTAGAAATACATACTTTGGAAAGGAAAAGGTAAAACTACGAATAATTGCAGACCATATGAAAACATAGCTGTATACCCAGAATGGAAGCCCTGGTGGCATAGTGGTTAAGTGCTACGGCTGCTAACCAAAGGGTTGGCAGTTCGAATCCACCAGGCGCTCCTTGGAAACTCTATGGGGCAGTTCTACTCTGTCCTATAGGGTCGCTATGAGTCAGAATTGACTTGATGGCAGCGGGTTTTTTTTTTTAATACCTAGAATATCTAATAGAATCAACTGGCTGTTGGTATATGAAGTTGACATGAATCGAACACACTGGAAAAAAAATAAAATAAGGTTTCGAAAGAGCTCTACTGTCAAAGAGAGTGTAACTGGGTGAGACAAAAGAGATCTCTAAGTCCCAACTTTCTACTGGCAGGAAGCTGTCTGAGAAAGCTGCTGAGCCTCCAAAGAGGAATGTGATGGTTAATTTTTACACCAATTTGGCTAGGTACCCAGTTATTTGGTCAAACACTAGGCTAGATGTTTCTATGAAGGTATTTACATGTGATTAGCATTTAAATCTGTGACCTTAAGTAATACAGATTAGCCTCCTAATGTGGGTGGACCTCATTCAGTCAGTTGAAGGACTTAAGAGCAGAAAACTGTTTCCCTGAAGGAGAAGGGTTCTACTTCAAGACTGTAAACAGACAGCCTGCCAGAGTTTCCAGGTTATTGCCTGACGTACAAATTTTGGACTTGCCAGTCCCATCTACCTACGTACCTACCTACTTGCCTACCTATCTGTCTCTCTATATATCCATCCATCCATTCATTCATCCATCCATTCATCCATTGATCTATCTATCCATCTACAAAGGCCTGGCAATATACCTCTGAAAATCAGCCAACGAAAATCCTATGGATTACAATGGTCTGATCCATAACTGATCATGGGCATGGATCAGGACTGGGCAGTGTTTTGTTGCATTGTGCATGGGGTCACCATGAGTCAGGGCTGACTTGAAGGCAACTAATACTTATCTGTCTATCTATAGCTTATTGGCTGTTTTTCTAGAGAATCTTGACAAGGGGACACTCTCCAATACCTTCTAAATATTACTATAAAGCATATTGGAAATGGAAGATATTTCTAAAAGGTAAAGTCAAAATGCATGGAGAATAAAAACTACACCCAAGGAACAGTTTGAAGACCTAATTCAAGGTAATTTTCTTACCCTCAGACTAGCAGGACCTGACAATATTTACCCAGATAGATTTCAAAATTGCTAAGAACCTCTAACTGCAATGCGGTGCCTATTATTCCTTTTCAAATGGCAGTGCTATATGGGGCAGAGTAAAAAACTATATTTGTGTTTACATGTATATTCATAAAGATATTCATATATTCATAAAGAAACTAATTATAGAGGCTATAGATTTATAGGAGGGTGGGAGCAGAAAATGGGGTACAAAGTGGAAACGAAACAAATTTTTCTCTGTGTACTTTTTTGTATTTAAAATTTCTGAACAATGAGAATACATTCCATGCTCAGAAAATAAAACGCGAAAAGTTCTGGGCTTAGCAGTGAAAGTCCCACAACCTGGAAATCTTCTCCTTAGTATGTAAAAAGTGCCATTTTTTGGCAATGGGTATAGAAGGTAAGGGGAAAAGAACAAAACCCACATGGTGGCTGAAAAACTCAGGCTGAAAGCAGTACCTTTTAGTTTCAAATGGCTGGGCATAGATTAGCCACCTTCTATCACCATTGTGGAGGCATAATGGTTAAAGCTACAGCTGCTAACCAAAAAGGTCGGCAGCTCAAATCCACTGGGCACTCCTTGGAAACTATACGGGGCAGTTCTACTCTGTCCTATAGGGTCACTATTAGTCAGAATAGACTCAACAGCAATGGGTCTTTTTAAAATATTTTTTTGGTATCATCATTGTAATTTTTCCCCAAATTGCTGATGTTAGCAACCATGATTTGTAGTTCATAATAATGAACCATCCAGTGCTGAATCATGCCACGTGATATGACTTGTATGCAACTTGAGTGTATTATACTTATTGACTACCTTGTTATCCGATATTTTGTATTTACAACAATAGTAAAAAAATCCACTATCCTACTATTTTGTGCATTAAAGACATATGTCTGGTAGAGCTGAATGCCAAGGTGTGAGCTGAGAGTAATGCTGGCTGTGACAGTTAAGGTTATGGGTCAACTTGGCTGGGCCATGATCCTCAGTGATTTGGCGGTTATGTAGTGATATAATTTGGCAGTTATGTAATGATGTAATTTGGCAATTATGTAATAATGTAGTCATTCTCCATTTTGTAATCTGATGTGGTTATCCTCCATTTCGCATAACCCTGATTTTCATATGACAACCTGGTCTTTGGAACCCTAACCATGTCAATAAGTGAAATGAGACTGGAGAACAGGATTACAATAAAACAGATATTTACATGTTGTTTTTCTGAAAAACCCATGATCTTGGATAGTGGCCATAAGGAGTCTGGAAAAAACGAAGTGTGCCTGAGTTGTCTGATGTTTAGCCTGAGGAAAAAAGCTCTTACAGACCGTTTCCGAAATCCAAAATATGTCATGGGAAAAGGATAACCAAGTTAAATTGAACCTACTCATTTGTTTACCAAAACTGTAACTTATTTGGACTCCAATTTTGATTTACAAGTTCAATTTACTTCTGTGTATTAAAGTCATTTTCTATGACAAAGATAGTTTTAACTTATGATGGCATCCAGTGTGCTTCTTGGTGCTTAAAAATGATGGATATTTTGACAGGCATAGCCTATACAGTAAATTTATACAAAAAATAGTTTTGGTTGGCAAACAGCTCATCTATCAAAACAAACCTATAGATACAAAGTGGAGAGACAGATCTAGAATTTAATTCCAACGAGTTTAAAAACCTGCTGCTCTTGTTACTAAGTAAAATTCTAAAGAGCCAAACAATTTTGTTGAGAGAATATTTAGCTTGATGTCACTTTGCATGGTATCAAAAATTAGTGTAAAGAATTGGGATTTGGTAAGAGCAAAGCTACATCAAAGTGAATTTTACATTTGATTGTATTCAGTTTTGCCATTACATATAAGAAAAGAAGGATGACCTAGAAGCTGCAGGCTGTTCAAAGAAGTATTATTGGAAAAGGAAACGGAAAGAGTAAAAACATCCTTTATGTGTCATGGGACAAAAAGAAATGTGCCATTGTTATTTTGTACTACATATAATTTAATCTATTTAGCCTTTTATATCTACATTCTCCTTTTAAGACCTGACGTTTACTGTATTTTTACACAAATAATGTGCACCTTCTACATTTGTTTGCCAACAGCTCCCTCCCCCGTGACATATTTTTGTAAGCACACTATGCTAATCTTTTTTACAGCAACTTGTAAAAAAAAATTGGCAAAGCAGCACTTAGGAAAATATTTCGTGGTGGGGGGCACTGTTGGCCAATGAACACAGAAGGTAGATGCTATTTATGTAAAAATATGGTATGTATCTTAAAAAAACGATAATATGGTCTATAAAATTTAAATATTCAATAAAAAGGTGAAAATAATTAAAATAATTTGCTGTAGCAGAGGACAGAAAGAAACATAAAATATTGTATTTTTTCTTACATATTTGTTAAAAATCTATCAGGTGCTCCTTGGATACTCTGTGGGGCAGTTCTACTCTGACCTATAGGGTCACTATGAGTCGGAATCGACTCTATGGCAATGGGTAATGAGTTGTTTAATCTTATTTTAATTACTACTAATTGCCACTTTCAACTAGTCCTATTGTGTTTTTTTAAATAATAGCATTCATGGAAAAAAGTAAATGATAAAGCTTAATATATAATTTGAAATAAACACCTATTTTTCATATTTTAATGTTAAAATAATAACACATGTGTATCATTTGTATTACATTATATCATATGTCATATATCATATATCCAGAAAACCAAAAAAAACAAACCCACTGCCATCAAATCAATTCCAACTCATAGTGACCTTATAGGACAGAGTAGAACTGCCCCACAGGGTTTCCAAGGAGGAGCTGGTAGATTAGAACTGCTGACATTTTGGTTAGCAGTCAAATGCTTAACCACTGCACCACCAGGGCCCCTGTATAATATATATCACATATAGTATATTATATATGCCTTTTTTGGTTTAGTATGACTCTGTCCCAGGCTGGCTTTCTAAAAGTTGGTCACCCTAATATTTGTACCTGAAGCCCAGGTGATTGGTCTGGGTTGGAAATACATACATATTGAGGAATTAAAAATACACCCCCTCCTTTGTGCTACTTTTTATATGCTTATATTATTATAATATCACACTCTATTATAATTACCTGTATTCTCACTAAACAATGAAAATTCTAAGGAAAGGAATTGTAATATATATATATTTTTCCCCCAGTACCTCCCAGTGTCTGGCATATAATAGGCTCACAATAAATATTTATCAAATGAATTTATCATTAAAAATTTTTAAGAGTATTTTTTAAAATATCTATGTTACATTTGGTGGAAATATTTTATATATAAAACAATAAGAAAAATATGAGAATGAGTTTTGCAGCAGCACAATGTTTTATTTAAAAGGTGAACATTCAGCTTGAAAATAACCAATTTTAGAAATAGTTCTCATGGAAAAACAAATATTAAAAAAAACATTTCAAGAACAAGAAAGCACTTTGCACACACAAGTATGAAATTCATACCATGTAAGTTAAAAAAAATATATGTTTTTTTTAAGTTAACAAGAGACCATATGTCAAATTTAGAAGGAAATATTACAGATTTCTTTCAGTTACAGAAGGAAATGAAACCACTTGTGTAAAGATAATTTTCAGCATCAAGTACTAAATGAATTGCTGCCAAACTGATTAATACGGTTAAAGGTTGATACCTTTGAAACTTATCTAAAGAACTATATGAAAAAAGCTCCAAAAAACATATGAAATTAGGCAAGGGGTGTCTAACAATTAACATCTATATAAAGCTAAAACATTAATCAGTCAGGGTTCTTCTCTTTAAAATGCTATTTAGACCTTAATGGCTAACTTTTTATTACCCATATGGATGTTGTTGTTTTCTTTTCTTACTTAGAAAGGAAACTATTTCAAGTTTACCTTCCAAGAGGAAATAACATTCTTAAAAAAAATACAAAAAGTAATTTGATATAATTTCAGATTCAATGATAGGTTCTAAAAAAAAAAATTTTTTTTTTCAAAAATTACTACTATGAAATATTGTAACAAAATGTTAATAGTTATTATATCTAAATCATTTGTAAGCATTTATTTAGTTAAAGGAACCTGGATGGTACAAACGGTTTGTGATTGGCTCCTAACCTAACGGTTGGCAGTTCGAACCTATCCAGTGCCTCTGTGGAACGAGGGCCTGGTGAACGGCTTCTATAAATATTACAGCCAGCAAAACCTATTGAGCAGCTCTGCTCTAACACGTACAGTCGCAATGAGCCGTAATCTCCTAGGCGGCAATGAGTACACCAGTTAAGTGCTGATAGATCCTTGGGTGGCACAAATGGTTTACGCTTCACTACTCACTGAAAAGTTGGTGCTTTGAACCCACCTAGCAGCACCACGAAGGAAAGCCCTGGCAATCTGTTTCCATAAAGATTACAGCCAAGAAAACCCTATGGAGCCCAGTTATACCCTGGAACACAGGACATTGCCATGAGTCAGAATAAACTCAACAGCAGTAGATTTGGTTTTGGTTTTTAATTGCATGACAGATTTCGTGAGTGGTGACTCCAGTCTACCCAGAGGTACCTCGGAAGAAAGTCCTGGCAATCTACGTCAGAAAAATCAGCCACTGAAAACCCCATGGAGCACAGCTCTACTATGACACTTGTAGGGTTGCCATGAGTCAGAATCAACTTGACAGCAAGTGGTTTTTTCAAGTGCATGATACAGTTCAAATCAAAAACATTAAAATTATTTTATCAAAATGTATTTTAAAACCAATATACTATCTGTCTTTTCCTAACAGAACTAATCTCACGTTGAGTAGATTAACTGGAAAACCACTGTTTAATTTTTTTTTTTTTTTTGACAGGAGGAAAATTTAAGGAGAGAACATGGAAAGTAACTTAAGATCTTTGTCCATCAGCTTTCTTTCCTATTTCTCCCTTAGACAGAACTTAGAATGTCAGCAAGACTCTTTATTCAAATCCACTGGGCTACAAATGCAAAGCTCCGGAGTGTTATACGACTGTTTATGAGATCAGGTCTTATTTTCCCATTGAATAGCTGCTGTTAGATCATTTAACTGTCCTAATTATTTTATTGGTCTTACACCCTAAGCAAAGCCTGCCTCTTAAGGAAAATAAAATAGCAGAGAGTAAATTCTGGGACAAATCATATTTATTAAACGGTTTAGTGAAGATCTTCTCAGGAAAAAAAAAAAATCGCATTTACTGCATCTACTCTGCTTTACAGAGACCCAGGAGAGGGTGGCATTAAGTGCTTTTAACTAGCCCCAGCATCCAGCCACTCACTAATATGTGATTTCTAATTACTGTCTTAGTTTGTCACTGTTTAACACAATCAAATCTAATTGACCAGAAAATTTTGGTTAGATTGTACTAAGCTATGGCTAAAATTTTACTGTTATTATTCTGGTTTCTTTGTGAACATCTCAACTTTCCTGCATCATTAAACTTTAAATTAGATTTTGATAATAAGAATATTTTATAAAATTTCTCAAACAACTACAGTAATCAGACAAGAGCTATAGCACTTTTAAACCCACTGTCATATCTTTTGTTATAAAATTTAATTCAGACCCATTCTTTCTGGGTTATTATAAACAACAGCACTTTAATTAAGCACTTCATTTGAAAACCATGACTCATAAATGTCAAATGCTAAAGGTGAATTTATGTTAAGTGGTTATCAGAGCATCTTTCCTAGCAGGAAAGGAATTCAAGTCAGAAGGTTCTTAGTTTCAGAACCACTGATGAGGTGTACATCCAAGAAAGGTGAAAATAAACAATCTCAATACAGAGACTTACATTTCTTTATTTTCATGTTGAGAATCAGTGAGCCAAGCAATGGGATTGAGATTCCTGTCATTAATCCTCTAAGTCTAGGATGATAATATACAAATAGTTTGGTTTGCTGCTTAAATGTCTACTTTGTGCATATATTCTATGTGTTACCAAAGCTTTGAAAATACACACACGTGTATTTTTTCCTTAAAGAGAATTCTTAATCACATTGGTAATTTTTTTTTTTACAAAGTACTTCTATAAAGCATATAAGACAAGGCACAGCACTATTAGAAAGTTTCAGTATATAACTTCAGTATGTTTAGATTATTATTTTTTTTCTTGTTTTCCATAATATGTAGAGCCTTCACAGGAGCCCTGGTGATGCAGTGGCTAAGAGCTTGGCTGCTAATAAAAAGGTCGGTACTTCGAATCCATCAGCTATTCCTTGGGAACCCTATGGGGCAGTTCCACTCTGTGCTATAGAGTTGCTAGGAGTTGGAATCTACTCAGTGGCAGTGGGTTTGGTTTGTTTTTTTCAGAGAGGATAATGATACAGTCAATAAGATGCTATGGGTCAGTCAAAGAACAAATACAACCAGTTCTGATCAGTTGAGCATTAACAACTGAGGTCTTCAGGTTTGACTTGGCTATCAAAGAGATGGACACCAATACTCAAAATAATTGCAATATGGCTGGGCTATAACATACTGGCAATTGTGAGGATGTTGCAAGACCAGGTGATGTTTCCTTCTGTTACATAGAAGGTTGCCATGAGTTGTTACTATTAACAATAACATCTAAAGCAAAAGCCTCAAATACTATTGTTGGATTATATATTTTCTCAGCTGAAGTGCAGGTTTGAAAGGCAGTAAAATGTGCCAAAAAGAAATGAATATATTTACCATAGCTATAGGACGGCACTGGGTTATAGGACGAAATACAAGAAAATGTAAGAGTAAAAACTGATGGAGCTAGGAAATATATGCTAGAAAATACACTGATTTAAACTAGAAATTTTCTTTTTTTTCTGTATAAAATAATGCTTTATTAAAATATTTAAACCTGTTGCCATCAAGTCGATTCCAACTCATAGAGACCTTATAGGATAGAGTAGAGCTGCCCCATAGGGTTTCCAAGGAGTGGCTGGTAGATTTGAACCACCCTTTTGCTTATAGCCAAACTCTTAACCACTGTACCATCCAGTTAGATATTAATGTAAAGAAACTAGAACTTTCACGTACTTCTTAAAGAGTCATAACAGTAGTCTCAGATAGGTGGTATGACTCTCCTTCTTGGCTGTTCACATGCTTTCTTAGTGAAAGTACCAATTAAAAGAGAAGCTTCTAACCCGTCACTTTCTGGCTAGGTTTTGTTCTTGGTTTACAGTGCTATATTTAAAGTTCTCATTCCATGTCAATAAATTAAATAAAAATGCCTTGGGTGGGGGGGGGAATTAAACTGATAAAATAGTAACAAAAAAATCATGTAATACAGAATTTTACAGTCAAAAATCACTTTTTTTTCACTAAAAGTATTATAAAAACCAAAGGAAAATTCAAACAAAAAGCTATTTATTCTTATTTACTCATTTATTTTTAATTAGCAGAAGCTAGGCAATATTGGGAAACCCTGGTGGCACAGTGGTTAAGAGCTACAGCTGCTAACCAAAAGGTCAGCAGTTCAAATCCACCGGGCACTCCTTGGAAACCTTGTGGGGCAGTTCTACTCTGTCCTACAGGGTCGCTATGAATCGGAATCGACTTGACGGCAATGGGTTTTTTTTTTTTTTTTTTTTTTTTTTTAGTTTTTAGGCAACATTGTGAGTGCTTTACATAGTAACAAAATTTTACAGCCATAATATTGGGTTGGAAATGAACTTAGACTTTATTCAGTCCAATCACCAAACTCAAGGACTCACCCCACCTCTACCTCCACCAAACCCCGCAACCCAGACACAGCTTATTTCTTTGTCCAGTTTTAAAAATTTTAAATCTGAATGGTTTATGATGGACACAGCCTCTTTCCCCACAGGCCCACCATTCCCTACTTCATATATTTGTATTATCTGCCTGACCTTTCAAGACAAGTGGATTACTCACCCTTCCCTGAATTAATCTTACCCCCTTCACTTTCGAAGTGAGGGAACACTCAGAAAAATTAAAGTTTTACACAAGTTCCTAAAGTATGTTGGTGGCCACATTGAGTCTGCTCAGATTTCCTGGCTTCTGGTTATTTGCTGTCATTTATCTTCCGCATCATCTACGCCATGTAAAATTTCTATATTGTCAGCCTGAAGGAGCATTTGAACATTGAAGGCACCTACTGCTTGATAGAAAAAAGTATTTCAATAACATATTGACATCGTCTCTTCAAAAAAACAGGAGGGTTCCAGGAAGAATTATGAACTCTCCTTCTGGGTATATCTTCTAAGTTTTGTGACTAAATGGAAGTTTACAGTCCACCTGTGGCAAACAGCCATATACAGAGGAGTGTCCCAAAAGGTCAACAAATCTGTATGAACTTGGGGTCAATAAATGATGCAAAGCCATTCTGTCCTGTGCCACAAGTTGCATTGTTGTCACTTTTGAGGGAAACCAACTGCATAAAAATACCCACTGACATCAAGTCAAATTCCAACTTACAGTGACCCTATAGGACCCTATAGGACCCTATAGGACAGAGCAGAACTGCCCCACTGGGTTTCCAAGGCTGCGAATCTTTACAGAAATAGACTGCCACATCTTTCTCCCAGCTTTTGGGTTCAAACTGCTGACCTTTCAGTTAGCAGCTGAGTGTTTAACCACTGTGCCACTGGGGCTCCTCAGTGGGCCAGCTAAAACTAATTTGATTTGATTAGTTACAATAAAATGTACAATTGTATCAAAAATAATTGAGACACACAAAGGCAAGGAGGTTGTAACAGTTTCGACAGCCACACATATTAAAATATTTAGGTAATACTATGGAAAGGAAATGGGCTCAAGCCCACGAAATAAAAAATGAGAAGGCAGAATACATAAGATTTTGCCACAGAATAATACTTGCATTCTTATTTGTTTTCATAATTGGTAGTTATTGGCACACCATAGAGATATGCCAAGTCACCTTATTAAAAGTTAATTCAAAAGTCTTACATTCTAATTAACGCAATTAGGTCTTACTTCAATCGAATGACCCTAGTGCAACGAGAGTGTCTCTGCAGGTTACAGGAGCCTGACAATCTGAATCCAAGGCTCTTCATCCAGGTGCCTAACAGTCAAAGTTCACTTCCTGTTCATAAATCAAAAAATAAGAGGTGATCAATTTAAATTGGGAGCTGTATCAGATAATTTATTAATTGGCTCTTGGATTTCACTCTTTAGTTAATGCTTCCATTAATTTACTTTATTGGTTTGTTTATTCTTTATCGTAAGCAGATTGAAGTTCTTCATTATTATTGGGAAGTCAAGAATCTATACTTTTTTTTTTCTTTAAAGCATAGCATTATATGTCAAGAACAAATGCATACGCAATCATACAAATACTTTTGCTTCCAATTTTTGTGCTTATATTTGCACCTTAATTCACCAACATAAATGGTAAACTTACTTTATACCATGCACTAAACATAATAGAAGTAGTAGACAAACTAGACATGAACTTTCTGAACGCTTTGGGGAGAAATGGTTAAGCAGGGGAAGAGATATGTAGTAGAAAAAGTACATCTAGGGCTGACATCCTGGCTTTTCCTTTGAACTTTTTTGTGACCTTAGGTAGTTTACCTAATTTTTTAAATCTCAATTTCTTGATTCTAAATTAGGATAAAAATAGATAACCTGTAGAACTATTGGGGGAATTACAGACATTGCATATAATGTGCCCAGTATGTGCCCAACGTATACTACCAATACTAGTACTAGTTGCCATCAAGTCAGTTCCGACTCATAGTGACCCCATGTACAACAGAACAAAACACTGCTTGGTCCTGACTCATCCTTACAATTGTTTCTTTGTTTGAACCGTTGTTGCAGCCGCTGTGTCAATCCACCTCGCTGAAGGTCTTCCTCTTTTTTGCTGACCCTCTACATTACCAAGCGTGATGTCCTTCTCCAGGGACTGGTCCCTCCTGATAACATGTCCAAAGTACATGAGACAAAGTCCTGCCATCCTTGCTTCTAATAGAGCACTCTGGCTGTACTTCTTCCAAGACAGATTTGTTTGTTCTTCTGGCAGTCCATGGTATAATCAATATTCTTCATCAACGCCATAACTCAAAGGCATCAAATCTTCCTTAGTCTTCCTTATTCATTGTCCAGCTCTCTAATTCATATAGGTGATTGAAAATACCATGGCTTGGGTCAGTTGCACCTTAGTCCTCGAGGAGACATGTACTAGATACTCAATAAATGTTTGATAGTTTTACATAGTTTTGTTTTTTTTTTTTAGGATGTTGACAGTCTTTCCGTGTTGTATTTTATATCTTCTAATTATTCTGCATTTCACAGTAATATACTATGATATTAAATAATAATGAAATTTATTTTAAAGATACTTATTTTTGCTTCTATTTTTCTATTTTTTATCTAAATTTTGAGATATTTGAAAACTATAAAGTATTTCATATACTCCTTTGAATATTACCATACTCACAATAAGCTGATATTATTTTCTTCTATCAGGGAGAACTTGACATGTTGTACAAGCTTGTGACTAGGAAAAAAAAAAAAAATTCTTGTCCTTCTGTTATTTTAGTTTGCTTTCTGTTTGTTCTCCTAATTTTTTCTTCCTCATTTAAAAAATCTCACATCTCTCTAAATCTTTATGTAATAGGAAATAAATAAGGTGCCATAATCAACTACCAAGTAATGTGTCATGAAGTACTCAGTTACCTAAATGTAGAGTAAAATAATATTTTTCTTTCTTTATCTCAAATTCCTTCTGCTTTCAGGGGAAATTTGTTTAACGTAGAAGCTTTAGATTCACTTGATTTGAAAGTTTCATCTAACTCTTCCTCTTTGATTTCTCACAAATTCTAGAGCCTCTAGGTACAGTAACTACATGAATGATTTGTTTCCTGGACTCAATTGTTCTCAGATAAATGCTTTGGTTCCAAAATTAGTGATTTTATCTTCAGATCTTCAGCACACATGTCCACCACACACATGCGCACGCGCACACACACACACACAGAGTTCAGGAAATTAAAGAACATCTCATTCGTGGGGAATAAAAGGAATACAGAACACAAAAGGCTCAAGGTCACTACTCAATTCTCAACTTTTATTTAAAAGAATCTGAAGATTATTTTCATGGGAAAGGTTTTGCAAGACATCAATTATCATCTTAGTAAAACATTGGCTTCCACTGGCCCTCAACATTGAAAATGAGAAAGGAGACATAACGAAAAGGTTATAGGTATGCTCTTAGAGGCTATGTCCTTGAACTACAAATCATAGTCAGTGCTAAGCCATATGTGACTTTCTTCCCAACTTTTCATTTGGTGTATACCTGGATAAAAATGGCATGTTGCCCTCTGCATTCCTGCATTTGATTAATAAAACTTTATAGGTTGGGTTAACTAGCTGAAAAGTCATATCAACTTGTCTAACATAATCCCCTTGACTGATCTTTGCTTTTTCTAATCCCAAATTTAAATTTTTATTTACTAAATGAAATCATTGCTAGTTTCTTGTATTCAAATGCATGATTTAAGATGCTTTTTTCTCAGGATCTTAGGCAACTTTGCCTGAATTTGTTCCTTGTGAATCTTGCAAGTATTACCTGAAGTCAGATGCTAGAACTAAAAGGAAGCTTATCTCATTCCAAAACTCACACTAACACCTACCACCAGGTCTCCCTAGGTGTTTTATTGATAATAGGCTCCATCCAGCTCTCATATTCAAGGTTTTAGCAGTAAAATATCAGAAATAAAAAGTCCCACTTGTCTGTGAAGAGTTTTTCTATATAGAGTCTTTTAAATGTCATAGCATTATATCAGAACTATAAAATGGTACAATTCTTTGGAAATTATCATCAGTTCTCATGGTGTCCTGATGCAAATATATTAATACACTAATTTTGAATTTTCTTAAGCACTGTATATAAATCAAAGAAAACAAAACAATTTTTTTCAAGCCACTCTAGTGATCAAGATCTAACAAAAATTTTCTGCTGCCAATCACATAAATTCAATTTGCAATTTAATATCCATGGAAAGTCTACCATGGTCTAATGGTCTAAAATTATCAACTCCGAATACTTGTATTTTGCTTTGGGGTTCTTTAATATCTTGATTCACATGTGAGCCTCCTGAAAGCAAGGGCTATGATGTGGTTAGCTATGTTCCCAGGATCTGACACTGTGCCAATATTTAGAGTCTGCACAATAAATGTTAGTTGAAGAGCATCTGCGACTCTTAGCATTTCTAGATATTTCCACAAGCCTTTCCCTATTGCAGGTGTTCTCACTATTCCTTGGAAAAACACACTGTTTGCTACCTTCATGCCTTTTCTCTTCCTTTTGCCCAGTTTCCACACATTCTCTAACATTTACCAATACCATTTCATTTATCCCAGACTATGCATTGAATTTCTAATTGATTCAAGACTAAAATAACTAAACTACGATCTCTTTAAAGACAGAAGGAAAAATCAAATTTATGTCTTACATATCCCCCACAGCTCGTAGATCAGAGTTGGGCACATAGTTGCTTGTTGCTTTATAGGATACAGATGGTTTGTGAGCTATGGCACATGGGCTAAATCTTGCCTGCCACCTGTTTTTGTAAATAAAGTTTTATTGGAACACAGTCATGCACATCCATTTACCTATTGTCCATTGCTGCTTTTCTTTTATAGCAATAAAGTTGAGTAGTTACAAGAAAGACCATCTGGACCACAGCCTAAAATATTTATTACATAGTCCATTACAGAGAAGTTTGATAGCCACTAGATTAGATCAGTGGTTCTCAAGTGTAGGCTCCGGACAAAATGCGTTTGGCTCAGTGACAGCCTTTAAGCAAACAGTTGTTAGACAGTACTGTGTAATCCAGTGATTCTTCAGTGTGGCCCCTGGCCAGGATCTTCAGCATCACCTAGGAACTCGTTAGAAATGCAAATATTCAGACCCACTCCACACTACTATACCAGAAACTCTGGAGATGGGGCCCTCCAGTCTGTGTTTAAACCAGCTCTCCTGCCGACCTTTCAGTTAGCAGAAGAGGGCTTTAACCACTGCACCACCAGGGTTCCTCCCAAGTGACACTAATGCACACAGAATTTGAGAAGCCCTAAATTAGGTAAATGGAGGAGACATTATTCAGATGTGGCTATAATGACTTGTCCTGACTGCGGCACATCCAGTTTCTTCAGAGATTCTAAGCGATGAAAATACATCAACCATATTTCATTTGCCCTAAAAGTGACACCTTGGGTTTACTCTGAAAGAACGCTAAGGAGCAAGCTTACCTTGATGTGGGAATTGCTACAGCACTTTCAATAAATGCTAATACAGCCACCAGCTGTATATCCAAAGGCAAGACAATATACCAAGTGCCAAAGTGTAAAACCTATCTGAACATAGATTGAAATATCAAAGCAATATAGCAGAGAAGTTCCAGTCTTGACAGGACTGCCTGTCAAGACAAACCTTTGCACAATGAGTCCCAGCAGGGACACAGGAGAGGCGCACTGCAGCTCAGAATGAGACTCTGCTAATCAAGGATTTGTTCCAACATGCTTATCCCCAGTTCAAAGTCACAAACGTGGCCAGATAGCCCTTTCCATATGGTACCGGGGTAGTAATAAGAAATAATCACCACCAAGCCTTGTGGAAGGTAGTAACTAGCTAGTACTCCCTATGATAAAAATATATTATAATCACATTGTATAATATATACACTTTTCCACAAAATTATATATGTTCGCACTTTATAGTAACCCCCCCTTCTTCATTGTTTCTTTCTAAAATACAAACTCCTAGCATTAGCAGCTATGGCTCTGATACGAAAGCATTGTAATACACAAAAAATAATGGCAAAGTATTGATAAGAGACCTGCATGATGAAGCTATTTCTTCTGGAAAAACACATGCCTCAATGTTTCATATTTTTAATGTGGAAAGCTTGGCAGGTATATCAGGAAACAAACAGGAAAATTATTTAACCTATTGAAGAGTCTGTACATAAAGGTTAAAAGAAACATATGTCAATCAATAAGAATAAACTATTGACTGAAAGCCTGTAGAAAGTTCATATTATTTCCTAGTCATAAAAAAAATCATTATGCTTCCCCACAATAATATAAGCATTATTTCTCTTTTGAAAAGTGGCATACATGATTCCATATGCCTAAAATCTGTATAAATGTTTACTCAATATTCATTTAAGAGTGTTTGTATTTTGATACATATGTCTGGAAAATAAGTGTTCAGACTTGTTATGTAATAGAATAACTGGAAAATCTAGGTCTGGATTTTACACCTATAAATTCAGCAAATGACAGACCACTCTTTCAGATGATTTGTTAGATTCTAATTCAAAAACTCAAAATTCACCAATTTAAGTCACAGATTAATGAATACATAATGTGGCGTACTTAATACAAACCATTCCCCATTGCCATCGAGTAGATTCCGACTCATAGTGACCCTATAGGACAGAGTAGAACTTCCCTGTATGGTTTCCAGGGGGTGGCTGGTAGATTTGAACTGCCAGCCTTTTGGTTAGCAGCTGTAGCTCTTAGTCATTGTGCCACCAGGATGGTGGGTCAAAAGGATGGTGGGTCACAAATGGCAGGAAACACGGAAGCAGCAAAGGCTGAGTAGCTTACAGAAGTAAAAAGGAGTAATATTCTGAAGTCTTAGGGAGTGGAAAATTAGGGTAAATGTTAGAAAACTTTCATAACAAGCCCATTAGCCTCTAGAATCAACTTCCAGCTGAAGCTTCTTCAACCGAGTTATTTAAAATTGGAGAAGAGCCCATCTTTGCCAAAATACCATTGGGATTTATTCAATACTAGTGGTCTGTACTAAATGAACTTGTTTTTCTTTTACTCATATTTTGCATATCTAACTGTCATGATTTCACACACATTTTAATAATAGTGAGAAGATAGAAATGCTTTAGAGATTATTCTCACTATCATTATATTACATCAGCTCATGGTGCTTTTTTTTTCAAAAAAAGAGGGAGATAGTGGGATAAGAGAAATAATTAAGAGGTAATGAATACTCTTGAATAGTCCACTTAAAATACTAAATTCAAAGAATTAGTCAAATTTGCATAGCTAAAAACATGTTTAATTACCTAACTATGTCTTAACACAATGTATACACAGAGTTGGAAACCAGTAAATACTAGATGTAGGAATAAGTGGAAACCCCGGTGGCATAGTGGTTAAGTGCTACAGCTGCTAACCAAGAGGTTGGCAGTTCAAATTCACCAGTCACTCCTTGGAAACTCTATGTGGCAGCTCTACTCTGTCCTATAGGGTCACTATGAGTCAGAATCGAATCAATGGCAGTGGGGTTTGGGTAGCAATAAGTGAGCACTTCCCCTCTGGGCAGGGGTCTCTGCTGGAGTTTAAGTCCTTGAGATATACCCTTAATGTAGTGGTTACTTAGACCCAAGCCAGATGCCCGGGCTTACACCCTGGCTTTGTTACTTATTAGCTGTATGTCCTTGAGCACATTACTTAGCCTCATTATGCCTCAGTTCTTTCATCTGAATATGAAGAGAGATTACAATAGAACCTTCCTCTAGGGTTTTTCTAAGTATTAATGACAATACTAGTAAAGCACAGAACCTGCTACAAGTAGGCACTCAGTAACAGGAACCTAATATTATTACCATCTGCTACTAGTGCGTACAGTGACTAACAGGATAGGAGATTTTAGGAAATTAGTCTAGAATATGTCAGAAAGGCCAATAAGAGTGACAAGCCACAATTCTTAGTACATGACTTATTTACTAATATACTGCTAAAAATGAGTCAGTTGCTTAATAAGGCTAACTATGTAAATAAACAGTTGTTCTCACTCATGTTAAAAAAAAAAAAAGTCTGACTCTTCCTCCACAGACCACACTGGTCTGTCCATAGGTGTTAGCCTTGGTCATTTAGGCCTTGTGTTGTATCTCAAGTTCTTGATCTCAGCTAGGCTGGCCCAACCAATTATTTGTAAAACATTAGGCTACTTTGGTTTTGATTTTCTGAGTTTCACATTTACAGTGACAACACCCTCACCAGCTGTCCGTAAATATAAACTTGTATCTGTGATGTTAAGGATAATTGCTGCTTGGTCAATTAACTCCAAAAAAACAGATGTAAGTTACAAGTCAATCTCTTTGTGTTTCAATCCCAACATCACTACAAGCTCTGTGACAGTGGCCAAGTTACTTAATTTGTTAGTTTATTTCCCCATCTGTAAAACGGAAAAAAAAAAAAGTTAATCATACAATTTCATAGGGTTATACTGAGGATTTAAACACAAGTAATTCATACAAAATGCTTAGCACTGTAGAGAGACTATCTGGGTTCAAATCCTGGCCCTGATATTTATTAGCTATGTGTGCTAGAGCACCTTACTTAGCCAAACTGTACCTTAGTAAATGCTTTAAAAAAGAATATTTATTGCTATTTTTAATAGTTTTATTGGGACATAATTTACATAGATCACTCATTGTATATAATTCAAAGATTTTTAGTAAATTTATATAATAATTCAACTGTTAAAATTAACCTAGTTTTGGAACATTTCTATCACCCCAAAAAGTCTTCTCATGTTCATTGTAGTTCATTCTTACTCTCAAACCTAGTCTCAGGCAACAACTGGTCTTCGTTTCTACAGATTTGTCTTTTCTAGACAAGTGATATTGGAATCAAACAATATGTTGCCTTTTGTTTCTGGCTTCTTTCACTTAGCATAAGATTTTTGAGTTTTACCACGTCATTGTATGTATCAGCACTTCATTCCTTTTTATTGTTCAGTAATATTACATTGTATGAATATACACGCTATTAAAAAATTATCCTGTACCAGCGAAAGATCTAAAGATTCTTTCCCTTCCCTGATTGGTCTCTAAGATTAAAGTCTAATTTTAGAATCTTTTTTTTTTTTTTTTTAACTATTAAATAAATATGAGCCTTGGAAGCTTCATCTGTCCCCCTGGTCCACACTATTATTACTAGGCTAATGAGAACAAACTGAACATTTCCAGCCTGTTTTCATGATGTGTATCTTTGTTTCCATCTTTGTTCCCAGTGCTTCCAACTAATGAACTTGTGATATGCCACTCCTCTTAAAAAGTATCACAAGTCCCTATTCCTTTGATGACTTCTGTGGCTCCTTGGGACACTTTATATCCCCAACAATTTCTTTGAATTTGATCTCAGTGACATTAATGGAAACCAGTAATATAAAGAGGGAATAGCATGGAGCTCAGGGCCTGAAGGATACTCTGGAAGTGGCAAATTACCCAATCGGAGAGTATAGAGGGAGAAGAACTAAATATAGGATTTTGAGGAACATCAACATTTAAAGGAGTCCACGGGGAAAGCAAATAAGAGAAGAAGAAACTCAGAAGAGAATAAGGTCATGGATACAGAAGCGTGGAGAGTTTCAACAACGTGCAAGGGCTTAGGTGGCAGAGAGGTCAAATAAAACCAGAACTGAGAAATGTCCATTGGCTTCAAGGGAGAAATCTGTTTGAGATTTTTTGAGGCAGACAATGTAAGTGAATGAAGCCACCAGATACAAAGCAATGAAAATTTGCAAGGACTGTGCAAGGACTTGGCTCCAGCAGATTGTTCCCATGTGGGATAATCTAGCGAGCTCAGTTCTTTTTGTTCAAAGACACTAGAAATAAAAGCCGATGTATAATTTCTTAGTTTTTAAATGTTTGTGACAAATCAGTTAAAACACACACACACACAGTGTGAGTAAAATAGAGTATATCACAGGCTGGATCTAGCCTATCAGTCACTAGGTTAAACTTTCAGATTAAAGACTATGGCAGCACACATGCTCCAAGACGTGGGGGTACAATTAGTAACGTGTGTAAAAACATAGGGTCCTAGGGACCCTATATAAAACAGAATGAAACACTGCCTGGTCCTGTGCCGTCCTTACAATTCTTGTTATGCCTGAGCCCATTGTTAAAGCAAATGTGTCAGTCTATCTAGTTAAGGGTTTTCCTCTTTTTCACTGTCCCCCTACCTCACCAATTATGATGTCCTTCTTCAGGGACTGGTCCCTCCGGATAACATGTCCAAAGTACATGAGACGAAGTCTTGCCATCCTTGCTTCTAACGAGCATCCTGGCTGTACTTCTTCCAAGACAGATTTGTTCATTTTTCTGGCAGTCTATGGTATATTCAATATTCTTCGCCAACACCACAATTCGAAGGCGTCAATCTGTCTCCCATTTTCCTTACTTGTTGTCCAGCTTTCACACTCATATGAGGTGAATGAAAATATCATGGCTTGAGTCAGGCACACCTTAGTCCTCAAAGTGACATCTTTACTTTTTAACACTTGAAAGAGGTCTTTTGTAGCAGATTTGACCAATGTAATACCTCATTCCTCAACTGCAGCTTTCATGGGCATTGATTGTGAATCCAAGTAAAATGAAATCTTTGACAACTTTAATCTTTTCTCTGTTTACCATGTTGCTTATTGGCCAGTTGTGAGGGTTTTTGTTTTCATTATAATGAGGTGCGACCCATATTGAAGGCTGTAGTCTTTGGCCTTCATCAGCAAGTACTTCAAATCCTCTTCATTTTCAGCAAGCCAGGTTGAGTCATCTGCATGTCGCAGGTTGTTAATGAGTCTTCCTCCAATCCTGATGCCCTATTCTTCTTCATATAGTCCAGCTTCTCAGATTATTTGCTCACATTACAGATTGAATAATTATGGTGAAAGGATACAACCCTGATGCACGCCTTTCCTGACTTTAAACCATGCAGTATTCCCTTGTTCTGTTCGAAATATTGTATATTAGTCTACAAACAGGCTCATCATGAGCACAATTAAGCACTCTGGAATCTCCATTCTTTGCAATTTCATCCACAATTTGTTATGATCCACACAGTTAACTATCTTTGCATAGTCAATAAAACACAGGAAGCATCTTTCTCATGTTCTCTGCTTTCAGCCAGGATCTATCTGACATCAGCAATGATATCTCTCATTTGATGTCCTCCTCTAAATCCAGCTTGAATTTCTGGCAGTTCCCTGTCGATATACTGCTGCAGTCATTTTTGAATGATCTTCAGCAAAATTTTACTGTGTGTAATATTAATAATATTGTTCATAATTTTCACAATTTGTTGGATCACCTTTCTTTGGAATGGGCACAAATATGAATCTCTTCTAGTTGGTTGGCCAGGAAGCTGTCTTCCATATTTCTTGCCACAGATGAGTCAAGTTGAAACATTTCAATTGGTATTCCGTCAATTCTTGGAGCCTTATTTTTTGCCATTCCCTTTAGTGCAGCTTGGACTTCTTCCTTCAGTACCATCAGTTCTTGATTGTATGCTTTATCATACCTCCTAAAATGGCCGAACATTGACCAATTCTTTTTGGTGCAGTGACACTGTGTATTCCTTCCATCTTCTTTTGATGCTTCCTGTGTTGTTTGATGTTTTCCCTATAGAATTATTTGAAATTGTAACTCGAGGCTTGAATTTTTTCTTCAGTTCTGTCAGCTTGAGAAATGCTGAGTGTTCTTCCCTTTGGGTGTTCTAACTCCATGTCTTTGCACATTTCATTATAGTACTTTACTGTCTTCTTGAGCCAGCCTTTGAAATTTTCTGTTCAGCTCTTTCACTTCATCATTTCTTCTATTTGCTTTAGCTCTTCCAAGTTCAAAAGCAAGTTTCAGAGTCTCTTCTGACATCCATTTTGGTCTTTTCTTTCTTTTCTGTCTTTTTAATGACCTCTTGCTTTCTTTACCTATGATGTCCTTGATGTCATTCCACAGCCTGTGTAGTCTTTGGTCATTAGTGTTCAATGCAACAAATCTATTCTTGAGATGGTCTTCAGATTCAGGTGGGATATACTCAGAGTTGTATTTTGGCTCTCGTGGACTTGTTCTAATTTTTTCAACTTCAACCTGAACTTGCACGTGAGCAAATGATGGTCTGTTCCACAACCGGCCCTTGGCCTTGTTCTGACTGATATGGAGCTTCTTCATTGTCTCTCTTCACAGATGTAGTTGATCTGATTCCTGTGTATTCTATCTGGTAAGGTCCTCGTGTATAATTGCCATTTATGTTGTTGAAAAAAGGTATTTGCAATGAAGAAGTTGTTGGTCTTGCAAAACTCTATCGTGCAATCTCCTGCATCATTTTTATCAGAAAGTCATATTTTCCAAGTATTGATTCTTGTTTCCCACTTTTGCATTCCAATCACCACTAATTATCAATAAATCTTGATTGTATGTTTGATCAAAAACTCAATAATCCAGGTGAATAGCACATTAACGCAGTATTTCAAAATACAAAAATGAATGCAAAAAAGCCCATAGTGAACAAAATATAAAAATATTAAATAAAGATAGTTGTTTGTTTTGCGATCTGGTGTTATTTTGCCAGTCACAACCTGTGGTGCCTGACACGCATACCTTTTACTTCCCCCACCAAAGAGATTTATGAGGATTGACAATGGTGTGCCTACAGATTAGTTGACATGGGCTTTATATATAGTCATGTGTATTGATTGTGGGGCTTTTATTAGCTTCTTCCACTTGGTTCAAAATATGGGAGAATATTTTGATAAGTGTATACAGGGACACAAATTTTTCCTTTGCCACACGTTCTGATGTAGCTTGGCTACATGTTCTGATGTAGCTTGGCCCAACACTAAGACTAGGAAAGTTTCCTTTGGGTTTAGCGATTAGAAAGCCATTGATGACTTAGTGGGAGTACTTTCAATGCTGTAGTGAAGGGAGACGCAAGACTGTAGGTGGTTGAAGAGAGAATAAATTGAAGGCAAAGAGTTAGAAAAAGAGATGTTTGAGGATAGAGGGTAGATAAACCATGAGGCAATACCACTTCTAAACTGCTCTTTCATTCAAACTGATCGCTGCAAATCTGTCTACAGGGGGACAAAATATAGTTTAAACAAAAATAAAGAAAACCACTGGTCATCCGAACTGCGCTGCTTTAGAGACAAGCATCTTCACTGTGACATCACATTGTTTATTTACATAGGAGGCTCTATGTCAACTGATCAATATCATTTAGGTTTCAATCAGGATATTTCTGAAATGTTTCTGGCAATATGTACGTCGGTATACCTTTCTCAAAAATATACTACATCCCAGGAATCTACAAAGAACAGTTCTCTCTAAACCTGAATGATTGCAACTAAAAAAATTAATGAAAGCTATATTTTTGCAATAATATTTGTATTCACTTTGAAACATGTAATAGATATTTACTTGTTAACCTTTTAGATTCATAGATATCTCATGGGAGAAATTCCAAATTGGTTTATAAATGCAATTTCGGATACAGAATGATCCTTGAAACTTAATTACGTCTTTACCCTTAGAATTTTCCGGCATGAATATGCAAATGCAGATGTATTCATGATGACCCACTGAAAACAATCTCCAAAGTCAATGAAAGGTGAAGGAGTACTAAGTAAATAAAAGTGGGAAGGTTTCTAATTAAAACAGAATTAAACACTTCAAGCAGAAAACCACGTTTTTAATTGTTATGTGGTACTAATCTCAAAAGGCTAAAGTCAGATGAATTAGGTTATAGTTTTGCCAAGCCAACAGGATTCCCTTAAGACCTATATTTTTACCGGTGGCTAAATGAGAAAAAGTATAGAAGACATTTTCTGCTATGGGAAGTGGAAATGGACGAGCACTCATAAGGGACATGTCTAACAGATGGAGTTAACACATTGCACGGTTCTTTGAAAAAAATGTAGTACAAGTTAGCAAATGAATTTCTCTTCAAATATTGGCAGGCAGCGCTTCTCAAAGTAGGCTAAACCTAACTCCATCAATCACCTCTGGGTTTTTTCAAGATACAGATTCCTTGGAGCCCTGGCAGCGCAATGGTTAAGAGCTTGGCTGCTAACCAAAAAGTCAACAGTTAGAATCCACCAGCCACTCTTTGGAAACCCTATGAGGCAGTTCTACTCTGTCCCATAGGGTCACTATGCGTTGGGGTCGACTTGAAGGCACCAAAATCAGAGGCTGAGTGGGTATGCCTAGAATCTACATTTCTAACAAACTTCCCCAGGTAATTACCAAGGGTGGCAAATTTTTAAAAACACTGAAAATGACACGTAGGTACATTTAAGGCTTATTGTTTCTGTTTACCATTTATACATGATAGACTTGATAGTAGAAATTTAGTGCAAAATAGTTCAATCATTCCATCAAAAACATCACTTGATGGAAATTACTTATAACAAAGTACATTAGATCTGTGGATGTGTCAAATAAAATACAGTCAATAAATATTTGTTGAATATTTACTATATGTAATGAATAAATAAAAAAAAAACCCATCCCTAGAGAACTTACAACATATGCATTAAATGTGATTTTTCTAAGTCCCTTTCTAGTCTTTCAGAACTCAAATATTTTCCAGTCTGTCATTTACTTTTCCCTAAAATAGCAATATTCTCCTGAAAGAGTAAACTGTATTTAAATATAGACATAGCATTACATCAGTATATCAATATTTGTATTCTAAAATATTCAAAAGTGCTTACATAGTTTTTAGGGATTATCTCAAAATTACCCAACTGCTTATCATACAGTCTGTTTCAAAATATAAAAGCACATAAGCAGAAGACAGCATTCAACATATTTTTAGAAACACATCACTTATGATCATATTGTGAAAAATGCAACCTTGCCCTACAGCTATGAGGGAGGTGAATTTCCAAAAGGATAATTCTTAATTATTAGCTCTTATTAAAACTTCACATCTAATTTCTTTTCTTTGAGCAGGACTTTCATATTTTATTTTAATATGTGTTATGTCATACTCTCTAAAAATCAGCTTAAGTGTCACAAACTACACAGCCTCAAAGAAGCAAAAGGACCCTGGGGAAAAAAAATTGTCACATGCAAACAGTTATCTCCAAATAGGTTCCCCATTGCTTTAAAGGAATTTCTTCTAACACTCAAAAATGTTATGAATAAACACATCAATATTTATTCAAAGACAAAGTGTTGGGATTTTTAACGATGGGCATGATACTAATAGTAGTCAACACTTTAATTTACATTAGACCAACTTGTATAAAATTAAATATTTTTCCAACTGTTAGTTTTGTTATAAATGCTAAAAACCTCAATATGTAATGAGTTATATTTCTACGTTTATTTCTCTTCCCTTTAATATCTTCTGATTTGTTGGGCCACCGAAACTTCTACTGTATTCAGGGCCTTACTTTCAAAGTACAACACAGTACCATCAATAACAATACTGTTGTTATTGTTGTTGTTAGTTGCAATCAAGTCAGCTCTGACCTATGGTGATCTCATGTATAACAAAATGAAACATTGCCAAGTCCTTTATCATCTTTATGACTGTTGGTCTGTTTGAGACCCTTGTCACGGCTATTGTGTGGGTAGGGGGCTCATCTTCCAACACTATATCAGACAATATTCTGTTGTGATCCATGAGGCTCTCATTGGCTAATTATTGGAAGTAGATGGCTATGCCTTTCTTCCTAGTCTGAATTAGTTTGGAAGTTCTGCTAAAACCTGTCCCCCATGGGTAACCCTGTTGGTATTTGAATTACTGGTGGCAACATTATGTTGTTAAGTGCCAAGGAGTCAGTTCTGACTCATAGCAACCTCATGCACAACAGAAGAAAACACTGTCCAGTCCTGTGCCATCCTCGCAATCGTTGCTATGCTCGAGCCCATTGTTGCAGCCGCTCTACCAGTCTATCTCATTGATGGTCTTCCTCTTTTTCACTGACTCTCTATTTTACCAAGCATGATGTCCTTCTCCAGGGACTGGTCTTCTTGATAACATGTCCAAAGTATGTGAGACAATGTCTCACCATCCTTTTTTTCTAAGGAGCATTCTGGCTATACTTCTTCTAAGACAGGTTTGCTTGTTCTTCTGGCAGTCCATGGTATACTCAATATTCTTTGCCAACACCATAATTCAAATGCATCAACTCCTTCATCTTCCTTATTCATTGTCCAGCTTGAATATGAGGTTGTTGAACATCATAGCAACACAAAAGCCACCACAGTATGACAAACTGACAAATTAATAGTGACTGTTTATTAAATACCAAGTTGGGGACAAGTGTTAGGTACTTGATAGAAACCACAACCAATTCTCAAATTATCCTTATCACAATCCTGTATTTATTATCATCCCAGTTTTAAAGGTTAGGAAAGAGGCTCAGAAAGGTAAATTAACTTATACTAGTACCACACAACTAATAGGAGATAAAACTTCAAGTATTATGTTCACCCAACTTCCTCAGTGTGCTTAAGATACAATCAGAGGACAAAGAGTGAGTCCCTCTCTCTTAGTTCCTCACTCCAGCTTATTCTCTTTTTCTCTGGCTATAATATGGGATTTACTTTTCCATTTTCTTCTTCATGAAAAGAGGATTAAATATATGATATACGTATACAATAACTAAAGGAAGAGCTTTGTTATTTAGAAAGACTTTTCAACTAGATATAGACTTTACACAGAAAACACACATATAACTTGATAAGATAAAAAGAAGATCTACTAGCAAGCTAAACCAGTCAACTCTGCTATTAGAGTGTGCTGATGACCCAAGGCCAAGGACTCTTCCACATGATTTACTGAATTAATGTCCTTTGCTCTTTTACTTTAAAAGCAAGTGAATAAAATGCCTTTTTAAAATTAAACCCAACAATAATTTTAACTAAATTTTGTTGCAATATATTTGCACGTGCCAACTGATTCTATTAACATTTGTAACTAAACTGGTAGAAAAGATCTTTGTCAATAAATGAAAATTTGTTATTTCTATTCTGTTTTTTAACCCCTTTTTAAATAAATGAAATATGGGAAGGTTAAAGCCTGTGAAAATTTCTGAAAAATTAGGGTTCCTTGGAAAGAAAAGAAGAGAAACATTACAGGTATCTTATCAATGTACTGAGCGCCTCTAAAAATATTAAGGGTTCCTCAACCGAACCCTACGACCACACCCCCAAAGAGGAGGAACACAATGCATGTTAAGGACCACGGCATTCCTGGGGTGATGGAAGGTTCAGAGGAGGATTCTGCCTTTGGGGAAGCCTAGGGGTATGACTGAAATGATGAATGGAGTGGAGATTTTCACAGGTTAAAAAGGGGGGAAGAGCACTAGATAACTGAAGAAGGAGTAAAGTATGGGGAGACAGTCAATCATAGCTGGGCCTCTGGTACCCATACTCCTGCTGAGCCCTTGTCTTTGGCTGTTCTTTCACCAGAGCCACTTTTAAGGATTGTTTCTGAAACTGGCATTCCTGAGTGATGAGGTAACATATCACAGGCATGCATCACATAGTCTGAACTGCACCCAGTCTCCCTTGCTTACTGATTGCTATAAAAGTGGTGGACCCCCTAAGCTCAGGTTTCTTCCCTAGTGGAGTACCCACTGTGTACGCACACTCCAGCAGGTGCTCGGCATCACCCTGTGGTATTTTGGGCTTGGGAATCAGTACAGCTACTCTGGCTTCCGCTTGTGCTGAGTAACTGCAGGAGTCTTGTGTCTTCTGTCAACATTTACGGAACTGTGGTAGTCTCACTTGTTAGCTTATATGGTTATTTCAGTGAGTGGTCTGCTTCTTCTAGCTCTGCTCCGCACCCTCAAACCTACTTTATGCAGACAAAAAGTTTATTCTATTAAGGGGAGAGAATTGCGAATGAAGAGCCACCTTTTCCTTTTAGGTCAGTTTTCGTTAAAAATCCTAGAATTCAGAGTCTTTGTCCACCGTGCTCTTGCCTTGTAGACTTCACCTCACTGGCTATTCACACTGAATTTTCAGAGGGGGGACTGTTCATTAACACTTTTTTTTTTTTTCATCCGTTAGTTTGATGAAGGAGAGCAGTTAGTAGGATAATCCTGAAAATAAAAAAACAAAAACCAAATCCAGTGCCGTCAAGTCGATTCCGACTCATAGCAACTCTGTAAGTCAGAATCGACTCGACTGCACTGGGTTTCAGTCGATTCCGATTCATAGCAACTCTGTAAGTGAGAATCGACTCAACGGCACTGGGTTTGGTTTTTGTTTTTTTATTTTCAGGATTATCCGACTAACTGCTCTCCTTCATCAAACTAACGGATGAAAAAAAAAAAAAAGCGTGTTAATGAACAGTCCCTCCTCTGAAAATTCAGTGTTAATAGCCAGTGAGGTGAAGTCTACAAGGCAAGAGCACAGTGGACAAAGACTCTGAATTCTAGAATTTTTAAAAGATAGGAATACTCAACGTCATGTCCAAAAGCTTTGGTTAAAAAAAAAAAATGTATTTTATCACCTCTTAAAAATCTTCTGACAGATTATTCCACAAATCTTTCTTATTAATTATACTGACCATGTTTATTACACCTCAGATCTAAAGTTACAACCTGTTTCACATAAATATTTTATTATTTTTAAAAAAACTACTAAGAATTTGAAAGAAAACTTGGCTCAAAAATGATATCATTTCTCTCTTTCTCTCTCCCTGGTTAAATATTTAATAACCATTTAAATTCAACAACAGTCTGTTTCAGTTGAAAATATTGAAATTAGTCATGTAAAAAATCGTTTTAAAGTCAAGCACCGGAAACACACATTTTGTGCACTTCATTTCATTTTATAGTCTCTAAGAACTATTACAATTTTTAATAAACTTGTATCTGGGATTTGAAGCCAAATACTTACACTCAAAAGGCAAGAATTTATTAACCAAAAGACACCCAA
The DNA here is from genome assembly GCF_024166365.1 of Elephas maximus indicus. Classification (NCBI taxonomy): domain Eukaryota; kingdom Metazoa; phylum Chordata; class Mammalia; order Proboscidea; family Elephantidae; genus Elephas; species Elephas maximus. The sequence goes on from NC_064841.1 coordinate 25,300,872, forward strand.
AGTGGTACTAAAATGTATTCCCTAGTGACAAGTCTTAAATGGGTTGTAAAAACGGCAATTCATTAATCTAGTCACAATTAAAGAACAACAGCTGTCCCATCTGTATCCCTAACGCCCACTTTTGCAACGATGATGATTTTTTTTCATTTACACATGCTTATAAACAAACATTTCACGGCAGAGTTCCAAAACGTTAGTTCCATAGCTTTAATTGCAAAATGCATTATTATATTTCCGAACCAAATTCATTGCAGTCGAGTCGATTCCGACTCATAGTGACCCTACAGGGCAGAGTAGAACTGCCGCATAGGATTCCCAAGGCTGTAAATCTTTACAGAAGCAGACTACCCCATCTTTCTTCCATGGAGCAGCTGGTGGGTTTGAACCACTGACCTTTCAGTTAGTAGCCGAGCACTGAACCACTGTACCACCAAGGCTCCTCGTTATTATGTTACAAGCTTTAAAATACATGGTGTCATATAAATTTAAATTAACAAGGGTCTCTAACAAAGTATTTTTTCATTTCTACCCATATATTTATATTTTTATTTATATCCATATCTGTATCTCTGTTTATATCCCTCTACACATACAGTCTCAGGGAGACCCTATAGAGAAAGGTAGAACTGTCCCACAGGGTTTCCAAGGAGCAACTGGTGGGTTTGAACTGCTGACCTTTTTGGTTAGCAGCTGTAGCTCTTAACCTCCACACCACCAGGGGTCCAATAGGAATCAACTCAACAGCAACCGATTTGGTTTTGGTACACACATAGTTGAGTTCTGGTGGCGCAGTGCTTAAGAGCTACAAACCAGAAGGTTGGCAGTTCGAATCTACCAGCCGCTCCTTGGAAACTCTGTGGGGCAGTTCTACTCTGTCCTATAGGGTTGCTATTTGTCAGAATCGATTGAATTGCAATGGGTTTGGTTTTTGGTATACATATATATGCTGGAAACCCTGGTGGCATAGCGGTTAAGAGCTACAGCTGCTAACCAAAAGGTTGGCAGTTTGAATCCACCAGGTGCTCCTTGGAAACTCTGTGGGGCAGCTCTACTCTGCCCAATAGGGTCACTATGAGTCAGAATAGGCTTGATGGCAACAGGGTACAGTATATATATCTATAGCTATATATACATGGAGTCCCTGGGAGGCACAAATCGTTAAGCATTCAATTACCAACCAAAAGGTTGGTAGTTCTAATCCACCTAGAGGTGCCTCAAAAGAAAAGCCTGGTGATCTATTTTTGAATGATCACAACTGTTGAAAATCCTGTGGAGCACAGTTCTACTCTGCAACACTTGGGGCCACCATGAGTGATAATCAACTTGATGGCAACTAGTTTGGTTTTACATACATATCTAGTATATATGATTACTTATCAATGTGCAAAAAATTAATTCTTATTGTTACTTGGAAACCCTGGTGGTATAGTGGTTAAGTGCTACGGCTGCTAACCAAGAGGTCAGCAGTTCAGATCCACCAGGCGCTCCTTGGAAACTCTATGGGGCAGTTCTACTCTGTCCTATAGGGTCGCTATGAGTTGGAATCAACTCGACGGCAGTGGGTTTGGATTTTTGGTTTAATACTGCTTTAGAAATGTTTTACTGATAGCCATGTCAGTGTCTTTCTTCTAAAACTCACAAATACACTGGAATTCACTTTTCAAAAAATTGATTAAACCAATGATATACCTTAAAAAAAAGTAACAATATATTACATTTCAAATATTACTTTAATGAAAGTTTACATCAAAATGAATTCTCTGCAGCCCTTTATTTAAAGAAAAATGAAAATTACATTGACTTTCATAAAGCAAATTATTTCTGGATATTTTTAATAAGATTACAGTCAAATTCAGTCAGCTTTCATGACAGAATGTATTAGCACAGCACTCCATTGCCTAAATGTAATATTGCTTCAAACATCTCAAATTCAGGAAGATACTGATGCTTCTCTCTCACTCTACTTCTCAACTATGTTTACGGTTAAAATTGCAAGTTGAAAATAATCAAAAGATTTAAAAAAACAATCACGATATATAGTGATAACAGCTGCAAGCTAGTATTAGGGAGGGAACCTATAAAAGTAATAGCTTTTTGTGAAGTTCTTCTCAACCTCTTTGGTTTCTTATTCCTTCACTTACAAAACAGAAGAAACAAGAATTCATGAATAGGTAGCATTTAGGCATTAAAGATATATCCTTTTTTGTATTTTTTTTTTAGTTGTGGAAATGTATATGTAACAAAACATTTGCAACTTTGACATTCTTAAAAGCACAATTTAGTGACGTTAATTATGTTTATCACACCATGCAACCATCGCCATGATTTGTTTCCAAACAAAGCTCAGCACCTCCTAAGCAATGAGTAGAAAATTAACAACATTTAAAATCACAATTGTAATAAACTTAAGGCTTAAAAGAAAAAAAAAACACTGCATAGGACCTTTTCCAAACAGAATATATGGTTTTGATCTCTGCATTTTCAACATCAAAGTGTAAAGAGATGAGAATTTTCAAGAGAAAGTTGATACATGTCATGGCCTGTAAGAGTCATCTAGTGTCACTGGCATGAGAAGTTGCACAAATGTTAATTACTAAAATAACCTGAATATTTTTAAATACATGTTTTAATTTTTTTTAAAAAATTTAAATGAAATGTGCATGCTCCATTTAAATAGAGCATGCTGAATATAAACTACCGTTCTTTAATGATTCATCATCTTCATGTGCAACGTACTACACAGTGATAACGTCAGAAATTTGTCAGGTGTACGTGGTTATTTTCCCCTACACAGAATGGCTTCTCAAAGGTTTGGCTGACCAACCAGGAAGAAGGAAAATTAAAAAAAAAAAAAATCTTATTTTCGATTTTTTCCCCTCCTATTACTTCTTTCTGTTTTCATTAGATCTTACTATACCAATCTGCTCACTTATTTAGATACTACTGCCTACGTGAATATCACTGGTGTTCTACTCGTATTTGTGTTGACTGCAGGATCCTTCAGGACCTGAGATTGAAAGAGGATTGCTATTCTACAGGCTTTGGGCAGATACAGATCTGGATTCAGACACGGAATCTAATCTGAATTCTGAAATTCACCACCCTGGGAACCTTAGTTAAATTGCTTTACCTCTCTGAACCTCAGCTTCCTTATCTGGTTAAATAGAGATAGTAACATCAGTCTCGAGGGCAAAATCTGGACACTCAGTGCAAGTTAAGTCCCTTTCCTCTACTTTTTTGGAGATGGTTTCTTTCCCTTGTTCTGCTATTAAGTACTCTGTGACCAGCTTTCTACCTCTCTGATCATCAGTGTCTTTATTAATAAAATAATGAGGGTAAGAATTCTTTGGCTCTAACTTTCAAAGATTCTACTTATTTCAAAAATCCATTTTGATTTCACAAAACAGGGTTTAGTTGCTTCTTTCTGCCAGTCATTCTTTGCAAATAGCTTTAAAGAACTTAATGGCGGAATGGTCTTGACTGGGAGATAATGACATAAATTACTAAACAGTTATCATCGTTTATACAACATACAGCCTCAAATACTGATAGGCAATGGAAAAGCAAAATAAATCCAAAAAGTAGGATGCTGCATTGCAGATTTTTTTCAATAACATATTTTATAACCAAAGGAGAGTTATCTGAAAAAGAAACAAAGCAAAACAAAAATTGAATTGGATGCACATCAAAGGACTGAGGAGAAAGAAAAATACCCTAAAATTTCTAAATTTTGAAAGCAATGCTCTACAGCGTTATTTCTTATTACATATTTAAAACTCCACGAGAAGGTCATGAACATCTGGAAGCTGCTGGAAGGGGCAGTTGCTAATGATACATAAATTATAGGTCCTTAAAATGTAATTACTACACTGGTAATATATTTTGGAAGGGCAGGAAAAAAATCTCAATTGCTTTTTATCATGGGTCTGAAAAGCATATATTGGACTTACTAAATTGAAAGATTAAATGGTTGATCTTTTTCCAGCCTCCTTCTAATTAACATAGATTTTCTTACAAATGGAAGATATTTTCAATTTGTATATTGTTAGATGCATCCAATCAGATTGCCATGTCACTCCTCCCTCCTTCTATCTTGCAGTCCCTGGCATTATTTTTACACCTAAGCAGAGGAACCAAAAGTCTCTGCTACATCAAAACCAATATCAACCTTCCTGAATTAATTACTTTCTTCAATCTCAGCTTTATAATGAGTCTCTCTGGGAACTGGCACAATTAAAAAAAAAAAAAAATAGAGTTACCAGCAAGACAGGGGAAGATGCTATTCTAAGGCCTGATATTTTTTCCTTCCTTTCCTACCATTAAATTCTTCAGATTAGTATTCAGGAAGTAAAAAATTGCTTCTAAAGATGATCTCTCTTTCAAACAGTCTAGGTTTTCAGACCACTGAGGTAGAAAGGGCATTTTCTACTCTCACATTCCAAAACGTAATGTACCACGCTCATCTCTGTTTTTATATAAAACAAAGTCCTTGGAAAAAAAAAAAGCAATTCTAAAATATCACTCCCATTTTCTTTATGTCTTCCCCCAAAAACGTCTCAAATATGTATAAAGCTACCAACATTTCTCCTTTAATTCAGAGATGGAGTTGTTCTCTGGAGCTAGGTTTTCAATAACATTTATATTCTGTGCCTTGATAATACATTCTTAACACAGTGATTCTCAAACCTAGCTACACATCAGTCACCCCTGGAGATTTTTGTTTTTATATATAAATATATATACATATCCAGGTTAAACTTAAAAGATTCTGGACCTGGGCCAGGCATCTATTTTCCTTATTAGATGCACCTTAGACAGGTGTTTCTTTTTTTAAGCCTAAAGTAGAGAATCATTCTATTAACAGATTATCCGTTATTATGAGGCAATGAATAATGTATGCCCTATATTGTGACTTCATTGCTATATGTTTTTCCTATATATACCAAGAAATATAACACAAATGTGGAGTTTTCTTAAACTGATACAGACTATATTGATTTGAAACACCAACCTTTCTATATCATCACATTTGGAACTCTATGTAAAGGCCTCGTTACTTAAAGGGTTTGAGACTAGTATCCTTTGAGGGTAGGGGGACAAATGAACAAATATAATAAGCAATGGATGTGAGAGTGGTCTGCCATAAATAACTGCTCAGTCGCTCGCCACCAGTGTCAGCTCATCTGTCTGCCTACCAGGTATTTCTTTTCTAGCTCACCTGTCTATGGGTAGTTTTCCTGTAGCTTGGCCATCCATCAGAGAGAATGATGTTTTCAAATAGAGGAGGACTATTTACTGGTTAAGGCTATCATACACGATGAGATAAAAAGTGAATAAGGAAACGAGGTGGAAAGAATAGGGTAGAAAAGGTCAAGCACTAGGAAGAAGCCTTGTAAACAAAATATTTGGAATAAGGTATATGCATGCAAGAGAAGAACCAAAAATTTGACTCTGCGAGCTTTAGCAATCAAAGAAACATTTATATTCTCAAAAAAATAAAACAGGCCAGTTGCTTAGGAAAAATCACAGATCCTACTGGAACTGAAAACCAGAAGAAATATCTTCAATAGGCCTTACAAATAGGTCACAAAGAGCACTGGTGGCCTAACAGTTAAGCATTCAGCTGCTAACCAAAAGTTTGGCTGTTCAAACCCACCCAGCAGCTCTATAGAAAAAAGACCTGGAGATCTTCTCCAGTAAGATTATAGCCTAGAAAACCCTAAGGGGCAGTTCTGTCACAGGTGGTCACTATGCGTAGAAAATCAACTTGACAGCACCTAATAACAAGAGAGGTCACTGTGGTGTTATAAGCCTTACATCCATAACACGCCCTCCCCATCCCACCACCACCGCAGACCCAAAGTAAATATCCAAAGTAACACGTTTTATAAGTCTCTTATTCTAATACGGAAACTCTGGTGGCATAGTGGTTAAGTGCTATGGCTGCTAACTAAGAGGTCGGCAGTTTGAATCCGCGAGGCACTCCTTGGAAACTCAGTCAGGCGGTTCTACTCTGTCCCATAGGGTAGCTATGAGTCGGAATCAACTCGACGGCAGTGGGTTTTTATTCTAATACAGCCACCGTTAAAACACTGGGGAGGAGCCAAAACAACACAGTGCAAGTATGCCTTCTGTAACCACCTAGCTTAATCCTGAATTATACATAGTACTGCTTGAAACAGAGCTGTTGCTGATTAAAAAAACTGTAAATGATAGACATATTTAATAGGTTCCATTGTCAACCAGTGTGAGAGTAAGAAATCTACTCCCTAATGAAATTTGAGAATGCCTACTCATACTTAAATATTAGGCTTCTCTACCTCAGCACAGGGATAGAAAACAAACAACCAACCATTGCTGTCAAGTTGATTCTGACTCATAATGCCCCTACAAGACAGAGTAGAACTGCCCCATTCGGTTTCCAAGGAGCAGCTGGTGGATTCCAACTGCCAACTTTTCGGTTAGCAGCTGGTCTCTTAACCACTGCGCCACTAGGACTCCGAGCACAGGGATAAGTTCAGAAAATATGTGAGAACAAAACCAGTATTTTCTTAAAGAAAACCCTGGGCTTGTTCTATCAATGCACAAGTAGTGCTGATAATTTTTATCCAGCCTGGAAAAGACTTAAATCATGTATAACTAACAGACACATAGAATAATCTCAACAATGTACCCAGGCACCCACAAGACTTCTGATTTTATGCAACATAACTATTGATTAAGATAAACTGGTTGCAAGCTGCATGCCTAGGTATCTAGAAGCATTGATTTGAAGCAAGGACTTTGTAGATATAATTCAGTGAAACACCAAAGAAGAGCTTCTGAAAATAATTTGGACTTTCAATAGATCTAAAATCATTCTTCCCGGAAAGCAATCAGATAGCTAACAAGGGCCATTTCCATCTTTTGAACTTAAAAAAAAAAAAAACTGTCACCAGTTACAAGGCAAATGTATCTTTCTCTTTTCTGTAGACTACTGTTGGGTTAGGGGTAGGAGTAACACTTTTTTTTTTTTTTTATTAACTTTTATTAAGCCTCAAGTGAACGTTTACAAATCCAATCAGTCTGTCACATATAAGTTTACATACATCTCACTCCCTACTCCCACTTGCTCTCCCCCTCTTGAGTCAGCCCTTTCAGTCTCTCCTTTCGTGACAATTTTGCCGGCTTCTCTCTCTCTCTATCCTCCCATCCCCCCTCCAGACAAGAGCTGCCAACACAATCTCAAGTGTCCACCTGATATAATTAGCTCACTCTTCATCAGCGTCTCTCTCCCACCCGCTGACCAGTCCCTTTCATGTCTGATGAGTTGTCTTCGGGGATGGTTCCTGTCCTGTGCCAACAGAAGGTCGGGGGACCATGGCCGCCGGGATTCCTCCAGTCTCAGTCAGACCATTAAGTTTGGTCTTTTTATGAGAATTTGGGGTCTGCATCCCACTGATCTCCTGCTCCCTCAGGGGTCCTCTGCTGTGCTCCCTGTCAGGGCAGTCATCAATTGTGTCCGGGCACCAACTAGTTCTTCCGGTCTCAGGATGATGTAGGTCTCTGGTTCATGTGGCCCTTTCTGTCTCTTGGGCTCTTAGTTGTAGTGTGGCCTTGGTGTTCTTCATTTTCCTTTGCTCCAGGTGGGTTGAGACCAATTGATGCATCTTAGATGGCCGCTTGTTAGCATTTAAGGCCCCAGACGCCACATTTCAAAGTGGGATGCAGAATGATTTCATAATAGAATTATTTTGCCAATTGACTTAGAAGTCCCCGCAAACCATGTTCCCCAGACCCCCGCCCTTGCTCCGCTGACCTTTGAAGCATTCATTTTATCCCGGAAACTTCTTTGCTTTTGGTCCAGTCCAATTGAGCTGAACTTCCATGTATTGAGTGTTGTCTTTCCCTTCACCTAAACCAGTTCTTATCTACTGATTAATCAATAAAAAACCCTCTCCCACCCTCCCTCCCTCCCCCCCTCGTAACCACAAAAGTATGTGTTCTTCTCAGGTTTACTATTTCTCAAGATCTTATAATAGTGGTCTTATACAATATTTGTCCTTTTGCCTCTGACTAATTTCTCTCAGCATAATGCCTTCCAGGTTCCTCCATGTTATGAAATGTTTCACAGATTCGTCACTGTTCTTTATCGATGCGTAGTATTCCATTGTGTGAATATACCACAATTTATTTACCCATTCATCCGTTGATGGACACCTTGGTTGCTTCCAACTTTTTGCTATTGTAAACAGAGCTGCAATAAATATGGGTGTGCATATATCTGTTTGTATGGAGGCTCTTGTATCTCTAGGGTATATTCCGAGGAGTGGGATTTCTGGGTTGTATGGTAGTTCTATTTCTAACTGTTTAAGATAACGCCAGATAGATTTCCAAAGTGGTTGTACCATTTGACATTCCCACCAGCAGTGTATAAGAGTTCCAATCTCTCCGCAGCCTCTACAACATTTATTATTTTGTGTTTTTTGGATTAATGCCAGCCTTGCTGGTGTGAGATGGAATCTCATCATAGTTTTAATTTGCATTTCTCTAATGGCTAATGATTGGCAGCATTTTCTCATGTATCTGTTGGCTGCCTGAATATCTTCTTTAGTGAAATGTGTGTTTATATCCTTTGCCCACTTTTTGATTGGGTTGTTTGTCTTTTTGTGGTTGAGTTTTGACAGAATCATGTAGATTTTAGAGATCAGGCGCTGGTCGGAGATGTCATAGCTGAAAATTCTTTCCCAGTCTGTAGGTGGTCTTTTTACTCTTTTGGTGAAGTCCTTAGATGAGCATAGGTGTTTGATTTTTAGGAGCTCCCAGTTATCGGGTTTCTCTTCATCATTTTTGGTAATGTTTTGTATTCTGTTTATGCCTTGTATTAGGGCTTCTAGGGTTGTCCCTATTTTTTCTTCCATGATCTTTATGGTTTTAGTCTTTATGTTTAGGTCTTTGATTCACTTGGAGTTAGTTTTTGTGCATGGTGTGAGGTATGGGTCCTGTTTCATTTTTTTGCAAATGAATATCCAGTTATGCCAGCACCATTTGTTAAAAAGGCTATCTTTTCCCCAGTTAATTGACACTGGTCCTTTGTCAAATATTAGCTGCTCATGCGTGGATGGATCTATGTCCGGGTTCTCAATTCTGTTCCATTGGTCTATGTGCCTGTTGTTGTACCAGTACCAGGCTGTTTTGACTACTGTGGCTGTATAATAGGTTCTGAAATCAGGTAGAGTGAGGCCTCCCACTTTCTTCTTCTTTTTCAGCAGTGCTTTGCTTATCCGGGGCTTCTTTCCCTTCCATATGAAGTTGGTGATTTGTTTCTCTATCCCCTTAAAATATGACATTGGAATTTGGATCGGAAGTGCGTTAAATGTGTAGATGGCTTTTGGTAGAATAGACATTTTTACTATGTTAAGTCTTCCTATCCATGAGCAAGGTATGTTTTTCCACTTAAGTATGTCCTTTTGAATTTCTTGTAGTAGAGCTTTGTAGTTTTCTTTGTATAGGTCTTTTACATCCTTGGTAAGATTTATTCCTAAGTATCTTATCTTCTTGGGGGCTACTGTGAATGGTATTGATTTGGTTATTTCCTCTTCGGTGTTCTTTTTGTTGATGTAGAGGAATCCAAGTGATTTTTGTATGTTTATTTTATAACCTGAGACTCTGCCAAACTCTTCTATTAGTTTCAGTAGTTTTCTGGAGGATTCCTTAGGGTTTTCTGTGTATATAATCATGTCATCTGCAAACAGTGATAACTTTACTTCTTCCTTGCCAATCCGGATACCTTTTATTTCTTTGTCTAGCCTAATTGCCCTGGCTAGGACTTCCAGCACGATGTTGAATAAGAGCGGTGATAAAGGGCATCCTTGTCTGGTTCCCGTTCTCAAGGGAAATGCTTTCAGGTTCTCTCCATTTAGAGTGATATTGGCTGTTGGCTTTGCATAGATGCCCTTTATTATGTTGAGGAATTTTCCTTCAATTCCTATTTTGGTAAGAGTTTTTATCATAAATGGGTGTTGGACTTTGTCAAATGCCTTTTCTGCATCAATTGATAAGATCATGTGGTTTTTGTCTTTTGTTTTATTTATGTGATGGATTACATTAATGGTTTTTCTGATATTAAACCAGCCTTGCATACCTGGTATAAATCCCACTTGATCAGGGTGAATCATTTTTTTGATGTGTTGTTGGATTCTATTGGCTAGAATTTTGTTGAGGATTTTTGCATCTATGTTCATGAGGGATATAGGTTTATAATTTTCTTTTTTTGTAATGTCTTTACCTGTTTTTGGTATCAGGGAGATGGTGGCTTCACAGAATGAGTTGGGTGGTATTCCGTCATTTTCTATGCTTTGGAATACCTTCAGAAGTAGTGGTGTTAACTCTTCTCTGAAAGTTTGGTAGAACTCTGCAGTGAAGCCGTCCGGGCCAGGGCTTTTTTTTGTTGGGAGTTTTTTGATTACCGTTTCAATCTCTTTTTTTGTTATGGGTCTATTTAGTTGTTCTACTTCTGAATGTGTTAGTTTAGGTAGGTAGTGTTTTTCCAGGAATTCATCCATTTCTTCTAGGTTTGCAAATTTGTTAGAGTACAATTTTTGATAATAATCTGAAATGATTCTTTTAATTTCATTTGGTTCTGTTGTGATGTGGTCCTTCTCGTTTCTTATTCGGGTTATTTGTTTCCTTTCCTGTATGTCTTTAGTCAGTCTAGCCAATGGTTTATCAATTTTGTTAATTTTTTCAAAGAACCAGCTTTTGGCTTTGTTAATTCTTTCAATTGTTTTTCTGTCCTCTATTTTTTTTTTAATTCATTTAGTTCAGCTCTAATTTTTATTATTTGTTTTCTTCTGGTGCCTGATGGATTCTTTTGTTGCTCACTTTCTATTTGGTCAAGTTGTAGGGACAGTTCTCTGATTTTGGCTCTTTCTTCTTTTTGTATGTGTGCATTTATCGATATAAATTGGCCTCTGAGCACTGCTTTTGCTGTGTCCCAGAGGTTTTGATAGGAAGTATTTTCATTCCCGTTGCTTTCTAAGAATTTCCTTATTCCCTCCTTGATGTCTTCTATAACCCAGTCTTTTTTCAGGAGGGTATTGTTCATTTTCCAAGTATTTGATTTCTTTTCCCTAGTTTTTCTGTTATTGATCTCTAGTTTTATTGCCTTGTGGTCTGAGAAGATGCTTTATAATATTTCGATGTTTTGGACTCTGCAAAGGTTTGTTTTATGACCTAATATGTGGTCTATTCTAGAGAATGTTCCATGTGCGCTAGAAAAAAAAGTATATTTTGCAGCAGTTGGGTGGAGAGTTCTGTATAAGTCAATGAGGTCAAGTTGGTTGATTGTTGTAATTAGATCTTCCGTGTCTCTATTGAGCTTCTTACTGGATGTCCTGGCCTTCTCCGAAAGTGGTGTGTTGAAGTCTCCTACTATAATTGTGGAGGTGTCTATCTCACTTTTCAATTCTGTTAAAATTTGATTTATGTATCTTGCAGCCCTGTCATTGGGTGCATAAATATTTAATATGGTTATGTCTTCCTGATCAATTGTCCCTTTTATCATTATATAATGTCCTTCTTTATCCTTTGTGGTGGATTTAAGTTTAAAGTCTATTTTGTCAGAAATTAATATTGCTACTCCTCTTCTTTTTTGCTTATTGTTCGCTTGATATATTCTTTTCCATCCTTTGAGTTTTAGTTTGTTTGTGTCTCTAAGTCTAAGGTGTGTCTCTTGTAGGCAGCATATAGATGGATCGTGTTTCTTTATCCAGTCTGTGACTCTCTGTCTCTTTATTGGTGCATTTAGTCCATTTACATTCAGCGTAATTATAGATAAATAAGTTTTTAGTGCTGTCATTTTGATGCCTTTTTATGTGTGTTGTTCTCAATTTCATTTTTCCACATACTTTTTTGTGCTGAGGCGTTTTTCTTAGTAAATTGTGAGATCCTCATTTTCATAGTGTTTGACTTTATGTTAGTTGAGTCGTTACGTTTTTCTTGGCTTTTATCTTGAGTTATAGAGTTGTTATACCTTTTTGTGGTTACCTTATTATTTACCCGTATTTTTCTAAGTAAAAACCTAACTTGTATTGTTCTATATCGCCTTGTATCACTCTCCATATGGCAGTTCAATGCCTCCTGTATTTAGTCCCTCTTTTTGATTATTTTGATCTTTTACCTATTGACTTCCATGATTCCCTGTTATGTGTATTTTTTTTAATTAATCTTAATTTGTTTGTTTTTGTGATTTCCCTATTTGAGTTGATATCAGGACGTTCTGTTTTGTGACCTCGTGTTGTGCTGGTATCTGATATTATTGGTTCTCTGACCAAACAATATCCTTTAGTATTTCTTGTAGCTTTGGTTTGGTTTTTGCAAATTCTCTAAACTTGTGTTTATCTGTAAATATCTTAATTTTGCCTTCATATTTCAGAGAGAGTTTTGCTGGATATATGATCCTTGGCTGGCAGTTTTTCTCCTTCAGTGCTCTGTATATGTCGTCCCATTCCCTTCTTGCCTGCATGGTTTCTGCTGAGTAGTCAGAACATATTCTTATTGATTCTCCCTTGAAGGAAACCTTTCTTTTCTCCCTGGCTGCTTTTAAAATTTTCTGTTTATCTTTGGTTTTAGCGAGTTTGATGATAATATGTCTTGGTGTTTTTCTTTTTGGATCAATCTTAAATGGGGTTCGATGAGCATCTTGGATAGATATCCTTTCGTCTTTCATGATGTCAGGGAAGTTTTCTGTCAGGAGTTCTTCAACTATTTTCTCTGTGTTTTCTGTCCCCCCCTCCCTGTTCTGGGACTCCAATCACCCGCAGGTTATCCTTCTTGATAGAGTCCCACATGATTCTTAGGGTTTCTTCATTTTTTTTAATTCTTTTATCTGATTTTTTTTCAGCTATGTTGGTGTTGATTCCCTGGTCCTCCAGATGTCCCAGTCTGCATTCTAATTGCTCGAGTCTGCTCCTCTGACTTCCTAGTGTGTTGTCTAATTCTGTAATTTTATTGTTAATCTTTTGGATTTCTACATGCTGTCTCTCTATGGATTCTTGCAACTTATTAATTATTCCACTATGTTCTTGAATAATCTTTTTGAGTTCTTCAACAGTTTTATCAGTGTGTTCCTTGGCTTTTTCTGCAGTTTTCCTTATTTCGTTTGTGATGTCTTGAAGCATTCTGTAAATTAGTTTTTTATATTCTGTATCTGATAATTCCAGGATTGTATCTTCATTTGGGAAAGATTTTGATTCTTTTGTTTGGGGGGTTGGAGAAGCTGTCATGGTCTGCTTCTTTAAGTGGTTTGATATGGATTGTTGTCTCCGAGCCATCACTGGGAAACTAGTTTTTCCAGAAAATCCGCTAAAAAAAAAATGCAGTCAGATCCCTATCAGAGTTCTCCCTCTGGCTCAGGCTATTCAGATGTTAATGAAGCCGCCTGGGGAGGGTGGGGGAGGGAACAGAGAGATAGGAGAGTAGCACCTCCGAATATAGCCAGAGTTGCTTGTCTTGCTTGGAATGACTATTATATCTGAGATTCCTGAGGGGCGCGTCGCCTATGTGTGCTGGGTGTGTGGAGATTGCCCCCGGGGGGTCTGGCCCGCTGGAGTCAAGGTCAGATCCTCCGCTTCCAGCCCCACGCCCAGCGTCAAGGCTCCCCTACTGAGACGGTGCACTCTCGACTCCAAAATCAGTCGCTGCTTCCCGGGGACTTCTTGTCCCTCCAGCCGCGTTGCCGTGCCGCTCCCGCGAACTAGTTGGGCCGCCTCCCGGGGTTAGTTCAGTTGGGTGGAGCAGCTCCCCGTGCTTGTGCCGTGACCGAGTGTCCCGGCTGGGACGCTGTTCTCCCCGCTCCAATACCAGTCGCTGCCTCCCAGGGACTTCTCCTACCGGCTGCGTCCCACACCGCCCGCGCGACCCAACTGGGCCCCCTCCCGGGGTTAGTTCAGGGGGGTGGAGCAGCTCTCCGTGTTTATGCCGTACCTGCGTCCAGTCCAAATCCCGGCAGGATGGTTCCCTGGCTGGGACGCTGCTCTCCCCGTTCCAAGACCAGTCACTGCCTCCCGGGGACTTCTCCTACGGGCTGCATCCCACGCCGCCTGCAGAACCCGCTGGTCCCCCTCCTGGGGTTAGTTCAGGGGGGTGGAGCAGCTCTCTGTGCTTGTGCCATACCTGACTGGTACACTGGCTCCAGGCTCTGAAAACAATCGCTGCTTCCCCGTATTAGTTTGTTCTCCATCTCTAAATCTGTGTTTGTTGTTCAGGGTTCGTAGATTGTTATGTATGTGATCGATTCACTTGTTTTTCCGTGTCTTTGTTGTAAGAGGTATCCGAGGTAGCGTCTGCCTAGTCCGCCATCTTGGCTCCGCCTCTCCAGGAGTAACACTTTTAATAGAGGCCGTATGGATAGACATCATTGAAAAGTATTATCATGATATTACAATATATTAAAAAGAAGGGGGACCAAAATATACCCTTGTTTAGCCCATTAGAAATTACCGAACAATCCATTAAGAGACTCTGTGACTAATCTATATTCTCCAAGTAGTTTTCAGGTTGTATTGAGAATCATTAACTCATACAGATCTGTTGCCATCGCATGGATCCTGACCCATAGCGACCCTATAGGACAGAGGTGAACTTCCCCATAGGGTTTTCAAGGGTGCAGTCTTTACGGATGCAGACTGCCACAACTTTCTCCTGCACAGCAGCTGGTGGCTTTGTCTAGTGGTGGGTTCGGGTGGTGGGTTCAAACAGCTAAGCTTTCGGTTAGCAGCCTAGGACTTAACCACTGCACCACTAGTAGAGGGCAGCGAAAAAAATGAAGACCCTCAATGAGAGAGAATGACACAGTGGCTACCAAAATGAGTTCAAACAGCAACGATTATGAGGATGGTGCGGGGCCGACAAGGTTCAGTTTTATTACACATAAGGTCGCTGTGAATTGGAAGTGATGAGAGGGTAACTAACAACAACTCATACAGACTAGCTAATAATAAATTTCTGTCTAGGGAAAGAGTAAGAAAAAAAAAAATTATCAGAACTGTGAAAAAAGTCATATTTATCTTGAATGTGATAGAACGTAATAGACTACGATGCGATTAAAAAAAGAAAAACCAAACCTGTTGTCATCGAGTAACTTCCAACTCATAGCAATCCTACAGGACAGAGTAGGACTGCCCCATAGGGTTTCCAGCGAGCGGCTGATGGATTCCAACTGCTGATGTTTTGGTTAGCAGCCAAGCTCTTAACCACTGCACCACAATGTGATAGAATATAACAACTAGTAAGAGTGATACAGCAAACTCATGCAGGATATTGGCCGGAGAAGCCCGGGCTTGTGATGAACCAAGAAAGAAACAAAGGTATAGTCAGGATAGAATAGTTAGTAAGTAAACGGTCTGTAATTTAGGGAGAATAAGGGTTGTTTTTGAAAAATGGAAGGGACTATAGCCTGATTTTAATAAAAAATAAGCTTACTTTAGAAGTTTACCCTTAATGGGTCAACAAATAGGCAAAGAGCAGAGCCAAGTACTGGAAAAATCCCTGCACTTTCCCGGAGGTACAAAAACTGAGTATTCTACTTTTTTTCATAGTTAATCATAATATAAGAGGAATTGTGGATGAAAGATATAATTCTATTGTTGTTATGGAATTAATAGAAAAATCAGGATCTTCTCATAAGAACTGGTTTTATCTATATTTAGGGTAGGGTAGGGAATGAAAATTTTTGCATAAAATTTTATGTAATTTCACTTAGGTGGCATTTTCTACATTTAGTGTTCATGGTTGCTTCACTAATCCGGTGCCAGGTTTCCTACCGATTGCAGCAACCTGAATCATCCAGGTGGCTTGAAGAATGCTATGTGCTGAATATGTAAAGAAGCTATCTCTCTGCTTCTGGAATACCCAGTATATGCATTTGAAGCTGAAGCTGATGTAGCCAGTTTTTCCCCAGGAAGAAAAAAAAAATGAGGAAACCCAGAATCATCTTCCTGAAGTTATGTTTCAGTGTTACTTTTTCTTTAATCAAAGAAATTTGTCACTGCAAAAAAAAACCCATTACCATATAATTAGGAATTCCCTCTACAAAATTCTCCATGAGAAAATTTTTTGAGAATTAATAACTAGGAATGGAGGTACTTTTTTTTGTGTATGTGTCATTATAACAATGAATATGATGGAAGAGGCTAGGTCTCCTTTCTTAATTTGGCTGTCAGAAATTTTAGAGCCAAAATTGCCTATCAACTGTTATGAATACATATGAAATTGGTGTGGCAAGTTTTTATTCTTCTTTTATCCTGTCTTGATTTTCCACACTACTGTTATCCCTTGTTCTTGATGCTCTGTTCAAGATACCTGTAATTCTGTAGTGAATGAAAGTATGTTTAAAGAAAAGAATAAATATATTATATACATTAAGTATCCATAATCTTGTATCTATACTATGAATGTCTATATTTTGTTTGAAGAACTTAAGGTAAATTCAGACCATGTTGGGTTGACAAGTTAAGATTAAGGAATAGGTTTTCCCTATAATGAGAAAAATATAGAAAAATACCTGAGTCAAATAATGTAGTTCTTTATTTAAGAAATAAAATCATTTCTATGTTAAAAGAGATTGGATTGGAAAACCAAACATGGAAAATTCTTTTTCCACTGCAGCATTTCTAAAATGCCTCCTTTAAAGTTTAAATTCTGAATCCTTTAAATTCATAGTCCCAAACATAACAGAACTGCATAAAATGCTACTAATTCAAGCAAAGCTGAAAAGGTCATTTAAGAAAAGGATTCATATGTGAGTTAAGTCAAAACCCGCTTGCCTTGAGCAACACAGGTATGTCTGAAGAATAAATGTACAAACCAAAAATGTCTTTTCAGCATTTGATTCGTAAAGTTTATAAACTTCAGTGTCGCCATTTACAAAATGGCATTCATTTATAACTATGTTTTACAAACATCATGGCCACTAAGGGATTATTGCCAAAGTTGGGGTGAGATTAGGAGGATTTAAATTTCTCAGGAGACTGGATTTACGGATTTGAATTTGGCTCATCTTGCATCAAAGTTTGATCGAAAAATTGGAATAGGTGATATGGTACTCATTAATTCTTTACTCCTTCAGTAGAACAAGAATGTATATTTTGGAGAAACAAATATATTGGCAAGCAATAAACTGTGTGGATGGTAGTAAAAAAAAAAAGTTTAAACAATTTCCTATTTCATTGGGGGGAGTTTCCCAGTAGAAAGTGCTTTTACTTTGCTAAAATAAGCCACCTTCCCATCTTGTCCCTTCCATTTCTTATATCCAGAACTTCACATAGTCAGAAAAGGGAGATAAAAAGGTGAATAGAAAAGAACTTGAGTCGAATCATATAAACAGGAAATTGCATGAGTCAAATAATATAAAAATTTTTCCATTCCTAGCTCTTAAACTCTGATTTATTTAGACACATTCAAATGGCACCTGTTTGTAAATTGTCTATGGCTCCTTATATTATGGATACTTTTAAGTTCCTAAAAGATAGAGAATTTTTGTATTGATGGTAAAAGGAAGTGAAGGACTTTTACAGTATGGGTCTCTGTTGACTTGAATAAGAATAATGAATGCAAGTATAAATATGAAGAATCCCAGAGAAGCTAAATTGATCCACATTATAAACAGTAGTTACTGGGGGGAGGGGGGGTGAGGGGACATGGGATATTGTCCTGGGTGTGGGGAGAAGGCTGAAAGATATTGTCCAGAGAAAGGATGAATTAGGATAAAGGCAAACAAAGGCTGGAAGAAGTTTGGAAGCTTAAAGAAAGAGAGAGAGAGGAGAAGTAATTAGCTGCTATGAAGTGTTTCCTTTAGAGACATCGAGAAAAAAAAAACCCCAAACCTGTTGCCATGAAGGTGATTCTGACTCATAGCGACCCTACAGGACAGAGTAGAACTGGCCCAGAGTTGCCAAGGAGCGCCTGGTGGGAGGTAAACATGGGTGAAAAAGTCGTAAACCTCACCAAAACATGAAAATATTCACTAAGGAATTCACCACTTATAAAATTAGTCCACTCTTAAAACATTCCTTTCCATTTAACAACTGTGTCTGTCTTCCACATGTCACATCAACATTTCTGTTGCCTTTATCAGATCCGTCTCTCACTGATTGTGAGACAGTGTACACAATGCAGGTATATGTAAATAAATTGCAAGCTGAAACTGAAAATCTTTCAAAAGTTGAGGAATTCCATGAAGTCAGTGAAAACGATCTCAAAAATGGTTCAAATCATGTTCAAAGTTACTGGCCAATAAGGATCTGGTAGAATTAAACAGTTAATAATAAAAGATATTTGACAAAGATGATAACACCACAAGAACATTCAGGGAATACAGTCATATATTATGGCCATCCATGGCCCTGGTGTTTTGTTTTTTTGATGGCCCTGGTGGTACAGCAGCTAAGAACCCAGCTACTAACCAAAAGGTCTGCAGTTCAAACCCACCAGCCGCTCCTTGGAAACCCTATGGGGCAGTTCTACTCTGTCCTATAGGGTCGCTATGAGTCGGAACTGACTCTATGGCAATGGTTTTTTTTTTTTTTTGGCTTTATAACTGACGATATAACCCTGGTGGTTAAGAGCTTGGCTGCTAACCAAAAGGTTGGCAGTTTGAATTAACCAGCTGCTCCTTTGAAACCCTGTGGGTTACAGAGTCTTACAGGGTTGCTATGAGTCAGAATCAACTCCATGGCAATGAGTTATACAAATGGTTCAATATTTATAGTATCACCATTTCTATCTTCTTAAGAGAATAATTAAATACATCACAAGGTTGAAAGGCCTATGGAAAAACTAATTTAGTTCTTAGGGATTTCTGCAAAAATGATTGTGATGCTATCCTACGAAACTCAGTAGAAAGAAATTAGGCCCCTGACTCTAGTACAAAGAAGCATTAATACTTGCACTGCTCCACATAGCAGGTGCAATCATAACCTAAATTTACTTCAATATAACATTATTTTTTCACAAATTAAAGATTTACTTTTCAAAAGATATTCCTAGTCAGAAATTTTAAAGCTTCTTTAAAGCAATATATATATATATTTATATATATATATAGTATTAGTTACGTTGAGATACAAAAATATATCACACAATTAACCAGTTTAAAGTGTACACTGGGATGGTTTTTTATTATATTGTGTAACCATCACCACAATTTAAAACATTTTTATCACTTGCTCAAAAAGGAAACCCATACTCTTTTAGCAGTCACTTTCCATTTCTTCCCAACCACCCCAAAAGGAACACCATATCTTTTAACTATGGCTTCCCAATTTCCCTGCTAACCCAGCGCCTGGAAACCAGTAATCTACATTCCTTCTCTATAGATTTGCCTATTCTAGACATTTCATATAAAAGGAATCATACAATATGTGGTCTTCCGTGACTAGCTTAGCATAATGGTTTTAAGGTTCATCCTTGCTGTAGCCTGTATCAGCAGTTCATTCCTTTTTATTGCTGAAAAGTACTCCACTGTACGTATAAACCATATTTTATTTATCCATTCATCAGTAGGTGAACATTTGGCCTGTTTCCATCTCTCAGCTATTGTACATAACGCTTCTGTGAACATTTGTGTACAAGTTTTTACATGGACATGTTTTTCTTTCTCTTGGGCATATACCTAGGAATGAAATTGTTGGGTCTTTTGGTAATTCATGTTTAACCTTTTGAGGAATTGTTGGACTGTTTTCCAATGTGATTGAACCATTTTATGTTCCCACCTTCATTGTAAGAGGATTCCAATATCTCCACATCCTTGACCAAAGTCATTATTTGACATTTTGATGACAGCCATCAGAGTGGGTGTGAAGTGGTATCTCATTCAAGTATTGATTCACATTTCCCTGAAGATTGATGATGTTGAGTACCTTTTAGTGTGCTTATTGGCCATTTGTGTATTCTTCTTTGGAGAAATGTCTATTCAGATTTTTGCCCATTTTTTAAATGGATTATTTGTCTTTTTATTAGAGTTGTAGGAGTTTTTATGTATCTGTATATTTATATGTGATAAGCCTCTTATCAGATAATAAGATTTGCAAATATTTGCTCCCGTTCAGTGGGTTGTTTTTTCACCTCCTTGATGGTTTCCCTTGAAGCACTTCTTTTTTTTTTTAATTTCATGAAGTATAATTTATCTACTTTCCATCAGTGCTTTTGGTGTTATGTCTAAGAAACCATTGCCAAACTGAAAGTCACGAAGATTTCACCCCATGTTTTCTTCTAATAGTTTTATTGTTTAAGCTCTTATATTTAAGTCTTTGATTGTTTTTAATTTTTTTTTTATATGGTGTGAGGCAGGGTACAACTCTGATTGCCCTAGCACCTTTTGTTGAAAAGATTATACTTTACTGACTAGTTTAGACTTCCTTGGCAAAAATAAATTCACCATAAATAAGATGGTTTTATAACAATATTTCCATTACTGTTTTATATGTGTTTATATTAACATATAAAAATTTTTTTTTTTATATTAATGGCCTTATTCTAGTATTATTATTCTCTGATTACAAGCACTTCCTCTGGCTAAATTTTACATTAAAATAAATTTATCTGTAGAACAAGTAAAGAAATAATAGAAGTGGAAGCATGGGTTGAGTAAGAATTGAAAAGAGGAATATTGTAATACACAGAACTCCAAATTCGGAATCATGAAATTCGAGTTCCATAACTGTTTTCACCACAGCTATATATGTACGACCTTGAGAAATTCACTTCCCCTTGCCTAAAGTATAGGAACGGCCTTTCTTCCACACCCACACCTCTCAGCTTATCCAACACTGAGACAACTTAAAAGACCCAGAACTGGAATTTTTAAATGAATCCTTCTTTCCAAGAATCCAAAATTAGAGTGTTCCTATGAAACCCTTCGAAAGCCAAAAGAAGCAATTATCACTAATTTATAAGGGATTTTTTTTTTAATGTTCCCAGACCCAAAGAATAACCTACCAAATAATACATAAAACCTAAAATAACACTATTGTATAGTAAAAACTGGAATGGCATGATAAATAAATCGAGATAAAGCGCAGATGCTCACAGACACGTTTCAAAGGTATGGAGGCTCGACGCTGAGATGATTAAGAGTAGTTCCCGGGGAAGGAGGTTGGCCAGGTCAGACACATCTCCTAACTGGGACACAGACGCCGAGGGCCAACCCCCTCCCAGGTTAGGGCTGCCAACCCCCAGGATACCACCCTCCCCAACTCATGCGTCAGTGTGTCCAGCATCTCGGCCTTCCAGGAGGGACTGGGGGCTGCCCAACCCCCGCAGCCCAGGGGTGGCTGGGGCTTGGCGCAGAGAGGGCAAGGCAAAGGCAGAGGCTGCCAGATGCCTGGGCAGAAGCCAAGAAGGAGGGCCCAATCTGCGGCCCCGCCCCCCCATCAGGGCCTGGGATCAAGGCCATTGCAGAGAGGCTGACCGGTGGCAGAAGGCACACGCTGGGGAGTGGGGGGTGATTGGCCTCCGCTGGAGTGCCCCCACCAGAGGCTCCCTCTCCTGGGAGGAGGGCACAACACCAGCCCCTGGCATGCCTGCCCAGGCTGTCCGGGAGTCTTGGCACTATGGATCATGGCTCCTGGGAACCTGGAGAGAGGGGGTGGGCGAAAGAAGTGCAGTGGGGAAGGGTTGTGCTGGAGGAAAGGGGGGGGGACCAAGCGTGAAGGGTTGGCTGGAGACCCACGGTGCTGCCCTTTTGCCACTCTCAGGGAGCTTCGGAAGGCCCTGAGGCAGGTGGGAGTGACATTCTCTCAACACCACTCTCGCCGCTCAGGGTGTACGGTGCCTCTTCAACAGCTTGCTGCAAAACAAACGCTGACCCCTTATTTCCGCCTTTTTTCGTAAAAGCGAAAACCTTCTTTGGTTTTCTCTCAGTTATGGAAAACAGGTACTAAAGTAGGTTTTCTTAAAAGCAAGTGTCGTGAAGTGAACTTTCAAAAAGCGGGGGATACACTTAGCGTTCTGTAACAGTTACGTACATGGACTCAGATCTATCACAGAATTTTGGTCTTCAAAAGCCAAGTATTATAGACTGAATGGGTCTGATATCATCCAGTTAATCCATAGGGCTAGTATTGATGATTTTTTTCCTTGTATTTTGAAGTTTTGACCTAGTTTTCATCACACCGTATGGGTTTGTGTGTGTGGTAATCCTAAGTATCATTTTGCATGACTGTTTTTTAGTATTATAAACAAATCTATTTCTATGAATTTATAAATAATAATTCAATAATTGTCAATACTAATTAAAAACATTAGTGTGCCACTTCTAAACTTTCTTCACTAGCTTCAAGCGAATATTCTTCTTCAATTATTACACTCTTTGCATCATATTAAAAAAAAAAACCCAGTACCGTCGAGTCGATTCCTATTCATAGCGACCCTATAGGACAGAGTAGAACTGCCTTATAGAGTTTCCAAGAAGCACCTGGCAGATTCGAACTGCCGACCCTTTGGTTAGCAGCCGTAGCACTTAACCACTACACCACCAGGGTTTCCAATCATATTAATATACTGTATAATATTGTCTGATGATGATCCTTTTATGAAATCTGTATTTGAAATTATAGAAATGAGGAATTCATAAAAGGCAATTATTTATTTCTGTAGTTTGTTTTCCTGAGTCCCACTTTAATTCTAAGTGGCTAGCACTCACAAAAAAGAAGGAAAAGTTTTAAAAAAAAATCTATTAGTGAGTGAATGACCTTCAGCTTGAAGCCTCGGTATGTCTTAGCCCATTCCATTAGAATGAATATTATCAGTGTCTCCTACCCCACGTCCTGTGACTTTCTGAGCTGATAGATAAATAAAGCAGACTCTTCTTTTTCAGTGAGTTTCCAATTTAAAGTACTTAGTATTCAATCCAGCACAGAACATGTACAGACTTAGAAAATTTTCCCACCCTAGGAGGCCAGAGGTCACACTTCCCCAGAATTTCAGAATGTTGTTTTAGCTGTTACAGGAGGAAGCAAATCAAAAAGTAAAACTCTTAGAGCAAAGTAGAGTGTATTTTTAAGATGTCTCTAGGTATAAAAATAAGTAAGTAAACCTTCTAGTGGGATCCTCAGTCCACTTTCTATGCTGAACACTGCACCTTAGTTGACGTTATAAATTCTATAATCTTTTTTTTAAAATTTATTGTGTTTTAGGTGAACATTTACAGCTCAAGTTAATTTCTCATTCAAAAATTTATACACATTTTGTGACATTGGTTGCAATCCCTACAATGTATAGCACTCTCCCCTTTTCCACCCTGGGTTCCCTGTGTCTGTTTGTCCAGTTCCTGTCCCTTCGTGCCTTCTTGTCTTGCTTTTGGACAGGAGCTCCCCATTTGGTCTTGTATATTTGATTGAACTAAGAAGCATTTTCCTCACTGTGTTATTTTTTGTTTTGTAGGCCTGTCTAATCTATGTCTGAAAAGTGGGCTTTGGGAATGGTTTCAGTTCTGAGAGTATCCGGGGCTACAGTCTCGGGGGTTCCTCCAGTCTCTGTCAGATCAGTAACTCTGTGTTTTTCTTTTTGTTTGTTTTTTTCGTGAATATGAATTCCATTCTACATTTTTTTCCCATTCTGTCCAGGATCTATAGAATAATCTTGTATAACTAAAAATTCTATTCACCTACTAAAAAATTGCGAAGTCATGCCTTCATAGGCACTTATGATGTCTAAGAAGGCTGTTGTTGTTAGCTGCCATTGAGTCAACCCTGACTCATAGCAACGTTACGTATGAAAGAACAAAATGTCCCCCAATCCTGAGTCATCCTCACAATCACCAGCAAGTTTGAGTCCATCGTTGTGGCTGTTGTGCCAATCCATCTCACTGAGGGTCTCCCATGCTCTCATTAGCCCTCTCCTTCACCAATTTCAATGCCCTTCTGTAGCGATTAATCCCTCCTGATGATGTGTCCAAAGCAAGCCAATGAACAATGTTCTGTTGTAATCCATAGGGCTATCTTTCATTGGCTAAAGTATAAATGAATATCACCAGGTCTTTCTTCCTAATCTGTCTAAGTCTGGAAGCCTGCTGAAACCTGTCCACCATTGGCAACTGTGCTGGTATTTGAAATATCAGTGGCAAAGCTTTCAGCATCACAGCAACACTCAAGCCACCACAGTACAATAAATTGACAGACAGGTACTGGCTAACAAGATTAATACCCTCTAAACATTTGTCTGGAGCCCTGGCGTCGCAGTGGTTAAAAGATCAGCTGCTAACCAAAAGGTTGGCAGTTCAAATTCACCAGCCACTCCTTGGAAACCCTATTGAGCAGTTCTACTCTGTCCTATAGGGCAGCTATGAGTTGGAATTGACTCAACAGCAACGAGTTTGGTTGTTTTTTTTTTTTTTTTAGTATAAACTTTACTAAGAAGTCTTTCAAAGGCATATGTCATCTGAAATGAGACAACAGTTCACCAATTATCAAATACCCGTGGTCAGGGTAACAGTGTATTCTTAACTCCCATGAGTCCCAAGAAACGCGTCAGTCCAGTTGGCTCAGCATGTCATTTGCTTTTCAAAAGCTTAAAGACTATTGCTGCCAATCATCTTATTAATCGCACTGCTTCCTCTTATTTTCTTATTGAAATCATATGAATTTCTGGAAGCTAAGTCCCACTTCCTCCAGGAAACCTCTATTTACAAGGACATTTATTAGGTGGTGCAAATGGTTAAGCACTCAAGCACTAACCAAAAAGAAATCAAAAGACGGGCTGCACTGGGCAAATCTGCTGCAAAAGATCTCTTTAAAGTGTTGAAAAGCAAAGATGTTGCCTTGAAGACTAAGGTGCACCTGACCTAAGCCATGGTGTTTTCAATTGCCTCGTATTCATGCAAACACTGGACGATGAATAAGGAAGACCGAAGAAGAACTGATGCCTTTGAATTGTGGTGCTGATGAAGAATATTGAATATACCATGGACTGCCAGAAGAATGAACAAGTCTGTCTTGGAAGAAGTACAACCAGAATGCTCCTTAGAACCAAAGGTGGCAAGTCTACATTTCACATACTTTGGACATGTTATCAGGAGGGACCAATCCCTGGAGAAGGACATAATTCTTGGTAAAGTAGAGGGTCGGCAAAGAATAGGAAGACCCTTGTTGAGACAGATTGACACAGTGGCTGCAACAATGGGCCGAAGCATCACAATGATTGTGATGATGGCGCAGGACCAAGCAGTGTTTTGTTCTATTGTGCATAGGTCTGCTGTGAGTCAGAACTGACTCCACGGCATCTAACAACAACAAATACAACTAACCAAAAGATTAGCAGTTTGAGTCTACTCAGAGGTGCCTCAAAAGAAAGACCTGGCAATCTGCTTCCTCAGGGTCACAGCCATGAAAACCCTATGGAGCATGGCTCTACACACGTGGTTCATCATGAGTTGGAATTAACTTCACAGCAACTTTTTTTTAATATTGGAATTTACTTTCAGTACCATACTTTTCAGCTTTCTGTCTGCTTCTCCGAAGGTGTGTGAGCTCTTTGAAAACTGAGGCAGGATAAATTTTACCTTAATATCATACCTTTCCCTTAACCTTGTCTTTTAGAGAAAGCATGCACATAATGAATCATAAGCTGTAAAATATTAAGCAATGTGAATACATTATAATTACATTGGATTTTAATTGGCAATATTATTATCTGCTGATTGAAAATAGATACAGGATGTCCTTCATTGCATATTCAGTTCTTGGGATTTGGTAGAAGCTCACTTAATGAATGTCGAATGGATTAATAAACAAATTCCTTTAAAAACAGAAAAATAAAAATGAAATTAAGAATTATTTTTCTGTAATGTCTGCTACTAGGATAACATTGCATATTGATTAAAACAACAACAAAAGTATTTTAACATACAACAATAAAAATATTTGAACAGATACTTCACAAGTATATGTGGAGATATATGGAGATCCAATAAGCATATGAAAAGAAGCTAATGAACATCATTAGTCAATATGAAAATGAAAATTAAAATGACAATAAGAAACCACTACAAGATTGGCTAAAATTAAAAAGATCGTCCATACCAAGTGTTGGCGAGTCTGGAAGATGTAGAGGAATTGGAAGTATCATATACTGCTGGTAAACAAACAAACAAACCTGTTGCCACTGTGTCGATTCTGACTCATAATGACCCTGTAGGACAGAGTAGAACCACCTCACAGGGTTTCCAAGGAGCAGCTGGTAGGTTCGAACAGCCGACTTTTTGATTAGCAGCTGAGCTCTGAACCATTGCACCACCAGAAAAATGGTACAACTAGAAAATAGTTTGAAAAACCGTTTGGCAATTTCTTAAAAAGCTATGATAGAGTCATCCCATTCCTAGGTATTTACCTGAGATAAATGAACACATATGTCCACACATAGACTGTTCACAAACGTTCAGAGGGAACTTTATTGTAACAGAGTCCCGGGTGGTGCAAATGGTTAATGTGCTAGGCTGCTAACAAAAACGGTGGAAGTTCAAGTCTGCCCAGAGGTACCTTGGAAGAAAGCCTGACAACCTACTTCTAAAACATCAGCCACTGAAACCCCTGTAAAACACAGTTCTACTCTGACACATATGGGGTCACCATAAGTTGGAACTGTCTCAGGGACAACTGTTTGGTTATTTACAAACTGCTTAAAACTGAAACCAATCCAAATGCCCATCAACAGATGAGCGGATAAACAAATTGTGGTGTACACACCCAATAGAATCCTTCTCAGCACAAAATGCCACTCTGTTACATATTTGCTACAACATATATGAATCTTAAAATAATTATACTGAGTCAAAAAAGCTGTACCAAAAAAGAGTACATAGTGAGTGATTCCATTTACAGAAAATTCTAAATCTATAGTGAATTTTAATTAGTGACAGTAAGCGAAGCAGTGTTGGCCTGGGATTGGAGAGGAGAGTGGGACTGAAATATTAAAAATGGTCATTAGGACACTTTTGTGGATAATGGACATGATTATTTTCGTGACTGTGGTGATGGATCCAAAAGTGTACACGTATATCAAGCTTTCAAATAGTATACTTTAAATATGTGTATGTTATTGTACGCCAATTTTATCTCAATTAAAAAAAAAAAACTTGCTGTTAAGTCCATTCCGACCCATAGTAACCCTATATGACAGAGTAGAACTGCTCCTTAGGGTTCCAAGGAGCAGCTGGTGAATTCCAGCCACCAACCTTTTGTTTAGCAACTAAGCTCTTAACCACTGTGCTGCCAGGGTTCCACAACTTAATAAAGCTTTTCAAAATAAAAGGGTGACGGATTCTAAGAATGAATGAATAAATAAATAAATACACACATTTAGTTTGGTAATGAAAATCAATGAGAAGATTGATTCCAGATATCTGGCTAGCTCACATAGGGTCACCATGAGTCAGAACCGACTCGACAGCAATGGGTAATGAGTTCGGGCTAGCTCACAGCATCCCTTCCCTTTTTTGGCATCTGCTCAACAATTTTTGGTGGTTATTCTTAAGTCCAGAGGGCACTGGGTTTTATTCTTAAGTCCAGAGTCCTGGGTGCACAGACAGTTAACCACTTGACTACTAACTGAAAGGTTGGAAGTTTGAAGAAAATCCTGGCTGGCTGCTTCCAAAAGGTTGCAGCCTTGAAAACCCTATAGAGTGCAGTTCTACTCTGCAAAACATGGGGTTGCCATGAGTTGGAATTGACTCAAAGCAACTGGGTTTTTGTGGCTGTTGTTGTTGTTGTTCTCAAGTTTGTGTGATATATATCATACACACACACACATGAACCTATATATGTAAACATCTGCACATGTATAATTTGTTTATAAAATATTAATGATTATTATTTTATAATTTTGAAACAACCATATAAGTATTATAATCATAGTAATCTGATTACTATGATTATATTTATTTAAATTGCTATAATTATAGTTATTCAAAAAATAACATGTATAAGTACATAAATATTTACTCAACTAGTTTAAATTATCAAAGATCTTCTTCCTGCTCTTAAAATATAACCCAAACACTTTACCACAGCTTTCAAGACTCCTCTTCTGTCTCTTTAACATAACACTCTAACAATATATCGCAATTCTGTAGTCATAGGAACATTCTTTTTGTTTCTTTAACATGCTAAACACTATTCTCCCTCAGGGCCATTGCACTTGCTAAAGACTTTGTTAAGATTACTCCTCCCCCTCCCCCATCATCTCAACTCCTACTTCTTCAGGAAAACCATCTCTCATTATTCAAATCACAGTAGCCAATTCTACCCTTTCTCAGTCACTCTCTATCACATTATCCTGTATAATTTTCTTCCTTGCACTTATTTCTGAATTTATCTTTTTATCCTCCTATGGCTTATTGCAGAAACCCTGGTGGCGTAATGGCTAAGTGCGATGGCTGCTAACCATAGGGTCGGTAGTTCGAATCCTCCAGGCACTCCTTGGAAACTCTATGGGGCAGTTCTACTCTGTCCTATAGGGTAGCTATGAGTCAGAATCGACTTGACGGCACTGGGTTTAGTTTTGGTTTGGTACTGCTTATTGCCTCTCTTCCATCAGTAGAATACAAGTAACGTGTGGCCCCAGCTTTATTTTGTTAACCTTTGTAACCCAAGAGCTTAGATCAGACAGGCACAAAGGAAGGCATTCAATAAGTATTTTTCAAATAAATGAAAGGCTAATACTGTAGCATGATTTCAGTGTGGCAAGCAAGGTTGATTGTCAGTCAGTATGGTGCCTTTCTCATAGCTGTCCCAAGGAAAACAATACATTTTTTTTTAATGGTTATATTTGGAAGCATATTTTGATGATAGGTTTGGTTATTTAAATAGATTGAATCTAAGATTATAATGACTAGAGATAAATGTATTCCAAGGGGAATATAAAGTTGAATAAAATGAAGTTCAGTCAAATTATTTTCAAAATATTGCTATTTTTTTAAGGTGGAAATCTTTACTTATTTACTTAAACAATCTTACAGTTAGTTATTAAAATTTTTGTAGCAGAAACTATATAAACTTAGAGAACTTCTGCTTTCATCCATTTTGTGAACTAGATAACCTTTGGGCATTCACATAGTGGCACAACTAGATCTTGCACCGAACAGAATTTTTTTTACATCCATGGTCTCAGAAGAAGAGAAAACTTCACATAAATACAGTACCCAAAACCCAGTACCGTCGAGTCATAAGCCCTCATAAAAGGCAAGGGAGAAAATTATACTTGACACTTCCAGATTATTCTTGGGACCTTAGAGGGGTATTAGGTTTTTCCAAGGTCAGTAGTTCCCCAAGATTCTCAGAAGCAAATGTAATTCTTTTAAAAAAAAAAAAAGCATCTTGAAATTATGGTCCAACATTTCATAAGTAAAGATTAATCACATATAAGCTCAAAATTAAAGCTCATAAACTTGCAAAAAACAAAACCCCATGAGTGAGATTTGTCAGAAATATCAACAACCATAAATAATATACATTGTTGTCAGTGGGTACCAGCTCATGGCGACCATATGTACCACAGAACAAACAACTGCCCAGTCCTGCGCCATCCTCACAATTGTTGTTACACTTGAGCCCATTATTGCAGTCACTGTGTCAGTCCATCTTATTGAGGGTCTTCCTCTTTTTCACTGACCCTCTACCAAGCATAATGTCCTTCTCCAGGGACTAGACTGGTCCCTCCTGATAACACATCCAAAGTACATAAGACAACGTCTCGCCAACCTTGCTTCTAAGGAGCATTCAGTCTGTACATTTTTAAAGACAGATTTGTTTATTCTCCTGGGAGCCCATGGTATATTCAATATTCTTCATCAACACCATGATTCAAAGGCATCAATTCTTCTTCGATCTTCTTTATTCATAAATTCAGATTTATACCAGCAGGGAAATCATATATTAGAATTTATAGCTAGGGACAATAGTATAATTGTATACTATATTTACAGTAATAACTTAAAAAAAATTTTTTTTAATAACTTACGATATCATAAAAAAGAACCAGAAAGAATTTATTACCAAAATTAACAGGAAGAACTGAAATAAAATTATACCTTAGAAATAAAATGTAATTGTTCAAATTAGAAATACATGGCTAAACACCAGCTTACACTAAAATGAATACAGAAGAGAAGAAGTGGCCAAAAAGCTAAAGAAATTACCAACAATGCATCAAAGAAAGTAAAGGTTATGGAGAGCTTAATAAATTTTAAATATCTTCAGGATCAAATGAAAATGCCTAAAATTTACCTAAGTCAAGTCACAGAAGAGAATGTAGGAAAAGCAGTATTTAAAGAGCTATTCAGCTTTGGATTTTCTGTAACTTCTTGACGCAAAGAAGGAGTCCTGGTGGTGCAGTGATTAAGTGTTAGGCTGCTAACCAAAAGGTCGGCAGTTCCAATTCACCAGCCACTTGCTGGAAATATTTTGGGGCAGCTTTACTACATTCTGTGGAAACCCTGGTGGCATAGTGGTTAAGTGCTACGGCTGCTAACCAAAGGGATGGCAGTTCAAATTCGCCAGGAGCTCCTTGGAAACTCTATGGGGCAGTTCTACTCTGTCCTATAGGGTCGCTATGCGTCGGAATCGACTCGACGGCACTGGGTTTTTATTCCATCCTATTTTTTTTTTTTTTAGGGTCACTATGAGTTGGAATTGACTGGACGGCAATCGGTTTTGGATGTAAAGAAAATAATTTATATAAACTGGAAGCACAAAGGATTATAAATAAGATAAAAAGAAATAAAAGCTTAGGTACAAAATAAGGAAACCAGAATCGAAATCAAACCCACTGCCGTTGAGTTGATTCAGGCTCACAGTGATCCTATAAGACAGAATAGAACTGTCCTATAGGGTTTCCAAGACTGTAAATCATTATGAAAGCAGAGTGCAACATCTTTCTCCTGTGGAGCAGCTGGTGGGTTAGAACCATGGGCCTGTTGGTTAGCATCTGAGCACTTAACCACTGTGCCACCAAGGAAACCACAGAATCCCCACAAATGGATTATTTTAAAACTGTCAAAGAGAAAAGACAGCAGGACAGTAGTTATATAACAGACTTCTCAATGGCAAATATGTAAGCCAGAAGACAGTAGAATATTATCTCAGATCCTTAGAGGAAATGACTGTCTACCTAAAATTATAAAATGAGTAAAATTATATTTCAATAATGGCGGTAAAATTAAAACATTGTCAGATAAATAAAAACTGTAAAAGTTTCTGCCATGTGACTGTAAATGAAGTTGTTTAACGAAAAATCAGAGACAGATTAAATCAAGAACCCTACTTGAGACTATATCTTTCTTCTATTAAATTCAATAGTAATGATTTTTTTGACAAAATCACATTAAACATGATATGAAATACATTTAATTTTAATTTTATTGGCTTTATATTTAAATTTTTTTGGTTTGGTTTTTTTAGTTACATTAAAGGTATAAATTTAGGAGATGTATATGTAGTTTGATGTTTGTTCATATTTAGGTTATGTTTAGTAATAATAATGTACTTCAAATCCAGTGGTTCGTGATATATTGATTGCATTCATAGGCATCTATGAAGCTATTTCAATGTGAGAAACACTGAACTGATTAATATCTAATATCTCCTTCGGCTCTCAAATTGTATGATTCCATTTCTGTATCTATCATGTTAAGTGTCACTTCAAAATACCTCGTCAGCTTCAACATACTCTTGAGTGTGGCTATCATTGAGTCTGTTTATTGGGTGTTAAGAAAGAAGCATCTTTCAACCATTCAAGAGTCTCTGCTAATGTGTCTTATTTGGAAGCCTTCAAATTTATCTCCATTAGATCTTCTAATGGATATGACACTTCTGCAAATGTAGCATTTTACTTCTAACAGAATTCTAGTCACAGAAAATATTTAAATGATTGCACCGTTGATATTGTAGACAAGGTTAAAAGCTCTATAGAAGTGTATGCTCGTTTGATTATCTTTCTAAGGAAATACTACATTCGGATTTTTCTTTCAGACCTACTGGATCCCTAGAAGATGCAACCGCTGCTCTGTAAGGATGAGCTCCTTAATAATATTTTTCGATCATCTAGAAGCTTTATGGAAACCCTGGTGGTGTAGTGGTTAAGTGCTACGGCTGCTAACCAAAGGGTTGGCAGTATAAATCCCCAGGCGCTCCTTGGAAACTCCATGGGGCAGTTCTACTCTGTCCTATAGGGTCGCCATGAGTTGGAATCGACTCAACAGCACTGGGGGTGGGGAGAAGCTTTATGCCTTTATATATATATATATATATATATATAAAATATATATATATATATATGTTTACTGCAAAGGCAAAATTATGCAAAATATTTCCAAAGTTTGTAGACAATCAGAAAATGAGCAATGGCTTTACATTTTAAAATATTTTACATTCTATAGTATTTCATTCTGTAAGAGTTTACTTCATTACAAGAGCTAGCCCATTTCTTTTCTGCTTAAAACCAGTTGCTTTGAATTCTCTTGTACTGGCTAAGGGAGTATTTAGCAAATATTGCTAAGAAAGACTATTTTTTATTACTCTCATAATATAGCGGATGAACCATGCTGAAAAAATTTGATTTTAAAACACATTCAGAATATTGTTTTGTAATGTCAGGGTATGTTTATTATATTTAGTTAGGTTCATTTATTACTTTTCATCAGGTATATCAAGATTTCAAATGAAAAAATTATGAAATGCACAATTCTTTTTCCAGAAAATGGAAAATACACACAAACGTACACAAACACCACAGTCTAATAACCCCAAGTTAGTATTGTAGAGATACATACATGTATCTCAAGTCTGCACTAAATTAACTAAGCAGTTGTTTTCAAGTTACTACGCCTACCTGGCCCCTATTTTTCTTTTTTTCCCAATAAAATAAAGGAGTTGGAGGTGGAAAAAAGGTAGTGTGTTTAGTTAGATGACAGCTATGTCAGTCAAGAATATTTTCAACTGTGGGTAACAGAAAACCCAACTAAGAATTGCTTAACAATCAAGGTTTTTTTTGATTTCTTTCCCGTAGAACAAGAAATCTGGCTACCACATAAAAAGAACTGTTAATTAAGCGGCTCAAAAGACACACAGGTGCTACCATTTGTTTACTCTTCCAAATTTGGCTGGTGGCCTTTGGTCTTACTGATTTCAAGATGGCTGCCATAGCTCCATGTATTTACATACACTCAAGTAAATGACAAGCTATGTTTGTCCTTCTTCTCCCAGAGCAAAAATTTATTTTTTCCTGAAACCCCCCACTACACTCACCTTCCAGAGTACTTCCTCTTACGTCTCACTCTACAGAACTAGGTTCTACACTCATTACAAAGTAAGCTGGCAAACTTTGTTCTTCAAAGAGGATACTAGGGAAATTTTAGGCTGAACTTCTTTGTTATGCGCAACAGTTCTGTATGTTTCAGGACATTTAGTATGTACAGCCTAAGAGCATTGAATGTCAGTAGCATCTCTTAAGTCCTTCTGACACCCTAAAACATTTTCAAATATTTCTAAATTCTACTTAGAGGAATGAAACCTCCTCTGGGTAAAATCTATTACCTGGAGTTAGGCACATTTCCACTCTGAACAAAACTGAAATTCTGTTGCAAATTAAGACCTGGTGAATGGATATTTGGTAGGCAATCACAGTGTCTACAATGAATTCTAAACTCTTTTTCAGTTCTAATGTCTACAATGCAATGAAGGTCCATTAGGTTCAGACAAACTCATTTTCTTATAAACCTTTTACTATTCTCACAACCAAAAAAAAAAAAAATCCTATAATATACTTTTTCAATACAAGCAGATATATTTATTCTTTTAGTTTCAGTACAGTGCAACTATACTAGTCCAGCAATGCAAATTGTAAAAATTCCAGACACTTTGAAATTTTTGATAGGCAATCAATGTCTCATGTAATATTAGGGATTCAGAGAGAAATCAAAGGCACAACAGAAACAGAAACGTCAGAGATTATAGTTTTATGTCGATGGTTCCTAAGCAAGATGAAAATGGAAGAATCTGAACTCTTCAGCATCCTCTGTCTCCTGAAATATTTGCTAGTTCTTTTCACAGATGGCTCTAAGTATGGTGCCTATTTTACAGTAAGTCTAATTAAATAAAAATGTTCCCAACATCTACAATTTTTTAGTAGACTCTAGACATGTGAAAACAGAAGCCCATCTTATTCACCTTTTCAAGCCAAGAACAGAACGTAGCAAATAATGTTCAATAAAAGTATATCAAATAAATGAATTTCTGCCTTTGAATCTAAGACATTTGCAGCAATGGGAAGAAGTACACAATATAACCCCTTTTTGTGTCTTAAAAATATTTTATATCACCTTCTTATGTAATTAAGCATATAAATACATTGAAATATTGAGCATGTTGACAGTAATTTTCTTTGAATCTAAAAGCAGTGGTTTAAAAACCAGGGTCTCTAGGACCACTGAGGTTCTATATAGGTATCTCAAAGGTTTGGAGAGGGTTTGTCAGAGGATGAATACAGTGAAGGTGGTTAATTGGCAGAGCGTGGCCTTTTACATCGGCCCTAACTATTGCCTTCTATTTTTATATATTTTATTTATTTGGGTTCTATATAATATGTTAGCATAAACACACCGCTAAAAAATAATTTGAGAATCATGGTCTACAAAAATGGATAGGTGCAACTACCATTTTACTCCATTCCCAGGTATGAAAATGTCTTCAAAGTTTGTTCAGGGAAGCCTACTTTCCAATGAAGGTTAAGAACTATTCTTTCAAGATAAAATGTTCTTGATTATAGTCACTAGAAATGAGAGACTAGAATCCTTTCTTCATGTGTGACAACAGCAATGTCCCCTGGAGGCAGAAATGCAAATTGCCCTTCAAATGATGAAGACTATTCAATGTTCATTTAAAACTGTGCAAGGTGTTGGGGAAAAGAAATTAATAAGACACAATATCTCCCTCAAGGCATTTACTAGACATTACATAATAGATATGCAAATATGTCTTTCCTGTTCTTAGAAAGTCAGTACCACCCACAACCCTCATAGGAATAGTCCAACACAATACAGACTTGGATCCTTTCAGACATGGTAATTAGACTAAGAGCAAACAACTAATACAAATTCAGTGGATCATAATCTCTCTATGTGGAATTTGGAAATAGGTGCTGATTCAGAGTGAATGAGCTACAGGGAGGAAGAAAAGGGGAAATATGTAGCAAAAGAGAGTCAGAGTGGGCACTTGGGCAAGATAAAGCCACATGGGAACTGAAATTATGAAGAAGCAGAGACTGAGAGCCTTGCTAAGATAACCAGTTTTCAGAGGTAAATGGGAGGAAGGTACAAAGAAAGAAACAAAGGGAAAAGAATATATGTCCCCAAAGGCAAGACACTACAGCTTTCCTGTCCCTTGAGGCCCAGTGATACTTCTAGCAAATGGAGTCTATGAAATTTGCCAGGATCCTAATAATGTTAACTCCGTTTTCAGTGCAGTAAGTTTGAGTGGGTTTGGGTTACTCTTTCTTCAGTTAAAGGACCACTGACTAGGAGAGGGAGACTGACAGGCAAACATACAGTAAAACCTGAGGGAACCTGTGTAAGGCATAAACCTGTCAGAGAACGAAAACTAAAATATTTTCTGCTAAAACAAGTGGTAGAAAAGTCGTAAGACTGTACCCTGTCAAAGGAGGAAAATGCGTGAGATCTGGAAAAACAAGATAGTCCCATTGAGTTCTGTCTTTCACAAGTTTCACTGTACCTAGTCCTCTGTAAACCACGGAAGTGTTAGTTATTATGCTATGCTATATCAACCTTTAAACTTTCCCCTTTATATTTAATTGTACGCCTTGCCTCCTATTCCTCTCTCTCCTGTACTATTGACAATCAGTGTTATCAGTACTTCTTTCTTACTTCTTCACACATGCAAAATCACGCCTTTTTTGAAATTCAACGTATAGACTTTAAGAACAAATGAAATAAGTAAAAGGAAAGGTGAAAATCAATGCCTCTTCATCCTTTTACATCTTTAATCCAAATAGAAGTCTTAGTTGCCTTTCTTACTTCTTTAATTATACCTCCAATTTTTAATAGTAGTTAAGTATTTTTACAGTGCTTGAAGGCAGTTCAAAGATGTAACATTACATCAAGCTTTCCAACATAATTACAATGGAATTGTTGTTTTTCCATATTTTTGCCAGTAAGAAAAAAAAAAAGAAAAGTCATATGAACTTTCATGTCATAGATTCTGAATACTAGAGTTGGGAAATACTTGGTAGTGAAATAAAGACTAATAGATGAGCATTTTGTTCCCCACAATCCTTAAGAATATATTTCTTCTGGGTGCTTCAAGATGAAATGTGTTTTAAGAAAGGTTCAGAGACCTAGAGTCTACTTTCATCAAGTAAAGCATTTGAAAGTTTAATGTGAATTAAGAAAACGAAATGCAATAAGCTCTTCATGTCATAAAATCAGCTGGTTTTCATACATTCAAGCTGCGTGGGCTTTGGCATTCAGTTTTAAATTGACACAAATAAGGCAATAATGATCAAAACCAGGAGATTTCCTGGTGAGTCTTTTTTTTTTTAATGACCAGATGTGAAGACCTGATGGCCCTGAGGGCAGTGCTAGGCCATTAGTGCCTACTGGGTCTTAATTCTCAAGAGATACTGCAAACTGAGGCTTCTACTTTAATCAATGACTTAAAGAGATGCAGAGACTTTGATTTTCACTTATTCATTTCTCATTTGAACTTAAAGTTTATATGTTGAATTTCAAGTAAGGTGTGATTTCACATGTGTACCTACAAACAGTACACTGTATACCATTAACCCTATCATCAGATTGAATAATAATAAAAAATAGCATATTTAAAGATAATCATGTAATTGCGAAAGACAGTTTAAATTCATATTCTCCTGTCTTATTGATTCAAAAAGCAATTATATAAAACAATATGTATATAACCATATTATTAGGCCTATAATGTACAGAAATTTAATATATTTGATAATATAACAGTACAAAAGAAATGTGTGGGGGAAATGCTGTATTACAATAAGGAAATGATACCAGAGGTAACTGTAATTTACAAGAACAAATGAAGGGAACAAGAATTAATATAATAAACTCCAAAAATATATATTTTCTCTCTTTATTCTCTTAGCTTTTCTAAAAAATAAAAAAATTATATAAAATAATAATTATAATAATATATTACTGGGTATATAACATATATACAGAAACCCTGGTGGCGTAGTGGTTAAGTGCTATGAATGCTAACCAAAAGGTTGGTGGTTCGAATTCACCAGGTGTTCCTTGGAAACTCTATGAAGCAGTTCTACTCTGTCTTATAGGGTTACTATGAGTCTGAATCAACATGATGGCAATGGATTTTTTTTTTTTAAACATACATACATGCAGTATGCAACAAAAATAACATTAAAAAAGGCAGAAAGGGGAATTGAGCTATAAAGGAGCAATGTTTCTGTATCTCACTGAATTTAGTATAAATCTGAAGTAGACTCTGATAAGTTAAGATGAACATGCTAAGCCATAGAGCAACCCTAAGAAAATAGCTAAAAAGTAAACTGAAAAACTCGTCAAAGAAATTAAAATGTTATATCAGATAATGTTCACCTAATGCAAACAAATGGAGCGAAGGAAGAACAGAGGAACAAAAAAAACCTATGAAGGTATACAAAATCATAAGTAAAATGCAGACATAAATCCAACTATATCAACAGAAACATTAAATGCGAGTGGATTAAACATTCCAGTCAAAGAACAGAGATTATCAGACTGGATAAAGAACTAAGATCCAACTATATGCTGACTATAGGATATACAATTAGATTTTAAGACACAAATTATATGAAAGTAAGAGGATAAAAAATATATATTGTGAAAATAGCAACTGTAAGACATCTGGAGTGGTTATATATCAGAGAACACAGACAAAACAAAAATGTTACTAGTGACAAGATGGGATATTTCATATTGATAAAAGAGTCAAACCATCAGGAAGACACAATTATAAACTTATACGTGTCTAACAACAGAGTACCAAAAAACATGAAGCGAAATTGCAAGAATAGCTCAAATATTCAACAGTTAAAGTTGGGCATTTCAATACCCCTGCTTCCTATAATGCATAGGACAACTAGGCGCAAGTTTGACAAGGAAATACATGGCTTAAAGAATGAACTAGACCCAACAAGCATGAACAGAATACTCTAATATATACTAGTAGAATACATATTCTTTTTAAGTGCATCTGGAATATTCTCCAGGGTAGACCAAATGCTAGGGCATAAAAACCAGCCTCAATAAATTTAAGATGATTGAGATCATACAGATTATGTTCTCCAACCACAATGAAATTAAATTAGAAATCAATAACAGAAATAAATTTGGAAAATTCACAAATATGTGGAAATTAAGTAACACCCTCCTAAATAACCAGTGGTTCTAAGAAGAAATCACAAGGAAAATTAGAAAATACCTTGACAAATGAAAATGAAAACACAATATATCAAAGCTTATGGGATGCAACTAAAGTAATACTTAGATGGAAATTTATAGACATAAATATCTATAATTTAAACAGAAGAAATATCTTAAAGCAATAAACTAACCTTCCATTAAAGATACTGGGGGAAAAAAAGAGCAACTAAACCTAAAGCAAGCAGAAGGAATAAAATAGTAAAAATTTGAAATCAATGAAATAAACAATTTTTTAAAAATAGAGAAAATTAATGAAACCAAAAGTTGTTTTTTTAAAACAATTAACAAAACAGAAAAACCATTAGCTACACTGACCAAGAAAAAATAAGAGAAAGGATAAAAATTACTAAAACTAGTAGTAAAAAATGGTCATTACTACCAACCTTAAAGAAATGAAAACAATTATAAGGAAATGCTATGAATAACTGTATGTTTAAAATTTAGACAAATACAATGGACAAATTCCTAGAAATACACAAACTACTAACACTGACTTAAGAAGAAATAGAGAATCAGAATATATCTATAACGAATATCAAAATATACCTATAAAAACTACAGAGATTGATTTTTGGATGTTAAAACAACTTTTCATCTTCACAAAGAACCTGGCCCCAGATGGCTTCACTGCTGAATTCTACCAAATGTTTAAAGAAAAATTAATACCAAGTTTCACAAAATCCTCCAAAAATAGAATAGGAACACTTCCCAACTCATTCTATGACACCAGTATTACTTTAATATCAAAACCAGAGATAAACAATCACAAGAAACTAAAATTATAAAAAATGATACTGTATGAACATGGACACAACAGTATTCGATAAAATACTACCAAATTGAAACAACTGGGATTTACACCAAAAATCAATTAATGTAATATGCCCTATCATTAGGATAAAGAACAAAAGCCACACAATCATCTCAATCAACAAAGAAAAAAGAATTGAAAAATATAACACCCTTTTATCATAAAACACTCAACAAACTATGAATAGAAGGAAACCTTCTCAACTGGATAAACACCATATATGGAAAACCTATAGCTGACATCATTTTTCATGATAAATGCTCTTCCCCTAAGATAAAAAATAAGACAAACTTGTCTGCTACCACCACTTAGTACAACATTGTACAGGAGTTCTACCCTGAGCAATCAGATAAGAAAATGAAATAAAAGATATCCATATTTGAAAGAAAGAAGTAAAATTATTTCTATATACAGACGACATGACCTTACATACAGAAAATCTTAAGTAATCCATTTAAAAAATACATTAGAACTAATAAACAAGATTCTAGGGTACAGTATCAGCAAGATTGTAGGGTACAATATCAATATATAAAAATGAATTGTATTTCTATACTCTCACAACAAACATCTGAAGATGGCGTTAACAATTCCACTTACAAATGCATCAAAATACACAAAAAACCCTTAGGAAATATTTAACAAAAGTAGTACAAACTTACACTCTGAAAACTATAAAACACTGAAAGAAATTAAAGATATATACCCCACATTCATGGATTGGAACTCTTAGTATCGTTAAGATCACAATACTCCTCAAATTGATCTATAGGTTCAGTGAAATTCCTATCAAAACCCCAGTTGCCTTCTTTGCACAAATTGACAAACTGATTACAAAACTCATATTGATATTCAAGGGACCCAGAATAGCCAAAACGTTAGATAAAGAAGAGCAAATTTGGAGGACTCATACTCGCTAATCTCAAAACTTACTACAAAGCTGCAGTAGATAAACACTGTTCGATATCGGCATAAGAATAGACATGTAGATCAATGGCATAGGTTTGAGAATACAGAAATAAATCCTCACATTCACAGTCTATTGATTTTTGAAAAAAAAAAAAAAAGCCAAGGTGGTTCAATGGGAAAAGAATGTTCTTTTTAACAAATAGTGTTGGGAAAACTGAATATCTATATGCAAAAGAATGAAGTTGGTCCCCTACCTCAAACCATACTCAAAAATTAACTCTAACTTTATCACAGACCTAACTGTAAGAACTTAAATAATAAAACTCCTCGAAGATAATAGAGAAGCAAATATCTGAAGTTGGATTAATCAAAGCCTTCTTAGATATGACACCAAAAGTACACGTGTCGAAATACAAAATAGGACTTCATTAAAACTAAAAACTTTTGTGCTTCAAGACAGTAAAAAGACAACCTGAGAACGGGAGAAAATATTTACAAATCATATATATGATAAGAAATACAAGTAACTTACAATAACTACAATTGAGTTACAAATAACTCAATAATAAAAAAACAAAACAAAACAAAAAAACAACAGTTAACAAATGGGCAAATGATCTGAAAAGATATTTCCTCAAATGAATATTACAAATGGCCAATAAACACATCAAAATATGCTCTAAATAATTAACCCTTAAAAAAAAAAAAAAAACCCTTAGGGAAGTGAAGATTAAAACCACAATGAAATACTACTTCATAACCACTAAGATGTCTATAATCAAAGAAACATATGATAATATGTTGACAAGGATATGGAAAAATTGGAACTCTCATGCATTGCTGGTTGGATTATAAAATGATACAACAGCTTTGGAAAACAGTTTGGCAGCTCCTCAAAATGGTAAACATAGAGTTATAATATAACCCATCAATTCCACTCCTAGGTATGTATCTAAGAGTACTGAAAACACAGGTTCACACAAAATCTTTTACGTAAATGTTCATAGCAGCTTTATTCATAATAGCCAAAAAGTAGAAATAACCCAAATGCCCATCAGCTGAGAAATGGAAAAATTAAATGCACTTAGCAACAGTGGAATATTATTCAGCAATAAAAAATAATGAAATCTTGATAGATGCTACAACATGAATGAATCCTGAAAACATTATGCTAAGTGAAAGAAGCCAGTCACTAAAGACAACATATTTTATGCTTTCATTTGCATGAAATGTACAGACTTGGCAAATCTATATTAGCAGTTACCTAAGGCTAGGATGTTGAGGAAATAGTGAGTGACTGAATATGGTTATAAAGCTTTTTTTTGGGGGGGGGGGTGTTGGAAATGTTCTAAAATTGAATTTGGCGATGGTTGCACTCTTTGAATATACTAAAAACCATTTATACTTTAAACAATGAATTTTTAGTATGTGGGAAACCCTGGTGGCATAATGGTTAAGTGCTACCACTGCTAACCAAAGGGTCAGTAGTTCAAATCCGCCAGGTGCTCCTTGGAAACTCTATGGGGCAGTTCTACTCTGTCCTGTAGGGTTGCTATGAGTCGGAATCGGCTCGACAGCATTGGGTTTGTTTTTTTGTTTTGTTTTAACAGCATGTGAAGTATTACTTAATAAAGCTTATTTCATGTATCTATAAATAGATAAGTTTCATATTTTAAGGAGTTAGAACCAAACAACTTAATATTTACGTCCTAATAATCTTAGCAGCTGTTTGAAAAAAAAGATACACACATTTAAAGGAAAAGTAATATATGCATTTTATTCCTAAATAACCACAATTACTTAGTA
Source organism: Elephas maximus indicus (assembly GCF_024166365.1). Lineage (NCBI taxonomy): Eukaryota > Metazoa > Chordata > Mammalia > Proboscidea > Elephantidae > Elephas > Elephas maximus. The sequence continues at coordinate 25,342,898 of NC_064841.1, forward strand.
GTGGGACGCAAGCTCCTCTTGAGCACTAACCATTTCGTAAGACTTGAAATCAGATTGGAGACTGCCACCCTCATTTCCTGTTTCACATTGTTGTTCACACGGTACTTGCTTTTTATCATAGCAAATTTTCAAAACCTAGCTTTGTAAAGATACAGTACGGTATCCTCGACAGGAATGCAGTGCAATCTAGCTTTTCGACTGTTAACTATTTTAAACTAGTAGTTCCCATGGTGTCCAACAGATGTTCTACAAACATTGAGATCTCTGCGTCTCACTTGGAACATTAAAACATCCTGTGGCGCTCCTCTGTATCCTTTCTACGAATTTGTTGTGGCATTCCACTTGGTAAGTGGCAGAACATGGATTCACATGCCTCATCTTGTAAATGCTAGTGCTCTCCTTAGCTTATAAAACCAAAGTGCTGATACCTTAATCAAAATGATTTAATCTCCAAAATAGGTTGTGACATTACCAAAATTGAAGATATAACTTTTATCATATTCAAATTTAAGTCAAAAGGTAAAATCACCCTGGGTTGTCAAAATGAAGACACAGTGGTTAAATTCAGAAACAGGAACCCTTTCAGAAAGTACTTGAGTTTCGGTAAAGAGTGGGGTAAATTATTAGCATTTCCTTTCTAATGGCTATGTGCTTAGACAATTACCTGTTCTCATCTAAGCGCACGTCTGTTGGTGAAAAGCACAGTTGCACCTCACATATTTCACAAAAGGCTTTGATCATTTATATAATTTTGGATTCTAGAGAAGATATCTCAAACTGAAATCACATTGCAGTGACACCAAAATTCAAGTCCAAAATTCATTTTCAGACACGACTCAAGAAAAACCGTCGAATGCGTACATGTTACTCTGTCTCTGTGGTTTCTAGCATAGCACTAAGAAACTTTTTTTTTTTCACTGAGGCATTAGGGCCTATGGGTTAAGAATGCTGGTATTGGCTTTAGGCTGATAGGGAATTACATTTCAACTTATCCATTTAAAATTAAATTCCCTTAAACTTCCCCAGTCTTCAACTGAGTCTCATAATCTACAGTTTTGCTTTTATTAGGTTGTTATAGCATCAAATAAGAAAAATTCAAAACACTTAGAATAGTTTCTGGAACAAACCAAAAACTTATAAATTGCGGTAATAATAAGAGTTGCTATTTTTAGGAGAATTATTAATCCAAGTTGCCTTTAGTATTTAAATTCTAAATACAGAATATTTGTTTTTAAAAAGAAAGGAAAATCACACAGGCAACTCAATTTCAATTAGCCACACTAATGGAAACAGGCAGTGATAAGAAGCATGAGATGATTCCCAAAGCTCTTCTACTTATGGTTGCCATGCCAGATACACACACACACGCACACACACGGGCACAGACACACACGCGCGGGCCCACACACGCACAGGAACAGATTCCGCATTTTACAAAACCAAGCACAGCCTAGATTTGTTATTTTAAAAAATGAGTTTAGGTTAACTTGAACATTTACATGAAGGATTCTACTTTAGAAATCTATTCCACATCCTAAAATGGTAGGAATGAATGTTCCTACTCTCTCCCCTTTATTAACAATTTAGGGAACACACACAATTACATAAAAGGTTCTCAGGCATCTTTCAGGTCTTTGTCCTGTGAATTTCACAAAAAACGCCATTTCCATTAAAACGGCATTACATAAAAAAGGGATTTTACTGGGGGTATTTTTCAGCAGATTAGCCTTCCTAATTATATTTTGCTTAGGCTAATGTTAAGATTAGTTTCTGTTCCCTAAACACGGATCAGGTGATAGCTGGGAGAGGCAGATTTGCAACTTTCTAGGCAGTTCAAATCCGCCAGGTGCTCCTTGGAAACTCTATGGGGCAGTTCTACTCTGTCCTATAGGGTTGCTATGAGTCGGAATGGACTCAATGGCACTGGGGCTGGGTAGGCAATGGAAAGAAACAACTCACAATGATTCTCTTAATTTAATCCACATTAATAGCATATCCATACAGGGAAATGTGAGTTAACGGTTGTCATAACCACCTCTCTTTTAAATTTTTAATGGAATTCGAGAGAGAAAAAGAATTGAGTATGTAAAGGGGGAACATACCACAATCAACTTAACATCATACACTGAAAAAGGACATATTGTACAGTATAAAATATTACTTTAATTATAAATGAGAAATGTTTATTTTACTCACCATTTTTTTAGAAAATCAAGACAAATAATGACTTGATTTGTTTAAATAATTTAATAAAATCACATCTAGATATTTACTAGTCATTTTTGGATACACAATATCTTAAAGTTCTTTCGTGACTTTTAATGGCAGCCATTAAATATTTACAAAGATGACACAGCAACCACATTTTGATTCAGTTATCTAAGTGAATTCTTTGAAGGTGAAGGTTAGACTGAAGATCTTTTTTTTTTTTTTTTTCAAGATCAGGAATCCATACTAATATTTTATGCATGAAAAAGTACAGTAGTAGTTGATGACCAAGAAATATTGATTAGCTGATGTGAATAGCATCAATAATGAATAGCTTTCTTCTGGCTCTGACTTTAGAACCACCTTTCCTCAGCATTTGAGTTTTCCTAAACTGGATTTTTTTTTGGCTTCCAAATATTAAAAGTAAAGTTCAATTCAGTTCACTACCCACTTACTGAAGACCTATATGTGCACAGTGTTACATTATGCTGGGATTGTAGAGGGTATTAAGGAAAGATACAGCGTCCCCTCACAAACACACATCCCTACCCACAAAGAGTTTATGACTAGTCAGGACGTGCTTCTCAAAGTGTAATATGTAAATATTCACCTGAAAATCTTGGTTTGGGAGGTGGCCTCAGATTGTGCATTTCTAATAAGCTCTGTCCTGATGTCCATAGAGAAGATTCACAGGCTACTCACAGATGCACGGGATTCAAAGGCAGAATGGGCTCACTGATTAAAAAAATGGAAGAAGGTCCATGACATGCAGAAGAAGGAAAGATTGTTCCAGTAGGTAAAGGATATGGGAATGGGGATGGGTGGCACAAATGGTTTGTGCTGGACTACTAACCTCCCCAGCAGTGCTGTGGAAGAAAGGCCTGGTGATCTGCTGCTGTGAAGATTACAGCCAAGAAAAGCTTATGGAGCAGATCTACTCTGTGACACATAAGAGTTGCCATGAGTCAAAACCGATTCGATGGCAACCGGTTCATTGAACAATTTGCATTCTTACAGATCTTGAAGACTGAGGATTATTTCACCGAACAGAGGTAACAGAAAAAGGACAATCCAGGTAAGGGGAAAAAACTAACAATATCAAATGCAGCATGTTTGGAGAGGATATGAAACAATCTGGAAGGCAGAAAATCCATTTTACCAGGGGGAAATAAGAGGTTTATAATTAACAACAACAGCAACAAAAATTAAACATCATGTTTATTGTGTTCATCATTCATGTCAGTAATCACATAAATCTATGATTGCCTTGCCACTTATAAAGTGTTTTCTCATCTGTTCTCCTCGGTGTGTTCTTGGAACAGCTCTGGAACGTAGATCTTTTTGTTGGTGATGGTATAACCACTTTAAAGATGACGATTCTATAAGTCACAAGTTAACTGCCTTGGCTAAAGTCGAACCATGAGTTAGTGCTGGATCCAAACTCCAAAGTTAAGTTTTGATCCACAAAACACTACTTCCAGTGACCATTATAAAAAAAAAAAATTTTTTTTTTTTTTTTAGGAAAAAACATATTTCAGCATCTACTAAGGCGAGTCTCTCTTCATCATTGCTCTTTGTCTTAAAAAATGCTATTTTCATAATATGTGTATTCCTTTATTCTCTCTCAAAAAAGACACCATATAGAAATATAAAATAACTTTTCATTTATTCAAATACCTATTATAATTTCTCAATTACTTTAATGCATTATTTATTGGGAATAATTATAGCCAAAACTTAGAGATGGCTTTCTATGTGCTAGATAGCATTCTTAACACTCTTTGTATGTATACCCATTTGATGTTCATAACAACCTATGATTGCATCCGCTCTTCACACCGCCTCTCACACTTGCTTTTCTTATGTGACTGATGTTTATTACGTTTTCTGTACTAATTATAACGTTAATTGTTTATAATAATAATTGTAATACTACTACCGCTACTAATAATAATAGTTAACATTTACTAACTGCTTACTTACATATCAGGTCTAAGTGCTTTGCATGTATTATTTAATTTACTGTGAAGTAGTGACTGCTATTATATCTACTTTGAAAATGAAAAAAAAAAAAACTGAGTAAGGGATGCTTAAATAGCTTACCCAAGGCCATAGAGTTCATAAATGGTGGTGCCAGTACTCAGTTGTAGGCCGGACCCGACTCATAAAGGCTTGAGAAAGATGATAGTTAAATTTTCAGGAACTTTGCAAACCAGTTGTTAAACACATCCATTATTACAATCATATACACTTACAATTAAATGAATTCCATTGAAAACTAAGGAAATGAATACTCATCACTTCCTAATTATTTTATTGCATTTCACTATTATCTACGCTCATGAAGTTATTTATGTCTATTATATTTGCCTGGTGGAAATCTATACAGCAGGATGCTAGCATGCATCTTTTCTCAATTCCTCATTTAGTGACACAATGTTAGCAGCTTGAAATCTACTAAAGTGGAGGTAGTTTCTCCAAGGAAGTCAGCAAATGGTACAACTTAGGTGCTTCTCACCCCCATCTCCTATTCCCCCCAGAAAGCCAGGTGTTAACATTTAGCAGCACACCACTGTGTATGGCTACCTAATCCTCTCATTGGTTGTACACATTTTGCAGTTGATTCTCCTATATTTTACGTGTAATGGGGTGACACATACATTACAAGTAAACTAGTACACATATGATACACCAATGTGCTTAGTGCTGTAGAGAAAAAAAGGTTAGGGTAAGGTGAACAGGGTATTTTGGGTAAGTCTCTGGGTTGTTTCTGAAGCAGGATATTAAGGGAAGCATACACACATGAAGAAGTTGGGGGACCAACCCAAAAATATCTAAGAGGAAGGATGCTGCAGGCAGAAGGATTAGCAATTACAAAAGGCTCTGAAGAGGAAGGGTGTTGGCAAGTTCTAGAAAGAGCAAGACTTCAAGTGGAGAGATAAAAAGTGAGAGGAGTGGAGAGGGTTAGGAGACAGGTCAGAGGAGGAGCAGGTACGCGACTGTGGAGGCCGTAGAGGCCAATGTGAGGAATTTGGCTTTTACTCTGAGGAGCATGGGAAGCCATTGGAGAAACTAGAGCAAATCAGTCCAGATGCTGTGACACTGAAAAAGGGCAAAGGCAGAAGATGGGAGACATGGTAGGAAACAGCTGTGGCTTAGACCTGGTGATAGCTGTTGGTGGTGAGAATTGGTGGGATTTTTGATATATTTAGAGATTAAAGTGTCCGGGTTTGATGATGGATTGGTCGTGGGTTTGAAAGGAAAGGAACAATCACGAGGAAAAGGTTTCTGGCCTCAGATGAGAGGCGAAGGGCTGAAGGAAGAGCAGGTTTGGTGAGAAAATCATGTGTTCCATTTTGGACATGTTACACATGAGATGGCCTATTAGATATCTAAGGCAATTGATATATTGGTTCAAAGGAAGTCAGGGGAAATAGCTAGGCATGAGATATAAATTTGGGACCACTGAGTGTGTAACTGGTATTTAAGACTATGAGACTGGGTGATCTCATCAAGACAGTAAGTGTAGACACAGAAAAAAAGGCCCATGAAATAAGCCCTGAGTCACTATGAGTCGAAATTGACTCGACGGCAACGGGTTTGGTTTGATTTGGTTTTCACTTTCAGGTGGAAAGTTGATAGGAACCAGGAAGAGACCGCGAGACTCAGTAAGGGAGAAAAGGAAGAGGAAAACCAAGAGTGACAATCTGGAAGCAAAGTGAACTCCTATTACAAGATCAACTTCATCACAGTAGCCATGTGATTTAAAAAATACTTTTTTCTGACTTCAATGAGAATTTGCCTAGTGCTTTAATGAGAATATGATACAGCTTATTGGATTGAATCAGGTTCTTTACCCTGGTAAGGAAGTAACCTTCCATTCACAGTTTTCTAAGAATTTTGGTCATGAATGTGCACTGAATTTTAAAATAACCACACATTTAATCTACAACTGCCTGTCACAGGCCCAGCTACCATCTATAAATGATAAAGCACAATCATGGAAGATAGCCTCTCTTCAAGAAGCTGCCATATTAGTCCTAGAAAAAGTATAAATAAAATACTGTTTGGAGTTTACTGGAAATAAGTACGGGGGAAAAAACTCACTAATATAGGCTTTAAATGTTTTAAGTAACTGAAAAATCTAAATTTTAAAGAATTTTAAATTTTAAATATTTTAAAGAAATTCAGTAGCATTCATTATGACTGAGTGCAGTTATTCAAACTGGCTCTAAAACTTAAAGTCAATTTTCTAAAAATAAAAGGCTAACAGACATCTGTAGGCACAGTTTCAACGAATACATGAGCTTAATTTATAAATAATATAAATATTTGTAAACTTCATATTTTATACTGGCTTTTTTTAAAAATTGTGAATATCTACTCAATTGTATTTAAACAGTTCACCTATATTAGCTGTTGATCAAATATACAGGTCCTGTAACTGTGTAATACTCTTTTTAATGTCAAGACATTATTAAAGAGAAAAATGTGAATCTAGCATGTAAAAGGAAGTTTGTAAATTCCACAAAGAAGTTGTGTACATGTGATTTTAATCTGTAAAAATAATGATTAAAATGACAAGCCTCTTGCATATGAGAATAACAAAAACTGAAGCTTATATATTCCCTGGAACTCTGGTGGCATAGTGGTTAAGAGCTATGGCTGCTAATCAAAAGGTCAGCAGTTCGAATCCACCAGGCACTCCTTGGAAACCATATGGGACAGTTCTACTCTGTCCTATAAGGTCTCTATGAGTCGGAACTTTTTTCTTTGTTTTTATATATTCCCTAAATGTAATACATTGAAACCTAATAAAGATTAAGTTAAAATTGAAATGAATATAAGAACTGTTTCTTTAAAAATTCTCCTTAACACAAATCTTAAAAAAACCCAAGCTATTTTAAACAGACCAATAGTCTGCAGTTCTGAAAAAAATGTATTTTTCTCATTTTCACATTAAATTGCATGCACAGTGTGATAAATATTAGGCTGTAGTGTTAAAGCAAGATTAAAAATTGTCAAGTTGAAGTAACAATTTTTTTTTTTTTTTGGAAAAAGTTACTTGCATTTCTTTCTATTACCAGAGAGGGCATAGTTCAGGAAATCCCAAATTGTTAAAGAAATTTCAAAAAGAAGTGCACTTACACACACACGCACACTCTTGAAGCTCTCTATCCATCTATACTTATCAATATAGATAAATAATAACTATATGAGGGAACTGAAGTTTGTATAGTACTCTGTATTTTTTGTGTTTTTTTCAGGTTTTTTTTTCCTTCCTGACTTATTCCAATATTTTTATTTCATATGGTTTAGAAATGAAGCATATTAAAGCTAGAGAAAATAATGCGGTTACAATAGGTTCAATTTTGGCACTCTTACCTCTTTTGTTACCTCTGGTACAAATTCCATTTATTTTGAATCTTTTACTTAAGTGGAAATGTTGGTTGCTTTCTAAGTCTAATGCCAAGTAGGCATACTAGAGTAAAATGAATATATAAAATAATTGAAATGTAATGTTTGTTTTTTAATATTCATTTTTACGATGATAAAAATACAGAATTTAAAACAGAAGATGATTTCTCACTTCTGCACATTATAAAGAAAACAAACAACATGATTATGACTTATAAATATGAGTCTACTTTTTTTTTAGTTATATCTAAAGTTATATCTGCTTTAATATCACCACAGTTACTTATTATCCTATTAACTGTGCTTTTCTTCTGACAGCGTAAGATTCAACTCAGTGAGCAAATATTTAAATTTTGCATCCTTACAGCATTATGCTGTATTGAGATTATTGATGGTGCTTCTAATTGTGACCCAGAACAAAATCAATAAAATGATGCTGAGAAAATTGAATGCTGTACACCCTCACACAGGAGTACAACCAATCATCAAGATAATAATTGTCTACAATTTTAGAACTGAAACATCCTACACACAGGCTACATTTAATAACAAAGAGAACAACAGGGAGGAGGTATTTTAGAAAGGAAGTGAGGAATCATTGCATGATAGATGCGAAGTATTCTGAAACCCCAGCATCTGTTAAGTTCTGCTCCTAGTGCATGTGATTCTTGTACTCAGGAACAGAAGAGCTTATTGAAACGCAAGTTGGCTAATCATCTAGCATTTCTTTATGGCTATAAAAATTAATTATGGTCAATATTTAAAATACAAGGAAGACCAGTTAATATGACTATTATTCAAATTTACACACCAATCGCTAATGCCGAGGATAGAGAAACTGAAGATTTTTACCAAATTCTACAGTCTGAAATTGATCAAACACACAATCAACATGCATTGATAATTACTGGTGATTGAAATGTAAAAGTTGGGAACAAAGAAGGATCAGCAGTTGGAAAATATGGTCTTGTTTATAGAAATGACACAGGAGATTGATAGAATTTTGCAAGACCAAAGACTTATTCTTTGCAAATACCTTTTTCCAACAGCATAAATGGTGACTATATACATGGCCCTAACCAGATGGAATACATAGGAATCAAATCGACCACATATGTGAAAAGAGGCAATGGAGAATCTTAATATCACCAGTCAAAACAAGGCTAGGGGCCAACTGCAGAACAGATCAGTTGCTCATATGCAAGTTCAAGTTGAAGAAAAAGAAAATTGAAAGAAGTCCACAAGAGCCAAAGTACGACCTGGAACATGTTGTTGTTGTTAGGTGACATCAAATCAGTTCCTACTCGTAGCGACGCCATCTTCACAATTGTTGCTATGTTTGAGACCATTGTTGCAGCCACTGTGTCAATTCATCTCATTAAGGGTATTCCTCATTTTCACTGACCATCTACGCTACCAAACATGATGTCCTTCTCCAAGCATTGTCCCTTCTGATAACATGTCCAAAGTACGTGAGACAAAGTTTCGTCATCCTCGTTTCCAAGGAGCATTCTGGCTGTACTTCTTCCAAGACAAACTTGCTCATTTTTCTGACAGTCCATGATATATTCAATATTCTTTATCAACACCATAATTAAATACATAAATTCTTCTTCAGTCTTCCTTATTCACTATCCAGCTTTCAATGCATATGAAGTGATTGAAAATACCATGGCTTGGGTCAAGCGCACCTTAGTCCCTAAAGTGACATCTTCGCTTTTTAACACTCTTAGTAGGTCTTCTGCAGCAGATTTCCACAATGCAATGTTGCTTGATTTTTTGACTGCTGCTTCTATGGGTTTTGGATGTAGATCCAAATAAAATGCCTTGAGTATATCCCACCTAAATTTAGAGACCATCTCAAGAATTTATGCATTTTAACACTAATGACCAAACACCAGATGAGTTGTGGGATGACATGAAGGACATCATACATGAAGAATGCAAAAGGTCTTTAAAATGACAGAAAAGTCCAAAATGAATGTCAGAAGAAACTCTGAAGCTTGCTCTTGAACATAGAATAGCTAAAGTGAACAGAAGAAATTATGAAGTAAAAGAGCTGAACAGAAGATTTCAAAGGACAGCTCAAGAACATAAAAGTATTATAATAAAATGTGCAAACACCTGGAGTTATAAGATCAAAAGTGAACAAAAAGCTCAGCATTTCTCAGGCTGAAAGAACTGATGAAATAATTCAAGTCTTGAGTTGTAATACTGAAGGGCAAAATATTGGATGACACACCAAACATCAAAAGCAGATAGAAAGAATAGACAGAGTTACTGTACCAAAAAGAATTGGTTGATGTTTAGCCATTTCAGGAGGCAGCATATGATCAAGAACCGATGATGTTGAAGGAAGAAGTCCAAGCTGCCCTGAAGGCATTGATGAAAAACAAGGCTTCAGGAACTGAGAGAACATCAATTGAGATGTTTCAATAAATGAATGCGATGCTGGAAGTGTTCACTCATCTATGCCAAGAAATTTGGAAGACAGCTTCCTGGCCAACAGACTGGAAAAGATCCTTACTTGTGACTTTTCCAAAGAAAGGTGATCCAACAGAATGCAGAAATTATCTAACAATATCATTAATATCACACACAAGTAAAATTTTGCTGAACATCATTCAGAAACTGTTTCAGCAGTACACTGACAGAAAACTGCCAGAAATTAAAGCTGGATTCAGAAGAGGAACTAGAAGAAGGGATATCCTTGCTGATGTCAGACGGATCTTGGCCAAAGGCAGAGAATACCAGAACAATGTTTATTTGTGTTTTACTGACAATGCAAAGGCATTCGACTGTGTGGATCATAACAAATTATGGAAAACACTGCAAAGAATGGGAGTTTCAGAACACTTAATTGGGCTTATGTGGAATTTGTACATAGGCCAACAGGGAGTCATTCATACAGAAAAAAGGGGATACTGTGTGGTTTAAAATCAGTAAAAGTGTGCACCAGGGTTGTATTGTTTCACCACACTTATTCAATCTGTATGTTGAGCAAATAATATGAGCCACTGGACTATATGAAGAAAAATGCTGCATTGGGATTGGAGAAAGACTCATTAACAGCTTGTGATATGCAAATGGCACAACCTTGCTTGTTGAAAGTGAAGAGGACTTGAAGCACTTACTGATGAAGATCAAAGACTACACCCTTCAGTATGGATTACACTCCAACATAAAGAAAACAAAAATCCTCACAACTGGACCAATAAGCAACATCATGATCAACAGAGAAAAGACTGAAGTTGCCAAGGATTTAATTTTACTTGGATCCACAATCAACACTCATGGAATTAAAAAAAAGTCAAGAAATCAAAGACATGTTGCATTGTGCAAAGCTGCTACAAAAGAACTCTTTAAAACGTTAACATGTAAAGTTGTCACTTTGAGGACTAAGGTTGCCTGACCCAATGGTATTTTCAATTGCCTCATATGCATGTGAATGCTGGCCAGTGAATAAAGAAGATAGAAGAGAACTGATGCCTTTGAATTATGGTGTTGATGAAGAATATTGAATATACCACAGACTGCCAGAAGAATGAACAAATCTATCCTGGAAGAAGTACAGTAAGAATGTTCCTTAGAAGTGACAATGGTGAGACTTTGTCTCACATGCTTTGGACATGTTATCAGGAAACATCAATCCCTGGAGAAGGACATCATGCTTGGTAAAATGGAGGCTCAGTTAAAAAAAGGAAGACCCTCCGTGAGACCGGTTGACACAGTGGCTATAACAATGGGCTCAAACATAGCCACGATGGTGAGGATGGGCAGTGTTCTGTTCTGTTGTACATAGGGTCCCTGTGGGGTAGAACCAACTTGATGGCACTTAACAACAACATTTAAAAAATTAATGTTATTAATTTAAAACTGAGGGAAATTAATATAATATTCTACCACAGCATGTTGTTGATGACATGTAGAGGTACTTTCTTAAATTTTAATATTAAAAATGTGTTTGGTTTTATCCTGAACTGGCTTGATAAAATTCTTGTTTCCAAAGGAGAAAAAGGGAATTAAAGGACGTCTAAATATTCGCCTCACCAAATAAATCTACACTTTTAAATTATCATCATTATTTAAAAGATTAGCTTAAAACTTTCCTATATAGCTAGATATTGTGTGTGTGTGTGTAAGGAAACATGTGGTTATGAGTAGATGCTGTTGACAAATGAAGAGAATCTAACAGTCACTGAATTCTTTGTTTCAGGTACTGGACCAGGATCTTATGCACATACTATTTCATTTGATCTCTACCACATTAAGCCCTATGAAGTTGAAAGGCATTAAACTTCCTTATGAAAACAAACCCTAGATCTTCAAGACAGTTTCCAAATCTTAATTATAACTCCTGAGGTCCATACAACTTAGTGGATGGGAAAGGAGAATCAAAGTCTGCTTCTCCTTGAATCACAGTTTTAATTTTCTGCAAGATGGTCTGGCCCCTGCTTACCTCTCTCATCTCTCTCTCTGTTCTTCCCCTTAGTCTCAGTGCATGTTAACTCAGCATTGCCTCAGTCACTAGAGCCCCCTACTTCCACTATGATATTTTAACATTTTGTTCCCTTTGCCTAGAATACACTTTCCTCTTTGTGTAATGTAGTTTAGTCCTCTTCATCCTTTGGATTTAACCATCCTTTACTTCTCCCTTCCCTATACATACAGGTTTCCCCTGCTATCAGAAAGCAGAGGATTCTGTGAAACTTTTCGTAAGCTGAAATGGTGTAAAGTGAAGAAGCAATTACCATTAATTTATATGGGAAAATTTTTTGCATGTTCCCAGACCCAAAAAACCACCTACCAAATCGTACCAAAGAGAACACAAAACCTAAAATAACATTAACATACAGTGTTTCACAGAGTTCAAAGCTATGGTGGCTTTGACGCTGATATGCTGAGTATAGTTCCTGGGAAAGGAGCTGGAAGCCACTCTCACCGCTCCAGATGCGAGCTGCCTCTTTAACGGCTAGCTGCAAAACAAAAGCTGAATGCTAGTTTCCCTTTTTACTTTTTTCATAGAAGTGAAAATCCTTCTCGGATTTCTTTTGGTTAGCGAAAACAGGTTCTAACGTAGGTCTTTCGTAAAAGCAAAGTGGCATAAAGTGAACTTTCAAAAAAGCAAGAGATACCTGTATTTTTTGTGTGTGAATACCTGGCCAATATTAGTATACCTATTAGAATGAAGGATCCATGAAAGTTAGTATGAAAGAACTATATTTTTTTATCACAAAGTGTAATTATGGCACCTAGTTTTGGCATTTTAAAAAATTCTTCAATAAATGAATCATCTATTTGTAAAGTTCATCATATCCTTTCTTTTCCTCTCATGACCACAATTCATGTAATGTCGTCATATTATTTTCTATGCAGCATGTCACTGTCCCCATTTTAAGTTTGTAGGGTAGAAATTCTGAACAGGACACAAAATATCCAAAACCAGAGATTGCCAGTTGAGTTTGAGCTTCCAAATTTAAAATAAAATAAGCTATAATGGGACAGATTTCTTCATATATCATTGGTCAAGAAATTTTTAAAACTATAACACTACAGTCAAAATCAAGGGTTCTTCCTGGGTTCTTTTTTTTTAGACACTGTCAAAACAAACAAAAAGCAATCAGAAAACAAAAATAAGTCTACTTAAATTAGCATCCTTTTGCATGGGAGTGATCTTCACTGTAACAGAAAACACTAGGACATACCTGAGGAATGAAACAAGACAGGCATAGCGCAAAGATCCTCACAAGTGATAAGCCAGAGAGCACTGGACATCCATGAATTTATCTAGGACTTGGGAGCTTGGATTAAAAAAGGAAAAAATATTTCCTTTCAAATGTTGAAGTGCTTCCAAACAAGGAAATTAACTTTAAGTCTAAACATATATTACAGATGATGTTATCAAAGGTGTATTTAAATTTACTGAGAAAAAACAAAAACAAGTTTTATTAACACTGCAAAATTGTAGAGGGACTTCCAAAACTGTATTTCATTATTAAGAATTTTGATATTATTCCTCAGTAGGAAATAACTGGTTATCTTCTGAAGTTTCTAGTGTACTTCAGGAATAAGGCATTTTGGAAAGGAACAAAAACACAGTCAATATCATGAAGTCAAATGATATCCCTGAGGCCAATACCCACACTCTGACGATTGAGTACCCTCCCATACCATCAAAGGGCACATGTTTTTTCCAAAGACGAGAATCATGATTCTAAGTGCAGATTTTATCAAACTATTCTGGACAGTCCTAAGAGATTGTATTTTCTCTCTAAAGAAAATTCTAGTCATATGCCAGGAATATAATGTACTTTGGATAAATTAACAAAATAAAGGATCCCATGCAAGTCAAAAAATAGCAACATTTCAACCCTGACAGCTTGACTGATAAAACAATATATTAGAAGTGGTCACAGATGCAAATTTATCAGGCTGTCCATAACAAAAAATATAAAAATTAACTAAATAACAGCTTGGTCATCAACTATTTTTAAAACCTTATTATTTATGCAGCATTATAACAAGCCTGTCTTCAAACTTACCATGTTCACTGCTTCACACGTTTAAGACACAATGTTCTTTCCCCTCTACTACAACTGTCTGGGGGGAAACTGTTAAACAAACATAAGCAGGTTCAGAAAAAAGTACCATCAGAGTAAGACCCCTTTTTATCTAAGAGACAATGGCTTTCACTTATTAACATTGCTGTGAAAATATCAGCATAGCGTACTTACAAAAATACCTTGTGGGGAGGGCGTGGTTGGCAAAAAAAAAAAGTAACATGCATGCAATTTGCATAAAAAATGTGATACACTGCTAAACCATTTGTGTTCTTAGCATTTCATAGAGCTCACTCAATCCTCACATCAACCATATGGAGGTAATAACCAATAATGCCCCCCACTTTAAAGATGAGGAAATAAAGGCTTAACCCAAAACCAAACCCATTGCCATCGAGTCAATTCCAACTCATAGCGACCATATAGGACAGAGTAGAATTGCTCCATAGAGTTTCCAAGGAGCGCCTGGTGGATTTGAACTGCTGACCTTTAGGTTAGCAGCCATAGCACTTAACCACTACACCACCAGGGTTTGCAAATAAAGGCTTAGATAGGTTAAATGATTTTCCCAAGACAATTTCTCTAGAAATTTGACAGAACAAGCGTGGACCAGCATGGTATCATCTCTCTCCAAAGCCCACAGACTAAACATAGACTTCTACTGTATTTTCACAAAAGTGAAAACCTTGTTGAAACAACTCAAACAAGGCAGCAATGTATAAAGCAAAAGTGGCCTTCTTCTATTCCTTCTAATCCCACCAGTTTTCAGTAATCAATGTGAACAATCTGCTGTCTTCCTTAAACTCCAAAATGGGATCATATATCGTTATAACCATTTGGGAATTATTTTAATTTTAGTGTTTAATCACTCCATCTAGAAACGTGGCATGTCTTCACACCAATCAAGCATCTACAATTGTTCAGATAATTTTCTATCTTCTAGCAATATTTTAAAGTAAGTTTTGTGATCCTGTGCCATTTATATGGCAAATTTAAGTGTATTACAATTTTTTATTATTAAAAATAAGGTGTTTATTTTCTACTTCAATTAATAAATGTTCATGATGGTCACAAGAAAAGACACAGATCTTACAGTATTTTTTAAATCTATTCACCTTACTTGTTTACTTAGTTCTAACAGAGTTATATTTTTCCAGGCATGTAATCAGATCATCTACAATTAACAATTCCATCTCTTCTTTTCCTATATTAATATAATTTAATGTGTGCATGTGTGTGTGTGTGTTGACTACATCAGCAACAACCTAAAGCAAAATGTTGAATAAATGTGGTAATGGTTGCCCTTCTTGTCTCAGTTCTTCTCTTTTAAAATGGCAAATGCTTTACTATCAGCTATTAGAACATGTTAATGTTAATTTCTATCATACTTAGGTAATTTTTGATTCATAGTGCTCTTACATTTTCAAATTCAAAAGTATTCATGCATTTTATCAAATGCTTTCCAACTTGATACATAAATTCATATGTTTCCTATGTTAATTTGATATTATAGTAGATTATACTGATGCATTTTCTAAAGTAAACCAATCTTATATCACCGGAACATACCCTACTAAGCCTGTTATTAGTTCAATGACTTTTGTTTTTCTAATTTTATTTAGAATTTAACTTTTTTTCCTACTTCAATGAATTCCAAGCTCATTGTTTTAAAAATATCCAGAATGACCTCATAATTATTTAAAAATCTTCTACACTGTGGTTTTGGCTCCTTCCATGTCCTGAATTTATATTTTCAATTTTGTGTATTTTTTTAACCAGCCTCATCAGACATTTTGTTTCAGTATTTTCAAAGTACCAAGTTTGATTTGATTTATCCTTTCTATACATTTTTTTTTATACATTTAGTTTTTTAGTTAATGGTGTTAATCTTTATCAATTATCTCCTACTTTCTTCTGCTTTATTTTGTATAGTTATTCTAGTCCACTATTAATTAGAATGCTTAGATTACTTGAAGATGAACATTTAACACTACATATTTTCTCTCACATAGCTTTAGCTATATTCATAGCAAAATATCCTTTGCAATAAAATATTTTGCGTTTCATTAATTTTTAGGTAACATAATTTTAGTTCCAAATTCCTCTTTGGTCAAGGGGTTATTCAGAAAAACGTTTTGTTTCTATGTTTCGCCCTATGTGGTTATTTTGTTGTTGTTGTTGATGGTAGTAGTTTTTGTAGGAGCCCTGGTGGCTCAGGGGGTAAAGTGATGAACTGCTAACTGAAAGGTAGTGGTTCAAAACCACCAGCAGCTCCATGGGAGAAAGATGTGGCAGTCTGCTTCCATAGAGATTTACAGCCTTGGAAAGCCTATGTGGTCACTACGAGTCAGAAACAACTCAACGGCAGTGGGTTTGTTTTTTTTGGTTTAGTATTTTTTGTTGGGTTTTTTGAGTGTTCATTTTATTACTTTCCAATAAGCAAACGTGCAAGTGTGACCTACCAAATCTCTTATTTTTAGTATTTTTCTTTCTTTGTGGCCAAGTAGAGGACCACTATTAGGTAAATATTCAAGACATAACGGAAAACTGTTGAAAAGTGTATGTGTTGAAAAGAATAAAGCTGAAGGTAAGCATAATGTATGACCTGGCAAATTGGCATAACCTTTGACTGGCAATTACAGGGAAAGTATATACCTTAGAGCATTCTTATACTTGTTTACTAAGACAATGTTCTGCTAGGCAGAAGCTAGAAATTCAAATGTGTTATGCACTATTTTACAAAGGTGAATAAATGTGAACATAGCATGAGACCTGCAATGAATTATATATTTTTTGTCAGTATTTTCCGCCTACCACCAGTGATTCATGTCAATAAGCCAATAAATAAATTTTGTATTTTTCTACCTGTTGATAAAATTAGGTACATATGTATTTATAAGTTCATACACTTAATCACTTAAATGGATTTATTCTGTGTCTATTTTAGAGAAGTAGGATCATAATATACACATTTTTCTACACCTTGACTTTCTCCCTCAAAAATGCCACAGGGACGTCTCCAATAACAATAATTAGGGCTAAAATTCATGTTCTAATGGTGGCATAATATTCCATCAGAAAAAAAAAAGTGTATTAATTTATTCTGCTACTCCCTTCCATTAATAGACATTTATTGTTTCCATCATTTGCCACTAAAAACATTGCTACAATTATTGCCCTTATACATATAAAATACACATTAACGTATTTACACCTTTCCCCTACAAGATACAGTCCCTGAGATGGGATTGTGGTGCATAAGTTTGTGTATTTTTAACTTTAATAATTGCTGCCAGATTGCATTTTCTAGAGCTCTAGTAAGTCATACTTCCGGTACTGCTGTAGGAGAGTATGGTTTTCCCCCCTTCTCCATTGCACATACTAGTTCAACATTCTGGCCCAATAGTAATATGACTGGAACCTCACTTTATTAAGGTTTCTGCTGAAATTTCCGCTCACTAAAGAGACGTTTTCTTAAATACTGATCCACTCCTCTAATTATTCTCTATAACCTCACCCTGCTTTATTTATTTTTCTTAGCATTTACCAGGACCTGACATTATATTAGTCGGAAATGTTTTTATTAGTTTATTGTTTATTTCCTCTCTGTACCTACTTTGTCCCTACGTAAGAGAGGATTCTGTCTCAAATAACAGAAGTTGAGGGGGTTCATTCAGACCAGGTCCTTGGTTACAGGTCCCCCAGGCTCCTTCTATCTTGTTCCTTTACCTCATGGTCCAGGATGTCTGCTCAATTGCTAGAGTACTACTGTAGAACAGTGATAGGTATAATGTGAGCCACAAATGTAACTTAAAATTAGAATTATTGTACACAGTATTTAAGGTATGTTTAATATGTTTGTAGATAAATAAGAGGGGATTTAAAACATCAGTAAAGAATAATCTATTATAAATCAGTATATTTGCAAAAGGATCAAATAGAAATTCTAAAATTTAAAATATGCTAATTAACTTTCATACTTCTTGAGTTTCAATAGCAGTTTAGGCAGGTTGAAGAGAGAATCAGTGAACTAGAAAATAGATAGAAGAAATGATACTTAGTGCAGCATAGAGAGACATGGGGATAGAAAATATGAAAGACAAGTTAAGACACTGAGGATACAGACAGAGTTAAATCAAGTTCTACTGGAGTGACAGATGGAGAACAAAGAGAGAATGGGAAACAGGCAATGTCAGAAGAGATAACGGATGAACATTTTCAGAACTGGTCAAAGATATCAATCTAAACATTTATGAAGTTTAATGAAGTTTACGCAGTATAAATAAAAAGAAATCCATATCTAGACAGAGCACATTAAAACTGTAGAACAACAATTGAAAAGAATTTCTCTTACAAGAAGCCAAAGAGAAAAGTAGGTCACCTTCAAATAAATGGCAGTTAAAGTGATAGCTGACTTTGCAAGAGGAACAAATGTTGATCATGAATGTGATATGCTAACAGAAAATAGCCATCAACTTAGAATATATGCCAACAAAAAATTACTAGCAATAGAGGGCCAATACATAAGGACAAATGGTATAATTCACTGAGGAAATATACCAATTCTAAACTTTCATGTACTTAATAATTTAACTTAGTCCACCACCAAAAACCCATTCACAAAAGATTTATACAGTGTCATTTTACACAAGAAAAAATGTATAGGGCATTAAACATATGGAAAGGTGCTCAACCTTTTCAGTGATTAGGGAAATGCAAATAAAAAATCAAACAATTGGCAAAAATTAGAAAATCTAATTATATCAAATATTGGTGATGACATGGATCAATCAGAACACTGCTGACGTTGAATGTAAATTTGTATAACATTGGAAAAAATTCACATTCCAACATGTAAAGTTGAAGGTAAGCACGATGTATGACCTGGCAAATTAGCATAACCTTTGTCTGACAATTACAGGGAAAGTACATACCTTAGCCCATTTTTATAACTGTTTACTAAGAAAGTGCTCCACTAGTTAAAAGCTAGAAATTAAAATTATGGGACCCTATTCCAAACCTAATAAATCAAAACTCTAGGGTTACCATCTAGGAATATCCGACTTTTCCAAAGTTCTCCAAGTGGTTCTTACACAGGCTAATGTTTCAGAAGCCCAGCACTAAGAGGCAAACATAACAATGTTCACAGAAGCACTGCCTATATTAAAAACACAACATGGAAACAAGTCAAATAACTAATGACAGAAGAAAAAGTAAATCAATAGTGGTATATTCACACGGTGGAATATAATACAACTGTGAAAATGAATTAATCACAGCTACATGCAATTACATACATGATGTTAGCAATATAATGTTGAGTGAAAAAAAAGTACTAAGAACATTCCACATGATATTTTTTATAAAACTCAAAACCATGTAAAAAATTAAATATATTGTTCAAGGACGCGAAGATGTATGTCAAAGCATGAGGGCTAAAATCAAGGAAATGATAAATGTTAAATTCAGGATACAGATCACTGCAGGGCTAGGGAAGGAAGACGGGGTAGAGGAAAAGATGAAAAGTTTCACATAGACATAAATTGATTAGTGGGTCAGAAGTATTCAGGGTATTATTAATATATAGGAATTAATACATAAATGAATGAACATCTACCTAGATAGATACATAAAGAGTATGTGTAACAAATGATGACCCTGTTACAAATCGGGAATTTTGTTAAATCCAATTACATAAACCAATATTTAAAAAAAGCACTGGCAATGTTATACTTGTTAAATTTAGTTCATTGTTAGCTTTATACATTACACATTTTATAAATACTTATAAATATTTTTCTATATTGACTTAATTTTTGATAAAATTTTATAATTTGGAATTAATACAGTAATTTCAAGATATTTTGTTTGAAATGCAAATGTGGGAATTATTAAACTGAGGTGAAATGTAAGTTTATAAAGTCATTTACTGAAAGATAAAGAGCATATAGATCAACATTACTAAAGACTAAAAATATATTGATCATGTGATTTAAAGTTTATAAAACTCTTCTCTATACATTGCCTTATTTAAATCTATTCTCAGATATTGTTATTTATAGATGAAGAAAAGATCTTTAAGAGGTTAATAAAGATCAAAGTACAAAGCTCTAGGATTTCAGAATCTAAATCTAGTGCTCTTTAAATTATACAGTTGCAGTTATTATAATACCTGATATTTGTATATGTTTAGCATAGAATACTATTGAATATACCATGGACTACCAGAAGAATGAACAAGTCTGTCTTGGAGGAAGTACAGCCACAGTGCTTCCTGGAAGTGATGTTGGCAAGACTTCGTCTCATGTATTTGGACATGTTATCAGAAGGTTCCAGTCCCTGAAGAATGATGTCACACTTCCTCTTTTTCCAGTGAAAAAGAGGAGCTGATACAGAGGCTGCAACAATGGGCTCAAACATAGCAGCAGTTGTGAGAATGGCGCATAACTGGGCAATGTTTCATTCTGTTGTACATAAGTCTGCTATAAGTCGGAACCAAGTCGAAGGCAACGAACAACAACAATCTGTATATGTACGCAATCGTTTACAAAATTTTCTTGGGGACAGTTTAAAGACACTTGATTTTATATAACCTAGTAATATATATTTTTTAGTAATATATAAAGCTCATATAAAAGTGAAAACTGGTAATGACAAACCAAAAAGAATATATGCGAATTGTCCGTATTCCCAAGATCATCATCTTCCCATAGATTAACTGGAAGCTATACCACAATGGAACTACCAGTGTTCCCACTCATCTATTCTCTGTGTTAAATATTTTTAAATCATCAAAGTTTCCATTAACTATGGAATTTCAATTCAGTGAAGAGCACTTTGAGTGATCTTCACAATTGGTCAATTACCAAGAAAGAACCTTCAACTCTAAGTGTTTTATATGTGGTATGAATCTAAGATCAGCTTTAAAAACCAAAGTGGCTATCAACTTGATCAAAAAATTAGCTTACAATTCCCTAGCCCATCATGAATCAGAATGCCAATGTATTAATTCTAAGCCATTCAACATGGCACAAAACTGTATTTGAATAAGTAAAGGATTTTTATTTCTGCCTGAAATAACAAAAACGTAACACAAAATAAAGCGCTGTGGAATGTTTCCCATTACTTCTTTTTCTAGGAGGTTGTTTGTGAACACTGGAATTTACTGTGCTAAGTAATATTGTTCTAAGTAAAAGGCTCAGCAAATTGCTGAAAACACTGGAACATAAAATGAAACTCAGTAGACTTACTGAAAATATTTTTTTTTCCTTCACTTAACATGGTTATACAATGTGTCAATTATCTAGTCACTTAAAATTCTCAGGAAGAAAGAAAACAACTTTCTCTATAGAGAATCAGTTGGCTTTCATAATACTCAGAGAATATTTGCATAATAACACCGCTACAGCTGCAAGGTTAAATCCATTAATTTATTGGGAACAGAACAGGCTGTTCTGGTTGGCTGTTGCAAAAATTGCTTTTTGCACTTGTCTTTTCTACCATCAAGTATTTGCTGCGAGCACACAATTACTGCAGCAAAGCCTATGTTGTCAAGCGAGGAACCTTATTTAACATGGAAAGTGGTGAACACTTCACTTTCTGAAATTGAAAAAAATTAGTCTTGAAAAGCATCCTAATTAACATTTTCTCCTTCACCAGTTGTTTCATAGGATAAAGTGGAGGATGGCAATTCGGATGAAGGTTAACTAGATGAACCCATTTCTGCAGCAGCTCTCAAGTGCAAATGTCAGCCTAAATAGTCTCTCCCAGAGCCAGAAATAATCTCCGTGCTTCCTTAGTTTTTTTCCCCTCTCCTAAACTGGTAAATTTAAAAATAGAATACTTATTTCCAAAAGTCACTAAATGAACGAAACATCTCTTGAAGCTCAGGAACTGCAGTTTAAGAAAGGTAAGGCAAATACATAGCACTTTTGGGAATTCAGAGCAGAAATCATTAAAACATGGAGGGGTAAAAAATGAATTAAATCAGATCTTAAAAATCAACAGCATTCAGGCAAATATTAATAAGGTATATAGCCCTAGTGGCATAGTGGTTAAGAGCTTGGCTGCTAACCAAAAGGTCAGCAGTTCAAATCCACCAGCCAATCCTTGGAAACCCTATGGGGTAGTTCTACTTTGTCCTATAGGGTCACTATAAGTTGGAACAAACTCGACAGCACCTAGCAACGACACTGCCTATACACAACTAAATTAAGAAATGTTTTTTGTCCCGGATTACCAACACATGGGAAACAAAAATTAAAGAGAACATGTACAATTTTTGTAAAGAGGCTTTGTAAAATGTTTGCCTTGTTCAAAGGGAATGCATATTAAGAGAACGAAAAGTCCAACTCTAAACAGGAAGAAAATATTTAAAAACGTGTCTAATAAAGGACTTTTATCCAAAATATACAGAGAACACTCAAAACTCAGCAATAAGAAAATAAACAACCCAATGGGCAAAAGATATGAACAGACACGTCACCAAAGAAGACATGCAGATGGCAAGCGAGCATATGAAAACATGCTCAACACCTTTATGTTATTAGGGAATCACAAATTAAAACGACAAATGAGATAATACTACACACCTCTTAGGATGACTAAATCCAAAACATTAACACCATCAAATACTGGCAAGGGTATGGAGCTAAGGGGACTCTCATTCATTACTCTTAGGAATGCAAAATGGTACAGCACTTTGGAAGACAGTCTGGCAGTTTCCTACAAAGTTGCATATACCCTTACCATATGATATAGCAATCATGCATCTATACATTTCCCAAATGAGTTGAAACCCATGTCCACACAAAAACCTGCACGCATATGTTTATAGCAGCTTTATTCATAATTGCCCAATATTGGAAGCAACCAAATGTCCTTCAATAGGTGAATGGATAAACAAACTATGATACATCTATACAATGGAGTATTATTCAAGGATAAAAAGAAATGACCTATCAAGCTACAGGAAGACATGGAGGAACCTTAAATGCATATTGCTAAGTGAAAGAAGCAAGTTTGAAAAAGCTATATACTGTATGATTCCATCTATATGACATTCTGGAAAAGGCAAAACTATAGAAACAGCAAAAAGATCAGCAGTCGCCAGGAAGCTGCGGGGTAGGGAGGAATAGGGATGAAATAGGTGGAGCACAGGGCATTTTAAGGGCAGTGGAACTATTTTACATTATACTATAATGCTGAATATATGACATTATGCATTTGAAAAAAGCCCATAGTACTGTGCAAAGCAGTGAACCCTAATGTAAGCTATGAACATTAAGTAATAATGCATTAATTGGTTAATCAACTATAACCACACTAATGCAAGATATTTATTAACAATTACAACTGATTGGGAGCGGGGTGAGTGAGGGGTTAAATGGGAACTGTCAGAACTATGTGCAATTTTTCTGTAAACCTAAGTGTTCTAAAATAGTTTATTAAAAATAAGGTATAAATGTTATAAACAAATAATAACACACAGTATTGCATTGAGATAGATCAGTGAGTGAATTCTGGAATGGGAAAGAAAGAGGCAAAATATGAGGATGAAGAAAAACACTGGAAGGAGAAATGAGAGAAGGAAGGAAAATTATTGTTTAATAAAATAAACTCTCTTCCTTCCTTGATTCCAATCATTTGCTGCTTCCTACACCTGCTCTGGGCCCAGTAAAAAGGCAGATACGTGATTTAAAGGTAATTCTCTGAGTTTTTCCACAAAAACTTAATACCCAGCAAATATTTTCAGTGATATGTGTGAAAATGAATTGTACACGTAGCAATGGTAGAATTAGTGTATGTTTTGCTGTGCATATTTTCACCAATAAAAATTTTATATAAAAAACAAAAACATGTGAAAACCATTAAAAAGTAAAAGGCCACATAAAGACATGGGGGGGGTGCAAAGAACTGGGAAGGTAGTTGGTGAAAGTGGGCTATTTTCCCTTGAAATCAAGAAGCTCAATTTCACATTATTTGTAGGTTTTCTGTACCTGCAACAACAAGGCATTTTTGTGCCTTGGCCTGAAATGGCTGTCTCATCCCGTTGGTAACCTGCCAATTTTCTATTATTCCTTCAAGGTCTAAAGCAAATACATTTCATCTATGAGGCTATTCTAGATTCTCACAATCCAAATTAAATGTTTCTTCTTCCATGATTGGTTCTTACTTCTATTATGAAACTGGACTGGCATTATAGTTAAATTGTGAGCCCCTGGAAGGAAAGAGAAGAATGTCATTGACCTGTAATCACCAGCACCGTGCACAATGACTTGCACAAAGTGGGTTAGTAAAATGTACATGTTATCTATGTTGAAATTCCTCCAGCAGAGAATATTCTGTTGGCCTAATTATCATACTTGAAAACAACACATCACCTTTTCTTTCATACTTTAAAATAATCCTCACATCATTATCCAAGACTCAGCACCTTTTAAGGTGGCTCTAAAGAATAGAGCAGCCAGAGTTATCTTATGAAAATATACATTGGAGTGTGTTACCCCTTTGCTCACAAGCTCACAGTGGTTCCCCATGTCTCTCTGACCTTATTTGCTTCCACTGTCTACCTCACCCTTCCATTTGAGCCCAGGTGAACTCCTCACATCTTCTCAAGCATACTTGCTTCCCCACCTCAGGGTCTTTGCATTTCCATCTCCCACTACCTGGAATGCTCTTCTAGATAATCGCATGGTTCATTCCTTGAACTCCTTCAGAGGTCAAAAGTCATCTTATTTAGACCTCTCTTGTGTTTTGTTTTGTTTTGTTTTTAGCTACCTTGAAAACCCTGGTGGCATTTGTGTTTTGTTTTGTTTTTAGCTACCTTGGAAACCCTGCTGGCTTAGTGGTTAAGAGCTGCAGCTGCTAACCAAAAGGTCAGCAGTTTGAATCCACCAGGTGCTCCTTGGAAACTCTCTGGGGCAGTTCTACTCTGTCCTATAGGGGTCGCTATGAGTTGGAATCGACTCGATGGTGACAGGTTTTAGCAACTTTATATAAAATTACATCCCTGGCACTTTCTCTACTCTTTCCTTGCTCTATTTTTCCTCATTAGCAATTATTTCTACCTAACACATTATATCCATTTACTCATTTATCTCACTGGAACAGCAGCTCCAGAGGGCAGCATTTTTTTTTTTTTTTTTTTTACTGATTTTTTTCAGCATTCTATTTTCAAAGGTTAGAAGGGAGCTTTGTCCATAGTCGCTCTTCAATAAATACTTAAGAAAGGTTGATTGAATTGGTGTTTTGAATAGGTAAACAGATTTTTGTGGGCATTTGTAGCCCTGTTCCACTTTAAAGTTTGTGTTGTTGTTGTTGTTGTTTTTTAATAGAAATGGATATATCCTAAGACTTGAGGGTAAAGAATGAAAGTTTAGTCATTGTGGGAGAGGGGAAAAAATAAACATTGGAATGTGTTGTCCTGGGGCAGCAGAGTCACACAAAGACAGAGAACATTGAATCACAGTTGTCTCCTGGCTTAACTTAATTAGGATGTCTGATTAGAATGTAGGTAATGTACAGATGTACACATGAGATGGCTCAGAAAGACTGACTCACGATTGTTTAAAAATTGTATTCAGCAGCATCACCACGGATGTTAACATTTATTGAGCTAAGTAAGAGGCACTTCACTAAGCACCTTGTATGAGTTATCCCATTTGATTTTCATAGAGACTATATGTGGTCAGAACTGCTACGCTTTCCATTTTATATATGTGGAAATCAAGGCTCACATTTGCAGTGCTAGTAAGTAATAATTCTGGGCTTCAGACCCAGGATGCTACAACTCCAGTGCCATGCTAGTAACCTCTGGCAGTTGTACATGCTTTCACTTGAAGAGAAGGCAAGGGGGCAGGAGGACAGGAAATCTATCTTAGCATATTCAATGGATATTTTCTTTCCTGGAAATTGTTTAGATATATTTTCATTGGGTCAGAGGCAAAGAAACTTTCCAACATTAGCAGAGCAACTTGGGGTTAACAGGTGAGATAAATGGTCAAGCTCATAATGATGGATGGGGAGGTGACTACATTAAAAACTTTCACTTCTAATTACCCTCTCTCAATTTTTCATGGTTTACCTTTCATATTGCTACTTAACATCTTCTCATCGGTCTTAAAATTCTTCAAGTCACCATGCTACCTACAGTATTGAAAGGGTGTAACCTTGCAAAAATGTGTTAGGTAGAGAAACAGCTCCTCTTGCTCTACCCTAACCACGCTTCTTCTGTGGTCCCACCTAAGCCCCTTGAAGCAGAGTCTGTGTCTGTTTGCTCACTGCTGACTTTCTAATGCTTAGGAGAATAATTGCTAGAGTATGTTTGGTAAAGCAGAGGATCAGCAAAAAAGAGGAAGACCCTCAATGAAATGGATTGACACAGTGACTACAACAGTGGGCTCAAGCGTAACTAGAATTGAGGCTGGCGCAGGACTGGGCAGTGTTTTGTTCTGTTGTACACAGGGTCGCTATGTGTTGGAACCAACTCAATGGCACCTAACAACAACAACAGATAATGAGCAAATAATTTTGGGGAAAATGAATTAACTAGGACTCCAACAATGGACTATACAGAGAGGCAAATTCTTAGTAAATAAAGTTGCAAAGTTTTCTAGCAGTTATGTCTAACATTTCCCTCATTGAAGTCGTATAAACAGCAAGTGAGTGAGTGCTTATTAGCAGGTATCAGAACAATCAGTTCAGAAGGATAGGTTCGCTGGCAGAGGGAGGAACCAGATGACCTTTAAGGCAAGCAGAAAATATTAGGTTAAATTATATGATATTGTTATTTTTAAATATAAATATTGGCAATGTCATACGGTTCAGTCCATAGAAAATCAACAGTGGAAACACTTGATAACGAATGTGACTCTAATACTCTTTTCAAAATGGATGACTGAGAGCTTGACATAACTAATGCCATGATGAACCTATAAGTTCTTCTTCCTTTGCCTGCCTCCTCTTTCCCATACCTTCGTTAATGACTTTGTTTTGATCTAATGCTAATGACTTTGTTCTTTGTTTTGATCTGATGCAAATAACTTTGTTTTGTTCTGTCCAGCCACCTGTGATTTATGACCTGCCTCCCCACATGGAGATTAAAGCCCAGGTATCTGACATAAGTATCTTTAGCCTGATAAGGAGATGTCCGGCATGTATCTCTTTAGTCTGATAGAGTTTCTTCTCATTATCTTGTAATGAATAGAATAACTCCCCCAGCCATGCTATCTGTGGGCTACAAAGACACTTCTAACCCTTATAAAAATCAGGTATAAGCTCTAATGTAAAACTGTCTTTTGAGACCCCATAGAGACAGTCTGCATTACTGTTGGATTCCTGGTGGTGGACACCTAATAAATAAACTTTCTCACTCTTTCTGACTTGGAGTACATGTCATGGCTCGACTGTTCCAGGGCACAAAGAAACACTAATGATCTCCTCCTGTATAGAAAAATGGTGTGCGCTTCTCAGGCTTACTGAGCAGTACTTTGAACCCTACCACCAAACCATTTAGTGCTTAGAAAATTTGTTTGATTCCATGTGGGAGGAAAGAATAAACAAATGAGAGCCACAAAGAGGTAGATGAAAAAAGCAAATGATAGGTAAAGACACTAATATATCCCAGAGAAAGGGAAAGGCAAGCCAACAATAAAACTGCTGTGTTTTTCATTCTTAGCTCCACTCTAAAAATGTAGCTAAAAAAGTAAAGGATTAAAAGCTTCAGAACAAGTTATATCCAATTTTCTTCACTTCTCATTCTTAAGAATTGAGCAGTTATGACAGACATGGGTGACTGTGGCTATCCACTGGCAGACAAATCAAATTTTTACACTCTAATCCATATTAGGGATTGCAATAGCTGGTTCAATGCATTATCTGTTTCCATGTTGGTATAAAGAAAGCAAATACTATACCCAAATAAAATCATTTAATGGCCATAGAAGCCATGAATTTTAAGTCACTCTTCACGAATAATTATCAATAAAGAAATTGACTTTATTAAGAGTTAAAATCAATTTTACACTGGAATACAGCTATTTTTAAATTAGAAAAGACATAGTTGTTTTAAAAGTAATGAGTCAAACTAAAACTTCTAATGGTGCTTCGTACTTACAATTCACTTTTGGGGCTTATAATAGCTGAAAAATAATTTTGGTTCATGCTTTTTTTACCTTTGGCAATTGTTGTACATCTATGATTACTACATTAAAAAAAATGAGAATGTTAATTTAATGAGAATGTTAATTTAATGAGAATGTTAATTATTCCAATCTATTTTTCAGTTGGTAAAAATATCTGGTATCTGTATGCTATTTTGCTGTTCCATTCTAACTACACCCAACAAAACTAGTGTTAATGTTACACATTTTCCTCTGTATACACACAATCATGGGTATGTGTGAGGGAACAAAATTTGCATGAAGGAGCCTGGGGATTGGAGATTCACAAACCTGGATGTAAACCTGCTCCACTGATTACTTGCAGTCTAATTCTGAGTGAGTCACTTATTATCTCTGGCATCCATTTTCTCTTTTAAAGCAGAAATATCTTCATTGTGAAGATTAAATGAAATAATATATAATGAGCAGAACCTGTCATGTGGTAAGAGTCCCAGAAATAATAAAAGTAATTACAGCCAAGATTGCAGACAATATATTCCTGAATGCCAATACTTTCATTTACCTTCATGTTTCTTACATATTAAACCACACATATTAAACAAGGAAAAAAACATAAAATGAAATCAGATGCCTAAAATCTATCAGCTATGTATTTTTAAGACTTCCAACTGTCTATTGTAAAATGAATATGATTGCATACGCCAAGACATACTTGTTTTCAATGACCAGTTTCTCACCCTACCAACTTACATGTTACATTATGTATTATAAAAATGGACTTTGTCCTTAATTCTTTATTAAATCCTCACTTGTATTTCTATAGAATTTTTTTTCCTGTGACAGCAGAGCAGGTTCCCATTATAGTACTTAACTCAACCTTGCAAATTCATGAGTTTATAGATATTAAAGTTGCAATTCAGCATTTTAAGATCATACCTGAAAAACTGAGGGCAAATTAGACATTTCAGTTTTGAAGAGTCAACGACAAACTTAAGTGTATCCATAGAAAGACGTATAGAAGAATGAATGGTTTAGCAAGCAAGACAAACATGAAATGGTTGTAAGAAATAGATATTTTAGCCTTCAGATAAGTATCCTAAAAGGCACAGGAGGGATAGCACTATTCAAATATTTAAAGAAATGACATGTGGAAAAGGGTGTCAATTCATTCTGTATTGCTAAAATAACGTTTGGATCATCAGACCAAAATTACATGAAGATGGATTTTGACTCAAAATAAGAAAGAGCTTTCCAACAATTTGAGCCCCTCCCAAATGGAAGCTGCCTCAGAACAGTAGAGATATTTACGTAAAGACTGTCTCATCATCTGTTAGGGATGGTTGGGCTAGGGAAACTTTGGAGTCCCATGATTTTATGACTTTTTAGATGAGAGCAATTTATTCCATTGCTACATTGAAGGAATGCAAATATTCATAGAACCCACCATCATCCAGAAAACCCACTGATAAAATGTGGCTTCCCTGACTCAAAAGTTAATGCTCAAAAGAGATTATGGAATGTCCATCAAACATATGAAGGGTTGGTCAATCTTATTAGTCATCAGAAAAAATGGGAAACTGCTACTCACCCACCAGAATGGCTAAAATTTTTAAAACACTAACAATAGCAAGTGTTGCTAAGGAAGTGAAGTGACTGGAACTATGATATAATGTTGCTCGGTGTGTTAACTGGGACACTTATTTTGGAAAACTCGCTGGTATCTACTAAAATAAAACATATGCATATCATATAACCCCAAAATTTTACTTCTAGTTATATTTCTCCCAAAATGCATATAAATGTGCATTTAGAAGATATATGTGCCAATATTCAGGACAGCAATATTCATAGAAACAATCAAATGACTATCAACAACAGAATAGATAAATAAACTGATATATTCTTTCAATGGAAAAATACATAGCAATGAAAATGAATGTACTACTGCTACAGCAGAAATATGGATAGATATAAACATAATTTGAAGGAAAAAAGTCAGACATGAAAAAGTACATACTGTATGATTTCATTTTTATAAAGTTCAATAAAAGGTAAAACTAATACATAGTGTTAGAAGTTAGGATAATGGATATCTTTGTCGGGGGGGAAGGTTTCTGGAGTAATAATAATATATTATCTTGTGATGAGTGGAAGATTTAGGGTACAATTATTATCCCCCCAAAAATTCATCAAGCTGAAAACTTTTGATTTGCACACTTTTCGGTATGTATACTTCACTAATCTGATAATAATAATTTAAAAAACCAACATTAATTTGCTGTCTGAGAAATCAGAATAACATGTGGAAATCCAGAAAATCACTTCAATACCTTTTAATCTAAACCCCAAGAGGGTTTAACAAAGACATTTAAACTCCTTGGTTATGGAAATATAGAATATTAGAGCCAGAAGGAGCCATAGAAATTATCTTCGCAAATCCAGGAGTGGGGGCTGGGAGAAGAGATACAGGAAACAAACTGAAGCCCAAGGGAATAAAATCTCTCTCCTACAGTCTATCAATAGCTAGATGCCGAGCCAAGCCCAGAACCCAGGTCTTCTGACTCCATGTCTAATGATTTCCTGCTAATTTGGAAATCCAGGACACTTTGTTGATACATATTTTTTCCCACTATGGGCAGAAAATCCCTATATAAATCTCACAATAATACCGAGGAAAATGCTTTTCCCTTAATTTGTGCATCCACCAGGTTTCATTTTCTCCTTTCCAAGTGTGCTGAGAAGTGCTGCATAAATGTTCCAGACCTGGACACAATTTCCACAAGACTGAGTTTAGAGTCTACCTTGAAATGAAAAATGGTGCTGATATTTAGAAAATGAAAAATAGCGAGCTAGCCTTGTGGTTCAGCAACTGAATGCTCCACCATGGCACGAGTTGCTTGGTACACGATAAATTCTTCTAAAGCTTTGAAAGACAGAATGAAGACCTGCGGGACTTTGCTGGTTCCAGTGATCTATCAAGTAACTTCAGGAAGGCTGAAAAATTTGCTTCAGTTGGCATGTATAATGCCAGACACATTCAACCCAGTGAGATAGTAAATCAATATTCTCCTTAAATTATGAGACAAAGCAGTAAGCACAGCAGCACAGCACCTGCCAGAGATAAGGGCACCAAAAAGAATTATCATCCAACCCAAATATCAGAAACTTAATGTTTTGACCATTGAACCGCCCACTGTGAACCACGAACGGATAACCTGTAAAACATATGTAGGTATAAACATTTTAAAACACAGGCAGTATTTAACTGATTTTTTTCTTTTTTTTAACCAGAAAAAAAAAAAAAATTTTTTTTTTTTCATTTTACCAGAAAAGACACAACATCTAAGAATGAAATATTTATGGAAACACTAATTGATGTTAGTATTTGAAACAAGTCATTAAAAAATCATTAATTGCTTATTGGTATGAGACTCAATGCTTCTAAACACCCCACAGAAGGATTCACATAGTTCATGATTTATATAGTGATCAAAGTCTCACAGTCAAAGTGAGACTATCTGCTTAACTACAATCTGGACATCTTATGTAAGATATGTCAGATGGCTATGGAAAATATAATGGAAGGCAATTAATTTTTATTTGTAATAAAATATTTTAGAGTATAAAGAAGTAATGTCATTTTATTAATCATTTTAAACATAGGGTTTACATGAATTTTTCCATTTAATTACAACTACTGTTTTTGATCTGATATTTTCTCAGCAGTGGTATAGCTCTTACTTATTATACTTTCAGAGGGGTTGGCCAAATTGCAATAGGCCAAGACACACAGTGTATATTTCAAATGATATCTCTATTACTATTCAGTATTATTTCCACAACTGGATCAATATTGTCCTCAGATGTACATGTTTATAAAGACTTAAACCTATTCCACCTATTATTTGTACTTCACCCACTTTTCAAAAGGAGCTGAGGTAATTTCAGTAGAAAAACATGGCTGTCTCCAATGAGTCATTACTACATTTAAACAGAAATTTAATTTTCAGTATTTCAAAGTAAACTTATATTCCCTTTTTTAAGAGCCATGGAATATGGTTTTTAAACTAGTCTTGTTTACATAAAAATTAATAATTTGCAAGCCATTGTTGTATTATTATTTTAACACTGAAGTCTGCTACAAAAAAGCAGTTACATAATAGTAATGGCAACATCTAAAACCTTTATTACTTTGTTAGATATATGACATCTATGTAAAATACATATGCCAAGTCCTGAATGTCAATACATAGTAAATTCAGAGCTGCTTATACGGCTGTGAAGATTGTGCCCTCACAATTTCAAGGTATGTGGCTTACGTCCTGGTTTTATGAATGTCCCAAGTGTGGTGGTGTAGAGCACATCCTGCATGATCATACACAGTGGTCGTAAATAAGGACCATAGCCAATAATTCAAACGTAACAAGAATTAAACAGCCAGGATAAATTTTCCACGAAAGGGATTTCTTCACACTTATCCTAAAATTTGGATTTTTTTAAAATGTGTTCTTCTCAAGATCATCTCATCACATTTCATTTACCTATTTTAAGTTTCCTCTCCCCAGGAAAGCTTTTATAAACTCCTGTCAATTGATCATGCCTCACTTATCTCCTTGTTGGGGTAAGTATTTATTTCCTTATCTACTGTCTCCAGGACATGACCACAGATCTGTAAAATAGTTGATACTGGTAACAACCATGGGTCAGCTAGAAAAGGTTAAATTATGTCTTAAGCTTTCTGATTAACTAGGAAATCAAGTTTATAATGAAGTTGTTCAAAGTTTCTCCTAATATTCCTCCTAAAGGGGAAACTGATTTTGATGATATCCTTAATAACTTTTTAATGATAAATAAATACAGAAGGAAATTTCACACTGTTTATATTCTTCATTTCAAGCTGAGATAAAAAGTGTTATATAAATTATTTCTTTAATCCTCAACATAACTGAAAATTTTGCCTTTAAAGACTAGGAAACTGAAATTTTCTCTAGGGCTGAGCCATAACCTATGCCAGTCTAATCACTTTCTTAGTTACTACACCTTCTTGACTTTGGGGCAGAAACAGATTACCCAATAAGCAAGGTAAGCACGGGATTAATTGTGCTTCTATGCTAATCTGGAATGCACAGTGTCACCTGTTTTGGGGTGAAATTGTGTACTACAGATTAGTCAGTAAGTAGTACAATTAATCCTGTGCGTAACTTATAAACACAGGCGTATCAGTAAATCCACCCCTCCTTGAGGGAGAAGGGCAAGTGACACCAAGAGGCATCAGACCCACTTGCAGGGACTATATATGCCCCCAACATATAGACTTGTCCTCTCTAGGCTGCTTTCCTTCATGTTGTAAGTCACTATAGCAAAGAGCTATTCAAAAATGTTCTATCCCTCAAGAAAAAAAAATGCTTAAACAAGAACCAATGACTCATGACTATTAAGAAATTGAATATCCTTCAAATAATTCTCATTTAATATAATTATAAAAACTAACCCAATCACAAAAATTGAGCAGTTAACAGTTGTTATATCTTCCAAGAATAGGATATAATATTCTATGTTATTGATGAAAAATCAAATAGGTGAACTCTGGGGTTGGCATTAAAGAGTTTTAATCAAAGCCGATCTTGAATAGATGCCACCTGAAAAATTAACTGTGGAAAAGGCCAAGATTTTCCTCAGAAAATAATTATAGGCATGTTCCAGCCACAAACAAATGAACAATTTAGGTGCCAAAGATCTTAATGAAACTGAATCTTTTAATTTAAGCATACTTAATTAAGAGTGAGACCTCTATACATGTAGTAGCTACATTTTCCCCTATCAAATAACCATCAATAATGGTACACCATTTTTACCCTGTACCTAAGTGTTTCCATATTGATTTTCCTGACAGGTCTAAATAATGCTTTTCTATTAATAATCTTGAAAGAAACTACAGGCTCAAATATAATGCTTTTTTTTTTTTAAGATAAACTATATTTATACAAGGATTTCTGGGTCAATGGCTTTTTATTTAACACAGTATATTATTGCCCTTGTTCTAAAAAATGAATGTACTTCCGTAGCTTTAATAATAAGACAAAAATTATGTTCCTTTGTTTATTATCAATCCAATGTATTTTTTTTTTTCTTAAACAGAACTATTCAGAGGGAAAAGACTGCTCATTTCAGTGAAATTTCTCATGGTAAATGCAGGAAGACTAAGAAATGTCCAGGAATTAACTTAAAATTGCATATGACATTTTGGGTAACTCATCCTTTCACATCCTCAGAGATGCAGCATATTGTTATTATACTAAAACAGATATTAATATCTTTGATTCAAAATCAACCTACTAACTTTTAACAAATATTATGATTCTGAACAAATCATTTTATATCTAGGTGACTTAACTTTCTATATCTAATGAATACAAATAATCAGTTTTCCAATGTAAAGATGACCAATCATATAATATCTGCAAATCATGTAAAGATAAAAAAAAATAATGCTTATATTAATACTGAATAAGTTAACCTTATTCAGTGAAAATTACATTTGTCAGTTAAAAAAGATTGCAAAAACATTGAGGAATCTGAGACTAGCTTAACTAAATTCACAAATGTAATCATTTAAATAAGCTTTCCTTCTATTAGTGTATCTGAAAATAATAAAAACATAGTTTCCTATTACAAATGTATATTTGTGAATATAAGATTGGAATATATTCTAGGGAAGTAGCTAAATATTCAATTACTAATGGACATTACTACGTGGCTTGCATTCAAGTACCTATCAAGTATTTATCATCTTTTTTTTTTTCTTTAATGAAATTGTTTCTTGGACTCTGTATATTCAGATAATTACATTCACTTCAAAATTTAGTCCCAAAGAGCACACACTGAACACCAACCATTTCAGGCAGTGGGTATTATCCAGAAATAAACAGATGGCATGCTCAAAGTGAGATGAGGGCAGGGTTGAGGGAACCAACAGTGAAGCAGATAGGGACTAACAACGATAGGAAGTCCCTGCTTTCTGAAGGGACAGGAGAGGGAGCAATGTTACTGGAACCAGATAACGGTGGGACCTGTGAGAAAAGAACAAAGCGACAGGAGATATGATCCAGGGTAGATGGAT
This sequence comes from Elephas maximus indicus, assembly GCF_024166365.1. NCBI lineage: Eukaryota > Metazoa > Chordata > Mammalia > Proboscidea > Elephantidae > Elephas > Elephas maximus. The sequence continues at coordinate 25,378,327 of NC_064841.1, forward strand.
TTGTTTTCATCAACCCAAACCCTAGCCCCGTGAGGGTCACAGATAAATATTGTGACCTCTCTGTCCTTCTGTTCTCCAAACTTTTGCTTGTCTCCCACCGGCTGAAGCCAATGGGTTAAAAGGCTGTTGGTTTTGGATATTGCAGTCCACTGAGATCAACTTTCTAGGGCATAGAGCAGAGCAGAAAGGAGAAGAACGGATCTCTAGAGGCAAACAGAAAATAACCAGCGTATTTATTGTATGATAACAATGAAGCTGGGGTTTGAGAATAAAACATGAGTTTGCTATTGTCCTATACTTTAAGAATTCATTCTTATAAGTTCTTTTCCTGTTTATCTTTCAAATGCATATAGTAGTGCATATGAACTAGATTTCAACTTAAATGGGGAAAAAAAAAAGGAATAAACAATATATTCATATTGAAAAATATAAGCTCATATTTCTCTTTGTTTCTTTGTTAAATTAGTGAAAATTAGTATATATTTAATAGCAATTCAACTTAATGATGGCATTTCAAATTGTGTTGACACTTGTTTCAATTAAAAATTTCATTTATTACCAATAGGTAATTGATTTGGATGAAGAAATGGACTTTATTCTTAGATATCATAACTATTCAGAAAATGTTATCTGTAGAAAATTAAGGCATTAAAAGAAAATTTGCTAAGCAACAACCTTGCATAAATTAGTTAAACCTGATACAAACCTCATAATAATAAAAAAAATGTAAATCTAAAACACTGCAGTGCATACCTTCACTAAAATGAAACCATCTATAAAAAAAGGCAGAAATAATCTTCTAGTTACTATCTTTTCTCTTTATTCCTAGTTTCCTAGCTCAGCCCTTCTTCTTTTTTTTAAATATATATATTTTTTAATATTACTATCCCCATAGCTCAGGTTGTGAAGAGTTGATCAATCTCAAATACTAAATGTGAATACACAAAAGTTTAAAGAAGTGATTTCAATTTAAGATCACACTTTTTCTCCATATATTACTCAAACCATGCTTCTTAACATTTTTTAAATACCAAATCTCTGAGAACGGATTAAAACTATAGATACTTTGTCCACAAAAGTATACATATACAAAAAAATTAAATGCGTTTTTCGGCACGGATCATGTGTGGGCCAATTAGGAATTTTAAGAAGCAATATACTGGAGTGAATCATTATCTTTAACTATAGTTTTTGAGAAATCTATAATATACTAAAAATTATATATGTTTAAGTTTGATGTAATGCTGGAAGCTATGCCACCGGTATTCAGATACCAGCAGGGTCACCCATGGAGGAGAGGTTTCAGCTGAGCTTCCAGACTAAGACAGACTAGGAAGAAGGACCCGGCAGTCTACTTCTGAAAAGCATTAGCCAGTGAAAACCTTATGAATAGCAGCGGGACACTGTCTGATATAGTACTGGAAGATGAGCCCCCCAGCTTGGAAGGCACTCAAAAGATCACTGGGGAAGAGCTGCCTCCTCAAAGTAGAGTCGACTTTAATGACGTGGATGGAGTAAAGTTTTCGGGACCTTCATTTGCTGATGTGGCACGACTCAAAATGAGAAGAAACAGCTGCAAACATCCATTAATAATCAGAGCCTGGAATGTATGAAGTATGAATCTAGGAAAATTGTAAATCATCAAAAATGAAATGGAACACATAAACATTGATATCCTAGGCATTAGTGAGCTGAAATGGACTGGTATCGGCCATTTTGAATGGGACAATCATATAGTCTACTATGCTGGGAATGACAACTCGAAGAGGAATGGTGTTGCATTCATCGTCAAAAAGAACCTTTCAAACTCTATCCTGAAGTACAACGCTGTCAGTGATAGGATAATATCCATACGCCTACAAGAAAGACCAGTTAATACGACTATTATTCAAATTTACGCACCAACCACTAGGGCCAAAGAAATAGAAGATTTTTATCAGCTGCTACAGTCTGAAATTGATCAAACATGCAATCAAGATGCAGTGATAATTACTGGCAATTGGAATGTGAAAGTTGGAAACAAGGAAGAAGGATCAGTAGTTGGAAAATATGGCCTTAGTGGCAGAAACAATGCTGGAGATCGAATGATAGAATTTTGCAAGACCAACGACTTCTTCATTGCAAATACCTTCTTTAACCAACATAAACGGTGACTATATACATGGACCTCACCAGATGGAACACACAGAAATCAAACTGACTACATCTGTGGAAAGAGACGATGGAAAAGCTCAATATCATCAGTCAGAACAAGGCCAGGGCAGACTGTGGAACAGACCATCAGTTGCTCATATGCAAGTTCAGGCTGAAGCTGAAGAAAATCAGAGCAAGTCCATGAAAGCCAAAATATGACCTTGAGTATATCCCACCTGAATTTAGAGACTATCTCAAGAATAGATTTGACGCATTGAACACACTAGTGACCAAAGACCAGACGAGTTGTGGAATGACATCAAGGACATCATACATGAAGAAAGCAAGAGATCACTGAAAAGACAGGAATGAAAGAAAAGACCAAGATGGATGTCAGAGGAGATGCTGAAACTTACTCTTGAGCAATGAGCAGCTAAAGCAAAAGGAAGAACTGATGAAGTAAAAGAACTGAACAGAAGATTTCAAAGGGCCTCTCGAGAAGACAAAGTAGAGTATTATGATGACATGTGCAGAGAGCTGGAGATGGAAAACCAAAAGGGAAGAACACGCTTGGCGTTTCTTAATCTGAAAGAACTGAAGAAAAAATTCAAGCCTTGAGTTGCAATAGTGAAGGATTCCATCGGGAAAATATTAAATGACACATGAAGCATCAAAAGAAGACAGAAGGAGGGCTGGGGTCTGGGGAACATGGTTTGAGGGGGCTTCTAAGTCAATGGGCAAAATAATTCTATTATGAAAACATTCTGCATCCCACTTTGAAATGTGGCATCTGGGGTCCTAAATGCCAACAAGCGGCCATCTAAGATACATCAATTGGTCTCAACCCATCTGGAACAAAGGCAAAGGAAGAACACCAAGGTCACACGACAACTAAGAACCCAAGAGACAGAAAGGGCCACATGAACCAGAGACCTACATCATCCTGAGACCAGAAGAACTAGTTGGTGCCCAGCCACAATCGATGTCTGCCCTGTCAGGGAGCACAACAGACAAATCCTGAGGGAGCAGGAGACCAATGGGATACAGACCCCAAATTCTCATAAAAAGACCATACTTAATGGTATGACTGCGACTAGAGGAATCCCGGAGGCAATGCTCCCCAGACCTTATGATGGCACAGGACAGGAACCATCCCCGAAGACAACTCATCAGACATGAAAAGGACTGGTCAGTCGGGGGGAGAGAGATCCTGATGAAGAGTGAGCTAATTAAATCAGGTGGACACTGGAGAGTGTGTTGGCAACTCTTGACTGGAGGGGGGATGGGAAGATAGAGAGAGAGGGAAGATGGCAAAATTGGTACGAAACGAGAGACTGAAAGGGCTGACTCAATAGGGGGAGAGCAAGTGGGAGAAGGAAGTAAGATGTATGGAAACTTACATGTGACAGACTGATTGGAATTGTAAATGTTCACCTGAAGCTTAATAAAAATTAATTAAAAAAAAAAAAGAAGATGGAAGGAATACACAGAGTCATTATATCAAAAAGAATTAGGCAATATTCAACTGTTTCAAGAGGTGGCATATGATCAAGAACCAATGGTACTGAAGGAAGAAGTCCAAGTTGCTCTGGAAGGCATTGGCAAAAAACAAGGCTCCAGGAATTGATGGAATATCAATTGAGATGTTTCAACAAACAGATGCAGCACTGGAGGTGCTCACTCATCTATGCCAAGAAATCTGGAAGACAGCTTCCTGGCCAACTGACTGGAAGAGATCCATATTTATGCCTATTCCCAAAAAAGGTGATCCAACCGAATGTGGAAATTATAGAACAATATCATTAATATCACATGCAAGCAAAATTTTGCTGAAGATCTTTCAAAAACAGCTGCAGCAGTATATCAACAGGGAACTGCCAGAAATTCAGGCTGGTTTCAGAAGAGGACGTGGAACCAGGGATATCATTGCTGATGTCATATGGATCCTGGCTGAAAGCAGAGACTACCAGAAGGATGTTTACCTGTGTTTTCTTGACTACGCAAAGGCTTTCGACTGTGTGGATCATAACAAACTATGGATAACACCGCGAAGAAAGGGAATTCCAGAACACTTAATTGTGCTCATGAAGAACCTTTACATGGATCACGAGGCAGTTGTTCGGACAGAACAAGGGGATACTGATTGGTTTAAAGTCAGGAAAGGTGTGTGTCAGGGTTGTATTCTTTCACCATACCTATTTAATCTGTATGCTGAACAAATAATACGAGAAGCGGAACTATATGAAGAAGAACGGGGCATCAGGATTGGAGGAAGACTCATTAACAACCTGTGTTATGCAGATGACACAACCTTGCTTGCTGAAAGTGAAGAGGACTTGAAGCACTTACTAATGAAGATCAAAGACCACAGCCTTCAGTATGGATTACACCTTAACAATAAAGAAAACAAAAATCCTCACAACTGGACCAATGAGCAACATCATGATAAACGGAGAAAAGATTGAAGTTGTCAAGGATTTCATTTGACTTGGATCCACAATCAACACCCATGGAAGCAGCAGTCAAGAAATCAAAAGATGCACTGCATTGGGCAAATGCGCCACAAAGGACCACTTCAAAGTGTTGAAGAGCAAAGATGTCACCAAGAGCAAAGACTAAGGTGTGCCTGACCCAAGCCATGGTATTTTCAATCGCATCATATGCATTTGAAAGCTGGACAATGAATAAGGAAGACCAAAGTAGAGTTGACGCCTTTGAATTGTGGTGCTGGCGAAGAATACTGATTATACCATGGACTGCCAAAAGAATGAACACATCTTTTTTGGAAGAAGTTTGGCCAGAATGCGCCTTAGAGGCAAGGATGGCAAGACTGTGTCTTACATACTTTGGACATGTTGTCAGGAGGGATCAGTCCCTGGAGAAGGACATCATGCTTGGCAGAGTACAGTGTCAGGGGAAAAAAGGAAGACTCTCGACAAGGTGGATTGACACAGTGGCTGCAACAATGAGCTCAAGCATAACAACAAGTGTAAGGATGGCCCAGGACCGGGCAGTGTTTCATTCTGTTGTGCATAGGGTCGCTATGAGTCGGAACTGACTTGTCGGCACCTAACGACAACAACAACAAGTTTGAACAAAAGGAAAAGGAGGACACCATGTATTATTGTAACTTCAACACAAGTGGAAGGCAGAAAATTAAAATATAAAATACTGAGAGATAATAACGGAGAAAGGAAGCCTTTGAATTATGGTATTGGTGAAGAATATCGAATGTTGAATATACCATGGCCTGCCAGAAGAAAGAAGAAATTTTTCTTAGAAGAAGTACAGCAAGAATGCTCCTTAGAAGGTGGATGGCAAGACTTCATCTCACGTACTTTGCATATGTTATTAGGAAGGACTAATCCCTTGAGAAAGTAGAGGAACAGTGAAAAAGAGGAAGACCCTCAACAAGATGGACTGATACAGTGGCTGCAAGAATGGGTTCAAGCATGGCAAAGATCATGAGGATGGCGCAGGACCAGGCAGTGTTTCATTCTGTGGCACATAGCGTCACTATGTGTCGGAGCTGACTTGATGGCACTTAATGACAACAAAATAATTTATCTATAACACCAAGTCTAATAATTAGATCTCTAAAATTTTTGGTTATTCTTAATACCGATTTCATCAACTACAAGATGGTATCAGTTGCGGATGCAACATTTTTATATACTAGTACCAGAACATAAAATGACTGCAAATTAAACTATGACACAACACTTTCTTATTGCTTAGAATTCACATCAATTCTGTGATATTTTACTATTCAACAGCACTCATTTTTTAAATTCTTTTCTCAATTTAATCACATCTTGCTGGAAGTTAAGCCGCTTCTATTCAAAGTTACAGAAAGTTTTGCTAAAATAAGTTCAACATCTTGCTCAATGCATGAATCAGTCATACCAGACTATCTGTATTTTCAAATTTCTTTTATCTATTCTGAGGAACTTGGCAATTTCCCTTTCCTTCAATTTCATTTCTCTGGACATCATGTATGAATCTCAGTGACAAAATCACTAAAGAGGACATTCAAATGGCCACTAAACACATGAAAAGATGTTCAACATCATAAGCCATTAGAGAGTTGCAAATCAAAACTACAATGAGTTACTATTTCACTTCCACTAGGATCCAAAAAAAAAAAAAAAAAAAAAAAACCCAGGATAGCTAAGATAAATAAAAAATAAAAAGAGATAATAACAAATATTGGCAAGAATATGGGGAAATCGGAACTCTTGTCCATTGCTGTTGGGAATGTAAAATGGAATGGCCGTTGTGGAAAAGAGTGTGGCAGTTCCTCAAAAACTTAAAAGTAGAACTACCATATGACCCAGCAACTTCACTCCTAAAAAATATATATATATACTCAAAAGTGAAAAGCAGAGGCTCAGACAGAGACTTGTACATCAGTGTTCATTTCAGCACTCACAATAGCCAAAAGGTGGAAACAACCTAAATACCCATCAACAGATGAATGGATACATAAAATGTGGTACATACATACAATGGAATACTAATCAGCCAGTAGGAGAAATGAAGTCTCGATACATGCTACAACACGGATGGAGCTTGAAGACAATATATTGAGTGAAATAAATCAATCAGGGCAAATATTGTATGACCTCACTTATATAAAAAGTCAAATGTATAGAGACCAAAGATTATTAGAAGTTACTAGGGCAGGCAGGAGTGGGAAAGAGGTGGGATAACAGTGATGGAAAAATCTTACTGAGTAAGGGTAGGGTTGCGCAAGCGACTATTGCAATTGCTATCCATAAATTGTACATCTGTAAAATGGTGAATTGGCAAAAGTTATGTGATAGATATATTTACAACAATGACAAAAAAACAAAAAAATAGTAGATGCTGAGGCTGCTTATATACTATCAAAAATCTCGTAAGATTTGGTTCCTTGGTTTGGAAGTTTAGGGTCGTGGTTTCATGGGTCATCCCAGTTAATTAGACTAATAATCTGTTCATTGGATAGTGCCTGGAGTCTTAAAGTTTGCAAGCGGCCATCCAAGGCAAAATTGGTCTCTGTCTGGAGCAACAGAGGAAGAAGAAAAGTCAGGAACAGAAGGAGGATGTGGAATGTGTAGATAATTGCCTCCATGAACAATTGCCACTTCGGCCATGAGACCAGAAGACCTAGATGGTACCCAGCTACCATTACTGAATTTCTCCCCCTCTTTTTTTTTTTTTTATTGTGCTTTAGGTGAAAGTTTACAGCTCAAGTTAATTTCTCACACAAAAATTTATGCACATATTGTTTTGTGACATTAGTTGCAATCCCCACAATGTGACAGCACGCTCCTGCTTTCCACCCTGGGTTCTCTGAGTCCATTTGACCAGTTCCTGTCCCTACCTGCCTTATCCTGCTTTTGGACAGGAGCTGCCCATTTGGTCTTTTATATCTGATTGAACTAAGAAGGACACTCCTCACGTGTATTATTTTTTTGTCTTATAAGCCCTGTCTAATCTTTGTCTGAAGAGTGGGCTTTAGGAATGGTTTCAGATCTATGTTAACAGCCATAGTTTTGGAGGTTCCTCTGGTCTCTGTCAGGCCATTAAGGCTAGTCTTTTTATATGACTTTGGATTCTTCTCTACATTTTTTTCCTGCTCTGTGCTGGACTCTCTGTTGTGTTCCCTGTCAGGGTGGTCATTGGTGGTAGCCAGGCACCATCTAGTGGTTCTGGTCTCAGGCTGGTGGTGTCTCTGTTTCACGTGGTCCCTTAGTCCCTCGAGGCTAACATTTCCCTTATGTCTTTGGTTTTCTTCATACTCCTTTGTTCCTAGTGGGATGGGACCAATTGATATCTATCTTAGATGGCTGCTCACAAGCTTTTAAAACCCCAGATGCCACTCACTCAAGTGGAATATGGATTTTCTTAATAAACTTTGACATGCCAATTGGTGTGGATATCCCCCAAAATTATGGTCCTGAGGTCCCCCCCCCCAGCCCCAGCTACTCTGTCCTTCAAAGTGTTTGATCTGCCCAGGAAACTTCTTAGCTTTTGCTTTGGTACAGTGGTGCTCACTTCCCCTATACTGTGTGTTGTCCTTCCTGTCACCAAAGTTGATTCTTGTCTACTGTCTAGTTAGAATGCTTTTTTCTGTGTTTAAAACTTTTTTTGAGTTCTTATCAAATTCTTATCATTACTGGACATTTTGATCAAAGATTCTATAGAGGAATCCTGATCAAAAGGGGGAAAATGTAGAATAGAATTGCAAATGTTCATGGATTCCAGACTTTCCGGAGCCATGGTGGCTGGATGAACCCCTCAAACTATTGTCTTGAGATAATCTTTAAACCTTAAGCCAAAAATATCTCCTGAAGTCTTCTTAAAAGCAAACAATAGCTTAACTAATAAAAAATGTCTGCCTTGAGCATATGCTCTTTTAAGATCTATCTACAATAAGATCAAATTGACAAAAGCAACTAGAAAGATTAGATAGGAATCTTAGAGGGCAGTGACTTTATGTTAATGGGGGAGGAACAACTCATAAAAGGAGGGTGAGAATGGTTGCACAACTCGAAGCATGAAATTAATCTCACTGAATTGTACATGTAGAAACTGCTGAATGCAATACTAGTGTTGGTCAAAAATAAAGTAAAGATAAAATCACACAAAAAAGTGACTTTATTACAAGGCTCATAAACTAGAAACAATTCCAATGTGAAGCAACCCCAAAATGATTTGAGCCACAGAAACAGCAGTAGAACATAGGAAGAACTTCCCAATTTGAGTCTTTTGAAGGATGACTTTTATATAGATGCATATTTCTTTTTTTTTTAATAATTTTTATTGTGCTTTAAGTGAAAGTTTATAAATCAAGTCAATAAAAATTATATACATCTTGCTACATACTCCCAATTACTCTTTTAATGAGAGAGTCTGATATCTCCCTCCACACTCTCTTTTTGTGTCCATTTCGCCAGCTTCTAATGCCCTCTATCCTTTCATCTACCCTCTAGGCAGGAGATGCCAACATAGTCTCAAGTGTCCACCTGATCCTAGAAGCTCACTCCTCACCAGCATCCCTCTCCAACACATTGTCCAGTCCAATCCCTGTCTGAAGAGTTGGCTTTGGGAATGGTTCCTGTCCTGGGCCAAAAGAAGGTCTGGGGGGCCATGGCCACCGGGGTCCTTCTAGTCTCAGTCAGACCATTAAGTCTGGTCTTTTTATGAGAATTAGGGGTCTGCATCCCACTGCTCTCCTGCTCCCTCAGGGGTTCTCTGTTGTGTTCCCTGTCAGGGCAGTCATCAGTTGTAGCCAGGCACCATCTAGTTTTTTTTGGTCTCAGGCTGATGTAGTCTCTGGTTTATGTGGCCCTTTCTGTCTCTTGGGCTCCTAATTACATTCTGTCCTTGGTGTTCTTCATTCTCCTTTGATCCAGGTGGGTTGAGACCAACTGATGCATCTTAGATGGCTGCTTGCTGGAGTTTAAGACCCCAGAGACCACCCTTCAAAGTGGGATGCAGAATGTTTTCTTAATAGATTTTATTATGCCAATTGACTTAGATGTCCCCTGAAATCATGGTCCCCAAATCCCTGTCCCTGCTACACTGGCCTCGAAGCATTCAGTTTATTCAGAAAACTTCTTTGCTTTTGGTTTAGTCCAGTTGTGCTGACCTCCCCTGTATTGTGTGCTGTCTTTTTCCCTTCACCTAAAGTAGTTCTTATCTACCATCTAATTAGTGAATACCCCTCTCCCACCCTCGCTCCCTCCCTCCACTCATAACCACAAAACAATGTTTTCTTCTCAGTTTAACCTATTTCTCAAGTTCTTATAAGAGTGGTTTTATACAATATTTGTCCTTTTGCAACTGACTAATTTCAGTCAGCATAATGCCTTCCAGGTTCCTCCACGTTATGAAATGTTTCACAGATTCATCACTGTTCTTTATCGATGTGTAGTATTCCATTGTGTGAATATACCATAATTTATTTATCCATTCATCCATTGATGGGCACCTTGGTTGCTTCCATCTTTTTGCTATTGTAAACAGTGCTGCAATAAACCTGGGTGTGCATATATCTGTTCGTGTAAAGGCTCTTATTTCTCTAGGATATATTCCAAAGAGTGGGATTGCTAGATCATACGGTAATTCTATTTCTAGCTTTTTAAGGAAGTGCCAAATTGATTTCCAACGTGGTTGTACCAACTGACATTCCCACCAGCAGTGTAGAAGTGTTCCAATCTCTCCACAGCTTCTCCAACATTTACTCTTTTGTGTTTTTTGGATTAATGCCAGTCTTGTTGGAGTGAGATGAAATCTCATTGTAGTTTTGATCTGCATTTCTCTAATAACTAATGATTGTGAGCATTTCCTCATGTATCTGTTAGCTACCTGAATATCTTCTTTAGTGAAGTGTCTATTCATATCTTTTGCCCATTTTTTAATAGGGTTGTCTTTTTGTAGTTGAATTTTTGCACTATCATATAGATTTTAGAGATCAGGTGCTGATCAGAAAAGTCATAGCTAAAAACTTTTTCCCAATCTGTAGGTAGTCTTTTTACACTTTTGGTGAAGTCTTTGGATAAGCATAGGTGTTTGATTTTTAGGAGCTCCCAGTTATCTAGTTTTTCTGCTGCATTCTTAATAAAGTTTTGTATACTGTTTATGCCATGTTTTAGGGCTCCTAATGTTTTTTTTTTTTTTTTTCTTAATGTTGTCCTTATTTTGTCTTCCAAGATCTTTATTGTTTTAGATTTTATATTTAGGTCTTTGATCCATTTTGAGCTCGTTTTTGTGCATGGAGTGAGGTATGGGTCTTGTTTCATTTTTTTGCAGATGGATATCCAGTTATGCCAGCACCATTTGTTAAAAAGACTGTCTTTTCCCCATTTAACTGTTTTGGGCCCTTGTCAAATACCAACTGCTCATATGTGGATGGGTTTATGTCTGGATTCTCAATTCTGTTCCATTGGTCTATGTATCTGTTGTTTTACCAGGACCAGGCTGTTTTGACTACTGTGGCAGTGTAATAGGTTCTAAAATCAGGTAAAATAAGGCCTCCCACTTTGTTCTTCTTTTTCAGTAATGCCTTATTTATCTGGGGCCTCTTTCCCTTCCGTAAGAATTTGGTGATTTGTTTCTCCATCTCATTAAAGAATGTCGTTGGGATTTGGATCGGAATTGCATTAAATGCACAGATCGCTTTTGGTAGAATAGACATTTTTATAATGTTAAGTCTTCCTATCTATGAACAAGGTATGTTTTTCCACTTATATAAGTCTCTTTTGGTTTCCTGCAGAAGTGTACTGTAGTTTTCTTTGTATAAGTCTTTTACATCTCCGGTAAGATTTATTTTTAAGTATTTTATCTTCTTGGGGGCTACTGTAAATGGCATTGATTTGGTGATTTCCTCTTCGATGTTCTTTTTGTTGGTGTAGAGGAATCCAACTGATTTTTGTATGTTTATATTGTATCCCAATACTTTGCTCTTCTATTAGTCTCAGTAGTTTTCTGGAGGATTCCTTAGGGTCTTCTGTGTATAAGATCAGGTTAGATGCGTATTTCTGACATGTTTACTAGAATATCAGGATGGTTTCTTTTTTTGGTAAATCTCACAGGTTTCTGTTAGCTATTTCTTAGGAATAATTATAGCAGTTGGGGGGAAAAATACTCTCTAACAATGCCAAGTTAGTCCTTTTTAATTTACCACCAGACAACAAGACTCTTAATTTCAGGATGGTCATTGATGTTATTATCATAGTTTCTGATTAATCTTGATTGAATAAATCAGGAAATAACAAGCAGCTTTGAAAAGTTAAATGTTGTTTATAAATTTTTATTTCTGCCTAGTGACATTTTCTATTTCTTATGATAATTTGATATTGGGCATCCTTGTGTCCTTCAAAATCTTCAGAGGAACTATAGTACACACTAAGATCTTGACAGAGTTTTATGGTTTACCAAAAGCATGGAACAGAATAATGCAAAAAAAAAAAAAAAAAAAAGAGGATTTGACCACTGTCTCCTCTCTATATGCCAAGAGGAATTTAGCCAAAGACATAAATGATGCAATGCAGAAAGGGTCAGCCCTTCCATTACTAAATATTGTGACACAACAGGAGGGGAAGGCTAAATGAAATAAATCCTGAGAAAAACTCTAGCTGCTTTCCTGAAAATAAGTCAGAGGAAAACATTTATGTGTGATCAATGCATTTCTCAGACTTACAGAACCTCAGGAATCTAAGGAGTCAATGAGATTAAGCAAAAGAAGCTGGAGGAAAGAATAAAACATGATTTTATTCATAGACCTTCATGTTATAAATCAATACCTTCTCTATATTAATACTTAATTTACATAAAGTTATTGAGTGTTTTGGCTGATGAAGTTAAAAAAGACCTTCCAATATCTGGTTGCAAAATACTTGTCAATGCGCTTGTTGAACAGTTCCTTAAACTCTAGCAACCCTGCTATCATCCATGCATATAAATACTACTATTAATTCCAGAACCAGCTCAAACATTCCCACCTCTATGAAGAGTTGCCTAGTGTTCCCAGTAAGAAAATTACTTTCTGTGTTGAAATCACACAGGAATAGGTCCAGCCTCTCTCGGCACTTCATACATTATACCAAATCGGTTGCCGTCGAGTCCATTCGGACTCACGGGGATCCCACGTGTATCAGAGCAGAACTGTGCCCCACAGAGTTTTCAATGGCTGATTTTTTAAAAATTAGATCACCGGGGCTTTCTTCCAGGTGCCTCTGAGTGGATTCCAACCTCCAACCTCCTGGTTAGCAGCCGAGCGCATTAACCTCTCTTAACATTAACACATTATACCTGATAGGAAGGTTTTTCTTTTATGTTTTTCTCTCCTACTAAATTGTAAACATCCAAAGACGGAAATCTTTGCATTTATTCCACCCCAAACCTGCTCTACTGACTTAAAAAGAAACCAACAAACAAAACATAGAGATGGGATATATTTTCTTGTAAACTGACTGTTCAGGCCTCTTACCCATTTTCAGTTAGGTTGTTATTGATTTATAGGAAGTCTTTATATTTGCTACATATGCACGCCTTGTAGGATATGTGTATTGCAAATATCTTCTCTCATTCTGTGGTTTTCTTTCTCACTCTCTTAAAGGTGTATTTTGATTTATAGAATTTCTTAATTTAATGCAATATAGCTTTTTTTTTTTTTTTAAATGGTTGGTGCTTTCTCTGTCCTTTTTACGAAATCTTTATCAATCCTAAACATCATTAAGATATTCCCCCTATGGCACTGTTGTGGCCACAAATCTCCACCTCTGGGAAGTATAATTAACTGAGAGCCCCAGCTGCTGCTCTGTGAAATCTATCGCTATATTCAGGGAGGCCACACTTTCTACCATCTGCTCCCAGCCCAAGCCTGAGTGTGGCAGGGATACTAAGGCAGGCCTGCTCCTGGGAGGTGTGAGACTCCTGTGATGGGTGGGTTTGGCTGGAGGACTTCATCAGTCTTGCTGAACATTCTTAGTATTGCACGGCAGTATAACACTTTTCTACCCAACTGTTTCCTTCCCTACCTCCACTGCAGAAGTCAAGCCATCATTATAAGCTGATGGCTCTTTCCACCTCCCTGTCTCCTTTCCAATTTCCCTCAAGGGTTTTTCCCCTAATTAAGATTTTTGCACTTCTAATTCTCTTTTAGTACCTGTTTCTCAGATGACCCAAAATAGTTATCATCTAGAAGCTTTGTTGCTTTATCATTCACATTTAGATCTGGAATTTCTTTTTTGTGCATAAAGTATGGTAGGAGTCAAATTTATTTTTTGCATATGGATATCCAATTAACCCAGCACCATCTATTGAAAAATTCGTCCATTATCTACTGCTCTTCTGTGTCGCCTTTCACATAAATCAAATGTCTTTATACATGTGTTTGTTTCTGTACGCACTACCCACATCAGCATGGATGAAAGAATGTGAACAAAATAGGCCAAATACAAAAGAGAACATATATAATTGCGTTTATATGAAGTTCAGAAACGAGCAAAATTAATCTATGACGTTAGAAGTCAGTATAGTGGTTACCTTTGGAGGGAAGGGACAGTGAGTAGTAGGGGTACCCAAGGAGCTTCTGGGACACTGGTAATGCACATTTTCTTTACTTGGGTGTGGGGTTACATGGTTGGGTACAGAGTAAGACTGCTCCATGGTGTTTTCAAGGCTGTGACCTTTTGGAAGCATATCACCAGGCCTGTCTTCCAATGTGCCTCTGGATGGGTTCAAACCACCAATCTTTTGGCTCGTAATCTAGTGCTTAACAGTTTGCACCACCCAGGGACTCCTTTTATGTATATGTATGTTGTACTTCAATAAATAAGTTTCATTTAAAAATAAAGGGGCATAAGAAGCTACTAAATCAAAATTTTGTGTAGGCCCACTAACCAAAAAACCCACTGCTGTCAAGTTGATTCTGACTCATAGCGACTCTATAGGACAGAATAGAATTGCCCCACAGAGATTCCAAGGAGCACCTGGCGGATTTGAACTGCCGACCTCTTGGTTAGCAGCTGTAGCACTTAACCACTACACCACCAGGGTTTCCCTTTGTGTAGGCAGAGACAAGAAAACGTAACATGCTCTTAGCCTATTTATCAAAGCCTAACTTTAGAAAAAGCACAAATAAGAGGTTAGAAAAGAAAATGTTTCAAATCTGAGTTCTGTCCCGTTATTAGCCACGTGATATTTGGCAAATGACTTAACATATCAGTCTCCCAGTTATTTCCTTTCAAAAACAATGAGAGTCATAAGACCTAATTTATTTCTTTAATTAAAAAAAAAAAAGGGATTCATGTAACCAAGATTTAAAGACTGATACAAATGCAAGGTGCCATTAGTATACCAAAAACCAAAAACAAACAAACAAACAAAAAACCCAAAGATGTTGCCATCCAGTCGATTTTAACTCACAGCAACCCCACAGCACTGGGTGGACCTGCCCCATAAGGTTTCCAAGCAGCGCCTGGTAGATCTGAACTTTCTGGTTAGCAGCCATAGCTCTCAACTGCTACGCCACCAAGGTTTCCACTACTAGTATAAGCTGCTCACAAACTATTTTTCAGCTTCCTCTCAATGATCTTTCCTATCATTTTTTGTTCATATGCTGTACTGACTTTACTACAGGATGCATATGTCCATTCAAGGGTTTATTTTGCCCTTCAGCTAGATTACATAATAAACTGAGTTGTCCTCCTCAGTTATTAACTTTCTAAAGGCCAATAGCCTGGATGGAGCTAAACAAGCATTAAGCAGCATTTGTTGTGCTGGTTACCAAGGAACTTTATTATAAGCACTGATAACAATAGAGCAGAGGATTTTCAGTTCAATGATACTACATGGACATATTATCAAATTTCATGAACATTGATTCTTAAATCATTTTCTAAATTATACTACAATTCCAAAGTTATAAAAATCTAGAAAATAGAACACATAAGCAAAAGTTACATAAGGTAGCAGATTACTTTTTGTTTGTTTGCTTTTTCTTGAAGAAAAGGGAGCATCAAAGACTTTCTTAAAGAACTCATTATGTTGTTCTCATAGTAAGGTGAAGTAATGAATGAGGATAAAAGCAGCAAAAACAAAAACAAAAAACTTTTTTTTTTTTTGCTAAACACAATAAATTACTTTTCTATGGCATTACTTTTTTAGGGCATCTTAAAACAATCAGTAAATGAATATATCTAATGAGAGAAACAACATTGTGTGCATTGTTAATTTCCTATTCAAACAACTGAGGTTCTCTCTACTCAAGTTACCTATAATATGCCCTCATTTCTCAGCAACAAAAGACAAGGGGGTAATGAGGTCCACACCTACCCTGATTGCTGTTACAATAGCACTGAAAAGGAGAAAAAGTTTTCTAAGAGAAATTGCACCTTCGGAACTGATTTTTAACTAGTGTGTTCTCCTGAACAATAGTTTTAAGTGATGTGAATATCGTTATTAGTAGAGAGGGGGGTCTGTGGTCAGATAATATGGGTAACACTGGATTACATTAAATGCAACAGCTTTTTAATGGTAGGCATCCTGGGAGTCTTTAATATGCTTACATAAACAATGAATTCCCAAAGGCAGTAACAAATATATAGTGTTTTGCACACTTTCTTGACTGACTTTTCCAGAAGCATCTTGAAGAGCATTATTTCAGAAACAATATTCTATAAATATCCAAACTCCCTCACAGTAATTACAAAGACACACCCAAAGTGGTTCTAGCCAAAGGAAGGTACCTTGGAATTAATGTTATATTCCCTTTCCCAATCTCTGGGCCACATTCCACCAACATCAGAAGGTTCTGTTTATTGTTCAAGAGGAAGGGAAAAAAACAGGTTAAAAGATGCTTGGTGTCTTAATCATCTAGTACTGGTATAACAAAAATACCACAAGGGGATGGCTTTAACAAAGAGAAACTTATCTTCTCACAGTCTACCCACACCCAGTGCCCTCGAGTCGATTCTCACAGTCTAGTAGGCTAGAAGTCCAAATTCAGGGTATCAGCTCCACGGGAAGGATTTTTCTCTCTGTAGGCTCTGGAGGAAGGTCCTTCTCATCAATCTTCCCCTGGAGTAGGAGCTTCTCCACACAGGAACCCCAAGTCCAAAGAATGTGCTCTGTTCTCAGTGCTTCTGTCTCGGTGGTATGAGGTCCCCCACTCTCTGCTTCCTTACCTGTTCTTTTATTTCTTTTAAGATAAAAGGTGGTGTAGGCCATACCCCAGGGAAACTCCTTTACAATGGATCAGGGATGTGACCTTAGTAATGGTGTTACATCCCACCCTAATCCTCTTCAACATAATCCAATCTTGTCTCATTAACCACAGGCAGAGAGATTAGGATTTACAACACATAGGAAAATTATACCAAACACAAAATGGAGGACAACCACACAATACTGGGAATCATGGCCTAACTGAGTTGACACATTATTTTGGGGAGACACAATTCAATCCATGACACTTAGTATTATAGCTATTATTATTGACTTGTTTTTATTGAAACATGATCACCTTTATGACAGAGGATATGTAAATTTTTCTTGATCTATACGCTTTATAACATATCTTTCCAATTCTTAGAAAAACGTGCAAGACATATTTTGTTGAATATCCTATGGGTCGGAATAGACTCCACAGCAACAGGTTTGGGTTTTTTTGGTACAAGATAGTTATGGTAATGTCCTGTCAAAGGAGAACAAAAAGTTTTTGATATTCAGTCTAAAAAATGTCCTACTTATATCAAGAGATAAGAGAAATAGGAATCCAACTTCTTACATTGAGCTCCCACGTGAACTCACTCTGACACTTGAGAAACACCTAAGTAGTTTATACTCTACTCAATCATCTGTGTATATGCGTGTAGCAGGGAAGAACGTATTTCTTTTTCTCTGCTATTCTTTCCTTTCTCCCTCCAGCCTATTTCCACACAGATGGTGGTGCTCATAACAAAACATATACATGCTTCTCAGTGTTCTGAAAATAAAACTCAGCTGGGTAACTGGAAACTAAGAAGAGCAAAGATGTTCTATGTGCCTGGTATACATAAGCATATATTGAAACCAAAAAAAAAAAAAAAAAAACCCAAACTCATTGCTGTCAAGTCAATTGCAGAGCTGCTCCATAGGGTTTCCAAGGAGTGGCTGGTGGATTCAAACTGCCGACCTTTTGATTAGCAGCCAAGCTCTTAACCACTGCGCCACCAAGGCTCCCACATATTTAAAAAAAAAAACAAACAAGCTTGTTGTTCTCAAATCAATTCTGACTCATAGCGACCCCATAGGACAGGGCAGAACGCACCACAGGATTTCTAAGAAGCCGCTGGTGGATTTGAACTGCCGACCTTTTGGCTAGCAACCATAGCTCTTAACTACTGCACAACCAGGGCTTCCATATATTGAAAAGATATGTACAAAATATAATTAGCAAATCTGAACCCCCAAAAACGAAAGTAACAAGTATGCCAATTTAAGTTTCTAAGACTATATATCCAATTAGGCTCTGAACTCTCTGGCATAAGGGCAGAAAGAGAAATGCAATTAGTGATACCAGGTTGTTGTCACTCATCAGTCAAACTCATCAAAGGAAATAAAACTGCTCTCTCTTGGGTGGGAGAGAGGGAAGGTGGGGGGGTACTCAGTAATTAGATAGTAGATAAGAATAAGAACTACTTTAGGTGAGGGGAAAGACAACACACAATATAAGCGAGGTCAGCACAACTGGACTAAACCAAAATCAAAGAAGTTTCCTGAATAAACGGAATGCTTCAAAGGCCAGTGCAGCAGGGGTGGGGGTTTGGGGACCATGGTTTCAGGGGACATTTAAGACAATTGGCATAAAAAAAATCTATTAAGAAAACATTCTGCATCCCACTTTGGAGAGTGGCATCTGGGGTCTTAAACGCTATCAAGCGGCCGTCTAAGATGCATCAATTGGTCTCAACCCACCTGGACCAAAGGAGAATGAAGAACATCAAGGACACAAGGTAATTATGAGCCCAAGAGACAGAAAGGGCCACATAAACCAGAGACTACATCAGCCTGAGACCAAAAGAACTAGATGGTACCTGGCTACAACCAATGACTGGCCTGACAGGAAACACAACAGAGAACCCCTGAGGGAGCAGGAGAGCAGTGGGATGCAGACCCCAAATTCTCCTAAAAAGACCGGACTTAATGGTCTGACTGAGACTAGAAGGACCCCAGTGGTCATGGCCCCCAGACCTTCTGTTGCCCCAGGACAGGAACCACTCCCAAAGCCAACCCTTCAGACAGGGATTGGACTGGACAATGGGATACAGAGGGATGCTGATAAGGAGTGAGCTTCTAGGATCAGGTGGACACTTGAGACTATGTTGGCATTTTCTGCCTAGAGGGGAGATGAGAGGGTAGAGGGGGCTAGAAGCTGGTGAAATCACATGAAAAGAGAGAGTGGAGGGAGGGAATGGGCTGTCTCATTAAAAAAAAAAAAAAAAATTTTTTTTTTTATTATTAGGGGAGAACAATTGGGAATATGTAGCAAGGTGTATATAAGTTTTTGTGTGAGAGACTGACTCAATTTGTAAACTTTCACTTAAAGCACAATAAAAATTAAAAAAAAAAAAAACTCTCTCTCCATACACACACACACACAATACATACGTATGTTATTATCTCTACAATTACAAACATGCAACAGCTAAGGTACACAAGTTCAATTTTTAATCTAATATACTCCTCATACCTGCACATTTTCAAAGAACAATTGCATCTGCATATAAAGTTATATGTGTAAAGGTCTTTTGTGGCATTAAAACAATGAAACACTATTAAAAGTATGATTAGAAATTAAATGAATTCAGAAAATTCACGTTGTGATTAACTATACAATGTTCAATCCACTTGTACTATAACAGACCAAAACAAGGAAGTACTATATGAGAAACCATTTTATAAAATAAGGTAGCATTTTTTTTCTTTTTGGTGTTATCCACATGAAAGAGTTGTATGCAACTATGAAATATACATTTAGAGTAGACTTTTGTTTTACCTATGTATGTGAGTGTATACACCCTTATAGCATTCTTCAACATTGTGTAAAGGGGCTACGGTTTTACATATGAAACATGTGTTTGCAAGTGCTACCTTCACTATGAGCTTTCCACTTGGCCTCCAGCACTTCTTTTTTGTAGAACTTTCTTGACCACTAGAATGTTTGGGGCTGAGATTTGAGGTCAAACATGGTATAATATTCTTCTTCAACCTCATCAGTCGTGGAGAATGAAATTTAGGGTAAGATCTTTGTCATCTCACACTAGCTCATGAACTGTCAGGTTCCCCACACATACTCCACTTAAGAATTAAGGATAACTCCACTTACGTATTAAGGATACATCACAAGTTCTAAATTGGCAAACTGCGTCAGCCCTCAGACAAATCTTGTTTAGATCATTTTAGTTTTCAAGTTTTGAATTAGTTGCCTACATTTAAAGACAAAAGCTTTTCACATAAAATTTAGATTTCTGAGCTTATCTTTAAAAAGCAAAAGTTCTAGCAACTCTGAGCCTAAAATTGCTCAGGGCAATAGGCAGGTACACCCAAAATGTTGCTACTCCCTTTAGATAGGTGTCATGGATTAAATTGTTTCCCCCCCAAAATATCTGTCAACTTGGCTAGGCCGCGATTCCCAATATTATGTGTGATTGTCCACCATTTTTCTCATCTGATGTGATTTTCCTGTGTTGTAAATCCAATCTCTATGATTTTAATGAAACGGGCTTAGTGGCAGTTATATTGATGAAACTTAATCTACAAGATTAGGTTGTATTTTAAGCCAATCTCTTTTGCGATATAAAAGAGAGAAGTGATCAGAGAGATATGGGGACCTCATACCACCAAGCAAGAAGAGCCAGGAGTGCCTGCCCTTTGGACCCAGGGTCCCTGCACTGAGAAGCTCCTCAACCAGGGAAGATTGATGACAAGGACCTTCCCCTAGAGCAGACAGACGGATAAAGTCTTCCCTGGAGCTGGCACCCTGAATTCAGACTTCTAGCCTCCTAGACAGTGAGAGAATAAAGCCGTCTTTATTAAAGCCATCCACTTGTAGTATTTCTGTTATACCAGCACTAGAAAACTAAGATAACAGGGCATGTGTTTCCAGTTTACAACAGCACTACTCAATGCTTTGTATCCAGTAAGCATCACCCATTTCCATTCACTCATGGGTCACTGCAGGCATCTGATTTTGTAACCTCTGCTATGCATTAAAAAAATAGCTAGTTCTAATAGTAAGTCCAAGTCTCAATTTTGGTTAACTATTAGCAATGTAACCTTGAGCAAGTAATTTATCCTCATGGAGTCTCAGTTTCATCACCTATAAAACTATGAAAGTAATCTCTTCCCACATCACAGGATGCTGTATGATGTAGATGAGATTATGTACAAAAAGGCTTTGTAAACAATAAAGACTGCACATATATACATGAGAGACAAAGACAGAGACAGAGAGAAAAAATGATTACTTTTGTTATTAAAGCTCCAATAAATAAGAAAGTGATATCTTTAAAGTATATTTCTAAAAACTGTTTGAAATCCTTAGATTAAAAGGTAGGGTAAGACACCACAAATGTTAACAGTGACTTATATGTACCATTAAAAGCTGGTGAATACCAGAAGTCAAGCACAGAACATGTCATCAGATTTGGAGATCTTCTTGTCTGAAACATTTGTGCTAAAATGGTTTAATCAATTATAATGCTATGGTGAAAACATAAAAAAAAAAAAAACCTCATTAAAGGAAGATATACAAGGCAGGCAAGATATACAAATATTTTCACTGAATTACTTTTTTTTAAATCTATAAATATTTGCTTTTAGCACAAAGTAGTAATAATAAATTTTAAACACACTTAGTATAAATAAAAGCAACTACACTTAAAATAATTCTATTATAAAGAATTACAGAATTAGAAACTAAATATTCACTCTGTTCCCTAAAATGTTAGATTAAAAGAAGTCTTCATTTCAAATGTATTTTATATTCTTTATTGTTGTTTTTGTTTCAGCCAAATACTCCTTTTGGGGGTGGGGATAAGTATGACATATATAATATATGTTTATATGTAAAAATTATATGTATTATATATATATTTGAATTCTCCGATTCCGACTCATAGCGACCCTATAGGACAGAGTAGAACCGCCCCATAGAGTTTCCAAGCAGTGCCCGGTGGATTTGAACTGCCGACCTCTTGGTTAGCAGCCGTAGCACTTAACCACTATGCCACATATACATTATATAGATATATATACACAACTGCTAAAATACTATTAAAAATAGTCTAAGCAAAAGAATAGAGTCCCTTTTGGCCATTTTTTTTTTCCTTACTGAATAAATAAACATCACTGGGGTACCTATTTACCTAATGGACTTCACTAATTTTATCATGATTCATTGCTAGAGTCAGCCCTTTAGTTTCATATAACCAAAAATCTCATACACTTTTTTTCTCTAGGTCATCATGGAGGTTTGGCAAGCATAATCATACCTTCAACAATGTCTTATTTATATATATACATGTATGTATGTATGTATATGCATGTGTGCATGTGTATACACACATATAAACAGATACACACACACACCGTATTTTTATACAAATAATGCATGTGTTATATGTTTTTCTGCAAACCACACCCTCCCCCATGAGGTATTTTCATAAACATGTTATGCTAATTTTTATATGTATATAATTTTTACATATATATATATATTCTTTCATATACACAAACATGTATGTGTGCTTTCCATATTCCCCATAATTTGCTATGAAATATATTACTATTTGAATGTTAAAGAGTTTATTGTTATTTTTATCCTTATTAGCCATAACTACCAACTATTGAATGCCTATCTTGCACAGGTATTAAGTCATTGCATCATTACCATAACTATATGAGATATATAACACTAGTTTGCAAATGAGGAAAATAAAACTCAAGAAAGGTTAACTTAATCACTTTCTCACAACCCATAAACAAATGGCAGAGATACAATTGCAATCCACGTCTTTTCAGCCCCAAAGTCTCAAACTCTTTCCAAGTAACGCTCCATGGATTTTCACTGTCCTTGAGAATGAATAAACTCCCAAAAGCCCAACAACGGACAGAGATTCCTAAATAAATGGGAGTCACTGGAAAAAAATAATCTCTAAAGATTTATGAGTCTATTTTGAAGCAGTATTAATTATGTGAGTTGAGATAAAATCCATAAATATGACTGCATTCAGTGACTGAAATGTGTTTCATTATCATTATTTATAAAGATATATTACATCAGAAGGTATAAATTTCTTCCAATTTATTTACTGAATCAAAAATTGAAGGGAGTAGTCTTATTACAATCATTTTTTAATCTTCTATTTAAGATTTTTTTTTTTTCCTTCTGTACACGCTTATGGAGCCCTGGTGGCGCAGTGGTTAAGAGCTCAGCTGCCAACCAAAAGGTCAGCAGTTTGAATCCACCAGCTGCTCCTTGGAAACCCTATGGGGCAGTTCTACTCTATCCTATAGGGTCACTATGAGTTGACTTGACAGCACTGAGTTTGATGTCTTGGTTTTGTACATACTTATAGTGATAATTTGAATTTCATTTTGTAAACTACATCCAAATACACACACACGCCATAATTAATGAAAATATCTATGTCTTACCTCCTCTGTATCTTTCCATTTAATGAGTTATTTTGATATTTTCCTTTAACATTATATTTGATTAAATTATATTTGGTAAATACACCAAAGAGATATATACATATCTATTCATTTATTCCATATATATATATATATATATATATATATATATATATATATTACTCTTTGTTTATTTAGTCTTGGGTGCATTTTGGTGCAATTCATTTATTGATGAATTAGGAAAGAATAACACTTAAAACAAGGACCTAACATTTAAGCTAGTAACAAATATTATTCTTTAGAGTTATACAAACATTTACATAAAATGTAAACTAGTAACATTTTTCAGGATTACACATTCCATGGGAGTGAAAATTCTAAAATCGAAACCCAAAATCCTAACATGAAAAGTAGATTTTGAAGCTTTCAGGCCTATATGTTCCAGTTTAAGCCCAAATTGGTAACCCAGAGTAAATACAGATTTTAGAAATAAATATCTATATGATTCAGTTTATTCATATTTATTTGTTCATTGGTTCATTGACACATTAATTTGGTTTTTGGCGTACTATTTGCCACAAAAAATGGTTTGTGATTCTGCATGTTAAGAGGCATGCACACAATCAAGTTGTTAAAATTACAAAATAATTACTACAACTGAAGACAAAATTTATCTCTGAGACTCCTGGTAACCAACAGAAAAAGGGACAATGATGCTGAGACCCATGTAGCCATAAAACATCTTTCCAACTTGGTATTGTAATCTAAATATTTTTTAGATTTCTTTAACTATTTAAACATTACAACATTTCAAGGTTATTGGGGACTGTATAAACATACACACCCAAACCCATAAAAAAAAACCATTGTCGTTGAGTCTATTTCAACTCATAGTGACCCTATAGGACAGAGTAGAACTGCCCCATAGGGTTTCCAAGGAATGGCTGGTGGATTTGAACTGCTGATCTTTTGGTTAGCAGCCGTGGCTCTTAACCACTAAGCCACGAGGGTCTCCAAACATACACTCAGACAATATTTAATGATAAATAATATGTAAAAGCTTTTAGAAAAAAGACGTCAGTATTAACACCAAAATGCTACCATAATGTGTTGCTGATAAAAATGTTTTAATTTAACAGTGATGAATAAATTCAATTCTAATTATACTAGAATCAAATTGAGACCCCCATACAATGCTCCCCAGTAAATTACTACACTGGGTTTGCAATCACATAAACATTTTGCATCTGGGTGAAGGTAAGCAAATGATAACTTCTTGTTAGTTTTCAGCTTTAGTGATACATTTTATGTGTAGTAAACATCATACAAGGGCTTTAGGTGAAGAAAAAAATACAAAAGAAATAGAAGATAGTTTCTGCCAATGAGTTCACAAACTATGGAGAAGTCGTACTACTTGGCTCACTCTTCTAATTTATATTCTTTTTTTATTGCTTATATTAATTTTTATTCATCATGCACTTGCTCTGTAAATGTCATTTAGTTTTTTCATGCATTCTGGTGGCATAAAATAAAAAAGCAAGCCCATTGCCATGCAGTCTGTTCCAGCTCATAGCTAGCGACCCTATAGGACAGAGTAGAACTGCACTGTAGGATTTCCAAGGCTGTAATCTTTATAGAAGTGGACTGCCACATCATTCTCCCATGGAGTGGCTAGGGGGTTCAAACCACCAACCTTTCGGTTAGTGCCGAGCGTTTAACTACTGCACCACCAGGCCTCCTCTTGGCCAAACTACGATGCAATATGAAAGGGCAAGTTCCTATCCTCTGTTCTTTTTGATACTGCCACATGACCTAATATAACTGTGGTTCTCAAACCTGG
Organism: Elephas maximus indicus; assembly: GCF_024166365.1. Lineage (NCBI taxonomy): Eukaryota > Metazoa > Chordata > Mammalia > Proboscidea > Elephantidae > Elephas > Elephas maximus. Next base: position 25,403,474 of record NC_064841.1, read on the forward strand.
CATTTAAAAAGCACAGAGTCCAAGGGCCACAAGCGAACGACTGCTTCAGAATTTTTGAAGGACCCTGCTCCAGGTTTTTGTTTGTCTGTTTTATAACTCTCCAGTAATTGTGATTATCTTTTTTTTTTTTTTTTTTACTTAGTTGGAAACCACTATGACATTTTATGTGGTGTGTCTCAGCTGAATGCTGATAAATAAACTGATTTTTCAGGGCTGTTGAAATACCATATTCTAATTCTTTTCATTAAGAAACGAACACATACAGGAATATGGCAAGCTTCTCAGATTCCTTTCCACACTGAGTAATATAAAATGAAAGCTTGCATTGTATGTCATCCACTATCTATACCCTTGTGGTTAGCAAAAGGAAATTATATATTCACTCTTTACCTAAGGTCTTTATAAGAAAACCATGGCTCCAGAAAGTCTAATAATCTCCATTGATCTATAAAATTTGATGGCAATACCATTATGAATCCATCCTAAAATGTAATTCCCTTTAATATATGCATTAATTATATATTCCAGTCACAGTATATAAGGTTGAAATTCTCTTAGATTGATATTGGAAAATACACCTATTTAACTTATGACGGCATTGTCAAAAAATATGTTTAAATCGACAAAGATCTTCTAATATATATGTGAAAAGAAAATCTTTTAAAAAACAAATTATCTTTGAAAATTAGAAAACTATCTTTATACCATAAGGGGGAAAATATTACCAATTACACTGGCATAAATTGTTAAGTTTCTTTTCCTCCAATCCATTTTCCACATAATTTTTTTTTCTTAATACACAATTGAACAAGTCATTCTTGTAATTAAAACAACAACAGCAGCAGCAACAACAACAACATGAACAAAAATAATTGCCAATTCCTCAGGTCTTTCATCTGTTAAAACCAGAGCTTCAAACAGGTTTGAACCAGTTCAGTCATGTCTAATGCAGCAAATTCGGAACAGACTTGAATTTGTAAAATGTGAGTGTGCCCAAACAATAACCAGAATGGGAAAAATCATGGATCAAAGCCCTGGAATGGGAGATTCAAAACAGATGTTGTGAGCCCTTTGGACAGCCTGATGCAAGAGACTGGATTATTGCCAGGACTGTGGAGAGCAATGCACATTCAAAGCGACACAGTCAGCCGCCATCTTTGAGCAAGGCACCTGGGTTTTCCACTCGTTGGTCAAGAGATTTGGTTGCCAGGCAGTGCGCAGACTGCCCTGATTTTCTAGGAAGGAGACTGAGTTTTTAGCAGGGCGTCTCACCGTAATTTTTTCTATTCCAATTATCGTTCTGGTACACCCACATTTTACAAATTTGGATCCATTCTGCTTTCTTTTCATCAGCCATGGCTGACTGAGAAGAACTGGTTTCAAGCCCTGGTTAAAACAAAAACTCCTTAGTCTAACATTTAAGTCCACTAAAATCTGGCTCCATTTGTTTTAGGGACTGCCACGGCCACACTGTACTCCAATTGTTTATTACAACAGCGTGGAAATTACAAGACACTGAGATGAGTTTCATTCTTCATTTATTCCTTCCTAAATGGAATACTGGTGGCATAGTGGTTAAGTGCTATGGCTGCTAACCAAAAGGTTGGCAGTTCGAATCCACCAGGTGCCCTTTGGGAACTCTAGAGGTCAGTTCTACTCTGTCCTATAGGGTCGTTATGAGTTGGAATCAACTCGACGGCAGTGAGTTTGAGTTTTTTTGGTTTAAATGGAATACCCAGTAATACCCAGATTTCCCTCACACTCTTCCTACCTGATTCCTAAAGTTGCTGTTTGTTTTCTGCAAGAACCTGGCAGACAGTGGAAGTTGCTCTTTCTGCAATCAGGGAGGGGGCAGGGGCTGCTCTCACTTACAACCCAGCCTCTGTGAGCAGGCAGGGGGAGAGAGACACTGTCCCAGTCCTTTCATTCCATTCCTGATGAGACAGAAAGTGGTCCCATCATGGCAACCCGTTGCAGCTCTAATCACAGGTCCCTCTCATACTCTTTCAGAGACATAATTTTTAAATACCCACTACATATACCCACTGCCATCGAGTCGATTCCGACTCATAGCAACCCTATAGGACAGAGTAGAACTGCCCCATAGAGTTTCCAAGGAGCGCCTGGCAGATTTGAACTGCTGACCTCTTGGTTAGCAGCCCTAGCACTTAACCACTATGCCACAAGGGTTTCCAATTTTTAATTACTACTTACTTTTAAAACAGGCATAATGTTTATGCAATAGGTGCTTTTAATAGAGAATTTACAGATGACATTTGTTCTCCTGTCTTTTTGCAGATGTACAGCTTATCTTTGCGAATATCTTAGCAAACCTTGCTTAAAAACAACAGGAAGCAGTCATCATTTTTTAATCCTATCTGCATCCATTAGGGAAAAAAATCATTGTATGGAAGGTCTCAGGTTCCTTTTGGGGGATATTACTTGAGATCTTAAGTTCCCTAATGTTCTTCAAACTATCCCTCTTGCACTCCAGTCATTGTATCTGTATTTCTTTCCCAGGACAGTTTTAAGAAGGTACTACAAAGTACATGGCTTAAGACAACAGAGATTTATTCTCTCATAGTTTTGAAGGGTAGAAGTCTGATTTCCAAGTGTAGGTAAGGTCCTGTTCTCCTTGAAGGCTCTAGCGGAAAATCCTTTCTTCTCTCTTCCAGCTTCTGGTAGCCCCAGGAGTTCCTTGACTTGTGGCAACCTAAGTCCAGTCTCCCTCTACATACACATGGTCATCTTCCCTCGGTGTCTGTCTAGCTTTGTGTCTCTTCTCCTCTTACAAGAACCAGTCATATTGGATTTGTATGACCTCATGTTAACTAGTTACATCGGCAAATGCCCTATTTCCAAATAAAATCACATTCACAAGTACAGAAAATTAAGACTTCAACATTTATTATCCCAGAACCCCAGTGCCATTGAGTCCATTCCAACTCATAGTGACCCTATAGGACATTTATTATAGGAGACAAAATTCAACCCACAACAGTGGCCTAGTATAGCTTTTTAAACATAGATGTACACCTTCCCAAGTGCATACTTACACTACTTTACATTCTTGGCTGCTATCTCCATCTACAAATATCCTTTTAAGTTTATCCTCAGTCTCTGCCTCTTCTGGTACTTTCCCTGGCCCTTCCTACTGGAAGTGAGCACCTCCATTTTTGAATTCTCATCACATTTTATTTATGCCCCTTTTATGCCTACATAAACATATTCTATCTTGTGCCAGAAAGGTTTGAATACATACTACATATTCCTCCTCAGTTTATAAGCTCTCTGGAAGCAGAAATCTTAGATCATTCATCTTTGTTTATTCTATACCAACATTTTTTTAGTGAATAAATGAATGAACACTAGAAAATTATTAGCTAAGAAATTAATCTTATTAAAGTTGTTTTTAATATAAGTGGATATTTGGTTAAAAATAGAAAAAAATACATGATGAACTAATATGGTGCTAACCCTAATTTGATACATTTTTATAAACTGAGCTAAAGGGACATCTCCGCTGTCTGTATCAGAATAAAATAAGAATCTTTCCAATGCTGCCCTGTCTTCTTTCCGTGTATTCTTTATTATGTATCTTGTTTCCTGTTAGGTACAGGGTCTAAGGGTCTGCAATCATCAAGCCTCCTCTGTGACTTCACTGTTATATCTAATAGCGATATGATATTGCAACTTCTAGATATCAAGCATTTGGAATTGGCTTCTCATTTTGATCATGCATGCTCGATACCTATATTGCCAAAAGCAGTGCATAGCAAAGACACCATATCAGTATGGAAAATTTCTAATCTTCTATAGTAAAAATGTCATGGTCATTCTCTTTTCCCTTCTTCAAGCATGCTTTGGCATCTATGATGATCTCATTCACCTATTTCGTTACTTGTTTATTGTCTCTCTTCAACAATGCCTACTGCCATCCCATTGCCACTCCATGAGGCAGGCATTCTACTCTTTTGGCTGAGAACCATCTCTGGCATTATAAGAACCACTAGATAAATACTGAATGAGTACACAGTATCATTAATTAACATTTTTCTTTCTTTAATTTTATTTTCAAATCACTAAAATGGTATTTTTTTGTAACAGCCTCATGCAATTTTTTTTTTTTTTTTTAGTTGAAACAAGTAATCCAGATAATAAGAGATCTCTGACAGTGGTTCTTGACCCTTGGAAAGGGAGGCAGAAACATACGGAGCTTGTTGTAAACCCTGTGCAGATGATCCAGATTGGCGGGGGGGGGGGGGGGCGGAATATAGATTGTGGGCCAGACGTGATATCTCAGCATTTTTTTTTTTTAATAGCTCCTCCTCAGGTGATTCTTTTTTTTTTTCTTAGCAGAACAAAAAATCAAATCAGCCCATGCTCTCAATGGCTGAAGTCTGAATGTCCTCCCCTACACACCGAAGAACTGCGTCACCTCAATCATGTACTAACAGCAAGCAATGCCAGGCCCTATCACTGTCTTTCTTATGCCTCAGACTCATTATGTAAAGTCCAGCATGCGCAGACAAAAAGACCTGCTCCACCCTCCATTAGGAAAGCTGATGGCTGTGGGTGTCCTGAGGGCCAGACACCCTGGCTACAACCAGGCAGGCTCTCTCCTTACCCTCCTGGGAATCCTGGCTCTGAATGCAGTCCCTGTGACCACAAGCACTCTTGCAGATTTGGCTTGGTCTGTTGGCCTCCAGAGTCAAGGCTGAGAGAGAAAGGAAAGAAGAGAAGCCCATTTTATAAGGTTCCTCCTGAAAGAGGTGGAAGCCCTGGCCCTCCATTGACCTGGCCTTTGTAAAAATGATTGGGAAAGGTGGAGGTAGGAGGGGTGACTAGTTAGACACATTCTGCCAGGACTCCTTAGGACCACACAGCCTTCCAGGGTTGGGAGTCCTTGAACCCCCTCCTCTGAAGCAGAGGTAATGAGGAATCAATTCTTCTGACTGGGCACCCTGCAACACACATTATCTATGGAGAGGTAGTTAACAGCAGGGACTAAGAGCAGGATTGGGAAACTAGGCTGCTCCTCACGTAATTCTGATGGGCATCCATGACTGAGATGTGCTGCTACAGGGCTCTGGCATTTGTAGGTTGAATCAGACTATATACTATTCTCTCTTCCTCTTAACAAATTTTTAAAGACTTAAAGTTAACAAGGAGTAGCCGTGGTGGCACAGTGGTTAAGCACTTGGCTGTTAACTGAAAGATCAGTGGTTCAAACCCACCAGCCACTCTGCAGAAGAAAAATGTGGCAGTTTTGCTTTATAAAGATTTCAGCCTTGGAAACCCTATAGGGCAGTCCTACTCTGTCCTATAGGGTCTCTGTGAATTGGAATCAACTCAGTGGCAACGGGTAAAAGTAACAAGGCATTCTGGGAGGGTAGGGGCAGGGGATGAGTTATAAAAGGGCAGCCTGAGAGATATTAGAGTGAAGTTAAGTACATATCTTCAGGACTACTAAACAACAACTTGCTAATATGAGTTCAAAAAAGAAAAAGAAATGATTCATGTCTTCAAATTGTTAAAGAATGTGCTTAAGTATTTTTACATGGACGATACTGTCAAATTATTATGATATTTAGATTCCATTGGATACAATTAATGGCAATATTAACAATACGCCAGACATTTTTTAATCCTTTGCCACAATAAAAACTTATGATGGGAAGTGCTGATATGAATTTTAAAATATGGAAGAAGGCACAGAATTTTTCACAATTCTCTAAGAGGGTTTACAGCAAAAGCAGCTGGAGATCACTGTGCTACAATACACAATGTCTATATTCTCCTGGCTGGTCGAACCAAAGAATCAGTTATAAAAGCCTGAAGAAAGGAAAGTTGAGTGGCATGTGCTGGCTGTTAAAGATTTAACCACAGCTTCTCTGGGAGGAAAAACCCTGATTGGTAACTTTTGCAATTATGTAATTACTACTGTCACAGCTAATATCAAGCTGCCAACATGATGTCACTGAACACAAAAAGCTGGCTAGAGATGTACACAATCAGGTCATGAAGCTTGTCTTAGTCATCTAGTGCTACTATAGCAGAAATACCACAAGTGGATGGCTTTAACAAAGAGAAAGTTATATTTGCACAGGGTCCAAATTCAGGGCATCAGCTCCAGGGGAAAGCTTTCTCTCTCTGTTGGCTCTGGAGGAAGGACTTTCTTGTCAACCTTCCCCTGACCTAGGAGCTTTTCCACACAGGAACCCCAGGTTTAAAGGACACACTCTACTCCCAGGGGTCCCCAACTCTGCTTGCTTCCCTTTTCTTTTATCTCTTGTAAGATAGAAGGTGGTACAGGCCGTACCCCAGGGACACTCTCTTTACACTGGGTCAGGGATGTGGCCTGAACAGAGTGTTACATCCCACCCTAATCCTCTTTAATCACAGGCAGAGACTAGGATTTATAACACATAGGAAAATCACAAAATGGAGGACAACCACACAATACTGGGAATCATGGCCCAACCAAGTTGATACATATTTTTGGAGGACACAGTTCAACCCATGACAAAGTTCCTGCCAAAAAGGCTCCCGTACATCCCTGAGTCTTAGTTCGATTTCTCTGTTTACTACATGACACGGAAAATTCCAGAAAAGAAAAAACTCAATAATAAATGAACTTATATTATGGAGGTGAAGAGGTTAAAAAAGAAAACAAAAAAACTTAGAATTAGTGTATGCTGTAATGCCACACACACAGCAGTGGTTAAACGCTCGGCTGCTAACCAAAAGGTTGGCAGTTCAAACTCATTTGCCACTCCACAGGAGAAAGATGTAGCAGTTTGCTTCTGTAAAAATTCACAGCCTTGAAAATCCTGTTGTTGTTGTTGTTAGGTGCCATCAAGTTGGTTCCAACTCATAGTGACCCCATGCACAACAGAATGAAACACTGCCCAGTCCTGCACCATCCTTACAATTGCTGCTATGCTTGAACCCATTGTTTCAGCCACTATGTCAATCCATCTTGTTGACAGTCTTCCTCTTTTTCACTGATCCTCTACTTTACCAAGCATGATATCCTTCTCCAGGGACTGATCCCTCCTGATAACATGTCCAAAGTATGTGAGATGCAGTCCCGCCATCCTTGCAGCTAAGGAACATTCTGGTTGTACTTCTTCCAAGACAGATTCGTTCATTCTTTTGGCAGTCTATGATATATACAATATTCTTCTCCAATACCACAGTTCAAAGGCATCAACTTTTCTTTGGTCTTCCTTATTCATTGTCCAGTTCTCCCATGCAGATGAGGTTCTATTCTGTCCTAACATGTTGCTATGAGTTGTAATCAACTTGACAGCAATGGATTTGGTTTCGATTTTGGTGTGCCGTCACACAACTTTAATTAATAGAACCAGAAAACATGTGCCAAAGGATTTTTCACTACCCAAAGCAGTTGCCCACAATTCCAATGTTGATTAAGTTAAAGGTACTACATGAGAGAAGGGCTACTAGAAATACATATGAGGCTCCTTACTAGGGGAGAAACAAAAAAAGGCCAAAAAGAGCAATCATAAGAACTATAAAAATCAGAGCAATTTGGTGCCATATGAAAGGAAACATAACCAAACCTGTTGCCATCTAGTAGATTCCAACTCATAAAAAAAAAAAAATTTTTTTTTTTTTTTAACTCATAGTGACCCTATAAATTGTCCAGGAGTGTATGATTGTATTACCCACCAATGATTGTATTATATTAAAAAAATTATATTAGGAGGATAAAAATAGATATTTATAATCATATCAACTCCAAAAGAAGAAAAACAAAGAAAAAAAAATTCTTTATACTTTTTTTCAAATGAGGCCAAGAAATAGTGAAATACATTTTTATCAAAAATTAACATTTTCCTCCAAAACATTTACTAAAAATTTGTTTATGTGGGAAAATTTCTTCACCAATATTTGTGAATACAGTGTTAATATACAAAGCCTATTTTTATATGTTTATCTTATTTCGCCAGGCTCCTCATTTGACTGTGCTCATACTATAGAATTGCACCTCAACATAAAGAAAACAAAAATCCTCACAACTGGAACAATAAACAATACCATGATAAATGGAGAAAAGATCGAAGTTGTCAAGGATTTCATTTTACTTGTAGATAATCAATACCCATGGAAGTGGCAGTAAAGAAATCAAAGGACGTATTGCATTGGGCAAATCTTCTGGAAAAGACCTCTTTAAAATGTTAAAAACAAAGATGTCACTTGAAAGACTCAGGTGCGCCTTACTCAAGCCATGGTATTTTCAATCGCCTCATATGCATGTAAAAGCTGCACAATGAATAAGGAGACAGAAGAAGAACTGATGCCTTCGAATTATGGTGTTGGTGAAGAATATTGAATACACCAGAAGTACATTGAATACACTGCCAGAGGAACAAACAAATCCATCTTGGAAGAAGTATAGTCAGGTTGTTCCTTAGAAGCGAGCATGACGAAACTTAGTCTCATGTACTTTGGACATGTTATCAGGAGGGATCAGTTCCTGGAGAAGGACATCATGTTTGGCAAAGTAGAGGGTCAGCAAAAAAGAGAAAGACTCTCAAGGAGATGGATTGACACAGTGGCTGCAACAATGGGCTCAAGCATAACAATCATTGTGAGGATGGCGCAGGATCAGGTAATGTTTCATTCTGTTGTACCCGAGGTCACTATAGGCTGGAAGTGACTTGAGGGTATCTAACAACAACATACTCTAGGTATGAAGTTATCAATTTTCCTAAAACATCCGATCTTACTTCTATACGTTCTCCTAGTGCCATAGTTACACTTTTGCTTACGTGTTTTCTTTGCAAAAAGTGACCTTTGCCCTCTTCTCCATCCTTGACTCATATACATTCAGAGTCAGTCCCCAAGCATCACTCTGCTTAGCCTTCCTTGACAAGCAGCCTGAGTGTGAGTTTTTCGTTCCACAGCTTTCTAGATATACTTCTGTTATATTAATAATAAAATGCTGTATTGTAAAATTGCAGCAGAAAAAAATTTCTTCTTTTTCCTATTATCCCCATGGTCTATCAAAGAGCCTGATATAAACTAAAAAAAAAAAAAAAAAAAAAACCCAATCTCACTGCCTTCAAGTCAATTCTGACTCATAGTGACCCCAGAGAACAGAGTAGGACTGCCCCATAGGGTTTTCTAGGCTGTAATCTTTACAGAAGCAGACCACCACATTTTTCTCCCATGGAGTGGCTGGTGGGTTCGAAGTGCTGACCTTTCAGTTAGCAGCCAAGTGCTTAACCACTGCACCACCAGGCCACTCTATAATTACTTACTAAATGAGGGCCATGCAAAAAATCCTTAAAACACTGTCATTCTGATTAAAATAATGCAATAAGCTCATACTGCACATTTTAATAAGCAGACACACAGCAAGTAATTTTATTTAGATTTCATCTGCATGGCAATAAAAGGCAACCTATCTGAGGAAATTCAATCATCATCCAGTTACTATAATTTTTTTTGAAAACACAACTCCTAATGTATTTTACTGATATTTATTTCTTCATCCTAAAGAAATAAACATGAGCACTTTGAATATTTAGTAATTTAAGAATAGAATCCCAATTTTGATTATTTATTAAAAATTTTTTTTTTTTTATCGGTCATAAAAGAATGGGGGAGACACAACTCAGAAAAGGAAGGTGAAAATGCACAACTCGAAGAATGTAATCAATGTCTCAGAATTGTACATGTTGAAACTAGAATTGGTATGTTTTTGCTGTGTATATTTCCAACAACAAAACAAAATAAATTATTTAAAAAAAATCTCACCCCTGGGGGAAAAAAAAAAAACACCAAGATAAAGATGTTCAAATTTTCACATGTTCAATAATAAAAAAAAAAAGTTCAATAGATTATCGATATTTGGGAATACATATAAGACAGTTTGCAATCAGGTCATATTATTATTATTTTTAATTAACATACTATAGGGTCGCTATGAGTTGCTATAGACTCAGCGGCAGTGGGTTTTGGGTACTTTAGACGAAGATTTACAGAACAAATTAGCTTCTCATTAAATAATTGGTACACATATTGTTTTGTGACATTGGTTACCAACCCCATGATATGTGAACACTCTCCCTTCTCAACCTTGGGTTACCTATTACCAGCTTTCTTGTCCCCTCCTGCCTTCTAGTCCTTGCCCCTGAGCTGATGTGCCCCTTTACTCTCGTTTTGTTTCATGGGCCTATCTAATCTTTGGCTGAAGAGTGAACCTCAGGAGTGACTTCAGTGCTGAGCTAATAGGGTATCCGGGGCCATACTCTCAGGGTTTCTTCAGTCTCTATCAGGCTAGATAGATAAGGCTGGTCTTTTTTCGTAAGTTAAAAGTTTGTTGTACATTTTTCTCCAGCTCTGCCCGGGACCCTCTATTGTGATCCTTGTCAGAGCAGTTGGTGGTGGTAGCCGGGCACCAACTAATTGTACTAGATTCAGTCTGATGGAGGCTGTGGTAGTTGTGGTCCATTAGTCATAGTATTTGTAAACAAAATTTGAAAAAATCAAAATAGCATTAGCAGAGAAAATCAGGTAGAATTGGACTTTATGAAGTCCTGAAATATATACATATATATGTATGTACATGTGTTTATTTCTCTAAACAAAGATTAGTATCAAAATGAATATATAGTTTGTAGTTTTTAACATAGTATTATATTCTGAACATTTCCTCCATCATGAGAAAATCTTATGAAATATTATTAAAGGTTTTTTAATGTTTGGCATATGCGTAGGATATAAATTACCTAACTACTTTGTTATATGCAGACATTTTTCACATATATATATTTTTCAGTAAATATTATATATAAATTTTGAGTACTTTTCTGATTATTTAGGCTAAGAAAAACTGGTTTCCATGCTATTGTGTTTTTTTTTTCTTACAACACGAATTTTTTTTTTCAGATTAGTTTTGTCTTATGAAAACAATATGGCTTTGTAACAAAAAAAAAAAATGCCAGCATTTCAATATTTTACTGGTTGATTTTTAGTCATGGTATGAATATCACAGACAGTGAAAAGGGGCAATTTGAGTTTTTGGCCATTAAATCAGAAAACTTCAGAGCAATGAAATTTTGAAGATATTATCTAGATCATTCTACCTATGAACATTCACTCCCTCAGACCTCATATGAAAAAGTCTTCAACAGGAAAAGACCTCCTAAAGTGAATATAGTGTCCCCTGGTAAATAACAGCAATGTGAACATCAAAATGTAACAGAGTTTCAAATAACCTTCTTAATTCCCAATAACCCTACTCAATGGCTGGTAGTCTGAAAAAGTAAGTAAGTTTTAACCCATACCCAGTGCCATTGAGTAGATAATGCTAAAAAATGATTTGGTGACAACTAACAATGTACTTTCAGAACTACAAAGAAGAAATAATGCTCCTTGCCTTTTAGGACTAGCAACTCAAATAACTCTAATTATTCTGAAAATAAGAGTTTGAGTTTTTAATAATGGATAAGTGCAATCCAATGTCCACATGATGCCAATGATTTTATACCTGGTGTTCAAGATGGAGACACACTTACAGAATGAACAGCACACCGGACTTAGAAGACCATTACATATCAGAGAATTAAGACAAAAATTTTCAAACGTTTATATGTTCAAAAGATTAGTGATACTGGGAATCTGTAGAATAAAACAATTTGTACCAAGGCCATATTTTATAAATATCATTTAATATCAAAATCCTCATAACACAGGTAAGCTAATACAGTTTGATTTTATAAAACTCTGCTAACTAAACACTTGTAAAGTGATTAAAGTCCCAAATAAATGCAATAAATGACAATGGGTGCTTCTCTAACAACTTGAAGTGCTATTATAAATACTGTCAAATTAAAGTTAGCATCACATCAAGAAAAATGGCAAAATTATTTTATTAAAGAGTAAAAAGTGGAAAAAAAAATCTTTATCACCTTAAAAAAATATATCCATCCTCCATAAAGAAATTAAAAAGTGGAGAGACACAAGAACTAATTTCATTTTCTGCTTATTGGCCCACCTTAGCCTACTATAAAAAAAAAAAAAAAATTTTATAGACCAAAGTAATAACTGCCTCTCTAAAGGGCCAATGGAAGTCTTATATTCTGCAGCTCAGATGGGGAAAGTGTCATGACTAATATTCAAAAGCAAGTAAATCAGGAATAGTATTCTAAATAAAATGTATTTGAGAGTAGGACATATTCAGTAATGGATCTTTTATATATCAAAGTATAATTACTCAATTGGGTAGATGTTATATTTTAAAAATAGCATAACATTTAAAAATGCTAACACTCAAATAGCCCTGAACTATGCCAACCAACACTTATTACGTGCACAAGAGTGTTGATCCACAACTCTGCTCTCTTATATTTACCAGATGTTTTTTTTAAAACTAGACATCTGACACACAAGATTTGTGTAGATGGAAGCTTCTGGAACCACAAACTACGTATGATTAAAACAAAAAAAATATTCTAAGGAAAGGAGGAAACGAGAATTTCCTGGATGCCCTCCATAGGAATGGGAATTGCAACACATATTCTTAAAACTCAAAAGTTTAACACCTATATATTTATTTTGTAACTTGACAATCTTTAAATTATTTGTAAGTAGTGAACATTTACTTGTTCGCACACATCAAAAAACAAGGTTCAGGTCTTTACACACATTATTTAATCCTTTTAGCAACTACATTAAGCTTGGGCATTCATTACTATTTGCATTTTTCAGACGAGGAAACTGAATCCCAGAAAATAAGCTAACTTACCCAAGATCATATAACTAGCAAGTAGCAAATCATGCTAGATCCTAGACTATGCTCTTTATAAAGCACCCCATTGCCTCTCGTAAGGAAAAAGTAAGCATATGGCACAACATTTCATTTAATGATGACCATAAGTTTCAAGGGTAGCTCTTCTCTAGTGTGTAAATCATTAGCATTCAGTAGCCAATCACTTCACATCAAACCTCACAACTCCAGTCTTTCATTGAGGAAACCCTGGCTTCTGAGAGTAAGGCAGCAGATCCCAAAGTAATTTGCCTCTGAAAGGAAGCAGTCTATTACCTTGCCTTAGATAATGCAGTATTCAGTTATTACTTCCTGCCAGAGTGACAGTTTAAGCACAAGGCATTAAAAAACTGTTTTCTCCTGTTCTAGCTGTCTGTTATTTATTGCCTCATATACTACTTGTCTGGAAGTGATGGATAAACACTTGAAGGGAAAGATGCATCATTCTGGATGCTCCATGAAATTCGAGACGGATAAAAGTGAACGGTTCAAGCTCGTCTATTTTTACCTTTCTTGATATAATAAGGTAAAAACAAGCTTTTAAGTGTTTTATAAGACTCTTCTAGTATTAAAAAAGCCCTATTTTATCAGTTCTGTATCAATTTTATCAAGAGTAGTTTCTATCCCAATTTTTTAAAGAATAATATTTCTTTATGTTTTGGGGAAAAATGTATCTGGAACAATAAGGTTGTCTTCCTGATAATAAGATTTTGAAACCATGATTTATTCTTTGAATTATGTTTACATGACAAAAAGAGAAACAACCCAATATTTGTAGCAACAACTCAGTCACATGGTTTCTAGTATCTTTTACTGCAAGTGAAACAACAAATTTCGTATCAAAAATCTCTTCTTAAAAGATTATAACAGTCATACTTGCTAACACTCACAAAGCACTCACTGTACTTAAGCCAGCAATTATACTAAGATTTTATACACAAATTACCACATTTAAGGTGATCGCTCTTCCCCTTGATAAATAATTCTCCCTCGCCTGGATTAGATGTTTGTTCACAATTACCCTCTCAGTGAAGCTTTTCCTGATCACCTTACTTAAAATTGCATCCTCCCGTTACCTAGCACTCTCTATTGTCTTTACTTTCTTCACTTTGAGCCCTGGTGGTACAGTGATTAAGCACTCACCTGCTAAACAAAAGGTCAGGAGTTCGAACACATCAGCCGCTCTAGCGGAGAAAGATGTAGCAGTCTGCTTCAGTAAAGATTTACCACCTTGGAAACCCTATGGGGCACTTCTACTCTGTCCTACAGGGTCACTATGAGTCGGAATTGACTCGACGGCAGTGGGTTTGGGTATAATCGTCGGACAAAGTATGTATTGTATATAGATTTATTTGCTTATTGCTTACCTCCCTCAACTTGAATGCAATCACCAAGAGGAAATTAATTATATTGTAATTATTTTTTATTTGTTTATTATTTATTTATATCAGTTTTGTTCAGGGCTGTATTTCCAATGCCTAGAATAGAGCCTTGCCCATAGTTGGTATCCCAAACATTTGTTTAGTGAACATGTTTAGTCTTTGCAACAATCCTTTGAGATCTCATCAAATCATCTTGTCGACAAAACTAAGGCTGAAAAGATAAAGTGACTTACCAAAGTCACAATGCAAGTAACGAATTAGTCAGGTATGTGGACTCCAAAGGTCAAGGCAAGCCTCTTTGTTCACTATACTGCTTCTAGAAAATAGTTTGTATATTTGTTCTATAGATTTATGTATTCTGAATAAATCGTGAACATACATAGAAATTACAACAAGGGAAAACAGCTTTTAAAATACCCTTCCTGGTCTTCTTTCAGAAGGTCATTCATTTGAACTAGCAGGTAGCTTTGGAAGGGGGACAAATGAGGTGGTGAGGGAGACCAGGGATCACCTCAGACCATCTGCATCAACCCTGGAAATCAATGTGTTGACAGATGTCACAACCAGTTTTCCCTCATATCCAATAACCGGAATGTCATGAAGTATTTGCTGAGACAACAAAAGATACTGTACACAATATTTAAGCTTAGGGTTTTTAAGGACTTAACTTGAAAAGAAAGTATTAAAAAAAAAAAACTGCAGATATTTGAAATCTTCATACCCCATTCAACCACATACTTAATAATAACCATGCTCATTTTGCAATACATGTTTAAGTCTTGTTGATTTTACTTTTATGTCTTACTTCCACTGGTCTATTTTTAAAAAAAATAAAATCAAGTAATGTCCATTTTACATGATGTACACCACATATACATACTACTATTCTTTTTTTTTTTTTCCTGCTTTGAAATAACAATCAGATCTACAAGCAAAGATTCATCAGCATTTAAGGAACTAGATGAGGAGAATGCATTTTCCCATTGCCAAAAGAGAGACAGAGATGGTAAAATTCAGAAAACAACCAGTTCAAGGAAAATACCTTAGCCATGGGGAATGGGCAAAGGAATAAATAATTATCCAGCTGCTCTTCCTCCTGACTGCTTTCTTCCCACCACCACCCTTGGACTACCGTGACAAGGTTATGATAACCTAGGTGGGGATTTTAAGACATCAAACGTATTAGTAATACAGTTCAGTAAGTTTCTAGAAAGACGGTTTGCCTGAATCATTTTGTCTATTCTTTTGTATATTAATGCTCCTTTTACTCTCGATGATACTATAGGTCAGTTCAGAAGTAAAATTTCACCAAATACAATAATACAAAAGAAACAGAAAGTATCTGGCCAAAAAAAGACATGTGGGAAATCTACAGGAAGTGAGAATGGTTATATCTTAGAGGTAAAGTTGACTTTGTCATACGAAGGAATATCACGCCATGATGAGCAAGCTTTATAGAAGTGAACAGCGTAAGGCAGAGCCAAAAGGAGACCCAAACCCATTTCTGCAGGCAAAAGTTAAGCTCACTGAATTGATTTTTTATCAAAGGAAACTGGAAATCAGTAACGAATCCAAAAGAGGTTTACTAGGAACACTCATTTAACTTCAGGAGCTATGCCTAGATCACTGCAGATCCTGCCTCAAGCCCAGGGGACCTGGTTGTGAAATGTGTAAAGACATTCTGCAGATGAGGTACAGCTTTCAATATCTGTTGTAATTTACCTCTGTTTTTGACAATTCTTTAGTAAACACAGACAAAGCTAATGATGTAATTAATATAATCATTTGTGTTCCTCCCTCACTGATTTGCTCCTGTAACTCTAAATTTGGAATGAGTCAGAACCTTGGCAAAGATGCTGGTTGAGAATATCAAAGAGGGATAAGGGCTGGGAAAGGAACAGCCAACCATAATTCAAATGTTTTAATATTTTCTTCTACTCTTGTCATTTTGAATAGGAAAAATATCCAAAAAAGTGAACATTCTGTAAGCATAAATGTGTCACAAATTTAGGCAGAAATGTTACTAGCTTTTAAATCAGTTGGAAATTTAGAACACTTAAATTTTTCTTAAAGCTTATGTTTACTTTATAACCTAAGTGGTTGTAAAAATGTATCACCCAGGTGTTACGGACTGAATTACACTCCCCCAAAATATGTTGTAAATCCTAACCTCCATGCTTGTCATTATAATCCCATTTGGGAATGGGTCTCTTTTGAAACATGAAACAAACAAGGGAGCAGAGATGGGAGGAAATGCCAAGCCACATGAAGATCACCCAGAAGCAGAAGCTCAGAAGAGAGGTGGACTTCCCTCCAGAGCCCACAGAGAAAGCCATTCCCAGAGCTGGCACCCTGAATTCTAACCTCCTAAACTCTGAGAGAATAAATTTCATTTGTTAAAGCCACCCACTCATCGTATTTCTGTTTGAGCACCACTAGA
Source organism: Elephas maximus indicus (assembly GCF_024166365.1). Lineage (NCBI taxonomy): Eukaryota > Metazoa > Chordata > Mammalia > Proboscidea > Elephantidae > Elephas > Elephas maximus. The sequence continues at coordinate 25,420,098 of NC_064841.1, forward strand.
TAACTGGGTTTTGTTTCAGATAACTAGGACGTCAGGTTTTCCCTAAAAAGAACAGCTAAAAAGCTTTCATACTCCAATTAGCTATTCCTTGCACCTCCTCAATACCTACTGACTGTGGAAGCACCCACCGAATATCTAAGTACACCTTTTTCCTCACTTACCAACTGACTCCTTACCTGACCTTTAGAAATTAAGACAACAGTAAAAAATCTAATATCCAACCGTTTTTCATATGAACAAGGTCGCAGGCATGATGGCAAGAGCTGCAGAGCGTCCTCTCCCTCGAAGAGGGTCTCCGGGAGGCCTCTGGGAAGCTGGGCCGCGCCGCCCCACCCTTTCCGTCCCTCCAGTTGTCAGGGGTACTGGTACAGCTGGCTTGCCAGGCCGGCCTCCGCGGTGGCCACGGCCTCGGAGCGGATGGGCAGTTAGCACCGAGCCAGCGGGTGCCTGTTCTGGGCTCCCAGCTCCCATCTCCCATGTGGCCCGGGGCCCTCCAGCTCAAAATGGCTGTAGGGTCGAAGAGAGGAACGAAAGAGGTATAGGAGAGGGTGTTCGCAAGAAATGCCTGGAAGTTTAATAACATCCCAAAGTGTGCCAAACTAGGCCCAAAGCCTCTATCTTGGTGGGGCCAGATGTGTGGGCAGGTCCCAACGCCCTCGAAGGGTGCCGCGGAGCCTTCGTGACTCGCCAGGCCCAGAGTTGCAGAGTGGGCTCCAGGATCGTGAACGCACAGCTTACAGGAGTGACAGTGGAGCCCTGTAAGGGGCTCCACGAGGGAAACTCTGACCCAGCACAGGAGGAAGGTGAAGTGGGTAAGCCGTGGGCCCTCCAGTCACGCAGCCCAGCTTTATTCAGTTTTGTCTCCCTTAAGCCTCCGTCTCCGCTGAGGAATAATCCATAACTGGACTCATCACAGTGAACATCAGTACATCTTAGCTGTTACTATTTCTATGATCATATTATCCTAAAATATATATATATATCGGAGAAATGCATGATCTGAGAATGGAAAAAAAAAAAAAAAAAACTGCCATTTTCACTTAATGCCATTTTCCCGTAAAGACCTGGTCTTCAGAGCCTAACCATGCCAATAAATGAGGAGTGGGTATAGCAACTTCAGAGCAAGCCACTGAATGATAAATAATGAAAGCCATACTTTAACGGGGTTTGAAATAGTATTTTATTTTTACTCAACAACATGAAAAATTACAATAATATTTGTGTTTCAGAATTATGGAGTTTGGTTTTTAAATGAATAAGCACTACAGATATATACCTTTCATTTATGCTACAGCAAAAAATGAATTAAAAAGTAGCCACCATGCCATATTTAAAAGTTGCCCTAAATGGTTTATTAATTTTTAGAGGGACATACAGCACATTCCTTATGTATAATATGCTAATATTATTAGCTAATAATAACATGCTAATTTCAGCTTCAGAATTCCAGAGATAATCTGTCAGTTTTGGTTCAGGATTTCACTCTGCGGTCCAGAGTGAAATTGCTCATTTTCTTGCGTACTTCTCAAGGACTACATGCCTATTTGAAGATTGGCTTTACATGCATAGAACTCAAGCCCTCTGTAATGTATGCATTTATAAATAGGTGAAAATAGGGTTAAGAAAGGGAATGCTAAGTCCCTCAACATGGGCCCACAATAGGGATGAGGGACAGCCCCTGTTGAAGGGAGTTAGCCTACTGAATACAAAAAGATATAATGGTGTCAGGATTTAAGATCTCAGAGCATATACATTCTTAAAGGTGATTTTTTAAATGCTCATCCTTCATTAAAAGCATATTAAAAGCAAAAAAAAAACCCGTTGCCATCGAGTGGATTCCGACTCATAGTGACCCTACAGGACAGGGTAGAACTGCCCTGATACAGGGTTTCCAAGGAACGCCCGGTGGATTCCAACAGCCAATCTTTTGGTTAGCAGCCACAGCTCTTAACCACTGTGACACCAGGGTTTCCAAAAGTATATCAGAAGTATAAAATATAAAATTACAAGTTCAAAGTATTATGATCATAAAATTAACATCCACAGTCTTCATACACTGTATGCAAAGTAAGAGTGCTGCTGTCAATGCAGCTAAAGATTTACTGCGGAGGGTTAAATAGAATAAACTCAAAAGTCAAAGGAAATGGCATAAGCCAATGATCAAGCTACTTTTTTCTTTCTGTTCTGAAACAATGGTGCTGTCTTCCAAAGATAAACTGCTTTTAGGCACTTGTTTGACACCCTACTAATTAATCAACTACAGACTGACTTAGGACCCTAAAAACAACTCTTCTCTGTTTTTAATCTTGTCTTCCACGGCAAGAAAGGTCAACTTGTTAAATACAAATAGGACTGCCCCTAAGTAATATTATTGTCTTATCTGTATGTCCATTTACTTCTGTGATAAGTAGAAATTATGGTGTGCAGCACAGTCAATATTAGCAATTCACAAGCTAAGGCTGGTTTTTGAAATTTTGTTTTGTTTTAGTTTAGCTGTCTTTTTGTTCTGTTTTCTTTTCTATAGCAGGGTTTCAAAGCAATTAGATTTGCCATCCTATCTGTGCCTTTCTCTTTCTGCATCACCAACCCTGTAGATATTTTAAGACCAACTATCAGAAATCTTACAAATGCACATTGGAGTAAGTGGATAAATGAGTCATTTCTCTGTATAAGTTTCTCTAAAAAAGTGTGACGATCAGGTTACATATGAGATGGAAGAATAAATCAGACAGTGAGGAGAAACAATAAGTTTAAGGAGAAAGCCATTGGATGAGAATAGAGGGAGATGGGCATGAAAAGTTCTGTGTAATGAATGATGGAAAAGATCACTATAAATAAGGCTATAAAATGAAAAAGGAGGAAATGAGCACACTTGACAGACATGGGTTATTATCCCTAATACACAAAGAACTCTTGAAAATCAGTCAATAAAACCCAATATACTAATAGAAAATTAAGCAAAAGCATAAATAGATAAGTTATCAAAAAGTTGTGTCCAATTAAAGATAGTTCAACCTCTTTACATCCAAAGAAATGGGTGTGTGTTTGTGTGTGTTCCTATAAACCACAACTGTAATTTAGCTGTATATATAGTTATGTGTCGTCTTCTAACAAAAAAAATATTGTGAATATTTTTGTTATAAAATATTTGAAAACATTATTTTTTGAAAGGTAGATAATAATCAACATATAATGGCTATACTGTTAATTATTTAACTATTCTCTTACACTTAGATTTTTTTACAAGTATAAATATATAACTTCAATGGATAATATATAAACATCTTTGTGGACGTTTCTGATTATTTAGGATAAAATACTGGTTTCCAATGTTTACAATATCCTTTTTAAAAAATATTTTAAATTTTTTCTTGTCATTTGGACATTTTGTTCAGGTACTTTTGTTTATCAAAACAAAAAAGTAACACTAGTGTTTCAATATTTTATGCTTTTTTTGTTTTTAGTCATGATATAACAGTAAAAAGGAATGACTGAACTTTCAATGTTCTGTCATTCAAAGAAACAGCAATAGAATTCTGAGGATATTACCTAGATCATTCTAACTATGTTCATTCCCTCAGACTAAATATAAAAATGATATAACAGGTAAAGATTTTCAAAAGAGAATGGAAAATACAGTGTCCCTTGGTGTACGATGTTGATGTTAGGTGCCATCGAGTTGGTTCCAATGCATAGTGACCCTACGTACAACAGAAAGAAACATTGCCCCGTCCTGAGCCATCCTCACAATCCTTGTTATGTTTCAGCTCATTGTTGCAGCCACTGTGTCAATCCATCTCACTGAGGATCTTCCTCTGTTTCACAGAACCTCTACCAAGCATGCTGTCCTTCTCCAGGGACTGGTCCCTCCTGATACCATGTCCAAAGTACATGAGACAACGTTTTGCCATCCTTGCTTTTAAGGAGCATTCTGGCTGTACGTCTTCTAAAACAGATTTGTTTGTTCTTCTGGCAGTCCATAGTATATTCAATATGCTTCACCAATACCATAACTCAAAAGCATCAATTCTTCAGTCTTCCTTATTCATTGTCCAGATTTAGCATGCATATGAGGTGAGTGAAATTACCATGGTTTGGGTTAGATGCACCTTAGTCCTCAATGTGACTTGACATCTTTGCTTTATAACACTTTAAAGAGGTCTTTTGCAGCAGATTTGCCCAATGCAATATGCCATTGGATTTCTTGACTGCTGTTTCCATGGGTATTGATTGTGAACCCAAGTAAAATGAAATCCTTGACAACTTTAGTCTTTCTTTTCTCCGTTTATCATGATGTTGCTTATTGGTCAAGTTATGAGGATTTTTGTTTTCTTTATGTTGAGGTGTAATCCATACTGAAGGCTGTCAACTTTGATCTTCATCAGTAAGTACTTCAGGTCCCCTTCACTTTCAGCAAGCAAGGCTGTGTCATCTGCATATCACAGGTTGTTAATGAGTCTTCCTCCTATCCTGATGTAGCATTCTTCTTCATATAGTCCAGCTTCTTGGAATTATGTTGGCAAAGAATATTAAATATCCCATGGACTGCCAAAAGAATGAACAAATCTGTCTTGGAAGAAGTACAACCAGAATGCTCCTTAGAAGCAAGGATGGTGAGACTGCATCTCACATACTTTGGATGCGTTATCAGGAGGGATCAGTCCCTGGAGAAGGACATCATGCTTGGTAAAGCCTAGGGTCAGCAAAAAAGAGGAAGACCCTCAATGAGATGGATGCAACAATAGGCTCAAGCATAACAACAATTGTGAGCATGGTGCGGGACCAGGCAGTGTTTCATTCTGTTGTACAAAGGATCGCTATGAATCGGAACTGACTCAATGGCACCTAACGACAACAGATTGAATAAGTATGGTGCAAGGATACAACCCTAACACACACCTTTCCTGATTTGAAACCACACAGTATCCCCTTGTTCTGTTCCAGTGACTGCCTCTTGGTTTATGTACAGGTTCCACATGAGCACAATTAAGTGTTCCAAAATTCCCATTCTTTGCAATGTTATCCATAAATTGTTATGTTCCACACAGTTGAATGCCTTTGCATAGTCAATAAAACACATGTAAACATCTTTCTGGAATTCTCTGCTTTCAGCCAGGATGCCTCTGGCATCAGCAATGATATCTCTCATTCCATGTTCTCTTCTGAATCCACCTTGAATTTCTGATAGCTCCCTCTTGATGTACTGCTACACCTACCTTTGAATTATCTTCAGCAAAATTTTTCTTGCATGTGATATTGGTGACAGTGTTCACTAATTTCCATATTCTATTGGATCACCTTTCTTTGGAGTGGGTAAAACTATGGATCTCCTCCAGTCAGTTGGCCAGGTAGCTCTTTTTCAAATTTCTTTGCATAGATGAATGAGTGCTTCCAATGTTGCATCTGTTTGTTGAAACATCTCAGTTGGTATTCTGTCACTTCCTGGAGCCTTGTTTTTCATCATGTCTTCAGTGCAGCGTGAACTTTTTCCTTCAATATCAAAAGTTCTTAGTCATAGGCTACTTCCTGACACGGCTGAATGTCAAGCAATTTTTTTTGGTACAGTGACTCTGCGTATTCCTTTCATCTTCTTTTGATGCTTCCTGTGTTGTTTAATATTTTGCCCATAGAATCCTTCAAAATTGAAACTCGAGGCTTGGATTTTTTCTTCAGTTCTTTCACTTCAGAAATGCTGGCTTGTTCTTCCCTTTGGCTAATTCCAGGTCTTTGCACGTTTCAATATAGTACCTTACTTTGTCTTCTCGAACTACCTTTTGAAATCTTCTGTTCACCTCTTTTACTTCATCATTTCTTACATTTGCTTTGGCTACTCTGTGTTCAAGAGCAAGTTTCACAGTCTCTTCTGACTCCCATTTTGTTCTTTTCCTTCTTTCCTATCTTTTTAATGACCTTTTGTTTTCTTCATCTTTGATGTCATCTCACATCCTGTCTGGTCTTTGTCATTAGTGTTCAATGCATTTAATCTATTCCTGAGACGGTCTCTAAATTCAGGTGGGATATACTCAACATCATACTTGGGTTCTTGTGGACTTGTTTTAATTTTCTTCAAATTCAACTTGAACTTGCATATGAGCAGGTGATGGTCTGTTCCACGGTTGGCCCCTGGCCTTGTTTTGACTGATGATATTGAGCTTCTGCATAGTCCCTTTCCACAGATATAGTCAATTTGATTCCTGTATATTCCATCCAGTGAACTCCACATGTTTATGTTGTTGAAAAAAGACATCTGCAATGAATAAGTCCTTGGTCTTGCAAAATTCTATCATGCAATCTCCAGCATCATTTCACCAAGGCCCTGTTTTCCAACTACCAATCCTCTTTTTTTTCCAACTTTTGCGTTCCAATCACCAATAATTATCAATGTATCTTGATTGCATGTTTGATCAAGTTCAGACTGCAGAAGTTGGTAAAAATCTTTAATTTCTTCATGTTTCTCATTAGTGGGAACCCTGGTGGCGTAGTGATTAAGTGCTACGGCTGCTAACCAAAAGGTCAGCAGTTCGAATCCACCAGATGCTCCTTGGAAACTCTATGGGGCAGTTCTACTCTGCCCTATAGGGTCGCTATGAGTCAGAATCGACTCAATGGCAGTGGGTTTTTTTTTTTTTTCTCATTAGTAGCTCGTGAGTAAATTTGGATAATAATAGTATTAGTTGGTCTTCCTTGTAGGCTTACGGATATTATCCTATCACTGACAGTGCTGTACTTTAGGATAGAGGTTGAGATGTTCTTTTTGATGATCAATATGATGCCATTTCTCTTCAATTTGTCATTCCCAGCAAAGTAGACCATATGATTGTCTGATTCAAAATGGCCAAAACCAGTCCACTTCAACTCATTAATGCCTAGGATATTGATCTTTATGCATTCAATTTCATTTTTGATGACTTCCAACTTTCCTAGATTCATACTTTGTACATTCCACATTCTAACTATTAATGAATATTTATAGTGTTTCCTTCTCATTTTGAGTCATTTCAAATCAACAGATGAAGGTCCCTAAAGCTTGACTCCATCCCTGTCATTAAGGTAGACTCTACTTTGAGGAGGCAGCTCTTCCCCAGTCATATTTTGAGCGCCTTCCAGACTGAGGGGCTCATCTTTCAGCACAATATCAGACAATGTTTTCTGTTATTCATAAGGTTTTCACTAACCAATCTTTTTCAGAAGTAGACTCACTGGTCCTTCTCCTAGTCTATCTTAGTCTAGAAGCTCCACTGAAACCTCTCCACCATGGGTGACCCTGCTGATATTTGAAGTACCTGTGGCATAGCTTCCAGCATCACAGTAACACACAAGCCACCACAGTACAGCAAACTGACCGGTGACTGGTGGTGTTATACAATAAATCTAACAGTGTTTCAAATATACTACTTATTTTCAAATAACCTACTTAATTTTAAATAATGTTAATTAATAATAGTCTGAAAAAGTAAATAAGTTGTTATTGTTAGCTGCCATTGAGTTGATTTGTAACACTAAAAAATATATTCATGACTACTAACAAGGCATTTTCAAAACTATGAAAAAAGAGGAAACAAATATGATTCTGCTCTTTAGAACCTGTGTCAGGGATTGAGTTGTGTCCCCCCAAAAATATGTGTCAACTTGGTTAGGCCATGATTCCCAGTATTGTGTGGTTGTCCTCCATTTTGTGATTGTAATTTTATGTTGAGAGGATTAGGGTGGGATTGTAATACCAGCCTTACTCAGGTCATCTCCCTGATCCAAGATAAGGGGAGTTTTCCTGGGGTGTAGCGTGCACCATCTTTTATCTCTCAAGAGATCAAAGGAAAGGGAAGCAAGCAGAGAGTGGGGGACCTCACAGCACCAAGAAAGCAGCACCAGGAGCAGTGCACATACTTTGGACACGGGGTCCCTGCACCTGAGAAGCTCCTCAACCGGAGAAGATTGAAGTCAAAACCTACCCCCAGAGCTGAGAGAGAGAGAAAGCCTTCCCCTGGAGCCGATGCTCTGAATTTGGACTTGTAACCTACTATACTGTGAGAAAATAAATTTCTATTTGCTAAAGCCATCCACTTGTGGTATTTCTATTATGACAGCACTAGATGACTCAGACAACTTGCTATAACTATTAATAAATAACTACTAATTATTCTAAAAAAGGCTGGGTTTGTGACATAGGATAAGGTGCAGACCAATTTCCACATGATGCCAATGATTTGATACTAATTATCTAAATGGAGACACACTATCATGGGATGAAATGTGCACTGGACTTAGACTCAGATAACCAGAATTTATATAATGACATTAAAGAGGGCTGTGGCTCCTTGAACAGTTTTACTTCTCTTCCAATTTTTATTATTTACTTACAGAGTATTATTGTTAGGAAATTAGGTATAATTTGCCAGAGTGTTTCATCAATTGTAAAATTATTAACAAATGTAAAGTATTTTAATGATCCTTAAATAGCGAAGTATTTTCTGGATAACATTGTAAACAATGCTCAGTAAAATGGCAGTAAGTCAGTTGTAATTATTTTGTGTTAATTATTTTATGCTAAACTACAAATTTACAAATGTATCAGCCCATTTTCCAAGCAAATTTGGATGGGGTGCCCTTTATAAAATTTTATATGGGATAATTTGGCTCTTATTTACATGGTAGGGACAAATGAAAACATATTTCACACAGGATAAATGTAGAATTGATGTACTATTTTGGAAGAGTTTGAATCATTTTCTATAAGAATCCGCTGATAAGATCCCTATAAATCACTCAACAAATTGATCTAAGAGTGTTAAAAATACTATTAGTTTCTGATAATTGAAGTATCAAAAATGTTCAAGAAATTAATTACAGATTTTAAAATCTAAGAAATTTAAAGAGGCACTTAATCGATGCTAAAGGATACTTTAGAATCTAAGCATTAATGCTTTTATAATCATTCAACAAACCAACAAAAGAAAAAACAAAACTCATTGCTATCGAGTTGATAGTGACCCTGTAGGACAGAGTGTAACTGCCCCATAGGGTTTCCAAAGAGTGCCTGGTAGATTCAAACTGCAGGACTTTTGGTCAGCAGCCAAGCTCTTAACCACTGCACCACCAGAGCTCCATTCAACAAAAAATTACATTTAATCTAATTTAATCCTCTAAAAAAAAAAAATCCTCTAGGCATATTTAATCTCATTTAATTCCCTCATAAGTTCAAGAAAGTAGATATTGTTATACCCAATTTATAGGTGAAAAAATAAAGGCTCAGGTTATGTTACTATTTATTTGGAGTTTATGTAACAGACCATGAGTTGCCCATCTAATATCTATCCTCCTCTTCTTTCTTAGTAACAGAACCCTGTTTTATTCCAGAAATACATGTTTCCAAGTAAGTGGCAATGTTTTCTAGACTAGCTAGCCATAGCCATGTCACAAAGCTACAGCCAAAGATAAGTAACAAGTTCTTCAATGGAATCTTCAGAAAACTTCATCTAAGGGGGCATAGGCAGTGGGTACATACCTTTTTGTCTTTTCCCCCTTCCTCCTGCTTCCTGACTCCAACATAGGCATGATGGATATAGATTCAGGACCATTTTGAACCGTGATGATGTGTTGTTGGGAGTCCCATGCTAAGAATGATGAAGCATCAATAGAGATAAAGCCCGAGTGCTAGTGAAATGGTGAAACCACCTTACCAAACGAGGACTGCAACTCTGCATTTTTTTTTTTTTGGTAACAATATAAAACACAAAATCACTTTTATATATCTTATTAGGGGCTCTTCTACTAGCAATCAAATGTGACTGATCAAGTTTACTGTATACAAGGCTCTACGCTAAGTATTTTGCCTGCGTTGTCTCATTTACTCGTTCCTGCAATGTTCTTTCATAGTTGTGGAAACTGAGGGTAAACAGGATTAAATAACAAGCTTAAGGTCATATCTCTAAATAAATGACAGAAATAAGGGTTGAGTCCAGGTTCTCTTCTCTTAATCAAAGTGCTGTTTAGCACCACACTGCCCTACCCTTCACATATGAAAATATAGACTTTAAGTGCAATCAATTTTTTCATGAATATTTTCTCCTACATGTGTTCCCCCTGAGGGATCATTCCTATTTTCTCATTCTTCACCCTCTCACTTGTTGATATGAAAAGTATAGTTAAGTCTGAGCGCTAAGATAATAGGAGCAAGTCCCAGTGGTAATCTCTCTAATCTTCCAGAAAATGATCCAACTGCTATTTTCCATGGTTTCTTTTTTTGTTTTTCCTAAAGCAGACTTGTGTAATAAAAATTCTCCCTCTTGTCAACAAATCCTCTTAGCATCACATAATCATCTTTTCATGAAAAAAAGTAGCTAAGGGAACACTGCTAGCAATTTCAACATGCTCTAGGCCTCAAATTACTAGAGAAGCTTACAGCAATTCTGAACTAGAGGAAACTGGAAGTATGTAGACACTGGATCGTCAAATACATCTTTCAGATTTGCAGCGAATTTTCTGTGAGATGTCTACCTATCCATTGAGGTGTTATAATCATATATTTTTTTAAGGTGATAGCATAATATACTCTTCCTATTCAGTGCATTCATTTTGCCTAAGATTAAAGGCAATAGACTAAAGTCTCAAAAACATCTTCATATAAATAAGATTAATAGTCCATTATGTCTTTATTATTTAGACATAAACCAAATCAATGTAAATTAGCTCACTAAAAGAATTTTGACTTATTTCCTAAAAAATCTTTTCTAATTTGAATTCAAATTACTATCCTGCAGCCACTCAAACTCATTTAAACAAGATTTCATTAAATATCTTTGTGAGAACACCAAGTACTTCTGTGTATTCAAATATATATCACTTTTATCACCAATTTCACTGCCCAATTTTCTTTTTCTTCTCCTGAATTCTGAGTTCTCTAGTTCAGTTTTGTTTGTTGGATACTGTTCTGATATAAATATCAAACTGCTTTCCTTAGGCCCAATGTTCCCATGCTTTCTCTGTTCATGTGTCCTGAGTAATTTATTTCATGGTAACCTAGACCAAAAGAAATACCTAAGAGTTCCATTTGTTAAGTAGTTAAGTCTAAACAACCTAAGAAGCATTTATGTCCTATAATTTCTAGTAACTTGAAAAACTACATATAAATGAAGAGTAGTTCAAGAAATGTTCAAAAGATGTTGCTATAAAAAAATTAAAAAACAAAGCTGTTGCTGTCGAGTCAATTCCAACACATAGGAACCCTATAGGACAGAGCAGAATTGCCCCATAGGGTTTCCAAAGAGTGGCTGTTGGATTCGAACTGTCGACCTTTTCGTTAGCAGCTGTGCTCTTAACCACTGTGCCACCAGGGCTTCAGATGTTGCTATATTTCCCACAAAATTTTTTAAGCATTTGGCAGCACCCAGTGAGTTTGCTGCAGCACCTAGGATGACTCAGTGTACTTTGGGGATCTATGGTCTTAGGCACCATAATATTTTATTTAATTAGTCTGTAAACATCTCAAGGGCAGGGGCTGTTACCCATTCATGTTTGCATTCCCAGAGCCTTGCACATCATCTGGCATATAAAAAAAAAAATATAGTAGGTGTCAAATGATATTTGTTGAATGAATGAATGACCAAGGGGATTGATGTCGACTTAAGTAAAATGGTTACTAGCAGAAAGGGCACTTTGTAATATAGAGTGGCTCTACAGCACGGTGATTGAGAATATAGGCTTTATCACTGTTTAGTTGCATGACTGTGCTTCCCTCATTTATAAAATGGGGATCATAACGGTATCTCCTTCAGAGGACTGGCAAGAGAATTAAATGCAAAATATATATAATTCACTAAGTGTAGTGCAGAGTTCATAGTAAGTATTTGGTAAACATTATTTATATCTTTTGATATTTAATGATTTATATCACAGATAGGAAGACAGGAAACTTTGGGAATGGTGGGAAGAAGTAAGATAATATAACTTGAAAACATTTGGAAGACAATCACAGAAATAATTATTTTTTCAAAACAAGCTGTGGTTACAAACAGAGTAAGAAAGCACAGTTACTATTTGCTTGGAAAGCAATCGAGCAACAGGCTCTTTGTGGCCAGACTCAGAAAGCTACAGTATGACTGATATTTGCTGTCTGCCAAAAGTAAGACAAACTCAAATCCCTTCATTTCATGGCTTGAAATTGAAGAGCAAAAGCATCTAATTTCTAATCACATTCCTAATTACAGAAACACAGACTAGCACCCTTGTTGTATGAGGGGCTGCCAGTATTTCCATTATCGGTTCACATTTTCAGGGCTTATTACTAAAGCACACGTTTTAGGGAGATTGTTGGCATAGAGAATCTCAGCATGGAAGAGAACATGTTTTACAAAATTTGGCATCAACTTTTCAACTGCAAATACAAAGAGATACAAAGGCAACAATGAAAAGTCAAGAAAACCCAGGGTGCTAGGATTGGAAAGGGTGTTCAAGCTAATTTCAAATATAACATATAACTGAAAACCCTGCTCAGAGCACTTAAAGAGAAAATACATATTTGACTTTAAACAATTTCACCAAACATCCATAATAGGACAGTGGAAGCAATATGATCTACCCATCTGTCTCATTTGTAAGCACTGGCATAAATCTAATTTCAGTGTCTATGAGGGAAAACTTCTGCTTCAGCCTTACCCAGGGTGTTAAGAAAGGTAACTTTTATGGTTTTGAATCCTCTCTGCATGTTTTTTAAACAATTAGCCACAGGCACTATTATTTATTTGTAAACTTTCTGGCATACTCACTAAATGGCTAATGTACCTATTTTAGTCTCTTAAATATCTTTGGTTTTGGTTTTACTAACAACTGTTAGTTTTTAAACTGTCGTTAGTATAAGAGGTTGTTAGAATACGTAAGCCAACATGGACAGTACTTTTCTTTTATCAGTTGTTACTATAACCAAAATAATACTTATAAGAATTAAGTTTTAATGTAGAAAAGATTTTGTTAAAGAATGATATTGAGCCATTCAAGGTACTTTTGAGCTTATATTTGGTTGTGATCATCCAATAAAGTAGCTATACATCAAAATATCTGACTCAGAAAAAAAATGGAAAGATATCCCTCTTCCTTAGACCATAACAGTTTCATAAATTTTCCTGTGCTTCTTGATGCCTTCAGTGGGTCAACCCAAGGCTGAATTCTGAACTTGTTCATATAGTCCTCAGGGCAAAAAGAGCTGCTTTAACTCAGAGAAGCCTTTTCTTCTAGGTACTGCTGTGTTACAATAAATACAAATCTTATTTATGCCTGGGATACTTAATTAAGCAGAGTGAGTGAAAACACGTTAAAGCCCCAGTGGATGGGGATCAGGGAGAGTTGACAGAATTTAATACTTTGATACTTTACTCATACCTTTTGCCAAAGTACAGCACTGCTGAATTTATGAGAATCTTTATTCAACCTTCTCTCTAGGAAATACTGCAATTTACTAAAAGTGGACAAGCAATTTATGGAACAAATTTAAAAACGGGTAATGAAAGCACAGAATTATGGAGCCATACTGACCTCCGGAAATCATTTTGTATATACTCTTCAAGAAATGGCAGCACCTAAAGCATCCATGTTGAGTTACTATCTATTACATTCTTAAAAGGCATCCAGAAAGAGAAAAAATTTAAAACCTTTTCTGGATTTAATGCTGTCAAGAATTTCTTCTTCATGTCTAAACTAATTTCTTCCTTCTACAATTTAAAATGCTTCTTCTTCTTCTTTTAACCTCACTAAAGATGGAGAACAGCTAGTTACAATCCTTTTTAGAGGACAAGCCCACGTATTATACATCCCCTTCTTAAAGGCTCTACAATATACGCTAGGCCAAGATTTTAAAGTGCCTAAACATATAGTTATGCTAATTGATTCTTTTAAAAATGAATTGAAAAGAAGAAAACAGGTCTGTTTCCCACCCAGTTTATAAAAGGTCCTTGGAAAATCAACCCTGATTCTTGCACTATCTGAATTAGTAGTATTTTTTTTGTAATGCAGAACTACAGATACCTGTTTCATTTAACCTTGCAATGAACAGCAGGTCTTACTCTTACTTATTATGGAAGGAAAACTACTTTGTAGATACAAGACTAATCAATGATATTGAGATGACCTCTTTTGAACCCTGATCAACTCCATTATTTACATACAGCTTGTTTTTATTACTTCCAGAAATTAGGTTGATATGTCAAATGTATTGTCTGATATTCAAAAATCCTTTGCGGTAAAGAAGCATTTTTACTACCACACACTTTCTTACATTAGATTGTGTAATTTGTTTGATTTGTCTAAAAATGTCCAAGTGTTTTCCTATTCCTAACAAAACTTTCACTAAAAAGAGACTTGTACTGAGATTCTTATGTCTAAATATATGATTTATTTTCTTTCAGTGCTTTTTAAGGTACATAAGTAGCACAGAAATTAGTGCCTAACACACATAATTTTTTTTTAAAATGCTAAGTGCATTATTTCTATAAAGTATTCAAAATATTATGAGCAGGAAAAGAATATTTGGACCACATTTTGTCAATAAACTTAACCTTCTCAGTAGCTAAAATGGTTGATTAAAAACCTTCCCCTCAAGATTTACTTTTTTAAGGGCAGGAGCTGTGTGTCTTCTTCGTCTTTGTATTCCAAGGTCCTAGCAGAATGTCCGGTACCAGAAAAATGTTGACTAAATGAAATGAATTAAAAATTTCAAATGGTATTATTTTACTTATTTCTCTAATGTTGAAATTGAGACATTATGTTTACTATTTTTATTAAATTTAATGAGTACTAAAACCATATCACGGGTATATACAAGTATATGTAAGCATATAGAAATATAACTGCGTGTATAATAAAGTTCATTCTCTATACCAGCAATCAAGAATACCTAGACACCAAGAATAGAAACTAGGTATGTTTCCGTTCTGGGGAACTTCTAAAGAGTACTACACTAAAATCTCTGGAATCCACATTTCTAACCTCAGAGCTGCTGACACTATATGGGCTTTGCTAGTGGGAGACTTACTATTATCTACTTTTTGGCAGTTCCCAAACTCAGGTGATTTTGGCATCGGATTTAATACTCAAACAACATGTACTCTGGAGACCACCACAGAGCAGGATATATGGCTCCCTATTTCATTCTATGAGGGTAAATAAACACAACTCTTGGTACCAGAAATTGCAACTGCCAGTTTAATTCAGAATGGCTCTGAACAAATAGTCCCAGAACACCACTGTGATACACTGATTTGATATATAAACAGTCGGCCCACACTCAGGGCCTCGTGCTAAAAATGCATCTTGCTATTCCCAATTAAAAAGCACAAAATAAAATTACATTAAAGTGTTATCTTTCAGAAGTCTTCACTCTAGTACTAACTTCACTTGTAAAGTACCCTATATTCATATGTTTTGTTTTCTTGCTTCCTTAAGTATAATCTAAAACATCTGCATAAATCCCTTAGGAAAAAGCAGTGTTAAAATTAATGATCATTCTACATTTCCCATCTGATCCATTACACCTTTAACAAAACAGGGTCTCCTATAGACTTATAACATCAAGTACCGTGTTTTGTACCCTGTGGGCATTCCATAAATACTCTGAGACTGACATCTAGGTACAGGAGGGCAAATCAGGTACTCTTGAGTGGAAAATAGTTCCCCTGCAGTCACATGTAATTTACATTATGTCATTAAACAATTGACATAAGTGCTATATAAATTGTTTAAATTTACATCTGTGCTTGGGATTTAGCTTCTACAGAACATTTTCATTGTACTGTATATGATTTCAGTTCCATGTGCTCTAGATCCTTTTATAATTTCAGAGCTATAATTTGACTTAATAAAATAACAACTATGAATTGGCTAACACATTGATTTAGCAAATGTTAAGTGAGTGCCTCCTACATATTAGATATTTCTGTAATTTTAAAACATATATTTAAACTCCTAACATAGGTTCCAGATATGGTTAACAGTCAGGGAGAAAGAAAGGGATGAGGTAGAGGTCAAGATCCAGCGAGAGCGAGCATGCAGAAATGTCAGTTCCGGATGACCCAAACTTTGTTACTATCTTCACTGATTTAGACTTAAGAAAAGCAATCCAGATTCTTCTGCAATTTTGACTTGAGATTAAAAGAAGGTGAAACAGCTTTCTTCATACCCCAAAAGACACCTTTCTAAATGCTCTCAGTAATGGTGCTACTGCTTTTGTGACTGTTTCCTGCATTCCTTGACTCTTCCAATCTATTTTTGTTAACAGGAAGTGGAGGGAGAAAAACCTTCCCTATCAATGGCGGGCACAGCTGACAATTCAAAGTGAACCTCTAGCAGAAAAGCTTGGGGCAGAGTCATTTGTCTAACACTGTCTATCTCATCACCAGAAGATGCTCTTCTAGTCACTAGAAGGAAGGATATATCAGTCCCACTTCTCAGTCTCTCCTAAATGAAAAGGTACACAATTTCACTCTTTGAAGTTGACTAATAGCTTCTTCCCCAACTAAAGTGCAGCCAGACCTGTGGGCAAGCTGTTTCTGGGTCTGCTTTCTGATTCACAAAACCTCCTTTTCTCCTACGATAATAAAGATAATTTTCCTGGCCCTAGGGAAGTCTTGCCTGGAAAATGGCCCACAGCAGGGAACAGTCACCTGGATGAGGTAAATGCCCTATTACAGCGCACTAAGTTATTTATAAAATTACTGCTTTTAGATCTCTAATTGTTGGCTCTGTAGTTTGAAGAGTTAATGAACTTCGTACTGGAGAACAGTTTATTATAATATAAAATTTCCCCAACTCAGTGGAATAAAATTCTTCCTCACCTTCAGAACATGAACTCAAAGAGTTTATAGACTCAAGGAAAAAGATAATACACTAAGGATTCCTCATATGCAAGCAAAAAATGTACTTCATCCTTGTGCTAGATCTAAATCTTTTGCAGACGAGAGCACAGATTAATTTCCAAGTCTATATAGTCACTGTTGTTGTTGTTAGCTGCTGGAGAGTCAGCCCCCAACTCACTGTGACCCCATGCACAATGGAACAAAATGCTGCCTCGTCCTGTGCCATACCCTTGACTGGTTGCAGACTGGACTATTGTGGTCCATAGGGTTTTCATTGGCTGATTTTCAGAAGTAGGTCACCAGGCTTTTCTTCCTAGTGAGGAAGCTCCACTGAAACCTGTTCAGCATCATGACAACACATTCTCTACTGACAGGCAGGTGGTGGCTGTACCTGAGGTACACTGACCAGGAATCAAACCCGGGTCTCCCTCATGGAAGGTAAGAATTCTACCACTGAAGCACTAATGACTCTATATAATTACTAACATCTTCTAAAAATGTGTTCAGAAACCATACTAAAGCTTATTTCATTGAAATGTTGTTATGCATAATATAACCAGTGGAGCATTAAAAGTGTTTAAGGGATAAATTAATTTTTCTAGAAAAAAAATAGAATACTATAAAGAGTACCAATATGCTATTTCTAAGTGCAATTTCCTTGAGTTATGACTGAATTTTTAAAACTTCTATCAAGATTAATGTTCAGCCTTGTAAACACATCTGTCTTTTTTTTTTGGTCCTCTTCGAAGATTTACTCCATTATCAATAAAGCCCAGTGATAACAGAATATAAAGGCTGCCTACAAATGGAGGACCAATTGAATTTCCAAATCAAATCCAAGGTAGATGTTGAAAAAAATAGTCTCTGTAACACCTAGAGAAGGACTATCCCATTTTTTCATTGCTGTAGGGGAAAAATAAAGAAGCAAGGAAGTTTAGTACACTGCATGACTATAATACTTAGCAACAACTTCGGTTGATGGTTGCACATGATTAATGTAACTGATATCACTAAATTGTATATCTGAAAAATGTTGAATCTGCAAATGTTGTGTTATATATATTTATATTTTCAACAACAAAAAATAAAAGGAAATAGCCTAAAGGAATTTCCATCCATTTAAAGGAGAAATTAATTCAAAGTTATATTTTTCCCCATATATTTGAAAAAAATCAAGTATCAGTATTTCCAATGATTTGCCTTTGGTTAAGAAATTGAAGATTACTCATTTACTTTTTCTTAAATCTACTTCCACATGTTAAGGGGCATGTAGATTTCATTGGTTCATAAAGACTTGCCTGTAGACACAGTCACTCGAGACACGTCCCTAATGTTTATATCTCTTGTACCAAGAGTCTATTAATAATTATGTGCTAAGAAACAGCCATCCATCACTTTACCATCTAGAAAGTCAGTTTTCTTCTATTTAGGGACATACTTGCAACCTAATTTAGAATAAATAGCACTAAAAAAAAATCTGTTTTGAAATGAATTACTCCTTGCCCATCATAGCTATCAACCTTGCAGCCACACCACTAAAACTATGAGATCAACCACCTGTCCATGAGTGAAGGCACTCAGTCGAGCAATCCACAACTGGAGAGGATTAGCTTACAACTGCTGCCACTATCAGCAAAACAGCAAGAAGCAGACAGTTCATTTTACAGAAACTTAATGGAGTGTATGGCTCTGGCTGTTTAATACAAGTACTGTCAAGGCATCTAAGCAAAAAAGTCTCAGCTGTCACCGCTCACAAGCTGGGTAGAATTATTTGTCACAGTAGACTAAATAAGACACCATTAGAATGGCACACGGTGCTATTACCATACGTCTCCATATTATAGCCACAGACAACACGCTAATGGTTGCCACAGTCATATGACAACAGCATGTCCCCGAAAGACTTTTCATCATGTAATAGACATGAGAGTTTAACACGCCACCCTTCTCATTTTAAAGATTACAAGAGCAAACTAAGGTTTGATAATATTTGCATAAGTATGTATACATATTTACTAAACAGTATCTATATGTATATTACATTTACATAGAGAAAATGCATACACATCTACATACATTCAAATACATATTCATACACACATAACCTAAAAATGTCTGTGAGTCAACTTCTCTTTGGTTACCTTTTACAGTCCAAATTGAAAAGTCTTTGATTTTACTATTACGAAGAACCTATATACAAGTTACTGCTGAAGACCTGATAAACACAAAAAAACTTTATCATGAACAAATTATATATTCTTATGATTCTCTTTATTAGGACACCGAGGAATAAATGCATATATTATATGTATATATATATATATAGTTATGTATGCACATATAACTACATATACATATCTATACATACAGTTATATATGCTTTTTGTAATGTTCTTAAATCACTTATGATTTTTTAAAGCTGTTAAATCATATATGACTCAGTAATATTGCTTTGTAATGATCTTGAGCCACAGATGCATAAATTACTGACAATGTGAATTAGAAGCAGAAAATTTCTAAACTTAGACATAGAAGATAGAAGGATGTGGAAAACAATCTTTAAGTTGACCTTGCCCCTGCATTCTATGACAAAAGAGAACATTTAACATAATCTTTATAAACTAGCCTTGAAACATTAAGTCTAAACAACCTTTGTAATGTCTAACCTTGAAGAAAAGATGTGACATTCGGTTAATCTCTAATCATAGAAGACATAACATACCAGTCTTTGATGTCACACTGGCCTTTACCGTGTGACACCAAGGTGAGAAATTCACATATAAACCCTGAAATTCTGCTCACTCACTGAAAGACAGTAGAGGCAAAAGGGATCTCTTCCTCTAGTGTTTTACTCTTTCTGAAAACCAAGAGCTGGCTGAGACTTGGCCCACCTCCACCATCCTTGAACCCTAGCTTCATAGGACTTGCACCAAGTTCAAGCCATGGTTAAGCCTTCCTCATGAGACCACCTGTAAAAGCTAAAAGCCTGAAGTCTAAATAGGGACTCTAACCACTGAACTAACATTCTGATCTTAATTGTTAATTCTGATTCTCCAGTTCTAAAAGAACGTTTTGAGGTCTTATTTGCATGCCTTGCCATGACTACCTTGCAGTAAACTAAACAAGTTTATACCTGAGCATTTACTTATGTTTAAGATAAAAATCCTATAGGATTATATAGATACAGATATACATATATTTATCTTTGCCCAACTAACAAAAAATACATTAAAATACCATTTCAGAGAACTAATTGATGAATACCAAGATAGAGCTCTTTCTTTGGCTGAGCACAAATCCACCATTTTCACTTCATCTTAAAAATGAATTCTATAATTATAGTTTAGCATAGCCCTAATTATGCAGCCATTTCTATTGAAATGTTTTAGAGAAAATGAAAATAAAAGTCTCTAAATACTTAAAAATTGGTACAAAGAATAAAAAGAAAAAGCACTTAATTCTAGTTTCAGTAAATAAAATTTTACAACTAGATTTTTTTTAAAAAATAGAGGCTTGAAATTAATTTACAATTATATTTCCAACTAAGTTTCTTTTATTAGGGTTTTTGTTTTGAATAAATTTACAAATGGTTACTCAGAAAATTAGATAAGTAACTTTTGAAGGATAACATACAGACCATTATCTCCACTTTTATTCAAGCTTATTCACTCATTCAACATATTTATTGAACACTAAGTGCTACACGTTGAGCTTCTGGGGAATAAGATAGTAAGACACGGATTTTTTCTTCAATGAGCTTATAATATAGAGATGAGACCTGGACACAAGTAGCTATAACAGAAGAGACAAAGTAACAAGCTCACTAAGAAGATAACATATATCCCTAACGCAGTTCAAAGCCAGGAGAGATCAACTCTTTGACATAAGCAGGGAAAGAAAGGAGAATTCCCAACCACAGGGTTCAATGAGGAACTCCTATGAGGCTTAAAGCTAAAATAAGTGAATGAGTATCTCATAGCTCAAATTCACAGCAATAACAATTAGGAACTCAAATTTCTCTCACTGAATCCCTTTTATCTCATGTATCAGGAGTTAGAAAGGATAAAGTGCCTTTTAACTCTCACAGTCAAATAATTATTCTTTTCCAGACAATCCAGCATTAAATATATATATATATTTTATTTATTTATTTATATATATATATATATATATGACATATTATTTGACAATAATTGACTTACTAAAATTCTGGAGGTACAAACTCGAGGTTGAGGCGCAGAGTTCTAGATTTAGCAGGTATAGAAACTAGGATCAGTAAGTTGAAAATTACAGAAGGGAAAGGACAAGCACGGGGCCTGATCAAAAGAAAAAAATGTATCATTTCAAGTTTCTCTACGGCAACCAAAACTCAGAGAAAGACAGGAGATGATTCCATAATCTGCCATTTCAGTTTTATATTTTATACTACCTAGACCAAGTTTTTACTAAGGAAAAAAAAGGACGGGGGGCTGTAATAAAATCTTCGTAATGTGTGGGGAAAAACCCCACAAAAGCAAAATCAGTAATACTCAGTTATTCAAATACATTTGCTTTATATATCATAAACATAAAACTAGAACTTGATAACTATATTCTAATTGTACAAAAATAAACAAGAATTGTATAATGTACAAGGATATTAGCATTTTTAGGTTTTTAAAATTATAAGTCCAATAAAAATAATGAAACATAATTTTACCATTTATGTGCAAGTTCAAACAGAGAGAAAATCCAATCTCGTCTAAAATGATCCCTAAAGAAAACAAATTTAAAATAGTTACCACATGGTAATTTTCCAATAAATAGATCCCAGTTGACTGATTTAACTGTGGACCTTTTTCAATAGTTGCCTTATAACTGTCAAAATCTAAAACAGAACAATGCACGTTAATACAAGAAATCTGGCTAGACAGCTAAGTAAAAAAGGGTCTGGTTTTTGTATTTTTTATATGACTTATTTTTACTACACATATAATAGATCTGTAACTGTTTAAATATGACTTTCTCACTGCAGTTTGAAAAAATATATTTTTTAAGAATAGCTTGATTAAAAGTATAATCTCAGGACAAGATAATTATGTAAAATCAATTAGAGTCTGAAAGCCCACAGTACCCTATTTCTAACTTTGTTCTTGTTGTTTTTAGGTGCCCTAGAGTTGGTTATGACTCACAGTGACCCAACGTACAACAGAACAAAACACCTCCTCATCCTGCACTATCCTCACACTCATTGCTGTTTGAGCCCATCGTTGCAGCCACTGTGTCAATTTATCTCATTGAGGATCTCCCTCTTTTTCACTGACCATCTACTTTCCCAATCATGATATCCTTCTCCAGGACTAGTCCCTCCTAAAACATGTCCACAGTATGTGAGACTAAGTCTCATCCTCGCTTCCAACACAGATTTGTTCGTTCTTCTGGCAGTCCGTGGTATATTCAATATTCTTTGCCAACACCATAATTCAAAGGCATCCATTCTTCTTCCATCTTCCTTACTCATTGTCCAGCTTCCGCATGCATATGACACAATTAAAAATACCATGGCATGGATCAGGCACATCTTAGACTTCAAAGTGACATCTTTGCTTTTGAACACTTTAAGGAGATCTTTTGCAACAGATTTGCCCAATGCAATGCATTCTTGACTGTTAGTTCCATGAGCACCGATTGTGGATCCAAGTAAAATGAAATCCTTGACAACTTCAATCTTTTCTCCGTTTATCATGATGTTGCTTATTGACCCAGTTATGAGGATTTTTGTTTTCTTTATGTTAAAGTATAGTCCTTGAACTTCATCAGTAAGTGCTTCAAGTCCTCTTCACTTTCAGCGAGCTATGTTGTATCATCTGCATATTGCATGTTGTTAACGAGTGTTCCTCCAATCCTGATGCTGCCTTCTTTTTCGCATACACCAGCTTCCGGATTATTTGCTCAGCATACAAATTGAATAAGTATGGTGAAAAAAATACAACCCTGATGCAACACTTTTCCTGATTTTAAACCATGCAGTATCCCCTTCTTCTGTCTGAACAAGTGTCTCTTAGTCTATGCACAATTTTCTCATGAACACAATTAAGTGTTCTGGAAATCTCATTCTTTACAATGTTATCCATAATTTGTTATGATCCACACAGTGGAATGCCTTTGCATAGTCTGCAAAATACAGGAAAACATCTTTCTCGTATTCTCTGCTTTCACTCGAATCTCTCTGATATAAGCAATGATATCCCTAGTTCCATGTCCTCTTCTAAATCTGGCTTGAATCTCTGGCAGTCAGTGTACTACTGCAGCCATCTTAAAATTATCTTTAATATAATTTTACTTGTATGTAATATTATTGATATTGTTCAATAATTTCCACACTCTGGGGGATCCCATTTCTTTGGAATGGGCACAAATATGGATCTCTTCCAGTCATTTGGCCAGGTAGCTATCTTCCAAATATCTCAGCATAGACAAATGACTGCTTCCAGTGTTGCATCCATTTGTTTCAACAACAATTCATCTCAACTGGTATACTGTCAATTCCTGGAGACTTGTTTTTTGCCAGTGCCTTCAGTGCAGCTTGGACTTCTTCCTTCAATACCATCACTTCTTGATCTTATGCTACCCCCTGAAATTGTTGAATGTCAACCAATCCTTCTCAGTACAGTAGCTCTGTATTCCTTGCATCTTCTTTTGAGGCTTCAATATTTTTTCCATAGAAACCTTCAATATTGCAACAGGAGGCTTGCATTACTTCTTCAGTTCCTTCAGCTTGAGAAATGCTGAGCATGTTCTTCCCTTTTGGTTTTCTAATTCCCGGTCTTTACGCATTTCATTATAATGCTTTGTCTTCTCGAGCTGCCCTTTGAACTCTTCTGTTCAGCTCTTTTACTTCATTATTTCTTCCTTTTGTTTTAGCTTCTTGATGTTCAACAACTTTCAGAGTTTCTTCTTACATCCATTTTGGCCTTTTCTTTCTTTCCTGTCTTTTAAATGACCTTTTGCTTTCCTCATGTATGATGTCCTTGATGTCATCCCATAACTCATCTGGTCTTTGGTCATCAGTGTTCAATGCATCAAATATATTCTTAGCATAGTCTCTAAATTTAGGGGGGATATACTCAAGGTATATCAAGATCTTTGGATCTCGTGGACTTGTTTTAATTTTCTTCAGCTTTAACTTTAACTTGCATATGAGCAATGGGTGGTCTGTTCCTCAGTTGACCCCTGGCCTTGTTCTGACTGATGATATTGAGCTTCTCCATTGTCTCTTCCCACAGATACAGTTGATTGATTCCTATGTATTCCATCCAGCGAGGTCCACATGCATATTTGCTGTTTATGTTGTTGAAAAAAGGTATTTGCAATGAATGAGTCGTTGGCTTCACAAAATCCTATCATGCAATATCTGGCATTGTTTCTCTAACCAAGGTCATTTGTCCTTCTTCTTCATCGCCAACTTTGGCATTTCAACCACCAATAGTTATCAATGCATCTTAATTGCATGTTTGATCAATTTTAGACTGCAGAAGCTGGTAAAAACCTTCAATTTCTTCATCTTTTGCCTTAGTGGTAAGTATGTAAATTTGAACAATAGTTGTATTAACTTGTCTTTCTTGTAGGCATATGAATGTAATCACTGACAGCATTGTATTTCACGATAGACCTTGAAATGTTCTTTTGATGATGAATGTGACACCATTCCTCTTCAATTTGTCATTTCCAGCATAGTAGACATATGATTGTCCAATTCAAGATGGCCAATACCAGTCCATTTCAGATCATTAATGCCTAGGATATTGATCTTCAAGTATTCCATTTCATTTTAGACAACTTCCAATTTTCCTTTATTCATACTTCCTATAGTCCATTTTCCAATTTTTAATGTATATTTGCAGCTATTTCTTCTCATTTTGAGTTGTGTTACATCAACAAATGAAGGGCCCGAAAATTTTACACAATTCACATCATTAAGGTTGACTCTACTCTTAGGCAGCAACTCTTGCCCAGTCATATTCTGAGTGCCTTTCAACCTGAGGGGCTTGTCTTCCAGCACTGTATCACTCAATGTTCCACTGCTATCTGTGAGGTTTTCCCGGGCAATTTTTTCAGAAGTAGATCACCAGGTCCTTCTACCCATTCTGTCTTAGTCTGGAAGCTCCAATTAAACCTGTCCACCATGGGTAACTTTGCTGGTATTTGAAATACCAGTGGGTTAGCTTCCAGCATCACAGCAACGTGTAAGCCACCATAGTACGATAAAATGACAGACAAGTGGTGATATTTTTACTAGAATCAATACATAATGTTAAAAACAACATAGAAATGGGCATATATATTGAATATTCTTTTTGAGAAAAAAACATTGTCTTGTCAAAAGTATGAGCACAATTTCAGATAATTATTGAATGACAAATTATTCAGCTCTTCAGTATGGTATAGTAGGGGGATTCAGGTCTTCTCTTTTCTTCTATCATTGGTGACCTGAGGAATAATAATTACACAGCTTATGGGTGAGCAAAATTAACAGGTCTTTATATCTACTATGTTATATAGGGTCACTATGAGTCGGAATCAACTTGATAGCAGTGGGTTTGGTTTTCATTTTTTATACCCCAAGAAAGTTTCAAATTCTTAAAAAAAAAAAATGTGATCAAAAGGTTACTCTTTTGGTCCTGACAGTGAGACTGTGTATTACTCAGAAACCTAGGCATGCAGGACTGAATGTGTAGAAAAGAGTCCTGAGCTGGCAGTCAACTTACCATCTGATCTTGAGCCTTTACTCTTTTGTATGTCAGGGTCCTCCTTTCTTTCCACCTTTATAATTCTGATTTAATTTCTATATCACATAATCTCTCAATGTGATCCAGTGGTATGTATGCCCTATAATGTATGTATGATGGATCTTACATAGCACAAATTCTCAAAGCACGTGTATATCATTTCTCCCATTTGTATAGTATCTAGAGAAAACTAAGCCCCAGAATAATTTCTATGGGGTTAGACCCTATTTATAAAAAAAAAAAAAAAAATTTATCCTACTTATGGAGCCCTGGTAGCACAGTGATTCAGAACTCGGCTGCTAACCAAAAGACGAGTAGTTCAGATCCACCAGCCGCTCCTTGGAAACCCCGTGGAGCAGTTCTACTCTGTCCTATAAGGTCGCTATGAGTTGGAATCAACTTGACGGCAATGAGTATGTTTTTCCTGATTTTATCCTATTTATAGGAGTCCTGGTAGAACAGTGGCTAAGAGCTCGGCTGCTAACCAAAAGGTTAGCTGTTCGAACCCATGTGCCTCTCTGAGGGAGACAGATGTGGCAGTCTGCTTCTGTAAAGATTACAGCCTTTGAAACCCTATGGAGTTGTTCTACTCTGTCTTATAGGGTTGCTATGAGTCGGAATCAACTTGAAAGCAATGGGTTATCCTATTTATATGGCATTTCGATTCTATATGTGGAAATTTTAAAATAAAATCCACTCTTTCCTATATGTATAGAATATTCTGATGTTGGTTGGGCTTCTGAACTGAGAAGAAAAATGGTAAGAACACATCAAGGACCATATTTTTAACCATTACATAATTCAATTACATAGAAATTACGTAAATTGCTGAAAAATGAAGTAGGAGTAGGAGAGTTGTAAGAGATGAGTGTGGAGAGGTGGACCATAGGCCATACCCTAGTTCACAGTGAAAGAAAAAGCATGGACTGACGAGTTTTAAATCAAGGAAGGATAAGCTCAGATTTGCATTTTAAATAGTTTACTCTGTTGCAGTGTGGAGATGGAAATGAACAAGGAAAAAACTGTATATATAACGGCTCATTAAAAGGTGTGCAGAAATAGTTAAAAATGAACAAGGAAAAAACTGTATATATAACGGCTCATTAAAAGGTGTGCAGAAATAGTTAAAAATGAACAAGGAAAAAACTGTATATATAACGGCTCATTAAAAGGTGTGCAGAAATAGTTAACACAACAGACCTGAGACTACTATACTTAGAAAGGCTTACTTGCAGATTGGCCCTTGGCTTGCATTTAGGAATTTGATTTCAGGAGGGTTCCCTGAATAGGAATAGTAAGAATGGCTTGCTGTGCTTAAACTATCAGTGCAAACAATACAGTTTATGCTGAACACTTGTTTTTCTACTGGAAGATCAGAATTTTGGTATGTGCGGGACAGAAGGTGCCTATGCTATCAGCCCCAATAATAAGCCTGGGCACTGAGTCTCCAATAAGCTTTCCTGGCTGACAATATTTTACCTGTGTTGTTCCAAATCATTGCTGGAGAAATCAATCACATCCTGTGTAACTTCACTGTGACAGAACTCCTGAAATCTCATGCTTGGTTTCCTCCAAACTTTGTCGCATATGTCTTCCCGTTTGCTGATTTTGTTTGGTATCCTCTCACTATAATAAATCGAGGCAGTGAGTACAACTACATGCTGAGTCCTGCAAATTCTCCTGGTGAATCATCAAACCTGGGCATGGTCTAAAGGACCTCTGACAGAGAAGGCTTCATCTTCTCAGACATGAAAAAAACTCCAAACTCGTGCAAAGGTTGGCACAAAAGGGATGAGATGCAGATATATGTGGTGTTAAAAGCAAGGACATCTGAGTCAGTCAGACTTGGGTTCAGATCTCAACTACAGAACCAACAAGCCATAAGCAAGGCTTTATATAATGGAATATTTCAGAAGAACTGTCTAGCACGCAGTTGGATATTCTATTCTAAACTGGTCACATGGTCTGTAGGAGGAGCATTTTTGGAGGCATATGAAACCAAGAAAAGAGGTGAGTTCTCCTAAGTAGAATGTGTGTAGTCAGAGGAGTGCATCCAGGTCTAAATCACACACCAAACCAACAGTTAGGGCAGAAAGTGAAAGAGGATCCTAAGTTACAGTGATGATTCTCTAGGAGTGGTTCCTAGACCAGCAGGATCAGCATCACCTAAAAACTTGTTAGAAATACAAATTTTCACTTCCTACCCAAAACCTATGGAAATTCTGGGGCCTACCAATCTGTGTTTTAACAAACCCACCAGGTGGTTACAGGCTAACCACCCAGTCAGTGTGTAAAAATAAAGTAATTTAGTATCTGCATATGCAGTGAGAAAGCTGAAGAGAGCCAGACCAATAATGTGCATGAAAGTGTTGTGAGAGAAGACAGTCAAGGATGTATGTGCTAGCAGCGTAAATGGCAGAGGTACAGTGAGATAAAGACTTGGATGGGTTTACTGCACTTGGCAGTTTGGCTGTAACAAAACAGTTTCACAAAAGTAGTAAGAACAGAAGTCAAATGCAAGAGGGTTAAGGAAAAAGAATGGAAGGTGAGGAAATGACATAGAGATCCAACTACTCTTTCTAGAATTTTACAGGAACAGGATGGGATAGTAATCTGAGACAGTCATGGCAGGTTTTACTGTTGATATTGTTGTTTTCGCTATCTTTTTTTTTTTTTTAAGGTGCAAGAGACTTGACTATGTGATAGGCCAAAGAAACAGAAAAAAGAAACAATACATTGGGGGGAAAAAGAAAGGATAGCCAATACAGCAAAGTAAACCAAAAACCAAACCCACTGCAATCGAGTCGATTCCAACTCATAGTGACTCTACAGGACAGAGTACAACTGCCCCAGAGGGCTTCCAAGGCTATAAATCTTCACAGAAGCAGATTGCCACATCTTTCTTCCACAGGAGCAGCTGGTGAGTTTTAACCACTGACCTTTTGGTTAGCAGCTGAGCACTTAACCAACCACTGCATCACCTGGACTCCTTATAGAGCAAAGTACAGAACAAAAAGAGAGAGAGAGTATGCTGCATGAGATGGACAGAGGATTGATAGCAAGTGCTGGGGAGTAGAGCTGAAAGTGTAAACCACCCAATGGCTGTATGGTCTTTTTTTCCCAAGTGGCATGATTTTCCTTTCATGTTGATCATTGGCAGAGAGAGTGAATTGTAATAATCCATTATGCATCCCTGTTATTTGACATAGTAGAAGCTCAGTAAATGTTTCATAAAAGAATAAATGGAGAAATTATGTAAAAGCTCACTCCATTTCACCAGAAACTGGTCCTACTGATGAAAGAGAAGGAGGGAGAGAGAGGCAGAAAGGGGAGAGAGAGAGAAAGGCATAAAAGAGGGAAAGAGGGAGAAAGAGAAAACTGTTGAATGTGAGGTGTGTGCTGGGGTGGTCCCTACCAGTTCACAGGAGCTGAATATATGCATCTCCTCTTAACTCCACATTCATTGATTAAATTCTGGCATCTTGAAATTGCCAATAATGGCAATGTACTTACACAACAGATATAGGCAAACACAGTGTTTTGCTTTTCTGGAGAGTCAGTGTTAAATATCACCAACATACCACAGGAAAAGTGCTAAGAGTTGGCAGAGTAACGAAGCAAGAAACTAGAAACTTCAGGTTTCCTCACTCTGAACTCCATCAGTAAAACTGTAAGGGGGAAAAAATTCTGACATCTGGGCTAGGTACCTCTTAACTAGGACTCTGAAAATTAAGTAATTTACATAGCTGGTAAGTGGCATAGGCATTTAAACTTACTTATCAGACTCTAAAACTTATTTCTATATTTCCCATGCTTTTCATTAAAATCGCTTGGACCTCTGGTTAAAACATATATCCCCCATTCCAGGCCTACTAAGTCAGTCTTCAGGGCAAGGACCTAGAAATCTATATGACCTACATGGCTCTTGTTAGCAGGCGAATCTGGAAAATAGCGCACTATATCACATCGTCTCTGCAAGCCCCTTTTGGTTTATTAGTCTAGTTCACTAACATAAGACTCAGAGCCATAGCCCACTTCAGGAATAAATACTGGGCACTGGGTAGGAGTATATTTTGTAGCTCTCAGTAACAACAGATGCATAGAGATTTGTGGAGCCTACAAAAGTCAGAGAGAAGTTGCCTTGACTTGGGATTATTCTCAGCATGGTCCTTTGGTCAGAGGTGATCGGGCCTTGGGAAACCAGCCTACAATAGCTATGAAATAATTTCCATTTTATAGTTGAGGACAGAAAGGCTTAGGAGGGGTTAAGAAACTTGCCTAGAGGCACATAACAGGTAAGCGAGGAAGGCAGAATTTAAACATTCTGGTTCCATGTTCGGATCATTTCTATAGGTTGCCTTTACATTCTTTGATGGGTTAAAGTTTTAGAAAACAAATTTCAAGATTGGCAATGACTGTGTCAAAGCATCATCCATAGAAAGCAAAACCTGGGTAAGGACTCTCCCTCCCCTCTAAGCTACACTTTAAGGCAGCTGACTAATTAAAAGAAGAAAAATTCTCACTCAATCTTAGTTATTTACAACCTAAAACAAGTAGTCCTTTAAATTTAGACATCCATATTCTGGAACCACGTAAGTATCACAGAAAATAAAGAAATGAGTAAGCTACTTTATAAACCACAATAACAAAAAGGACCATGTAATATACTAAAGCTTGCAGAACTCTGCCAGCATCTGGTAGCAATGTCATTAAGCATCAGTGTTAGCCTCATTTATTGCTCACCCATCATTACTCTTCAAGAAGTGGAGATCTGCCCTCCATCATGCCAGCAACAAAGGTTTCGGGTGAAGAGGAAGCATTAATACATGGGCATAAAAGACAAGCCATACATAAGGATTACCAATTCATGAATTTGATCAGTATAATTAAACAATGCCCTATGGATATAGTCTGTGGTCCATTTAATTTATATCTTTAAGAAGTCAGCATTACCTACAATACAGAAATCAGCTTTCCCACTTTTTTCAGGAAAGCAATGTAGCCACACTGATTAAGAGTGGGCCAAACTGTCTAAGATTGAATTCCAGCTCTGTGAGACCTGGGGCAAATATATGGGGGAAAAAAAAACAAAAAAACACATCCTTGTGCCTCAATTTCCCCATCTGCAAAATAAGGACAATAATAGCAGTACCTTCCTCAAAAGTCAAGATGGGATTAGTTAAAACTCATAAAACACTTAGAACAGCATCTGCCATGTACTAACCAGATAAAAAAAAGTTTGCTAAAAATTACTCTGTTACTCTTTCAAACCAGCTCTGTCCTTGAACCTAATTATATCATAAATGGATGAGAGAGTTCATACTGATAATAAGAGTAATTTCTTTAGCAATTTACAGTTAAAAGAATTCATTAAGAGGGTTAATATGGGAAGAAGCTCTCTGGAATACAGGAAGTTATCTTCCAAAATCTAAAGAATATAACTATTCATATTGTTCTACAGAAAAGTTTAAAAACAAGTGAAATCAGCTTTGATTACATTGAGTTTGAGCATTCTATAGCCTGCTCACTCATCCTATCACTTTGATGGATAGAGCTATGGGAAGTTACAGCTAGGCAAGCTGGAAAATCTCTCCCTCCCTCTCTCTTTCTGTGTCCCACATACATACACACTCACACACCAAATACAGTCACAATTAAGCATATTAAATTCAAGCCTAATGCTAAGCAATTTATTCTTGCAAGAAACAAATTAGGTCATAAAAGATCCTGCAGTGAGATTTTTGGCTTAGCTCTCAGAGCCAATGAAAACTGTTGTTTTAGGCGAATTGCCATTCAGATAAATAATGTAAATACGAGAATGTAATAGAAGAAATGCCCTGTTAGTGAGGAGTCAGATTGGTCAACTTTTCAGTTCTAAAATGATTTCTTCGCATATGGTAGTTTCAAAGGTTCTCTTTAGATGGGATCAAGTAAATGTATTCACTTTAAATATCTGATTAATCACCTAAAGATATAAAAGCCTCCAATAGAAGATTCCTTGATACCAGAATTATGTAGATCATTCCTGAGCACAGGTCCCTATCTTTGCCCAACTACTGATTCTAATTCCTAATTGCTTTGTCAGGTATTGTTCCCTCAGGATGGATTAAAAATGTAGCCTACTATGCCATCTTTAAAAAAGAAATGCTCTATTCCAAGATTAAAACTCCAACAGTCTATAAGACAGCTTATAAAACTCTAGGCTAGCTTTCTTCACAATGAATTGCTGGATAACATCCTTCAGTGTAAGCAACCTACATAATAAGGATTTGGGATGACTCACTATTAAACCCAATTTGTGCTGAAATCTCAACTTTTAAAAAATAACTCACACAGGTATGACTCTTAAGAGTATTATTAAAGCAACAGCAAAATGTTTAAAAATTATTTCAGCTGAGAGAATAAAAATCTTGACAGTTGTTGAAAAGTACACAGACTTATGTCTGATGGGGTATTATGGCCAATAAAAGCAAAAAATAAAAAACAACAAACTAAGCAAACAAATACACTCAGGCACAAACTAAAGAGAAGCATTCTTTGAGAATATCTGTATATAGTGTGGAGCCCTGGTGGTGCAGCGATTAAGCATTCAGTGGCTAACCAAAAGGCTGGCAGTTGGAATCCACCAGCCACTCCTCAGAAACCCAATGGGGCAGTTCTACTCTGTCCTATAGGCTCGCTTTGAGTCAAAATCGACTCAGTGGCACTGGGTTTGGCTTTGGTATATTGCATGCTAACTTTTCACCCTGATATGAGAATCTGAAACTCCTAATTACCCAAAGATTGAAGTTCTGAGAGAAAAAAAAAAATGTATTTTATTACAGTAAGTCTCAAGAGAGGAACCAAACTTCTTGGAATGATCTTTCAGAGTGCAAAGTGAACTTTGCACTTCTGTCTTGGCCCATTTAACTCATCCAAGCATCAGGTCCCCTCGTAAGAAAAATGATGGAAGTTTTCAAATCCATGCTCCATCCATCAGGTGTGCTACCAACTTCAAATGACAAGTTTCCCTTCAACTGAGTCAACAGAGACATTCTCTGCACTCGTCATATGGTGGCAGTTATACTGAGTACTCAGACTGACACTCTACTGTAGAACCATGAGCTGGAAAATCTTTTTGTATTCTGCTGTGATTTTATCTGTCATGGATGGTTCTTTCCATTTGTCCAACCAATTCTAACACAATTCCCTATTCGCCTTTCTCCCTCTTAGGGATCTACGAAACATATACAAAAGGCTAGGTAGAAAAGAGTATAACTTGAGGCCTTATTCTCAGAAAGCCACTGGAAGGGGAATGAAGCCTTGCCCATTTCAAACTATACAGCAAAAATTATTACTGTGTATCCTTCAGTTCATCTATCCCCAGAGAATCAGCCAAGGTTCTTAGGCTATCGACCTCCTTCACAGCCTTCAGATAATGAATAGTGTCTGTTGAATCTGGGGGTCCCCTCTTGAAGAGATGTTAGTTCTGCTCTCTCCTCAGTCACAGCTGCTGTTGCTGTGGTTGTATTATTAGGAAGGGGAAATCTGTTCACCTCTCTGGATTCGGTACCAGCAGCAACTGTGGAGAGAGGAAACATGTGATACTAATGGAAACCTGTTTTTAAATTTTATCCTTGCATTTCACTGAAATAGCTATAGCTAGCATCTAATGAATATCTACTCTCTATCAAATACTATGCTAAATGTTTCCATGAATTATCTCAACTAATCCTCACCAGTCAACCAACAAGCAGAAAAGAATGAAAGAACTATGAGGTAAGTACTGTTACTGTATCCACACTAATGATGAAGACATTGAGGCTTAGAGAGATGGTGGGGTTGAAGTTTGAATCCAGAAAATCATTGTTATACTGCTAAAAGGAATATAGTCACTGCTTTATTCACTTATGTATTTGTGTGCATCATTTTGCTTTTTCAATATCCAATAAAGCACAACTCCTTTTTCATCTGTTCAATTTTACAAAAAGTGATCAGCACGGTAACAAAAATCTTCAGAAGCATTTTGATTTGTTGACTTCTTTTCATTGACTCTATCTAGCTTTCTACTACCACAGCTTGGTTTGAAATGCCCAAGTTATCTTTCTGAAAGTATTTGTGGCTTAGTTGGCTACATTTGCTCAAAATCTTTGTCTTTTATTCTATTTCAGTGTTGATGCAATCATGAATTGGCATAATCTCCCTGAATGGTAATTTGGCAGCAAATACCAAAAGTCCTTGAAATCTATATACTCTTTGACCCAGACATTTCTAGAAATTTATCATGGGTGTGTGCACATAATTAGCTGCCAGGATATCCATTGCGGTCTTATTTATAAGAGTAAAAAACTTGAAAACATTCTTACTGTCTACCATTAGGGAGTTGGTTAAATGAATACAGTACAATACATACAATAAAATACCATCTTAAAAGAAGTTAATTTAGACTCACAGTGCCTGGCACACATAGGCACTAAATAAATAATTGCTTAATCCACAGGTGAATAAATATTCATCAAAATTTGCAGTAATTTTTTAAGGTGCTAGAAGTGGCTTTACCCATTTTTGTAAATTGTGTTTTTGTTTACATATATATAATATGGAGAGCTTGTTATATACAAGGCACTGCTCTAAGCATGTTACATGTATTAACACACAATCCTCATAACAATCACATAAGGAATATGGTATTATTATCTTCATTCTGTAGATGAGCAAACAGAGATGCAGGGAGGGAAAGTAACTTGCCCAAAGTCATACTACTAGTCTACAGCCTATATAGAAAAGTCTGGAAGGCTATTCACCATGGGAATAATGGCAATAGTGGTTATTTCTGGTTGTTGAATAATTATCATTTTCATTAGTTTACCAAAATTTTCTCAGTTTTCTACAATGAATGTGAATTATCATATAATTTTTTTTTAAATGAAAAACGTTGGCTGCCTTTTGACTGCAGAATGAGCTAAAGACAAGAATGTTGTGGGTCTTATGACTGATAACTACGAACAGACCCAGGGTAGGGACTCTGATACGCCACCTCTACATCTTTAGACGTCTTCAAATTGACAATGAATCCGGGCAGTGATTCCTTCTGAACCTTGACACCTCACAGGGTAGAAGAATAATATTGTTCTAATCCATCAACATTGTTCTTTTGCTCTTGCCCATTTGAAGTCATGTTACTGATGTCTATTTTCTCCTTTAAGGTTAGCACACAGTTTTTATGCTCTGCCCTTTGCCTTTCACTAGCAGAAGATTGAAATCGATATTTTAGGTTTTTATGATATAGTGAGCTCAGCTGCTACTCCTGCAAAATAGCCTAATGCAGCAGTTCTCAGCCCTGGCTACTGATTTTTTTTTTTTTTTTTTAACTCCACAAGTGATTCTAATCCACAGCCTAGGCTGAGAGTTTCTGCAGCACATGTATTATGGCATAGCTTGTCACCCTACTTATGGGACTTCAAGGGTCAGAGTCACAGTGTCAGTAACTGAAACTAACAAGGCATTATAGAATATGTATTATTATGCATTTGTATGCATAAATCTGTTGCCTTTGAGTAGATTCCAACTCACAGGAAACCCTGGTAGTGTAGTGGTTAAGTGCTACAGCTGCTAACTAAAAGGTTGGCAGTTCAAATCCACCAGGCACTCCTTGGAAACTCTATGGGGCAATATGCCGCTCAAAGGCACAGGTTTGGTTTGGATTTTCAGAGACCCAGTGGGACAGAGTACAACTGTCCCATAGGGTTTTCAAGGCTGTAATCTTCACAGAAGCAGACTGGCACATCTTTCACCACTGACTTTTGGGATTAGCAGCAGAGCCCTTTAGTTACTGCACCCAAACAACAACAAAAAAAGCCAAACAAACGGTACTGTTGAGTTGATTCCGACTCATGTCAACCCTATAGGACAGAATAGAACTGCCCCGTAGGGTTTCCAAGGACTGGCAGGTGAATTCAAACTTTGGACCTTTTGGTTAGCAGCTGAGCTCTTAACCATTGAGCCACCTGGGCTCCATTGCACCCCAGGGCTCCTTTTATTGCATGTATACAATTAGTAAAACAAGCTTTCCAGTTTCATTTAGAATGAGAATGGGTTACTGAATATAAGCAATATATCTGATTGAGATATTAGATTTATAAAAGAGTATGAGAGTAAGCATGTGCATAAAACTAAAAAAAACAAGAAAAAGAGCTTCTGAAGAAAAGTAAAGTAATCATAGTCTCGTGATCAAACTGAAATTGTGTTCTACGTGAAATCATGTTGGCTTGATAAATAACAGAACACCAATCTGCACACAATAGTATCCAGAATTTGGTGAAAATTCACAAAGGGAAGATCAACAAAACACATAGCAGCAAACAATGACAAACACTTGAAATGGTACAGAATAAAAACGAAGCCATTCTCCAGGATAATTAGCTTTCCTGCTATGTGCAGGCCTGCACTTAAAGTTGGGCTAGGGCACTTGAACATCCTTCGTTGAACCACTTAAGATAAAAATAAAAACACATCTTAAGTACAAACAACAACATTTAAAAATAATTTGCTGTGAGCAGGCTTGTAGGAAGCTGAAATATATACCAAATGTTTCTTCAACCTAGTCCCAGTAATCACATACCTTTGTGTGTGCGGGTGCTTATGTGTGTGCACGTGTATTTGTTTTTGTTACATTTTTTTTTTCTGATTGCCTTCTTAAACATTGTCCTGTAGGGTTGCTATGAGTCGGAATCGACTCGACGGCACTGGGTTTGGTTTTGGTTTTTTCTCATATTCTTTTTTTGCATTTGTAAGAGTGATTTTCCAACCTTTTCATCAGCTGTTCTTTATCAGTCTTTTTCTGGTTGCTGTTGTTTTCCAACCCTTCTAAAAGAGGAAATCTTACCAATCTAATGGTTCTTTTGGGGTGACCTCATTCAATCCCATGGTTTTAAATATCATCTTCATGCAGAGGACTCCTAAGCCTACGCTACTAGCCCTGGCCTCACCCAGAGACCCCAAAGTCAAACATGAAACAGAGTGTATGATATCTCTATTTGTATATCTAATAGTCTTCTCAACTTATACTTAGGATTCTCTCCCACCACCACCCAGTTGTCTTCTCAGCAAGGGGCACCCATTTATTCCAGATAAAAACTTAGATGCTATGTTTGATTTTTCATTTTCCCTCATACCATAAATTTAATCTATCACTGAATCCAGAATCCAACCACTTTTCTCTCTCCCTGCACTATTTCTGCCACGACCTCTTGACTTCCATTCCCCCTTCTTATAATACGTTCTCCAAACACCATCTAGAGAAATCTTTTTAAAATGTAAATCAGAGCACATCACTTGCCTGTTTAAAGCCCGCCTCAGGTTGAACCTTGACATCTCACAGGGTAGAAATCTAAATTCGTAAGTCTAGTTAAGGCTCTAATGATCTTGCTCTTCCTGCTCCTCAACCTCACCTTACTTTATTCTCCCTCATGCACTACAGTCCACCCATCCTCAACCTCACCTTACTTTATTCTCCCTCATGCACTACAGTCTACCCATAGAGACTTTCTTTTCCAAGAACATAACATATTCATTTCCAGTTTTGAGTCTCTACACCCTTCTCCCCGGATCTTTGCATGCTGTTGGTAGATAGGGTACCTATCCCTAATGTCTATTTTCAGGTAGAGTGATTTCTACTTCTGTGACACTTTTTGCCTCACTCTCATGTTTTCTCTCTTCTGATAAATTTCAGAATAGCTGGACATGCTCTGCTTTGCTCTGCCTTTCTTCCTCTGGAGGGTGTTACAGCCCACACTGCACACAGGCTTTATGCGTGTAAGGCCTTCCCGCCTAAAGACATTGTCAGAGACTGGGAAGGTAAATCTGATCAACTTGGCTTTCACATTGAGCTAATCCTTCAACAGAGCTTCTATCGGGTAAAGGTGCTATTTCCGTACTTAGTCCTAATTTTATTTTTTAGTTTGTTCAGAAACCAGTATAAAAGAGGGGTACTTTTAATCAGGAATACCATCATAGACTTCAAAAAATTACATTCACATGCCATATTAAAGACATTATATTGTGAGGATCGTAGACAGGTAGATTCTGGAAAGTTTTGGTAGAAATAGGAATAGTTGGAGTCCTGTTCAATTATTCTGTTCCAAACAGAAAAAAATATCCTGTTCTAAACTATAATTAAAAAATCACTGATACCTAATGAAGGTTTTTGATCAATTTTGCCTTTTTAACAATATTAATGGTTTCATCAAGCTCTTTCTTAGTCCATGAGTGTAATCTAGTAGTACCCTTATCAATATTTAAGGAAAACATTTTCAAAAAATCAACAGATGAAAACGATGTAATTCTGATGCTGTTTACCTGAAAGCGGAGTGACCTAATGCACTTTCTGATAAAATATAACTGATATTCCTTTTCAGCATATCTTTAAACTTCGGTCTTTTTTTTTTTACAGAAAAAAAAGATAACTAAGGAAACCTGATCCACTGCCTTATAGAAGAGTTCAGTTACTTTTTAAAAATGCAAACAAGAGCCCAAACCATATAACGCATCCACTGACTGGGCCTGGGATTAGGAATCCACAATAAAAAGAAAAGAACCCAAAATATTCTTTGAATAAGTGAAATTTTCAACAGTTGGGCAATATTGTGTGTGTGACAGATACGTAAGTAAAGAAAATAACATATTCATACTTCTGCTTTATCTTCAGTAAATAAGAGACTTACAACATTTACACATGTGACTTGTGTTGTTAGGCGCCCTCGAGTCAGTTCCGACTAATAGCAACCCTACGCACATCAGAAGGAAACACTGCCCCACCCTGCAACATCCTCACAATCACTGCCATGCTTAAGCCCACTGTTGCGGCCACTGTGTCTACAGTGCCTTCCAACCTGAGGGGCTCATCTTCCGGCACTATATCAAACCATGTTCCCCTGCAATTCATAAGGTTTTCACCAGGTAATTCTTTTCAGAAGTAGGCCACCATGTCCTTCTTCCTAGTCTGTCTTAGTCTAGAAGCTCAGCTGAAACCACCATGGGTGACCCGCTGCTATTTGAGTACCGGCGGCATAGCTTCCAGCATGATAGCAACATGCAAGCCCCCACAGTACGACAAACTGACAGATGTGTGGGGGACACATGTGATCACCAAATAACATTTGTTGAATTCCTAAGAATTATACTTTGCATCTTACACTGTAAGCTTTCTACTGACAGTAATGATGCCTGTTGACTTACTTGATCAAAGTCAGCCACCTGATTAAGCCATATTCTTTTTTTTTTAAAATAATGATAACAAGTCAATGAATAAAGCAATATGACAGAATAACTGAGTTGAAGTTTTCCTGTGGGAAGTATAAAATATTTTGTTGCTCATTAATTTTGAAGGTGGGACTCAAAGAAAGTAGATGTGGTCCTTATGATGAGTCTTTTGTGCCCAGAGATCTAACACATATGGAAAATTATTCCCCTTTCTATAATATGCCATTAGTCTTCTCTCCATCCACGTTCATTTCAGTCTTTAAGCCTAAATTCTAAATATTCAAATGAAGAAATATATAAGCCCTTGCTTTTCTAAGTAATGTGTGGATTATAGACAAAAGCTTTAAAAGAGAGAGAAAATATATATAATAGCATCCAACCTCTATGTGTACCCAAGAGGCTGAGGCATTATCATAATGCCTCTATTACGGCAATTGCTGAAATTAAATGCCTGCAGTTTTGACCTTAAGGAGTATAATGCAGTGCTTGCTGTAATAAAACACTTACTGTAAATGCTTAACCTTGAATAGATTCTATATTCATACAATTTCACAATAGCTATTTTGACAACTGTCACTATCTATTTAATAAATAAGCCACATTGAAACATCTCATGTTACTTTTTTGTTTATCTCTGAAATATCTTTCTTCTTCCTTGCAAGTATGTATTGCCTTCCAGGATCTTTATTGATTAAGACTCCCCATATACTATAAAGGAAGAATGGCATGGTAGTTTGGTGATTATTCAAAATGTAAAGAACTTAATGGGAAAAATATTCATGGAGCAGCATGTTTAAAAGTAAGGGCTCACAGGTACAGTTTTACAGGGTACATATGATTCAGGATGAAATCATATAATTGGCAGCACTTATTATGTTATAGATTTATGCTTGGCTTCGCCATCACTTTGCATTAGTGTTATCTCAGCTGCTTGCTATTTAATAACTTGGTATTAAATGATTATGTTTCATTTAGAAGGGACCATCAAAAAGATGTAAATATGGTTTTTATTGCCTTTGCAGTATAACTATAATGAACAACATGTCTATCTTGTAGTTTAAATTACGTTTGCATTGTTAGCCAAATGAAACATAGAAGTTACCTGTTTCAGCTCTTAAAATATCAAATTTAGAGAACAAGAGATGCTTTGAGAAGCAATCAAGTAAGAACTGATGTCCAGAAATAAATGATGATCTTCTGTCATAAAAATTAAAGAATTTGTAAAGAAAAGCAGATATGGCTGTAGATTCTATTATCCAATGATAATCCTTCATTTCCCAGGGTCTTCTGTGTATACTAACTACACCTACTCCTCACTTATCCACTATCTTGTTTATCCAACATTTTGCATTTACAACTTTGAAAAAAATCCCAGGTGATGCCTCCAGTGGTCTGGGCCCCATGCGGTGGCAAGGAAGCCATGGTGGGGAAAGAGGGCCTGCCATGCCACGAGCATATCAAGACATGCCAGGGACACCCAACTGGCAGTGAGAAGCAGGGGTGGGGAGACACTGGCACTGAAGACAAGGCATGGCCCCCGACTCTTGCATAATGCCAATTTTGCATAATGACCGGGTTTTTGGAACCTAACCATGTCAGTAAGTGAGGAGTAGGCGTGTTAAATGCAACTATAGGTTTCTGTTTGTTATACTGTATTAATTTCATTTTCTTAAAAGAGAAGCCAATATGTCTATATCTTGCAGTGTCAGGTATTCCATAGTCAGCTAGTCTACTAACTCGTGCTACTGATTTCTACACTAGTTGTCACCACTTCCTTATCCCCCATTTACTCCTTAGTTCATTGATTTGCTTTCCTTCCCTATCACTCCATAAAAATGCCTTTCTCGAAAATCAAAAATGCCAACCCAATAACTGAAATCAAATTGATGCTCTTTTGTATAACTAATTAACCTAGATTTTATTTTCTACCCCTTATTTGGTATATTACGCAAATCACCATATGCTGTTGATTCTATCTCCTTATCTCAGTCAGAATGCCTTAATGGTGCTGTAGAAACAAACAACTTCCAAATCACCATGGCTTAACACAATGGAGATTTGTCATTTGTATCTTATGTCCATCAAGGGTTAGTAGGAGCTCTACTCACATGGTCACTCAGAGAACCAAGCAATGGATTTCTCACCATATTGAGTATTGCCTACCACAGTGACGAAAGAAACAAAGAACTCTGAAGAATCTTGTATCAACATATAATGCTGTAGTCCAGAGGTGTTAAGCATCAATTTTTTTTTAGAAATTCACTGGCTAAAACTACTCCCTTAGTCCCATTAAACTATAAGGTGTCGGGAAGCATAATCCTATCATGTGCCCAAAGATGGTGGGTGGGAATCTGTAAATATTTGGTGAACAATAGTAATCACAGCTCAGAACTTTTCAAGGCTCCTCACTAATAACAGGATAAAATCGATTATCCTATGTATCCACTCTCCTCTCTCTCTACTCTCTTCCCTTCACAATTTGCTTCACCCTTACCCACCCAGAATTTGTTACTGAATTACATGCAGTTTTCTAGGAAATGGCATGTTCTTGAATGCATGTATGATTTTGTACCAATTATTCCATCTGCTTCTCTGATACTGGAAAAACTTCTATTCGTCTTTCCAGTTTTATATCAAAATACAGCTTCCCTCTGAAGTCTTTCCTGGCCCCACCCAGATTTTGTTTCACATTTTGCATGTGCTGTTCACTCATTAAAATAAATATCTTGGCTTTCATGACACCATTCTATTTTGATTTTCTTCCCTCTCCCTGATAGTCAGCTTCTTGTGAAATTTGTTCCTTAAATGTTGGTGCAGTGGTGGTAGGAGTGCAGGAGTTTGATCTCTGCCCTCTGCTCATGCCTCCTAGACAATCCGGTCAATCTGGTGGCTTCAATTATCATCTACATACGGATGACTCCCAAATCTAAATATTCACTCAGTCATCTCTCTTTAGCTACAAAGAAATACACGCAACCAACTATTCACAATTTCCCCCTGGTCATCCCACAAATGGAAATTATCATCCAATACTCAAATACTCTTACGGGTTTTCTGTTTCACAGTTGACAGGCATAACAGCCCCCTCAGTGACTTAAGCTAGAAGCTGAGAGTGATTCTACGTCCCACCCTCTTTCTCATCCCCACATTCAATCAGTGAGCAAATTTTGCTGATTTTACCTCTTATGTATCTCTCCTACCTCCTGCTTTGCTACAACTTACTTCCAGGTCTCCATCTTGCCTTACCTCTTTGCCTCCTTGTAGAGCTCTTTACTTCCAGTTTTGCCATCTTTCATTCTGTCCTTCTCTCTGCCATCATAGTTTTCTAAAATACCAATCTGATCGTCTCACTTATGTATTAGCAATCCATCACAATTCCTTGTGGCTTTAGCTGAACACCTAAGGCTCTGCCTATCCAGATTCCAGCAGCTCATAATCTGACCAGTTAAAATAACTTCTGGTCTATAACTCTTCAATCCACAGTGCCTTTTCACCTGCAGTATTTCCCACCTTCTTCTATTCCTGGGAAATGCTTACTTATTCTTCCACACACAGCTCAAAGTTACTTATTCAGTGAACATTCTCTGAAGAATTTAATTTATATATATCTCTGCCCCTAGACAATGAGACCTATGATGACTCAGTGCCTACCTAGCCCAATAATGGGCTCACAGCAAATGCTCAGTATATAAGTGAATTTTGGAAAGATAAAAAAGTGATGTAGGCAAGTAATTTTCCTGGATTATAATTTAGAAAGTAGGAAAAACAAAGAAGAAATAGATGAGCACGGCATTTGTATGACTC
The DNA here is from genome assembly GCF_024166365.1 of Elephas maximus indicus. Lineage (NCBI taxonomy): Eukaryota > Metazoa > Chordata > Mammalia > Proboscidea > Elephantidae > Elephas > Elephas maximus. The sequence goes on from NC_064841.1 coordinate 25,462,747, forward strand.
TACAACTAAAAAGAAATGATGCAGATAGAAAAGATAGTGGTTCACATTCCATAATCTTCATTCTGCTGGATTAGTCTCAGGACAGTTAGGTGAGTAGAACAAACCAAGAGGAAAATGGAGAAAAAAGATCAACAGAGTGATCTTGGTAATTCAAAACAGGAACGGCAGTCAAATCATAAAATTTTATCTTACCATATGTTGTTAAGAAAAAGGTAAAATAAATCTAATGCATTTCAAATCTAAAAGATTAAGAGAAATATTATGTCTGCACACAAAAGTGTTGGTAGCAGCAGGGGGCAATAGTAAAGTCTTCCCTTCCAATTCCTCAGATTTAAAGAAAATAGATGTATTTTATCTCTAAGAATTAAAGCCAGTAAAATCCAGACACAATGATGAAATTAGTCAACAGGGATTTAGAAACAGCCAAAAATCAATCAAGGAGACATTTAGGTATAATAAAATAATTTTAATTCATAAAGCAGAAATCTTCTATTGCTTCCTGTTTGGAGAAAACTAAGTATGAACATAAACATGTGAGGTCAACTGTCCTATAAGCATCAAAGTGTTGAGTCCACAGACCCAGAAGTGAGAACCATACACTGAATGTTGTTGACTTAATAATAAGTCCTTGGGAAAGACACATTCTTGTTACTGGAGAAGTCTTCTTGATCGTCAGCAGGGATGATTCTTCCAGCCTCGCTCAACCTGTAGGAAATATCTCTCAAACTATCTACCAAAGAATTTGAATAGCAGTTTACATGTCACTAAGACATATGAAAGGAGGCTCAACATCGCTTAAAGAAGTGCAGTTGTATTGTTTTTCACATCTAACGAATGGCAAAAATACAAAGTTTGACAACATACTCTAATGGTGTGGCTGAAACAGGAAGACTCATGCAGTAGTCTGAGTAGCATAAATCTGTACTACCATGGAGAGGCAATTGGGCAATACCCATCAAAATGCCAATATACTTTGATTCAACAATCCTACCGTTGGCAATTTGTCTTCCTAATATACTTGACATGTGCTAAATGACATATAAACTTCAAAATTGTTTGTAATAGCAAAAGGTTGGAAACAACCCAAACATTCACAATAGATACTGATCAAATTAGCTGTGACATATCCATATAATGGAATACTATATTGCTCTAAAAAAGAATAAGGAAGGTTTCTATTTAATCCAAAAAGATATCCAAGATTTGTCATTAATTGAAAAAATAAAAAGGACAGAGTACAGTGCCTAGGATGTTACCTTCTAGAGCTGATAAGTATATGCATTTATACTTGCTTACATTTATATTTGCGTAAAGAAATAAGGGGGGGAATCTAATAAAAGTGTTACTATTTCAAAGGCAGATGTAACACTTTTATGAGATTTGGCTGGATGAGCAATGGGTGAAGTCAAACATTTCATACTACACAATTTTGTATTATTTTATTTTCCAACCATGTATTTTACTGATTCTAAAAGTTGACTAGAAAAAAGATAATATAAGAGAAAGAAATTTGCATGCCCTTTGCTCAAATTCTGTAATTCCTAAGCAGTCTTCTAAATACTCGTTAGGTTTTCTGAGTAAACTAATACCAAGAAAGAAGGTTCTCAGACAAGATTATAGAAAGGCATTGTTTACATTTTAACTCAAACAAATTGGCAGTTTGCTTCGTGTACATTTTTCACTTATGCATTTGATTGGTATGTGTCTGAGTATCAAATACCAATCTACACAGAGACATGACTACTTGCCAAAGTCATAAATATGGTACATTTGTCAAGTTAAGTGTGGCTTTTGAGTAAATAGCCTTCATATTTATCCTGTTACCACTCAGAGTACACATGGCTTTCTTTCAATGTACAAATAGGTGGTTAATAATTATGGAGCTAAATTGAATGGGAACGTTTTTACATTTTAAATACTGTTATTTGCAATGTGAAGACTGAACTGTAAATGCGAATGGATTATGCACTTAAAGCTGCATAATCCACTTTTCTCCCACTTCAATGCAGCAGAGGACATTGATGAAGAGCACAAACGTAAGTCTTTACTTACATCAATTTAACCAAGTCTGATTTGTTTCTTTCATACTACTGCTTTTGTTCTCATCTCCACAAACTTATTTCTTCTCTTTATTTTGGTCATGAAATTTAAAGTTCATTTCCATTAGTATTGAGCTTTACCTTCGTTTAACCTTTTAAGTCTTCTTGTTCATGTAGAAAATAACAAAATATAAAAACTCACAACAAAGGATTAAATACAAAATATTCATATAATTTCAACTAAGTACTAATAGTCAAAGCCCTAGTGGCACAGTGGTTAAGAGCCTGGCTGCTAACCAAAAGGCTGGCAGTTCAAATTCACCAGCTGCTGCTTGGACACCGTACAGGGCAGTTCTACTCTGTCCTATACGGTCGCAAAGAGTCAAAACTAACTTAATGGCATCGAACAACAACAGTTACCACAAATGATACTAAATAGCTCATTTGTATGTTAATACCCTCAAAATTACAGCAAATTGAAACCCCTACAATTACAAAATTTGAACCTTATTAATATAGCATCACCTTTTAAGTCATAACGATTCTCTATCATTATAAAATGGGTTTGGGACTGTGCATGCAAGACAATATTCTTCTCAGATACCAAATAATTTCTTGAAGATGTTTGAGGAACAAGAGGCTTTATACCTATGGATAAACCAAACAAAACTAGCACAGGTAATAAACAAGAAACACTTTTCAGGCTGGTGCAATACCGAATCCTCAGCTCTTGTCCTCAAAACTTAATTATGTAGTACGTTCTTCAATTTGATTCTGACCTGAAATTTAAGATTTTGACTTCTCCTAGATAGTCTCTCATAACCTGTTTTTGAATGCCAGTTATTGACCTCACTGCCCATCATTGTTGGGAGAAAGATGTGGCAATCTACTCCCATAATGATTACAGTCTAAAAAACCCTATGGGGCAATCCTGTTGTCACATGGGGTCGCCATGAGTCAGAATCAACGGCACCCAACAACAACAACAAGCCCATCACTGACAGTGACTTCCCAGATCATGGACAAAAATGATACGCGCTGGTGCTCTCCTGTTAATAATATCCTCAGTTATTGATTCTGTCTCTGTAAAGTCTCAGTCTGTACAAGAGACACATTTGTGAGCAAATGAATGAAGTGATTCCTGTTTTGAACTCTACTTGTCTCAGCGCCATGGAAGACCAAATGTTGTTTAGTGGGCAGCTTGAAAGTAGATAAGAGGTGCCCTAAAATGGTTCCAAAAACTCCATGGATGAAATGATACCGGGAAACCATTCTCCCTAAATTTATAGCCAAATGAAAATGCAAGGAGCAGGAAAAGAATACTTCTTAAAGAGAGATGCATCTCTCCTAGGAAACAGAAATAAACATAGGACTTTAATGAAAGAAAGAATCTTTTCTTCTTCCATACTTTGAAAAAGTCTCTGCTAGACCCTCCTGGGTAAGACAGTTAGAATCATTAGTTAGTTAATCACTTAGAAAGTCAGCACTATCACATTTTAGAAAAAAAAATTTTCAGAAAAAAATTTTAATATCTTTGGAAGTTTTGTAATAATCTCATGCACCAAAAATGCAAATTAGATTTTAATTTACATACATCACACTAAAATGCAACATTAAATAACCTACTTTCTCAAATTGTAAGAAAAACACAAATAATTATAGAAAAATATAAATAGTACTTGACATAATTAGGTCAGAATCTCAGCTCACTGCAACACGAAGTTTTCCTAGAAAAATAAAAACAACTTATTTTGATCTACCAGGTAAGATAATCATGTGATTCCTTACTTAATGGTCATAGTTAAATGTGAACAAACCCCAAACCTCAAATTTTGCCTGAGAGCCAGACCCTGATATGTGCCAGTATGTAAGGCATCTTAGACCATATTTCTATTTGAAGATGTGAGTTGAAATAACACCAGGAATAACCTTTACCATGAGTATAAAACCACAGTTATCTAAGCACTATAGCCTACATTATCTCATTTATCCTCAGAACAACCTTAGGGTATTTGATTATTTGGATTCATTTTGAAAAACGGGTAAACATATTTGCTTATTTGGATTCATTTTGAAAAATGGGTAAACAGATGTGGTATATGTCCCAGATCATGGAACAATTAAATGTTAGGCTGTGAATTTAACAGCTAGAACCTGGAGTCTTAGGCTTCAAATTCCATGTTCTTTCTGTTCCAAGGTCACTTCTCGTTTCTTGAAAGCTATTCTCATACTGAGTTTGAATGGTACTGTAGTTTCTTAAGGGAGCCCTGGTGGCACAGTGGTTAAAGCGATCAACTTCTAACTGAAAGTTCAGAGGTTCAAAACCACCAGCGGCTCTCCGGGAGAAAAATGTGACAGTCTACTTCCGTACAGATTTACAGCCTTGGAAACTCTATGGGGCCATTTTGAGTTGGAACTGACTCTACAGCAGTAGATGGAGGTAGTTTCTTAAGATCTTTGGTGTTACAGTAGTTAAGCTCTCTGCTGCTAACCCAAAAGTTGCCAGCCACTCTGCGGCAGAAAGATGTGGCAGTCTGCTTCTGTAACGATTACAGCCTTGGAAACCCTATGGGGCAGCTCCACTAGGTCCTATAGGATCTATATAAGTAGAACCAACTCAACAGCAACAGGTTTGGTTTGATTTTAGCAGTTTCTTAAACACACCTGATCCATTATAATTTAAACCTGTGACGTTTAAGATGAAATATCTCACTATAGTTTATCTGTACATTTCCTTAGTAGTTAATTAGTGTGAACTCTAACTTACACTCCAAGGCCACAAGGGCTTTCAGGCTACTCTCAGAAAATAACTTACTGGAAACTATTTGATCTCAATGTTACTGTTTAATCGTGCTAACTAACTCAGGGGTATACAGATAATCAATTAGCATTTCTCAAACATTTTGGTTTTCGAAAATCTTTTTGAGTCTTAAAAAGCTTTAGGGATCCCAAAGAGATTTTGTTAATGTAGGTTATATCTATGGACGCTTACCATACAGAAGAGTAAAGCTGAGAAATATCTGAAATATTTATTAATTCATTTAAAATAGTAATTAAAGCCCCCATTACATGTTAATATAAATAATGTATTTATGAAAATATTTAGTAAAAAGTGACTTTTTTAATTTACATTTTTGCATATCTCTTTGCCTGGCTTAACAGAAGACAGCTAAATTCTCATAGCTGATTCTTAATTCATTGTGCTGTACTACATAAAAATACTAATTGTAACTCTGTTCCATGTTTTCAAAAACAATGAGAATTACAGAGGGAGGAAAAAAAGATTTTAATCAAAATTTTACAGGTGAAAACTACAATATATGAGATGAAAAAATATAACTGATGAAATGAATATCAGGTTAAACATTGCAGAAGGGAAGGTTAACAAGCTTGAAGACACAAAAATAGAAAAATTCCAAAACGAAATGCAAAAAGAAAAGAGAATCTTAAAAGAGTAATAAACAGACTATCAGCAAACTGTGTGACAAATATACATCGAGCTGGATTTCCTGAAGGAGAGAAAAGAGATGAAAGCAGAAAAAATGATTTGAAAAAATAATGGCCAAACTTTCTCCACAAATGATGAAACCTAGAGACTCACAAGTCTAAGTAGCTCAACAAACTTAAGCACACGAAACATGAAGAAAATGTATTTAAAAAAAGCTATCAGAACTAATAAATATTTTAGCAAGGTTATACAATATAAGATCAATATACAAAAAAAAATGCATTTCTACACACTAGCAACAATCAAAAGTTGAAAGAAAAATTACTTAAAATAGCAAAAAATTATGAAACAATTAAAAATAAATCTGACAAAAAATGTGAAAGACCAGTATAGTAAAAACTACAAAACATTGCAAAGAGAAAATTAAACAAGACCTAAATAAATGAGGAGACATACTATATTCATAGGTTGGAACTCAACAAGTCAATTTCCCCCAAATTAATATATAAATTCAATATAACCTAATCAAAATCCTAGAAGACATTGTGTACAACTTGACAAATTGATGATAAAATAATTCATATAAAGATGCAAAGGACTCAGAACAGCCAAAACAACTTTGAAAAAGAAGGGAAAACAAACAAATGAAACAAAACAACAACAAAGAAGACTAATATTCCATGATTTCAAGACTTGATATAAAGCTGCGGTGATCACGACTCTATCTATGTATTCGCATCAAGATAGAAAAAAACAGACAAATGGAAGAGAATAGAGAGTCCAGAAATTGACCCACACATATATATGAAATGATTTTTGACAAAAGTACAAAAACAATTCAGTGGAGAAGAGTCTTTTAGCACAGGATATACAGTTGCATATACATATGCAAAAAAATATTAAACTTCAATATAAAACTTGCACAATATAGAAAAATTAATTCAAATAAATTATAGGACAGATATGTAAAATCTAAAACTTCTAAAGGCAAACACAGAAGAAAAAAATCCTTTGTTATTTTTGGTTAGACAAAGATTTCCTATTCATATACCAAAAAAAAAAAAAAAATGTAAAATCTAAAACTTCTAAAGGCAAACACAGAAGAAAAAAATCCTTTGTTATTTTTGGTTAGACAAAGATTTCCTATTCATATACCAAAAGGGCAAACCAAAGAGGAAAAAAAATGATAATTTGAACTTAATCAAGATTAACATTCTGCTCTTTGAAAGACACCATTAAGAAAATGAAAAGACAAACCACAGAGCAGGATAACGTATTTGCAAAGCAGACATCTAACAAAGGGCTTGTAACCAAAATTAAAAAAAAAAAAAAAAATCTTCAAAAGGTAATAATATGAAAACAAACAACACAACTAAAAACTAGGCAAAATTATACAGACACTTCACTAATGGAAAATCAGCCTATGAAAAGATGCTCAACATCATTATCTTTATATATATAAAAAAAATATATATATATATTATATATATTTAGGGAAATGTAAATTAAAACCACTAGGAAACACAATAGCTATGAGTACCAGAATAGCTAACATTAAGAGCACTGACCATAACAAGGGTTGGCAAGTATGTGAAGGAGCATTGTTAAAAAGTATGCAAAATGGTACAACCACTCTGCAAAGCAGTTTGGCAGTTGCTCAAAAAATCAAAATACACCTACCATATTCTTCAGCCTTTTCCACTATTAGGTATTTCCCCAAGAGATATGTAAGTGTATGCCCATGCAAAAAACTTGAATTCAAATATTCATAGCCCAAACTGAGAAACAACAAGTGAATAGATAAATTGTGGTCTATGTATACAATGTAATAATTGATACGTGCTACACAATTATGTTAAAAGAAGACAGACCCACCTCCCAGCCCCACAAAAAGAGTAGATAGTATGATTCCATTTATATCAAATTTTAGAACGTGTCCATAGTGACACAAAGTAAATAAGCAGCTGCCTGAGGAAGACCGGGTGAGTGAGAGAGGGAATGACGGACATGTTCATTAGCTTGACTGTGGCAATAAGTCAAAGCTTTATATTTGCACAATTTAAATATGTGTAATTTACTCTATGTCAAGTATTCCTCAAAAAAATCTGTTTTTAAGGTTATGTGGGTTTCCTAATATTAACCATTAAAATTAGCCATACATTTTTTCTTTTCTGGGAAATATTTTTGACACAATTTTGAGAGGAAAAACAGCAATTATTAAGAACTAAAAGCCTTCCACATGAAAAAAAAATTACAAATGTCTAAAAGGGTATAATTTTTTGTTGCCATGACGACTCTGTGGCTCCATAAAACATTTTTGATTAACTGGTTCTTTTATGCTATATATTTCTGCAAGACTAAATTCTTCTGTTTATATCCTTACACATCCCCCCCTTTTTTCTTGCAGAATAAAAGGATAAAGACCCATCAAAGATTTATAACATGAAAAAATTTAAAGTCCAATAATATGAAAGTTAATAGTTTCACTTATCTATCTCATGAATTCAGTACTAACTCTATAAATGATTATTCCAGTAAAAATAAAGAAATGACCTATGCAGAAATTCAGTTTAATATTTAAAATTTAAATTATTGATTCTCTGGATTTTGTTTGTTTAAAAAGAAAATATATTTTGGTTAGCTGTCTCGGAATTACCATCTAATGTAAAATATCTTTCAAACGTAAATCACTTCACAATTAAGAACAAACATGTTATTTTTACATCACCAAAAATAGAAAAACAGCATCACTACTATAGCGAAATCAAAGTTAACCTGCATTATTTCAAATTCAGCAACATACTCACATGAAAAGCAAAAATGTACTTAAATGCAATTGTAAAATCTGAACAAAGCCAAATATATACTTTGTACCTACAAAGAATGAAAACCAATTGTAGAGAATAACTGGTGCTATATCATCATAATTTTTATTTGAAAATTTTCAGCTCTGAGTCTGAGCTCAAAATAGTAATAACAGTAACGAAGAAAACAGATTAATTCCTGTGCCATTCTAAAAGTAGGAGGATTCATTTTTAGGATAAGCATGGTTTGCAGGTTGACTTTAAAAAGCCTACACAGGACTTCCAGCCAACATGGTGCCATAGACAGAAGCACCATGCCATCCCTCCATAGCAAAGACTTGAAAAACGAAGTAAAATGGAGACAAACGTCAATTCTGGTACCCAAAGTGTCAAATGAAGAGATACAGAACTCAGCTAAGCACCAAACTGAATAAGAAACTGACAGAGAACAGAGAGCGAGGAGAGATACATGCAGAGGTCCCCTATCAGCCAATCCAGCATGGATTCACCATCTTGGACTCCTGCTGGAGATCGGTGGACAGGGGGCATGGGAAAGCAGCTTCATGGAATTCCCAGCAGGATACAGAGCACTCAGTAACCAGCGATACACACTTTGCCACCCCCCATCATCTCCTCATTCCTCTACCTCCGTGCTTCCTGGCTGGCTGCGGTGGCTCAGCTGGCCTGAAAGTGCAGTATCCATGCCGCTTGGATTCACCCTGCCCACACTGGGGATTTGCAGACAGGGAGGATGGGAAAGTAGCTTCACAAAGCTCCCAGCAGGAGACAGAGCCCCTGGTAACTAGTGATATATACTTTTATAACTCCACCCTTCTCCCCTCCCTCCACCCCTGGCCTCCTCTGCTTCCTGCGGGCCTCAGTTTCTTGGCCAGGATGCAACTGCTTCAGCCCCAGGCCACTTGGATTTGCCCTGCCCACACTGGCCGGCTCCCTGAGTGTCACTTGTCTGTTACTACTGTTGCTTTTTCCATGCCTCTCACCACCTCTCCCTCCTTTCTCTCAAACACTTGGCTCCATGTGACATCTTTGCTTCTTCTTGAAAGGCTGTGAAGCACTGATCCACTAGGGAACCACTCCCCCAGCCAACACACGATCCTGGTGGGATCCCAGGAGCTTTTTTCTCTTTTGGCTTTGTTTTGTTTTGTTTGCTTGTTTTCTTTTCCTTTTCATGGCTTGGGAGCTCCTTCTAGCTGGGCTGCACTGCACAGCTAAGGAGTCACTTTCCCAGTCTGCGCAGCCACATTGCTGGGATCCCTGGGGGCATTTCTTTTTTCTTTCTTTCTTTCTTTCTTCCTTTCTGTCTTTCTTCATTTCTCAGTTCTCATCTTTTTATACTTACCTTCTTTTCCTGCCTCCTGAATACCTGGCACTGTGTGACATCTACACCCCCACTAGCCAGGCTATACAGCACAGCCTGAGAGCCAGTTTCCCAGTCTACACAGCTGCACTGTTGAGACCCCAGGGGGCTTTTCTTTTTCAAAATTTTTATCTAGTTATTTTTTTCTTTCTGCCTTTTTTCTTTTGCCTTTCTCCATTTCTTGATGCCTCATGTCTCCACTCCAACAGCAAGTTCCCTTAGCACTCCATTTGTTTGTTTGTTTTTTCGCTCCTGTTTCTGTCTCCTCTCTCTCCTCTTTCCCATACCCATATTAGCTCCACGTATCACAACCTCCCTCCTCTTTCCTGCCTACCTGAACTGTGCACTGAACATCACACCTCCGAGCAGCACAGACATGGCCTACTGGAGCCTGCCCCGCACTGATTCCCAGCCCATCCTTTTGGCCCCAGTACGTACCACAAACAACCCATCCCACCCCCTCCCCTTCAGCTGGACCTGCCCTGCTGCACCATAGCTGAGTAACTGTCCCTTCCCATCGGAAAAGGGGGTGAAAATATCGTGACCACAGATGAACAAACAACAAAGAATGCATGCCTCACCTGCTCAGACATAACCAAAGAAAACAAAAAAGCAGGACAAAACAAAGAGATCTGCAATCAATAAATGAAGAAAGTAACTACTGAATGTCCCAAAGACAACAGACAATATCAAAATATATTTAAAAAAAGGACAGTATGGCTCCAGTAGGTGCCCAAAATAAAATACCGGATGACTTTCCAGTAGAAGAAAAGGCACTAGAACTACCTGACAGAGAATTCAAATCTCTAATATTCAGAGCTATCCAAGAGTTGAAGCAAAAAGCAGACAAAAATGAGGAACACATAGACAAATTTAAGGAAAAGGCAAACAAATTAATGGAAAATACAGACAAAAAAAATGGAAGAATTCAGGAAAATAATACAGGAACAAAATGCCAAAATAAATTCACAACTAGAAAAAAAAAAAAAAAGAAGTCATACAAAAATAACAATTAGAAATCCAAAAGATAAACAACAAGATTTCAGAAATGGACAGTCCCATAGAAAGGCTGAGGAGTAGGTTTGAAATGATGGAAGACAGGATCAGCAAGATTGAAAACAAACACTTGGATACAACTCTGAGGAAAAGTCAGAAAGGCTAGGATGCGATTCCCAGTAATGTGTGATTGTTCACCATTTTGTCATCTGAAGTGATTTTCCTATGTGTTGTAAATCCTACCTCTATGATGTTAATGAAGCAGGACTACAGGAAGTTATGTTAATGAGACAGGACTCAGTATACAAGATTAGGTCATACCTTAAGTGAATCTCTTTTGAGATATAAAAGAAACAAGTGAGCAGAGAGATAGGGGGATCTCATTACCACTAAGCAAGAAGAGCCAGAAACGTGCATCCTTTTGACCTAGGGTCCCTAGGCTGAAAAGCTCCTAGACCAGGGGAAGGTTGATGACAACAACCTTACCCCAGAGCTGACAGAAAGAGAAAGTTTTCCCTTAAAGCTAGCACCCTGAATTTCAACTTCTAGCATCCTAAGCTGTCAGAGAGTAAATTTCTCTTTGTTAAAGCCATCCATTTGTGTTATTTCTGTTATAGCAGCACTAGATAACTAAGACAGTAGTCAGAACAGCCTGGCAATAGTACACTGACAGACACATCAACCAATGGAACAGAATCAAGAACCCAGATGTAAATCTACCCACCTACAGTCACCTGATCTTTGAGAAAGTCCCAAAGTCCATTAAATGGGGAAAAGACAGTCTTTTAAACAAACAATGCTGGCAAAACTGGATGTCCATCTGTGAAAAAAAAATGAAACAGGACCCATACCACACACCATACACAAAAACTAATTCAAAATGGATCAAATACCTAAATATAAAACCAAAAACTATAGAGGTCATGGAAGATAAAATAGGGTCAATGCTAGGGGCTCTAATATGCAGTATAAATAGAATATAAACCATAACTTTTTTTTGCTAAGTGCTATGGCTGCTAACCAAAGGGTCAGCAGTTCAAATCTGCCAGGCGCTCTTTGGAAACTCTATGGGGCAGTTCTATTCTGTCCTATAGGGTTGCTACGAGTCAGAATTGACTCAACGGCAATGGTTTAAACCGTAACTAACAATACACAAACACGAGAAAACACGCTAGATAACTGGGATCTTCTATTATGCTCATCAAAAGATTTCACTAAAAGAGTAAAAAGAGAACCTGCAGACTGGGAAAAAATTTTTTGGCTATGACATATCCGACAAAAGTCTAATCTCTAAAATCTACAGGAAAATCCAACACTTCTACAATAAAAAGGCAAATAATCCTACTGAAAATGGGCAAAGGATATGAACAGACACTTCATCAAAGAAGACATTCAGGTGGCCAACACATATGAGGAAATGCTCATGATCACTGGCAATTTGTGACATGTGAATCAAAACTAAAATAAGATACTATCTCACCCCAACACTACTGGTATGAATCAAAAAAAAACAGAAAATAAGAAATGTTGGAGAGGCTGAAGGGAGAATGGAACTCTTATGCACTGCTGGTGGGAATGCGAAATGGTACAACCATTTCGGAAAATGATACGGCATTTCCTTAAAAAGCTAGAAATAGAAATATCACATGATCCAGCAATCCCACTCCTAGGAATATATCCTAGAAAAATAAGAGCCGTCACATGAATATATACATACATATGCACACCCATGTACATTGCAGCATTATTCATAACAGCAAAAAGATGGAAACAACCTAAGTGTCCTTCAAGAGATGAATAGGTAGACAAACTATGGTGCATACAAACAATGGATTACTACACAATGATAAAAGAACAATGATGAATTTACAAAACATCTTACAACATGGATGAATCTAGAGTGCATTTTGCTGAGTGAAATAAGCCAATCACAAAGGACATGCAGTTATGAGACTACCATTATAAAAACTCAGAGAAAGGTTTACACACAGAAAGAAACAATCTTTGATGGTTATGAGGGAAGGAGAGATGGGGAGAGAAAAACACCAACTAGACAACAGATAAGTGGTAACTTTGGTGAAGGGTAAGACAGTACACAACACCAGGGAAGTTGGTACAACTTGATCAAGGCAAAATCATAAGAAGCTTCATAGACAATTCATAGACCAAGTTACTGAGCTGAGGGCTGGAGACGAGGGTCTCAGGGAACATCTAGCTCAATTGGCAAAGCATAGCTTTTAAAGAAAATGTTCTACATCCTACTTTGGTTAGTAGCGTCTGGAGTCTTAAAAGCCTGTGAGAGGCCATCTGAGATACATCTACTGGTCCCACTCTATCTAGAGCAAAGGAAAATGAAGAAAACCAAAGAAAACAAGGGAAAGATTAGTCCAAAGGACTAATGAACCACAACTAATACAGCCTCCACCAGACTGAGTTCAGAACAACTAGATAGTACCTGGCTAACACAGCCAACTGCTCTGACCAGATCACAGTAGATGATCCTTGACAGAGCAGGAGAAAAATGTGGAATAAAATGCAAGCTCACAAAAAAAAAAGACCAGACTTAACTGGTCTGACAGAGATGAAGAAACCACGAGAGTGTGGCCCCCAGGCACCCTCTTAATTCAGTACTGAAGTCACTACTGAAGTTCACTCTTCAGCCAAAGATTAGACAGGCCTATAAAAGAAACAACAATACATGTAGTTCAACCATGTATATGAAACTAAATAGGTACACCAGCCCAAAACCAAAGACAGGAAGGCAAGAGGGGACAGAAAATCTGGACGAATGGGAACACAGAATCCAAGGTTGAGGAGGGTGTTGACACTTCGTGGGGTTGGCGACCAATGTCACAAAACAACTTGTGTACTAATTGTTTAACAAGCAACTAATTTGCTCTGTAAACTTTCACGTAAAGCACAATAAAAAAAAATTAAAAAGGCAATGGCATATCAATGGAATGAGAACATAATTATTTTTAATTTTCTTAGGACATGGAGCAAGTTATCACTAAAACCTTACAACAGACGTATTACAGTTAATAGGTAGGTTCTCTTGAGAGGGCAGCAGCAAAATTATTAAGCTATCAACCTGAACACAGAATGGCTATATTCCCTGAGGTTTGCTAAGTTTAAAAGCAGATAGGAACAGGAAAAAAATATAATGCAATCAAGTAGTCTCATTGCAATTGTAGTGCATTTAGCAGTAAATATATATGAATACAAAACTATTTGAAACTTTGTGTGTGCAGTTAGATAAGTATTTGTCTTATGTCACATGGTTATATTTTAATTCTTATAGCATTCAAAACAGTTCTATCAACTTAGAAGAAAAACCATCTTATAAAAATGTGAAGAAAATTCCTCCACACTCCCCTCCAATAATACAAACCAAATGTATATCATAATACATACCATTTGAATCAAAACTACCTTGTACCCACAGTATTCTCACATAATTTTTCTTCACAACACTTATTTCAAGTTTGTAAAATATTGTTATTTGTATGTACGCTTCTTTAATTTCTAATTATTCTATTAGATAATGAGCTTCTAGTATACCCAGTCAATGCCTGGCTCAGAGTGTAGACCGTAATAGCCATCTATGAAATACATGTTGACTGAATGAATAAATGAATACATGGCTGAAATGCATACTTACCTACTTCTTCCACATTCCTCCTCCCAAAAAAAAAAATAATAATAATATGACTTTGAACAGGTAAAGAAAGTTATTGTCACTAAACCTACAATTTTACATACCATTTCCTCAAGATTTATAACCAGATTTTTCCCCTGTACTTTTCAACCATTGTTGAGCAAAAATAGCAATTTATATATTTCTTTGTAACATCTATGAAAGTTGATGACTTCAAAATCAAACCAAAAAAGCACACATTTCTAACAATTATAACAACATACAGGATAAGAATTTCTAGAAAAATTCATCACCAACAAAGAAAGCCTTGAACCTTATATTTAATAGTCAAATAGCAAAGAATTGACAGCAAAGGCTCAAATTCACTGAAGAGGCAGAAGTGCTAAAGGAAAAGTCAGTTATGTATATTTTACACAGAAAAGTTTCACTGTTTAATACTTTCCTAATTTTGCCCATGATATAATTTTATCATCCTTCTAATCCATATCAAATTAGTAAATTATACATCAAAATTATAACTGATTTTCATTTTTTATTGTTTTAATTTTCGCTGTCGTTGACTAAGAGAAACATGAGTATTTTTAATACTAAGTTGCTTAATTAAAAAATATTAACCAAAGTGGTACAACTACCTTGGAAAACTGTTTGGCAGTTTCCTAAAAAGTACATATACATCTACCCTATACCTAGCAATTACACGTTTAAGTATTTATCACAAAGAAATGAAAATATGAGTCCATAGAAAACCCTGTATAAAAATATTCATACGGCTTCATTTGCAACAGGAGAAAAAATAACTCAGATGTTCATCAAGAAGAGAAGGGATAAATAAACTTGGTTTGTTTTTATAAATATTATTCAGCAATAAACAAGTAATAGTGTTGATTTAACTGACATCATAAATGGATCTCAGAAAATTCAGACTGAGTGCAAGTAGCCACACAGTACATACTATGTGATTCCGTTTATTTCAAATTCTAGAACAGGCAAAACTAATTTATGGTGATAGATATGTGGTAAAGGTTGGCTGGGAAGGGACACGAGGGAATTTAAAGGGGTGATGGAGATGTTCATATCTTGATTTGCATTCACTGAATCTGGTTGACAGGTATAGGTAATATTGAGTATTTCACTGTATATACATTAAAAAAAATTATACATCAATAAAAAAATTATCCAGTTATTTGCACAAGATACCTTTATTTTGTGATCAGAAATTATTTAATCATGATATCCAAATCCAAAATATAATGCTTAAAACTATAATCACATTATATAAGTTTTATCTCCATTGTACTTAGAAAAGAAAAGGAATTGAATTCATTATTATTCACTCTTCCATAAAGAAATAGAATTATCTAAACATCATTTTCCAGAAAGGGCGGCTGAAGTAACGTTGAAATATTCATTACACAATTCAAACTCAAAAATTTAATGTATATGAAAAAACTCTGTTTAAGTTATAAAGTTCTTTGAAATGTTATGGACATGATAAAATTTTTATCAAAATTTAAAAATATTATTCATAAAAAATCTCTTTTCTTGGACTTCTTTAATAGGGTTTTCAGAAGGTATCTAGTGTAACTCAGAATACTATATTCATTGATCCTACTCAGTTGAAGATAAATAGAAATTATACAGTAGGAACTAAATAAGCAAACACACAAAACTATTCAAAATTTAAGTTTGGTTATACATTCTTTAAAGTTCCTGGGTGGCGCGAATGGTTTGTGCTCAGCTACTAACTGGAAAGCTAGTGGTTACAATCCACTCAGCGACACTGCAGACCTACAGCCATTGATCTAAGGCCTGGTGATCCACAGCCATTGAAAACCCTGTGGAGTACAGTTCTGCAAAATGGATTTGAGGGCAACAGGACTGGATTTTTGTACATGCTTTAAAGAGGTACTTTATTTCACAAAAGAATTAACTGCTATAAATTCTAGCCTCAGTTTTGTACTGGGGCCAACTCAAAAAAGCTGACTGTGTGCATTTCTTCTGAACTCCATGTTCAATGATGTCACACTGGCAGCTTAAAACTGGCCATGATGGAAATATTTACACCATCGATATCAGTAAATATTACAATTTAGGGATTTTTCCCCTGGAGTTCCAGTTAAATATTTAGCAGCATACTACTATCTATACTACTGAAAGGGAAGTTAAAATAGCATGAATTAAAATAATTGAACGTAATATTGCCAGAGGACATTTGGTGTATACAGTAAGGTGGAGATGCAGTAGTAGCCTCTGATGAGGTAACAGCTAAGAGAATGAATTGTAGAGTCATAATATACGAATTTCAATCCCATCTCTGCCGTTACTATGTGTGTGACCCTACTTTAACCCTTCTGGACCTCTTTTTCCTATGCAAAAAATGAGAATTATAATATTACCTACCTCATAGAGTTGTTTTTAAGGACTGGATAACACTCATAAAGCAGAAAAGTTCCTAGCACCCAAAACATTTTAGGAGTCATTACTGTTGTTGTTATTATTATTTGCAACACATGGTATTGTATCATTGCAGATTAATACTACACTTTAAAGTCTTCATTGCTACCATGAATAAAATTTTTAAAGTTATATTTACTAATTTGTTGTGCTTACATAGGAATGCTATTGATTTTTGTATATTGATCTTGTATCCTTCAATTTTGCTGAATTCTTTTATTCATATATGGTTTATGGGTAGATATTAATGAATTATTTATGTAAACAGTTGTATCATCTCTGAATGATATAGTTTGTTTCTGCCAATTGTTAACACCTCATTTCTTTTTTCCTGTTTTATTGCTTTGGCTATAACCACCAGTACAATGCTGAATACAAATAATGATAGCATCCTTGTCTTGTTTCTGATACTAAAAGAAATGCTTCTAAATTTCATCATTAATGGTAATATTTACTATAAGTTTCTAGTAGACATACTTTACAAAGTCAAGGAAGTTGCCTTTTATCATAGTCTACAAAGAGTTTTTACCATGAATTGCTATCAAATTTTATGAACTTCCAGAAACTAAAATACTTTTGTTCTTTCAATCTACTGATTTGAAAAATTATATAATACATTTAAAAATGTTAAATCGTGCTTGGAATTTGTCAGGAAACATACATATATGCACACACACACAGATATGAATGTGTGTGTGCATATATTCATAAATGTATACATATATAGACATACACAAAAACACACACATACAGATTTATATATACAGGCAGATATTGTGGATATGTTTGAAAAAAATTTAGAATTTAATTTGTGTGAATTTGGCCTCTAATCTTTTTTATACTATGATATTTGTCCAGTTTTTCTATCAAGGCTACACTAGTATCATAAAAAGGACTCGGTAGCTTTTTCTATTTTCACTTTTTGGAGAAGTTTTCATAAAATGAGGTTTATCTGTTCTTTGAATGTTTGGTGTAAATAGCCTGTAAAACTACCAGGGCTTGATACTTTACATAGTTTCTGATGACTGCTTCAATTTCTTTAATATTTCTGGACCTATTCAGGTTTTGTTTGTTTGTTTTTAGTCATTCCTTACCCACCCAACACCATGCCACGTATGGTGCTTTTTTGTGTTGCTGACTACCTTCTCTTTGCTGTCCCATAGCTAAGCATATAAAATCATGAGTGATTTCCTGGATTCGTCAGGGTTATGTCCTTAGAAAATAAGTAACCATGCCCCCAACCTCACCTGCCAGGGAAGATTTTGAAGATATTAATAAATGCTGATAAAATAATATTTAGACTTCATCTATGTTCATAAGTGATTTTGGCCTATAATCTTTTTTATGTTACTACTCCTGCCCAATTTTGCTATCAAGGTTACACTAATGTTATAAAAGAAACTCGGAGGCTTTTTACTACTTTTACTTTACCCCAATTTTCATGGGATTGGGATCAGACAATATTAACAATTAACAACATGAACTTCCTCCAGCTATACTTTATGCTATGTACTAATAAAGGCTCTACACCAGTGTGTCCCAAAAAGTATTATATAAAAAAAAAAAAATAGATCCTTGTAATTCAAAGCATGGTCTGAAGACTAGTGGCACCAAAATCACTTGGGAGTTCACTAGAAAGGCAGACTCTAAGGACCACCCCAGAGTTACTGACTCAGAATATGCATTTAACAAGACCACCAGGTTGTTATACACAAATTAAACTTTGAGGCACTCTTATATAGATTATTAGATGCATCAGATTATTAATTAAAAATAAAAATTGCCATTGAGTCAATTGCAACTCACAGCGACCCTACAGGACAGAGTAGAACTGTGCCATAGGGTTTCCAAGGAGCGGCTAGTGGATTCGAGCTGTCGACCTTTGGGTTAGCAGCTGAGCTCTTAACCACTGTGTCACCAGGGCTCTAGATCATTAATAAAAAAAAAAAAATTATTAATAGATATAGATAAATTAAGGATTCATGGCCAAAAAAATTAGGGAAATCCTGAGTTAAATGAAGCCAAACAGTTTTCTTTACTGTGTGGCTTTCTAGGCCTCTACTGAATGTTTCTCTCAGGAAAACATCTTGTAGAATGAGTATTACACAAAATATACCTTAAGGCGCACAATGCTCAAGTAGCTAAGATGGAAACATGATTTCTAGAAACACATATTAGATGTCTTTATAGCAGGGTTAAAAGGTGGTCTGTATTCAACGGGAAGAGGAATACAAAAAGGTATCCCACTTAAAATTGTGACCCTAAAGCTAACATGCACAGCAGGTCCAAGGCCCTGAGAGATCCTTGCTTCCCTCAACTATACAGTTAACTAAAATCTATCCTATTTTGAATCCCCTAATGTGTTTTATGGAGCCCTGGTGGTACAGCAGTTAAGAGCATTTTCTGCAATTGTGCCCAATGTTATACGTCACAGAGATACAAAATAATGGTTCCTGCCTGTGTGAGATTACAGTCTAAGTGGGGAGACAAGAAATATCCTACAGATATCATAGAATATGACAGTGATAATATAATCACAGAACAAGATATGGTTTCCTTCTCTGAGTTGCAAATCACGATTTAGTGCATGGCCCCTTTGACAATCATGAATTGCTTTGTGACAACCTTTTCCTGTTGTTTTCCTTTGTTTTAACTGTTACTAAATCACTTACTGCAATGAACTTTTCATATATGTTTATTCTCTCTCCCTTCAAGGCAGGGACCATGTTTTATGGCAAGCAATATAAGACGTGGTAAAAAAAAAATTCTGTGAAGTTGATTTCAGAAAACCTGAGTTTTTAATGTTTGCTATTCTACTAACAAAATTCTCTTGCACCTCCAAAAAGGATGTAATAACTCACAGGACCTATGACGTTGATCTTTACAGAGTATTATTCAATTAACATGTGTATGATTGATTATATTATTTTGCTGTGGTCACAAGGAGAAGTTAACCTGTTGCTGTCAAGCCGATTCCAACTCATAGCGACCCTGGAGGACAGAGCAGAACTGCCCCATAGACTTTCCAAGGAGCGCTTGGGGGATTCAAATGCCGACCTTTTGGTTAGCAACCGTAGCTCTTAACCACTACGCCACCAGGGTTTCCAAGTAGAAGTTAGCGGTGATAAATAGAGGCTAGAGAAAATAGAAATTAGTATGGTTATGAACACTAGATCCTAATGAATCTATTTGTTTTTCTAAAAAAGGAAATATACTGTGGATTCTAAATGACATGAAAACTTAAAATGCACTCAAAGTAGACATTACCTACACCATAATTCTAATATCATAAGAATTGCATACTTGCTTGAATGATAGCCATAAATACTCCCAACACATAGAAATAATACTGAGCAAACATAACAGTGGTAATTCTCATTTCATATTTCACTTTGTGTGGTACAGTTAAGTGACTTTCAAAAGGAAATACTCGAAGCAAAATTTTTACATGTATCTGTTTATTAATAATAATAATTACCATTAAAACTTCCATTTCTTGTGTGACAACCAGGTACCAGGTATCATGAAAAATTCCTTTATTTTTTCCCATTTAAAGTTTATAGCAATATTATCTTCATTTTATAAGTGACAAAACTTATATCCAAAGAGGCTAAGTAACTGACCTATGGTTGCATAGGTTTATTTCTTTTTTTGTTGTTTTTATTTTTCTTATTTTTAAGCAGAACTATGATTTAAAACTAGGCCTGTGTCATCTGACTATACCATATTGTCACTTATTACAATCACATTTGGTAATTCATTTAGTACTATTGGATCAAATGTATAATATTCTTGAAACAAGTAGAGGTATGATAATATTTGGAATATATAAAATAAAATATGTTGCAAAATTTGCAACTCAGTTAAGTATAAATAACATCAACTAGGGAAAATGCTGTAATCAGAAGTTCAGTGCCTGGTGTCTTAGGAAAATTGAGAAATTGACATAGGTTACTCTATGGGCAATAATCATACAACTATATTTTAATTGCTGGCAATGACTTTAAAATTTAAACATGTTATGCAGGAAAATCCAATATTGATTTTAAAGTTAATAAGTTATTCATTAAAATTACCTGTTTACTTAAAATACGCATTACATCTTACATGATTTTATATCTTTAATTTTTATCAAATGCCAAATGTAATACAAATCTTAATAACATGAACTGTCAGTTCGTGCTAAGCCTGAATGGCTGCTTATAATCTTTGAAGATTTGTTAAAAAATCAAATTATTTGTGTCGTAATCTATCCTCGATACATGCATTTCTGTTCCTCCTCCCTCGCATTCTGAACTGAGAGCCTAAGTAATTACTGGGTGTATCATGATGACTTGCTCAATTATCAAAAGAAACAGAAAAATCAGATGGCTACTAAAAGTGGCTACAACACTGTCAACATCTTTGTATAGACCTATGTGTGTGGATTGTGGATCCAAGTAAAATACTTTGGACATGTTGTCGGGAGGGATCAGTCCCTGCAGAAGGACCTCATGCTTGGTAAAGTGCAGGGTCAGTGGAAAAGAAGAAGACCCTTAATGAGATGGATTGACACAGTGGCAGCAACAATGGGCTCAAGCATAACAACAATTGTGAGGATGGTGCAGGACTGGGCAGTGTTTCGTTCTGTTGTGTGTAGGGTCACTATGAGTCAGAACTGACTCGATGGTACCTAACATCAACAACATTTGTGTGAAATTTAGAGGTGGGAGAGCTTTTCTGCAATAAAACATGCCGTTTGTTTTATTGTAATTTTTAAAAATTAATACTGAAAATAGAACCATTCATATACTACGAGACCCAAGAAAACATCCACAGAATTTAAAAGAAACCAAACAGAACTTTTAGAAATAAGAATAGTTGAAAATAAAACAAGAGGGAAGTATTAACAACAGATAAATCGAGCTGAAGAATCATTGAAGAGGAAGACAGAGTTGAAGAGTTATGAAGCTGCAGCACAATGTGAAAAAAAAATTAAAATATACAGATGAGAAAATGAGAAGAACTAACAAAGAGGACTAGAGGAGAAAATAAAGAAAAGGTAGGAGAGGCTATATTTAAAGACATAATGACAAACAAGTGCTCAAAATGTTGAAAGCAATTAAAAGAAAGCATACGAAGCACATCAGAGTGAAATTGCAGACAGCCAGGCAAAAATAAAAGGTTAAAAGCAGCTCGACAGAAAGGTGACATCCTCTAAAAACTGAAGACAGCTACAGTGGCTGTAGAGTTCTCAACATCAACAGAAGCCAGGAAACTATAAAATAATGTCTTCAAAATGCTGAAAGAAAATAAACATCAGAATGGAATCGTGTTTCAAAATGAATTATCCTTCCAGAATAAGAGTAAAATAAATCTATACCATTATCTGTATATAATAATAAAAATTGATAAATCGTGGGATTTTAATTTAAAGGAAAAACTAAAATAGCAAGAAAGTCAGAAGGTTGATTAGATCGAAGTGTTCTAAGATCCCAGTTTTAATTATCATTAACTTCACAGTTTGTTAAGTATGTTGCTATTACTATTGTTTGCCACTGGGTCGGGTCCGACTCACAGTGACACCATAGGACAGAGTAGACTGCCCCACAGGGTTTCCTAGCTTGTAATCCTCAGGGGAGCAGACTGCCAGGTCATTTTCTCCTGTGGAGTCACTGGTGGGTTCAAACTGCTGATCTTTCAGTTAGTGGCCAAGCACTTAACCATTGTACCGCAAGGACTCATTTCATTGAGCATACAAGGTAAAATTCAAGAATGCCACTTAACGAATAGTCACACACACACAAAAAAATCCACTGTTGTCGAGTAAATTCTGGCTCATAGCAACCCTACAGGACAGAACAGAACTGCCCCATAGAATTTCCAAGGAGCAGCTGGTGGATTCAAACTTCTGACCTTTTGCTTAGCAGGCAAACACTTAACCACTGAGCCACCAGACCTCCAAGAATTTTTTTTTTATAACTGTTCTTGGAGGCCTGGTGGCTCAGTGTATAAAAAAAAAAAAAAAAAAAATTTTTTTTTTTTTTTTTTTTTATAACAGTGTATAGAGGGTTTAAATTCCAAAAACAGAAGGGAGAGAGTGAGATAAAAATCAAATAAAGGCAAAACTTGGTCAGTACAAAATGAAACTAGAAAGAAGAAAAAAAAGACTCACAGAAAAAATAGAGCAAATAGATAAAAAAGATATATCAAAGTAAATAACAATAATCAAAATAAATACAAATATAGTGATCTATTAATCATAAGACAGAAATTGTCAGATAGGATATATAAAACCAAAAAAACCAAACCCGTTGCCATCGAGTTGATTCCGACTCATAGCAACTCTATAGAACAGAGTAGAACTGCCCCATAGTTTCCAAGGAGCGCCTGGTGGATTCGAACTGCCAAGCTTTTTGTTAGCAGCCGTAGCGCTTAACCACTATACCACCAGGGTTTCCATATGTATGTATATATATGTGTGTGTGTGTATATGTATATATGTTAAATATAGCTACAGGGACTCAAGAGACAAATGTAAATATACAGATTTTAAAAGTTTGAGTAGAAAAAAAATATACAAACCAAACACGAAGCAAAGAGAATCTGGAATAGCCAAATACAAAATATAATTAAATTGTTACTAGACACAGAGGGTCATTTCATCATAATGAAACATACAAATCACTAGAAAAATATAACAATTCTAAACTGCATGTGTGGCAGCTGGGTAGCACAAGCAGTTAAACACTTGACTACTAGCCGAAAGGCTGGTGGTTTGAACCCACCCACAGGCACCTGGAAAGACAGGCTTGGTGATCTGCTTCCAAAAGGTCACAGCCTTGAAAACCCTGTGGAGCACAGTTTTGCTCTGCACACATGGGGTTGCCGTGAATCAAAACTGACTCAATGGCAACTAACAGCAACAACAAGAAGTTGTATGCACGTAATAAAAATGTCCCAACATATGTAAAGCAAAAAATGAGAAAAATAAAAAGAGAAATTAACAAATGAATACTATTGAGGGAGACTGACACATTTCCTTCAAATATCGATAGGTTAAGCTGGTAGAATTAGTAGTTATGAAGATTTAGAACAATATAATTATCAAGATTAACTTAATTAATATTACTCTTTACGGAATAGTTAAAGAATACTCATTCTTCCCAAGCTCATATAGGATATTAACAAATATCGGCCATATTCTAGGACAAAAGTAAGTA
This sequence comes from Elephas maximus indicus, assembly GCF_024166365.1. Classification (NCBI taxonomy): domain Eukaryota; kingdom Metazoa; phylum Chordata; class Mammalia; order Proboscidea; family Elephantidae; genus Elephas; species Elephas maximus. Next base: position 25,486,726 of record NC_064841.1, read on the forward strand.
TTAAGAAATTTCAAAACATATGCAGACCTTCTCTAAGCACAATGCAATTAAATTAAAATTAATATTTTAAAACACACAGTTAAAAAACTCACAGATTCGAAAATAAATCATAATAGAAATATAATTAGAACTGAGTAATAATGAGAATATTACACAATAACTCACAGAATATTGTCCATATGGTATCTAGAAAGAAATGTATAACCTTTAATGATTACGTAGCCTTAAGTAAGTTTTGGCTAATTGTTGTTGCATAAATTATTTTGAATAAATTCTCCCAGCCTTCATGAAAAAGACCCTCACGTTCTGTGAGGGTCTTTTTCATGAAGGCTGGGAGAATTTGATCAGGGATTTATCATCAGTGATGATAAATGATCAGGGATTTATCATCAGTGATGCTTTATGAAATAATATTTGTACATCTTAGTTTTATCTATAATAAAGTTTCTAAAGGTATGTCCTAAACTACTATTTTTTGTGTTATTGAAATTTTTCTTCTGAAATACTTGTGATATTGCCAAAAAGTATATTCCACATACTCACACGTATCAGGTAAAGGAATAATAAGGATGCTAACTAAGGATACGCTTATTAGACAGCATCAGAATTATTGCAAGTTAAGCAATTACGAACGACAAATTAACATTGGAATAGATAAAAGAAATATTACAGATGTCCTTCCACATGAAATATGCAGTAGAAAACTGCATTTAAAAAATTTAACACAATCATTTCAGCCAAACAACGTATTTGCTTCATTAAATCTGCGTTAAAAACGGCTACCTGTTGCCATGAAGTCTATTCTGACCCATCGCTATCGTATAAGACAGAATAGAACTGTCCCATGGGGTTTCCAAGGCTGTAAATGTTTATGGGAGCACACTGCCACAGCTTTCTCCCACAGAGCAGCTAGTGAGTTCGAACCACCCGCCTTTTGGTTAGCAGCCAAGTGCTCAACCACTGCACTACCAGGTCTCTTCTAAAAGCTGCTGAGTCATTATAAAAATAAAACTATTATTATATTATTCATTGTTGGATTATCCAGAAATGTGACTTCATATTAAATTTGGCTAGATCTGAAGAGAGAATACCTTGAATCATGTTTTTGAAATTCCACCTAGTTTTAGAAGGAGCAAATCGTGAATCTTTGTAATAAGCACAATGAAACTATTTCCATGTCATTACTGAACTATTTGTGATTTTTGCATATGTCAACTTTTACAGAAAGTCCGCTTCTATACCTGGTATTCTCTCACCAGGAGCCAAACAAAATAGCATGTTCCTGCCATCATTGCTTCTCCTTCCATAGCTCTAATAAGCATTATCTGCGTAGACTACCATATAAATGGAGTCCCCCGAGGTGTGCAATATTGTGGCCCTGCTTAATGACACTGCAAAACAATGTAAATATATTACTGATTCAGAACTCTTAATAAAATGGAAGCACAGATGATAAATACAAATTTTAAACTATAGTGTCACCCTAGCCTAGGTATTTTATACTGCCATTGTCATTTCTATAGCGCCACTGTAAGATATTTCACATATTATTTTTCTTCTATCCCTTTTGTTTCACATTAATATTTCAAAATCTTTTAGACTTTACTATTTGAAGTGATTCAAAAGTATTACCATTTCAATAGCACACCTCTAAAAAAAAAAACCTCTAAGGCTACTGGAATTTTAAATTACAAACTAATTAATATTTTCTTTCACAACATCAAAGCATCTAGTTTGTATGAATAGGTTTAATCATAAAACTCAAAATTACCTCCTACTTAAAAATGTCTCTTTCATATAATGCCTAGTAGTTGAGATAAGTAGAGAACCATAGTGTAATTTGTTAAATATGGTACTGAAATTACAAAGATGTAATTCTAAATGATGGAGTTTTGTCAACGTACAGTATTTAGGTATGGAATTTTTTTTTTTAATATTCAATTAAAGGTGCCTTTTAAAATAATTTAGTAGATCCTTGTTAATTTAAAAAGAAAAATCAGTTACAGAGCTTATTTTCCATGTAGCTCTAGAAAAATAGTTTCAAAATAAGAGTAATTATTGAAGAATTTTTAAAATTGCCAAAGAAATTCTAAACAAAAATAAAATTCCCTAAATGCAGTTGAAGAGCTATACTTGAATCCAGCTTACTAGGATATACAAAGCATTGTAAGAAATAATACAGTAGCACCATAATTCTCTTTAATTTACAAGAAAAATTGAACATATTTTCCACCAGAGTAGCCAATGATCTTCACTGAAAATGGCAAATTGCTTTAGCTTATTTGGTCATAGGATTTTCTTTGAAATGGTGCTGTTTGGGAGCTTCTATCTCAATGACGCCTTGAGTAGGGACAAAGACATACTTCTGTGCTCTATAGCAAACGGCACAAGAAAGCAGGTCAGGAGACAAAATGCAATTCACAATTTACCAGGTAGCTTCCAGTGCCCTTATGGAGAAGAGAAAAGAGAAAGAGAAGTTGAGAGATGAGAAACTCCTAGAAAAAGACAGAAACTAAAGTTACAAAAAAGAAGGGATAAAGTTAAAAAGAGTTAAAAGCCAGGTTCCAGGTGAATTTGAAACACTAAAAATTATTACAAAAGCCATTAATCAAAACACAGCAGCATACTAGAGTGAAGACATTTTTGATAGCTAGGTTCTCAAAGATTTGCTGAATGAGAAAATGAATAATTGCTCTGAGTTCATACAACTATAATTTATCATTTATTGAGCCCCTCCTAGGTTCTAGGCACTAAACATACAGCAAGAAAAGCGTTACTACTTGCCCTCAAAGAACTTCCAGCTAAGCAGCTAGAAAAATTACATTTTACTTAGGAGTAGAGTAAGGAGTGACTTGCTGCTGCGTTGATGCCAACTCACAGCAACCCTAGGATCAAGTAGAACTGTCCCACAGGGTTTCCAAGGAGCCACTGGCAGATTCGAACTGCCAACCTTTTTGGTTGGCAGCCACGGCACACTGTAGTTCTTAGCTCTGCAGACACTTACGAGTTGCTTATTCTCTCCTGTTTCTACCTGTTGCCCTTCAGGCTACCATGAGTTAATTTAACGTCAAAATCAAAACAGAAGTAACCTAAGTGCAGTAGAAGCCTCTAAGCTTCATCTATAATAAAAAAACCATGGCTGTACCGTTGCCATAGAATCAATTCTGACTCAAAGTAATTAAAGAGACTCCATCAATCCACACAGATCAGGAAACACATCTCTGTAAAATTTAGAATCCAATAACTGGAGAATTGGAGATTATTTCTGAAATTACCTAGCCCATCTCTCTACTCAAGAGAGGAGAAAACTGCAATTTGATAAGTTAAACAGATTTGCTTAAAGACACAAGGTGTCAGTGCTCTCTTGGTATTTGGCTCAGCACCCTTCCCAGAGATAACAAGCAAATGGCATCTCACAGTCCCTCTCTAACTCTCAGCAAAAGTCACTAATCTTTCCGACTGAACTCAGGCATTACCTAAGAAACTTTCTCAACAGAGTTCCCAGGCAGCACTTTTAATTGATCACATTTCATAGGCAACTCTTATACTTATGTATAGACTACAAAAAAAAAAAAAAAAACCAAACCCAGTGCCATCGAGTCAAAGGGTAGGTAGGGGGAAAAGAGAGATGGAGCAATTGCTTCTCTGAGCATATTCTCCAAAAGTGAACCACTTTCAAGAATCTGAAAGGTAAATGTTAAAAAAATGTTTAATAAGACTAATGAAATAAAGCACTGCAAGAACAGTATCACAGACTGTGCAGAGAGGACCTTGGCGTAGCCGGCCTGGATGATATTCTTTGAAAGACCTGCTTAGAAGTCTGGCCCTCAGCTGGAATCTAGGAACTTGGGTTTCAGAAGCGTTCCCGAAATTCCCAGAACCGATGAGTGAGGTTCACTGTGTCGAAATCATTCTGTAGAAACCAGATGCTTTACGCTGAACATCCGCTTTCCTTCTGGGAGTCCGGAATTTTGTTACACGCTGTACAGAGGGTGCCTATACAACCAATCCCCACGGAAAACCCTGGACGCTGAGTCTTTAAGGAGCTTCCCTGGTTGGCAACATTTCACAAATGTTGCCATAACTCATGTTAAGTGCCATCGAGTCGGTTCCGGTTCGTAGTGATCCTACGTACCACAGAACGAAAGCACTGACCGGTCCTTCCTCATGCTTACAGTCGTTGCTATGCTTGAGCCCACTGTTGCAGCCACTGTGTCAGTCTATTTCTTCAAGGGTCTTCCTCTTTTCCGCTGATCCTGTACTTTGCCCAGCATGATGTCCTTCTCCAGGGACTGATCCCTCCTGACAACATGTCCAAAGTATGTAAGACACAGTCTCGCCATTCTTGCTTCTGACAAGCATTCTGACTGTACGTCTTCCAAGACAGATTTGTTCGTTCTTTTGGCAGTCGATGGAACATTCAATATTCTTCACCAATGCCACAATTCAAAGGTGTCAATTCTTCTTCGGTCTTCCTTATTCATTGTCCAGCTTTCACATGCATATGCTACTGAAAAGACCATGGCTTGGGTCAGGTGCGCCTTAGTCTTCAAGGTGACGTCTTTGCTTTTATCACGTTAAAGAGGTCCTTTGCAGCAGATTTGCCCAATGCAATACATCATTTGATTTCTTGGCTGCTGCTTCCACAGGTGGTGATCGTGGATCCAAGTAAAATGAAATCCTTGACAACTTCAGTCTTTTCTCCGTTTATCGTACTGGTCCAGTTATAAGGATTTTTGTTTTCTTTATGCTGAGATGTAATCCACACTGAAGGCTGTGGTCTTTGATCTTCATCAGTTTAAGAGTTTCAAGTCCTTTTCACTTTTAGCAAGCAAGGTTGTGTCATCTGCATAATGCAGGTTGTTAATGAGTCTTCCTCCAATCCCGATGCCCTGCTCTTCTTCATACAGTCCAGCTTCTCGGATTATTTGCTCAGCATACAGATTGAATAGGTATAATAAAAGCATACAACCTGACGCACACCTTTCCTAACTTTAAACCATGCAGTAGCCCCTTGTTCTGTCCAAACAAGTGCCTCTTGATCTATGTACAGGTTCCTCATGAACACATTTAAGTGTTCTGGATTCCCATTCTTCATAATGTTATTCAGAATTTGTTAGGATCCACACAGTCGAATGCCTTAGCATAGTCAATAAAACACAGGTAAACATCCTTGTTATTCTCTGCTTTCAGCCAGGATCCTTCTGACATCAGCAATGATATCCTTAGTTCCATGTTCTCTTCTAAATCCAATCTAAGTTTCTGCCAGTTCCCTGTTGATATACTGCTGCAGCTGCTATTGAAAGATCTTCAGCAAAATTTTGCTTGTGTGTGTAATATTAATGATATTGCTCAATAATTTCTGCATTCAGTTGGATCATTTTTCTTGGGAATAGACTTAAATATAGATGTCTTTCAGTTGGTTGGCCAGGTAGCTGTCTTCCAAATTGTTTGGCATAGATAAGTGAGCACTTCCAGCGCTGCACCCATTTTTTGAAACACCTCAATTGATATTCTGTAAATTCCTGGAGGCTTGTTTTTTGCCAAGGCCTTGCGTGCAGCTTGGACTTCTTCTTTCAGTATCATTGGTTCCTGATCATATGCTGCCTCTTAAAATGGCTGAACATTGACCAATTCTTTTTGGTATAATGACTCTGTGTATTCCTTCCATCTTCTTTTGATGCTTCTTGAGTTGTTTAATATTGTCCCCAAAGAATCCTTCACTATTGTGACTCTAGGCTTGAATTTTTTCTTCAGTTGTTTCAGCTTGAGAAATGCTGAGTGTGTTCTTCCCTTTTGGTTTTCTATCTCCAGCTCTTTGCCCATGTCACTATAATACTTTACTTCATCTTCTCAAGCCACTCTTTGAAATCTTCTGTTCAGTTCTTTTACTTCATCATTTCTTCCTTTTGCTTTAGCTGCTGGACCTTCAAGAGCAAGTTTCAAAGTCTCTTCTAACATCCACTTTGGTCTTTTCTTTCTTTCTTTCCTGTCTTTTTAATGACCTCTTGCTTTCTTCATGTATGATGTCCTTAAAGTCATTGCACGACTCGTCTGGTCTTCGGTCATTAGTGTTCAACGTGTCAAATCTATTCTTGAGATCATCTCTAAATTCAGGCGGGAAATACTCAAGGTTGTATTTTTGCTCTCGTTGACTTGTTCTAATTTTTTTCAGCTTCAACTTGAACTTGCAAATGAGGAATTGATGGTCTGTTCCAGTCGGCCCGTGGCCTTGTCCTGACGGATGATATTCAGCTTTTTTGTCGTCTTTTTCCACAGATGTAGTCTATTTGATTCCTGTGTATTCTGTCAAGGCCCATGTGTATAGTCACCATTTATCTTGGTAAGGAAAGGTATTTGTAATGAAGTCATTGATCTTGCAAAACTCTATCATGTGATTGCCAGCATTGTTTCTATCACCAAGGCCTTATCTTCCAACTACCAATCCTTCTTGTTTCTAAGTTTCACATTCCAATCACCAGTAATTATCAATGCACCCTGATTGCATGTTAGATCAATTTCAGACTGCAGGAGCTAGTAAAAACCTTCAATTTTTTCACCTTCAGCCCTAATGGTTGGTGTGTAAAACTGAATTAATAGTCATATTAACCGGTCTTTCTTGAAGGCATATGGATATTATCCTATCACTGACAGTGTTGTACTTCAGGCTAGATCTTGAAATGTTCTTTCTGACAATGACTGCAATGCCATTCCTTTTCAAGCTGTCGTTCCCAGCATAGCAGACCACAGGATTATGTGATTCAAAATGGCCAATACTAGTCCATTTCATCTCACTAATGCCTAGGATATTGATGTTTATGCATTCCATTTCATTTTTGACAATTTCTAATTTTCCTAGATTCACACTTCATACATTCCACGTTCTGATTATTAATGGGTGTTTGTAGCTGTTTCTTCTCATTTTGAGTCGTGCCACGTCAGCAAATGAAGGTCTCAAATGCTTGACTCCATCCATGTCATTAAGGTCAACTGTAGTTTAAGGAGGCAGATCTTCCCCAGTCATAGTTTGAGTGCCTTCCAACCTGAGGGGCTCATCTTCTGGCCCTATATCAGACAATGTTCCACTGTTATTCATAAGATTTTAACTGGCTAATTTTCTTTTTTCAGAAGTAGATTGCCAGATCTTTCTTCCTAGTCTGTCTTAGTCTAGACGTTCAGCTGAAACCTGTCCACCATGAGTGACCCTGCTGGTATTTGAAATACCAGTGGCATAGCTTCCAACATCACAGCAACATGCAAGCCACCACAGTACGACAAACTGACAAATGCATGGGGATATACAGGTATATGTATACGAATGTATGTGACTGTATGCATGTATATTCATATGTATATAATGAAGCCCACATAGAGGGCACAGTTACGGATTTTTCTTAGACATAACAAACACCTCGCGGGACTGGTTTTCTGGGTTTGAAGGATTAGGACCATGGTTTTGTACGACATCTCAGTCAATTGGCATAATTTGGTTCATAAAGTTTCCGTTCTACATCCTAGTTTGATGAGCAGTGTCTGGGGTCTTAAAAGGCTGTGAGTGATACAACTCTCGGTATCTACTCATCTGGAGCAAAAGAGAAAGAAGGAAACCAAGGACTCGAAGAAGAAACCAGTCCACAGAACTAATAGTCTATATGAACCATGGCCTCATCTACTCTGAGACGAAAAAACTAGATGGTGCCTGGCTACCAATCCCAACCGTCTGGATCAGGTCCACCACAGATGTGCCCTGATAGAATGGGAGAAAAACGTAGGACAAAACTTCAAATTCCTTAAAAAAAAGAAAAAACAGAGTCAGTGGACTGAAACTGGAGGACTACCTGAGGCTATTGCCCCTGAGATTCTCTTTAAACTTTGAATCAAAAGCAGCCCCGACTACCTGAGGCTACTGCCCCTGAGATTCTCTTTAAACTTTGAATCAAAACCAGCCCCTGAGGCCATTTTTAAGCTAAATAACAGGTTAAAAAAAAAAAAAAAATGTTGGCTCACAAAATAAAGAATATCACCCGTTAGTACTGTGTTCCTTTCAAAAAATTATATTAGAACAGTCAAGAGTTACTTTAAAACAAAGATGAGAATGTAAAAGGTCAGGGAAACAAGATTAACTTAAATTGCTATGTAAATATTCACCAAAAACACAATAAGATATTATTTAAAAAAAAAAAAAAAACTTTAACTTTTAACAAAGGAATCATACTTATGAAGTTAATCAAATAGAACAAAAGCATGACAGACTCTCGGCATAAAAAATATTAAAGATACATGACATGAGATGAAACTCCTCCAAAAAACAGCTAAATTTCTTATATTCACAATGGTAATATACATATTAGTTTAAAAATTAAGTTGCATTATTTAAAAGTCAACAAATGAGGCTTATGTTGTTTACAGGTCAATGATTTCATGTAGGTCAATGATTAAGAAACTTGAGTTTCTGCTATTGGGATAAAAGGTCAAAACAGAATCTGTAATTAGTAATATACATTGAATATCATTATTAGTATTTTTGCAAATATTAAACCAACAACCAAACCCACTGCGGTCAAGTCAATTCCAACTCATAGCAACCCTAGAGAACAGAGTAGAACTGCTCCATAGGGTTTGCAAGTCTGTAAATGTTTACAGAAGCAGACTGTCACACCCTTCCGCAGCATGGCTAATGGGTTGAAGCAGCTTTGGGTTAGCAGCTGAGCACTTTAACCACTATACCACACAGGCTCACTTATATTACAAGTTCAGATTCTTACAGAATCAAAATATTTTCCTGTAAAAATGCAATGAAAATTTTATAATATGGTGAAATTATTCAATTTATGAGTCTTTGCTTTTCAAAAACACATATTCTAAAAAAGTGTGCTTCACAGATACCAGGCTTTTTAATATAAATTGTTTTCTGAGAAAAATTACACAATTATATAGCGATTTGTTATATATTAAGATAATTGGCAGATTTGAAACCCAAATTAATATCTTCCAAAAAAGAAATATTTTAAACCAAGAGAATGCATTCTTTATACTTAACAGAAAGGTAAAACGTTTTTCACAATGAAAAGGAACAAACAAAAAATTGTCTATTTTTCTACACAATATTAAATACTCAAATAGAAAATATTAATACTGAAACATAAGGAAAAAGAACACAACTGTGATATTTACTTGCTAAATATGTGAAAAATTATCAGTTCTTTTAAATATGTGAAAAATTCATTATCAGTCTCCTAAAATGATTCTTTACTCATAAAAGAATTAAAAAAAATAATAACAGAAAGCTTAGATGGCAAGCCATTCCACTTTGTTCAATAGGTCCTTTAACCTCAATTCCTACAGGAATTCCTTTTCCTGACACCTGAACTGAAACTGGAAGCCCTGGTGGTGTAGTGGTTAAGAGGTATAGCTGCTAAGCAAAAGACAGACAGTTCGAATCCACCAGGAGCTCCTTGGAAACCCTATAGGGCAGTTCTACTCTGTCCTATAGGGTCACTTTGAGTCAGAATCGACTCGACAGCAACTTGTTTAGTTTTTGGTTTTTGAACTTAAACTGCTCACCATTCCATATGGAATACAATCATCTTGAATTTGTATTGTATTAAGTGAAAAATTTATTTAATTAGGGTCATGACAGAGCAGTGAAATTCTTAAAATAAGTGGATGACATATGAAAGACAGTGGTTTGGGCTTAAATGAAATAAGGCAGGACGTTTCTCTGGTTCTTTTCTGTCCCGTGGGCTTCTTTATCAAACATCACAGTCAACTGCTTCCCCAAGAAGTCTCTTATTCCACCATACTACCGTATGTTTGTGCAAATAACAGGTACATTACACTTTTTTTCCAGTGAAAAAAATTAGCATACTGTGCTTACTAAAATGACAGAAGGGGAGGGTGCAGTTGGCAAAAAACATAACATGCTATTTGTGTAAAAATACGGTAATGATAGTATTTAAGCACAAAGTTAACAAAATCCATTGCCATAGAGTCGATTCTGACTCATTGGGACCCTATAAGACAGGGTAGTACAGTCCCATAGTGTTTCCAAGGTTGTAATCTTTTCAGAAGCCACATCTTTCTCCCACAGAGCAGCTGGTGGGTTCAAATTGCTGACCTTTTGGTTAGCAGCCAACCGCTTAACCACTGCACCACCAGGGCTCCCTAACCTCAGTATAGCTCTATTTTTTTAAAAAAGAAAGGTAGTATGTTTACTTATTAAGATAACAAGCTTTGAAGTCATAGATATCTAGCCTTAAATCCTGTCTCTAATTCTCAGTATCTTTATCTGTAAAACACGATAATAATTGTAATTTCCATATCATAGGTAATATGTGGAAACCCTGGAGGTGTAGTAGTTAAGAATTTAGGCTGTTAACCAAAAGATCAGCAGTTCGAATCCACCAGGTGCTCCACGGAAACCCTATGGGGCAGTTCTACATTGTCTTAAAGAGTCGTTATAAGTAATATTTAAATGATATAATGCTTGAAGCTACTAAACCCTACTTCTGTAGTTAGTTGCTAACATTCTCATAGTAGCAGTAGTTTGTAGTGTTAAAGAAGAGTAAAAAAGAGTAGCCTACATTAAATTGTATTTGGACAATAGTGTTTTATACTCATATGTCTACATATCTATATATGTGTATATAAAATTAAACTATTACAGTACCAGAAAAATAAAAAATACACACACATACACACATATAAATTTAGGGAGGATGAGGCTTCTCTAAGTATGATACAAAAAGCAAATACATAACAAAGAAAAAAATGATAGATATGACTACATAATAATACATTTTGAATTACCAAAGGCATCCTAAGTACAGTATTGTAAATTGGTACAATAATTTGGAGGAAAATGTAACAATAGTTTAAACACACCTAAAAATGTACATATCCTGTAACTTTTCAATACTACGTCAAGGAAATTTTCCAAATGAATAATAAATAACACACTCATATATTTTGCTGAAAGGAAATTTAGAGGTGTTTCTAATGATGAAGGAAGGAAAGAAGGTAGGGAGGAAGGGGTGGAGAGAGGGACGAAGGGTGGAAGTAAAGCAATCAGCTTCAATGTTAAACAATACCAGGTTAGGTAAATAAATGTATTTTATTCTACACTATATTTACTAAATTTCAGCCATCAAAATAATGTTGTAGACAAATATTTAATAAAATCAAAATAGATTCACAGTATATTTTTAACTTAAAAAATATATTGTCAGGCTACAAAACCCATGGAAGATATGATTCCATTTTATTTATTGATAAATACTAAAAAACAAACTTGTTGACATCAAGTCAATTCCGACTCAAAGCGACCCTATGGGACAGAGTAGAACTTCCCCACAGGGTTTCCAAGGAGTGGCTGGTGGATTCAAACTAACAACCTTTTGCTTAGCAGCTTGAGCTTCAACCACTGCTCGGCCAGGGCTCCATGGATAAATAGAAAGGCTAATTAAATTTTATGGGTGGCAGAGGATTAGTGATTTTTCTTTTGTTTTTTAGAAAAGCATAAATATTTTTAAAGATATTTATAAAATACAATGTGACTTATATAAAAAAAAAAAATTTTTTTTGATAGAAAAAAAACACAAAAACCAAACCCAGTGCCGTCCAGTCAATTCTGATGCATAGTGACCCTATAGGACAGAGTAGAACCGCCCCATAAAGTTTCCAAGGAGCGCCTCGTGGATTCGAACTCCCAACCCTTTGGTTAGCAGCCATAGCACTTAACCACTACACCACCAGGGTTTCCATATAAAGATAGAAGATAGGTAATTCTTTCAACTGTATAATTTCAGGAACTATGTCAGTTCTGATTTTTTTTTTTAAGCATACAAATTTCTACTTACATGTAAAGTATGGCAGGAAGCACATTATTAGCTAAATTAAGGTGATCAAATTTAGCAGTTTCTATGGTATTTTTTTTTTAATGGTATTTTACTACTATTACTTAAGGGCACTCCTATAACAGCATCATCTTTAAATGTAAAATGAAAAAAATTCACCCCTTACTGAAAACAAAGTACATGGAAAGCCCAGACTGCTCATTTTCTGAATTAATCACAAGAAATGGGAAGTGACTCAAACTCCAAATCACACATTCTCAAATTTTCAGGAACAGGTGAAAGCAAGGGGAGAATTTATCTTCTTCTTAACGTGCTACTTAAAGTAATACGGAACTAAGTGTGCTAAAAAATGAAAACAAATACATCAAACATTCAAGGATATTATTAAAACTTATTAAACCTAATTCCAACCTAAAGATAAGTGGAGCAAACTAGGACAAAGAACTAAGTTTTCCATTTTCTGAATGTAATGAATACATAAGCATTGCCATTAAGCATCAATAACAAAACCATTGCTGTGGACTGATTCCGACTTATAACGACCCTACAGGACAAAGTAGAACTGCCCCATGAGGTTCCCAAGGCTGAAATTTTAACGGAAACAGACTGCCACATCTCTTTCTGGGGAGAGGCCGGTGGCTTGGAACTGCCAGCTTTTGGTTTGCGGCCTAGCGCATTAACCACTGTACCGCTAGGGCTCCTCTTACGCATTAAAAAAAAAAAAAAACCAAACGGTTGTTGTTCAGTCCATTCCGATTCATAGAGACCCTACAGGACAGAGCAGAACTGCCCCACAGGGTTTCCAAGGAGCTGACCTTTTGATTAGCAGCTGTAGCTCTTTACCACTCTGCCACCAGAGTTTCCTAAGCATCAATAGGTAGTTACATTATCTTAAGTATTTTTCCCTATCATACATTTTTTTTCACATTGTAGAGTGCACCATCACAGACCATAATTCCTTTAAGACGAAAATGCAGTTTTTCCTAGCTTTACATTTTAAGAGGAGCCCTGGTGGTACAGTGGTTAAACACTCGGCTGCTAACTGAAAAGGTCGTTGGTATGACCCCAGCAGTGGCTCCACAGGAGAAAAATGTGGCACTCTGCTTCTGTAAATGTGACAGCCTTGGAAGCCCTAGGGGGCAGTTTTACTTTGTTCTAATAGGGTCTCTATGAGTAGGAATCTACTTGATGGCAATGAGTTCGCGTTTTTTTGTTTTTTGGTTTAGATTCTAAGAAAGTCGCTTCCAGTTTTCTTCAATTTAAGCCACAAAACACTTTTAAGACTTTCATTGATTAAATATACAATTGAGATTTGTTTTATTTTGTTTTCTTCTACATCCACAGCACATCCTTATATTTCTAATTATTAGCACTTGGCATATTGCATCTTCCATAATGGTCATTTAACTGTATTTTTGCCCCACCCCCACCTCCGTTCCAACTTTTAAAATCTATAAAGGCTAGGAATATGCTTTGTTCATTTTTGTATTTCTAACATCTATCCTAAACATGGAAACCCTGATGGCATAGTAGTTAAGAGCTACAGCTGCTAACCAAAAGGTCAGCAGTTCAAATTCACCAGATGCTTGCAAACTCTATGAGACAGTTCTACTCTGTCCTACAGGGTCACTATGAGTTGGAATCAACTTTACGGTAATGGGTTTGGTTTTTATTTGGTTTATCCTAAATATAAAACTTTCTCTGTAAATGATGAGTAAAATGGAACTCAGGTCAGTTATGTAAAACCTGCATACAGTGGGAAAGGACATTAGACTTGAAGACACAAAAGTTTGACATTTACTAACTGCACCACCTTCAGCAAAACATACCCTCTGCAGACTTCAGGTCCCTCATCTGTAGCATATGTATCATAGCTGCCTACCCTGTCTCTATGGGTGCCTCGAGTAAGCTAAAGCTTGTGAAAACACTTAGGAGACTATAAATCACTGTGCAGTTATAAAAAATTATCAAGTGCTACAGCTCTACACATTGACTGTAGGTAATAATAATAATAATAATAATACCCATTTTTGCCAGGAATCAATCTATCTATAGCTTTTAGGCCAAATGAATCAGTTTGTCTTCCAGAATGTGAAGTTACCAATTACACCCATTCCTTACTTATTGACATGGTTGGGTTCCAAAGATCAGGTCATTACGTGAAAATCAACGTTATAGAAAAATGGAGGATGAACAAATTAGATCACAAATGGAGGGTGACTACATAACTGCCAAATTACATCATTACATAACTGCCAAGCTACATCATTACATAACTGCCAAAGCACTAAGAATCATGGCCAGCCAAGCTGACACATAACTTTAACCATCACAGCCAATGCTACTCTTGCCTTGGACCTTGGCACTCATTACCACCAGTGGTACGACATTCATGCGTGAAATAGTCAGATAGTAGATTTTTCACTATTGTCATAAATGTGAAATGTCAGATGACAAGACAGTCGATAACTGAGAAGTGACTATATTAATAAGAAACAGACATTTTACTGTAGAAAGAGCAGAGACTGAAATTGAATGACTGAGCTCACATTTTCACCTCATCACTTACAAGTCATGGCAGTTAACCTCTGAGTCTTAACTTCCTCAGGTGTATATATGAGGTGCTAGTAATAATAATAATATCAATCACTCATAGCTTTGAGGAAGATTAAATGTTTTTTATTAAAGTGCTCTACCAATTAAAAAGCATTACATACTGTTCTGTATTAGTAATTTTTACATAGTTAATTACTGTAGATATAAGTAATCAAAATAGTCTTCACTAACATCGTAGCTACTATATGCATTGCACTAAAATGCTTTATCTATAATATTAATCGAACAATAACTATAAAAGATGAGTGGTATTCTCATGTCACACAGGAGAAAATGGAGGTTCAAAACATTTAAGAAATATATCCAAGTGCACATAAATATAGCAGTAGCAGAATTTGAACCAAGGACTTCATTTTTTCCACTACGTCAGACTTTCAAACTAGAATTCAGGCATCTCCCACTGAATGTCAATATATATAGCTCCTGAAAATCAGACATGACAAAGCTATCCAAGAAATCTATTTTCTGTTGCATTAAACGGGAAATATTACTATGGGTTACCCATTAATCCCAATACCTCATAAATTTTCTAAAATGTAAATAAAACTCTCTAAGTAACAAACTATTATGTTAGGATATAAACTGCTTGAAACATTGCTTCCTGATCACCAAACAATTAATATGGTAGTTAACAAACAATTGATTTACATGCAACATCAAGGTCTCTCTCACAGCCCACCATACTTAGGAAGCACAACCCTTTTACCACATACAGCATGCTTCTCAGAGACACTATACCTGAATCTGACATTCCAAAAACTATATCCAGTCCTTTCTCATACATTGTTTTATTAAAAAAGATGTGTTTGGTTTAAATAAATGCAAATTTATCCTATATAAACATTGGCTGAAAAATGTATTTGAGGAATACACATTAAGTCCAAAAAATCTGGAAGTAGATTAGCCATTCGTTAATCCAGGAGATGTTTTATAGTAGGTGCATTATACGCCACATATCAATACGAAAAGTTAATGTCATTAAATAATACACTTAATTAACCAATAGAAAACTGAACGAATTTATTTCTTTTCAAAGCCAAGGGCATACTGAAAGTATATAGGCTGATACTGTGTCAAAATGAAGAAAGTATATAATGTTTAAAACACATATGCATTATGGTATTCTTCATTATCCAAGCCATGTTTTTCATGGACAATCCACAGTTAATGGATAATAAACCAAAACCAAACCCACTGCGACTTCGACTCATAGGAACCCTATAGGACAGAGTAGAACTGCCCTATAGAGTTTCCAGAGAGTGCCTGGCAGATTTGAACTGCTGACCTTTTGGTTAGCAGCCATAGCACTTAACCACTATGCCACCAGGGTTTCCATAATACATAATAAATACAGGAAATTTAGAACATTCATTTTATTATATAAATTTTATGATTATTTAAAATGCCACAAGGTATGCACTGAATTCTCTGCCTATTTAATGAAAAAGCGAATATGTGCCCTAAGAAAGATGAATAACGCAGTAAAAATTTCTTTTTGAAACAGAGTGCTCAATCAGACACATTGTAAACATACTTTAAAAGCTTCCTACACTTCATTATAATTAAAGACTTAATCTCTGTGTTTATTCTAAAGAAAACTACTTTTAGTGTTTTTTGTTGTCTTCATTTCATAAATTAAATTTCATCTAAATTATCCTTTTTTCTTCTTTACATTCTTAAAAAGAAAAAGAAAAATTGCCTACCGGACAAAAGAGAAGATGTATTCCCACCAACAGAAAACAAATCAGCGACTTTATTGTAACCCTTTGTTTTAACTTCTGCACATAGAATGAGGCCATTTGAAAACATTCCCTTATTTTATTTTTATTTTTCCTGCTTTGACAAGACTAACTCAACCTGGGGACAGGATCAGAGCTTTGAGAGGTAAGATCACCAAATGAGAAAATTGAGTCACATAGAGGATTTTGGTCCAGCAGGAGCCAAAACATGTAATAGTTTTGAGAGAAATCAGGAGCTACAATTAAAGAGACAAGTCCGTACTCACGACAGTGATGCCACTTAGTTGGCCCACCTCAAGAAATCAGGAGCTACAATTAAAGAGAAAAGTCCGTACTCACGACAGTGATGCCACTTAGTTGGCCCACCTCACCTTAGTGGTTGAAAATGCAAAGTTGTCCAAGTGAAATCTAAAACATTAAAGTTCAGAGCACCCTTCCAAGGTGATAATCTAGCACACAAAATAATTGACAGTAAATTCAGATAGAGCAAATATAAGAATTTTTTAATCTATTTGGGGGCATCAAAATTAGAAAAACATGTATATGCCCTTTATCATACTGATAAATGAAGTCGTGCTGAAGATGATCTTTGCCTCTGACCCTAAGCACTACTTTAACACTGCTGTTTAAGAGTAGCAATGTGCCAAAATTTCATTATATTCACATAAAGTACCAGCCAATTTGTTCTAGAAATCCATTTTTTAATACAGTGAACAAGGCTTTTGGCTCTTGAGCACTTAATAAATGTTTGCACAATGATTACAAAAAACAAAACATCCATCTATCTCGATGCTCAAGAATACATTATCTATTGGCTCACCTTATAAGAATTACTTAATTCAAACAACGCATCTATGCTTTGAATTTAAAAATGCGTATGTTTTTAAATATTCATTCAATTATATCCTGTCATTAAAATTGGGTTCCTAAAACTGCCAGTGCTGACATAATTTCTTTTCCAGAAGAACTCAGTATAACTGAGATTCATAAAAGTCAAAGCAATACCTAGATTCACTCCATTTCAACATCATGCAGGCATTAATTCTTATTTTATGAAGGTTCTGTTTTGTTTGTTTTTTTATAGATAGAGCAAAGGGAGCCCAGGTGTTTAAAATTGCTATAGTTAGTAATTAAATTACACAAAAATGACAGGTTACCTGGAAAAATGTTTCAAAGCTAGGCCAATATTAATTACAGATTATCAGGCTGATTTTTTATGCTTATTTTTTCCTCATAAAACCCAGGTATACACCTTTACCATTTCTCATACCTAACATTTGTCACTGGGAAACATTTTTATAGATTTTTCAAAATAATTCAGAAACCATTTTGATTTGTATATGAATCCTATTTAAGGTTGCACATAAATAAAAATACACAATAAACTTAAAATATACATTAGCAACTTGAATCTTACTTGTAACAATTCAGTGGTAAATGTTTAAGGTATAGCAGATGGGAGAATGGAGTCAGGGAATTGAAAAAAAGAGGAACAAGAAAGCTGACAGGAGCCGGTTGCCTATTTGTAAATTAGGAAAGTTTTAATGACAATCCAGTGCAGTAAGGAAGCCGATTGTTTCCCATTAGCACCATCCCCAGATGGTGACAAGAAGCTAGAGAAGAACAAAAGGACCCTTCACTTCACTTACTCCCAACAGCAGTGGAACTAGAGAGAGTTTGTTTTAGAAGTAATACATGCAAATTACAGAAAATCATCAATAAGAAAATTGAAACTCCCTTTATAATCCAAGAATCCAGAGACAAACATTATTTGCACTTTGGTGATATTTTCTTTCAGTCTTTTTTTTTTTTCTATGCACATTGGAAGGAAAAGTGGAAAAGAGAAAAGAAGTGAGGGAAGGAGGAATGAAGGAGGGAAGGGGAGAAGGAAAGAATGAAGGAAAAGTGAAAGAGAAAGTACACAGAGAGTAGTCTATAAAACATTTTAGAAAGTAGCTTTCTGAAAAATGTTTGCCATTAAATGTAAAAGAGGCAATCAAAGTAATTTGACCTGATTGCTAATTACAGTCTCTGGAATGAGTTAATTGTTGTACTGTATTTGTAAATAAGAAATAAGTACCAGTAAAATATAGTTTAATTACTTAGACTGTAATTCTTCATTCAATCCCCCAAAGCCATCCTAATTCAGCCTACTTCATCTTATGTATTTTTTTTTTATAGATGTCCACAAGGCTCTCCCAGCCAATCGCCTTACCTCTAAGCCCAACTTAAGTTAATTTTTTAGAAAACCATACCTTCATAATGGCACTCCCAGCTCAAGAATTTTCGATAGTAAACACTCAGCATGTCTTTGAAGGCCATGACTCAACCAACTTCCCACATCCAGTAACTTCCCAGGAGAAATCCTCTGTTCCAGTCACCATTATCTCTTTCTCACACGGTCATTCTCCCTGACATGCCCTGATAAACCACTGCCTCTATCGTTCACGCTGTTCAGTGACTGGGTTTCTATCTACATCTCTTATCTAACCAAATCCTCCTCACCCTTCATAGTCCAGCTCAAGCCATAAAAAAAAAAAAAAAAAAAAAAAAACCAGTGCTGTCGAGTGCATTCTGACTCATAGCGATCCTATAGGACAGAGTAGAACTGCCCCATAGAGTTTCCAAGGAGTGCCTGGCGGATTCAAACTGCCAACCCTTTGGTTCGCAGCCGTAGCACTTAACCACTACGCCACCAGGGTTTCCTGCTCAAGCCATGCCCAGTCCGCCCGGTGCCGTCGACAAGCCATTCTGAAAATTCCACAGCACACAGATATACCCTTTCTCTAATTACTCTCACAAACACTGTAGTCGCTTTATAATTAATTTAAATATTATTTTATTCTCTAATTCTATATTGGAGCCCCGGTGACAAAGAGTTTAAGAGCTCGGCTGCTAACCAAAAGGTCAGCAGTTCAAATCTACCAGCTGCTCCTTAGAAACCCTATGGGGCAGTTCTACTCTGTCCTATAGGGTCTCTGTGAGTCGGAACAGACTCAAAGGCACCTAACAACAATAATTCTGTATTATTTTTTCACTGCCTATTGAGGTCCCTGGGTAGCATAAATGGTTTATACTCAACTACTAACCTAAAGGTTGGTGGTTCAAATCAACCCAGCAGCACCGTGAGGAAAGGCCTGACACTCTACTTCTGTAAAGATTACAGCCAAGAAAATTCCATGTGGCTCAGTTCTACTCGGTAACACATGGGGTCACCATGAGTTGGAATCAACTCGATGGCAATGGGTTGGAGATTTTATTATTTTGTTTTTGCAATTCTGTTTTCCTGTAATTGTAAACTGTTGTGTGGCAAGAAACATACTCAACTCCTCTACATTCTATAACGATTAAAATTCTTTAAATGGAGGCCAGTGAATGTTTTTTGATTAACTGATTTAAAACATATTTCATAGCATCTAATGCATTTTGGTGCACACAGTACATATCAAGATATATTGAATGATTGATTTCTTGTTAATCCACTTTAATGTATGAAATAAATGTATTTATAAACCTGTCAGATCCTTGGCTACTGACCTTCTTGTTATTTAACTGTCACCTTTCATCTTGCTGAAGTGAATCTGTGCTTTAGCATATATCAAGTTATGTAGTGGCACAGTTCAGCTTTCTAATTGAGAAGAAAGTAAATCAGTATTTAACAATTTTTTTAAAAAGATCATTTGTATATATGATGATCAAGAAATAGTGTGTTAAACAGAATTCTTCACTAAATTTCTTACTTCATTCTCAATTAAAATTACATAAAATGTGGAGTGACATAGTTACTATTGAGAGGATAAGGCCTCTGAGAATTTTTCTTTGAAATTCATGTCATCTCAACATTTTAACAATATGTACCCAGTTTGGAGTTAAAGGAGAGCAATATGGTAAGAAAAAGGAAAGTGGAAAAAAAGGCTTTGGTTCTACAGTATGCAAAGCTTCACTTCCAGTAGAACAAATATGTGTCCCAAACAGAAACTGTTTTCCAGTTTTGTGGCAAAATGTGCATAGATGGACCATAACTACTAAGAAAATTCTATCAAATTTTCTACAGAAAATTTCAAAATACCTATCACTAAGAAAGCCCACATATAAAGTTCCTAGTCTCTAGGCAACAGGTTGTCATGAGCCACACTGTATTGCTGTGAAACTGTTTTGTCTTAATACAAAAGAACTTTTATCTCAGTTCCTGGAAATTTGCCTAGCTATTTATATTAAAGGGAAACAGAAGCCAAATTTGGCATGTGAGCATGAACAGACATTTAATAAACAGTAACATTTAATAAACAGTAATAGAGTGGGGGAAACTCCGGTGGCATAGTAGTTAAGTGCTACGGCTGCTAACCAAAAGGTCAGCAGTTCCAATCCACCAGGCACTTCCTGGAAACTCTACGGGGCAGTTCTACTTCATCCTATAGGGTCGCTATGTCAGAATTGACTCGATGGCAATGGAATTTGCGCTTTAATGGAGTGGGAGGTTTACACCTCTCTGTAGAAAGAGCCAATTAAAAAAAACAAAGTTTTTCTTGTCAGTAAGTCAGCTTCTAATATTGTGTGTAAAATTCACAAGAAGTCTTCCTACGAGTAGTAGACTTAACTATTTGAGCTTTTCAGAGGCAACTGTTCTGTTTTGTCCCACTTCCTCTGTAAGTTTTTTTGAAAAATTGCCTTTGGTAACTTGAGAAAATTTGGCACAAAGAATTTGCTAAAATGTATACTAAGGCTGCCTGCCAAAGTAATAGTATAGAACAGATGCTGCTGGAATCAGGAGGTGGAAGCAGAGGAAGGAAATCAACAGACAGAACAAGCATAGGAAATGACCCCAAAACGAGGGAGTCTGCACTTCATACTGTTATCACCACCTGGCCCAGCCAAAGTGTCCAGCTCCCAGGTGTTCATACATCTCACTGCAGGCCTGGCCGCATCTTCTGCCTTCATTTTATTGATTTATTTTTATTTCTCTTATCAGTGAAATCCTATTTCGTGGACTTTTGATTCAATTCTCCACCCTAATATATAAGGGGCTAGTGGTTTTTCTGATACATTTGAGCTTTTTTTTTTTTTACTATGAAAGAAAATAATCATTTTTTGTCTTATAATCATTTTTTGTAGAAATGCCTATTTGCTGTTAAAGGAACTATACATCTGATAAGGTGATACAGATTTTTTTTTTTTTTTTTGCTGATTTGGCCTCTTTTTTTACGTTAAAGATAGTAATCAAATTTTTGTTTTACTCATTAGTTATACACACTTGCTGTTAATAACAGAGGGTCATGTTTATGGTATAATTTCTTATAAAAATTTTTAGAATGATTATGAAGACATTTAGAGTGCCTTTTTGGTTCATCTTTGATCTCCTCATCTGTCAATATATTTCACCGGGACCAGCTTTGGACCAAAGACATAGGGCTGCTAAATTAAGATCAGGTACCAAGAGTTAGTCCAGACCAAATTTTGACCTTGTAGGCATGGGGAGGCAAGTCCCTACACCAAATTGTCCTGAAGTAAAGTCCTTAGTGCTCAGTGTGACTCTGAGTTATGGCATAGCTGGGTGGTCAATAGCCCTCAGTTCTGTTGTCCTTGTGTCTGTCTCATTTCTTCTCTTCCATTACATCTTTTGGAGCCCTGGAGGCACAGTGGGTAAGCATTTGGCTGCCAACCAAAAGGTCAGCGGTTCAAATCTACCAGCCACTCCTTGGAAACCTGATGGGGCAGTTCTATTCTGTCCTATAGGATCGCTATGAGTCAGAGTTGACACAACAGCAATGGGTTTGGTTTTGTCTTTTAAAATTTAGCCATTCTTAATCTTGTATTTTGACTGATAACAAGTCAGAATTGTCCATTATTCCAAAATACCAGGCAGTATTTCATAGAAACTGCCTCCTCCTCACTCTGTAAAACGTTAAGATTACCCTGTTGATAACGGGGCAACTGTCAGATACTGTGAGGTTGATAGATTCTATCAGCAACGCAGCATTCTTGTTCATATTTTTTGTATTGCTTGAGTATTCTATATGGTTAGGCTTTACAATTTTAAAAGCTATTTTTATTTTGAAAAAAATTGTAAATGACTTATCTAAATTATTGAGTTTATTGAAATTAGCCATTTGTATCTCTTTATCCATAAACAATAACAATAAAAACAGTTGCTGTCCAATTCTGACTCATGGAAACGCCATGTGTCTCAGAGTAGAACTATGCTCCATAGGTTTTTAAGAGTACGGCTGCTAACCAAAAGGTCTGCAGTTCAAATCCACCAAGCGCTCCCTATAAACTCTACGGGGCAGTTTTACTCTGTCCCACAGGGTCACTACGAGTCAGAATTAACTTGATGGCCATGGGTTTTACAGGTGATCTTTTGGAAGCAGATCACCAGGCCTTTCTTCTGAGGCACCTACGCGTGGATTTGCATTGCCAACTTTTTGGTTAGTAGTCAAGTGTTTAATGGCTTATACCACCCTGGGACTCCTCTTTATCCATAGGCCACTAAAAAAATGTGAGAGCTGATACCCTAATCTTCACAACCCCAGGTGAGGTTTTGCAGTCCTAGAATTTCCTGTGGCCACACCAAAAAGTTCACAGAAATGCTCTACCAGCACACTGGTCTCAAGGACAGCCTGGCAGTGAGGTGGCCATAGGCGGTACATTTCAAGGAAGTCACTCCAGAAAGGCAGGTCATAGAATAGAGAAATTGACAATGGTAAGAAAAATATAACCTATTTTTATACCTGAACCTAAAGTGTGCACAGTAAATAACATATACACTATTAAAGTAATCTGTGATTTGTGAATTATAATACCATACTCTTTTAATGGCTCCTTATAAAACTTTTTTTTTTCTCTAAAAAAAGTCAAATCTATCTCTCTGGTACATTATCTTATAATGTCTGATTAACGAGAGCTCCCTGGTGGTTCAGTGGTTAAGAGCTCGGCTACTAAACAAAAGGTGGGCAGTTCGAATTTACCAGCTGCTCCTTGGAAACCCTATGGGGCAGTTCTGTTCTGTCGTATAAGGTCGCCATAAGTCAGAACTGACTCGATGGTAACGGGTTTGGGTTGTTTTTGGTTTATTAGTTCATCTCTCTCTATAGAAGAAAGCTCTTTATAATGTATTTTGACTATATTTTCTAGAGTTAAAAATAAATAATAAGTTAGATACATTGGTTATTTCTTCTTTTGCTAAAAATTAGTTTTCTTCAATTCTTAGTTTCCTCTGAGCCTTCTTTAGGTTCTTTAAAGGGATTTCATTGACACATAACTATTTATTCACAGATTTTTTTTTAATTACATTTTATATAGGTTTATTTTATGAAGTCCCTCATTGTCAGCCTGACAGCAAAGAGGAGATATGGAAAAGAAGTTAGCCATTTGTGATAACTTATCAGAGATAGAGAAGTATATGGCCGTAGCTAAACAGCCTTAGGAGCGGAGGGGGGCACTTTATTGGGTCAACTTACGCATTTTCTTGTTTTTTACATTTAATCTGTCATTCCACACTAAACATATTGAGAATCTACTATATGTAAAGTACTACAATAGGTCCTGGGGAAACAAGGTGGATTAGACCAGATCCTCGGTCACAAAGACCTTATATTCTAGGAAATGTAATCCATTTACATAGGCATGACTATATTCTAGGAAATGTAATCCATTTACATAGGCATGACGGAAGATTAGTGGCCCATCTTCCTGGGGAGTATGCCTACCGAGCTCCCACTGTGAGAGTTTGACCAGCCTGGCTTGAACAGAATGTCTAATTCTGGATGAAATTTTCATAGTTTGAATTTTACTATTCACATTTATATTTGAATTCATAAATACAGCTCATGAGGACATTCATAATCTATCCCTTCCTTAATCCTTAATTCTCTATACCAAACACTAAACTCCAGACATCATGAACTACTTTGTAATCAAAATTTAATCTTTTATCTTCACTGTCACATCATGCCTGCACATCCCCAGCCTGGCTTAGGTGTCTACCTCATTTCTCACATCATACCCTTAGAATATCCCCACTGTTTTTCATGTATCACTCTATGATGTACTTGTCTGTCGTCTTGTCTGATTCCCACTAGGCTCTAAGCTCTTAAGAAGGATATACATATTCTTCACCATTAGTCAGTTCAAAGTACTCAGCACTTAATAGGTGCTCAATAAATATCAATTGGATGAATTAGTAAATTGCTTCAACTTCTATTTTCCAAGAGAACAACAATATGCTAATTGGTTCATTCCATGATCTTTCAAGTCAACTGCAAGCAAAATAATTTCAAACGATAGCATGATCTGTAACTAATTATACTGATTAAAATCTAACATGTAATTATATGAAGATTTACTTTCCTTTATTATTTATAATAAGAAAACTACTGCTAGTAATTTTTCTAATTAGTTGCCGTTTTTCAAATCCATATTCACTTACAATTCAAGCAGTATTGTGATACACTTATATAAGCAAATTCTTGTAATTGCTTAGCACAGTGTATGGTTCAGAGTAAGCCTCAATAACATAAGCGCGATGGCAGTAGTGGTGGTTGAATGGTTTATGGTGATAACAATAATGAATGTATACATAGACACTGGTATATCCAAATTATATGAAAGATGTGCATTTAAGATAAAATCAGAGATAGTGGTAAAAATTTACATGCTTACTGAGTTCTTTCAAACTACAGGGAAAGCATAACCAGATGTCTTCTTTAGAAGTAATATTGCCAATTGCATTGTCATTAGAGTAAGCAGTATAATAACAAACCATTGTTCTGGAGAAGAGAAGGTGAAATATAACTGTATTATTTTACAATGATTCGTACTACATGGAATATTGCCCCCCGTGGTCACATGTGTAAGTAAATAATATTAACATCTGAAAGCTTTTTGGAAAAAAAAAAAAAGGCAGAGAAAGAAAAAGGGATAAAGTTTGTGTGTGTGTGTTTTCCCTCTAATTGTTCAAATGGATTTACAAATATTTATCAAAGGTCACCAGTATAAGGCTTACCTGGGGTCAAATGAAAGAGCCCCTAGACCATCAAAAGCTATTTCCAACGTCCAGCTGGGAGATCTAAAACAGAAAGTAACAAAGACAGTTTGTGACAAAGCTGACACACAGGATTCTGGAAACAGTAAAATCGATTGTGACATTTTTCATTTATTTGTAAGTGCTTCTTTGGCAATATACTCACTCAAAATGACAGTTGCTTCTTACAGAATAGGGAGGTGACGGTAAAACAGAGGAATCCTGACAGTTGCTTTAATGAGATTCTGCATTAGGGCTACTCTGACACTTTCCCCCAACAAGGAGCTTCCCCTTCACGATCAATATCATAACTCAGTAATTTGGAAAATGTTACCTCTGTGAAAAATGAAACCAGTCAGTCCTTAATAGCCATTGACCAGTTTATTTTCCCCTTACTTTTCAATTAGAATATTCTAAAGCAAAAATCTGAATAAGTGTCAGCTGTACAAACCAATTATCTGTTTTTATTAAAAGAGCACAATTTTTATCATAAACAGTAATGCAGAGTATGGCTGAACAACTCAAGACACTCTCCACTAATTCAATATCTGCTTGGAAATATCAAAAACACAACACATTACACATTTTAATGAAAAGGCTTTATTTTTACATTTTAAGTTCTAAGAAAAAGGAAACAATCAGTAAGGTAAAGTTTCACTGGTTATTGTAATTTGAGCAATTTTAAATTCAAGTGGTCTAAAGATTGCACTTCATTTATTCATTCATTTCCTCCTTGACCATATGCTAAGTGCTTGTTACTGTACTAAGCAAAGCAAGAGATACAGACCCATTTCGAAAATACAAAACAAATGGAAATTATAACTTGCAAGGAAAAGGTAACCCATTTCAGGGTTTAGCCCAGCACCTATTATTTGGCCACTGTGTATTTGCTCAGCTGAATAAACCACATAAAATCAAACCTTTGGGTGTGGCAAAATATAAAGAACATGCAATTTGGTATAATATAAACCTGGATTTAAATTCTAAAGCCCAGAGAAATGAACTAATTAAGAAACTTGGAGTAATAACAAACTCTGAGTTTCAATTTCCTTATTGAAAAAATGGAATTAGTTATATTTACTGCATAGGGTTGTTCTGAGGATTAAATAAATGCTGGGGTAAGAATAAAGGGCCTGGCTCATACTAAGTTGTCAATAAAATGGAGGTTACTATAATTATGAATAAACTTTACTTCGATGAAAACAAATGATATCTCCCTTAAATACAACAAGGACAAAAGTAGCAACAAGAAATAAGAGATGGAATTTAGCTGTCAGAATACTGAGAGCTTTAGTTCTCTCTCTTCCACTAACAGTCTCCTTGCAACTCAGTCTTCCTATCACAAAAATGGGACTAATATGTTCCTAAACTCAGCTCGGCTATTAAAGCTATTTGGGTACCTTGTTGTTGTTGTTAGTTACCATTGAATCGATTCCACCTTATGGCACTCCATGTGTGCAGAGTAGAACTGCTCCATACGGTTTCCAAGACTGTGACCTTTTTTTTGGAAGCAGATAGCCAGGCCTATCTTCAGGGGCACCTCTGGGTGAGTTCAAACTGCCAACCTTTCGGTTAGTAGTCAGTGCTTAACCATTTGTGCCACGCAGGGACTCCATTTAAGTTCTTTAAGTATACTAATATCATACATTCTTGGAACATGTCTGGTAAATGGGGCAGTGAGCACCATTTCAGGACTGGCAAATAAAGAGGTCCAAAATCTTGTGTGGGTTACTTTTACTATGCTGATTATTGGTTAATTTTCAGGTAATGCACAGTAGAACTCATAAAACAAAATTGCTTGGGAAGCTAAATGTGTGCAGACTCATGAAGATTTCTGTCTCCTTATTCTATCTTCAGTTTACCTAGAATGGTGGTTCTCAAAATTAGCTATACATTAAAATCATCTAGAGAATTTTTTTTTTTTAATTTTAATGTGAGACTCAAGACCAATTAAATTATTTTCTAAAAGCTCCCCCTCAGCCCCGCCAGTAATTCTAAAGTGCAGCTAAGGTTTAGAGCCATTGGCTAAAAAACTGTCCCTGTTCAATAGACACTGTTGGCTTTCTACTCAACCCCTTTTCTCCTTTTTTTTTTTTTCTATATACAGAGTTCAGATTCTTTATAGGTGCCCACCTTTTTCCCACGCAACTCTGGAGAGGTTGAATTTATTCCCAGACTCAGAACAATCCTGACCAGACTCAGCTAATCACGGTGCTTCAATTTCCTTTGCTAAGGATTGATTTACAGGTACGTATTACCCAGATCTAAACAATGTAAAAAAAAAAAAAAATGAGTTGTCAAAAAAGGTCTTCTGGGGGCTTCTAGCCAAATTTTCCACGCCCCCCCCCCAAAAAAATAGGTTTTTCTCCTGCTTCTAGACACTACTGTGTATGGATGTTATGCTGTTATGCCTAGAACTGCTCTATCCATCTCGTGAGCATGGAGGAAGCTAGTCCACGGACAAAGCCAACAATCTTGAGGATGGCAGAGCAAAACGATGGGGGGACAAAAAAGAGTCTGTGATAAAGTCAATCAGCTGCTAGATTAACTTCTCTATTTCTGGAATTTGTTACATAAAATAAATTCCCATAGCGTCTAAGCTATTTGAACTGATACAACATCCCAAACGATATTAAAATAAATAAATAAAGCTATATTCCAGGTCTAAGATTGGGTCAAAACTTTCTTTGTTGTTTATATTTTGAAATAATCTATGAAATAAACCAGATGGAGAAAAATGTCTCAAATTCTCTGACAAACTAAATAAGGTCTTCGTTTTATTTAAATGCCTTTTTTAACACTTATTTTTACTAAGAGGTATTATGGAGCAGATCTGGTGCTTTGCATCATTTTTCCAGAAGTATTAATCTGTTCAATTTTTTTATATCCACACAAATGTATACTAATAAAGTATATTTTCTACAGCACACAGATATAACAAATACACAAAGCACGTGTCTTGCTTTTTTTTAATTGTGGACAACCATATGGTGTTACAAAGTGAAGAAAATTAGTATTTTTTTAATATTATCCACAACAATCTCATGACTGCCTAATAACTATGTTGTTGTTGATGATGGCTTTACTGATTTTATAAACATCTTGCATTTTTTTCAAGTAGTATATTTTATTCTCAATTATTCAGATTACAACTTTGGTCCTGAAAATTCTCTTTTTCTTAAGCATTAATTTCCTGACCCAGAGGGTACAGGCAGTACTTTGGAATGATGTATTACAGCCAACTACACATTTGGGATGGGCTTAAGAGGGATTTATTCCAAGAAGATAAACTATAAAATTTTAGTGACAGGTGCTATAATCACAGTGCTTTAATATGATACTTTAAATCTGCTTACTTACAAACTGTCTAAATTACTCCATGTTGCTTCTCCTTCCCTCGCCCACCACTCCACATAACCTGTATTATTTACTTAATAACATAAACTATTCACTAACATTTTTGTGGGAAAAGGGAAGACCACTGTTCACAGATGAAATTTTCTGGATAGAGCAGAGAACATTATGTATTAGAAATTCTAGCTTCTGGGAGCCAGGAGATATGATCAGATAGGAGGCAACAGGGGTTAGGTTACATATCATGGCATGCTTGATATGATGGACTTCTTGCCAAAGCCAGGAGGAGATATAGTTTGGTACAGGACCGAGTAAGTAAAAGAACTGCAACTAAGTAGGTGCAATGAAGAAGGAAAAGAAAGTGCTGGGGGTGGGGGTGGGGGTGGGGAGAAGCAGAAATCCTCACAGCACTGTGAAAAATGGGGACTTAAAAGCCAATTTTCCCACAGTGTAGTTTGGGATACCTCAGTGTACATTTGTGTCTCACTCATAAGCTCCTCTAAGAGTAATGCAGCCGTTTATTCTTTGAATCAGGAGAGTTGGAAAGGTCTTTTTTCTTTATACTCCTAAACTTAGACAAGGTCAATATTTCCTTCCAGTTCCACTCAAAGTTTAAAGACTGACATCCCAAAAGCGCTAAGAACTTGGCAGAGGTGGAAATCTCCTGGGCTGAATTTGATATGGGATCATCTCTGTATCTCTGTATCATTTACTGCTTTGCAGAGGCCCTAGGAATGATATCTCACTCCTCCCTCCCTGCTCATAACACAGCTCCTGGCCACTACTACTAGTAAGAAGACAAAGAAAGGTTCCACAAATCTGTAGTATGTTTTCCTAAACTTCATCTGAAACTCCAAGTTCCATTTCTGGTATTTTTTCCACTTTACAAAAAGATGGGAGCCTTTTAGCTCATAGTAATGCATCTGCACACTCTTAAGAAATTATAGGTGCTCATGCCTGCCTTCATCCTCCTCACCCAAGGACAGGAGCCTGACTTACCATCTGCATTCTCCACAGTCTAAACAGGTACTTTCAAAAAGTGGAGGCAAAATAAATATCTGGTGCTTTGAACTAAATTATAAATGAAGTACCTATTGTTTGCTCTGTTTTTATTTATACTATAACTGCCCTTAGATAATAAGCTCATCTATCTTTTGGAGCGTTTAGCTACAGCCATTAAAAAATAGGGTCAACTATTTCACTTCAGAAGTATAAAGTCAACACTGTTTCTAAAACTTCTAGGAATTTTTAAGAGGCCTTTAATATTTTGAAGTGTATTTCTGGAGGCAAGCTCTTATTTTCTGTGAATCCCATTTCATTCACAGAAATATATGAGATGTCTTAAGAACCATTGGTATTTCAATTGTAAATATTAAGGAACCCAAGCGCACTGCGGTCAAGTCGATTCCAACTCATAGCAACCCTACAGACAGAGTAGAACTGCCCGATAGAGTTTCCAGGGAGCGCCTGGCAGATTTGAACTGCCGGACCACTTGGTTAGCAGCTATAGCACTTAACCACTATGCCACCAGGGTTTCCAAATATATGAGCTATCTTAAAAACCATCGGCATTTCAATTGTAAATATTAAGGAAAGTTGCATTATAATGCAGGCAGGTAATCCTGAGGCCCAGCAAAGAAATAATGATTAACAACACACTCTAGAGGGAGTATAAATTTTAATGGTATCACTCATAAAATCCATGTTTCAAAGGTTACAAAACAGAATCAAGTTTACCAAAAAGCAAATAAATCATCCTGCTTTGGAATTTCTTCTCTCATCTCTGTGGTTTGTTTGTTTTGCTTTTTAATAATCAACAGCATCTCCCCAGCACTGGTAAACTGCACTTACCTACAAATGAACTGCAGGAATTTCTGGAATCCTTACAAGGAATGACTCTCGCTGGATTCTGCTCCTAGCAAATTCCACCTACAGTGTTTCTACAAACCTATTTTTAAAAAGAGAAAGCAGACTGCAGGGAGGTGGCCTTTACATGGATTTTATCTGCTGATAATGATGCTGTACAATGCTTCTTCGCAAGATTACCTGGGTTAGAAGGTAATCCCACTATCACTCTCAGCACCAATAAGAGCTCTCTTTGAGTACTGATCTCAATTCTGGATTGCAAACTAACAGAGAACTGAAATTATCCCAAAACTATGCACAGGGCCAAGGAAATAACGACTAAAAAGACTAGAACTAAATGAGCAAAAGTGAAATAAAAAGTGATCAAACTGGTAAAAAATGCTAAGGAGAAATGAACACTATGCATACAAACAAAACGCTAAGTTAACACAAACATCAATAAATAGGCTTCTATTTAATGACTCTAATGATGACGATGTTCATGATAGTTTACTTGTCTTAATGCTTTTTAATAACCGTAATTTTATGTCTTCTTTTCAAGCTATAAGAAATACATAAGTCAGTGCACTTTATTTACTTCAACAAATTAGTTCACAGTTTCAGAAAATAATGGGATCATAAAGAGATGAATCTGTTGTTCCATTCAATATTTTAATAGTCACATTTCCTACTTTGTAATATTTTACATTTTCTCTAAGGATAGTCCTACCATGATAGGCATAATACTGGAGTTTATAGCCTAAATGATGATAAAATACTAACATACATGAAATAGTAGCAATGTTTAACCAATACTACTGATATTCTTAGTGAAATCTAGTGGGTGAGGGAAATTTTCCCTGCACAAAATGTATGAAACATCAAGTTGAAGTAAGCTGTCATATGTGTATTTACATCTGTCTAGTTCAGTGATTGGCAAATATTTTTCTGTAAAGGTCCAGAGAGTAAATATTTTCTGCTTTGCAGGCCATATGGGCTCCATTGCAACTACTCAGCTAGGCCATTGTAATGTGAAGCAGTCATAGATAATGTGTAAACAAATGAACATGGCTGTGTTTCAATAAAACTTTATTTATAAAAAACAGGTGGTGAGCCAGATTTGACCTGGGGGCTGTAATTTGCAAAACCCTGGTCTCGGTCATCATTTTGAGAAGTGATGTACTCAATTCTTGATATTAAATAGAAAGCAGGAAAAGGACTGAGGCTGGGTGGAATTTTTATAAATATATTCTGAAATACTAAAACATCATAAATACCTACATTCGAATATGATTTCAAGGAAATGTAATGGATATTTCTATTGCCTATTATTTTATATTATCCATGCAAATTCCTCCTACCATTGAGACAGATCTTTAGCACCAGCCAAGCAGGTAAAGTTCTTCCTAAGTATTTTCGAATTTCCCTGGCAATTGACATAGCTTTGACAAAACAGTCGACACATCAAATTTGGATAACTGAAAGGTTAATGACATCTTAATAAGAAAAATAACATACTTTTTCCTATCACTCAGATATGCCCCAATTTTCTTACTTCTTTCCTGAAACCAAGGTATTTTACAATATCAGAAAGTAGAGCAGAACAAAATTATTATTAAAAAGCACAGGTACCCTTATGCATCATGACAGCTTGAACCTCCTTTTACTCCACCCTCCATCATTTAATATATCACAACACACTCAAAATTGTGAACAGATAATGTTAGTAATTGTAGTATGACTCTTTATTTCAGAGGTAAACTACTAATAAAAATTTCAGTGTTAAAAAATGCAATTGTTAAATATTGGTTAGCTACTAAAATACCAACTTACTAAAACTGCTTTTCTAATCTTCATTCCCAAGGAAAAAGTATAAAAGTAATCATGACTTGGTTATCACAAATATTAATATTATTTAATACATATTGAGTAATTATTATATGACAGGTAGTATTATCAAGTGTTATTTATTAAATAATTTAAATATAAGCAATTCTATATCTGGTGTTTTTGTTGTCTGCTGTAGAGTCGTTTCCAACTCATAGCAGTTCCCTGTGACAGAGTAAAACTGTCCCATAGGGTTTTCTTGGCTGTAACCTTTATGCAAATGCCAGGTCTTTCTCCTGTGGAGCTGCTGGATGGGTTTGAAACTGCCAACTCTTCCATTAGCAGCCAAGTACTTAAACATTTGCGCTACCAGGGCTCCTCCTATATAATGCAGGTACTATTGTTATTGTCATTATATAATGATAAGGAAATTGGGCCAGAGAGAGGTTAAATAACTTGTCCAAAGCCACACAGCTAGTAAGTAGCAGAGCTAGGATTTGAAATCAGACAGTGTAGATTGCAAATGCTAATAAGGCCAAGGCCTTGATTCAGTGTCTGCATAGAGATGTTAGTCCATTGGCACAGCCAGTATGCCCCACATGGAAAATGTCACCACTGGCAAAAAGGGTGGTGAAACAAGGGCTGGAGGTGAATGCAAAGAAGGACATACCACATCTGGCATGGGACAGGTAAGAGGGAAGCTCATGAAAATATACCTGAGGATCAAAAAGTCATTTATTCAACAAATGCTACATTTCTCTTTACAGATAGAGTGAACACATTTTTCCAGGCTTTGGAATCAGATCAGTCTATATTTAAACATCTGTTAACAGTTGCCATTGAGTCAATTCCAACTCATAGCGACCCTATAGGACAGAGCAGAACTGCCCCATAGGGCTTCGAAGGAGTGGGTTCTGGATTAGAACTACCAACCTTTTGGTTAGCAGCCAAACTCTTGACCATTGGGTCACCAGGGTCTACAGAGTTTTATAATTACTTACTTAACCTTTTCATGTATACTGGTAGATGTAACTACTACTGATGTTTTCCACTCCTGGAGGTTTATTGGCAGGCATTTGAGCCACTTTAGTACGGTCTGACATCGTGGCAGATACTGGTGTAACTGCCTAAAAAACAAGGAAGTTGGTTTGCACCACATTTGTATTGAAAGCCATTCATATAAGGAGTGATTATGTGTGAAACTTTTGTGTTGTCTGGCATTTGTATAGTGAAATAAGGCTTGAAAGTATGTTTACGATTTCCTTTGTATTATTGGGAAGGTAGTTACTGGCATTCAGAAATATTCAAGTAAATGAGTTATTTTGGGGGTGAAAATAGTTTGTGATTCCTCAGTTGGATCTGGGCAAATTAAATTGAACACCTTCCAGAAAGGATTCACCATTCTAGATGCCATTAAGAATATTCCTGATATGTGGGAGGAGGTCAAAATATCAATATTAACAGAAGTTTGGAAGAAACTGATTCCAACCCACATGGATGACTTTGAGGGGTTCAAGACTTCATGGAGGAAGTACCTATAGATATGGTGGAAAGAGCAAGAGAACGAGAATTAGAAGTAGAGCCTGAAGATGTGACTGAATTGCTGCAAGCTCATGATGAAACTTTATTATATGAGGAGGTGCTTCTTATAGATGAGCTCAGACACAGGTTTCTTGAGATGGAATCTACACCTGGTAAAGACACAGAGAACATTGTTGAAATGACAGCAAACGACTTAGAATGTTACATAAACTTAGTTGAGAAAGCACTGGCAAGGGTTGAGAAGGCTGATTCCATTTTTCAAAGAAGTTCTACTATGGGTAAAACACTATCAAACACCATTGCATGCAACAGAGAAATCTTTCATGAAAGGGAGAGTCTATTGATGCGACAAACTTCACTGTTGCCTTATTTGAAGAAATTGCCACGGCCACCCCTTACCTGCAGCAACCACCACCCTGATCAGTCAGCAGCCATCAACATCAAAGCAAGACCCTCCACCAGCAAAAAGACTATGTCTCACTGAAGGCTCAGATGATAGCATTTTTTAGCAATATAGTATTTTTTAATTAAGGTATGTACTTTTTTTTTTTTTGACAGAATGCTATTGCACACTTAATGGACCACAGTATAGTGTAAACATGACTTTTCCATGCACTGGGAAACCAGAAAAATTTATGTGACTTACTTTACTGAAGCGGTCCTGAACCGAACCCACAATATTTCAAGGTATTCCTGTAGAAATCATATACTATTGGCACAATCATTAAAAAGAAAAGGTCATATTTCAAGGGGCTTTTTTTTAATTTAAGAGAAATAGAGATTTGGGGGAAAAAATCTTTAAAAAAAAAGAAGAAATAAAGTGTATTATATATTATATATATATTTTTTATATAAATAAATGACTTTTGTTTTCTAATTTTCTCTTAATAATAAGGTACCCATTATGCTTGTTCTATTCCTTTCAGGAGCTGAACTTACAAAAACAGAAAAAGCAAAATAATGTTACATAATGTTATCATCATGATGATAACTACAATAATGAGAATAAAACACATAATTATGTTGCTATATTTATGTGGAAGTCAGCAACGACCTGGCAATTTAAGAGCAGCATATTCCCTTTCATAAACACGAAGAAAGGCATTTTCCCCCAATGATATATAGGCATTACAAAGCTTCAAGTGGGCTAAAAGTTAATGTGATTAGTTCCAGCAGGCAGTAAAGTCTCATAAGACAGAATTTATATTTTGTATGTTTTTTTTATGTTTTCAATTCATCCAGCTAATACTATGCAGGTATTATTTGAGTCATTCAGTTGTCCTATTTTAGATTCTGTTTTCAAATTTAAGCCAAACCAGGACATGACTTTGTTACCGAAAAGGTTAAACAAAGTATATTTATACAGGACATTTAGACAAAGGTTTCAGAGTACTTCATTTGGCAGCCATCATTGGCGTATGCTTTTATGGAGGTTATTTTTTATTTGGATTAAGCCAAAATTACAGGAAAATGATAGAATACATGTTATGACTAAAAAAGGAAATTTATTAAGAAGACTCAAAATTTTTGCATACAGATAATTTTTTTTTTTTCTTCATGGGAAACTTTACATTGATCCCAATGATAGTGTTTAAGTATGTTTCATAGGAAGATGGCTGACTAGGTAGATGCTACCTCAGATCCCTCTTGCAACAAAGACTCGGAAAAACAAGTGAATCGATCACATACATGACAATCTACAAATCCTGACCATCAAACACAGATCTAAAGATTTGACCTGAGTGACAGGTGAGCGAAAACCTGTGCCCTGAACCAGCGACCGCTTCTGGAACCCGTGACCCAGTCCACAGCCTCGGGCCCTCGCAGTTCCCTGGCGCCGAGTGGAGGGGCTGATAGCGGTTTGCTGAGGCGGGGCAGGCACGGGACACAGCCCTAACCCCTAGCCCCCTGGGGTAACCTCCATAGAGACTCAGCCAGCGCAAGCAGGCTGCACACTAACGGGGCTAATGAGAGCATGAACGAGCAACCACAGGGAAGCAGCGACTGTTTTCAGAGCCTGGAGCCAGCGTCCCAGTCAGAAAACCTTGGTGCTGGGTTTTGGACTGGGCACAGGGGAGCTGAGCATGGCACCCTGAAACAGCGAAAACATGGGATGCAGCACTAGCCCCCAGAAATGACCTCGGGGGAAGCCCAGCCAGTGCACGCAGGCAGCTCAGCAATGCGGCTGACAGGAGGAGAAGTCACCGGGAGGCAGCAACTGGTTTTGGAGCCAGGAGTGTGGCATCCCAGCTGAGGAACCATGGCACTGGGCTATGGACCAGGAGCGGAGGAACTGACCATGGCTTCTGAGCCAGCACACGCACAGCAGATTACTGGAAAGACACGTTTCCCAGGTCTGATATCTCTACCTATTAAACAGAGCCCTCACTGACCCACGACGGGGAACTGAGGGCTGAAGCTCCACCCAAACCACCTAACCTCCTGCCATAGGGGTCTCAGGATAGTGACATCTACCCATCTGTAGAGGTACATGCATTGGGTGCCTAAGGTTCAGCTGCAGAGCCCACCCACCAAAGTGCTTGAGGAATAGAGACACACCTACCTCACTGGCACTTGGGGGAAGCCTGTGAGCATCCTACCCCCCCTTGGAATGTGACCCCCTGCTGCTACTAGAATCTGGGGCACACAACTATCACCACTGCTCCTCTAAGCGAATAGGTGACAGTCTACCCTACACACTTGGTGACCCAAAATCAGATTCTACTCAAGAATAGTGAATGGACTCTTAGGCTTATATTTCTGGTAACGGCCCAAACCAGCTGGTAAGAGGACATAAGTGATTCAAAGGCTACAACAATCAAGACAGCGCAATCTAGTAGCCCATCTACATATATTGAAAGAAAACAAAACAAGATAAGACTCAGTGAGCAAATATAAAATACATCATTACAATATCTTATAGATGGCTCGAAGACAGCAGTTGATATCAAACGACATAAAGAAGCAGACCATGATTGCTTCTACAACTCCCCAAATTAAAGAATCAAAATCTCTCCCAAATGAAGATACAATCCTGGAATTGTCAGATGCAGATTATAAAAAACTAATTTACAGAATGCTTCAAGACATCAGGGATGACCTCAAAAATGAAATAAGGCAATCTACAGAAAAAGCCAAGGAACACACTGATAAAGCAGTTGAAGAAATCAAAAAGATTATTCAAGAACATAGTGGAAAAATTAATAAGCTACAAGAATCCATAGAGAGACAGCATTCAGAAATCCAAAAGACTAACAGTAAAATTACAGAATTAGACAACTCAATAGGAAGTCAGAGGAGCAGAATCGAGGAACTGGAACACAGAGTGGGGGAGTTGGAGGATAAAGCAATTGACACCAATAAATAGTTTTTTGTTTTTTTTTTTTAGTTGAAGAAAAATCACATAAAAGAATTAAAAAAATGAAGAAACCCTAAGAATCACATGGGACTCTATCAAGAAGAATAACTTGCGTGTGATTGGAGTTCCAGAACAAGGAGGGATAACAGAAAATACAGAAAGAATAGTTGAAGATCTGTTGGCAGAAAACTTCCCTGACATCATGAAAGACGAAAGGATAGCTATCCAAGATGCTCATCAAACCCCATTTAAGACTGATCCAAAAAGAAAATCACCAAGACATATTATCATCAAACTTGCCAAAACCAAAGATAAAGAGAAAATTTTAAAAGCAGCCAGGGATAAAAGAAAAGTCTCCTACAAAGGAGAATCAATAAGAATAAGTTCAGACTACTCAGCAGAAACCATGCAGTCAAGAAGGCAATGGGATGACATATATAGAGCACTGAAGGAGAAAAACTGCCAGCCAAGGATCATTTATCCAGCAAAACCCTCTCTCAGATATGAAGGCGAAATTAAAACATTTACAGACAAGCACAAGCTTAGAGAATTTACAAAAACCAAACCAAAGCTACAAGAAATACTACAGGAAATTGGTCAGAAAATCAATAACATCAGATAACAACACAAGGTCACAGAACATCCTGATATCAACTTGAATAAGGAAATCACAAAACAAATTAAGATTAATTTTAAAAAGAAAAAAATGCTCAAAACAGGGAATCATTGAAGTTATTATGTAAAAGATCACAGTAATCAAAAAGAGGGACTAAATACAGGAGGCATAGAACTGCCATATGGAGAGGAAAACAAGGCGATATAGGACAATACAAGTTAGGTTTTTACTTAG
This sequence comes from Elephas maximus indicus, assembly GCF_024166365.1. Lineage (NCBI taxonomy): Eukaryota > Metazoa > Chordata > Mammalia > Proboscidea > Elephantidae > Elephas > Elephas maximus. The sequence continues at coordinate 25,524,731 of NC_064841.1, forward strand.
TAAAATAGGGGCAAATATTAAGGTAACCACAAAGAGGTATAACAATTCCATAACTCAAAATAAAAACCAAGAAAAATATAATGACTCAGCAAACATAAATTCAACTACTATGAAAATGAGGAACACAAAATTTACAAAGAAAAACATCTCAGCACAAAAAAGTAAGTGGAAAAATGAAATTGTCAACAACACACACAAAAAGGCATCAAAATGACAGCACTAAACACATTCTTATCTACAACTATACTGAATGTAAATGGATTAAATGGTCCTTCTTTCTAGCCTGTCTCAGTCAATAAAGAGACAGAGAGTCTCAGACTGGATAAAGAAACACGATCCGTCTATATGCTGCCTACAAGAGACACACCTTAGACTTAGAGACACAAACAAACTAAAACTCAAAGGATGGAAAAAAATATATCAAGCAAACAACAATCAAAAAAGAGCAGGAGTGGCAATATTAATTTCTGACAAAATAGACTTTAAAGTTAAATCCACCACAAAGGATAAAGAAGGACACTACATAATGATTAAAGGGACAATTGATCAGGAAGATATAACCATATTAAATATTTATGTACCCAATGACAGGGCTGCAAGATACACCCAAAACAAACTTTAACAGAACTGAAAAGTGAGATAGACACCTCCATAATTATAGTAGGAGACTTCAACACACCACTTCCAGAGAAGGACAGGACATCCAGTAAGAAGCTCGATAGAGACACAGAAGACCTAATTGCTACAATCAACCAACTTGAGCTCATAGACCTATACAGAACACTCCACCTAACAGCTGCAAAGTATACTTTTTTTTCTAGTGCACATGGAACATTCTCTAGAATAGATCACATATTAGGTCATAAAACAAACCTTTAAAGAATCCAAAACATCGAAATATTACAAAGCATCTTCTCAGACCACAAGGCCATAAAAGTGGAAATCAATAACAGAAAAATCAGGGAAAAGAAATCAAATACTTGGAAACTGAACAACATCCTGCTGAAAAAAGACTGGGTTATAGAAGACATCAAGGAGGCAATAAAGAAATCCATAGACTGCAACGAGAATGAAAACACTTCCTATCAAAACCTCTGGGACACAGCAAAAGCAGTGCTCAGAGGCCAATTTATATCAATAAATGCACACATACAAAAAGAAGAAAGAGCCAATATCAGAGAACTGTCCCTACAACTTGAACAGATAGAAAGTGAGCAACAAAAGAATCCATCAGGCACCGGAAGAAAACAAATAATAAAAATTAGAGCTGAACTAAATGAATTAGAGAACAGAAAAACAATTGAAAGAATTAACAAAGCCAAAAGTTGGTTCTTTGAAAAAATTAACAAAATTGATAAACCATTGGCCAGACTGACTAAGTATGTTTAATAGAACAGATGAGTTTGTTAAACAGTAGTCTCATCACCTAACAAAGTCAGGTGTCTACAAGTTCAGAGTCAGTGTGACACAGCTTCCAAAACAGACAATTTGATCTCTGGCTGCATTAGTATAAGAACAGAGTAGGGCACAAATAAGGTAATGACCCACTGCACACTGCCGGACATACAGAATACCATCCTTAGTGTTAGCTGCCTTCCAGTCCGCCCCCAGCTCCTGGTGGCCCCATGCACAACTCAAGGAAACGCTGTCGGATCCTGTACTATCCACACTCTTGGTTGTGGATCAGACCATTGTGATCTGTAGGGTTTTCACTGCCTGATTTCCAAGAGTAGTTCACCAGGTCCTTCTTTCTAGCCTGTCTCAGTTTGTCATCTCTGCTGAAACCTGTTCAGCATCACAGCAACACACAAGCCTCCACTGACAGAAGGACGGTGGCTGTGGACGAGGTGCGCTAGTCAGAAATCCAACCCCAGTCTCCCACACGGAAGGCAAGAACTCTACCACTGAACACCATTTCCCCCATAGAATGAAATAGTATGTCGCTTTTTTTTTTTAAGATATTGAAAACAGGGGAGTAAGAAAAAGGCAATGAAACACAAGAAGCAAACAAAATCTTCACTGGTTCAATTATTTAAACAACTTTGCCAAGAACCCTGGTGCCACAATCTTAAGTGCTTGGCTGCTAACCAAAAAGTCGTCACTTCGAATCCACAAGCTGCTCCTTAGAAACCCTATGAGGCAGTTCTACTCTGTCCCATGGGTTTGCTATGCGTCAGAATCCACTTGACAGCAAGGAGTCTTAATGTTAATGTTAAAGCTTCTGAATTATCTTGTTTTTCAAAGACCTATGGAAAAATCATTTCCTTTGAAAATATTGTCCCCATGAAATGTTGGTTTCATCTATGATTATCACTTCTAATAAAACAATGATTAATGTTTCTACTTGTTTGATGTGTGTTTGTTGTGGGCGTGGTGTGAGAGAAATAATCAGAGAGAGAGAGAGAACTACAGACATAGAGGTATCTTGCTGACTCAGAAAAAGAAAATATAATATCATCAGGGCTTTTCCTACTCTAATTCAAAACCGTGAGCCTTTGCCTTGCCTTGAAAAGATCCAAGCTACAAAAAGACTTATCAGGGGATGACGACTACTTTTGCTCTCTTAAAAAGTTTACTGGGTGGAGCCCATCTGGCAAGATTGCATGGTCCACGTTGCAGTGTCCCTTCTCCGGGCTGCTGGCCCTGCCTGGATCCCGAGCGGCCTTTCTGCTCAGTCGAAGTTCTATGTTTAAGAGCCGCTGATTAGCAAACCTGTTTGGCTGAAAGTTGGAATAACCTTGGGCACCAAGCCTTCCTATGGGTCTATCTCATCAAACAACATAATGAAGATGTTTTAGAACATAAAAGAAGAAATGGGTTGGAATAAACTACTGAGATACTAACATAGTATGCTCCACATAGTGATTACAACAGTTCCTCTAGATTCACCAATTTTTTGATTGTAAATAAGAGAGAAAAAGTTTTACGTGAATACATATTGTCAGCATTTGCATCATTAAGTAAAAAAATAAAAATACTCTGTTCTTCAAACAGTGCAAAAAAAAAAATTTTATGGGCTTCTGGTCACTGAAGGTATAGCTGAGATAACCATGTGCTCAACGTAATCAGAATAGAAGGAATTTTTTACGGTTTACCTCTCCTCTCCTTCACACATCAACTAGCTGCAGACTGGGTAAGGGAAAGAGGCCTGGCCAGAGCTTAAAAGCTGAGATTAAGAATGATGACAGGGACTGAAACAAGTAAAAGGAGCACTTAACCCAGTCTTGGGTGACAGAAAAGGCTTTCTAATGGATGTGAAATACATGCTAAGTGCTAAAGAACCAGTAAGAGGTACCCATGTGAAGAAAGAAAATGAAAGAGGGCCATATTTATAAAGCCTCATAAACAAAAGAAAACGTAATTGTTGAAATAATTCAATGTGGCAGAAGAATGGAGTACGAAAATGAAAGGGCATTCAGGTAATGTTAAGATGATCGTATTTTATCCTGAATGAATCCCTGAAAAATGTGAAGTAAAGCTGTGGTTTACTTTATAGTTAGATCATTCTACTGTCTGAAGGGTGGAGAATGTACTGGGCAAGACTGGGGACAAAAAGACCAGTTAGCAAACAGATCATTAATTGGATAAAAAATGATGGTGGACTCAACTATAAGTACTGGCAGCAGAGAAATCAAAAAGTGAATGGATATGAACTATATTAAGGAAGTAGAATTAACTGGACTTATCGAGTTTTCGAGGACTAAAAATAGTATAACACATAGGGACGGAAACACAGAAAAGAAAGTGGACTTGCAGATGTTGAAAAGAGAAAGAGATGGTCTCTAACCAGTCTTTTGTCATCAACCTGTCAACCTTGGGTCAGGTTTATATTTTGATAGGTTTAAAAATTTGGGATCAAGCTTTTTTTTTCTTTTTTAATCACTTTACATAAAAAAAATCTATGCATAATCCACTGCTAGGTAGAAAGTCTTATTTTAAAGACAAACTGAATAATGAAAGATCATAATACAACTTGCTCATTGACAGCTAATATGCCAAAGGGTGTTGACCCACTTAGTGTTTTTTAAAATTATTTGCCAAACTTTAAAAACCAGGGAATTTCACAAACGCATAAACACACAAGTACATAACATGACCTACACACACACACACACACAAGTACATAACATGCACAAATAAATGGAAGGTCTGAAAACTCTGGGTCATCATCCCCACACAGTAAAAACTGGTTAAAGCTGCTTAGTGACTACTCCCAATAAGACGGCATATATTCTACAGTTTTCTAGAGAGTCCCCACTCCTACTTCCTCATTAGCACAGAGGCCATGTGTTAGTTGCCAGGGATCATATTTACCCTTCATTCATCTATTTTACCTACATGGTGGCCTCTATAGGCATCTGAGTTTGAGACTTCTATATTAAAAGATATGTCACAATTTTGCTTCATTTTTTTAAAAGACATTCTGGTTTCATGAGGAAAGCAGTGAGTGACGGAAGCACAATACACTGAAGAGTTCTGAGAGAAACCTGCATGAAGGACCTTAGCAAGTTATAGAATAATAATTCATTGTACCATCAATGAAGAGGTAATCATGGCATGTATTTAGCTTGGTGCCACGTATCACCCAGGTGTCTTATAACCAAAGTAAATGTCTTCTCTTCAAAAAAGAAAAAAAAAAATACCGCTTAGTTCAACATTGTCATGGATTGAATTGTGTCCCCCAAAATATCTGTCAACTTAGCTGGGCCATGATTCAAATTTCTTTTGAGATAAAAAAGAGAGAAATGAGCAGAGAGACATGGGGAACTCATAACACCAAGAAAGCAGCACCAGGAGCATAGCACATCCTTTGGACTTAAGGTTCTTGCACTGAGATGCTCCCAGACCAAGGGAAGATTGATGACAAAGACCTTCCTCCAGAGCCAACAGAGAGAGAAAGCCTTCCCCTGGAGCCGGTACCCTGAATTCGGACTTCTAGGCCACTGGACTGTGAAGAAATAAACTTCTCTTTGTTAAAGCCATCTACTTGTGGTATTTCTGTTATAGCAGCGCTAGATGACTAAGACAAACATCAACTTAAAACTTCTCAAAACCAACCCAAAACAAAATCAGGTACTCATTAACTTAATGCCTCCTCTAGATTTTCTTTAGATACAATTTTTAAAAATGATTAAGAGAGAAAAAGCATAAAATACTCAAGGTAAAAGCATAAACCCTTGCCATTTTGTTACCTTACTATAGAAGCATCCTAATATATATATCAACACTATGTTCAATTAAATTTAACAAGCAAATATAATTCCAAGAATATTAAAAGGAACTTCCAGGATAACTGTTTTGGAAGTGCTGCAATTAAAAATAAAATAATAATACTTTCCTTTGGCAAAAGAATGTTTCCATGACACAGGCAAGCAGTCCCTTATGTAATATTTAATAATTAGTAGATGATATATAAACAGCAAGTCTTAGAGTATAAAACTTGGCTCGTTATCTCTCATAAGAATTTAGAAAATAAAATAACTCAAAAGATAATCTTTATATTACAACTTACAGTAAAAGCATGCTTGTTTTACTGCAAGGAAAGCACATTCATTTAAAAATTAATTTTAAAAGTAACTGCAACAAGGGAGCTTTTCACAATTAATTCCTAGCTAATACTTTTTAAAATACATTTGTGAAAAACTTGATGCATGGTTTCAAAGTTGTAATAAATATCAATATTAAACTTACAAATTCATTCACTTCTTGATTTTCTTTTTTTCTAATTTCTTTGTATTTTTCAAATCTCAAAAAACAATTTAGGGGTATAACACTGTCTTAGTCATCTAGTACTGCTATAACAGAAATACCATGAGTGGATGGCTTTAACAGAGAAGTTTATTCTCTCACAGTCTAGTAGGCTACAAGTCCGAATTCTGGACGTCAGCTCCAGGGGATGGCTTTCTCTTTGGGCACTGGAGGAAGGTTCGTGTCATCAGTCTTCCCTTGGTCTGGGAGCATCTCAGCAAAGGAACCTCAGGTCCAAAAGATGCGCTCTGCTCCCAACACTGCTTTCTTGGTGGTATGAGGTCTCATAACCGAAGCAAATGTCTTCTCTCTGCTTGCTTCTCTCTTTTATATCTGAAAAGAGACAGGCCAAAGACACTACCTAATCTTGTAGACCTCATCAATATAACTGCCACCAATCCATCTTATTACATCACAGCGATAGGATTTACAACATACAGGGAAATCACATCAGAAGAAAAAATGGTGGACAATCATCCAATTACACAAGGGACTCATGACCTAGACAAGCTGACAGATATTTGGGGGAACATAATTCACTCCATGACAAATACCACTTGTAGAAAGAACCTATTTGAATTTTGTTCTCATAAAGCAAAATACCATGCTTTTTTATAGTGTCTCCCGAACTTTCACCAAATAAAAAAACAGAAATTTATCAGAAAACAGTACTGTATAATATAGGTATCCCTCCAAACTACACATACCCATGGTTTTAAAACTAATGTGCCATAAAAAGATATTAGGCAACAGTATATGGATCAATTTTTATTATGTCTTATTTTTATCGTCTTTTATTCGATAAATAATTGCATAGGAAGCCTTTCAAATTAATCCAAATGAATTTTACTAAAATATATATCCAATGATAGGATTTTCCTAGGCCAACTATGAGACATGAGTTGTCAATTCCAGTCGATTTCTTAAAGTCCTTTTAAAAAGAATTCAGTAAAGCAGAAATATAAGGTAGTACTGGAGTGTCCACAAACAGAAAGAAGTTACCACGTACTGATGTCAGAGTAATTTCCTTTCTTCCTGGGGGGAAACATTTTAGAGACTCTTTTGGCAGGTGGTATTTTCTTTTAAATACACAACAGTGGGTATCTTAGTTTCTGAGTGCTGCTATAACAGAAATGCCACAAGTGCGTGACTTTAACAAATGGAAATGTATTTTCTAACAGTTTATGAGGCTTTATGAGGCTAGAAGCTCTAATTCAGAGTGCAGAGTCTAAGGGAAGGCTTTCTCTCTCTATTGGCTATGAGAGAAGGTTCTTATCTCTTTTCAGTTTCTATTTCTTGCTTCCTTGGTGACCTTCACGTGGTATGTATCCTCCCTCCATTTGTGCTTCCTTTTCTGTGCCTAATCTGCCCTTTTTATATCTCAAAGGTGATTGGTTTAAAACACACCGTACACTAATAATGGCCTCATTAACATAACAAAGAAAGTCCTACTTCCAAATGGTATTACATCCTTAGGTATGGGGATTTAGGATTTACAGCACATATTTTTGGAGGGCACAATTCAATCCATAACGGTGAGTGAAATAGGTAGATGTATAAATGATATCTAAACACAGAAAATTTAAAAAATAGAATGACTGCAATATTAACTAAATAAGATTACTATCAGAATACTGACCAGATACAAGGGGGGCGGGGGGGAACAAAACATGTTGTCAATATTTTAGAAGTACTTGCTCCTGAAATTACATTTACAGCTCCACTGACAGAAATCAGAAAGACCCAGCATGAAAGCCACAAAACACTGGAAGGTATTTTTGTTTGCCAATCTTGTTATAGATTACAGTGATAATCAATAATAAATGTTATGTGGCATACTGGTACCAAAAGAGGCAACTGGGTCAATCTGCCATTTTCACCTCTATTCATCTATTCAGATTTTAAGTTAGTTGTTTTGTTTGCTTATATTACTCTACAATTTCTTTTTTCTCATCTCTTCTTTTGCCCATGCTTAATGTCTATTATTACCCAGAGCTACTATTAGTGCTCAACTAAACAAGGTTCTTTCCTCTTTCTAGACATTGTATTGAAATAATTTTCAAAATAGCTTCAGACAATCCTAAAATAGTGCTGCCAATGATGGTCCCCACACATAATTCCATCACTAAATACAACTGTATAAAATCGGGACTATATTAACTCATCCTTTAACATTTTCCTCCAATGGTCATTTCTCTTATTTTAACAAGTTACACTTCTCCAAAAAGTTTCTCTACTCTGGCCAATTATTTTCTGTAAAAAACTGTACACCTATACTTATGAATATCATGCCTGATATAAAATACTGCCCCTTCAAAGGGTTATAACCTCCTCAGAATGACAGTAAGCACTGTAAAATGGAAGTGCTAAATATTGTTTATAATGAAAACACGTACTAAGAGCTGTAACGTAATCAACTCAATAGTTACTATTTACTCAAGACTACAAAGACTATTCATGTTCACCATTTCATTTTATCCTCAAGGTAGGTAATTTTGTTTTCATTTTAAAGATAAGAAAACTCAAGCTTGCTCAAGGCCACATAGCCAGTATGTGGTGGAGTAGAATTTGAAACATGATTTGTTTAACAGTTATAAGATATAAAAGAATGTGTGTGAGCCCAATAAAAAGGGCTAGGCTTTGCTTATTCCATGTTCATTTTGCTTTTTCCGTGTTCATCTCTTCTTATGTGCCTCAGCATGTTAATAGTCTCCCCACCTGATATGCCTTTTCTGAAACAGTTTCCTCTCATTTAGAACTTGCCCCAAACTCACCACATGAGCCCTTCCTGATCAATACTGCTTCACTCTGATTGCTGTCTTCAAGTTTTTGCTTCATTTCTGAAATTTACAGAGAGTATTAAATTTCAACTCATTTGTAAACATTCTTCATAATCAATTTCACAGGTACATATTCTATATTAAGAAACTTAAAAGCTGGTACCAACAACACTAGTCTTTTGACTAGCCTTATGGTACCTAAGCGGTAATTTAGTAATGATGGCATACAAGTAATTCTTGTGGGAACAAATCAACTAAAGGGTAATATCACCGAGTTAAAAAGCAGCACTGCCATTTTCTAAATTAAATGCACTGAATACATATGATGTGGCAGCTCACTTCTGTAGAGATCTGCAGCCTCGGAAACCCTATGGGGTCGCCATGAGTCAGAATCAACTCAATGGCAGTAGGTAAATACACATGATCAAAGAAAAATAAAATGTATAAAATTTTGAAGAAATCATACTCTGATAAAACGAGCCTCAAATTTCAAACAGGATCAATGATATATACATATTTTAATCTTATTCATATGTACAGTTAATTTTCATTTCCCTCAAAAAGGCTGTTCAACAACTAGTTAATAACTAATCAATTGTATCAATAAATAGTCAAACATTAGAAAATGTAGATAATCTTCAATTAGATCCAATTATAATTGTATATACGCATGTCTTATTGGATGTCTGAGCTAGAAATTTTATATAGTAACTCCTTTTATAGTGCAGATATTTTTGATATAGCTCCTTACATGATTATTTTATCTTAGGAAACTTAGCACTGGGACTTTGTTGTTGCACTTGTCCAAGGCTACGATATGTCAGCAGCAAAACCCCAAAGAATGATACATATCCTCAAATGTTTTAATTAAATAGAAAAATAAAGGGCAAGATACAGAACATCATTTTACAATGTAGTGGGGTGAAAATTTAATTACCTTAAAAGTGGGCACCAGAATTATTCTTATGCAAGGAATTAATTCAGAAAAGAACACTGACAATTTACTTGGAGTGAATATGGGACCAGAGGCCCGGGAGTAGTAGTTTTCAATATGGTCAAAGAGATAACTAAATAGACCAGCATTAAAAATGATCAGAAATGTAGGGGTGGGTGGATGGGGAGAGAAGAAGGTTGACTAGAGTGAGAGAGTAAAAGATATCAGCAGGACTGACTTAGGTAAAAGCAGGGCATGGGCTGCAGCAAATGGTAAATTTGAGAAAAAATCTGGTACTGTGATAACAAAAGGGCTTTTAAAAACATGAGGGATGCCTGATATTTCATGTGAAATTGTTTATGTTACCACAATGCAATGCTTTGCCTACAGACCCCAATGTGAGGGAATTTTGTAAATGGAGCTGAGTTTCATATATGGGCCAACACAGGTTGACAGCAAGCACAAAATGACAAGAGGCTCTATAAACTGAATTTACTCAGGAAAAGCTAGAGCTCAGAGAAAGCAAAACTACTAACAATACAAAACACCTCTTTCACCCCCCTGCAAGGGATTTCTGGACTTCAGTGGGACATGATTTGAGGCTCCAGGTGATCATATAAATATTTCAAAAACAGACACAACATATATAATTGGAAACATGCCTATTATACAATTGCAAACATTATTATAATTCCAATATATATTCTTTAAAAATAGAGTCATTAAATTAGTGTAGTATTAGGCACCATAAATGAATGAATAAACAAATAAATCAGGTAGATAAATGTAACAGAATGGATAGTCCAGGAACAGATGAAGGTATAAAAGAAATTATTATATTGTTGGAATTCAAGCTTATTTTTTGGCACTGCATAGGTCTGTTAAAAAGAAATTATGGCTCTCCATTTCAACAAAGATAAAGTAACAGCAGATATGTATAACTCCTTAATAATAAAGCTAGAATTATATAAAAACACTGTTTTCTGACATTGAACAATAGGTAGCACCGGACTGTGATTTCTGAGAGAAGGGAAATTACAGTGCTAACCCTACGATTCTCCCAGTTTTTCCCAAAGGAAGTTTCTAAAAGATAGCACAAGAAGTAGGAAACCAAACAGTTTGGCTGTCTCAGGAGTTGAAGAGATAGGGCTTGGAGATTGTAGGAGACCAAGGCATCTAGAATTTGCATAGATAGAACTCTAAAATCTGCAGAGATGTCCATTAGAAGTTTGGCTGAATATTGATCAAACCATGTGTGAGAAGAAACCACCTGAGGTCAGAGAATAAATCACTGTAAAACAGATGGGAAAATAAAGAACATGCAAGACTAACCAAAAGCAATCTGCAGCAGCTATATTAATATCAGAAAAGGAGATTTGAGAGCAAAGACTACTATCAGGATAAAGAGGATAATGACATAATGATAAAGGGGTCAATTCATCAAAAAGATACAATAATCACAAAGGTTTATGCATTTAATAAAATATATTAAAGCTACATGAAGCAAAAACTGACAAAACATAAAGGAGAGTTAGAAAAAATACATAATTACAGCTAAGATTTCAATGTAACTTTCTCTTTAATTGACAGTAGAAAAAAAAAAAGAGTAACAAGTATACAGACTAGAACATTCCACCCACAATAGCAGATTACACATTTTTATCAAGTGTATGTAGAAAAATAACCAAAATAGACTATATTCTCAGTCATAAAACATATTGCAATAAATTTAAAAGATCAAAAGCATAGAAGCTATGCTTTGTCACCACAATAGAAGTAAATGAGATATCAAAATATCTGAAAAAAATCCCAAACGTTTGGAAATTAGACAATATGTTTCTAAATAATGCTTGGGCCAAAGGAAAATTCATGATAGAAATTGTTATTTGGTGCCGCCAACTCTAATTTGACTCATGGCAACCCTACGTAAAACAAAATGAAATGCTGTGTGGTCCTGTACTCTTCTCATCATCATGGCTATGTTTGAGCCCACTGTTGCAGCCACTGTGTTAATCCATCTCATTGAGGGTCTTCCTCTCTTTCACTGTCCCTCTACTTTAACAAGCATCATGTCCTTCTCCAGGGACTGGTCCCTCCTGATAACATGTCCCAAGTACATGAGATGAAGTCTTCTTATCCTTGCTTCTAAGGACCATTCTGACTGCACTTCCAAGACAGATTTGTTCGTTCTTCTGGCAATCCATGGTATAGTCAATATTCTTCGCCAACATAATTAAAAGGCATCAATTCTTCTTTGGTATTCCTTATTCATTGTCTAGCTTTCATACATATATGATGCAATTGAATATATCATGGCTTGGATCAGGTGCACCTTCCTCCCCACGGTGATATGTCATTTGATTTCTTAACTCTTACTTCCATGGGCCCTAATCGTGGATCCAAGCAAAACGAAATCCTTTGATAGAAATTAGGGGATATTTTTAATTGGATGAACGTGAAAACGCAATATATCACAATTTGTGGGTTGCAGTTAAAACAGTGTTTAAAAGGAAATTTACAGCATTAAATGTTCATATTAGAAAAAGAACAAATGTTTTAAGTCCTCTTCCTTAAGCTTCCACCTTAAGAAACCAGAAAAAAAGTAGAAATTAAACCAAAAATAAGCAGGAGGAAGGAAATAATAAAGGAAAAAATAGAAATATAAGAAACAGAAAACAGACACACAGTAGAAAAATATCAATGAAACCAAAATCTTGTTCTTTGAAAAAATCAATAAAATGGATAAACCTCTAGCCAAATTAATCAAGAAAAAGAAAAGACATGAATTACCAATGTTAGGAATGAAAGAGAGGGCATCACTACAGATTAAAGACACATTAAAAGCATGCTGTTGAGACCAGAAGAACTAGTAGGTGCCCGGCCACAATCGATGTCTGCCCTGTCAGGGAGCACAAAAGACAACTCCTGAGGGAGCAGGAGACCAATGGGATACAGACCCCAAATTCTCATTAAAAGACCACACCTAATGGTATGATTGCAACTAGAGGAATCCCAGAGACAATGCTCCCCAGAACTTCTGATGGCACAGGACAGGAACCATCCCCGAAGACAACTCATCAGGCATGAAAAGGACTGGTCAGTGGGGGGGAGAGAGATCCTGATGAAGAGTGAGCTAATTAAATCAGGTGGACACGGGAGAATGTGTTGGCAACTCTTGACTGGAGGGGGGATGGGAAGATAGAGAGAGAGGGAAGATGGCAAAATTGGCACGAAACGAGAGACTGTAAGGGCTGACTCAATAGGGGGAGAGCAAGTGGGAGAAGGGAGTAAGATGTATGTAAACCTACATGTGACAGACTGATTGGAATGGTAAATGTTCACTTGAAGCTTAATAAAAATTAAAAAAAAAAAAAAGCATGTTGTTTTTGTTGTTGTTACATGCCACTGAGTCTGTTCAGGCTCACAGTGACCCCATGTACAATAGAAAGAAAAACAGCCTGGTCCTGCGCCATCCTCAAAATTGTTGCTATGTTTGAGCCCTCTGTTGCAGCCACTGTGTCAATCCACCTCGTTGAGGGTCTCCCTCTTTTTCACTGACCCACTACCAAGCATGATGCCCTTCTCCCGGGACTGGTACCTCCTAATAACATGTCGAAAGTACATGAGACGAAGTCTCGCCACCCTTGCTTCTAAGAAGCACTCTGGCTGTACTTCTTCCAAGACAGATTTGTTCTTTCTTCTGGAAGTCCTTGGTACACTCGATATTCTTTACCAATTAAAAGCATAATGAAAGACTATGATAACTATCCTACAGCAATATATTAAAAAATCTAAGATAAAACAAAAAAAAAAATTCCTTTAAAGATCTCACTCAGCATGAAATAGAAAAATAGTTCATACCAGTGAAAGAAATTAAATTCAAGGCAAAAAAAAACTTTCCAAAAGAAAATTTTAGGCCAAGATGGCTTCACTGGGTAATTCTATCAAATACTTAAGGAAAAAATATCAATTCTACATAAACACTTTCAGGAAATAGAAAAGGAGGGAATATTTCCAAAGTCATTTTCTGGGTCCAACATTATACTTCTCCAAAACTAAATAAAGCTATTAGAAATAGTAAGTCAGTTTAGCAAGTTCAGAGGATACAAAGTCAGTATATATAAATATCAATTGTATTTCTATATCTTAGCAACAATATCAGCAATTATAATTTTTAAAAGTACCACTTCAAATAATATCAAAATATGAACTATTTAGGGTTAAACTTAACATGATATATGCAAGACCTGTAACCCAATGACAAAACTTTACTAAAACAAGATAAAGAAGACCTAAATAAATGAAAAAACATACCACACTGATGAACTCTAAGAATCAATATTGTTACAATTCCAACTCTCAATGTGAATAAATGATTCAACAAAATTAAAATTTCAGCAGGTTTTTTTTTTTTTGGAGAAACTGGTAAACTGTCTATCTAATTTACACAGAAATGTAAACAGCATTAGCTCTTTAAAACCACAAGCAAGTTAAAACCATTACATACACCCTAAAATGGCTAAAAATAAAGAGACTGGCCATACTAGGTGTTGACGAGCATGTGGAGCAACTGGGATTCTCACACTTAAGAAAATGATTTATAAGGAAGTTAAACACACAAACATGTACTTACCATTTGACCCAGTAATCCTACTCCTAGCTATTTTCTCTAGAGAAATGAAAACATAATGTCCATACACAGATGTGTATGAAGTATTCATGACAGCTATATTACTGCTATCTGCATGATATCCAAAAGCTCATCTATATTCATGATGCTCAAATGTCCATATGTTAATGAATAAACAAATTGTGCTACACCCATACAAATGAATACTACTTGGCAACAAAAAGGAACAAACCGCTTACACATGAATGACATGGATGCATCTTACAAGCATTGTGCTGAGTGAAGAAAGCTAAACAGAAAAGGCTACATGCTGCATTATTTCATTTATATTAGTGTCTAGAAAAAAGTAAACTACAATGTAGAAAGTAGATCAATAATTGCTAGAGGCCAGGAGCAGAGGAAGACTGGCTGCAAAGGCAAATGAGGCAAGTTGAGGCGGTGATGGAAATGTTCTCTATCTTGAATGTAGTGTTGGTTATATAGCTTTATTAATATATGTGTATAAATCATATATCAATAAAACTTATTTTAAAAAATAAAAAAGAAATTACACAAGATATATTTAAAAAAATGAATATACAAAAATGAATTGAAAAAAAAAAACCCCAGATATTTCAAAGGACAGGAAATGAAGACAGGAAGAGAATCCCACTGACTTTGTTTCCAGCTCTGGAACAACACATTCTGAGGGCCCACCATGGAATGCCTAAATCTCCTCAGAAAACAGTTTGAAAACAACTATTATGATAACTGTCATATTTCAAATCGATGAAGAAAGCTGAGCTATTCATTAAGTGATGCGTCAACTGGCTAGCCATTTGAAAATAAAATAAAGACTCTTGCTTCAAATCATACATAAGTTCCTTATGGATTAAACATAAAAAAAAAAGTCACAAAAGAAAAATTTAAGCAATTAGTCACACAACTTTGGGTATGAAAAGCTTTTGGAAGCATGACTTCACAGCCAGAAACTATAAGGAAAGCCCGGTATTGAGAGAAAATATAAATAATATTAGAATTGACAATTTAGGAGAAAAAATTAAACCTATGTGAGAGAAAACATTAATATCTTTAATAAATACAAGGAGTTATTACTACAAAGCAATGAAAAAAGAGGACCATACTAATAAAAAAGAGGGAAAAAGACATGAACAAAAAATTCACAAAAAGACAGTGTAGTGGCTATTAAACATTTGAAAAATGTATTCAACATCACTAAGAAACAAAATAAAACAATGCTGGGATACCAAATTTCATCTGCCTAATTAAAAAATTTCGCAGTGTGACGGATCACTTTCGTGCGGCCTTTTTAATCATGGGCTTGTAACTCCCACCCAAGTGATCGGATGGGACTATGCAATAAAGCAATTGCAGCCCAACAGGGGACTGGTCAGTTTTTGTCTTAAAGAGCCAGAGAGAGGATCCTACCACCACCAAGGAAGAACATCCAGAAGCAGAAAGTGCATCCTTTGGACCGGGGATCCCTGTGCTGAGAAGTTCCTAGAACCAGGAGACTGAGAAAGAGGGTGAACTGTAACCCTGAAAATAGGGAGAAGCGGTGGCAGAAGAGACTGGCAGGAGACCTCACAGCAGGCTGCCTGGTCACAGATCCAGAAAACTGAGTGCCTGGGATGCCTCTGGGGACTTATTGGCAGGGGGTAAAAGAGCTTTGGAACACTTCCCTGGGCAGGGCAGAGGCATTAGGGGCCAGAGAGAGCTGTGCTTGCAAGCACAGCTGAAAAGAGGCTGTCCTGATAGAACTGTACATCCTTAGTGTTCCTAAGCCTGAATTGTAACCTGTTACTTCCCTAATAAACCCCACAATCATGAGCATTGTCTGAGTTCTGCGAGGCTACTGCGATGAATTATCAAACCCAGCAGAGAAATAGAGAACGCCGTAGGAGGGATGGTTGGTGTCAAAATTGGTAAAGATAGCGGACAAACGAGGCCTGTCTGACCTCCTGCACAGGAATCAGCCTTGGGCTATTAATCTGGATTCTCCTTCCCCCTCCTGAGGAAACAGGAAGTCAGATTCCACCCCCACGCCGTTTTTTGTTTTTTTTTTTTCACAATGGTGTAAGAAATTCATAAATGTGCACTTTCAAATACTGCTGGTGAAAATATAAACTGTTACATCTCTTTGGAGTGCATTTTGATAGTATCATGTCTACATTTCTATCATTTTTTTTTACAATTTATTCTACAATCTGACAGCAATCAAAAGCTGTATTTAGTTCATTTCAGCATCATTTATAATGGTGAAAAACTGTAAGTACTCTAGATGTTGATCAATATCAGATGCTACAAACACACTCTAAAGTCATTAAAAATGAGGAGGCAAACCAATAACTATTGACAGAAAGATGTCCATGGCAAATTGCCAGATAAAATATGACTATATCTTCAGTGTGAGCTTATTAAAAAAAAAAATCTTTCTATTTCTCTCCCTCTTTTCCCTACATACACACACAAAGATACAAGTCTGAAAAGTTATACCAGTAAAAGATCAATGTTATTCATGAGAAGTAAAATTATAAGAAATTTTCATTTTCTCAATATTTTTCTATATTAACTTAATTTCTTATGTGTAAGAAAAAAGTCTTTTTTATAGGACTATTTACAATATAATTTCAAATTTGGCAAGAAAAAGTAAGCTTGGAAGTTTTCTAGAAGTTTAAAAATGAGCTATATCTTGTCATACCTAATGTCTACCAAAAATATAATCTACAGTGATTAAAAAAGAAGAACCAGAATAAAATACTAGAAAAATACCTCGAGCATTTTAATATGAAATACTGTCAAGAGCCTACTAAGTAGTATACTTCTGCTACCCTTACCCCTTATGTTTTACATTACAATGACTTTAAATAGCCAATAAAATAGCATAGGTTTTAAGTTTTATTTCTTTGAAAATTATTTCTCTGCTAGGTCTTAAATAAAGTGGAACCATGGTTTGTGTCTTATCTAAACCTTCTCTGGCATTTTCTTGATCTTCACTGACCATGGCCAAGGTAGGATGGTCTCATCTGCAAATTACTAAAAATAATCAGCTTTAAGAAGTGACCTTAGATGAAGCAATGTTAAATTGGCCAAGAAATTTTTTTGAGGCATCACTGTTATTAACTTGCAATTTTTTCATTTCACTCTGCCACTGATGCTTGGCAGGTTATAATTTTTCATTTTCGCACTTGGATGAAACTCAGTGAAGTAGAGATTATGGAGATAGTGGTGGAGAATTTTTACAAAGGGATTTCCCCCCTCACTACATACTATTAGGCTACAAAAGGGATCTCTATTTGAGACAACTTGTCAGCTGAAGATACATAATCAGACAGATAACATATTTAAAGTGTTTTTTTTTTTTTTTTTTTAATGCTACCTTCTCTATACAGAGTTGGTTTTATGATCAATTTATGTAGTTGGAAACATTTTCATTAGTGATGATGGTTTGCGTTGATTCTCCTTTTGATAATTCCATGGCTTCGTAAGATGGTTTGCTGGGGCTAAAGAAAATGTCAGTGAAAACAGAAAACACTTCTCTATACAAGTTGTCTACTACTGCAGACTGGAAATAAACTTGAACTACTGTAGGTAGTAGTAGGTGGCAAATATTTTTGACACATCCTTCCTCATACTTTACCTCCATGAGACCAAACCTAATGCTAGTAGTCTGGTGATTCTTTGACAACCTACTTTCACCTTGGTACTTACTGACCAGCTTATAGTTAAAAAAAAAAAAAAAGATTAGCTTATAGTAGGCACTAAAAAATATAAATTGCCATTCCCTTAAGTAAGAAAGAAAATAAAGTGGCACTTAAAATATAAAGAATAGTAGACTACAAGGAGCCCTAGGGTCGCAACAGATAAGTGCTCAGCTGCTAACAGAAAGGATGGTGGCTCAACCCACCCAGCCACACTGGGGGAAGAAGACTTGACGATCTGCTGCCTTCAAGATTACAGCCTAGATAACCCTATGGGGCAGTCCTACTCTGTCACACGGGGTTACTATGTGTTGAAAATCAACTTGAGAACACCTAGCGATAACAACATAAAGAGTATAGTAAATTGGGGAATGGAACAATGAATGTGGGAGATTATTTCCTAGACAATGGAAGGGAAAATATTGATCTTCAGTATGCATTAAAGTCTTCTACTCTCTATAGAAAAAAGAATAACCTCCTTTTAAGCTTCTCCATTTTCCTTCTTACCTACAAAATATGAAACTAAACCAAGAAAAGAAAAATAAACTCAACATGATTACAAAATATGTCTTACATGAGTAGTCTTTAACTCAGAAGAATAATAAAATCCCAGAGGTCAAAGTCCAGGGCTTGTTCTAATTTAATTTTATATAATGTGTGCTCTAATAAAATTTCATTTGCGACAAAACTATTTTAAGGATTATTATACTAAATCAATAATGAAACTCAGATTTTCATTTCCCCATCTGTAAGAATGGGAAATAATAAACAGAATAATTTCTGGTATTCACTCAGGTATTGAAATATGTGTAGAAGAAATTCAAAAAATTGCACAATAAGCCTTAAAAAGTTTCAAAATTAAGATAATTAATATTGAGATACTAGCAACTAAAGAGTATTACTAGGTATTTCCCTTTACCAGATATTGATAAATACTTCTAATGAGTCTTCTCATGGTTTAGGACAATGTTCATTTACATGAGAGTAATCTTTATGGAAAGCTCCTGAAGGAATTTCTTCAAGTCTTAGTATCATCAATAGTTCTTCGTTCCATAAGCTTTTATATTATGGACACTAAGCTTTGTTACTGATTGGGCTTCCCTTTCACACTGGCAGCTAGAAAAGTTTAAGAAAAAATCATGGCCCACCCACTATATGTGTACAGGGCTTCGTTTTATGCAATTTGTGGTCCTATTCCTTCTACCAGAAAATGTGCTTTCCCATGCATTCTCTCTTACATGCTTCTAATTTATATTACTGCATTTTATTTATATTTTTACGATGTCTTGAATCATGTTGAGATTCAAGGGTATATATATATACAATTAAAAAGTGTTTCCTTAAGATCATTCCAAAGGACTAACAACATAACTTGGTAAATCATGTCATTTTCTTCTTATTATTAACCATGAATAGCGGCTGCCCTGTTCACTGATTGTGTTGCTGTAAATTCTTTACAGATTCTGTCATAGCCGAAAAACCATCTCCAGTATTCTAACTAAAATGCAATATGAACAATGTAAGCAGAAGCAATGTGCTATGGTAGAAACTTGACTGGGAATGGAGACGTAGCTCCACATTTGTGAAATTGGGAAAATCACTCAACCCCTTTTTATCTTTTTTAAAATAAAATTCTAAAATTCTTTACCACTCAAAAATTGTGCAAGTCTATGCTTCTATACCTATGATAATATATCAAGAACTTAATCATGGTTGGAAGAAAAAAAAAATCCATGAGTTAAGGAAGCAATGAATACCTATTCTAAGGAAACATGGCAAAATAATGGCAGAGTTAAAAAAAAAAAAAAACAGATATTTTATAGTAAGACTTTATACCAAGAATTTATATACTGTAAAATTTCATTTACCAGTCATTCCTGGAGATTGAACTAGTCTATTTGACAACACTGTCTGTGTAACTGAAACAATATTTTTATGCACAAAATAATTTTTAGTCATAACTTTTAAAATGGATCTGTTCTACTGTTTACACTAATAATTGACAGAAGTCTCAAATTTCTTCCCTTGAGGCACAAATGAAATAGCCTCAGTACAAGAGATTTGAAGGGCAGAAAATATCAGTTCTCTTCTGTCAGGGGATTTTCTTAACATGGCTACTTAATAACTTCTTGAGTTGATTACATAAAAATCTGTCTGCCAAATAAATGAGTTAGGTGCAAAATACCACAGAAAATACAATAAGTTCAAAACATCATGAACTGAAGTCTTTGACTTCTGACCTCGATAGAACAACAGGAACCTGATTTATCCTCTATGAACATAAAATATAAGAAATAATGGTTTTAAGACACTGAATTTTAGGCAACAAAGAGCAATAATCCCCAAGAGATAAGAAATAAGTAAGATGGGACTCATAATTGCTCCAACTAACTCCCTTGAGGGATTTTGCAGGTTGTGGCACAGGGAACAGTAATTCAGAGACGTGGCTGATTCCTGGAATCGAGGAGCTCAGTGTCGGAGCTCAGTGTCCAGGGAGACCAAACCAGATAGAGTTTGTAGGACAGAGTTCCAAAGAAGAGCAGAGAGAAAACTCCAGACATCTGGTAATGGTCACTCTCAGTGTTCAGCTTTGTACTGATGAGCGTATGCATAGGAGGAAACTGCCCAAGGCCCAGAGAAAGACTAATCAAAAGAATAAGAAGTAACAGTGCCCCAAACCAATCTTACAGAGATGAAGGTTGTTGTTGTCGTTAGGTGCTGCTGAGTTGGTACCAACTCATAACGACCCCATGGAAAACAAAAAGAAACACTGCCCAGTCCTGCACCATCCTCACAATCGTTGTTATGCTTGAGCCCATTGTTACAGCTACTATGTTAATCCATCTCGTTGACGGTCCTCCCCATTTTTGCTGACACTCTACCAAGCATGATGCCCTTCTCTAGGGACTGGTCCCTCCTGATAACACATCCAAAGTATGTGAGACAAAGTTTTGCCATCCTTGCTTCTAAGGAGTATTCTGACTGTGCTTCTTCCGAGACAGATTTGTTCGTTCTTCTGGAAGTCCATGATATATTCAATATTCTTCGCCAACACCCTAATTTGAAGGCATCAATTCTTCTTTCATCTTCCTTATTCACAGTCCCACTTTCATATGCATATAAGGCAACTGAAAACACTATGGCTTGGGTCAGGCGCACATTAGTCCTTAAAGTGACATCTTTGCTTTTTAACATTTTAACGAGATGTTTTGCAGCAGATTTGCCCAATGCATCATTTGATTTCTTGAACCGCTGCTTCCATGGGTGTTGATTGTGGATCCAAGTAAAATAAAATCCTTAACAACTGCAACCTTTTCTCCATTTATCATGATGTTGTTCATTTGTCCAGTTGTGAGGATTTTCGTTTTCTTTATGTTGAGATGTAATCCGTACTGAAGGCTGTGGTCTTTGATCTTCATCAGTAAGCGCTTCAAGTCCTCTTCACTTTCAGCAAGCAAGGTTGTGTCATCTGCATATTGCAGGTTGTTAATGAGTCTGCCTCCAATCCTGATGCTCTGTTCTTCTTCATATAGTCCAGCTTCTTGGATTATTTGCTCAGCATACAGTTTGAATAAGTATGATGAAAGGATACAACCTTGACACACACCTTTCTTGACTTTAAACCATGCGGTATCCCCTTGTTCTGTTAAACGACTGCCTCTCAGTCTAGGTACAGGTTCTGCATGAGCATAATTAAGTGTTTTGGAGTTCTCATTCTCCACCATGTTTTCCATAATTTGTTATGATCCACACAGTCACATGCCTTTGCATAGTCAATAGATACAGGTAAACATCTTCCTGGTATTCTCTGCTTTCAGCCAAGGTCCACCTGACTTCAGCAATGATATCCCTGGTTCCACATCCTCTTCTGAATTCGGCTTGACTGTCTGGTAGTTCCCTGTTGATGTACAGCTGCAACCGCTTTTGAATGATCTTCAGCAAAATTTTACATTTGTGATACTAATGATATTGTTTGATATTTTTTGCAATCTGTTGGATCACCTTTCTTTGTAATTGGTATATAAATATGGATACATATGAAGGTAATAAAATTAAATTAGAAAGCGCTCGACTACTAACTGGAAGAGTGGAGGTTCGAACCTACCTAGAGGCTTCTTGGAAACCAAGCCTAGTAATCTGCTTCTGAAAAGTCACATCCTTGAAAACCTTATAAAGCAGTTCTACTTTTGTACACATAGGGTCGTTATGAGTTGGAATAGACTTGAAGGCAACCAAAAGCAACAATAGAAAGATCCTTAAAAGATTCCTCAAATATTTTGAAACTAAGTATTCTTATTTTCTTAGTATTCTTAATTTCAAAATAATCCATGGGTCAAAAGAAATCAAAAGAGAAATGAAAAAGTATTTTGAACTGAATAAAAACATATAAGAATTTGAAGAATGTGCCAAAGTAGCGTTTGTGGGAAAATATATTGTAAATAAAATATAAATATATTTTATAAAAATAAAAATATGTGAAATATATTTTAAAAAGCAAAATCTCAATACAATGACTCAGCTTCCACCTTTAACAAACAAGAAAAGGAAAATTAAAACCAAACTAAGTAAAAGAATTCAGAGGATAAAGAAAATATTGGAAATTGATGAAATTGGAAAGTGAAAACAATAGAGGAATTGAATGAAATCCAAAGCTAGTTCTTCAAAAATATTAGGAAAAATAAATAAACCTCTAACCAGATTGATTAGGAAAAAAAGAGAGAAGACACAAATTACCAATATCAGGAATCAGAGACACAGATCTATACAAATCCTACAGTTCTTATAAAGATATTAAGAGAATATATGAAAATTTTTATGCCAATAAACTTTACAGCTTAGGTGAAATAGAAAAATTCTTTCAAAGACACAAGCTATCAAAGCTCATTCAAGAAGAAATAGATAACCATTTATACCTTTATTCCTTTTAGAGAAACCGAATTTGTAGCCAAACCCTTCCCCTCAAATAAAAATCCAGGCCCAGATGGCTTCACTGAAAAATTCTACGAAACACTAAAGAAAGAACACTACACAAAATCTTCCAGAAAACTAAAGAAGAAGGAATATTTTCCAATGCATTCTATGAGGCCAGTATTACCCTATTACCATTACAGTGCAAGAAAATTGGGGCCAACATACCTTTTATGTAAGTAAAGGCAAAATTCAAAACAAAATTCCAGCCAATAGAATCCAACTATATATAAATGATCGGGTGGGATTTATCCATTTACCCCAGGAATGCAAGGTTAGCTTAATACTAAAAATTAACCAATAAAATTCACCATATTAACAGACTTTAAAAAAACAAAAAACATATGTTTGTTACAATGGATACAGAAAAATCACTTGTTAAAACCAATATCCTTTCATGATAAGAACTCTCAGTATACCAGAAATAGAAAACTTTCTCAACCTGATAGAAAGTATTTATGAAAAACCTACATTAAACATAATATTTAATGGTGAGGAAAAAATTGTTTTCCTCCTAATAACAAGAACAGGAAATGATGTCTGGTCTCGCCAATTTTATATATTACACTAGCATTTCTAGCCAAAGCAATGGGGTAGGGGGAGAATAAAAGGCGTTCAGATTGGAAAGTAAGTAAAACTGTCTTTATTCACAGAGGACATGATCTTTTATACAATCTAATGAAATTTACAAAAAAAAATTACTAGAAATAAATGAGTTTAGTAAGATTATAGGATCCAAGATCAATATACAATATACAAAAATTAACTGTATTTCTATATACTAAAAAAAAATATATACTAGCAACAAATAATCAAAAATTGAAATTCAGAAAAATACTACTACTTAAAATCACATAGAAAATATAAAATATTTAGGGATAAATCTAACAAAATTTGTAAAGTGAAAACTAGAAAACACTGCTAAGAGAAGTTAAAAATATATATAAATAAATAGAGCAGAATACCTAGAGAAGAAGAGGCATGAATATATTCCTACACAATTTGGGCTCAGTATTATTATTCTATTATTGCAATATTCAGCAGAATAATAGAATCGTAGGAGATATCATCAAGGTCAAGGATAGTCATAGGCTGAGACAGAAACTTTAGTAATTAACACCATCTTAACTGAGGATACTCAAATATGAATAATTTCTGCCCTGAGTATTAAACAGATAATAGCATAAATAGATAACCAAGTATTCCTTTCCTTCACCCAACTCCAAAATAAGAAGGAGACATAAGCTGGCATCATTGCATACTTATCTTTAGCATCTGGATAGAATTCACTTCTCCACCCTATATTCTAGGCAAAGGAAAAATGAACCCCTACAGGTATAATCATGAAAACAGCCAAGAAATGTGCCAAATACACTATCAACGTCTTATGTCAACACAAAGAGAGCCAAAGCACTACTGGAAGTTACATCTTCTCTTTGGGATATTCAGTGCTTTGAGATATGTCCAATGTTTTCATAAAATACAAAATGAGAAAATTTCAGGCCAGTAGAGAGAATATGTGTGTAGACTGAACTGGGAATTACTGAGGGATGCCTAATGAGGTCAAGGAACAAATCAACACAGATGGCCTGTGGACTGTTCATTAGCCACCCTAGAAGAGCCAGAGGTGCCTACCTGGAGCACCTGCCAAAGCAAAAGAAAGTACTGTGGAAGTTCAAGAGCACAACCATCATACAGTTAGAGAATTTTAGATATAGAAAGGCCCTAAGAGGTCATGTTGTCCAGTACCCTCAATTCCCTAGGTCTCTGCTGCACTTCAGCAGTTCTGTGAAGTTCCTGGAATTATATGCAAAATTTTGTGTATATATGCAGAAGACCAGTGATCCAGTTCAATCACCTCACTTAATGGATGGGGAATTAGTTCCACTGAACCTGAGTCACAGCAAACTGGTGTTAAGTTGGAGGTAGGGCCTGTTCAGTTCCAGTCATTTGTTTTTGCTATCGCACCCAGAAGCTGCCTATTAAATATTAAAAATCTTAACTGCAGCAGAAAAAGATAAACAGCTGGGATCCCTAATCCGTGATTCTCTAAAAGAGTCAGTATCTCCAGCATAACCACTCGATAAGCTCTCCGTGAGTCCATTTATACTGCCCTTTCTTGTCAAAGTGCCAAACATAACCTGCATGATGTCTGTGTTCTGGCAGTCCTTGTAACTGAAACGGTATGTGACACAAGTAGCTCATGTCCTAGTGGTATCTCGGAAAGCAAACACAGTCTGTCAGAATGCTCAGGGGAGAAATTAAGGAACACAGAAAGGTTTTGAGAAGATAAATGTTCCTGGACAGGGCTCTGCAGTTACTTGGAGTACCTAGTATAGAGTTGACACTCAACAAATATTTGTTGAACAAAACTGAATTGGCATATAAACCACCTAAGAAATGGTCACTCTGCCCATTCCCAAATGAAGAGGAATTCTTGCTCAAGAATTGCGTTCCCTGTGAATGCACTTAGGCGGTTTTTAAAAGTAGCTTTCTTTAAGCAGATTCATATACACTGATCGATCTTTGAATTAATCCAAAATGGCTCTGTGTTTAAACAGAGATGCCAGGCCTTTTATATATTCAATAAATTAACACAAAACTTTCAGTGTTGTTGTTATGTAAAAAAAGAAAAAAGATATTTCTACAGTCAGATATTTCAGCTAATGAATAAGAACCTCTCAGCAAATTAATAACACCATTAGATTTACTTTCAGATGGTTTAACAGTAGTCTTTGGGGTCTAATAACATATTGCTAACTTGGGAAAGCTCCCACTGGACTAAACATGAGTTTGTTCAAGATAAATCTTTCATTTGAAAGTTTTGTAACTCTCTCAAACTCACTGTGCCCAAATCTAAATAAAGAATCTTCCTTCCCTATGTTGCCTATCGTAATTAGCACCATGATAATTTATCTAGTCCCCCAATCAAAATGCATAAATTTTCTCTTACCTAAAACATCTAACGAGTAAGGATATCTGATCAAGTATATCTCACAAACATCTATCAAATCCATGCCTTCCTTTTTTTTTCCCCCATGGCCATTAACTTGTTATAGATTCTTATCACCTTGGGCTAGAACTCACAGCTACCTTTACCTGTAGTAACCCACCTCTACCCTATCCTACCCTAACTGCTCCACATTTAGGTTTTTCCTTCATCTGACATCAGAGAGTTTTCTAAAAAGTTCATCTGCTTAAAACATATTCCATTCAAGTAAACCCACATTTTTTTGCCATAAAATACAAGGCTTTTGGTAATTAAAGGTTGGTGTTCTTTCCATTCTCAACTCCAGCAACCCCTAATGTCTCCCACAGGCTCCTTAAGCCTGCTGATTTAGAGATCTTGTCAAAGTTCCCCATGTACAGTTTTTTTTTTTTTTTTAATTCTCCTAACCGTTTGGTTTAGTGCAAATATTTACTGCACTAGGCTACTAACCAAGGCTTCGAACCAGTTCGTTCCAGTTCAAACCCTTGCTGACAATTGGTGTTTCCACCCCAGATATACTGAATCAGAGTCTACATTTTAATAAGATTCCGAGGGGATTCTTATGTTAAAAGGTAGATTCTGAGTCAGTATATCTGAGGGTAGAAATACAAATTGTCAGGAGGGGTTCAAACCGGAACAAACCAGTTTGAAGTCCTGCTGCTAACTGGAAGGTAAGAAGAGGTTCAGACCCATCCTGGGACACACTGGTCATCTACTTCCAAAAAAATCAGCTTTTGAAAACCCTCTGACACACATGTGGTTGCCACGAGTCAGAATTAACTTGAAGGCAAGTGTTTTGGCTTTTTGTTTTGGTACTAACTCCATGAAACTCCATGGTCTTCTGACACTATTTAGCATAAAAGACTACCCTTCCTTCAAGGTCTAATCAAAGGCTGTGAAAAACCTTTCCTTTCTGTTCCATAAGAAGTTAGTTGTTTGCTTTCCAGTCTCTCACACTGGAAAGACCATATCTGTGTCATAGCACTTTTAACACAATATATGAACTTCTTTTGGTGTTCACCTCTACCACTAGAATCTGATCTTTTCCAGGTCCTGTTGTTCCTATTGTTAGTTGCCACTGAGTCAGCTCTGACTCCTGGCAATCTTGTGTACAACAGAACAAAGCGTTGCCTGGTCCTGAGCCATCCTCACAATCATTGGTATGGGTAGGGCAATGGGTTTCTTTATATGGCCCAGAAAGGCCCGGAAGCCCCAGGGTTTGAATTTCTCCCAAGATGATTGGTCAGGCCTCAATCTTCCAAGTGATTTTGTCAGTATACAATCTGGATAAGTGGCTTGCAAGTGATTGGTCAATTTATGACCCACACTACGGTTGACCTTTACCGAGATTGGCTGTCACCCACCCCAGTCTGACCTTTTACCTGGACAGGTTAGGGAGCCTATCTTTTAATTAATAAGGAGTACCTAGGCTAGCCTATAAAAATGCTAGAACACAGAGCCTCAGATGGGGCTCCCTGATCAATGGGAGCCTGGGGAGGAGTGCGTTCTTCAGACACAAAGCCCTGGCTACGACCCTCTCAAACCAAGTAAACCTGCAATGGCTATGAAGGCTGTGGCTGCGACAATACCAGAAGAGGTGAAGACAACAAGCAGACCTAGATGGGGGCTGTGGAGTGTCAATACCAAACATTGGCCAAGAGCTGAGAGTAGCAGCTAATAGCCAAGCCCATCGAGTGACATCATTTAATTTTCTGTTTCAAGTTTCCTGATGAGTAAGAATGAACACTGGTTTTTCAGGAACGGTAAGCAGATCCTCTGTGAGATGTAAATGGGCCTCCTTTTAGACAGTAATACACCACACTGGTACCCTTCCCGAACCTCACCCTTTGCATAGTTTTGCTTCTGTTTATATCCTGTCTTTACATTCTTGTTATTAAAGTCGCTATTGCAATTATGTTGTTTCCATGCATTCTCTGTGACCATTCCAATGAATCATCAAATCCAAAAGAGAAAGAGCACTGTGGGGGGTAATGGCTTTGTGTAAGAGAAGTTGGAGAATGCAGGTATATTTGAACTCCGGTATATTTGACCTCTACCTCATAGGAATCAGTCTTATACTGATTTTGGTTCATGACGTTGTTCTTACAGTATGTTTGAGTCCACTGTTACAGCCACCATTTCAATTCATCTCATGAAGTGTTTTCCTCATTTTTGCTGACCCCCCACTTCACCAAACATGATGTCCTTTTCTAGTGATTGATCTTTCCTGACGACATGTACAAAGTAAGCAACACAAAGTCTTGCCGTCTTCACTTCTAAGAAGCATTATGGCTATGCTTCCTCGAAAGGTAATCTTCAAGGGCCTAGACTATACCAAATTTGTTTTTGTGCTCATAGCACTTAACAAAATACTTAAGACATAATAAGCATAGATGTTGGCTGAAGAAATAACTGGAAGGAAGGAAGGGAAGAGAGGAAGGAAATGGAAGATCTCTATTTTTTCTTCCCTTATATATGCAATTGGTTTAATCCCATGCAAGTTTTTCCTTTTTACCTTCTAAGCCATTTTGAATGTATTTGTTCCTACATATCTAGATTCAATTAAATAAATCCCACCCTCATTCATACAAATAAGATGTGTTATGGCTATGGTTTTCATCCTTATTAGAATGTTTCAAAAAATTAGAAAGATTTTTCAGAATATTTTCTATTACTTTTAAAACACTTGTATTAAGAAAATATTCCTAAGGTCTCTCTATCAGTGGTTTTGAAACTCAATCTTCTTCTCAAAGTCAGATCTAGAGCAGAAGAAAGAACTAGACTGATTTTAGTCTCAGTTGAATCATTCACTGTTGAATTGTCTCTGAGCTAAGCACTTTAATAATCTGTGCTTCAGTTCTTCAACAGAAAGGAAAAAGGTTGGACTGACTCTCCCTGTAATGCCAAACACGCCCAATAACTCTGTACCTTGTCTTATTTTGCCACAGCAATTGGCATTATTGGAAGTGACTAGAAATAACAAGAGCATTTATTTAAATGAAGAGATTAATATAAATTCAGTTGAGTTTGGAAATGTTTGCACAGCTGAAGACCATGAACCTTCCAGACTTTGTAGACAAATTTCACCTATTCTCTGAGGAGAGGCTGTTTTTGGAATTGTAAATGCATACGGATATTGCTTTTAGCACACATACACATACACACACACATGCACACAAATACCTATGGTAGGTGTCCCCTATGGAAGTGCCTTATGCTATCCTAAAATTTTTTTCACCAAAGCTGAATGTTCTAGTAGTGTTAGTTTTCTCGGAAATTTGGCACTAAAAAAATATAATCTATCACAACAGGTTATAGGATTTAAATTATAAATTAACTTCAAAAAATTATCTTGGGTTCTATGATAACATACAAAGCATTTGATTTGCATTTACTAAACAGTGGCCAGGTACTGTAAACTAGTAAATAAAGAAGTTACGTATCACTGTGTCTATTTTTTTTACTGTACCAAGTAACAATAGGGTCAAGACAATGAAATTATTGATACAGGAAAAACATGCATTTATTTGAAAAGGAGTTAATTTCACTTAGAGACAGAGTAGAATGATCAAAAGTTTTAGAAAAATGTGTGGAAAGAGAATGACTCATATGAACATTTCTTTTGAGAAATAATCATAGAATGTTGTAACACAACACCGTAGGATATGCTAGGAAAATATGAAACAACACCAATGCTGGAAAATATTCTGAAAAAACACTGCTGGCAATATTTCAGAAGATTATTCAGGACACAAAGAATTCTTTAGAAGAACTACCTATGTTAAATTATCAGCTAGGAGTAATTCTTTAAGATACCAGCTATATATTAAACTGACATTAACTTACTGAAAAAAGTAGCTGATGTTGAAGAAGACAAACAAGTGAACCAACATCAAAAGGCAACTGTCTCAACCTCCGACAAATGGTAACGATAATGACGATAATTTATTCAAAGAGTACCATTAATATAAAACATATACATCATTTGCTGATGCAGTACAACTCAAAATGAGAAGAAACAGCTGCAAACATCCATTAATAACAGGAATGTGGAATGTACAAAGTATGAATCTAGGAAAATTGGAAGTCATCAAAAATGAAATGGAATGCATAAACATCAATATCCTAGGCATTAGTGACCTAAAAGGAACTGGTACTGGCCATTCTGAATCAGACAACCATATAGTATACTATGCCAGAATGACAAATTGAAGAGGAGGGCATTGCATTCATCGTCAAAAAGAACATTTCAAGCTCTATCCTGAAGTACAACTCTGTCAGTGATAGAATAATATCCATATGCCTATAAGGCAGACCAGTTGATATATTATTCAGATTTACACACCAACCACTAATGCCAAAGATGAGGAAATTGAAGATTTTTACTAACTTCTGCAGCCTGAAATTGATCAAACATGCAATCAAGATGCATTGATAAATACTGGTGATTGGAATGAGAAACTTGGAAACAAAGATGAAGGAACAGTGGTTGGAAAATACGGCCTTGGTGATAGAAACAATGCTGGATATTACATGACAAAACTTTGCAAGACCAACAAATTCTTCATTGCAAATACTTTTTCAACAGCATAAACGATGACTATACACAATGGAAACCCTGGTGGTGTAGCGGTTAAGTGCTACGGCTGCTAATCAAAAGGTTGGCAGTTTGAATACAACAAACACTCCTTGGAAACTCTATGAGGCAGTGCTACTCTGTCCTATTGGGTCGCTACGAGTTGGGATCAACTCCACGGCAATGGGTTATACACATGGAACTCACCAGATGGAATGCACAGAATCAAATTGACTACATCTGTGAAAAGAGAGATGAAAAAACTCAATATCACCAGTCAGAACAAGGTTAGGGGCCAACTGTGGGACAGACCATCAATTGCTCACATGCAAGTTCAAGCTGAAGCTGAAGAAAATTAGAACAAGTCCACAAGAGACAAAGTATGACCTTGTATATTTCACCTGATTTAGAGACCATCTCAAGAATAGATTTGAAGCACTAAACACTAATGACCGAAGACCAGATGAGTTGTGTAATGACATCGAGGACATCATACATAAAGAGAGCAAGAGGTCATTAAGAAAGATAGGAAAGAAAGAAAAGACCAAAATGGATATCAGAAGAGACTCTGAAACTTGCTCTTGAACTCAGAGTAGCTAAAGCAAATGAAAGAAATGATGAAGTAAAAGAGCTAAACAGGAGATTTCAAAGGGCAGCTTGAGAAGAGTTAGTAACCAAAAGGAAAGAACACGTTCAACATTTCTCAAGCTGAAAGAACTGAAGAGAAAATTCAAGCCTCAAGTTGCAATATTGAAGGATCCTGCAGGGAAAATATTAAATGACACAGGAAGCATCAAAAGAAGATGAGACGAATACAGAGTCACTGTACCAAAAAGAACTGATTTACATTTAACCATTTCAGGAGATATCATATGACCAAAAACCGAAGGTACGGAAAGAAGAAGTCCAAGCTGCACTGAAAGCACTGGTAAAAAACAAGGCTCCAGGAATTGACAGAATACCAACTGAGATGTTTCAACAGATGGATGCAGTGCTGGAAGTGCTCACTGTCAATGCCAAGAAATTTGGAAGACAGCTACATGTCCAACGAAATGGAAGATCCATATTTGTGCTCATTCCAAAGAAAGGTGATCCAAAAGAATGCAGAAATTACCAACCAATATCATCAATATCACACACAAGTAAAATTTTGCTGCAGATGATTCAAAACCGTTGCAGCAGTACATTGATGGTGAGCTGTTAGTTTAGGTAGGTAGTGTTTTTCCAAGAATTCATCCATTTCTTCTAGGTTTTCAAATTTGTTAGAGTACAATTTTTCATAGTAATCTGAAATGATTCTTTTAATTTCATTTGGTTCTGTTGTGATGTGGTCCTTCTCGTTTCTTATTCGGGTTATTTGTTTCCTTTCCTGTATTTCTTTAGTCAGTCTAGCCAATGGTTTATCAATTTTGTTAATTTTTTCGAAGAACCAGCTTTTGGCTTTGTTGATTCTTTCAATTGTTTTTCTGTTCTCTAATTCATTTAGTTCAGCTCTAATTTTTATTATTTGTTTTCTTCTGGTGCCTGATGGATTCTTTTGTTGTTCACTTTTTATTTGGTCAAGTTGTCGGGACAGTTCTCTGATTTTGGCTCTTTCTTCTTTTTGTATGTGTGCATTTATCGATATAAATTGGCCTCTGAGCACTGCTTTTGCTGTGTCCCAGAGGTTTTGATAGGAAGTATTTTCATTCTCGTTGCTTTCTATGAATTTCCTTATTCCCTCCTTGATGTCTTCTATAACCCAGTCTTTTTTCAGGAGGGTATTGTTCATTTTCCAAGTATTTGATTTCTTTTTCCTAGTGTTTCTGTTATTGATCTCTAGTTTTATTGCCTTGTGGTCTGAGAAGATGCTTTGTAATATTTCGATGTTTTGGACTCTGCAAAGGTTTGTTTTATGACCTAATATGTGGTCTATTCTAGAGAATGTTCCATGTGCGCTAGAAAAAAAAGTATACTTTAAAGCAGTTGGGTGGAGAGTTCTGTATAAGTCAATGAGGTCAAGTTGGTTGATTGCTGTAAGTAGGTCTTCCGTGTCTCTATTGAGCTTCCTACTGGATGTCCTGTCCTTCTCCGAAAGTGGTGTGTTGAAGTCTCCTACTATAATTGTGGAGGTGTCTATCTCACTTTTCAATTCTGTTAAAATTTGATTTATGTATCTTGCAGCCCTGTCATTGGGTGCATAAATATTTAATATGGTTATGTCTTCCTGATCAATTGTCCCTTTTATCATTATATACTGTCCTTCTTTATCCTTTGTGGTGGATTTAAGTCTAAAGTCTATTTTGTCAGAAATTAATATTGCTACTCCTCTTCTTCTTTGCTTATTGTTTGCTTGATATATTTTTTTCCATCCTTTGAGTTTTTGTTTGTTTGTGTCTCTAAGTCTAAGGTGTGTCTCTTGTAGGCAGCATATAGATGGATCGTGTTTCTTTATCCAGTCCGTGACTCTCTGTCTCTTTATTGGTGCATTTAGTCCATTTACATTCAGCGTAATTATAGATAAATAAGTTTTTAGTGCTGTCATTTTGATGCCTTTTCATGTGTGTTGTTGGGAATTTCATTTTTCCACATACTTTTTTGTGCTGAGAAATTTTTCTTAGTAAATTGTGAGATCCTCATTTTCATAGTGTTTGACTTTATGTTAGTTGAGTCGTTACGTTTTTCTTGGCTTTTATCTTGAGTTATGGAGTTGTTATACCTTTTTGTGGTTACCTTATTATTTACCCCTATTTTTCTAAGTAAAAACCTAACTTGTATCGTTCTATATCGCCTTGCATCACTCTCCATATGGCAGTTCAATGCCTCCTGTATTTAGTCCCTCTTTTTGATTATTGTGATCTTTTACCTATTGACTTCCATGATTCCCTGTTATGTGTATTTTTTTTTTTAATTAATCTTAATTTGTTTGTTTTTGTGATTTCTCTATTTGAGTTGATATCAGGACATTCTGTTTTGTGACCTTGTATTGTGCTGATATCTGATATTATTGGTTTTCTGACCAAACAATATCCTTTAGTATTTCTTGTAGCTTTGGTTTGGTTTTGGCAAATTCTCTAAACTTGTGTTTATCTGTAAATATCTTAATTTCGCCTTCATATTTCAGAGAGAGTTTTGCTGGATATATGATCCTTGGTTGGCAGTTTTTCTCCTTCAGTGTTCTGTATATGTCGTCCCATTCCCTTCTTGCCTGCATGGTTTCTGCTGAGTAGTCTGAACTTATTCTTATTGATTCTCCCTTGAAGGAAACCTTTCTTTTCTCCCTGGCTGCTTTTAAAATTTTCTGTTTATCTTTGGTTTTGGTGAGTTTGATGATAATATGTCTTGGTGTTTTTCTTTTTGGATCAATCTTAAATGGGGTTCGATGAGCATCTTGGATAGATATCCTTTCGTCTTTCATGATGTCAGGGAAGTTTTGTGTCAGGAGTTTTTCAACTATTTTCTCTGTGTTTTCTGTCCCCCCTCCCTGTTCTGGGACTCCAATCACCCGCAAGTTATCCTTCTTGATAGAGTCCCACATGATTCTTAGGGTTTCTTCATTTTTTTTAATTCTTTTGTCCGATTTTTTTTCAGCTATGTTGGTGTTGATTCCCTGGTCCTCCAGATGTCCCAGTCTGCATTCTAATTGCTCGAGTCTGCTCCTCTGACTTCCTGTTGCGTTGTCTAATTCTGTAATTTTATTGTTAATCTTTTGGATTTCCACATGCTGTCTCTCTATGGATTCTTGCAACTTATTAATTTTTCCACTATGTTCTTGAATAATCTTTTTGAGTTCTTCAACAGTTTTATTGGTGTGTTCCTTGGCTTTTTCTGCAGTTTGCCTTATTTCATTTGTGACGTCTTGAAGCATTCTGTAAATTAGTTTTTTATATTCTGTATGTGATAATTCCAGGATTGTATCTTCATTTGGGAAAGATTTTGATTCTTTTGTTTGGGGGGTTGGAGAAGCTGTCATGGTCTGCTTCTTTATGTGGTTTGATATGGACTGCTGTCTCCGAGCCATCACTGGGAAACTAGTTTTTCCAGAAAATCCGCTAAAAAAAAATGCAGTCAGATCCCTATCAGAGTTCTTCCTCTGGCTCAGGCTATTCGGATGTTAATGAAGCCGCCTGGGGAGGGTGGGGGAGGGATCAGAGAGACAGGAGAGTAGCACCTCAGAATATAGCCGGAGTTGCTTGTCTTGCTTGGAATGACTATTATGTTTGAGATTTCCGTGGGGCGCGTCGCCTATGTGTGCTGGCTGTGTGGAGATTGCCTCCGGGGGGTCTGGTCCGCTGGAGTCATGGTCAGATCCTCTGCTGCCAGCCTGGGATGGTGCACTCCCGACTCCAAAATCAGTCGCTGCCTCCCGGGGACTCCCCGTCCCGCCTGCCGCGTCGCCGCACCACCTCCGCGAACCGGATGGGCTCCCTCCCGGGGTCAGCTCAGGCGAGCGGAGCAGCTCCCCGCGCCTGCGCCAGGACCGCGCGTCCCGGCTGGGATGCCACTCTCCCGGCTCCAAGACCCGTCACTGTCTCCCGGGGACTTTTCCCACCGGCTGCATCACCATGCTGCCCGCGTGAACCAGCTGGGCCCCTCCCGGGGTTAGTTCAGGGGGGTGGAGCAGCTCCCCGTGCCTGCGCCCCGCCAAAATCCCGGTGGGACGGCTCCCCGGCTGGGATGCCGCTCTCCCCACTCCAAGACCTGTCACTGTCCCCTGGGGACTTCTCCCACCGGCTGCGTCGCCATGCCGCCTGCGCGAACCGGCTGCGCCCCCTCGGGGTCAGTTCAGGGCGGTGGAGCTGCTCCCCGTCTTTATGCCGTGCCTGCGGTCCGCCAAAATCCTGGCGGGACGGCTCCCCGGCCGGGACGCTGCTCTCCCCGCTCCAAGACCAGTCACTGCCTCCCGGGGACTTCTCCCACCGGCTGCGCCGTCACTCCACCCGCGCGAAACGGCTGAGCCCCCTCCCGGGGTTAGTTCAGAGGGGTGGAGCAGCTCCCCGCGCTTGTGCCGTGCCCGCTCCCCGCCTAAATCCCGGCGGGACGGCTCCCCGGCTGGGACGCTGCTCTCCCCGCTCCAAGACCAGTCACTGCCTCCCGGGGACTTCTCCCACCGGCTGCGCCACCACGCTGCCCATGAGAACCGGCTGGGCCCCCTCCCGGGGTTAGTTCAGAGGGGTGGAGCAGCTCTCCGCGCTTGTGCTGTGCCCGCTTCCCGCCTAAATCCCGGCGGGACGGCTCCCCGTCTGGGACGCTGCTCTCCCCGCTCCAAGACCAGTCACTGCCTCCCGGGGACTTCTCCCACCGGCTGCGTCGCCACGCCACCCGCGCGAACTGGCTGGGCCCCCTCCCGGGGTTAGTTCAGGGGGGTGGAGCAGCTCCCCGCGCCCGCGCCCCACCAAAATCCCAGTGGGACAGGTCCTCGGCTGGGACGCTGCTCTCCCCGCTCCAAGACCAGTCACTGCCTCCCAGGGACTTTTCCCACCGGCTGCGCCGCCACGCCGCCTGCATGAACTGGCTGGGCCCCCTCCCGGAATGAGTTCGGGGGCTAGGGCTGGGCCCCTTGTTTGTGCCGTCTGTCCCCCTGGGCTCTGCCCCAAATCGGGCGCCAAAAGTCACCTGACTGGTATGCTGGCTCCAGGGTCTGAAAACTATCGCTGCCTCCCCATATTTGTTCGTTCTCCATCTCTAAATCTGTGTTGTTCAGCGTTCGTAGATTGTTATGTATGTGATCGATTCACTTGTTTTTCCGATTCTTTGTTGCAAGAGGGATCCGCGGTAGCGTCCACCTAGTCCGCCATCTTGGCCCCGCCTCCGTCTCACTTACTTTGACATGTTATCAGGAAGGACTAGTCCCTACAGAAGGCTATCATGCTTGGTAAAGTAGAGGGTCAGAGAAAAGGAGGAAGATACTCAATGAGATGGACTGACACAGTGGCAGCAACAATGGGCTCCAGCACAACAACGGTGAAGATGGCGCAGGATAGGGCAGTGTTTTGTTCTGTTGTATGTAAGGTCACTATGAGTAGGAACTGACTGACTCAAGGGCACCTAACAACAACACAAAAGCAAGAGTATAGAATTTGTGTGAACGGCACTGGGTACCAGGAGGGGGGTATTATTATGTTAATGATCTTCTTGAGTCTAAGAGGGAGTTTTGACTACCTGAAGCTTCTAAGATTTATAAATTTTGCTCAGAATGCTGCTGTTCTGGATATTCAGAAGGCATTGTGGATCACAGGTCAGATGGCCTGCAAGTATAAGATTCAGTAATTGAGATAATGGTGAAAAACTATACAAGGTTAAAAAAGAACACCGGCAATATTAATGCTGGTTATGGTGACCTGAGGTTTATAATGTACTTTCTGAGAGTATTCTGATCATTCAAAAATGATAAATACTTCCATTTAAGCATACCCCATTCTTCAAGAAATTTCTTATGAGAGTGTCCCAGTGTTCCCATTTAGCTGATTTCACTTCTTATAGCTAAGTGCTCCCAGAGTTTACTCATTCTTGCTGACAATAGCTATTGATAAAATAAGTACTTCATATACCTATAAAAGAGTCTTAAAGTATATAAAGGTATATACCTACAAAAGTCTTCACATTCTTTGTACTCTAGATATAAGTTGTTTATCAGGTACGTTTTTTGCTAACATTTTCTTTCATTCTATGGGTTGTCTCCTTTCACTTTTTAATAGTATCATTTGCAGTGCAAAAGTTTTTAGTTTTTATGTGGTTCAATTTACCTATTCTTTTCATGTGTTGCTTGTTCTTTTGGTGTCATACCTAGGAAACCACTTCAGAGCCCAAAATCATAAAGTTATTCTCATGCTTTCTTCTAAGAGTTTTATAGTTTTAATTCTCTTATTTAGTTCTATGATCCATTTTAAGTTAATTTCTTATGTATGGTATAATGTAGGGATGAAACTTCATTCTTCTTCATGTGGATATCCAGTTGACCCAGCACTATTTGTTGAAAATACCATTCTTTCCCCATTAAACTATTTTAGCATCCTTGTCAAAAATCAATTGATCATGAAATTATGGGCTTAAGGATGTAGAATTTAAGAGAAAAATATGACCTGAAAATTTTCCAGTATATCATATTATCATAACCTGATAAGACTGAGCCAGCAAACAGTAATAGGGAGGAAAAATGGTTAGCCAATATCCAGATTACTCATATAATGTGGCAATGAAATGCTGACTGTAGCCACATCACTATCAATGCCAAAGGTGATAATAAGATAGGAGGGGAAGAACACTGTAATCTTCAGGGTTAGTTCAAACCATCAACCTATCAGTCAGCAGCTGAGTGCTTAACCAGTGCACCACCAGGGCTCCTTTTGGACAAATCTAGAGTGTATTAATCAGAGCTATCTTGAATGTAAATGACAGATACTCCACAAATATAGACTAAAGTATTGTTTTTGGCTAATATGAACAAACTATGGGAGAGGAAGGATAGAGTAGGCCTCAGGAATGACATAAATATAGCCCTATATCTACTAAAAATTGAATTTGTAGTTAAAACCCTTTATATACAGAAAACAGGAAAATGTCAAGCCCAGGTGGCTTGGCTGGCGAAATCTACCATGTACTTACAGAAGAAATAATACCAATTTTACACAAACACTTTTAGAAAATTGAAAAGTAGAAAACACCTTCCAAGTGACTCTATGAGACCAGCAATACTCTAATATTAAACCCAGAAAAAGCTTACAATAAAAGAAAATTAAAGACCAACAGCCCTCATAAACATAGGTACAAAAATTCTATATAAAACTTTAACATATCTAATCCAACAATATGCAAGAGTGATAATACATCGTGAGAAAGTGGGGGCTATGCCAGGAAAGCTAGGTTGGTTAAACATTCAAATATCAATCAATGGAATTCACCATATAAAAAAAGAAGGAAAAAAAAAGTAAACGATCATCTCATCAGTTAAAGAAAAAAGTATCTGAGAAAAACCCAATATCCTTTCCTTATAGAAGTTTTCAAAAACTAGTAATAGAAGGTAACTCGCTTAACCTGAGAATGGGCATCTATGCAAAACCTACATCTAACATCACACTCAGTGGTGTGCTTTTCAACTTGCTAGTGTAAGAGCATCAATAGGACAAGAATGTCCACTCTCAGCATTTCTATTCAACATAGTATTGCAAGTTCCAGCCAGGGTAAAAAGAAAAATAAGTGAAAGGCATTTAGTTTGGATGACAAAGACATAATGTGTTTGTTTACAGACAACATGACTGTCTATGTAGAAAACTGCTGAAATCTATAAAAAAGCTATTTGAACAAAAAAAAAAAACTGAGTACAGAAATGGATACGATTTAATATACAAAAATCAATTATATTTCTATAAACTGGCAAGGAACAACTGGAAATTGAAATAAAATCAGAATAGTACTTAAAATCATATCAAAAATATAAAATACTTAAGGATAATGTGGTAAAATATATGTGTCATGGATTGAATTGTGTCCCCCCAAAATATGTCAACTTGGCTAGGTCATGATTCCCTTGTATGACTATATGATTGTCGGCCAGTTTATCTTCTGACGTGATTTCCCTATATATTGTAAATCCTATCACTATGATCTAATAAGGTGGTGGATTAGCAGCAGTATATTGATGAGGTCTACAAGATTAGGTAGTATCTTAAGCCAATCTCTTTTGAGATATAAAAGAGAAAAGCGAGCAGAGAGAAGTGAGGACCTCATACCACCAAGAAAGCAGCACCAGGAGCACAGCGCATCCTTTGGACCTGAGGTTCCTGTGCTGAGATGCTCCCAAACCAAGGAAGGCTGACGACAAGGACCTTCCTCCAGAGTCGACGGAGAGAGAAAGCCTTCCCCTGGAGCCGGCGCCCTCAATTCGGACTTCTAGCTACTGGACTGTGAAAGAATAAACTTCTCTTTGTTAAAGCCATCCACTTGGGGTATTTCTATTATAGCAGCACTAGATGACTAAGACAATGTACAAGACCTACAAATTGAAAATATATTTATTAATGTAGACCTAAATAGGAGTGCTGGTGGCACAGTGATTAAAGAGCTTGGCGGCTAACCAGAAGGTCAGCAGTTCAAATCCACCAGCCACTCCTTGGAAACACTATGGGGCAGTTCTGCTCTGTCTAATGGGGTCACTATGAGTTGGAATCAACTCGACAGCAACAAGTTTAGACCTAAATAATAGAGAGATGTACCTGGTTCATGTGTCAAAAGTCTATAAAGTGTTAAAAATATCAATTCTCCCCAACTGATCTATAAAGTCAAGATAATTCCAATCAAATTTCTATAAGGCTTTATTACAGAAATTGAAAAGCTGTATCTAAAACTCATGTGGAAATGCAAAGGGCTTAGAATAGCCAAAACAACTTTGAAAAAGTTGGAGAGCTAACCCTACCTGATTTCAAAAAGTATTATAAAGCCACAGTAATCAAAGTGATACAGTACTGGTGCAGATAGGTAAATAGATAAAGTGAACAGAATAGAGATTTAAAAAACAGACCTACACATATAGAGACAACATATTTTGACATAAGTGTGAAGACAGTCAATTCAGTGAAGAAAAAAGAATAGTTCTTTAAATAAATGGTGTTGGAGCAACTGAAAACCCTTATGTCTAACAAGTGACCTCTAATCCACACCCCACGAAACACAGAAAAACTGACTCAAATGGATCACAGACCTAGGTATAAAATCCAGGACTATAATACTTCTAAAAATAAAATAGTAGAAAATCTTTATGACTTTAGGCAAATATTTCTTATATATGACACCAAAAGTATCATTCATAAAAGAACTGAGAAATTGGACATTATGAATATTAATAACTTAATAGTCAAAAGGCACTGTTAAGAAAATGAAAACAGAAGCCAGAAACTAGGAAAAAATATTTGTAAATATCTGACAATGGACTTGTATTCAGAATTCATAAAGAACTCTCAAAATTCGACAACAGAAAACCAAAGAACCCAACCTAAAAATGTGAACAGGTACTTCGATGAAGAAGATCATGTGGATGGCAACAAATCAAATGAAAAGATGTTCAATATCATAAGCTATTATGGAAATGTACATTAAAACCACAGTTAGATAGCACTGCTGAGCACCTATCAGAATGGCTGAAGTTAAAAAGAATGACCAAACCACGTGCCCTTAAGAATATGGAGGGACTGGAACACTCATACACTGCTGACTGAAATGTAAAATGGTACAGCCACTTGGGAAACAGTTTGACAGTTTCTTAAAAAGTAAACTTACCATAAGATCCAGCCACGCCACTACTAGTTATTTACCCAAGATATACCAAAGCACATAACCATATAATGGCTTGTACAAATATTTATAACTTTACTTGCAGCAATATAAAAACTATAAAACAACCCAAACGACCATCAACTCGTGAATGAATAAACAAACTGTGGTAGGCTCATACATGGGATAAAAAAATATATATATATACAAGGGATATGACTCAATAAAAAGGAATGAACTACTGCTACAAGCAACAACAGGGATGGATCTCTAATCTACAGTGAATGCAGACAAAAAAAGTGCATACCATAAAATCCTATTCATTCAAAATTCTAGACATTATAAACTAATATACAGTGACAGAAAGCTAAGTAAGGATTACTTGGTAATTCAAGGGCAGGGGGTCAAGGGAAATGGAAGAGAGGGATTACAAACGGCATGGGGAAACTTTTAGGGATGATGAGTACATTTACTATCTTGATTGTAGTGATGTTTGCCAGGTGGATACACAAGTCAAAAAGGTATCAAACTGTAAATTTTAAATATGTACATTATATTGGATATCAATTATAATTCAATAAATTTTAAAAAGAGAATGGGAAATACCCTCATCGATCAAGAACATGTGATAGAAAATTTTTGAAATGGCTCTCTCTTGATTATCATAATCAAAAGTAGATGTCAAATCTAAAAATAACAGTTGACAATTTTCTCTAAGTAATCCATCCTTCTTTACCAAAATTCCTAGCATACGAACAACAGTAAAATAACATTTAAAAGGTTAAAAAGGGGCTCCAGGTCCTCTGACTCATCATAATGGACCCACTTTCTTATGGAATCTCTTCAGTATTCCACAATCAAAATAAAAACTGGCACTCAATCTGAATCAATGATTAACAGTTTCTGGAACATTCTAACTTTAACCTGTGGTCATGTTGTCTCCCAAGCCTAGAATTCCCGCTTCTGCTCCATCTAAATGCCTACCATTCTTTCAGAAGTCATTCCAAATGCAATCTCCTGTATTAAAGTCTTCCTAGACTAATATAATACTCTATTCCATGGGTGAGCAAACTACAGTCCCAGACTGCTGCCCGTTTTTGTTAATAAAGTTTTGTTACTTTGTTTTAAACTTGAGATCTACTTTTGACTATGAACTTCGCTATACCCATCCATTGATTGTCTATTGTTGCTATTGTGCTTCCACAGCAGAGTGGTGTAGTTGCAACAGAGACTATAAACCCCACAAAACCAGATATTTACTATCTGGTCCTTTACAGACAAAGTTTCCCAATCAGTTTTACTGCTTTTAATCCCCATAACACTTCATATCTCTTTTCCTGTCTCTCCACATCTCTCTTATGCAACAATCATTAGCGTGAACTACGTAATTGTGGAATAATAAGGTTGCACTGCTTTCCTCAGGTTAGACTATGACACCGCAATTACCTTTGCCTCAAGTTCAAAGAATGTCAAAACTAGAACAGGCCTCCAAAAAACCAAACCCGTTGCCATCGAGTCAATTCCGACTCATTAGTGACTCTACAGGACAGAGGAGAACTGTCCCAAAGGGTTTCAAAGGAGCACCTGGTGGATTTGAACTGCTGACTTTTTGGTTAGCAGCGGTAGCTCTTAACCACTACGCCACCAAGGTTTCCGAATAGGTCTTAAAAAATCAAATCCAATCTATTCATTTTTAAATGAGGAAACTGAGGGCCACTGAATACTGGTGATTAGCCAAAGATAAAGTAAATGGTTACTGTTAGAATAAACACTAAAAGTCATACATGCTCAAGATCATGAAACCAGATAGAAGAAATACCTTTTTCCATCAAGGAATTTTGTAAACAACAGAAAAATGTGATATTCTTGAAATCTCTGAATATTAGATATTGATGCATCAAAGATTTCATTTTCTGGGGATACTGTGGTACAGTGAAAAAGTCCAAAGTACTGAGAGACAGAAGATTTCATATCTGGTTTTCACTATCTAGAAGTGTTTTCATCAGGCAACTGTTTAGATAATCCCCAATGTCCTAACGTGTAAAACGAAGAGGCTAGGTTTCGTCATCACTGAAATTTCCTCCAAGTTTAAAATTCATTAATTCGGTACACACAAAATTTACTGGTATTTGCCATAGCAATCATGGTCTAGCATCACCAAAATAACTGCTTCATCGACAGTATAAACCTGTTTTGTATACACAGTGTATTTGGAAATCAGATCTTTAAAAAAATCAAATGATTTTAAACATCCACAGTCTATTTTCCACTACCCCATTACTAACCTAATACCTTATTTCCCAGAAACTCCAATACCACTGTTATAAAAAATAATCAGATCTACAGAAACATTTAATCATAAGATTATTTTACTTTATAATGACCACTGTGCCAGAGACAGTAGAACCTTCTTATCATACTAAAATTACCCAGCACATTGTCTTGGTCAGGGGCACAAACCTGGTGGGTTCCCAATGCATGCAGTAGCAAATTAGTAGATAGTTTTATGTGAAATCAAATTTTTTTTTTTTTTTAATAAATGCCTTTAGACAGAGAATGAGTCACAATTTGCACCACTCTCTAGCTTATACCTGGACTATTTACATATTCAACTATCTAGCTCCTGAAGGTTTCTAAAATTCCTACTCCTCAGATTAGGACCGCCGTACCTTTGATCTTTGATATCACACTCTCACATACTATCCAATAAGTTTTAATTCAAAACTTTGAATGCAACTTAAACCACTGTTCTTTTTTGAGAAGAATTACAATTCACTAATGAGGATGAACTAAATAACTATGAAGTTACTCTTTCGAAGTTGTCTATGGTTAAGCATTTTCCTTTTACACTTCTAAATTTCTTACACTTTATCTTATTCTTTAACTGGTGGATGTTTCCAATTCATGTCATCTGTCTATCATAGAGAATGAGCTGTCCTGGAACTGGTATATAATTAAAACACAAGACAAATTTGTTGTCATTATTATCACCATATTTCATCAATTCTATGATGTCTTAAAATCAATAAGGAACTACTGTATAACAGTTTAATTAATAGAATGTTTTCTTTCTTCACAGTACATAAAACAATTTGCACCTTACGAATGATGGTGTCCAAGATTCAATGAATACGGTATTGTTATTACTGATGGGATTTTAAGAACAAAGATTGAATAGGTAGGAAAAAAAGGGTAAGGTCAGAGATAGCAGAAATCTGGAAACGAGTAGACTCACCAGGGCAAAGGAAGAGTGCAAGCTTGTGGGAAAACAAAATAAGCATAAGGAAAATGGAAGACATAAGATATAAGAAGTTCTTTTGAAGATATTTCGTCATTTCAGCACTCAGCTTCAACAGAAAACCCATGGAGTCATAAATGAAGAAAATCCAAAAATCAGCTAAACTATCAATTGAGATCAATGAGATAACCCCTTCACCCTTACTATAACATTTAACAATCCACGTAGACAGCCACTTGGTATGTGGTACTGAGAATCATACAATAACAGGCAGAGCAGAGCAACAGGTATGTGCGGAAGAGGTAAGCAGAGGTCTGGCAGGCAGAGGGTGAATATCAGGAACGTTTCACTAAGCTGGTAACAGATACCCAGCATGAGAAAGAGATTTCCAGGGCAGGACTCTAACACATATAATGACTGGGAGGGAACAAAGTAGAATCCCTGCAGTGGAGAAACTAAGGCAGGCACTTCATCAGAGGTGCCTAGTATTAGGAATAGGACAATAGCCAGACATTAACATCAAAGCACAAGGTCAGACAGGGAACAAAAGTAGGTCTGCTTTGATGATAAGTCAGTATGGTTTAAGTTTCTTAAATTCGTCCTGACTGTAAGTCAGAGGAAGGTTCTCAGGTGTCTCAAAGGGGTCGTGCCTGACTATTAACATAAAAGTTGGCAGTTTGAACACATCCATCTATACTATGAAGATAGGCCTGGCAATCTGCTTCCAATAAGGTTACAGCCAAGAAAACCCCGTGGAGCAGTTCTACTCTGAAATGCACGGGGTCACCCTGAGTTGCAATCAACTTGACAGCAAGAGGTTTTTGGTTTCGTATAGGTCAGAGAGTAGAAGTTCTACTTATAGTAGAAGCTATAAGTGGCTATAGCTGTGGGGATTAGGGGGTTAGAGGCAGCAATCCAAAAGTCATCGCATTATACTAAAGTCCACACTCTCATATATACTGTACTATACTATCCCAGTAAGCTTGTTCTTCAAAAAATAAAAGCACTAGCGTCAAGCTGGTGGGTTTGAATGTACTTCATTGAGGTCCTCACAAACAAATGCAAGATGGGGTGGATGGTGGTGAAAGAAGGAACCAACATTTACTGA
Source organism: Elephas maximus indicus (assembly GCF_024166365.1). NCBI lineage: Eukaryota > Metazoa > Chordata > Mammalia > Proboscidea > Elephantidae > Elephas > Elephas maximus. The sequence continues at coordinate 25,569,648 of NC_064841.1, forward strand.
GCATGTACTATGTATGCTTCATTTGTTTTATATACACTACCTTATTTAAATGGAGCCCTGGTGGTGAAGTGGTTAAGAGCTCAGGCTGCTAACCAAAAGGTCAGTAGTTTGAATCCATCAGCCGCTCTTTGGAAACCCTACTGGGCAGTTATACTCTGTCCTATAGGGAGGCTATGAGCTGGAATCAACTCGACGGCCTCCAACAACCTTATTTAATATATAAAACAACTCTGTAAAATAGGTGTTAATACTTCCAACATAAAGGTGAGGAAACAAGTCAGGGAGGACATATACCCAGTGCATATAGCCTTCCCATTTTCACACAGCTGGTTGGACCATGACAATTTGACTCCAAACCTCATGTTATTTCAACCAACAACATTTGACTGAGGCTTTACATGTAAAAAGATATTTTATAATGCGGAACTGTGTTCTTTCTTCTTTGGGCCCCCAATTATTTTCTGCTCGGTCGCTACTTCCCGATGCTAGAATTTGTCTTACTCACATTCTTTACAGTAACAGTAACAGCAGTTATAATTTACAAAACAAAAACTATATGATGGGAAATATACTATAACGGGAAACACTGTTATGATAACATTGTGCACTGCTGAGTTGATTCCAACTCAGTGATGCTATCGGACAGAGAAGAGCTGTCCCATAGGGTTTCCTAGGCTGTAACCTGTACAGAAGCAGATCACCAGGTCTTTTCACCTGTGGAGATGCTGGTGGGTTTGAACCACCGACCTTTCTTGGTTAGCAGCCAAGCACTTAACCACTGTGCCACCAGTGCTCCTTAAATGTGAATCATGGTAGCCACCAGTAGACACAATAAATCCATCATCTCACTTACTTGTCCCCTAAAAATCTGTGAAGTAATCATCATTGTCCTCATCGTAGGATTAGAAAACTGAGGATCAGAGAAGTCATGCCAAAGATCTTGCAGTCTGTTCTACAAGCTATTGTCTCTGAAGTTCACAGCTCTCTTTTCACTTCATCACTTGGCTTGCTTATTTTTATCTTGTCTTAGGTCACTTCTTGTCCTATTTTACTGCAATCCTTGGCACAGTGTTTAAGAGCTACGGCTGCTAACCTAAAGGTCAGCAGTTTGAATCCACCAGCCACTCCTTGGAAACCCTACGGGGCAGTTTTACCCTGGAATGTGTGTCTAATTACCTCCATGAACAACTGCCTCCTCTGCCATGAAACCAGAGAACTGAATGGTGCCTGGCTACCATTACTGAACGTTTTGATCAAAGATTCTATGGGATAGTCCTGATCAAAAAGTGGGAAAATTTTGAACACATTTTCAAACTCTCACAGAATACAGAATTTCTGTAGCCATTGAAACTCCTGCCCTGAGAACATCTTTAAACCTTAACCTGAAACTATCCCATGAAGTCATCTCTAAACCAAACAATAGTTTAGCTTAATTAGAAAAGAAAGTCTGCTCTGAGTATTGTGCTCTTTCAAAGAATTATCTATATGTGGTCAAACTGATAATATTAACTCAAAAGGTTAGATGAGAAGCTTAGGGGTGTAGTTAGTTTGTGTTAACGATGGTAAAATAACTTGGAAAGGGATATAGAGAAAGGTGACACAACTTGAAAAATGTAACCTGTGTCACTGAATTGTACATGTAGAAATAGTTGGTGTATTTTACTGTGTTTATTTTCACCAAAAAAGGAAGAAAAAAAAAGATGGTATAGAATACACCAGCAATGAACAATTGGGAAAAAAAAAATTTTTTTTTAATTCTATTTATAATAGTATCTAAAAGAATAAAATACCTAGGAATAAATTGAACCAAAAAAAAAAAGACCAAACCCATTGTTGTCGACTTGATTTCAACTCATAGTGAACCTATAAAAAAAAAATAGGGCAGAGCAAAACTGCCCTTAAGATTTTCAAGGAGCAGCTGGTGGATTCAAACTGCCAACCTTTTGGTTAGCAGCAGAGCTCTTAGCCACTGTGCCATAAGGGCTCCAAATTTAACCAAGGAGGTGAAAATTTATACACTGAAAACTATAAAACATTGCTGAGAGAAATTAAAGATCTAAATAAATGGAAAAACATCTGGTGTTCGTGGGTTGGGAGACAATACTGTTAAGATGTCAATACTACTCACAGTGATCTATAGATTCAACACAGTCCTAACCAAAGTTCCACCAGCCTTTTTTTCAGCAATGAATAAGCCAATCCCCAAATTCATATGAAATTGCAAGGGCCCCAAACAGTAAAAACAATTTTGAAAAAGAACAATGTAGGAGGACTCTTCCCAATTTCATACTATAAATCTACAGTAACCAAAACAGTATGGTCCTCAAATAAAAATAAAAATATAGATTAATAGACCAGAATTGAGAGTTCAGAAATAAACCAATGCATCTATGCACAACTGATTCTTCCAAGACTGCCAAGTCCATTCAATAGTCTCTTCAACAAATGGTTCTGGACAACTGAATCTCCACATGCAAAAGAATAAAGTTGAATCAATACCTCATACCACATTCAAAAATTAAATCCAAATGGATCAATGACCTAAAAATAAGAGCAACTACCATAAAACACTAAAAGAAAAACATACAGGTAAAGCTTCAAGGCCTTGCTTTTGACAATGGACTCATAGATATGATATCAAAAGCCAAAGCATCAAAAGAAAAAATAAATTGGACTCCATCAAAACTAAAACATTTTGTGTATCAAGGGACATTATTAACAAAATAAACTGACAACCTACAGAATGGTAGAAAATATGTGGTAATCATATACCAGATATGGGTTTAATATCCAGAATATAAAAAGAACTCCCACAACTCAACAACAAAAAGACAAACAACCTAATTAAAAAATGGGTAAAGGACTTGAACAGGCATTTCTCTAATGAAGATATACAAGTGGCTAGTAAGCATATGAAAAGATGTTAAAAGTCATTAGTAATTAGGGAAACAAAAATAAATACTACAATGCGATACCACTTCACACCCACAACCATGGCTATAATCAGCAAATGGGAAACATTAAGTGCTGGCAAGGATGACTATGAAATGACTATGAGATGAATTACTAAATGTACTGATAAGTTAGTCTTATCTTGGTATAAATTTCTTCATCCAATACTTTTATCAGTACAAATAGAGACAGCATGTAGACAGTGAAACCTAGAGGACTGTAAAAAGGGGATACATAAAAGAGTGGGAGAATTTAAGATAAACTTGGTCAAATGCAAATTTTAATCTTTGGGGAAAAAAATCAGTAATTTCATATGTGTTTAGATAAACTGACAAGGAAAATAAAGTAAAAATAAGATCATTTTGTAATAAATACAAATTTGAGAATGAAATTCCATGACATGAAGTTTTTATATACATTCTTAGAATACGAGAAAAGATGAGAGAAGATATTAAAGTACAAGCAGAAGTGAGACTCGAATCCATTCGTCTAGGTAAAACAATTCTCCAAGGCGGAAATAACCTCCCAGATAAGGTAACTATTATGATAAAACATGTCAAGATTTTTCAGAAAGCAATTTAGGTATTCTTGGTCATACTTTAAGAGAAAACAAAAAAATACCGTATTTGGGTTAAAATTAAATAAGAACATCTTTTCATTCTCATCTTTAATTCTTTCAGTATTTCCTTTAAATATTTCCCCAACTAGTTTTAACTAACCTAGGCAATGTATAATTCATAAGACACCTAACAAAAGTTACAATTATTATTGAAAATATTTATCATTATTTACTTTATATCATGTTTTGTCTCACTAGTCTTGAACATACTATTGTGTATTTGAGAAACATTCAGTGTGAGTAGTCTCTTGAATATACTATACCACCACACTAGAACAAACAAAAAATGGTTGAGTGACAAAAAATAAGAGGTTATGGGCACTGAACTTGAATTAAATTTCAATCCTAAACTCAGAAAGGAGAGGTCATTTGAAAAGAGGGCTCAACACGTCCCTCCTTTTCCGGTCCTAATACAGAGGTTACAATCTAACAGTCATTTTTGTTTCCATCAAAAAATTCCTTTTAACCACACCATGAGCTAACATAAATGGTCTGTTTACTGACCTTGGTCTCAAAACAAATCAAGAAATAGAAAATACAAAAAAAGAAAAACACACACCTGTACTTGCTAGAATTTATTCATACATAAATTCAAAAAAAAAAAATTCAATAGGAGGCTCTAAAAAATATATTTAGCCTGTCAAAGATGATTATTTTTTATTTTTAAGATATCTATTAACTAGCAGAAATTCAAGCATAAAGCACCATTTTTCATTCAAAAATTGACCTATGTTCCAGGTGTGCCACTATAAGAGCGACAGTCTTCACTTAACCTCTCTAAGTCTTCTCTTGCCTGAAACTGAGTGGAGCAGACATGCTCAATTCATTACAAAAGGTAAACTAAGTGAAAAATCCTATGCTAAGTGCTACAAAAGATAGAGGCAGGCAGTGGGATCCAAATGAGGGTACAGTTATTATTTAAAACATTAAAGAGCAGCAGTTTATTATTCTGGAATATAATACACCAGATGCTTTTGAAAAAGGCAGATGTTAGGACCCCAACCCCCACTGTCTTTTAAGAAGCTCCCCTAAATGATTTGAAGGGCAGCTAGATTGGAAATCACTCATGAAACAAATTTACCTATTAACTATGTGTTACAGCTAAGAAAAAAGGAGTTGTCTTAGTTATCTAGTGCTGCTACAACAGAAATACAAGTGGATGGCTTTAACAAAAAGATTTATTTTCTCACCGTTTAGAAGGCTAAAAGTCTAAATACAGAGCACCAGCTCTAAAGGAAGGCTTTCTCTTTTGGCTCTGCAGGGAGGTCCTTGTCTCTTAACCTTCTGATTCCTGGTTCCTTGGAGACCTCCATGTGACTTGGCATCTATCTTCTCCCATCTCTGCTAGCTTAATCTGCTCCTTTTATATCTTGTAAAAGTCTGACTCAAGACATACCCTACACTAATCCTGCCTCATTAACAAAACAAAGACAACCCATTCCCAAATGGGACTGTAGTCACAGGCATAGAGGTTAGGATTTACAACACATATTCTGAGGAGACACAATTCAATCCATAACAGGAGTCATCAAATATAAGCAAGGTTATTTAAGAGAAAAAAAAAAAAAAAAAACTGTTGCCCTCGAATTGATTCCGACTCATAGCAAATAGTGAAAATTAATGGACAGTGCTGTTAATGGAACTAGAAAAGTTTAACAGGGCTGAATCATCATCCATTCAACTCTAAAGTAGTATAATTCTAATAAACCAAACCCACTGCCATCAAGTCAATTCAGACTGATACCGACCCTATAGGACAGAATAAAACTGCCCCATACCATTTCCAAGGCTGTAATCTTTATGGAAGCAGACTGCCACATCTTTCTCCCATAGGGTGGCTGGTGGGTTTGAACTGCCGACCTTTTGATTAGCAGCTGAGGGCTTTAAACAGTGCACCACCAGTGCTCCTTCTAACTCTAATATTTTCATTAACTCTCTGAAAAATATCAACCCTGTTAAAATTAAAATTTCTACAATATTAATTTTGTGTACAAACTCATAAGTTTTATTTGCAGTTCATGAATAGGGGAACATCTGGTCCAGAAGTCAGACAAAGAGTTCCGAAGAGCAGTACAAGGCAGAACAATTTTTATAAGCACAGACATACTAGGCCATTTCTGGATTGGCTGGTGGGCATTTTTTTTCTTTATTTGGGATAAAGGGGAAATTTTGAACTAGGCTATACTAAATAAAGAAGACCTAATTGGTTAGTTTTGGTTTCCATTTCTGGGAGAGTAAACTGATTGACTTTGGTTTGGGCTCCTGGGAAGATTAGGCATTTACAAGACCTAGAAATGTAGCTAGGATTCAGTTTGTTGATGTAGGGCTCAGCACAAGTGACTCCATTTTGGGACTAGTATAAGCAGGTTAACAATTCCAAACTTTCGTAACTTGGAATGAATAGAAATGATGATATTTATTACAGAGATAGCATAGGATTGGGTTAATCTTACCAACACAGAGTGAAAACTGGAAACATGGAGGTTCTTTATGGCTCCTCTCTACAACTCACTCTGGTGGTGTGGTATGTCTATATTAACACTGACCTTTTCTACCAGAGTCCAAGTCCAGTACCATTCCAAGCTTTTGATTCTATAAGATTCCCCGGATTCCCAAAGTATCCCTGAAAAATATCCAGGGGTAGGTCAACCAGAACATATGTTATTGAAGATCTTTAGGGAAGGGCTTCCTTAAAGCCTTTGCCTCTGAAACAACACAAGGTCAAAATCAAGTTCTGGGCTTCTAAGTGGAACTTTACATTAATTGTCCCATGTAAAATTGTAGCAAATTCCTAGGTCAAGGTTTCTCAACCTCAGTATAGTGACATTTTGGACCAGATAATTCTTTGTTGTGGGGGCTGTCCTGTGCATTTTAGGTTATTTAGCAGCATCCCTGACCTCTGTCCACTAGATAGATGCCAGTACCATCACCACCCACAGTTGTTAGAATCAAAAATGTCTCCATACACTGCCAAATGTTCCCTGGGTGCAAAATGGCCCCAGTTGGAAACCACTGCTCTAGGTTAAGAAACTCAGTCAGGACAACGATTATCCAAACACTGGCCCAATATGATACTCCAGTCTGAATCTGTCAGATCCCACTTTCCAACTGCCTATTGAAAGAAAACTAAGTAACTGACTTACAACATGGTATCTCAAGATTAAGATCCAACCTAGAGTGGGATAATAGACTGCCTAAATCTTTCTAAAGCAGAAGCCATGGAAACTGGCTAGAGATGTTGCTTGTGAAACTGGCTGAACCATAGGTCTGCTGTCAGGCTTCCAGATATGGGGACTCCCTCAAATTGTATACCCAACCCAGTGCCCTCAAGTCAATTCTGACTCATAGCAACCCTATAGGACGGAGTAGAACTGCCCCATAGAGTTTCCAAGGAGCACCTGGCAGATTCAGACTGCCGACCATAGTGGTCAAATTGTATAGCATGCAAAATTGTGTATATGTGCATGTAAACAACTTTTTGCAGTCTTATATTTTCATCAGAGTTAAAAAAGGGTTCATTATCCCAAAATGGTTAAGGAAAAAACAAAACTAAGGAACATACACTTTTGGAGAACCACTGATTCCATCACCTAGTAAGAAGCAGGGCCACAAATGGTCTACAAATTTATTACCCCTATGCTTTTCCTTGCATCCAGGGCAGAATCTATACATATTCCGCTACTAATGTAAACAACCACTGCAAATAGCCCTTCACACAATCCAATTATTTTCCCCTAAAGAACCTATAGCATATAAATACTTCTGCAGTACTGTTAAAACTAATATGGGGGGGAGGGGGAATAGGGGATAAATGGTTAATGTGAAGATTAAAGAAAGTTCTCAATTTCTCATTCCCATTAATAATTAAAGGAAGTTATGTGGTACAGGTAAAGAAAAATAATCTAGTGATAGAAGTCAATGAATTTACTTTTTCTCATACTATTTTCACAAAATTTTTTATAATTATCCTGTTTGTCAATGAGACTCGTGAAGAAATCCGAATACATAATCAATAGTGACAAAGTTTTGATATATAATAATGTGTGACCCCTTTTTTTTTTATAATCTGTATACTAATGTGCATTGCCTCCAAATAGTAATATTATGAACAGACCAGATTTAAATTGAGATTGACAACCTGTGAGAGTTTAAAAGCTTGCAAGGCAGTCATCTAAGATACAACTATTGTTCCCTACTTGTCAGGAGCAAAAGAGAAAGAAGGAAATCAAAGTCTCAGAGAAGAAAACAGTATACAGAGCTAAGAGTCTGCATGAGCCATGGCCTCATCTACCCTGAGACCAGAACTAAATGGTGACTGGCAGGCAACAACAGATTGATCCTAATAGAATGTGGGAAAAATGCAGAACAGAACTCAAATTCTTAAAGTCCAGACTTAGTGTACCAGTTGAGACTGGTCGACTCCCTGAAATTATCGCCCTGAGATACTCTTTAAACACTGAACCGAAACTATCCACTGAGGTCGCCTTTTAGTGAAATAACAGATTGGCACGCAAAATAAAAAATATTATGCATGAATACTGTGCTCCATTAAAAAAAGCATCTCTATAATTACTCTAAAACAAAGATGAGAAGATAGGGGAACAGAGAAACTACAGTACTGGAAACAGAAAACCTGAGTGCAATTAAAGGGAATGCTGACACACTGAAAAACGTAGCATCACTGGACAATGTGTGAAGAAACCATCAAATGGGAACCGAATTTGTTGTGTAAATTTTCACTGAATATGCATGAAAATAGTATTAAAAAGAGAATCTGTGAGAGTTACATACTTCAAAAAAAAATAATAATCAGCACTTACTTGAAACTCCTAATGAAAGGAAATCATTTAAATTAATCAGATAATTGGCTAATGAGGCTCAAAACAATATAAATATACAAAAATTTCATTCATAATACTAAAAAAAATTTATGCAATAGGACTACTTTCAGCAAGAATGGTCACAGAGCCTTTATGAAAAAAACTGTAAAATCTTATTAAAGGGTATAAAAAAATCCCCAAATAGAAAGATATATAATGCTTTTGAACAAAATTTTTAACATCATAATATGTCCACTTTCTCAATGTAGCCATGTATATTTAATGAAATTCCAATAAGAATCCCTCTTTAGGCAGATAAAATTATGTTTATATGGTAGAGTAGATGTATAACATCTGGAGAAAAAAGAAAAAAATAATAGCTGTGTAGTACAGAATTGGAAACCCTGGTGGCATAGTGGTTAAGTGCTACAGCTGCTAACCAAAGGGTCAGCAGTTCGAATCTACCAGGCGCTCCTTAGAAACTCTATGGGGCAGTTCTACTCTGTCCTATAGGGTCCCTATGAGTCAAATCGACTCGATGGCACTGGGTTGGGTTTTTTAGTACAGAATTAACTTTATCCAAAGAGTGGTCTGGCATTTGTTTTTTCCTCAATGTAACACACAAACCCTTGGAATCTCCCTAGTGAATGGAGTGTCTTTGTTATTCATGGTAAGCTTCTTGACACACACCTGATAGTTTATGCTAACAATGTAACTCAGAAAGAGGGCTGGCCACAACAGAAAAACTAAACATGTAATTAGAAAGTTGAAACTTGAAGCCACATAGTATTATCTCAACCTGGGGGTTGAGATAATATTACATGGCCAGTGACTCAAACATTCAATTATTCATTCAATGATTCAGTGCCTAATTAATGAGGTCCCAATAAAAACTCTCGATACTGAGGCTAGGATGAGCTTGCCTGATTTGACAATATTCTGTGAATTGTTACACATCAATGTGCTGGAAGGGTTAAGTGTCCCTAGGGACAATGGAAGTTACACATTCGGGACCCTCCAGGCCTTATGCTATGTGTCTCTACCTTTGCCTGGTTCTGTTCTGAATCCTTTTCATATAATAAAACTGTAAGTATGTTACTTTTCTGAGTTCTGGGAGTTATTCTAGCTACTTACTGAACCTGAAGGGGTAGTGGGAACCCCCAAATTTGTAGCCAGCTGATCAGAAGTCATAGTGGTCTGGGGAACCCCAAGGTTACAGCTGGTGTCTAAAGTAAGGGCAGTCTTGTGGAGAACTGTGCCCCTAACCTTTCAAGTCTGGCCTAACTCCAGGTAGCTGGTATCAGAAGTCACTACATAATGTATGGTACCTGCCTGGTCAGATAACAGAGCTTATGGTAAAAAGCTTCTACTACCAATTCACAGCATTGATATAATAGTGAAAGACTAGTAAATAATCTGTTACCAGATAGATAACCCCCAAAAAAGACTCCAGTGAAGTTTTAATATATAAGAAGCAACAGTATTTCACTTCAGAGGTAAAAGAGTGAATGGCTTAATAAATGGTATCAGCAAAACTGGCCAACCATCTGGAAGAAATAGAATTAGAAAAAAAAAAAAAATTTTTTTTTATATCATATCTTTAAAAATATAGGGTTAGATACTTGAATATAAAATAATAAAACAAGAAAAATCCTGCAAGAAAATATAGTATATCACACATGTAATGTAGTCTTATAAGAACTTCATGATCAAGGGTATACTATAAACTTTTAAAAGAAATACATTTGACTATATAAAGCTTTAGTCAAATATATGTCTTTTAAAATTTTATAATATGGTCACTCAATTATATATTGTCACTATATATCGAATATAAAATATATAAACTATAAAGGCTTTTGGTATAAAATCAGGAAAGGCATGTGTCTGGGTTGTATCCTTTCACCATACTTATTCGATCTGTATGCAGAACAAATAATCCGAGAAACTGAACTATATGAAGAACACTGGACCAGTGTTGGAGGAAGACTCATTAACAATCTTGTGTTACGCAGATAACATAACCTGGCTTGCTGAAAGTGAAGAGGACTTTGAAGCACTTACAGATGAAGATCAAATAAGGCCTTCAGTATGGATTACACCTCCACATAAAAAAAACAAAAATCCTCAGAACTGGACCAATAAGCAACATCATGATAAATGGAGAAAATATTGAAGTTGTCGAGGATTTCATTTTACTTGGATCCACAATCAACACCCATGGAAGCAGTAATCAAGAAATCTAACAATGCACTGCACTGGGCAAATATGCTGCAAAACACCTCTTTAAAAGCATTGAAAAGCAAAGATGTCACTTCGAGGACTAAGGTGCACCTGTCCCAAACCATGATATTTTCAATCGCCTCATATATATGTAAAAGCTGGACAATGAATAAGGAAGACTGAAGAATTGATGCCTTTGAATTATAGCGTCGGAAAAGAATATTGAATATACTATGGACTGCCAGAAGAATGAACAAATGTGTCTTAGAAGAAGTACACCCAGAATGTTCCTTAGAAGTGAGAATGGTGAGATTTTGTATCCCATACTTTGGACATGTTATCAGGCGGGAACAGTCTCTGGAGCAGGACATCGTGCTTGGTAATGTAGAGGGACAGCGAAAAAGAGGAAGACCCTCAATGAGATGGACTGACACAGTGGCTGCAACAATGGGCTCAAACATACCAATGATTGTGAGGATGGTGCAGGACTGAGTAATGTTTTGTTCCATTGTACATAGGGTGGCTATGATACGGAACCAACCCCAAAGCACCTAAAAACAACATAAAAGCTTTAACATTTTTATATGGTAAAAGATAAACTCAATCAGCCAACCAACTATAAATTTTGAAAAAGGCGAAGGCAGACAATATCAATGTTATAAAGAAATTCTTAAAACTTGATAAGGCAGATATAGACAATCCAATAGAAAAATGGGCTATGGGCATTAAGTGACAATTTATCCAAAGAATATACAAAGAATATCCAAATTTTGGGGGAAAAACCATTAAAAAGAAGCTCAAACTCAGAGAATTGTAAATTAAAGTAACAAAGAGTTTTCACTTCATACCCATCAGACTGGCAAATATTAAAAACAACAAAAACAGCTACTATTAGTGTGGATAAGAGGACAAAGAGTATTTGTATACAATGCTGGTATAAATTCGATTCACAATTTCTTTAGAAAAACAAGAGGGGTGGAGATATAGAGACGCAAAAGAGGAAAACACACCAACAAAGGAGGGAGAAGGGAGAAAAGTATATTTAAAACAAAAACTGTGAGGAATTTCTGTAAAAAAAAAAAAAAATTGACACAGGTACATACATACATACATACATACATATACCCAGACCCAGTGCCGTCGAGTCGATTCCAACTCATAGCGACCCTATAGGACACAGTAGAACTGCCCCATAGAGTTTCCAAGGAGTGCCTGGCAGATTCGAACTGTCAACCCTTTGGTTAGCAGCTGTAGCACTTAACCACTACGCCACCATATATGTATAATATATATGTTAAAGTACATATATACATGTTAAAGACATGTTTATTGTTTATTTCCCATGAATGCTACTACTGAATACGCTTTTTGACTGATGTCTAATACACACCTGTTAATGAATTTTAATGAGGCTATCAATGAGTACTATATTTTTACAGACTATGGGGAATTTTTACATTATGTGTTACATACATTTTAAATTTCATTTGTTTTCTAATACTTTGTGGTTTCAACAAGTGATACTATGTTATTTTTTCTCTATATACATTGGATAGTTTAAGTGGAAATTTGAATAGCCCTAGGTAATTGTGTACCTACATAATACTTGAGAACTGTATTGTTTTTCTAATGCTTAAAATCTCAAAAACATTGTTAGAGGCTGTCACTAGGGGGAAGTCTTGTTATCCATAGGCTACATTAAAATTACCATAAACCTTAGAACAAATATAACAAAAGATGCAACCCAAAACACTAGCTAAACATTTAACTTTCTACATCAGTCTTAAGTTTCTCAGAACACAGTCAGTATTTGTAAAATATTAGACGTAGTTTTAAATTTTGCCTCATAAAGGATCACAAAGTTTGCATTTACACATGTAAAATGGAAAATAAAATTGCATTTCATTTTAAACAACCAATAATTGAGGCAAACAGGCATTTTTCTTTTCAGCTAAATGCAGTAACCACTCAATTCTTCATCATATTCTTCTTGACTAGATACAGCCATGGCTTTTCTCCATGAATCTATGAAACTCCTTTTTCTTTTCTCTGCCCTCACACTACAGTTGTTCACTAAAATTTCCCATAGCAATACTCATGGATAGCAGTGATAGAATAATACTTGGTATGGGTCCTTAAGACAATTATTCACCTACTCTCTGATGCTTATAAACCAAGAATGCTAAATCTCTCTAACTCACTGACTCTCCAGTTTTAATCCTTCCCTCGAGGAAATCTATGTGTGGGTAATTTTTGCTCTAGGGCACTTGCAGATTTGTTCCTCATAATAATAAACAAACAGCTAAGCTACAGCATGCAAATTCCTGCTTTGGAAGCATGTTTTTTTTAATGCTGTAACTGTTATTATTTCAAACACAAATTAAACAAGAGAGTTCTGTAGAAAGCCAATTAACCAATTTAGGCAGCAACTTAATGCAAATCACTGCCCCTTACTTTCACCCAGCATGAGGTTTTGTGATTCTCAGATGTCAATCTCTATCTAAATGTACATCTACAGCAAATGACTATTTAAAAGCGACTCAAGGTTCCCACACAAGCAGTCCACTGGGATGCCAACATAAGTATGGGATTTGATTTATTTTCACTTCCTACCTCTGCCATGTGATTTTATTCCTTCAATTTCATATTAAAACAGAATTGGAAAAATGAGTAGAAAGAACACAGAGCTAGAAATCATCAGATAAGAATCTAACCCTAGTTTTATAGCCATGATATGGTTCCTGGTCCAAACACCAGTTACAGGACAGAATGTCCATAACAAAGAATATTTAATAAATTCAAGGCTTTTGTGCATATTTCAAATAAGCAAAGCTAATGTGAGTGTGTGGGTGATTTTTTGGTTTGTCTTTTGACCTTTAATTTGCAAAGAACCTTTGTCCTCATTATAAGCCATTGGTCAATTCCATCAGGAAACATTTAGTGAGGCTTAGCTCAAAAGGCCACCATCCACCTGCCAGTGTGTTGTACTGTAGTGGCTTGTATGTTGCTATGATGCTGGAAGCTATGCACTGGTATTTCAAATAGCACCCATGGTGAACAGGTTTCATCAGACCTTCCAGACTAAGACAGACTAGGCCTAGTGAACTACTTCCAAAAATTTGCCAATGAAAATCCTATAGATGAAAACAGAATATTGTCTGATATAGTGCTGGAAAAGTACCTCATAGGTTGGAAGCACTCAAAATACACAGTGACTGCAACAATGAGCCTGAGCATACCAAAGATTGTGAAAATGGTGCAGAACCTAGCAACATTTCATTGTTTTGTACATGGGGTTACCATGTGTGTGCGGCTAACAACAGCTCAAAAGGCCTCTGGTTCCTGAGGCTTTCACACCTCCCTTAGGTAATTATTTACAATATCCTCAGTAACGCCTCAATAATTCCCTTTTAAAACACTTAGGTTTGTTGAACCAAAGTTCAACTGGGTATAATTCATGAAATGAATTGAGCCAATACATAAAGTGTATCCAATGATCAGGAGAAAAAAAGAAACACAATTTACTAGATAAATTGGGTAATAACTGTTCATAAGAATTCATTCATTTCTCAGCTTATATTTACTATTATTAAAAATTAAGTTTAGTATTTCTGTAATATGTAACATGTATAGTCTGTATCAAAGTTTATATAGCACACAACATGTTTTAAGAATTGTACCTGGCTCTGAACATTTATATACTTAAAGAAAAAAAATTTTAAGTGTAAAATTGAATGGAACACTTGAATAAACTTTGAGAAAATTAAGAAGAAATTATAATAAAACATTAGAGGAGAGATCAAGTTAACCAGAATACAGAAATAAAACTAAAGACAAAAGAGGAGAGAAGTGCAAAATACCACAGGATAAATCAAAAGCAAACATCAAATGAAAATAACAGCACAACAGAGGAAAAACACATCCTAACTGGCTCTACAAATTCTTGGATGCTGTGTCCCACTGCACATGCTTCATTCTATCAGTAACAACTGTACGTCCTTTATGTCCAAAAGAAGACTTTTCCTCTATTTTTAGCCTTTTATCAACCATTAACCAATAAGAATGACCAATCTTTGGCAAAATCAACTTATACCTTAACCAAGTTGTACAGGGTCCTTGAAAAGTCATGATGTTCTCCCAAAGATTTGTTTCTTTCATGCACTAAGTATTCAATGTGGAAAAGACACTATCATTTTAATTGTGCTAAAAGTGTAAACTTTGAATAAATTAAATGCATTAAATTTTTAGTGTTCCGTTTTAAAATCTGCCAAGACAAGCGTATGTTCTACCCTTAAAGAGCTAAGACATCTCTTCTCTCTCGATGTTGACCCTTTCTGTCTCTCCACCACCCTTCCCTCTGCCCATCTCCTTGACCAAAATCTTTAGAGTCTCGCTTTTTACCTCAATTATCCCTGCCCTACTAAGAAATCCAGTACATTCTAGGGTCTCATTAAATCCACGAGTTTTTGGATGGACAAATAGGTGGATGCATTGACGGACTAGACTTAACAAAAGAAGGTGAGGAAGAAAGGGAGGGAAGAAGTGTCCCAACCCTAGGCTGTGAATTCCTTGAGGAAAAGATCTTTATTATTCATATTTATCATTTTGGCAGTTAGTATGGTGTCTGGCACATACTAAATCTTCAAATAATATTTGCAGAATGAATGAGTGCCTGATTTATGTTGGAATTTCATAGAGTATGTGATTTTTACAAGTGTTACAGTTTGTATCATTAATTAGAAGCTTAGTCAACCCTTTCAAATATAAATAACTCTTTTCTGTTTAAATTCAGTCTCTATAAATACATTTCTACAGGACTGAAAGAGACTAATTTCACAAACTATATAAAATATTACTCATTTTTATGAGCATACCTCATGTAACTTACTCATTCAGCAATTTAATATTTTTTCTGAAATGTAGTTTATATGTGCTACAATATCAGTATTGTACACTTTTTTTCCTGCTGTGAGGAGGCAGTCCTTTGGACAAGCCATGCTGCCATGGTTTTCTCCATTCCTCTCCCTGCTGGTATCTTTAGGCCTCAGAGCAAACCACCACTACCACCACCTAAACACACACACACACCCCGAGGCTTGATGTTTACTAAAAAAAAAAAAAAAAAAAAAAAAATTCACTGCCATTGAGTCGATTCTGACTCATAGCAACCCTATAGGACAGAGTAGAACTGCCCCCATAGAGTTTCCATGGAGCGCCTGGTGGATTCGAACTGCCGACCTTTTGGTTAGCAGCTGTAGCTCTTAACCACTACGCTACCAGGATTTCCTGATGTTTGCTAGCAGGGTTAAAAAGATACAAATCTGGGCTAACCTACCCTCCAGCCCCCTCAGGAAATCAGGAGAGCATGATGCAACAGAACTTTCATTAGCAGGATTAAAATGATACAATTAATCAGGTAGGTGGGGGTATAATACAGCTGGGAGTGGAAGTTTTGTCTCCTCAGCTATGGTGCCAGTGGAGCACGTACAGCATTAAGCTTATAGTCCAACTAAGTGGACCTACCTGGCCAGGGGGAGACCAGCAGTAGGTAGGCTCCCATAGTGTCCCTCAGTCACAAGGCCAGGTGCAAGGCAGGTGGAAGAACTTACATGCACCGAGAAAGTTTCCAGATGCTCCGGGTATGGCGTGTCCTGTGACTGTCCCATTTAATCTTCCACCTACGACACAAAGCAAGGTGTGCATGCAAACATCATCATCTCTGCCCAGAGAGCTTTTGAGCCAAAGGGACTACTCATCTGTTGTGCACAGTCCACTTCTTATTATAAGTCATAAAAGCTACATTCCACGTGCTAATGTGTATTCAGGCTCTGATCAGAAGGACAAGATGTTTATGCAGCAATCCAACATTAGTTATTAGCTCCCTTTTCCTAATGGCTTCCCAGCTATCTAGAAACTCAGGGTGAGCCAAGACTAAAGTAATGAGCAGCATAACATCTGCTCGGACAACGTCTGACCGCACGTACGTCTGTGGTCGTGTTATTATTTTTTGAAATTTTATTCTTCATTAGAACTCTTTAAATTTGTGTTTGCAAACATTTAATACAGGAAAAGAAAAAAAAAAAAAAAACCTACCCTATCATTCTTAACCCAAGGGGTAGAAGTAGGACCTATAAGAATAGGGTTCAAGACAGGGCTTCCACTTTAACCTCTGCATGGCTCCCATACCAGGGCATGAAATACCTTCAAAGCTTGGTAACCCAGACTTGTACAGCATCCAGAGACTATTGAGTGCTAGCCCTGGGGCTGCTTTTGGAGCCTGCTGGGTGCCAGCCTCCCTGGGCAAGGCCCTCCTCTGAACTTTGTGCCAGGTGTTGGCAGTGATAGTCATGTTTATGATCATCCTGGCTATGACCTTCTGGTAATAAGGCCACACAAATATCACAATCTCAGTCTCGCCTTTGGGGTCCAACCAACCCATATGGAGGATGGTCTGTGATATACATTGGATGTGTGGGATATGCTCTCCACCCAGACTGCAGATGGCTTCCACGCCTTGAGGTAAACTCTACAGGTATACAATATGGTATTCCCACCACGTCCAAATCACATAATACCCTATTTCACAGAATTTATTGGTGGGCATTAAGCAAGGCATACATGTACCCAGCAGATTTACCATATTTCCCCTCAGATTTGGTGCAGCAGAGCACGGTCTGACGGTGTTGTTTTACATCTGCAAATATTGCATTTTTTTCCTTTGCATTATTTCATGTAAAGAATTTTTTATTATTATAATTTAATCAAAGCCACCTACCTTTTCCTTAATGACTTCTTCCCTTGCTCTCAGGCTTTGAAATTCCTTTCCCTCCCAAACATTCGATAAATATTCAATTTTACTCCTCCTAATTTATTAGTACCTGGGGTTTAAAACATTATTTACTATTACCGAATTGCAATTTATTTTGGTATAAGCTATTAGGTGAGAGTCTAAACTTCCTTCTACTCCCTAACAAAGTGTTCAAACATCATTTATTAAATATTCTTTCTTTCCTCACAAAGGTAACCTGTCCCTTGGATTTGAAATTACATATAATCAAGTTGCATTTTAAGAGCAATGTCTATACCAGACTGTAAATGACTAGCAGATAAAGACTGCACCTATGTAACTCTCTGTGTAACATCCAATAAAACAGAATAAACTGCTAGGCTTTAATAAACGCTTTCTACTAGCAAAGTTCTCAATTACTTTTCCTGCTCTGAGATATAAATATAATATTGGATATATATGTATATACATAAATATACATATATATTTACACATATACTGCAAACATACATATAAATATACATAGAAGCAAGGACAGCTCACTTACTTTGGACATGTCATTAGGAAAGACGTATCGCTAGAAAAGGTCATTAGGTTTGTTTGGTGAAGTAGAAGGTCAATGACAACGAGGGAAATCCTCAATGAGATCCACTGACACAATAGCCACAATAATGGACTCAAACATACCAATGACTATGAAGATGGCACAGGATCAGGAAAGTTTTGATCTGTTACATTCTTTCTGTTAGCAGCAACTAGCAACAATAAATTATGTACACACACACACACACACACACACACACTAGAAGACGCTTGAAGGCAAAGCAACCTGCATCACCCATTTTTACATCCCACACATTTGGTATAGTGCCCGACACACAAGCATTCACTAAAATTAACAGAACTATGGCAAGACTGAAAGGAGCCCTGGTGGCGCAATAGTTAACCACACGTCTGCTAACTGAAAGGTCAGTGGTTCAAACCCACCAGCAGCTCCACATGAGAAAACACGTTACCATCTGCTCCCGTAAAGATTACAGCCTAGGAAACCCTTTGGGGAAGTTCAACTCTGTCACATAGGGTCAGTGATTCGGAATCGACTTCACAGCACCTAACAACATGGCAAGACTGAAGGAGTCCCATGAACAAAAAGGTGAACTAAATGCAAGAAGACGGAAGACTTTCCCAAGCAAATGAAAGATGTTAAGCTGTAGCAGGAGAATTTTACAAGAAACAAAGCTACAAATGGTACAGATTTCATCAACTCTCTATTGACACCAATTACTAAGTAAATACTATTGATTTTCAAATAACTCCCTTCATAGGTTAAGTTAGGTTGATTCACGCTTTTAGTAATGACAAGAATCATTCTGGCAAAATACACTTTAATCCTCATTCCTCATTAACTACTACATAGTAATTTTTCAGTCAAAAATTCTCATCTTTAATATAACTCGAAAACGTTTCACTCAAAAATGGAAATCTGTGGCCTTAATTTTCAAACTCTTAAACCTCATGACTACATTCAGTGTTTTCAAAGGAATCTTAATTTTAACTCTGTCAAATAAAATTTGTAAATCAGTAGCCCAAGGGAATTTCCAGTAGAATATATGTTAAATTCAGTAAGGCATTATTTAGAGAATGTATGTAATTTCCATTAAACACAGTTGTGAAAATATGAGCTGCAATTTTATATTGGCTTTCAAACATGAAATTATGAGCAAAACACTTTCACTTCAAAAAACTCTAATAATGAATCCCAAAACAAATGGATATATCTTATATTTCTTGTTGTTGTTGTTATATGCCATCAAGTTAGTTCTGACTCATAGCAACCCTGTGCACCAACAGAATGAAACACTGCCCAGCCCTGCACCATCCTTACAATCATCGTTATGCTTCAGCCCACTGTTGCAGCTACTATGTCAATCCACCTCGTTGAGGGTCTTCCTCTTTTCCGCTGACCCTGTACTTTGCCAAGCATGATGTCCTTCTCCAGTGACTGATCTCTCCTGACAACATGTCTAAAGTATATAAGATGCAGTCTCACCATCCTTGCTTCTAAGGAGCATTCTGGTTGTACTTCTTCCAAGACAGGTTTGTCGTTCTTTTGGCAGTCCATGTATATTCAATATTCTTCTCCAACACTACAATTCAAAGGTGTCAATTCTTCTTCAGTCTTCCATATTCACTGTCCAGCTTTCACATGAGTATGATGCAATTGAAAATACCATGGCTTTGATCAGATGCACCCTAGTCTTCAAGGTGACATCTTTGGTTTTCAACACTTTAAAGAGGTCCTTTGCAGCAGATTTGCCCAATGTAATGCGTCTTTTGACTTCTTGACTGCTGCTTCCACGGCTGTTGATTGTGGATCCAGCTAAAATCAAATCCTTGACAACTTCAGTCTTTTCTGCATTTTTCATGATATAGCTTATTGGTCCAGTTGTGAGGATTTCTGTTTTCTTTATGTTGAGGTGTAATCCATACTGAAGGCTGTGGTCTTTTCATTAGTAAGTGCTTCAAGTCCTCTTCACTTTCAGCAAACGAGGTTGTGTCATCTTCATAGTGTATATTTCTTGGTCCAAGGCTAATACTATTCTTTACCACCTCCCCTCCTTTCCCCTTCCCAACAAAAGAAAAAGAAAAAACACCTGGCAGTTTTTGTAAAGTAAGGCAATCTCAATCGCTTAATATGTAAACTCACAACAGCTCTTGAAAATGTCTAGGCACGCTGTATGTCTTTTCAGTGAGAATAACTGGTAGGCAAGTAAACAGAGTAATCACAAAAGGAAAAGGATCCAAAATTTCCAACTTTGAAACCAAACTCCACTGACATAGAAAAATAAGAAAAATTCTCAGTTACAAAAGTTTCATTAAGAAGGTTAGGTGACTTCTGTAATTGGTGACAAGAGGAGAGAACTATTTTGGCTCTTGACATTCTAAAAAGTTACAGTGGAGAGGAATGACCCTCTATAGAATGCAATTAGTTAAGCAGAAAGTATTTTCTTGAAGTAGATCATCTAAGATTGCCAGAGAAGCTTTCAAAATTGCACAATGCTCAACTACTCACCAGATCTATTGATTTGATTGGGGGAGAGGGGGCAGTGTGGAGGAATAAGCAATAGGAGATAGCATTCACTGATCTTCAAATAGTCCTCTGAGATAATCATGACCCCTGTTTTACAAATTTAGTAAATTCAGGTTTGAGATGTTTAAGAAACACAGGGGAAAAGCACACTGCTAACTGGAAGTAATGTCAGGATTTGAACACAAGTTTCTCTCAACTCCGAAGACTATGCCCTTTCGCCCCTACTACACTCACAAATGATTCTTTTAAGAAAAATAAAGTTCTAGGTGGAAAATTATAGGACATTGAAACTTTGGTAGTATTTTCATCTCGCCTACTCATTAAAAGTAGTAATTTTTTAAAATAAACACAAATATGGAAAAGAAATAATAGCTAGTTGTGTGGATGGCTTTTTTTTTTTTTTTTTTTAAGAGCAACACTTGATTCCGAACACTTTGAATTCATTACACTGTGAACAGCAATCGATGCCTGTGGTATAAACTGGGAATAACAAGGCTGACAGGAGAAGACCAAAATAATTCAAACGTCAAATTTGAGAAGAAAATAAAATCGCACATGATGAAAGAAAATATATTTAACACAAAGGACAATACTGGGATACCTATACATATACCTAGTAATTATTATTAGGAAATAAGTTTCAGAACAATGATTTTGTCCTCAAGTTTAATAAAATAATAAAGAAACAATCTTTGTTTCTTTCCAACACAATTTAACAATCTTGAAATTTTAAAACAGAGAGAAATACTTGAAATGGAACTTTTAATCCTTCCTCCTTTTGTCAGCCCTCACCAGTCCCCCACTACACACACTCATACTCACATTCACACTATAGACAAATCTTGTTTCCAAGGCCTTGTTTCCTCAAGTATCCAGAACAAGGCCAATGTTCTCAGCTGTTCAATAAATACTTGCTAAATGAATGGAAACAAATGACGGAGAAAGTGGAACTATTCAATTCCTATTTAGATCTATCAAGGAGACTGATCTTTAAAATGGAAAAGATATAATAAACATGGTTAAGAGTTAACTGAGGTTTAAGATATATGGGGAGACGGTAAGAATATCTGGCCGTCTTACATGAATGATTTCAACTCCTCAATCCCAGACAAATTCTAACCCAGAGTCTTGTCATGAAGTATAGATATGATCACAGGCTGTGCCAGAAAACTGAGATTGGAAAATAAATCTTAATTTTCAAAAAGGATATAGATTACAATCTACAGAGACAGAAGATAGTCATGTACTCTCTAGCAAACTTTTAGAACACTTTATTTTAAAAATGAGTTTTAGATGATTTGTGAACTATTATAAAAAGGAGCACTGATTACCAAGAGCTATGATAAGTCTGGAAACCCTGGTGGTGTAGTGATTAAGAGCTGCGTGCTGCTAACCAAAAGGTCAGCAGTTAGAATCCAACAGGCACTCCTTGCAAACTTTACAGAGCAGTTCTACTCTGTCCTATAGGGCCACTAGGAGTCAAAATTGATTCAACTTGCAACAAGTTTTTTTTTTTTAATCATAAATTCACTAAGACATCATACCAGATTTTAATCTTCTTTTCTTTTTTATTAGGATTATAATCCAGAAAATTATGGACATGCTAAAGTTATTAACAGTGATATCCAATATTCATTGAGCATTTTCTTTATGTCAAGCATTGAATATTCTCTCATCTAATACAATAACACTATGAGGGAGAATATTGCTGCAATTTTAAAGACAGGGAAACTGAAGCATATGCAGATGAAGTAACCTGCCTACAGTCGTGGAATTAGTCAACCATGTGGGCTAGGGTTCAAACTCACAATTCTTTACTTCCAGAGGCCTTCTTATTAAATTATTATGTGCACTTTGTCTTACGAGATGTCTGCAAAAAACATCTGATAAAGTCTCTCATTGCATTCTTGTGGAAAAGATGGAGAACAGTGGGCTACACGACCTTTTAATTAGGTAGCTTCAAAGTTGGTGGTACATCTGCCAAAGGCTGTGACTGATGAGTACATCTTCACCAACATGGAATAAATGTTTCTAGTATCATGCCTCAGAATCCTATATATGGACCCAAACTATTTGCAATATTGGTATCAGTGAGCTAGATTAAGATACAATAGGCTTATAAATAACAAATTTTCAGAGAGCATAAATCTTGAGGAGTTATAACTCACCTTCTACAAGAGAGAAATAGTACTGTAAAGGCTCCAAAAGGTTTTAAGAAGAGCTTATGTTTATATGTCCAAATATGAAAATAAAAAATGTAAGGTCTTGCCTTTAAGTTACAAAAATTGATTTTGAAATATAGGATAAAAAACAATAACATGCCACTATTTCAACTACCAAATTGATAGACACAAGAGCATTGCTGGAGGACATTTGAGAATTTTTACTAAAAAATTTTAAAATATGTCTATCCTTTAATCAAATAATCCTACTTCTAGGAACTGTTCATAAGAAAAGAATAATTAAGAGTGTGAAAACATTCAGCTTATTTACTTACTATAGCCAAAATTAGAAATAACCAAAATATTCCCCCAAAGGAAAGAGTTGAAACAAATTACAGAATCAATAAATGATGGGGCGTCTATACAGTGGAATACTCTTCAATCATTTAAAATGCCTCTGGAGACAAATGCTTGACATAGTAAGATGTTCACAACATAGTTAAATAAGGAAATCCTTATGAACAGCATAAAAAGTAGGATATCATTTTTGTTAAAAAAGAAAGAGAGAGGAAAGATGGAAGGGAGGAAAGAAAAGGGGAGGATAAAGACAGAAAGAAATAAAAAGACAGGAAAAGTGCATCCATTAATTTTTTTTTTTCCTGTGAGCCACCCTGATGAATACATTTTATATTTTAGTCCACTGCACACATGAATATATAAAAGTATTTAAAACATTTTCATAGAATAATACTTAACGCCCCATGTGTATACTCTAATATTTTCTATTTTATACTATTCTATTTTTTTTTTCCAAGGGTGGTTGTAACTCACTGAATTGACTTCACGGCCCACTAATGGTTAACATCCTAAAGTTTGAATACCATTGATCTAGAAAATGCCTGCGAGGATATATAAAAGACCATTAACAGAGAGCATAATTGAGTGGGATTTGAAATTCCCTTTTTTCCCTAAAATTTCTAATGTTTCTATGATGCACACTGAGAAATATAATAAAAATATTTTATACAAAAATAAAATTAAAATACCATAGAGATGGTAATCATAGAGGCAGTAATTAAGAGCAGCTCACGTGAAAAATATATAGATGCTCCAATGGATTCAAAGTCAAAATGAGACAATGTGCCTTAGATGCCAAAAGAACTAACATAACCTTGTTGTTTTTGTGTCCTGTCAAGCCGATTTGACTCACAGGGACACTCAGTCACCCTTAAAACACGTCCACACACACACACACTCCCCACATACCAACTAAAGCAAGGCCAATGAGAGTTCCACCTTTCTCAGCTTATTTAGAACTGCCTAGAGACTTCTGTTCTCTGCTGGGTACCACATTCCCATTGAAGACTGTCCAGAGGACAAACAGGATGATGAAGTCTGGAAACTGTATCATAAAGGACAGTCAAAACAACAGAAGACTTTTAACTCTGGTGGTTCTTTTAAAATATCTAAAAGGATTTTACGAAAATAACAGTCAGAGGACAGAGTTAAGACTCCATGAATGTTAAGTCACGGAGAAAGCAAATCTAGGTAGAGCTTAGCCTCACACAGACAGGAATTCTAACAGTAACAATGGACACTCTGCTTTAAGTAGGAAGAACGGCCTGTATCTCTTTAAAACAACTTTCCTCTTGACAATCTGATCCCTTATTTCCAGGAAGTTATCTGGATTTTTAAGAAACTCTAGGCTGTAATATTCAGTTTACAGATCTATTTTTTACCCTAGACAGATCTTGAGTTTTCTCACTATAGCTAAATGAACAGAACTGACAATCTTGGGAAAGTAATCACTGCCCTGTCCATGGCAGTGTTCAGGCATGTGAGGAACATAATCAATTAGTAGGGATAACAGAGAACTCATGCATCTGAGAGAGCTGGACTAATTAACCAGTAATGTACTTTTTCTAAATGATGTCTATTTTTGTCTTCATGATGAAAAATTCCCTTCACTACCATAAAATATCCATATGTTCATAAGGATAAAATGAGGGTTCCTGAGAGGGTTTTGCTTTATAATTCCTAATTAAAAATATTTTGGTTCCACTGTATTCATTTTTAATTCTGCTGAAGATATGTTACATGCATACAAGCACATATGAATATAAGTTATTTTAGTCCCTTCTTTTTACACAAAGGGCACCTTATTCCACTATTGTTTTGCATTTTTTTTTTTCACATATCAATGAATCTTGGAAAGTTTTTCATTTTAGTATTTAAAAGCTTCATCATTTTTTACAACTATACAGTATTCCATATTATAGAAGTACTATTGTTTATTTAGCCAGCCCCTAATCAATGGGCAGTTTGAATCTACTTTGAAACCTCAGCACTGAAAGCCATATGGAGCACAGTTCTACTCTGACACACATGGGGTCACTATGAGCCAGTTGAATGGCTGGGTAGTCATATTGTTTCTATCTTTGGTATTACAGTGTTGCAACAAATAATCTTATAAATATGTCATGTCTCACAGGTGTGAGTATACATATAGAAATAGAACTATTGAATCATCAAGTACATAGATATTAACAAATTGTTCTCCAAAGGACTGACATCATTTTATACTCCCACCAGCAATGTATGAGAGTCCTTGAACTCCCTCACCCTCAACAATGGTGAGTTCTGCAGGGTTTTAATCTGAGCAATGTTCATCTCAAAAAGTCTTGCATTCCAAAATTGAATACATAAACCAGATATAAAAAAAATGTTCTAATAGGCCCTGCATTCATTAATGTAAGAGTGCAGATGGTGGACAATATACTAAAAGCATCGTTGGGAATTATGACTTCACCAAAGGGCTGTGAAAGAAAGTGAAGCAAATTATAGCAGGAACATTAATATACAGAAGCATGTGTTTAAAGATGGATACACAGATATGCTCTGTATGAAATCCAATTTCCCTTAATAAAACTCTCAAAGCCAAATTCTCTAGAGTTGACAATGAAGGTTAAATCCTCACATAGGGAGGGTCACCTGGACCTTAAGGATAACTACTGTTTCCTAATATTCAATTTCCTTTTCATAGAGATCCTACTAATTATGATTGACACACCATGATGCTGGGTCACAGCAGGCACATTCTAGAAAAACAGGAAGACTCCATCCTTCCCTCAATCGTTTCCGTGGTTGCCTCATAGCACAAATGAGAAGACTACCAAACAGCATGTAATGTACAGTAATTTAAATGCATTGTGGCAACTACCAGTGGTCCCCCTGCGGTGTGATGGATCGCTTTTGCATGGCCTTTCTCACCCTGGTCTTGTAACTCCCACTCAAGTGATTGAGTGAGACTGTGGAAATAGGGTAATTGAAGCCCAACCACAGGACTGGTTAGTTTTGCCATCCTGCTAGGCCTAAAAGAGAGCCAATTCCACAGCTCAACTGGACTAGACCAAAAGCAAAGAAGTTTCTGGGATTTTTTCAAAGGTCAGCGGAGCAAGGGTGGGGGTTTGGGGACCATGGTTTAAGGGGACTTCTAAGTCAATTGGCAAAATAATTCTATTATGAAAACATTCTGCATCCCACTTTGAAATGTGGCGTCTGGGGTCTTAAATGCTAACAAGCAGCCATCTAAGATGCATCAATTGGTCTCAACCCACCTGGATCAAAGGAGAATGAAGAACACCAAGGTCACACAATAACTATAAACCCAAGAGACAGAAAGGGCCACATGAACCAGAGACCTACATCATCCTGAGACCAGAAGAACTAGTTGGTGCCCAGCCACAACCGATGACTGCCCTGACAGGGAGCACAACAGAGAACTCCTGAGGGAGAAGGAGATCAGTGGGATGCAGACCCAAATTCTCATAAAAAGACCAGACTTAATGGTCTGACTGAGACTAGAGGAATCCCGGCGGTCATGGTCCCCAAACCTTCTGTTGGCCCAGGACAGGAACCATTCCTGAAGACAACTCATCAGACATGGAAGGGACTGGACAGTGGGTAGGAGAGAGATGCTGATGAAGAGTGAGCTATTTGTATCAGGTGGACACTTGAGACTGTGTTGGCATCTCCTCTCTGGAGGGGGGATGGGAGGATAGAGAGAGTTGGAAGCTGGCAAAATTGTCACGAAAGGAGAGACTGGAAAGGCTGACTCATTAGGGGGACAGCAAGTGGGAGTATGGAGTAAGGTATATACAAACTTATATGTGACAGTCTGACTTGATTTGTAAACGTTTACTTGAAGCTCAATAAAAGTTAAAAAAAAAAAAAAAGCCAATTCCAGAACTGCGGGGGATCCTTCCACCACCAAGGCAGAACAGCCAAGAGTAGAGCACGTCCTTTGGACTCAGGATGCCTGTGCTGAGAAGCTCCTGGAACCAGAAGACTGAGAGATAGAAAGAGAGACAGAGAGAGCTGTAACACTGACGGCGGTGAGAAGCAGTGGCAGAGAAATGATGTCAGGGAGACCAGCAGAAGACAACATGGTGGGCTTCCTGGCCCAAAGAGCAAGAAAGCTGAGTGCCTTTGGGTAAGAGGCTTGCTGGCGGGGTAGCGCGCCCCTAGGTACTTGGTAGAGCTAGGTTTGCCAACCCATGGAGCTAGAGCTGAGCGTCTTCAGGCTGACGCTTACTGGTGGAAAAAAAAGAGCTTCGTAACACTTGCCCAAGCAGGGCAGAGGCCGAAGGACTGGAGAGAGGCGTGCTTTCCAGCACAGATGAAAAGAGGCTGTCCTCATGGAAGAATTGTATGCTAAGTGTCCCCGAACCTGAATTATGTTACTTTCCTAATAAAATCCATAATAGTGGGTATCCTCTGTGAGTTCTGTGTGGCCATTTCAAAGAATTCTTGAACCCAACAGGGAAGTAGAGACTGTCATGAGAAGGACAGTTGGTGTCAGAATTGGAAAAGATGGCAGCAGAGTGAGGAGGCATATCTGACTTCTGTCTCATAGGAATCAGTCTTGGGCCATTGATCTTGATTCTCCTTTCCCCTTGTAAAGTTAGAGGAAATCAAGACGCCTTCCCTATGCCATTTTTTAAAATTGTACTTTAGATGAAGGTTTACAGAGCAAATTAGTTTCTTGTTAAACAATTAATACACATATTGTTTTGTGACTTTGGTTGCCAATCCCAAGACTTGTAAACACTCTCCCCTTCTTAACCTTGGGTTCCCCAATTTCAGCTTTCCTGTCCCCTCCTGCCTTCTCACCTTTACCCCTGAGCTGGTGTGCCCACTTAGTCTAGTTTTGTTTTATGGGCCTATCTAATCTTTGGATGAAGGGTGAACCTCGGGAGTGACTTCACTACTGAGTTAAAGGGGTGTCCAAGTGCTATACTCTCTGGGTTTCTCCAGTCTCTGTCAAACCAGTAAACCTAGTCTTTTTTGTGTGAGTTAGAATTTTGTTCTACATTTTTCTCCAGTTCTGTCTGGGAACCCCTATTGCGATCCCTGTCAGAGCAGACAGTGGTGGTAGCCGGAAATGGTCAGGCTGCGCTGGACTCAGTCTGGTAGAGGCTGTGGTAGTTACCCCAGGCTATTTTTATACCCCCCAAATCCATTTTCCCCTTGTTTCACAGTAACAGGGTTTTCACTGAATATTTCACTCCTATGGAGGCTGCATTTCTCAGCTTCCCTTGAAGCTGCGTAACAAAGTTCTCATCAAAGGAATAGAAAAATTCTTGCATACATGGAAACTGCCTTCCATTTCTGCTCTTTCCCACTAGTTCTCCCAAACTAGAATGCAGACAGGGAAGAGACCCAGCTTCAACCTTGCAGAGAAGGAACATTCCAAGAGATAGCAGAGCAGTAAGGTACAATGAACATGGGGCTGGTAACCTTGTAAAGCTAACCACTTTGACAGTTTGGACCACCATGCCTTATCATAGTTACATGAAGGAGAAATAAGCTATCTCAATCAAGTCAATGTAAATGTTGAGGATCTTTGTCATAGTAACTTTGTCTCTACAAATACACATGCTCACACAAAAGATTAGGGATATAGGTATTAAGAAAAGTTAAAAATTTGAAGTAAAAATAAAAGGAAAAGGATGCACGTACATTTAAGCATCAAAGTGTAAGACTACTAGTGAGAAAGAGAATAAATTAATAAACAAAAATATGAGAGAAGTGAAATAGAAAATTAATATAAGAAACAGATGTCTTCTATCCTCAGAAAATAACTGACATAACCATTAAAACATCAGAAGGAAAAACACCCTGTAGCTCAGACTCCTGATATTTTATTCAAATGATTACTTCTCTCTACAGAAAAACACAGTAATTCAAATATAGTTAACAACTGTATTAAAAAACATTTAAATCCATTTAACTTTCAGTTAAATGGAAACCCTGGTGGCATAGTGGTTAAGAGCTATGGCTGCTAATCAAAAGGTTGGCAGTTTGAATCCACCAGGCACTCCCTGGAAACCCATTTGGGGCAGTTTCACTCTGTACTATAGGGTCACTATGAGTTGGAATCAACTCAATGGCAAGTTTTCTTTTTAGTAACTTTCAGTGGTTTATATAACAAAATTTGTGTCTTAGCTTGAATTAAAGAATGACAGATAACTCTATGAGAAAAGACATTGAAATTCATTCATTAAACATTATTGAATATGTACTTTGTACTAGGCAGACACTGTGCTGGAATCTGGGATACAAAGGTTAAAATAAAACACGGTCCCTGTTCGGGAGAAGATCGCTAGCAAATTTCATTAATTGTGCTGATCAATGTACACTTTGTATACAGATAAAAAGTTTTTCAATTCAATTGTGTCAAAATTACTTTTATTCAGTATCTCTTACTTCAAAAACTGTTAAAACACACAGAGAATTATACATATACACCCAATCTCTTCAATGCAAGGATCTTTCAAGAAAATGTTTCATTGTGCATAAAAATGAGCTTCAAATGAAGACAATTTAGATTTTAAAATATACCGAATATTCACATTACATGTATTTTTAAATTGCCAATATCATTTAATCATTAAAGTGTTGTTACTGGAGTAAAATACCAAGGTTTCTTAAGCCTTTATACATAAACCATCTGCTTAATAAAGATGGAAATGTTTATTTAAAAAAAAAAAAAAAAAAGGTCACTAACACCTTCCGTACTCTTCGGAATGCATTTACTCTATTTACTCTCATTATTACAGGTAGGAAGAGTAGAAGTCCCCAACATATGGCCTAACACCTACCTAGACTACATTCACATTTTCACCTGAAGGATGAACCATAGTAGGATATCTTAAAACGCTTTTATCTGAAAATGACAAATATTTAATCCATTAAAAAAAATCTACTATATACAATTGTCCCTCAGTACCTGGGGAATTGGTTCCAGGACCCCCCACAGATACCAAAATCCTCAAATGCTCAAGACCCTTATATAAAATAACATAGTATTTGCATATAATCTACATAATCCTCCTATATACTTTAAATCATCTCTAGATTACTTATAATACCTAATACAATATAAATACTACGTAAATAGTTGTTATACAATACTGTATTGTTTAGGGAATAATAACAAGATGTGAGGTGAACAATGCTCCGAAGAGTGCAGGAGACTAAGGATCTGTGAGATGGAGGGAAGGTACAGCAGGAGATGCCTACACATCGCTGCATACACGTGGATTCAGTGCCATGCTTCATGGCAAATTAAAGTTTTGCTTTGGAGAATTTTCTTTTTTCCCCTGAATATTTTTGATCTACGGTTGGTTGAATCTGGGGATGTGGAACCCACAGATATGGAGGGCTGACAGTATTAATCTAATGTTTACTTTAAATCTTGTCAAAATCATTTTAACTAACTTTATTCATTAAAACCCTAGAGCAACTGTTATATTAGACAAATGCAGTTAACAAATGAAAACAACTGCGATAGCTTTGTCCATTTCTAAAAATTGTTTGAAGCTTACAAATGATAAGGCCTCCTCTCTAAATGTTACTCTGTCAGAAATTACTAAGTAAATATTTTAAAAATAGGGTAAATAAATACAAAAAATGAATCCAACTTTAAAATGCTAATTTCCATGTTTCACTTGTGGATAGTTTTTGTATCACGAAATCTATTACTGTTTAACCAGCCTATAAAAAATTATTACACATATGTTAGATTAAGATACTAGAGTTTCATATATACTGTTGGTTTAAATATAAAACACTTGAACATTAGTTTGTGGCATCAGCTCCCAAACTAAAGAAAATAAGGTGTAAGTAAAGAAAATAATAAAGGCTCAAACCAAGAAATACTGTTGCCAGAAATATTAGTGGGTTTTCTACAATTCCTTACTTTCCCCACCAATAATTTTACTAGTTTCCTAATTTCCAAATTTGTAACATCCAGTGATTACTTTGTTTCTTCACAATTTTCAGCCATATTTTTTTTAATGTGCACTAAAGAGAGTAAGTAAATTTAAAAGTCAGACTACAAAAAAAAAAAAAAAGAACACAGATAAAACAGAAAGTCATTAAAGTATAGCATTAAGTTTAGTATTCAGGATTCTCAGAAAAAAGCACTTAAAATACACCTGTATTTCAGGTATTCTCCACTCAACCTAACAGCTTTTTCGCCTTCCAATTTGATAGTTATTTCTTCAAATAAAGAATGTAGACAAAAATCATATGAGCTTATGTAACCACCCTTCAACTTGATTCCCAGTAGTCAAGCTTGGCTATAAAGGTCCTTCTGAAGTAGATGATATAGCTCTCATCATTCTTTCATCCTTTCCTCTCAGTGTTCCAACATGGTTACTGTTTCCACCAAGCGGAATGCTTTTTACTTAGTAAGACAAAGCATACAGAGCAGAGAGAGTTGAGAACCAAAAGCAGCCCTGCTGGTTCTCTTCCCCACAGGAGATAATGTGTTGTAATGCAGATTTTGCTCGGCTCTCTACAGGACCTCACAAAATCTGCAAATCCCTCCCTACAGACCCAGCAACAAAACTGTATTTTCTTAACTGTTTTCTCTATACAATCATTTGTTTTATGTAGCATTCTTCTAAAGAAAGTGATTTACTGTGCACAAGCTGTCTGAGGCTGAGCAATTACTTTTACTTTAAACCCTGCATGTTCTCATGGCTGATTAAAGCCCAGAGATATATAAACTGCTCACAAGTAGCTCTGTAATAATAGAACACTGACAATGAACCTAATGGGATTACCAAATCATCATTTTTAAAAGTGGCGTCTACTGGCACTTCTATGTTATAATCAATCAAAAAAAAAAAAAACTCAGAATTGCAACTTTGCACAACCCTTCCCTATTCTAATTCTGTAATACGAGTTTTCTTATTTTAGCAAACTTTAATTATGGGCTAATACCTGTTCTTAATTGTCCTTTCACTTCTTCCTATTTTCACTTCAACAGTATGCTGTGAGAGATTATTTTCTAACTCAAAAAAACAAAAAAACCAAACCAGTTGCTATCAAGTCGACTCTAACTCATAGTGACCCTATAGGACAGGGTAGAACTGCCCCCATAGGGTTTCCAAGGAGCACCTGGTGGATCTGAACTGCTGACCTTTTGGTTGGCAGCCAAGCCCTTACCCACTGTACCACCAGGGCTCTTACTAACTCAAAGGTGCATACATAGACTGGCATTTACCTCTCCATCAACAATAACTTAATTCTCTAACTGATCTCAGATTTGTCAATTTTGAACCCAAAGCTCTCTCCTTATTTTTCAGAGCATCAGGTGATTTTATATATATTTCTATGATACTGGAGACTTTTCCTGTTCCATCTTACCTATTTTTCACTGGTTTTTATAGTACTTCCATATTTTTGTCCCTAAAGTTTTCTTTTTAAAAAGTCCATAGAATCCTCAGTAAATATTTGTTAAATATTTCAAGATATGCTCTAGTATTAAATCAGCTTGAAAAAAAAAAAGAACTTTACTTATGATTTCAGTAGATTTGTGAAAACAAAATGGGTATGTATTCAGATTTGATTTCCCTTTGGAAAGATAGTAGCTACATTACTTTATTCGGTTATTATCTAAAGTTGCTTCTGTGCTGAGTTCTGAAAGAGTCTGCGACAACCATGGGTAAATACTAGTAGTTATTCTTCATGGAAATAAAGAATAACATTTAAGAAGGAATATTTAACAAAAAAGATTTAAAAATAAAAATTAGGTTTCTCATATTTAAAAATATGGGAACACTAATATTTTTATGCCTTCCATATAAAGCAATGAGAAAAATAAATATAATAAAAATTAGAGACATTTTTGCGATGAAAGCCTGAGGAAAAATAAACACCTTGTTATAAAACAAATTCCTAAGACAGTCTAAGTGGAAAACATACACAATTTCTTTTTTCACCGCAAATAACTTTTTAAGTGAAATGTGAAATTCATGGTCCACATAGATAATAGATAAGCTGTTTTTCTGTAAAGAATGAATCAATCAACTAAATAACACACAAATATTCCAAGAACAATAATCGCATACAGAAGGGGAAAGAGAGAGGGAGAATTGTTTTCCTAGAAGTTTTCTGAAGCATATAAGAGAAATGTACTATAGAAATTCCAGTGTTATCAAAAACATTGTTAGGTAAAAATGTAGACCTTTGTTTATAAACACATTCTGTTACTATTCCCAGAAATAATTTCAACATTAAATTACTTTTTATTTCACACTTATTTTCAAACTAAATTTATAAAGTTGAGAAAAAGAATACCTACTGAGGAAAGAAAAGTTTCTTAAACAAATACATATTATTTTGAAGAGCAATCTACTTTGCACAAAGTAGTAATGGTATTTTTTCCAATAAAAAGATCATAAGCTAGGGAGAAGATCCACATAGCCTTATGAAGAGGGCTAAAGGTCAAGCATTTTGTTCAACAGTCCTGTCCAGAACACCATCTATCTTTTCCTACAAAGGATAAATTTTATTGAAAGGAAAATAATTATTAAACTCAGATATGACTCATATAGCCAATAGAACATTTATAATATTGAGAAACTGGTCTTATACTTTTGAGATCAATAAAAAAAAATCAAATATAAAAATCGATAATTCATACAGCCATCAGTATCAATATTGGTATAAAATGCTTCATTTTGCATACAAATGAGGTAAAACTCTTGATACTAGAAAAAAATTAAACTGTATAGTGAGTGAGCAGTATTTCATGCCCTACATTCTATACAGCATCTCTGCATATATTCTCTCAAAGCATATTTATGGCTCTCAAACTGCGTAAGGACCTCCTGCTGAGGTTCATGGTAACTTAAATGAAAAACCATATATGCTTTGTTTCTGTACAATCACGATACATTCCTCACAACTAAACTCAGGCTGCCATACCAATAGTACAGAACAAGCTTAGGGAGGGAGAAATTGCAGGAATTGGCTAGCATGTAATTGCAGAGAAGAAGGGAAGAAAGGGGAATCTAATGATAAGAAAAGCCTTTTCAATAAGCTTACCCAATTGAAGAGGAAAGCCTCAAAAATTTTTTTGCATTAAAGGTTTAATATTAAATGTCCAACATGTTAAATGTCCAACATGTTAAATGTCCAACAATTCTTAGGCTTGTTAAGGTCCAGCCAAATGATATGTAATCATCAAAAATTTTATTTATAAAGTTTAAATGATAGTTAAAATATTATGTTGGGGGAAAAAAAGGAATACCAAAATTTCCAGTATGATCTCAAAAACCTAAGGAAAAAAAAAATACCAGAAAAAACAAAGACCATGATATTAACATAGCACCTTTGGGTAGTATTACATAGGTGATTCTTTTCTATTTCTTTACACATTTCTAGGTTTTCTGAATATTCTGCAATGACTATTACTTTGATCATTAGAAAAACTTTTAAAAACACAAAATGTTTCTCTTTCAAATAAAATATTCTCTGAAAGCCAACGTGAAATTAACATAATAAATCCAAGTAATGATCTGCTATTTTTAAGTAGCCATACTTTTCCATCAGAATATGATACAATGAAGTCTTAAAATACATGATCTAAATCACTTGGACCTTTTTACCCAAATTTTTTCAAAAGGGAATAAACACTAAATGTTTCCTTTTTCCCACAGTTTGCCTTTTATGCATGAACAGAAAAGCTAAGCAAACAAAACTGATTACTTGATCTTTGAATTCTTTCCCTTCCTGATTCAAGAGAAAAACACACTTAGGGTTTCTATGATATGAAGGGGAAAAAGTGAAAAACAGTTCTTAGTATACTTTACTGTATGTGCTTGATTCCAGATGCCATGGCTCATAATGTACTCTAATTTGTTAAGGATTATGTATGGGTTTTATTTGGGGGCGGACAGAGAGAATCATTAGTTTTCTTTTGTTTTTTCATTTTGCTTTAGTAGCATGCATTTGTGTTCCTATAAAGTCAAAACATCTGCAAAGCTGGTTTCATTTGTAATCCTAGTAATGTTGCCAGGGTCCCAATGTTTCAAAAAATTAAATAAATTTTTCACATCACTTCATAATTACAGAGCACCTACAATATAATACACAGGCAGTTTTGAAAACAGGAACAAAAGGCAAGATTGCTGTCATTTGGAACTCTGATATCATTTTGTAAAGCTTCAGTTGAATCCCATTTCAAAGACAGCATACAAGTGAAGAAACTAGCTTTGAAGCTTACAATGGTACACTTCATTCAAGGATCCTAAAGTGTTTTAAAAATCAGTAATTGTAATTCCTATTTTGAGGGTGAAGCACTCAGGGATTCTGTAATTGGGCTGAGATCGCTGATTGCATCCAGAATTCCAAACAAGCATCCCTCCATAAAGTCACAGTCCATCACGTTTGTTACATGCAAACTTAAGTTATTAACATTGACCCTGAGAAAGCCAACTAAGTAAACAATAGTTATGCTCATTTTCTTTTTCCCACTATCCAACATCCTCAAATCTGAGATCTCCTCCATTTTAAACCACACTTGTATCTTGGCCAACTCTCTCATCCCAGGCATCTAGCCCCTCACATCATGCAGTCTTAACATGACTTATCTGGCCCTTTTTTCCCAGAACAGCACTACAGATTCTGGACAAGTGTCTCCTACACTTTTGGACTTCATGGACTAG
Organism: Elephas maximus indicus; assembly: GCF_024166365.1. NCBI lineage: Eukaryota > Metazoa > Chordata > Mammalia > Proboscidea > Elephantidae > Elephas > Elephas maximus. The sequence goes on from NC_064841.1 coordinate 25,605,327, forward strand.
TAATGTTAAAAATGAAACAAAAAAATGAGAATCAGTATAGGGTTACCAACTCTTTAGTTTGCCAGTAATGTAAGAGTAGGGCAAATATAATCACAGAATAAGCCACCCACTGCCATCGGGTCAATTCCGACTTATAGCGACAGAATAAGAGACAGTGGAAAAACTCATTGAACAGTCCTTATTTTCTCATTTTGTCAAAGAACAGTGAAAATTTCCTTAAGAACCTATGAACCTCTCCTCTGGACCATCCCTTCCCTCCAGCCCACCTCCGCCTCCACTCTTGCCCACTCCCTCAGGTGATCTTCTGCCCTGGAAGATGGCTAGCTTGCTACTCTGATCATCTTGGTAGCCCTAGGAAGCATTAACAGATGCTTGAAGAAAATATTAACTAAATTAGGAAGCAATCCTCAATAGCTTGGTAGCACTGCCAGATTAATGTGAAATAATGAAACTGCATTAAACTTTACATGGACAGTTGAACATCTGCACATCTTAATGAAAAAAAAAGGAAGGTCATTAATTATAACATGATTTTTGTTTGTTTTTAACAGTACATAGATTTGGAGACATCAGCAAAGACCTGGATTTTGAGACAGAAGATCAATTTCTAGTCCCAGTTTGACCCCGTTTGAGTCTAATCTATTTGAAATCTGATCACATCAATTAATGCATCTTTTTTATAAATGAAAAGAGCTGGACTACAAGATCTCAAAGTAATTTATATTTCTAAGAATGTAAGAATCATGTCCTTGAAAGTATACTACAATGAGCCAAATGTAGAAACGGTTGTCTCCCAACACTCATGCTTAGTTATTAGTTTTAATTTGTTGAGATAGTTATGTCTTTCCAAGACGGATGTGATGTGGCTTCTAATGAAGGACACAAAGCTATTACAACAAAAAATTAATGCTCTAAAAAAAATTAACTTCGTTTGCTATCTCATTTTCTACACTCACGTGTTCAATGTCAATGGAAGAAACAAAGCACTGCAAATTGATTGAAGTAGCATAATAAACTCTTGAAAAAAGCAAATCCTAAATAAATGTTACAAGTTTCATCTATCTAGCCTATGAAATAAAATAAAAATCAATCTTAGATAAAAAATTTTTTATGAATTTAACATTTTTTAATTTAACATGGTTTTAAGAATTCGAATAAAAACAAAATATTTTACATTCCTTTTATTCATTTTTTGTTTGATATTTTTTACTCCCATAAATACACCACAAACTCTTTGAGAGCCAAATCAGGGTCCATCTTATTCTTCTGTTTCTTCCAGCAAAGGGTATAGCTGCTCAGTAGTTACTGAATTTAACTGAATTGGATTCTAGGCCAAAATGACCACTGGTTATCCATTATCACAATGGAAACTCCAAATTTCCTGTCCACAGACCATGTTTTAGACCATATATCCCCATTATTTGAGAAATAATATGACCAAGTTGATCTAATCTTTCTATACCTCTGCTTTTCCTCCATGCCATTCCTACTGTGCAGTGTAACTGAGTGTCATTAAATGTGGCCTGAGTATCCCAAGAAGCATGACCCAGTTGATGGCATTCTTAAAACCAACATGAGACCCATTTGTATTTAACTCCACATTCTATTACACCTACTCGTCACTTAACAACTATCTTGTTATCTGATATTACACATTTACAACAATAGTAAAAAACCTACAGTCCAACTATCTTGTGAATTAATGACATACGTCCAGCAGTAACAAATGCTGAGTTACAAGGCAAGAGTAATGCTGGCTGTGATGGTTAAGGTTATGTGCAAACTTGGCTGGACCATGAGCCCCAGTGGCTTAGCAGTTATATAATGGTGTAATTTGGCAGTTATGTAATGACGTAAGTTGGGAGTTAAGTAACGATGTAGTCGACCTCCACTTTCACAGGCCGATTTTCCACAGTGACCTGGTCTCTGGAATCTAATCATGTTGGTGAGGATTGAGTGTTCTGACCCTCATTTACTCCCTTTTGTTTAGGGTCATCTTCTTAATGTAACACTTGAACATCATTCATGCTCAAACTTCCTGCTTCTTTACCAACAGAGTTTTCCTTGGCTCCTAACTCCAAGTGTCTCTGGAGACTACCTGGAAACAGATTTCCCTTTGTATGACCCTACGATTAATTAGTTCCCTCACTCCCTCCTCTACCCTTCTCCCACAATTTAGGTGTAAACCTCTCTTGTAAGTTTATAAATAAGTCTGCCTACCTGGGCCAAACCTGACCCTGTAGCTATTTGCAGACAACTTCAGGTAAAGTAAATGCCCATTTCCTGTCAATTAATCCACCTTCTCTTTTAAGCACATCAAATTTGCTTAAGTAGCAAGAGACAGTGAAATGATGAGAAGATGAAGTTGTATCTTCAGCCACCAACCCTACCTGCTGTAAGTCTAGGTGACTTCTGTGTGCCTGGCAAGGCCAAGTACAGAATGTGCTTATGAGGTTGTAATCGACTTGAGGTAGTACATCTTTACATAATGGGGGGAACTTGGGGAGTAGCTTTGACTAGGGCTGCTATGTTACAGAGCATTATAGGGTACTTATCTTCTGTCATGAAGATAAATTCATTTAATAAGCACATGCTTGGCACTGGAAGAGAAGCTAATTAGTAAAGAGACAAAGATTAAATGACATGATCTCTGCCCAAGTGGAAAACAGAACACTGGGGGGGGGGGGGGGCGGGGGCGGGGAATGATACAAAGAAACTGCAAGTAAAGGCAGCCAAAGGGGCAGTGGTAGCTCAATGGCAGAATTCTCACCTTCCATGTGGGAGACCCAGGATTGATTCCAGGCCTATGCACCTCAAGTACGGACACCACCCATTTGTTAGTGGAGGTTTGTGTGTTGCTATGACGCTGAACAGGTTTCAGTGGAGTTTCAAAACTAAGGCAGACTAGGAAGAAAGGCCTCGCTATTTCCAAAAAATCAGCCAGTGAAAATCCTACAGATCACAATGGTCCAATCTTTTCTGCTTGGAGGTTGCCATAAGTCAGGCACCGACTTGACATCAGCTAATGACAACAAAGGTAGCCATATGTACAACAAATATAAGAACACAGTGGAGAGAGTGACTGGCTTTAAGGTTGAGGGGATGGGATAGTTTACAAAGAAAGGATGTTATTATAATTAAGTCTTGCTGGATATATAGGCATCGGTCATTTAGTGATGGGCAAAAAGACTTTCCAGGCAGAGGGAACCATATATGCACACAGATAAAACCAGTTTAAAAAAAAAAACTGGTTGCCACTGAGTCAATTCTAGCTCATGGTAACCCTGTGTGTGTCAGAATAGAACTGTGCTCCACAGACTTTTCAATGGCTGAATTTTCAAAGTAGATCATCAGGTCTTTTTCCTGAAGCACCTGTGGGTGGACGCGAACTTCCAACTTTCAGGTAGCAGCCAAATGCATCAACCGTTTCTGTGCAAAGAGCATAAAAGAAAGATTGTTTGGGGTGGGGACTAGGGAATTAGACCAAAAAAAATGTTTAGGGTATTCAATAGGAGATGAGGCCAGAGTTCTGAATGTAGTCCAGATGACAAAAGGACTTCTTTGGTGGGCTTAAAAGTCTGCTTTCATCCAGAAGGTTATGAAAACCACCAGAAATCTGTAAGCAGAGTGATGATATCAGATGATGAGGTATCAGACAACTGCTGATTGATGATGACTTATAAAATCTTCACAGTCTTCCAACCACTTGAAGATCCTCTCATTAACCTGGACGAAGATTTTACAATTCTACCTTAGTGATCCCCTTGTCCTTCCTTGGAGTTTGACCAAAAAAAAACCAGAAAACAAAAATGGTTTATTCTAAGCCCATATCTGATCTCACCAGGCGCACTTCCCCAAAATTGTGAAGAATGAGTAAATGATGAAAAGGGAAGGGTAAAAAAGAAAAGGAAAATAATATTTATTAAGTATTTTTTTTTAAGTATTAGGTGCTAGGTGATGTACTAGGTGCTTGACATAAATTATCAGATTTAACTTCAAGACAACCATCAGAGGTAGGTAAAATCATCCTCATTTTAGAGACGGGAAAATAAAGGCCAACCGAGCGGTCCAGAATCAGACAGTAAGTGAGGTGGTGAACTGAGAGTAAAGTCTAGACTTTACCAACTCCAAAAACACATATGTAGGATAATGTGGTTTCCTTATATGTCACATTAACTTATCCTTACAACAATCCTTATACCATGAACTATTACTAGTATTACTTTAAAAATAAGAAAACAAAAATTCTGAAGGTAGTCATATACATAATAAGTGGCTCGAAGAAGACATGAGGTGCAAGAGAAAGACAAGGTAGGTGTCCTAGCAAGGTTTAGAAATGCTTAGAAGTGAACTACTGAAATAGACACCAAACTGACAAAACTCTTCTTTAATCACTCCACTGTCCTCAACACTGCATTAGTGAACAATGTTTTCTTGCTTTCTGTGCTATTTTTACCTTTATGTTAATGTAACGGATGTGCTGTAGAAACACACAATGTGTGTTGTGAAAAAAGGGCAAAGGTTTCTTTTCCACTACCCACCCCCCAAAATATGGAAACCAAAAAAGAATCCCTGAGAAATACAGCATTGTCTCTAAATAATCAGAGACACAGACTAGTACAATGGCAAGTCCTTTTTCTTATCAAACATTAATTTACAGGTTTTGTAACTATTTTGCCCTGAACACAATGTGATGAGCTTTTTTTATAATAGAAATGCTTTGGAAGAGTTCAGCTTGGATACATACTAAGAAAATGTCTAGATAATAACACAAACACATCAAGCTTCTATTATGTAGTTTTCTGTTTGCTTTAAAATTGAATTCTTGGTAACAATAATATGAAAAATCGCATGATTAGATGTTCATATTTGATACTGAACAAATAAGAGACCAGCTGCCTTTTTTTTTTCACTATATACCAGGCAGCAATAAAGTCAAGAGCAACTTTCTCCATTCAAGGGAAGAACTTATGATGATGAGTCACTTGAATCTCACCAATGTCACTGTGTCTAATGTTAGGAATAAATCAAAGCCTGAGTACCAGCAGAATTCACACCAACACCCGCAAACTGAGGAAGATACAGAGGTTAGAGAGACATGGCAGCATACAGTGTTACCCTTAGTAAAAGTAAAAAAAAAAAAAAAGCCACCCTTTTTCTGGGTATATATACAATTTCTATTTTATATTAGTTTAAAAAATGTCTAAGATTAAGCAACCATTAAAATAAATTTAGTTTTTCATTCTAAATGATATTAAGGATTTTGGGGAAAAAATTTATTTTCAACTAGTGAAACAGAATAAAATATATTTGAGAAGATGAACATGCTCATTCTCTGCCTTGCCCTTCTCATACACCAACTCAGAACTAGTAAAGCCAGTGAAGAAAAATATATACATATGTATATTTCTTTTAACCTGGGAAACCTGATTAGGTGCATAATGAACACAATGATCTAGAGTAATGTTTAAATACCACTATAATAACAACACATATGAGGACATTCAGATAACAGAGTAAAACCTGAGAAGCACAAAGGTTTTGCTTTATTCTGATAACCAAAGACGTATGGGAAGGAGCTAATGAAAAAGCAGCTACTGCCATGACAGCAAAAACATTTCCATCGGTAGCTCCAAACCTCAGTGCAGACGGCAATGTATTGCTCGCACAGCTGAATACCAGACAATGCATTGCAATTTCATGTATGGAAAGTTATAAATTTTCAAATAAATGAAGCTAAAAGTACCTAGCACGCTACCAAAACTAAGATATGTGTAAACTGTACTTTTTTTTTTAATTTGTAGACTTTATTTTTTAGAGCAATTTTAGGATTACGGAGAAAAATGAGCAAAATGTACAAAGTTCTCATATAGCCTCTCTGTCACCGCGCGTGAACAGAATTTCCACTATTATTAACATCTTGCATTAGTGTGGTTGATTTGTTACAACTGATGAAACAATACTGATACATTATTACTAACAGGAACATACAAGGCTGCTTGGGTACTTGGGACCTTCAACAAGATCCGTCTTTTTCACCCCCATTTTCTCTTTTAAATTTCGGCTGGGCACCACCTCGAAGGGGCAATTCCAGCATATATATATATGTAAAGATTACTCACAGAGATGGTTGAGACCACATATCGCCTGGTTCCTATCTTCACGCATAGGCATGTCCAACCTTCCAAAACAAAGGTTCTTCACAGTATTTCACAGGTGATTAAAATTCTATTGTATCTCTTACAACTATTTTAACTAGTTAAGCTCCCCCGAATGCTAACTATAATATTCCATCTCTCACTTTCACGGCCTGAAATACAAAAAGAGGAAGGACGTGAATAACGTTTTTACTAGATTAAAAAGCCGTAATTCCTTTAGTCTTTCTTTTGGAGTGCGCTTTAAGAAGGACCTTCATAGTGATGGAATAGTTCAGTATCTTGGTTGTGACGGTGATTACATAAATCTACAGGTGATAAAATGACACAGAACCATACACACACACACACACACTGCACCACTGCCAATTTCCTGGTTTTGATATTGTACTATAGTTATGTAAGTACCCAAGAGCGAAACAGGGTGAAGGGTAGACATGACCTCCCCCAGTACTATCTTTGCAAATTTCTGTGGATGTATAAAACCAAAACCAAACCCACTGCCGTTGAGTCGATTCCAACTCATAGCAACTCTATAGGACAGGGTAGAACTGCCCCACAGGGTTTCCAAAGAGCAGCTGGTGGATTCAAACTGCCGACCTTTGGGTTAGCAGCTCAGCTCTGAACTACTGTGCCACCAGCTCTCCACAGATGTATAACTATTCAAAATAAAACATTATTCACACAAATCTAAGAGATCAGTATGAGTAAACACCAATAAACCAAAGCAGGTAGTTAATAATAATCTGAATAAAAAAAAAAATAAAACATTATTCACACAAATCTAAGAGATCAATATGAGTAAACACCAGTAAACCAAAGCAGGTAGTTAATAATAATCTGAATAGCTAATGAAAACAGTAAGCTTTAAAAAAAAAAAAAGAAAAGAACTGTTGCTGTCAAGTCTATTCTGACTGATAGCAACCATAGAGTAAATGCAATTGGACTATAACGATGTGAATATGATAACTACCTATCTGTATGTTTACTTACGTCTATTTCTGGAGGTCTGAAAATACAGTTTATGAAGATCTACTATAAACAAAAAGTTGAAGTCTTAAATATTATTTTTAAAACCATATAATTTTGCATTGGATGTCATATTAATGTTCATTTTTACTATACTTTAATGTACCAGTTAAATTACTTATTTTCTCCAAAAAATGTCTTCGTAAATTTGACATTCTAAGAAGATGGCCACGTTTATCTGTCACTTGGAATCCTCTAACAAAGCTCAGAATCAGAGGTGGGTTACCCAGTAAGCAAGGTAAGCACGGGCTTGCTTGTGCTTACTTACTAATGGTGTTGTGAAACTCATGTGAAATCGATCACTACAGATTAAGTTAGTAAATACAAGTAAGTCTCTGCTCACCTGTTTACTGGGCCATCTGCCCATGTCCAAAAAAAAAAAGATTCAGGGACTGTAAATTTGAAAAGAGGCTTTGATTCTGTAGGAAGGTGCTGTGGGGTTGGGAGAGAGACAGATGCCAGCCATACCCTAGAAGCAGAATCTCTGACATGGTGAAAAAATGTGAAACTATTCACTACAGATGATCTGGTAAGCAAGGTAAGCATTATGCTTATATTGCCTATTGGATAACCCACCTCTGCTCAGAATAACCCCGTTGGAAAAGCACCATCTTATTTTCCAGCTAGCTCCAAGGTGGTAACTTAAAAATCATTTAGATTGCTCTGTTCTGACAGAGAGGAGCTCTGGTGGTGCAGTGGTTAAAGTGCTTGATTGCTAACCAAAAGATCGGCAGTTCGAACCCACCCAGTGCTCCATGGGAGAATGATGTGGCAGTTCGCTTCCATAAAGATTTACAGCCTTGGAAACCCTATGGGGTCATCACTATGAGTCAGAATCGACTTGACAGCAATGAGGTTTGGTTCTGAGAATGCACTAGTCCTTTGGTGACTAGGTTGTCTTTGGAAAATTCTGAGATAGATGACTGCTAGCGCTCTATGATTGAAACTAAGACTTACCAGAAAAGGGCTTGTCCTAGGAGCCATGAACCTACTGTAGATAACTTCCCTGAGAAACATCACTCATACAGTACCCTCATCCAAACAGCGGCCAGTAGTCCTGACGGAATTTCACAAACATATACACACAAGAGTAGGCTTCCTTCATAATTGCAGCCATTTTACTTAAAAATACCTGGTTCTTATTTTTAAAGTGTTTTGGGACTCTAGCAAATTAAATTTAGAGAAAAGGTCCAAAACCATTAGGCTTCATAAATTTGATCCAATCAGATTCACATCTCTTCATCACTTCGGAAGGTCAGAGAAGGATTCTTTTATCACCTGAATGTGATTAACAATTTCAAGCTGACTTCTATGACTAGCATTTCAAAACAGCACTACAGTTCCCCCAGAAGGTATTTATCTTCGTTTGAGCATACTATGAGAGTTCTGAAGCCTAGCAGGGAATATGTTTCAGGTTTGGTTCAAAAAACTTGAATGGTCCCCCTGGAGCTATATAGAATATAAAGTGCTTCTTAGAACCAAAAGATGCCTTAAAAAGTTATCAAATCACTGAGTAGTGCATTAAACTGGAAAAGGAAAAAAAAAAAAAAAAAACACTATTTACAGACATAGTGCGGCTTGTTTATGAGTGTTTCTACTCTGTGCTTTTCCCCAGTTTCTAAGTGTAAAAAGATAAGTAGATTCAAAGTCAGAGGCATGGCGGGGGGGCACTTGTCCCCAGGAGCAAGTGCCAAGGGGATACTAGATGAGGTGCAGAATGACATTTTGAGGCCCACAAACATAAAAGGCACCCAACTGAGGTAGCCAGAGGGGGGCGCATTTCTGTGGACACATTGCTGCTATCAATGTCTATTCATCTTAAAATTGGGGTGGGAGGGACCACAACTTAGGGATTGCCCATGGGCACTCGTTATCTTCACTATGCTCCTGTCCAAAGTACACTTAACCAGTTGTCATTGAGTCAATTCTGACTCATGGGGACCTCATGCGTGTCAGGGTAGAACTGTTCTCCACAGGGTTTTCAATGACTGTTTGGAAGTAGACACCAAGCCTTTCTTCCAAGATGCCTCTAGATGGACTCAAACCTCCAATCTTTAGGTTAGCAGCCGAGCGTGTTACCCATCTGCACCATCCAGGGACTCCACAAAAAGTTTAGGAAGGGATTATCTGAGATTACACAAGTGATAACTGTACTCACCGCACAGGGGAAAGGAACAGAACCTATGCAGTTACGAATCTAGCAATATATAAGGCTGGACCAATATAACAGATAAAGTCCTAAAACTGTACAAGTTTATGAATAATTTTACAAGCTCGGGTCGTAGAAAAGCCAAAAGTCTTCAATAATATAGAAAACATTCATACCTGGTATTATATATAAAATAAAAATCCGTAAAAAAGTATGAAATATTCATTTTCTGTTCTTAAAAGTTTCATAACACTTCTAAAGTTTTCATGACTGAACTTTTTAAAAGTTTGCATACCTATAATATATCCTTATCAAACCACACTTTGGTAACTATTATAAAAAAAAAACTATTATAGGGAGCATAAATTTCCATTATGATGAAAACGTAACATTTTTAAAAAACTGAAACCACATTCAGTAACAAGTAGTTAGAAAAAAATCATACTGAGCTCGAAATACCGTTTCTATGCAAGATAAATCATCTTTCTTATCTGAATTGCTCAGATCAAAATGTCAAAACAATTAAATTACAATTTTTGTCTGACATCAATATCCCATGCAACAGTGCAAAACAGACAACCCTGGCTTCAGGCGTACTGTTCGCTTTTAACTGGCAAATAAATTGCGCAATGAATCAAATTTTGCTAAAGAAAACATGAGACACACTGCCAGATCACAGAGGTCAAGGAATTCATCAAGACTCATACAACTCTATGTCTTTGGTGCAGCGGACAAAAAAGGAATCTATTCCCTGATACAAATACAAAAACAACGACAGACATTTAACTGCCTATACACCAAATATGGCCATAAAGAGACTAATAAACTACACATAAAAATAAATCACATTAATTTTACAGTTCTACCATATGCATTCTTAATGTGTTTTACATGTACATTTATGTGTTATATATGCATACAGAGGAATAAAAGGTTATGTTTTTGCCATAACAAACCTTGTTCTGCCACATTGCCATCTCATCAATTTCTTTGAATGTGCCATGTAAAATAATACACCAAATCACAGTATTTTTGAGCTGTAGGAAACCTTAAAAACCATCATGAGGTACCACCTAAGTTTTCAGTAAGAAAACTGAAAGCCATAAAAGGCAGGAGCACAACAGTTGGTTAGGTACAGAACTGAGACTGGAATTCTGGGCCCCTAACTCCTAATTCTTTGCACCAATCATATCCTAAAAACGTACCCAAACCAAACCTGTTGCCAGAGAGCTGATTCCAACTCACAGCAACCATACAGGACAAAGTTGAACTGCCCCATGGGGTTTTCAAGGCTGTAACCTTTAGGAGAGCAGGCTGCCTCATCTTTCTCCTGTGGAGCTGCTGGCAGGTTTGAATCACGGAACTTTTGGTTAGCAGCCGAACACTTTAACCACTGCGCCACCAGGGCTCATTCCTTAAAAACTGGAAGATATGCCAGTAGAATACTAGGTTCCTATTATTGCTGTAACATTTTGTATTTATTTACTCTTTGTGTAAAGTGTTCAGCTTTCAAAAATCCATTAAGGCTTCATGATAAAAATGATGCTGTACAGGGATATTTAGATTTTATAGACCATTCAGCGATAACATACATTCAGGATTAGTCAGCATCTTAAAACCCTGACATCTATAGTCAAACACAGGACCTTACTTAATAAGTACAAAGTACAGATTTATGAATTAATGCCCTTTTTCCAATTGGCCACAATTCTTTTCATCTATTTTTTCTTTGTATCTAAAGATAATGCAGAATTTAGAATTATGGCTTAGAATATAGATGCTGAAACAAGGCTTCTCGGCTCCACAGCTTTCTAATTATATAACCTTGGGCTTTTTACTCAACTATCTTATACCTTAGTTTTTTTCATTTATAAAAATAATAATATCTAAATCAAGGTTTAAGTGAGGACTAAAGCTAAAGGAGGTATAACATATAAAACAAAAGAATGGTGTTGGCTCTTAGTAAATGCTAAAAAAAAAATCAGCTATTATTATTATTACTAATTTTTAGTCAACTAAATCTACTAATTCATGGATTAAATAACATATTGAAGCTGAAGGACTCTCAGAAATTATGTGGGGTAGGGGTTGTCAAAAATTTTTTAAAGGATCACATACAGTGAAATCTGTGAGAGCCAGAATTCCACATGACTGCCTTGTTTTTCTGGGTCTTGCAAGTTTTCAGCCTTTGACAGGGGGCAGTTTTACCATTTTCTCTTTCCTTTTAGTTGAAAATATTTGCCTTTTCCTTCTCTGATAAGTTTCTGCCTTACACAGGTTCTGGCTTTTGCAGGTTTTATTGTAGTAAATACTCTAGACTTCCCAGACCAATATAGTCCCTGTCGCCGCTACTTGATCCTGCAGTTGCAGCACAAATGCGGCCATGAACAATACATTAGCTGATGGATGTAGTTGTGTTCCAACAAGACCTTATTTATAAAAATGGATGGCAGGCTGGACTTGGCCTGAGGGCCACAGTTTACAGCCTCCTGATGTAGAGTAACAACCGCACTCTACAGAGAATGAAATTGAAGAATAGAGATGGAGTGTCAGGATATTACCCAGCAAGTCACTGACAGTTACCGAATTAGAGCCAAGAATTCTACAATTGAGCACAATGTTCTTTCCACCTCTTCATACAGGAGAGGCTCCACGAAACCTTGTGACGCTTGATCTACTCACACCATATCTGCCCTCTCACAATATACCAGATCAGCAGAAAAGTGATGGATTTTGAAGGATAATGAGAACATGAGGGGTTCATTATAACACTTTCTCTACTTTTGAGTGTCTGATAATTTCCATAATAAAAAGTTAAAAAAAACTCAAAGCACTTGGTACTCTTATAAGGGATTTATCTTTATCTGAATATCTGTGTATATTCTTTTCTCCCATCTATACTAAAAATGGGAGCCCTGGTGGCACAGTGGTTAAAGAGATCAGCTACTAACCAAATGGTCAGCAGTTCGAATTCACCAGCCACTCCTTAGAAACCCTATTTGGTAGTTCTACCCTGTCCTACAGGATCACTGTGAGTTGGAATCGACTTGACAGCAGTGGTTTTGGTTTTGGGGTTTCATACTAGAAAAGGCCATTTTAAGACAGGCAGCAAAGGCCCTGAGATCGGAGGGTGCCTGTTTGAGAAACAGCAAAGAGACTGGTGTGGTTAGAGGAGAACCAAGTAAAAGAGAAATAGGCTATACCATCAGGGAGGTAATAGGGGGTTGAGTGTGGAACCTAAAGACTTAGTAAAACACAGAACAGTGGGGCCCCCAAATCTGCAAACAAATAACAAGAAATGGGCCAGGGCACAGAAACAAAGCCATTCCCCAGAACAATGGGGCAGGGTATCCAAAAATAGCCCACAAACTTCTTTAAAGTTGCATTTCAGAAGTAGCTGGAGAAAACCTGGCCCAGGGACATGCGCAGAACATCCACCTGTGACCGCTGTTGACCTTCCACCAGGGGCAGTGAAGGGCTGGAGCCCCAGCCACAGAATCGAACCCCAGGGAGTGAGAGGCTGCGCAGGCAGGACACCCCTTAAGTCCTGCTACGGATCCCAGAGGCCTCCAGGACAGGAGCCATCTTAGGAAACTGCTGCATGCACACCCTAGTTAACATATGTCCACCTGTGTCTATGAATAAACATGAATCTTTTCCAGCCCAAGAACTTTTAAAAACTCAGGCCCATCTTTTGTTCTGTGAGATGGGGGTATGCATTGCTCTAGGCCCTCCTTGTCTCGGCTCACAAGCCTCTTCAATAAAGCTTTGCTCGTGTAGAAAACTACGTGCCTTACCTGCTCATTCTTGACCAGTGAGAGGCCAGAACCTTATTCCGGTAACAATTTGAGGGCTGGGATCATGTCATCTGCATTATGGTATCACCACCCCCTGCTGCCAATCTTCATAAAGAACCTTGTTCATAACAAGAATTCAATAAACAAATGGTTCCAAATAACTGAAGGAAAGACTTCTCAAACAGGTACCATTTCCAACTCTAGGAACGCTATCCTGCCAAGTTTCTCAATATGCAAAAGCAATGTTGTCAAATTGCTAGCTTTCCCTATGGCCTGTTTGTTGCCAATTCAGTCTCCTTATATCATTTTCAAAATCCAACCTGAAATTGAACCCTACTGACTATCTCTTCCTGGGTCTAATACCACTTCTTCAGAAATTAGATTCACCACTAGCAGCAACACTATTCTCCATTAAATCACACACAGTACTTAAAGTCAAGGGTCTCTTTGATGAAGATGGTAATACTGAGAACTTTTGTTGTTGTTGTCGTTAGGTGCTGTCGAGCTAGTTATGGCTCATAGTGACCCTATGTACAACAGAATGAAACACTGCCTGGTCCTGTGCTATTGCCACAATCGTTTTTTATGCTTGAGAACATTGCAGGCACTGTGTCAATCCATCTCACTGAGGTTCTTCCTCTTTTTTGCTGACCTTCTATCTTACCAAGCATGATGTCCTGCTCCAGGGACTGGTTCCTCCTGATAACATATCTGTCTTAGTTTTCTAGTGCTGCTTTAACAAAGAAAAATTTATTCTCTCAAATCTAGTAGGCTACAAGTCCAAATGCAGGGCGTCAGCTCCAGGGGAAGGCTTTCTCTTTCTGTCAGATCAGGAGGAAGGTTCTTCTCTTCAATTTTCTCCTGGTTGAGAAGGTTCTCAAGTGCAGGGACCCTGTGTTCAAAGGACATGCTCTGCTCCTGGCGCTGTTTTCTTTGTGGTATGAGGTCCCCAACTCTCTGCCTGCTTCTCTTTCATCTCTTGATGATCTGAATAACAGTGGTGTTAAAATCCCACCCTAATCCTATCAACATAAAATTACAATCACAAAATGGAAGACAACCACACCAAGTTGATACACACATTTTTGGGGGGACATAATTCAATCCATGACATTCCCCCCTTTGGCCCCCCCAAAAATCACATTCTTGCAACATGCAAAACATATTCATCCCATCATATCATAGCAAAAGTCTTAACTCCAAGTCCAAAATCCAAAAATTCCTCTTCATCTGTGAAATCTAGAATACAAGTTACCTGCTTCCAAAGGTACAATGGCAGAACAGGCACAAGCTAGACATTTCCATTACAAATGGGAGAAATTGGAGGGAAAGAAGGTATAACAGGCACCAAACAAGTCAGCAGAACACATTACATTAGACTTCAGAGCTTTGAAAATAATCCTCTGTTCTGAGACAATTTACACAATGGCCCTCCGGACTCTAGGTATTGCTCACACTTTGAGCAGAGGTCCCTTGGCCCTTGGCTTCAGCTCCGCCTTCCAGGCCCACTCGGACAGCAACTCTGCTCCCTCAGCTTTAGTCGCACCATTCTCCTAGCCCATCTGAGGGGCAATTCCATCCTTAGAAATACCAGAGGCCATGGCTCCACCCTCTGAAACCCCAGAGGTCATAGCCACACCTTTAGAGACTGAGGCAGCTCGGCTTCCCGTGTTCCTTATCTCTTCAGCTTCTGCTTCCTGGTTTGTTATCCTCTTGGCCCCCTCGGGCCTCACCCCTGCATCTGCCCTACTGGAGCAAGTGTTCCAAAGCTCTGCAGCTCCACCAGTAAGTGCCTGAAGGCACCCCACTCCGCCAGTAAACTTCAGCTGGAAGGCACTCAGCTTTGTTTCTCCATGGGTCAGCATGCCTAGCTCCACCGATAAGTTTCCAGAAGCACCCCGCTCTACCAGGAAGCCTCCTGCACAAAGGCACTCAGTTCTCTCACTTCGTGGGTTGGCTCCAGAGCTGTCTGGCACTGGTCTCCGGGTTTTGCTGCTGCCAGTTCTCTGTTGCTTCCAGTCCTCTGCTACTGCTGGTCCTCTATCCATTCACAGTTTCAAAACTGCTTCCACATTTTAGGTATCTGTTAGAGCAGCAACCCATTCCTGGTACAAAATTCTGTCTTAGTTATCTAGTGCTGCTATAACAGAAATACCACCAGTGGATGGGTTTAACAAAGAGAAATTTATATTCTCACAGTCCAGTAGGCTACAAGTCCAAATTCAGGGTGTCAGCTCCAGGGGAAGACTTTCTCTGTCAGCTCTGGAAGGAGGTCCTTCTCATCAATCTTCCCCTGGCTAGGAGCATCTCCATCCAGGAACCCCAGGTCCAAAGGGCACACTCTGCTCCCAGTGCTTCCTTCTTGGTGGTGTGAAGTTCCCCCCTCTCTGCTCACTTCCTTTTCCTTTTATCTCTTGTAAGATAAAAGGTGGTGCAGGCCACCCCCCCAAGGAAGCTCCCTTTACATTGGAAAAGGAATGTTACCTTAGTAAGGGTGTTACAATTCCACCCTAATCCTCTTTAACATAAAACTACAATCACAAAATAGAGGACAACCACACAATACTGGGAATCATGACCTAACCAAGTTGACACGTATTTTTGGACGAACAAAATTCAATCCATGACAATATTCAACGTATGTGAGACGAAGTCTTGCCATCCTCCCTTCCAAGGAGCACTCTTTCAAGACAGACTTATTCATTTCTCTAGTAGTCCATGATATAGTCAATATTCTTCGCCAACACCATAATTCAAAGGCATCAACTTTTCTTCAATTTCCTTATTCATAGTCTAGCTTCACATGCATATGAGGCGGCTGAAAATATAATGGCTTGGGTCAGGTGCACCGCTGTCCTCAAAGTAACATCTTTGATGAACAATACTTTAAACAGGTCTTTTGCAACAGATATGCCCAATCCAATATATTGTTTGATTTCCTAACTGCTGATTCCATACGCACTGATTGTGGATCCAAGTAAAATGAAATCCTTGACAACTTCAGTATTTTCTCCACTTATCAGGATGTTGCTCATTGGTCCAGTTGGGAGGATTTTTGTTTTACGCTGTGGTGTAATCCATACTGAAGTCTTTCATCTTCATCGGTAAGTGCTTCAGGTCTGCTTCACTTTTAGCAAGCAAGATTGTGTTATCTGCATATTGCAGATTGTTAATGAGTCTTTCTCCAATCCTGATGCCCCGTTCTTCTTCATATAGTCTAGCTTCTCCGATATTTGCTCAGCACACATATCGAAGAAGTATGGTGAAAGGATTCAACCCTGATGCACAGTTTTCTTGACTTTAAACCACACAGTATCCCCTTGTTCTGTTGAAACTACTGTCTCTTAGTATATGTACAGGTTCCTCATGAGCACAAATAGGTATTCTGGAATTCCCATTCTTCACATTGTTACCCATAATTTGTTATGATCCACAGTCAAATGCTTTTGCATAGTTAATAAAACACAGGTAAGTATCTTTCTGATATTCTCTGCTTTCAGCCAAGATCTATCTGACACCAGCCATGATATCCCCTGTTCTTCATCCTTTTCTGAATCTAGCTTGAATTTCTGGCAGTCTTCTGTCGATGCACTGCTGCAACCACTTTTGAGTGATCTTCAGCAAAACTTTACTTGTGTGCAACATTAATGATACTGTTCGATAATTTCTGCAATTCTTTTGGACCACCTTTCTTTGGATTAGAAACAAAAACAGATCACTTCCTGTCGGTTGGTCAGGTAGTTGTATTCCAAATTTCTTGGCATAGATGACCGAGCACCTCGAGTGCTGCATCTGTTTGTTGAAACATCTCAATCGGTATTCCGTCAATTCCTGGGGCCTTGTTTTTTGCCAGTGCCTCAGTGAAGCTTGGACTTCTTCCATCACTATCATTAGTTCCTGACCATATGCTACCTCCTGAAATGGTTCCACATTGACCAGTTCTTTTTGTTAGTGACTCTGTGTATTCCTTCCATCTTCTTTTGATGCTTCCTGCATCATTCAATATTTTGCCCACAGAATCCTTCAAAATTGCAACTCAAGGCTTGAATTTTTTCTTCACTTCTTTCGGCTTGAGAAATACTTAGCATATTCTTCCCTTCTGGTTTTCTAACTTCAAGTATTTGCACATTTCATTACAATACATTGTCTTTTTGAGCTGCCCTTTGAAATCTTCTGTTCAGCTCTTTTACTGCATCATTTCTTCCATTTGTTTTAGCTACTCTACATTCAATAGCAAGTTTCAGAGTCTCTTCTGGCATCCATCTTGGACTTTCCTTTCTTTCCTGTCTTTTCAATGACTTTTTGCTTTCTTCATGTATGAAGAAACTTACAACTTTACTATAGTTAATCCATTGCACTGGAGGTAAGATTCAATGTCCTTACCCTCATCCTTATATCCTTTCCCAGACCACACTGTATGATCTGGCTTGCCTTATTTCCTCCTTCTCCCCTAGCTAATTTTTATCATATCATCTCAGCTTTCTTTCCAAGTATTTTCCCCACCAGAACTCAAGGTAAAAATTCCTTCTCTCATTTCCTCAACAAAACACAAAGTTCCTTACTTAAGCAATTCTCACTCTCAAAGTATTCTTTCATCAAGTATCCCCAGCTAAGTGGGGAAAAAAGATAACAATTACTACAAATTTTTCATACACCATGGCTGTTTGCCACTCACCACAGTAAGAGAAAAAGAACAAGTGATCCAAAACGTCCAGATCCCCGTCTACATCTGTGACCATTCTTCCTTCCGTTATTAATATAAATAGCCATAATCTTAGTAACAATCTCTCCTCTTGTACACTAGATCCTATTCTTTCTTATCTACTCAAGAGCATTGCTCCTTTTTTCTACATCACCAATTTTTCCATTTCTACTGGCTTTTTCTCATTAATATAACAATATACCATTGTTTTGCACATCTTTAAACCTCTTTTCACATCACGTAGCCCTCCAACTAATGCTCCATCTCTCACTTTCTCTTTTCATTCAAACTCTTCAAGAGTTATATACCATTATCCTCTTCCATTTCTCTCCTACTTTATCAAACCCATTCCAAACAAGCTTTTAATCCAACCATCCCATGAAAACCATTAATCAAAATCATCAATGACCTCTTTTGCTAAATCAATTCTCAATTCTCATCTTTAAAGCAGATGACCAGTCCCTATTCTTGAAACATTTGCTTCATCTGGCTTCCAGGATTCCACATTCTCCTGCTTTACCTCTTAACTTACTTACAGCTCTTTTTCATACTCCTATACTGGCTCCTTTTTGTCTCTTAATGTTGGATTGCCCCAAAGCTCAGTCCTTGATGGTCCTCAATTTTTTACCCCCACACTTTAATGAATTTATCTAAACTTTTGCTATATGTTGAAGATTTCTAAATGTGTAAGTATCCAACTGCCTGGCCGCTACCTCCACTTGGGTATCAAAAATGCATCTATCACTTGTTGTGTGCCATCAAATCAGTTCCAACTCATAGCAACCCTATAGGACAGAGTAGAACACCACTCCTAAGGTTTCCTAGGCCTACACTGTAATCTTTACAGGGGCAGGATGTCAGGTCTTTTCTCCCATGGAGCAGCTGGTGGGTTCAAGCCACTGACCTTTCGGTTACCAGCTGAGCACTTAATCACTGCACCACCAGGGCTCCTTAATTTTCAATCTCCCCTACCAGTTCTTCCTCCTGCTATCTTCCTCATCTCAGTTAATAGAAATTCTATTGTTCCAGTTGCTTAGACCAAGAACATCGAAGTACTCGATTCCTTTTGTGCCCATACTCCATACGCTTTCATTCTCATACCTCAAACCCAATACCCAATCTGTCAGCAAACCCATGGGTCTTTATCCTCAAAATATACCCAGAATATATCTGACCATTTTCACCATCTCTAGTGCTACTATTTTGGTCTAAGTCAACACCACCTGTGGCATGGATTATCGGAATAGCGTAACTGATGCCCCTACTTCTGCCCTTGCTTTCTTTGTCTTCAACAATAGCCAGGATACTTGTGTTAAACAACTATGTTAGATCATGTCACTCCTCCGACTGAAATACCCCAATGGCTTTCCATCTGCCTTCAAGTAAAAACCAGTCATTACAATAGCTTACCAGTACTATCTGGTTCCTATCACCTTTAAGACCACATACTCCACTTCTCCCTCCTCCAATACAGGACAGCACACTGACTTCCTTGCTGATCCTTGAATACATAAATATGCAGGGTCTTTGCATTTGAAATTCTTTGTGCATGGAAAGCTCCTTCCCCAAATATCACATAGTTCACTCCCAGGCTTTTTCAGTTCTACTGAAATGTCACCCTCTCTTGAGACCTTCTCTGACCGTCCTATTTAAATGGCTAAAAACACACTTTCTTGATGTTTTTCTCTAGCACTTATTACAGTATCAACTTGTATTTTTCTTATTATATACACTGTTTCCTTCTGTTAGAATGTATACTCCCAGAAGGCAACAATTTGTTTTCTGCTTTATTTCAATGCCCACAACAGTGCTTGGCACATAGTAAGCATTCAATATTTAACTAGATTATTGTGTTGTCTACTTGAATCTGATAATGCTTTATGTAAGCCATTAATAAATTATATCATTTTACTGTTGTCTATCTTAGATAATGAAGGTTCTGAGCTGAATCTATAACACTTTTTGTATGGTATTGGGACTATATTAGCTCGTCCTCATGGAAATGAGTAGATACCTTTACATTTCCCAGAAGTCTTGCAATCAGAGATCACTGCTGACTCTAAAGGAGAAAAATCTCTGAAGCTGGGAGAAGTATTAACTCCCCCCTTCCATTAAGAATTCCTGGGGAGGGGGGAGGAGAAGAAATGAGAAAAACCCTACTCAAACATCAAAGGCCAGTTTAAAACTCAACCATTTCTTTAATCCTTTCTCCTCATTCTCCCAAAGGACTTTGTATCACTATCCCAGTGTTCAACATGGTCGCTTCTGCTGGTTATGAAGTCTATGGAGGACAGGAACTGAATCTCTTTTCTCTCTTAACCTGTAACCAGCTAGCACAGGATCTAGCTTATAGGTGATATTCAAGGAAATGTTACTGGACGGAATTGAATGGAATGAATACTACAGGAATCTTGACGGAACTGCTTGTTTGTAAAGATGTGGCCCATCAACAAGAAACACCATTTTGTAGGTTTCTAAAGTGGTTTCAAACAAACCAATGCCTTCTATTCTGCAAGGCTAACTGCAGCAGTGGAGAATAGAATCCAGTAACTTAGTTCAGAGTAGACTAAGCCTTTATGCCAGTCCTCAGAATGCAAGCCTTAGAGACTAACTGCTAAAAACCACAGAAAAGAAATACAAAAAACATGGTATAAGAATGTATCTGTTTTTCTAACACTGCGGGACCAAAAAAAAAAAAACCCAAACCCGTTGCCGTCGAGTCGATTCCCATACCGAAAGACGAGATACTCAATAAATAGGAAAAATGGAAAGAAAAAAAAAAATCAACAAAAAAGAATGTGGGGAAAAACGAAGAAAAAAGAAAGCAGAGCACGAAGAGCTGGTCGGCAAGAATGAAACCGTGGTAGGACGCGAGACGCCAGGGCAGAAACCAGCGGAGGGGCTAATCGCGGGCTACTCTTTGAACAGCCTTCCATGAACTTCTTCGAGAAAGCCATCCGGCGCGTCCTCTGGAGCCGCGTTCCACACGCGGGGCGTCACGCTGGGCCAGCCGGCCCGACAGCACGATTCGCTGCGCCGCTCGCGTTCACCGGCGGGAGTCCCGCTAGCTATCCCGCCTGGCATCCCGCGGGCGGGCGGGCGTACGTGGACGTGTCGGCAGTGCGCGCTCGGGAGCCGCTGGGCTCCGGTCTCACACGCTTGGCTTCGGGACGTGGGGAAAGGGGGTTCGAGGCGGGGGCACCGGGCTCCTTTGCTCAGCGTGCGCCCGCGGCGTCCGGAGCCAAGCGCTCCGCGCGCCGCCCCTCGGGGCCGCCCGCCCTGCCGCCGCCCGCGCGCCCTGGGCCCCGGGCACTTCGCGCCGGGCCAGCGTCCCGGGACCAGGCAGGGTGCGGTCGACGCCGCAGTCGCTCCAGCCTGAGCGGGAGGGAGGGGCGACGAGCCCGGGACGGCTCGGCCGAGGCCGCGCCGCCTCAGAGCGCCGAGCTGCTTTCGGCAAAACTTTGAAAACTGAAGGACTCCGATTACCTGAGCGGCGCGGGCGCGGGCTCGTCTGCGGTACGGCTGCCGGCGCGGGCCGAGTTTGCAGCAGCCGTAAAGCGGGAGGAGCGGCGCGAACCCTCGCCCCCGCGGCGGCCTGGGCGCCTCCGCCGCGAGCGTCAGCCGCTTGGCCGGGAGCGGGCTGGGCTGAGTCATAATAAGAGACACGTTGCTGAGCGAAGTGGGGAGCGGGGTCTCGGGAGCCGGGGTAAAAGGCAGGCGGCTCAAAGATAGGGAAAGGACTTTGTTTAAAATAGGCAGAACTAGAAACTCGCCCCTTGGTGGGGGAGGTATGCGCTGCTTTTTACAAAGCGTATGTATTTTACAAATATTCGTTGTACGTAATAAAACGTCTAAAAGAGTTGTTTTTTTTTTTTTAACTTTTTAAGTCCCTGGTCTCTGGAGATTGCTGGGTATAAATCGCAGTCTGGTCATTTCCAGCCGTAGGACCTTAGGCAAGTTACTTGAATTCTGTGCTTTCGTTTCTCATCTGTTGAATAGGACAATAAAGGTACCTATCTGAAGGAGCCCTGGTGGCGCACTGTTTAAGCGCTGCGCTGGTAACCAAAAGGTTGACTGTTCCAAACCACCCACCACTCCATGGGAGGAAAGACCTGGTATTTGCTCTTGTAAAGGTTACAGCCTAGAAAACCCTGTGGGGCAATTTTGTTCTGTCACATGGGGTCACTATGAGTGGAAAATCCACTTTACTGGCATTTAACCACAACCTCGATAGTGAATAGCAGGCAGGATGCTTGGCATCTATCTGACAGAATGCACTAAACGCTAATTATTTAAAAATAAAGGGGGTGGGTAGTGAAGAGAAGCCTTAATGAAAACTCTGTAAAAAGGAAAAAGACAAAGGAATCCTTTTTTTCCCAGGAGGGGTAGTAAATTAGACTTATGACCCAATGGAAAAGAAGAAACGAGCCTCCAAGGAACAAATGAGGCCAAGATGTGTAGCTGAGATGCGGGTGAGTGGGGAGACAGAAGAATAATAAAACTAGGTTCAGTGGCCAAATCCTGAAGCATGGGCTTGTTGTTGTTGTTGTTTTGGGGGGTGTATGTTTACTCACTATGTAGAAATTCAGGACAAACTTCATCCTCTGAGGATTTTTTAAAAATGTATAAACAGATAAACAAGCGTCTAAAAATGAGCCCCAAATGAAGAGCCTTCACTCCAATGAATGAGGATTGGCAGTTCTGCAAAATGAGGAAATTCTTCCCGGAGCTGCATCTTGAGCTGTTGAGTCATCAAACCCACTAACAAAAATCAGTGGGCTGGATTCCTGAAAGGCCTGCCAGATGGATGCATTCTGGTTAGCTTTAATAACTGTGTGATGTTCCCTTCTGTACTTCTGTCAATTTTAGAAAAAAAAGGGCCTGAATAGAAATTCTAGGAGTGAACTTAAAAATAAAAGCCAAACCCATTAATGAATATATGAGTATCCACCCACCATGAGCTTACAGTTAAAGATCCCAGAAACAAGTAACTGTTTCTTCCACTTTTATTCTCCCTCTCCTTTGTTTCTACTTTCTTTGTATTTCTTTTTTATTACTTTTAATTATATTGTTTTTACACAAGGGAACTGTCTAGGGGAAAGGTGGTTTGAATTAATACTAAGGAATGGAAGGAATTTCAGCCAGGCCTCTTAAATAGGGTAATGCTTTTGAAAGAAAGGGTAATACTTTGAAAAGAATACTTCTCAGTTGAAGTTTTAATGAGAGGGATGGTGAGTTGGCAGATGTGAAATCAGAAGTTGTTTTAGAGGAACAGGAAAACAAAGAATACGACTGAAGTGAAAAAAGAATGCAATAGAAATCAGAAACTGTTCTGTTCCCTAATTACTGTAAAAACCAAAGACTAGAGGAAAGTTTTCTCTATCAGAGAATAAAGAAAAAATGAGTGCCTCCCTCGACCACCTAGTCTTTCAAATAGAAATGTGAATATAAGAGGGAAAAACAGAAAGGGAAGAAAAAAAAAAAAAAAGCCCTATGCAATTCTTGTAATAATTTACAGTTCCCTTGGAGGTCTCCCACAGGGTAAAAGACTTAAAAAGTGCCCCTTTCTACACCTTTTGAGGGAATCATTTTGTTCAAAAGCAGATACCCTAAGGAAGGTAAGAATTTCACTCCCTTTGTTTCAATATTGCTAAACTTTCAGATGAGGCAGATTATAATTAAACTATTATTAATGTGAAACAGAGAGAAAATCTATTTATTTTTATTATTAATGTGAAACAGAGAGAAAATCCTAAATGGTGGGAAGCCCTTCACCAAAATGCTGCAAGAAAACAAAACCAAAGCTGAAAGTACAAAAAAAAAATGATTATGAAGCTTTTCTAAAGGGCACCTTTGAACTTTTGGCTGTAAAATGCATGCCTGTCTCTTGCTTTACACAAATAGGCAATACAAACTAAATCTGGAAACCAAGAAGATTTGGTCAAATCAGATAAAAAGCTTACCCTGTCTGAAATGTTTTGATCTGAGAAGGTCATTCCATTCATCTCAGATGGAGACAAAAATTCACCACCTGATCTCGTGTGCCCATTGATACCTCAATCACCTGAATCCAGTTGAACGCACTTTTCAGTTGGTCTCTTGGCATTCTGTATACTTAACCTTGATTCATAGGCTTTTTTTTTAAAGCATGTTGTGAATTTATACAAATGTGGATTTTTTTCTAATGAGTGTTTTTAGAGCTCTTAAATCCATCATTAATTAGTGTTAATAGTTTAACCTAAACCTAGTGCCGTCGAGTTGATTCCGACTCATAGCGATTAATTAAAATTATGTTTTAATAGTATAAAGCATAGCAAAATCAAGGTGTTTTATAGATAGAATGTAATGGTTATAATTAAGTTATATCATTTTGATGGCCTTTAAGCCCCTTTACATAATTGACTTTAACCTAGTGTACTAATAGGTTTTTCATTTAAGATTTTACATCAGATTATATTGGAAAGGATTAATTGTTTGGATTTCCAAAGACCATATTGTTCTTTCTAATTTAAAACCTCAGTGTACTAAGACTTCCATGGCACATTCCAAACACTTTCTTACTATATTCCCACCTACACCAAACCCGCTGCCTTCAAGTCAAATCCAACTCATAGTGACCCTATAGGACAAAATAGAACTGCCCCACAGGGTTTGTTGTTGTTAGGTGCCCTGGAGTAAGCTCCAACTCATAGCCTCATAGCGACCCTACATACAGCAGAAGGAAACACTGCCCGGTCCTGTGCTGCAGCACTGGGTTTAAGCATAACAATTGTGAGGATGGTGCAGGATCAGGCCATAGGGTTTACAAGGCTGTAAATCTTTACTGAAGCAGACTGCCACATCTTTCTCCTGCAGAGCTGCTAGTGCTTTCGAACTGCAACCTTTTCAGTTAGCAGCCGAACGCTTTAACCACTGCGCAACCAGGGCTCCCTTCTTACAACATTAACCTGTTGCTGTCGAGTTGATTCCGACTCATAGCAACCTCACAGGACAGAGCAGAACTGCCCCATAGGGTTTCCAAGGAGCGGCTGGTGGATTCAAATTGCCAATGTTTTGGTTAGCAGCCGAGCTCTTAACCACTGCGCCACCAGGGCTCCTCTGACAGCATTAAAAAAGACAGCATTACTTATTGCTAAATCACTATATAACAGAAGCAATAGTTAAATAGCCAGACAACCCCCCAAATTTATATTTTTGGAAACTAATTTCAGGAATGCTGCTAAAAACTGTAACAAAGCTAGTTAATACAGTTTAACAAAGGACAACCTTAGATACATAATGTTTTTCCTGTCTGTCAAATACTTACATACATACATGTACATATATAGAATCTCATAGATATTTCTTAGAATCAGTCATAGACATTTTAAAGTAAGGCTACTTAAAACTTCCAATTTACAGCATACTGACCTTTTTAGACATTTGGTCACTTAATGGTTTTGATTTTTGGACAATGTTACACCTAGAAATTCTCAGATAATTTAAATAAAATTTTTATTGGAAAATTAAACAGCTGTTGGAAATAGACATTCTTGAGCCTTTCTGATTGGAGTGTAAATTTGTACAACCCCCATATGGAGAGCAATTTGGTAACAATCAAAATGGCAAACATCGAAATTATATTCCTCCTGGAACCAACAAATTACTTCTGGGAATTGATTCTACAGAAATAATGCATGTAAAACATTATTCATTATACTGATAAAAAATTTGGAATAACCTAAAAGTCCACCCATAGGAGACTAGTTAAATGAATTATAGCATATACATGCAATGGAATACTATGTGGCTGTATGGGAAAAAAATGGAAATAGAATGAAGAACTTTTTTGTAAACAATTGTGGGAAGTACAATTAAATGAAAAAAAAAAAGCAAGCTGCAGAACGAAGTGTATAATATAACACGTTTATCTATAAGGGAGGGAATATTTTTATATTTACTTTTACATGCATGAAGAAATTCTGGAAGGACAGATAACAAGCCAACTACAATTGTTACTCATGTAAAGAGAAGATTACATGTACCGGTTGGATTTTGGGATGGATACAAAGGAGACCTTTCGCTGCATATCTTTTCATTTTTTTTTTGACAAATATATTACATATTTGAAGTTTTTAAAAAAAAAATCATACCAAAAATTATCCATAAGGTATAGAAAGATGAAGATGGAAAAATTATTGTGTAATTGAATAATCTACCTCTCCAACTCAGGAAATACTGAAGGTTACTATTAAAAACTCCAGCTAACTAGTTAGTCCATGGAGCCTATCTACTATTAAGATACATAAAAAGAGAGTATATGAAAATAGCAGTTAAACTTTCACATATAGATTCATTTTTATTTTTCTCTAGTGCTATAAAAACTAAAAATAAAAAAAAAGAATTTTCTGCATAAAGCCAGTGCATTTTATGCTAATAATTTTTCCAGAGCTTCTACAATTCACTATTATTGCAAACAATAGCAAGTAGTAGCAAGTGTCACTATTTTAAATTCTGTAGTGACTAAGAAAATAATTCTTAAATTTATATTTGAACCACAGACTCTAATTGTTAACTATATAAAGCTCTCACACTATTTCCAATGCCTTTGAGAAATTAATGATCTCAATGTAAGGCACTCCATGAAAAAAATAAATTTGAGTAACTGTGCTTACAGACTTTTGAGTTTTTGGAGAAATGTATTTGTGTAAAGAAGCATACTTTGCTAAGAAAGTGGGATCTACAAGGTGTTAACAATGTGTGCATGACTTTTTGAAAATTAAATGAAGTGGCAGAAACTGTAAGTCTCACTAATATCTGTGTGTTCTGTGCATTTCCCAGCCTCTTTTGCGGTTAAATTAGTCATGTGGCTGAGTCAGGCCAATGAAATGTAGACAAAATTATGCCCTGCTCTCTTCACTTGTGAGCAGGATGGCTGGAGGAACTCCAGCAGAGGGACCTAAGTACTGTATCTCTCAGCACTAAGCAGGAAAAATAAACCACACTATTTATTCATAAAAAAAATTCGTAAAAAAAACCACACTATTTATTCGTACTGGAGATTTAATAGCAAAGATTGGTTACACAGGCACCGAAGGCTGAAGAAGCAGAAAGGAGACACTCAGAAAACAGAGAGAATTGCCGGAAATCACTACCAACTTAGAGTGGTTGTGGTAGAGAGCTTATAAAATGATCCCCAAAGATCTCCCCATCCTGGTGTTCATGCCTGGTGCCATCTTCTTACCTTGAGTGAAGGGTGGACCTAGTGACTTGCTTCTAATGGATTGATTAAGCAGAAGTGATGGGATGTCACTTCCTAGCTTAGGTTATAAAAAGACTGTTGCTTTGTCTTTAGCATGCTATCTCTCACTCTCTTAGATTACTTTCCCTGGGGGAAGCCAGCTAGCATGTCATAAGGTAGCCCTGTGGAGAGCGAGACCCATGTGGCAAGGGCCAGAACCCTGCCAACATCCACGTGAAGGAGCTTGGAAGCTGATTTCTCTTTCTCCCAGTCAAGCTTCAGATGAGACCACAGCCCCAGCTGATGGTTTGACTCCAACCACATGGAAGAACTTTAGCCAGTTGCACCCAGCTATGCCATGTCTACGTTCATGACGCACAGACGCTATGAAATAATAAATGTTTGTTGTTTTAGGGTACTAAGTTTGGGCTAATTTGTTATGCAGCAATAGATAACTAATACACTAGGGAAACAAAACGAAAGAGGTGGGTTACCAAAACCTAGAAGTTCAGAGAATAAGCATATGTAATTAGTGCTCAGTTCTTTCAGGCAGAGGTATATTTTATAGTCATTCTTCAGAGGTGGGGTGGACCACTCTCAATTGTAAGTAGGATGTTGAGGCTGATGACACTCCACATACCCTGAGAAATTGGGTGAAAGTTTCTTAGTCACCTAAGGAACTCCTGGGTGGGCACAAGCAGGTCCAGGCTGATTTGAGCAAGGCAGAGGGAGTGAGTTAGGCCTTTATAAATGCTAGGGAGTGGGACTGAGGAAAAATTCCCATGTATGGGCTAGAGATTTGCAAAGCCTGAATTTCCCACTGGTGCCAAAGGAAGTGGGCTTTACTGTCAGCGTGCCTAGATGTTAGGCCAAAAGGGTAGGGAATGGCCAGGTTTAAAAGAACTCAGCAGACAAACATCAGAAAGTGGAGTCAGTCTCTTCATTACATTGTGTCTCCCAGCTACTGCTTATACCTCAGGTGCTCAGAGAAAAAGCCCCAGGAGATAGTGCTTAGACTTTTTAACAGGGCCATGGTAGGCTGTAGCTGTGAGGGAGCACGACAAGACTAGCTCTGTTTATGTCAAAAGACAATTGGGAGGGCATCTAATTGCCACTGCTCAAGATATGCTGACAGGAAAAAAATGAAGGGAGTCCCTTGTTTCCTTCTTCACCTTTCAAAATCCCTTTAGTGATGCCTGTTGGCAGAAAGTAACAGGTATCTCAGAAATGTACACCAGTCCTAGCCCCAGCATCACAGAAGACACTCTGGAAGGATGAATTTGAAAGAGTCAATGGGCTAATAACAATCACAATCCTCACCTTTATTCTATCAGCATCTGTGCATATCCTTCCACATATTTCTGAACTTCTATAGCAACAATAACAACTTCTGTTTTCTGCACTTATTCAAACAAAATTCTCTCACCCTCTCCCCAAAAAGAGGCGATTCAGAAAAGAGTGTCATCATCACCTTATTGATCTCTTGGTTAAGCTAATTCCTCTTCTAGTTCAGTCACAATCTCATCTGAATGAATGCTTTATGACTGAACACCAAACCAAAAACACTTTTTCTACTAATACTTATTTAAAATAAGGATATAAGGAGGAAAGAGGGTAAATACTATATATAAAGTTGGTACAGTCTCTTTTCTGTGACTAGTCACAAAAAACCAAAACCAAAACCAAAGCCAAACCAAACCTGTTGCCATTGAGTCAATTCCAACATAGCGGCCCTATTGGACAGAGTAGAACTGCTCCATAGGGTTCCCAAGGAGCAGCTGGTGGATTTGAACAGCCAGCCTCTTGGTTAACAGCCGAGCTCTTAACCGCTGCGCCATTATTACTTCTTTCTATTTCCTACTGCATGTTCCCTTTTCTCTCAGACAGTATCTCTGCTGTTCAGTATAATTAGCCCAGTAGACTCAAATGTCCCTGGGTGGCACAAACAGTCTGTGCTTAACTGCTAACCTAAAGGTTGGCAGTTCAAATCCACCCAGAGGCACCATGAGAGAAAGGCCTGGCGATCTGCTTCTATAAAGATTACAGCCAAGAAAACCCTATGGAGCAATTCTGCTCCATAACGCATGGATCACCATGAATTAGAATCAACTCAATAGCATTGGGTTTGCTTTTTTTTTTAAGTGACTCAAATCTTTATCCCTAAAAGACCTAATGATTCAGTCATTCTGTCTTCATTTGGTTGGTAAAGTTTTCCATTAATTTTTACTATTGAGTACATACATACTAAGAGATATTTTGACAGTCTGCTAGGTTCCAGAAATAGTCCTTACTGCAGACACTGCGTAGCAGCAATCTAATTTATTTTTAATAATCAAGATCAATCATGTCAGCCAATAAGGTAACTCCCTCTTTTACAGTTCTGTGATGCAAAAAACTTAAAATGTCTGCATGGCAGTCTCAACTTC
Organism: Elephas maximus indicus; assembly: GCF_024166365.1. NCBI lineage: Eukaryota > Metazoa > Chordata > Mammalia > Proboscidea > Elephantidae > Elephas > Elephas maximus. Next base: position 25,634,805 of record NC_064841.1, read on the forward strand.
CATTTTGATGGAAAACCTATTATGTTCTCTGGCGGGTGCATTGCTTAGTTCCTTGGGAACTGGGATCACTAAATCAGCAGAGTCTAAAGTTGTAGGAATGGGGAGTCAACTTCTGCAAGTGGGTAATTAGGTGTAATAGGAAGAAGAGCCACTCCTACCTCTGCCTCTTATTTCTTAGAACCAGGGCTTCAAACTGGTTCATTCTGGTTTGAACCCCTGTTAAGAATTTGCATTTCTGACAAATTCCTTGTTAATAATTTGCATTCCTAACAAGTTCCCAGGAAGTTATACATAAGAATCACCTAGGAAAGTTGTTAAAAATATAGATTCTGAAATAGATAACTCAATGACAAGACATAGGAATAGAACTGAATCAATGGAAGACAAAATCAGAAAAATAGAGGATAAATCCCTTAATACAAATTGTTTGAAGAACATTCAGAAAAAAGAAGGAAGAAAAACAAAGAAAGCCTAAGAGTTATGTGGGACACTATCAAGAGGAATAACTTAAGCATGATAGGAATTCCAGAAAGGAAGGAGACAAACATACACACAGAGAGAGAGAGAAATTTTTTAAAGATTTGCTGGCAGAAAACTTCCCTACTGTCATGAAAGATGAGAAGACATCCATCCAAGAAACTCAACCATACAGGATAGACCCCAAAAGAAAGATACTAAGACATATCATAAGCAAACTTTCCAAAACCAAAGACAAAGAAAGAATCCTAAGACAGCTTGGGAAAAATGAACTGTCACCTGCAAAGGGGAACCAATAAGACTAAGCTCTGATTTCACAGCATAAACCATTTTGGCAAGAAAGCAATGGGATGACATATATAAAACCCTAAAAGAAAGAAATTGCTAACCAAGAATTGTATATCTAGCAAAATTGCCTCTCAAATACAATGGTGAAAGTAGGACATTTCCAGTAAACAGAAATTGAAGGAAGTTGTATAAACCAGGCAAAACTTACAAGAAGTACTAAAGGGAGTCCTTCAGACAGAGAAAGAACACCAGACAACAACCCGAGATTAAGACACATGACAGCATTACCCAGGTACCAACCAAGATAAAGAATTCTCAAAAATAAAATAAAGCTACAAGACTGGTAAAAGGGAACCAGAGATATCAACCTGTAAATGACAACATCTTCAAAATAAAAAGAGGGAATAAATGGTGTAGTTAGAGAACTTCCCTATGGAGAGAAAGTTAAGGCGATATCCAAATATAACAGACTGTTTTGAAACTTAGGAAGATAAAGGTAAATTTCAGGGTAATCACAAAGAAAATAAACGTATTCACCAAGATGAAAAAGAAGAAAATCATGAAGACTTAGTAAACATAAAGTCAACAACAATGAAGGAAATGAAAAGAAACTCCATAAACAAAAGGAACTCAGTACAGAAAAGTAAGAGGAACAAAGAAACGATCAACACCACACAAAAAAAAGCACAATAAAATGACAGCAGTTAATTCATACGTATCAGTAATAACACTGAATATAAATGGGTTAAATGCACCAGTCAAGAAACAGAGTAACAGAATGGATGAAAAAACATGACTCATCAATACGTTGTCTACAGAGGCACACTTTAGACGTGAAGATATAAAGAAGCTAAAAATCAAAGGATAGAAAAACATATATATCAAGCAAACAGTAACCAGAAAAGAGCAGGAGTGACAATATTAATCTCTGATAAAATAGACTTTAAGGCAATATTCACCGTAAAAGACAAGGAAGGGCATTATATAATGATTAAAGGCTCTGTTCACAAAGAGCACACAACCATAGTAAATATTTGCACATCCAGTGACAGAGCTCCAAAACACATAAAACAAACCCTAACAGCACTGGAAAGAGAAATAGACATTTCCACAATAATAGTAGGAGACTTCAACACACCACTTTTGATAGAATAACTAGAAAGAAACTTAAAAAAAAGATACAGAAGGTCTAAACATCATAATCAACCTACTTGACCTCACAGACACATACAGAACAATACACCCAATAGCAGCACAGTATGCATTCTTCTCCAAAACACATGGATCACTCTCCAGAATAGACCATATTTTAGCCTACACAGTAAGCCTCAATAAATTAAAAAATATCTAAATAGTACAAAACCTATTCTCTGATCACAAAGCTATAAAACTAAAAATTAATAAGAAGAACAAGGAAAAAAATCAAATACATAGAAACTGAATAGTACCTTGCTTAAAAACCACTGGGTAATAAATGAAATAAATAAAATGCCTAGAACCAATTGAAAATTAAAGCACAGCATACCAAAACCTTTGGAACACAGCAAAAACAGTACTCAGAGGTCAATTTATAGCAATAAATGCACACATGAAAAAAGAAGAAAGGGCCAAAATCAATACCTTAACCCTACAACTCAAATAAAAAAAAAGAGCAGCAAAAGAAGCCCACAGCCACCAGAAGAAAGGAAATAATAAAGATTATAGCAGAAATAAACAAATCAGGAACATGAAAATTATCAAAAGAATCAATAAGACTAGAAGTTAGTTCTTTGAAAAGATCAATAGAATCGACAAACCATTGGCCAAATTGACAAAAGAAAAGAAGATACAAATAACTCAAGTAAGAAATGAGATGAGTGACATTACAACAGAACCAGATGAAATAAAAAGGATCATAACAGAATATTATGAAAAATCATACTCTGACAAATTTGAAAACCTAGAAGAAATGGACAAATTTCTAGAAACATACTACCTATCCAAACTAACACAAACTGAGGTAGAAAATCTAAACAAACCCATAACAAAAGAAGAAATAGAAGAGGTCATTTAAAAAAACTCGTAAGAAAAACAACAACAAAAGCCCTGGCCCAGACGGCTTCACTGGAGAATTCTACTGAACATTCAGAGAAGAGTTGACAGCAATACTACTTAAACTATTCCAGAGCATAGAAAAGGAAGGAATACTCCCGAATTCACCCTATGAAGCCATCATAACCCTGTTAACAAAGCCAGGCAAAGAAACCACTAAAAAAGAAAATTACAGAACAATATCCCCTATGAATAAATACCCAAAAATTCTCAAAAACTTCTAGCCAGTAGAATTCAATAGCACATCAAAAAAGTAATATATCATGACCAAGGGGGCTTCATACCAGGTATGCAAGGATGGTTCAACATTAGAAAATCAATCAGCGGAATATCCCACAAGAATCACACGATCATCTCAATCAATGCAGAAAGGGCATTTGATAAAGTCCAACACCCATTCCTGATAGAAACTCTCGGCAAAAAGAAACAGAGGGGAAATTCTTCAACATAATTAAAGGGATATATACAAACCAGAAACCTGGTGACATAGTGGTTAAGAGCTACAGCTGCTAACCAAAAGGAAGGCAGTTCAAATCCACTAGGTGCTCCTTGGAAACCCTATGGGGCAGTTTTACTCTGTCATATAGGGTCGCTATGAGTCGGAATCGACTCAACAGCAACGGGTTTGTTTTTTTTGTTTGTTTGTTTATACAAAACCAACCAAACCAAACCAAACCCACTTCTATCAAGTTGATTCTGACTCGTAGCAACCCTACAGGACAAAATAGAATTGTGCCATAGGGTGTACAAAGAGCAGCTGGTAGATTCAAACTGCTGACCTTATGGTTAGTAGCCAAGCTCTTAACCATTGTGTCACCAGGGCTCCACGAAACCGACAGCCAACATTATTCTCAACGGAGAGAGACTGAAAGCATTCTTCCTGAGAACGGGAATCAGACAAAGATGCTCTTTATCACCAGTCTTATTCGATATTGTACTGGAAGTCCTAGCTAGAGCAATAAAGCAAGAAAAGGAAATAAAGAACATACAAATTGGTAAGGAAAAAGTAAAACTATCCCTATTCATAGAAGACATGATTGTATACATATGAAATCTCAGAGACTCCACAAGAAAGCCAGCAGAACTAATAGAAGGAGTCAGCAAAGTGGCAGGGTACAAGATCAACATGCAAAAACCAGTTGAATTCCTCTATTCTAACAAAGAGAACTCTGACAAGGATATTGGGAAAGCAGTACTGTCTTCATTATCTAGTGCTGCTATAACAAAAATACCACAAGTGGATGGCTTTAATAAACTGAAATGTATTCTCTCACGGTCTAGGAAGCTAAAAGTTTGAATTCAGGGTGCCAACTCCAGGGGAAGGTTTTTTCTCTCTCTTGGTTCTGGGGGAAGGTCCTTGTCCTCAATCTCTCCCTGGTCTAGGAGCTCACTAGCACAGGGGCCCCAGGTCTAAAGGATAGACTCCACTCCTGCTCTTCGTTCTTGGTGATATGAAGTCCTTATCTCTCTTCTTGCTCCTCTCTCCTTTTATCTCTTTTAAGATAAAAGTTGGTACGGGCCACACCTTAGGGAAACTCCCCTTACATTGGATCAGGACTGTGACCTGAGTAAGGATCTTGTATCTCACTGTAATCCTCTTTAATATAACCTAAACTTGCCTCATTAACTGCGGGCAGAGATTAAGATTTGTAAAACATAGGAAAATTAAATCAGATCACAAAATGAAGGACAACCACGCAATACTGGGAATCATGGCCTACCAAGATGATATATATTTTGGGGGGACACTATTCAATCCATGACAAATGTCATTTATGGTAGCTCTCTAAAAGATAAAATACTTAGGAATAAACCTAACTAGAATGTAAAAGATTTATACAGAGAAAACTAAGAAACACTATAAAAAAGACCTACATAAATGGAAAAACATCATGCTTATGGATAGAAAGACTTAACATTGTGAAAATGTCAATACTACCCAATATAATATAATCCAGATCCAAACTCCAACAACAGTCTTTAATGAGATGGGTAAAACTAATCACCAACTTTATGTGGAAAGTAAAGAGGCCCCAGATGAGCAAAACATTATTAAAGAAGAAGAACAAAGTAGGAGGCCTCATACTCCCCAATCTCCAAACATAGTATACAGTCATGGTAGTCAAAACAGCATGGGACTAGTACAACAACAGACACATAAACCAATGGAGCAGACTTGAGAACCAAGAAGTAAATCCATCCACCTATGGACAGCTGATCTTTGGCAAAGGGTCAAAGTCCACTAAATGGGGAAGAGAAAGCCTCTTTAACAAATGGTACTGGCAAAACTGGTTATCTCTTCAACAAAAAATGAAACAAGATACATACTTCACATCATATACAAAAACTAACTCAAAATGGATCAAAGACCTAGATATAAACCTAAAACTACAAGAATTATCAAAGTAAAAAACAGGGATAATACTAGGAGACCTAATATATGGCATAAATAGAACACCAAACATAACTAAAAATGCACAAACACCAGAAGATAGACTAGATAAATGGGATCATCAAAAGACCACCAAAAGAGTAAAAAGAGAACCTACAGACTGGGAAAAAAAAATTTGGCTACAACATGTCTGACAAGGGTCTAATCTCTAAAATTTATAGAGAACTTCAACACCTCAACAATAAAAAGACAAACCACCCAATTAAAACACGGGCAAAGGACATGAACAGACACTTCACTGAAGAAGACCCTCAGGCAGGTAACAAACACGTGAAGAGAGATGTTCACAATCATTAGCTATTTAAAAAAAAAAAAAAAATTTTTTTTTTTTTTAGAGATGCAAATCAAAACTGCAATGAGATACTCATCATGATGGTACTGATCAAAAAAACAGAAAACAACAAATGCTGGTGAGGTTGTGGGGAGACTGGAACTGCTGGTGGGAATGTAAAATGGTACAACCACTATGAAAAACAGTATGGCACTTCTTTAAAAAGCTAGAAATAGAATTACCATGGGATCCAGCAATCCCACTCCTAGGTATATATCTTAGAGAAATAAGAACTGTAACATGAATAGACATATGCACACCCATGTTCATTGCAGCATTATTTATGATAACAAAAAGATGGAAACAACCTAAATGACCATCAATATCAAATGGATAAAAAAAACTGTGGTATGTACACACAATGGGATACTAAGCAGTGATAAAAGAATGATGGTGGATCTGCAAAACATCTCACAACATGAATGAATCTGGAGGACATTATGCTGAGTGAAATAAGTCAATCACAAAAAAAAACAAATATTGTATGAGGCCACTATTATAAAAAGTTAAAAATAGATTTACACAGAGAAAGAAACATTCTTTGATGGTTACCAGGGATGGGAAGGGGAGGGAGGGAGAATCACTAACTAGATAGCAGACAAGTGTTAATTCTGGTGAGGGGACAGGCAATACACAATAATGGGGGGAAATCAGCACAATATGACCAAGACGAAGGAGAGATATGAAAGAATAAAGGCCAACTTTAGCAAAGGCTGTAACATGTATAATCCCGCAACAACAGTATTAACAAACAATAATTTGCGAATATATACATAGGCTAATACGTATGCTAAATAGGTGTGAGAGGTTGTATGGGAGTATTCCCTCGTACATATTAAGTATGGATATTTGTGGATATTTCTACAGACAATGCTACATGTACATTTACACATATAATAGAGCAGATGGGGGCACAGTTACAGAAACTACTTAAATATCAGGGCTGAGCTACTCTACTTGAAGGCTAAGGACCATAGTCTTGGGGGGACATCTAGGTCACCTTTCAGCCAAATAATAGGTCTATAAAATAAACAATAACACCCTGAAGGATGTGCTCCTTAGAACAATCAACTATATGAGACCAAAAGGGCAACATTTGCCCAAAACTAAATATGACAAGGCAGGGAGGGACAGGGAAACTGGACTAAAGGAATCAGGAAACCCAGAGAGGAAATGGGGAGAGTGCTGACACGCTGTGGAGATTGAAACTGATGTCCTGGAACAATTTGTGTAAGAATCATTAATTGGAAAACTAATTTCCTATGTAAACTTTCTCGTAAAGCACAAAAAAATGCTCAAAAAAAAAAAAAGTAGATTCTGAATCAGTATATCTGGGATAGAAATGCAAATTCTCAGCACAGAACTTGTCAGAAATGCAAATTCTCTGAAGAGTTCTAACCAAAATGATCCATTCAAAGCCCTGCTTGGAATCATGTGTTTTCATTTGGGGACAAGCAGCACCATAGGTGTTCAAAGCATATACTATAGGCAGTGGAAGAGTATCCCAGTCAGTGACATGTATGGAAGGACCAGTGAATGCCATTCTGCTATGCTTCTTTTGCTGTGAAGCAATATTGTGTGAGATTTCAAGATGGTGGCTTTAAGTGTTCTGTAAATCCCTGAATGATAGTGTTGGCCAAAGCATTGCTGGCAGGTAAAGCAAGCCCATAGCCAGAATAACTGCATTCTAATGAGGTCAGATCTCTTGGGCGCAAAAGATTAAGGGCTTTTAGCTACAATGTTGGTGGTTTGAACTGTGAAAGCGCACGTGAAAGCTGAGATGCTTGGCATAACTAAAATGACTGACACGGGTCTGGATTGGACTACATTTTCTTTTAGACTCCTCTGCTGTTTGTAAACTATAAGCACCATTTTTGGGTAAACAAGTCTTGTTTTCCAAACAAGTATGGTTATGCTTGTTTGACTATGATTCTAGGAAATGGGAACAGATTGTTCTCAGCAAAATATGCTTGCCATCAGAAGAATGCATTTGAAGACAGATTCACTGATGTGAAGAAAGATAAGTTTGTGGTTGCAGTCAAGTTAGTCTTCTTGTATAAAAACCCTACATTCCTTTGTGAACTCACAGAGCACTTTGTAATTTTATTCAGTGCAGCCCAACTCAAGTTGTATTCCTTGATAAAATTCTATCATTTCTTTCCATACAGAGTTTGTGTTGCTTAAACTTTTAACAGACTGTACCAAGCGGTGCTTGAGAAGACAGGCCTAGCGATCTGCTTCTGAAGGTCACAGCCTTGAAAATCCTTCGGAGCAGTTTTACCCTGAACACATGGAGTCACCATGAGAAGGGATTGACTCAATGGCAGCTAACAACAATGGAAACAAATACTGGGTGTGCTCATTGCTTCTGGAGTGTCATTGCTTCTAATTGTTCCCAGTGTACAGAGCTCTGATTCTAATCCAACACTATATAATTCATTCCAGCCTTATTCCTTGCCTTTCCATAACTTCCCACTCTAATGATCCAATCTGGTATAATTTCCTACTCTAATGTTCGATTCTGGAATACATATACAACAGCTTCAGAATTGTTCATCTGTATCCCCAGGAGAGAGAAACAACTTTACCAGATAGAGTACAGTGCTTTCTTATACACTTCCTTTTGTCTTTAGTCTTAGAGTTTCCAGCCTTTTCCAAAGTTACTTAGATCAGCACCTCTTTCCCTCCACCAAACTTTAGTGTGATTATGCCATACATTTGTAACTGAGTTAGATTCTTTTGTTACAGTCAGCATTCTATTCTGAAATTCCTCATCCTGCTGGTTTGTTTTAATTTTGCACACACTAAGTTTCACTTCATGCTGTAAAGTTGTGTAGGTTATGAAAGACGAAGAGTGGCATGTATCCACCAATACAGTACCACACCACTACCCTAAAAAAATCCCCTGTGATCTACCTTGTCAATCCTCCCTACCCTGCCCAAACCCCTGGCAAACATTAATCTGTTTCGCATCTGTATAGTTCTGACATTGCTAGAGCACCATACAAATGGAATCATGTAGTATATAGTCTGCTGAGACTGGCTTCTTTCATTTAACTGTGCTGTTTAGATTCATCCATGTTGTCACACGAATTATATCTTGTTTCTTTTTAATTGATGAATAATATTCCGTAGCATAGATGTCCCATAGTTTATCCATTTGTCTATTGAAGGACATCATGGTTGCTCCCACGTTCTGGTGATTAGGATAAAGCTGCTATAAATATTCATACATGGAATTTGGTGTAGATATAATTTTTCAAATAAGTTGAATAAACATCTAGGAGTATAATTTCTGGGTCATATGGTACGTCTATGTTTAACTTTATGAAGAAGTGTTCTTCAAAATGGCTGTACCATTTGCATTTCCACTAGCAATGAATAAAAATTTGTCTTGTTCTACTAAATAGACGGTAGATAAGTGGTAACTTCTGTGAAGGATAAGACAGTACACAGTACTGGGGAAGCCAGCACAGCTTTTACAAGGCAAGGTCATAGAAGTTCCTTAGACACATCCAAACTCCCTGAGGGACCAAACTGCTGGGCTGAGGGCTGTGGGAACCGTGGTCTCAGGGAACACCTAGCTCAATTGGCATAACATAGTTTATAAAGAAAATGTCCTACATTCTACTTTGGTGAGTAGGGTCTGGGGTCTTAAAAGCCTGTGAGCAGCCATCTAAGATACTCCACTGGTCTATCTTTGGGAGCAAGGGAGAATGAAGAAAACCAAAGATACAAGGGAAAGATTAGTCCAAAGGACTAATGGACCACAGCTACCACAGCCTCCACCAGACTGGGTCCAGTACAACTATACGGTGCTCAGATAACACCACTGACTGCTCTGACAGGGATCACAATAGAGGGTCCAGGAGAGAGCTGAAGAAAAATGTAGAACAAAATTCTAACTCACAAAAATTTCAGACTTACTGGCCTGACAGAGACTGGAGACACCCCAAGAGTATGGCCCCCAGACACCCTTTTAGCTCAGTAATGAAGTCACTCTTAAGGTTCATCCTTCAGCCAAAGATTAGACAGGCCCGTAAAGCAAACTGAGACTAAATGGGCACACCAGCCCAGGGGCAAGGATGAGAAGGCAGAAGGGGACAGGAAAGCTGGTAATAGGGAACTCAAGGTCAAGGTCAAGCAGAGAAAGTGTTGACAAGTTGTGGGTTTGTTAGCCAATGTCATGTAGCAATATGTGTACTAACTGTTTAAGGAGAAACTAGTTTGTTCTGTAAACTTTCATCTAAAGTGCAATCAAAACAAAACGAAAAAAAAGAATTTGTGTTGTTCTGCATCCTCATCAGCATTTGATATTACCAGTTTTGGGATTTTAGTCATTCTAATAGGCATATAACCATATCTATACCACTTGTTTTAATCTCCATTTTCATGCCTGATGTATTATAGCATATTTTCGTGCGTTTATATCTCTTCTGTATATCTTCTTTGGTGAAGTGTTCATTCAAATCTTTGCTTTAAAAAGATTGTTACTTCTCTAGTGCTGCTATAACAGAAATACCACAAATGGGTGGCCTTAACAAACAAAAATTTATTTTCTCACAGCTTAGGAAGCTAGAAGTCCAAATTCAGGGTGCCAACTCCAGGGAAAGGCTCTCTCTATCAGCTGTGACAGAAAACCCTTGTTTTAGCTTCTCTACCATTCTTCTTTATGTTTCTCGGAGATCTCCATGTGGCATCTCTCTACCCCTGCTTGTCCTTAGTGTCTTCTGTGCCTAATCTGCTTCTTCTACATCTCAGAAGTGATTGGTTTAAGACACACCCTACATTGATATGGTCACATTGACGTACAAGAGAAAACTGTATCTCAGATGGGATTATATCCACAAATATATTGTTAGGTGCCATAGAGTCAGCTCTCTGACTCACAGCAACCCTAAGTACACAGAAGGAAGCATTGCCCTGTCTTGCGCCATACTCAGAATCAGTGCTATGTTTAAGCCCATTGTTATAGCCACTGTGTCAATCCATCCTGTTGAGGGTCTTCCTCTTTTTTGTTTACCCTTTACCAGATGTTATGGGTTGAATTGTGTCCCCCCAAAATACGTGTTGTCAATCCTAACCTCTATGCCTGTGGTAATAATCCTATTTAGGAACAGGTTGTCTTTGTTATGTTAATAAGACAGGGTTAGTGTAGGGTATATTTTGAGTCAATCTCTTTTGAGATATAAAAGAGATTAAACACAAGCTAGCAAGCAGAGATGAGGGAAGAGAAATGCCAAGCCACATGAAGATCACCCAGGAGCAGAAGCTAAAAGAGACAAGTACCTTTCCTCCAGAGCCGATAGAGAGAAAGCCTTCCTCTAGAGCTGACACTCTGAATTCAAACTTCTAGCCTCCTAAACTGTGAGAAAATTAATTTGTTTATTAAAGCCACTCATTAGTCGTATTTCTGTTAGAGCAGCACTAGATAACTAAGACACCAAGCATGATGTCTTGGAAGGAGTATAGCCAGAATGCTCCTTAGAAGCGAGGCTGGAGAGACTTCATCTCATGTACTTTGGGCATGTTATCAGGAGGGATCATTCTCTGGCAAAGGGCATCCAAAAGTATAGAGGTGAGGATTTTGAAACATATTTTGTGGGAACACAATTCAATCCCTAACAGTTACCTTTTAGATTAATTAATAAGAAGAAAAATAAAATTATTTATTTTACCTTCATGAATACTTTTTCTGACATTCATCTTTTTTCTATGTAGATTCATGTTTCTAACCTATATTATGTTCCTCCTCCTAGATGAAGAATTTCTTTTAGCTTTTATTGTACAGTAAGTCTGCTGGCACTGAATTCTCTCAAGTTTTCTTGTCTGAGAAGATTTTTGTTTCTCCATAATTTTTGACGGATAATTTCACTGGGTATAGAATTCTAGTTTGACAGTCTTTTTTTTTTAATATTTTAAATATTTCACTCTACTCTTCTTGCTTACACAATTTCTGATGAGAATTCTGCTGTAATTCTTATCCTTGTTCCTCTGTCAATAAGGCTCCTCTGGCCCTCAACACCTCCTCCTCCCCACCCCGCTCTGGTTTCCTTCAAGATTTTCTCTTTGCTTTTGGTTTTGTGCAGTTTGAATATGATGTGTATAAGTGTATTTGTTGTTGTCCTTACTGTCATTGTTGGTGCTTTTTTATCCTACTTGGTGTTCACTGAGCTTCTTGGGTATTTGGTAATATTCTATGAAGTGATTGCCCCTGCATCTGAGATTTCTCCTATCTTCCCCCAAAATAAATAAAGTCTAGATGACACACATTTTAAAAATGGTTAAAATTTTTGGCCAAACTTGATGGATTAAATGCATGTGTTCATTTCTTTTTCTTTCTAAATCTCTTTGAAAAGACAATTTTTTAAAAAGCAAACAGACAATAATTGAGGGGATGGATGAGAAGACAACAGCAGAGGAGACAGGTCACAATTTGGAGTCTGAGTTCTCTCCAGTTCAATGACTCCCACTAAAACAAGAAAAGTTACTTGTTTGGTTTATGAGACATGTGGCATACGTATGAATGTGGAGAGACTGGGGGTGGACAGGGCTGGTTTCATGGGCATGCACTTCGTACAATCACATAAGATCCATTCTTGGCTTAATGTTCTACTCTCATGTCTTGAAATTGTTAATGATTCTTTAACAAAGGGTGCCACATTTTGATTTTGTACTAGAGCCTGGAAATTATGTAGCTGGTTCTCAATGGGGAATAGGGATGGAAAGTCATCTGTTTCTTATACAAATTTTCAATGAATCCTCAGGTTTTTAATACCACTGTTCCCTCTGCCTTACCGGGGACCTGACTCAACCAGTTCCTGAGCTTTTCTGGGCTTCTGTGGAATGAATGGGTTTGCTTATTACTGAGTACTGCCTTTTCAGGCAGGTAGATTTAAAGATCTTTTTTTCTGTACAATGCCAAATGCTACTTTTTTTTTTCTTACAAAGATTGTAGCAATCTCTCTTTCGCTGTCAATTTCTCTCCTCTGCTTTTGATAGTCTCTGTCTTTAAATGGGAAAATTCAATGTATTTGTGTTTAGTGTAGTGATTTATTTACTTAATTTTACTTCTTCCATTTTAATTTATGTTTATAATCCCTTTTAAATTTTTGTTTTTCCTTTTTCCTATCTCGTTATTGCTAGTTTAAACGAGTGTTAATCACTTAATATGTCTTAATTTGGAAGTTCCACTCACTCATTTCATTTTCAGGAAACTCTACTATTCATTGAAAACAAGATAAGTTACAAAAAACTATTCTCAATTAAACACTGTTGTTCTTTTTTCCTCCAAGATACGCCATTCTACTTCTACTTCTCTCCCATAGCCCAAAGGTAATATATAAATTATCTTCTTACTTACCCTATCCCTTCCTCTCTTACAACCTTTGCTCGTGTGACCTTTGAAACATTTTTCCTATTTTCCCTTCCTGCCCACTACTAATTGTTGGTTTTGGTGTGCAAGTTGGTGACATTTAGGATACCTTGTACAAAATATTTTTTGTCTGTTTTAAGAGTTTTTTTTTATTTAAAATTTGTATTTCACATTTCTAAATTGTAAATCATTATTATTTTGTTCTTTTTTTTAACTGCACTTTAGATGAAGGTTTACAAGCAAATTAGTTTCTCGTTAAACAATACACATATTGATTTGTGGCATTGGTTGCCAACCCCAAGACACGGAAACACTCTCCACTTCTCGATCTTGGGTTCCCCATTACCAGCTTTCGTGTCCCCTCCTGCCTCTTGTTCAAGGCCCTGGGCTGGTGTGCGTAATTAGTCTCGTTTTATTTTATGGGCCTGTCTAATCTTCAGCTGAAGGGTGAACCTCAGGAGTGACTTCAGTACTGAGTTAAAAGGGTGTCTGGGGGCCATACTCTTGGGGTTTCTCCGGTATCTGTCAGACAAAGAATTATGGTCTTTTCTGTGAGTTAGAATTTTGTTCTATATTTTTCTCCAGCTCTGTCTGGGACCTCTATTGTGAACCCTGTCAGAGCAGTCGGTGGTTGTAGCCAGGTACTATCTACTGTGCTGGAAAAATTGTAAATCATTATGATTTTGTTATACATTTACATAAGTTATTATTTTATTGTTGTTGTTAGGTGTTGTCAAGTTGGTTCTGACTCATAATGACTCTATGTACAACAGAATGAAAATACTGCTGAGACTTGTGCCATCCTCACCATCCTTGTTATGCTTCAACCCGTTGTCGCAGCCACTGTGTCAATCCATCTTGTCGAGGGTCTTCCACTTTTTCCCTGACCCTCTACTTTACCAAGCATGATGTCCTTCTCCAGGGCTGGTCCCTCCTGATAACCTGTCCAAGGTACATTACGTACATTAGGTGAAGTCTTCCAAGGAGCACTCTGGCTATATTTCTTCCAAGATGGACTTGTTTGTCTTTCTGGCAGTCCATGGTACATTCAATATTCTCTGCCAACACCATAATTCAAAGGTATCAATTTTTCTTTGGTCTTTCTTATTCATTGTCCAGCTTTTACATGTGTATGCTGTGACTGAAAATACCATGGCTTGGGTCAGGCACAACTTAGTCCTCAAAGTGACATCTTTGTTTTCAACACTTTAAAGAGGTCTTTTGCAGCAGATTTGCCCAATGGAATACACTGTTTGATTTCTTGACTGCCCCTTCCTTGGATGTGGATTGTGGATCCATGTGAAATGAATCCATGATAACTTCAATATTTTCTCCGTTTATCACGATGTTGCTTATTGGTCCAGTTATAAGGATTTTTGTTGTTGTTGTTGTTATGTTGAGATGTAATCCATACTGAAGGCTGTAGTCTTTGATCTTCATCAGTAAGTTCTTCAAGTCCTCTTCACTTTCAGCAAGCAAGGTTGTGTCATCTACAAGTTGCAGGTTATTAATGAGCCTTCCTTCAATCCTGATACACTGTTCTTCTTCATATTGTCCAGTTTCTTGAATTATTTGCTCAGGATACAGATTGAGTAAGTATAGGGAAAGGACACCACCCTAACACACACATTTCCTGATTTAAAACCCCAGAGTACTCCTTGTTCTGTTCGAAAGACTGCCTCTTGGTCTATGTAGAGGTTCTGCATAAGCACAATTAAGTGTTTTGGAATTTCCATTCTTTGCAATGTTATCCATAATTCGTTGTGATTCACACAGTCAATGCCTTTACATAGTCAATAAAACACAGGTAAACATCCTTCTGGTATTCTCTGCTTTCAGCCAAGATCCATCTGACATCAGCAATGATATACCTCGTTCCACATCCTCTTCTGAATCCAGCTTGAATTTCAGGCAGCTTCTATCAATGTATTGCTACAACTGCTTTTGAATGATCTTCAGCAAAATTTTACTTGCATCAATTAATGGTATTTTTCAATAATTTCTACGTTCTGTTGGGTCACCTTTCTTTGGAATAAGCATAAATATGGATCTTTCCAATTTGGCTGACCAGGTAGCTGTCTTCCAAATTTCTTGGCATAGACAAGTGAGTGCTTCCAGGGCTGCATCTGTTTGTTGAAACATCTCAACTGGTATTCCGTCAGTTCTTGAAGCCTTGTTTTTTGCCAATGCTTTCAGTGCAGCTTGGACTTCTTCCTTCAATACCATCAGTTCTTGATCATATGCTACTCCTGAAATGGCTGAATGTCAATCAATTCTTCTTGGTATAGTGATTTTGTGTATTCCTTCCAACTTTTGATTTTTCCTTGGTTGTTCAATATTTCCCCCGTCGAACCCTTCAAAATTGCAACTGGATGCTTGAGTTTTTTCTTCAGTTCTTTTAGCTTGAGAAATGTGGAGCATGTTCTTCTTTTCATTTTCTAACTCCATGTCTTTGCACATTTCATTACAATACTTTGTCTTCTTGAGATACCCTTTGAAATCTTCTATTCAGCTCTTCATCATTTCTTCAATTCGCTTTAGCTGCTCTATGTTCAAGAGCTTTGGGTCTTTTCTTTCTCTCCCGCCTTTTTGATGGTCTTTTGCTTTCTTAATGCACTTCGTTGATGTCATACCACAACTCACCTAGTATTTGCTCATTAGTGTACAAAGCATCCTATCTATTCTTGTGATGGTCTTTAAATTTCAGGTGGGATATACTCAAGTCCTACTTTGGTTTTTGTGGGCTTGTGTTAATCATCTTCAGCTTCAATTTGAACTTGAATATGAGCAATTGGTAGTGTCTTCTGCAGTCATCCCCTGGCCTTGTTCTGACTAATAATATTGAGCTTTTCCACCACCTCTTTCCAATGATGTAGTCAACTTGATTCCTGTGTTTTCCATCTGATGAGGTCCACATGTATAGTTGGTGTTTATGTTGTTGGTAAAATGTATTTGCAATGAATAAGTTGTTGGTCTTGCAAAATTCTGTCATAAGATCTCTGGCATAGTTTTTATCACCAAGATCACATTTTCCAACTACAGATCCTTCTTTTTGGTTTCCAACTTTTGCATTCCAATTACTAGTAATTATTAATGCAGCTTGATTGCATATTTGATCAATTTCAGACTGTAGAAGTAGTAAAAATCTGTAATTTCTTCAATTTTAGCATTGGTGATT
This sequence comes from Elephas maximus indicus, assembly GCF_024166365.1. Taxonomy (NCBI): domain Eukaryota; kingdom Metazoa; phylum Chordata; class Mammalia; order Proboscidea; family Elephantidae; genus Elephas; species Elephas maximus. The sequence continues at coordinate 25,650,997 of NC_064841.1, forward strand.
GGTGGGTAAATTCAAATATCAATCAGCAAATGAATTTCCTGAATGCTTTACTCCATCCATGTCATTAAGGTTGACTCTACTTTAAGGAGATAGCCCTTCCCCTGTAGTATTTTGAGTGCCTTCCAACCTGAGGGGCTCATCTTCCAGCACTATATCAGAAAATGTTCTGCTGCTATTCATAAGGTTTTCACTGGCCACATTTTCAGAAGTAGACTCCCAGGTCCTTCTTCCTAGTTTGTCTTAGTCTGGAAGGTCTACTGAAACCTATCCACCACGGTGACGCTGTTGGTATTTGAAATACCTGTGGCATAGCTTTTAGCATCACAGCAATACATAAGCTACCACAGTATGCAAACTGACAGATATGTTGTGGAGTTATTATTTCATCTCTGCCTATCTACCTATCATATCCATATCTATATTTATCAATGCTCCTATCTATCTAGAGGGAGAAGGCATTGTCCATTTCCTACCAGTCTCTGAAATCTATATCTTTGGCCACTTAAGGTGCTTGTTTTGGTTCATTTGAGGTTTGTTTCAAGTAATCTCTTTAACTATTTTCCTTGGATGTGGTATGTGTGCAAAACACTGGATTTCTGATATGTGTGTAAAGGTTCTGATTTGTTACATCACCTCAAATTTTTCTTTTACTTTAAAGGTGAAAAGTATCTTGGCTGGGTATGCAATTTGGGTTGCAAGCCTTTTTCTTAGTATCCTGTGTATGCCATTTTTTTGCTCTCAGTGTTGTAGATGAAGACATCAATTCTGGTCTGATTTATTTTTTTCTTTTTAAGTAACTTGTACTTTCTGTCTGCAAACTTACATTTTGTGTTTTTCCTTGTGGTTGTTGTTGTCATGTGCCACTGAATAGATTCTAATGCATAATGACTCTACAGAAGAGAGCAGAACTGCCCCATAGTGTTTCCTAGGCTATAATATTTACAGGAGAAGATCACCAGGTCTTTTCTCCTGTGGAACCATTTGTGGCTTTGAACTGCCGACTTTTGAGATAGCACCTGGATGGTTAACCATTGCACCACCAGGGCTCCTTGTGTTTTCCCTTAGAATTCAAATATTTTATTAGGACATACACAGTTGTTTTTTTTTTCCCCCTTATGCATTCAGCCTAGAATCCAGTGAAACTTTCAACGTTCTTATTTGCGTCTTTTTTTTTTTTTTTAATATATTCTCCTCCTCATTCATTCAACAAATATCTATTGAATGCTTATTCTGTGCAAGGTACTATTGTATCTGCCAGTTAAGGCCCTGGCCTCATGACATTTACATTCATGAGGAAGAAATGAAAAAATAATTAATTAAAAATACTCCATTAACTAAATTAAATTAATTAAACATACAGTATATTGGAAAGTAATAAGTCATATAAAGGAATAAAGCAGGATAGAGGGGATAGGAGTCTGGTTGGAGACCAATTTAAGGACCTGTCATGCTCACATGTGGCCAATTTCAAGCTTCTCCTCATGAGTTCACTCTGAATGTGTCACTTGACTGAATTCAGAGATTTCTGGTCCTCACTCCTAGGCTATTCCAGGGATGCTTACAACAGCATGAGCAGGAATGGTGGAAGGTGAAAAGAAACATAACACACTATTGTTTTCTACTAGAAGCCTATGTTATTTAGGATGCAGGCTAGGCTGCTGTAGCAATGACATCAAAATCTACAATAGCTCCAAGAAGATTAAAGTTTATTTCTCTCTCATGTAACAGTCCACAAGTAAGTAGACATTCCCAGGCTAGTAGTCATTTCTGCTACGGTCAGTTTATGGTTTATACTTCTACATACAACTCAGAAAAGGTGCTCACTCCATTGCTTGCCAGTAGGAAGGGGAGCCTATGTCCAACCTTATTTAGTACAAGACCCAGACCAGTACACAATACTTTTTCGTATATTCCTTTAGCCAGAACTTTGTCATGTGGCCATTCTTAACCACAAGATATCTGGAAAATAGAGCCTTAAGCTGGGCAAATACGTGACCACCTAAAACTCTACTTCACGAAAAGAAAAGAATAAACAGTAACAGACAGCTAGCAATCCGCTAGAGGGCTCAACAGAGTCAGAGGCTTCACCAACACCCACTTGCTCCCTCATAAAAAAAAAAAAAAAATGCTCCCTCATACCAACAATCAATTGCTTCAGGCTTGAAGTACTAAGCACAAGCAAAGAAAATGACAAATAAGTCATGATTTTCCTTATGTTATCTTTCTATTTGTGTTGTAGGTATTAGATAAAATAATACATAAAAAGTCTCATAATATTGATACCGGCAATAAAAACAGCTAATAATTTATAGTGTTAATGCTATAAATTATTAACTATTTTTATTGCCGGTATCAATATTATGGTAGATAGAATTATTGTCCCTACATATTCATTCCCTCTTCTCTGTAGGAAAATTGTAATCCTTACCCTTAGCCAAGTGAGTAGTACTGCCTCCCATAGGAAGAGTGTATATCCCTGCCCCATTCATGCTAGGTATACATGCTATATATGCCACATCCAAGCAAATACTTTAAGAATCATATGACAACAACATATCCCAAATAGGGACTTAAACCCATATCCAACTCATAGTGACTGTCTTAGTTTCTTAGTGCTTATATAACAGAAATATCTCAAGAGGGTGGTTTCAATTAACAAAAACTTATTTTCTCACTAGAAGCCCGAATTCAGGGCACACAGTCTCTAGGGGAAGGCTTTCTCTCTGTCTTCTCTGGGGGAAGTTCCTTGGCTCTTTTCAGCTTCTGTTCCTTGGTTCCTTGGTGACCTTCATGTGGCATGTATCTGCCCCTCCATTTGTGCTTCCTTTTCTGTGCCTTATCTGCTCTTTTTATATCTCAAAGGTGATTGGCTTAAGACACACTGTACACTGATATGGCCTCATTAACATAACAAAGATAACTCTATTGCCAAATGGAATTATATTAGGAAGAATAGCAGTTAGAGTTTACAACACATATTTCTAGGGGACACAATTCAATACATAACAGTGACCCTACAAAAAAAACCCTAGTTGACATAAAATGCAAGTGACTAAATACCCTTGTTGTTGTAAGACACTGAAATTGTGGAACCATTTCTTTTGCTCAAAGCAAAGCTTACTAATCTAATAGCTATTATTTTACATGTCTGACACTTTAGACTACAGTATGGGAATGGGCGAGATTGATTAGGGAGAGGGTGTACATTGAGAAGAGATGAGCACCAAAGATCATCAACATTTAAGGAATGCAAAGAGGAAGTGGATGTTTGAAAAGAATCTGATAAAAAATGGGCTAAGATGTAGGAAGATGTAGGAGGAGGACCAAAATGAAAACCATAATTGTTTTCATGGAAGCTGATAAGTTGCGTTTGACCAGAAAACATAACACCTCTAATTATTTCAAGCAGGAAGAAATTTATTACAGGGAATTAGATGATTACAAAACTACCTGAAGGGCTGAAGTCAGAGAAGGATGCTGCTTTGGGGAAGTAGGAAATTCATACTGCCGCTTAGGTTAAGAGTGATATGAAATTCTGCTAATAACCATAGCTGATGAATATTAGAAGCCTTTGCTTTTTTTTTTTTTTTTGCTTGTGCTCATTGATTCTGGGGTGAAAATTATTGATTTATACTTCCTTTCCGTTATTCAAATCTTTTTTTTTTAATAACTTTTATTAAGCTTCAAGTGAACGTTTACAAATCCAATCAGTCTGTCACATATAAGTTTACATACATCTCACTCCCTGCTCCCACTTGCTCTCCCCCTCTTGAGTCAGCCCTTTCAGTCTCTCCTTTCTTGACAATTTTGCCGGCTTCCCTCTCTCTCTAACCTCCCATCCCCCCTCCAGACAAGAGTTGCCAACACAATCTCAAGTGTCCACCTGATATAATTAGCTCACTCTTCATCAGTGTCTCTCTCCCACCCGCTGACCAGTCCCTTTCATTTCTGATGAGTTGTCTTCGGGGATGGTTCCTGTCCTGTGTCAACTGAAGGTCTGGGGAGAATGGCCGCCAGGATTCCTCCAGTCTCAGCCAGACCATTAAGTTTGGTCTTTTTATGAGAATTTGGGGTCTGTATCCCACTGATCTCCTGCTCCCTCAGGGGTCCTCTGCTGTGCTCCCTGTCAGGGCAGTCATCGATTGTGGCCGGGCACCAACTAGTTCTTCTGGTCTCAGGATGATGTAAGTCTCTGGTTCATGTGGCCCTTTCTGTCTCTTGGGCTCTTAGTTGTCGTGTGGCCTTGGTGTTCTTCATTTTCCTTTGCTCCAGGTGGGTTCAGACCAATTGCTGCATCTTAGATGGCCGCTTGTTAGCATTTAAGACCCCAGACGCCACATTTCAAAGTGGGATGCAGAATGATTTCATAATAGAATTATTTTGCCAATTGACTTAGAAGTCCCCTCAAACCATGTTCCCCAGACCCCCGCACTTGCTCCGCTGACCTTTGAAGCATTCATTTTATCCCGGAAACTTCTTTGCTTTTGGTCCAGTCCAATTGAGCTGACCTTCCATGTATTGAGTGTTGTCTTTCCCTTCACCTAAAGCAGTTCTTATCTACTGATTAATCAATAAAAAACCCTCTCCCACCCTCCCTCCCTCCCCCCCTCGTAACCACAAAAGTATGTGTTCTTCTCAGGTTTACTATTTCTCAAGATCTTATAATAGTGGTCTTATACAATATTTGTCCTTTTGCCTCTGACTCATTTCGCTCAGCATAATGCCTTCCAGGTTCCTCCATGTTATGAAATGTTTCAGAGATTCGTCACTGTTCTTTATCGATGCGTAGTATTCCATTTTGTGAATATACCACAATTTATTTACCCATTCATCCGTTGATGGACACCGTGGTTGCTTCCAACTTTTTGCTATTGTAAACAGAGCTGCAATAAACATGGGTGTGCATGTATCTGTTTGTATGAAGGCTCTTGTATCTCTAGGGTATATTCCTAGGAGTGGGATTTCTGGGTTGTATGGTAGTTCTATTTCTAACTGTTTAAGATAATGCCAGATAGATTTCCAAAGTGGTTGTACCATTTTACATTCCCACCAGCAGTGTATGAGAGTTCCAATCTCTCCGCAGCCTCTCCAACATTTATTATTTTGTGTTTTTTGGATTAATGCCAGCCTTGCTGGTGTGAGATGGAATCTCATCGTAGTTTTAATTTGCATTTCTCTAATGGCTAATGATCGAGAGCATTTTCTCATGTATCTGTTAGCTGCCTGAATATCTTCTTTAGTGAAATGTGTGTTCATATCCTTTGCCCACTTCTTGATTGGGTTGTTTGTCTTTTTGTGGTTGAGTTTTGACAGAATCATGTAGATTTTAGAGATCAGGCGCTGGTCGGAGATGTCATAGCTGAAAATTCTTTCCCAGTCTGTAGGTGGTCTTTTTACTCTTTTGGAGAAGTCTTTAGATGAGCACAGGTGTTTGATTTTTAGGAGCTCCCAGTTACCGGGTTTCTCTTCATCATTTTTGGTAATGTTTTGTATTCTGTTTATACCTTGTATTAGGGCTCCTAAGGTTGTCCCTATTTTTTCTTCCATGATCTTTATCGTTTTAGTCTTTATGTTTAGGTCTTTGATCCACTTGGAGTTAGTTTTTGTGCATGGTGTGAGGTATGGGTCCTGTTTCATTTTTTTGCAAAGGGATATCCAGTTATGCCAGCACCATTTGTTAAAAAGGCTATCTTTTCCCCAGTTAATTGACACTGGTCCTTTGTCAAATATCAGCTGCTCATACGTGGATGGATCTATGTCTGGGTTCTCAATTCTGTTCCATTGGTCTATGTGTCTGTTGTTGTACCAATACCAGGCTGTTTTGACTACTGTGGCTGTATAATAGGTTCTGAAGTCAGGTAAGGTGAGGCCTCCCACTTTCTTCTTCTTTTTCAGTAGTGCTTTGCTTATCCGGGGCTTCTTTCCCTTCCATATGAAATTGGTGATTTGTTTCTCTATCCCCTTAAAATATGACATTGGAATTTGGATCGGAAGTGCGTTAAATGTATAGATGGCTTTTGGTAGAATAGACATTTTTACTATGTTGAGTCTTCCTATCCATGAGCAGGGTATGTTTTTCCACTTAAGTATGTCCTTTTGAATTTCTTGTAGTAGAGCTTTGTAGTTTTCTTTGTATAGGTCTTTTACATCCTTGGTAAGATTTATTCCTAAGTATCTTATCTTCTTGGGGGCTACTGTGAATGGTATTGATTTGGTTATTTCCTCTTTGGTGTTCTTTTTGTTGATGTAGAGGAATCCAAGTGATTTTTGTATGTTTATTTTATAACCTGAGACTCTGCCAAACTCTTCTATTAGTTTCAGTAGTTTTCTGGAGGATTCCTTAGGGTTTTCTGTGTATATAATCATGTCATCTGCAAATAGTGATAACTTTACTTCTTCCTTGCCAATCCGGATACCTTTTATTTCTTTGTCTAGCCTAATTGCCCTGGCTAAGACTTCCAACACGATGTTGAATAAGAGCGGTGATAAAGGGCATCCTTGTCTGGTTCCCGTTCTCAAGGGAAATGCTTTCAGGTTCTCTCCATTTAGAGTGATATTGGCTGTTGGCTTTGCATAGATGCCCTTTATTATGTTGAGGAATTTTCCTTCAATTCCTATTTTGGTAAGAGTTTTTATCATAAATGGGTGTTGGACTTTGTCAAATGCCTTTTCTGCATCAATTGATAAGATCATGTGGTTTTTGTCTTTTGTTTTTTTTATGTGATGGATTACATTAATGGTTTTTCTAATATTAAACCAGCCTTGCATACCTGGTATAAATCCCACTTGATCAGGGTGAATTATTTTTTTGATGTGTTGTTGGATTCTATTGGCTAGAATTTTGTTGAGGATTTTTGCATCAATGGTCATGAGGGATATAGGCCAGTAGCTTCCTCCAGCACCCTCAGGGGGTTTTATGGTGAATTCCCCTTGCTAAGATATCTTCCCATGCTGAGCCATGAGTAATAAACTCCTCTGTCTCTCACCTCTGAGTCTCATGTTTTATGCCAGTGTCTCCAAATCTGTGACAGGCTTACATGTTAGCTTACAAGGAGGACAACATATTGGACCCTTTACAGTTCCTGACATATATCAGTCCTGGGAAGGATGGGCGAGGCTAGTCCTTGAGTGCTTTATCTCAGCCATAGGGATAATGAATGTTTTATATCTTCTATTCCTATATCCCTTCAAGTTCTATTTACTTTTACTAGTCAATCCCTCATTACTCCAATTCCCTATAGTTAACAATCCTTCTGCTGTATAGTTTATAGAAATTTGTGATAATTACTCTGTTGTTTCTTTCCCTCAATAGGACTTAAGCTGATACGTCATTTGCAATAGAAAACTACTCTTTTCCAAAAACAGCTCCTGGCATGCTACTAGACCCAGGTGGAAACTGAGCTTCTCACTCTAGAGCATCAAATAGCCTTGTATTCAGAATTACCTATCTAGAGCTAAGTCAGGCCCATCAAGTCATAACACTGGGAAAGCCCAGCCACAATCCATTGTAAAATAGAAGTGGTGCATCCAGGTTTGGGCTCAGAAAGGTACAGAGAGTGCAAGTAAGCTACATACGGGTCTCCCAGACCCCCATGCCACCTGCAAGTGTTGTATTAACAGCTCTACCTCAGCTCACATCTACAGTCTCATGTAAGCAGTTTCCAATTACCAGCTGATGGAAAAAAAAATTTTCAGCTTGATTTATGCATAAAATGGCCTAGTATGCGGTTGCAAGCTAAAAGTGGGCTGCTGTTCCATTATATTCCCCCACTCAGGAAAAAAATGACCCTTAAATTCATGGATGAGAAGAAATCTAAGCAGAGCATCAGACAGTTTAATCTGGTTATCCACTTTGTATAGAGAAGAAGTTGTCCAGTGTAAGAGTATACATGGACTCTTAGGCAGTGGTGAACATTTTCGCTCTTTAGTCAGAAGCCTGGAAGAAGCAAGACTGAAAGATTAGGGTCAAGTAGGCGTAGGAAAGAGCCATATATTTAGACCCCTGGTAGTGGGTACAAAATGTGAAGATCTTTGCATTGCTTGCTAATTACTCTCCCCATCCCTTTATGTCAATTTTTAAAGTGAAGATACCAGATTATTTATACTGAAAAATTTCCCATGTTTTTCAATGGACTGATTACATTAGTGTGGTTTTAACTAACATATTCTTCCACACTCATGTTTCTGGCAATAATCTGTCAGTAGAGCCAGACTTTGTCAGATTCAGCTTCATTTCATTTTTTCTTTTAGCAATAATGAACTATAGAAAGGTGACTTTATGTGTTCTTCCTATTGCATTCCATCAGGAAAATCACAATGCGATTCCCCCACTTTTATTTAGGTTGTCACTCATCCATTAAAATTTTTTATCTTCAATCATTCATCTCTTAGACTTTACACTTATTATTTCATTAGGGGATTGCAAAATGGTGATATTCCAATTCTAAAAGTTCTCCCAAATACGCTAGTGATTATTCTTCTATAACTTAAAAGTCAGCGGTTCGAACCCACCAGTGGCTCCGTGGGAGAAAAGACCTAACAATATACTTCTGTAAAGATTATAGCCTAGAAAACCTCATGGGGCAGTTCTACTCTGTCGTATAGGGTTGCTATGTATTTGAATAGAGCATACAACAAAAACAACAGTCTTCTATAAAGAAGAACTTTCCGTCATTAATTTTTTGGGTACTCTGAAATACAGTCTGAACAAGAATGGCAAGATAAATAAATTTTTAAAAAATCTTTATAATCATGAGTTGATGCCTTAGAAACCATCAAGCTGACCAGTGAGTTCCTTTTTGGAAATCATTATGAGTATGTAAGGATACAAATATATGTGTGTGTGTATGTGTGTAATATATATATATGAACTGTTTCAATCTATTGCAGTCATTATCTTTTTATTGCTCAATTTTTCCATCTTTTTCAAAATAACAACTCCAATATACCAAGTACCAAAATACTAGTACCGACATTACTACTAACAACAGTACTGCTGAGCACAGTTTCAGTGTATTTTTTGTTTGCTTGGTTGGTTTTTTCCTTAGGATATATCTACTAGAGATGTAGATCCAAAATATTGTGTTTCAAAGTTATTAAAAATAAGCCTTGTCCATGAAATTATGGTAGCAATCAGATATATACTGAAATTCACATTCTTCGACTTGTTTTCATGTTTTTGGTGTGGTTTGTTCTGTCATCATTTAAGTTATTATTAAAATGTATACAGCATGATCATGGTTCCGAAGTACAAACTAGCTTCCATCTCTGGACTCTGTCTCCTGTTGTCTCCTTCCTGTGTAGGTAAACCATTTTTATTCATTTTTGACCTTCCATTGTTTTGAATTTGAACCTAATTAATCCCATTCTTTAGTTCATAGTTTTAAACAAAATGTTAGACTCAAACTCCCCGGTCAGAAATTACCAAACCTCCTCTCCCCCTGGGAGGAAATGTGCAGTTGAAAATTGTGTATATTTTAAATAGTTATTATATAAATTCGAAAAATTATCATTCCAGTGTTCTTCCTAAGTCCCATACACCTGCACCCCAAATTCAAATCTACCAGGCAGCTGATAAAAGCCTCTTTTATGGCTTTTTGTGTTCCAAAAGCTTATATCTTTAACCCAGTTATCTATTTTATAGATTCATAGCATGTAAGCTTTGCAGATATTCCTTTGAAGTTTGTGTTTATAAGCTTCTGTAAATTTTCATGTGCCCCGTCTGAACTTCTTGAAGACAGAGTATGAACAAACATTACAAGGTTTTTGTTAAAGAAAATGTAGGCTCTATATAAAAGATTTTTCATAAGTCTAATTATATCCCCTTTAACCGTCCTTGTTCGTTCTCACAGTATTGCACTGCCCCTGGTTTCTATCACATCCCTCCCTTCTGCTTTTGCTTCTACTCCTCCCTGTGTCTCTAACTTTGGGTTTCTCAAACAGTTCTTTGAATTCACAGAGCCCATTCAACATAATAAACCCTGATAGCTGGTGGAGTAGTTCCAGACAACAAAGGCACCAAAGCCAGGGTTGTTAGCTACACTCCATCTATTATATTTTGTCAACACCTTGAGGAGTCTAGTTGATCCAGTCACACTTTAAGTCTTTCATGACCCTTGACCTAGAAACTCCTCTCTGGGAATCCAGCCTAATGAATTAATTCAAACTGGTACAATGAATTATGCAAAAAGATGTTTACTGCAAAAGTATATATCACGATGAAAGTTCAATAATATCCAAATATCCAACAAAGAGGAGCCCTGGTAGTGCAGTGGTTAAAGTGCTCGACTGCTAACCAAAAGGCCTGAAGTTTGAATCCACCGGCTGCACCAAAGAAGAAAGATGTGACGGTCCGCTTCTGTAAAGATTTTCAACCTTGGAAACCCTATGGGACAGTTCTTCTCTGTCCCAAAGGGGTCAGTACGAGTCAGAATTGACTTGATGGCTGTGGGTTTGGTGGGTTGGTCCAACAATGGGAAGTAGTTAAATGATGGTATATATTTATACTGGGCTATTAAGGATTAGTTAAATAATACTATAAACACATGTTAATAACATCTAAAACCTCTTTAGGTATGTGTAAGTGATAAAGTATAAACAAAGGAGTGTATGAAGACAATATAACAAAGCAGTAACCATGTCAACAGTGGCCTATTGCTTCTATAATTTCCAAATTTTCACAAAAAAAGTATATTTCATTTATTAACAGTATAATAACAGCACACACACACACACACATAAACACTAACCACAAGAATATAAGACTGAGCTAGATGTTCAAGCTTTGTATGACTGTAAGAGACTAATGTGAAGGACAATAATTCATAGAAATGACAGGGCTTATACCCACCCCCAGTGCCATCCAGTCGATTCCGACTCATAGCGACCCTATATAAAAAAAAAAAATTTATTTTATTTTATTTTTTTTATAGAGTGTTATAATTTGAAGATGTGAACTTCAGAGGGATTTCCAAATGAAGGCAGGCAATCTCATGGTCTGGAGGTAATAGGGAGAGTTTAGCTGATATACCTAGCCTTATCTTAAATGGAATGCAAAAGAAAACACAGAACACACTAAAGAAAGCCATAGCAAGTTTGGAGCTCTCAAACGAAAATCAGAGTTACATTAGGGTACTGCTTCTTCAACTTTATTCGTTCCAAATTGTTGTCGTTTCCACTTTTTACATATATTATTGTTTTCTAAATCTTTTTATTTAAATCAATGCCTACCACTTCTCTCCCTTTGTTTTTTTTAAAGTTTTTACTTATATTTTTAACCTAAGTGATAATACTTGTGCAAATATGGCTCTGTTTTGCTGGTTATATATTTTTCCTAATATATATTAAAATAAAATATAACTAGTAAAATTTAAATATTTATCCATGAACAACCTGAATTCATTTTTGAGAAATATTACTTTAGAGCAAGCTGGTGAAGGGAACTTTCTCTAAAAAGACTGAATATGTAGAAAAGGTTGGTGGCAGCAGAACAAGACCCCACAGAGTAATGTAGAAAGGGTTCAGAAAGTTCTCAACACCAAGGATGGGGAATAGGCCAGGGTGGGAAACGCAGAGCATCCAGCAGGAGAACAGAGCTATGCATCAGGGAAGTCTGTATTTTGGGTGGAGACTGAGTACTCAAGATGAATGAAATTGTCTGACCTGGAAGGCTGCAACTTTGTTTGAAGTTATCTTGGATGACGCCAGTTCTAGAATGCGGAGCATGAACCTTGCAGGTTTTGTGTCCTTAGGGCAGGGTGGGACCTGCTTTTGTGGCCCAGTGGTATCAGGCCATTAACTACAGACACTGAACCCTGAGCTAGGTGTAACCCTCAGATAGTTGACTAAAATTCTCCCTGGCTTCCCAAGGTTTCTCCCAAGGTATCATCAAAACTCTAGTTTTCCGTGATAGCTAGGTCCAATATTTCACATTGACCAAAGAATATGCAACTAAATTTAAAGTGGAGAAAAGAGAAATGGTATACCCACCTCCTTGAAATCTATTAGCCTTATGGAAGAGATTTACCAAAATGTCTAAGGCTTCTGGCATTCCATACCCTTACAAACCATTTTATACACGTAAAAAAAATTTTTTTTTTTATCTCAAAGACATGTGGAGAGCAAAGAAGAAAAAAAAAAAAAAATGAAGAAAACTCATCATATTAAATAAAAAATATTGTTAAAGTCATTAATGAGGTTTGAATCAGTGACCTGGATCCAAACTAATCAGGGAACAAGCAATTTAACAGGTATATTCCCAGAGACCCTCAGCCTAAAGGGATTTAAAAAGTCAATGAATACTGATAATGCACTAAAAAGAAAAATAAGAGGAATGAACTCACAATCGTCTCTGGCCAAAGCCCTCAATAAATAATTTTAGGAATCCCGACACTACTCAGATTACTTCCATTCCTAACTGGGTACCAGTTTGACTCTTGCTATGGCTATCAGTGTGAACTTTTTGTGTAAGCAACTCAAGTAACATCATGTCCCTGCTCATGACCACCTCGGCTCCTTCCTGGTCTTCTGAAACCACTTCTTCTTAAAACCTTTCTCTTAAAGCGAATGCTGCTATCAGTGAGCTTCCATGTGATAGTAGTTAGAGTGAGGACACCTCAGAGAACACTTGCATGTATGCACATTACAAAGACACTCTGGGCTTGTCTCCACTTCTTCTGTGCTTAAACCCAGCAAGTGAGTGTACAGCATCCAGAAATAGGCTGCCTGGGTTTAGATTTAAAAATATTACTGAGGTTGAGTCTATCCCAAGTCATAGCAAATGTATAGGAGAGAGTAGAAATCCCCCGTAGAGTTTCTGAGGAGTGCCTGGTAGATTTGAACTGCTGACCTTTCGGTTAGAAGCCATAGCACTTAACCACTACACCACCAGGGACTTTGCCATTTACTTCTTCTGTGACCTTAGGTAAGAAATTTATTCCCATTATTTCGCAGATTCCTCATCTTTAAAATTGGAATAACATGGTGGATGTGAGGATTAAAAGAGTCAATCTATTTAATTGCAGAGAATTATGCCTAACATATAGTATGCACCATCTAAATGTTAGCTATTGTATCAGGGTCCCCAAGACAACACTCACATTTGACTCACTAGAAGGACTCACAGGACTTAGAAAAACTGTTGTACTCATAGCTGTAGCTTACTGCAATGAATGAATATAGATTAAAATCGGCAAAGACCAAAGTCACTTGGGGGGAAGTCTAGGAGGAGCCAGCTGCAAGCTTCCAGGTTTCCTATCACAGTGGAGTAGGACAGATCTGCTGAATTCTCCCAGCAACGATGTGTAACAATATGCACAAAGTGTTGCCAACCAGGGACACTCACTGGAGTCTTGGTTTTGTGTTTCTCTACACAGAATGTAATTGTTTAGCTTTCAGTGATATAGAAACAGTGCCTAAGTTTAAAGAAAAATAAATAATGGTATAATGAAATAATGCTTTGTTGAAAATGTAACCTAATTGTACATGAAGGAATTTTCAAGCCAGCACAATTTCACATCGTATAAACTGAGGTATCTAGTACAAAGGTTTACCTAACCATGTTTTCACCAAATTATCACATTTTTCTACACAGGCACACGGAAACATTACTTACTATTTTTCCCCTTGATATTCTCATTCCAAAATGGAGATTGGAGGATAAACAAAAAGAAAAACAAAACACAAAATATGCATGGGAAATTAGTCAAGCTTTTGTGTTCTCATCCTCTATATCTCTTAGAATCCTTCTTATTCTTCAGTATTCTCACCTTTATTAGTAAATGCGGTGAGATTTTTCAATGGCAATGATAATTTGTACCTAAATAATTTTCTAATTTATCCTTTTCTTAATTTATCAGATCCCTGATAATTATGACATAAAGTCAAGATGTTACCACGATTTCCTGACTGTGATTATTTGATAACAAGAGAATGTTTTTCAGCTGAAGTGTCATATTTACAGTAAAGCTTCTTTTCATTTTCCATTCTCTGGGTGAGAACAAAAGACTGAATAGCAATTACAGTCCCAGGTCACATCAGTGAAACCTCCCTAGGATTTATATTGTACCATGGGAGTTCTATAGCTCTAGCTCTGGGAGGGTAGGAGAGGAGCAATTTGAGTTTATAGTTAGAAGTCAAGGATAAATACTTCTATCCTTTGCTTAACAATTGTATTTTTTCCTGGAAACTGTTTCATGGAAGCTCTTAAACCATTTTTCTGTTAGTTTTAATAGGAAATTTTAGGATGTATTCCATCTCAATTTAAGGTAACCAAGTAACGTTCACAGATAGAGAAACATATCAATGAAACAACAAAAACTAGTTAAGGTAACTAGTAATCAAAATTTGAAAGTAAATATAATTTTTATATAGAATGTAATGTAACTAAGGTTTATTATACTTGCCAATAAAGGAAGAAAAGACTTGACAAAAGGTGAAGAATTGTAAAGGAGGGTGCAAGGGGGTCATTCTTTTGTGGGTACATTCTTCTTTTTATACCATTTTTTAAGACATTTTGAGAGTTGTGATTATTTTGTGTAAAATTTTTACTTAAAAGTAAAATTATATAGCTCGGGGGAACAACTTTATGACAAAGGGGTTTACGATAAAATAGAACCAAAATATAAGAGTTCTACAAACATGTGGAAATAGCACAAGTGCACAACAGATCAAAAAGTCAAATAAAATGTTACCTCTTCATCCCTCTTAGGTCCATCCAAACATGGTGCACAATTCAAATTTGTTCCATGTAATATTCTTTCACTGGAAATTAATTCGTATGTCTTGACCTGAAATCATAATGTCAAAATATTACTTCATGGAAAAGATTTACTGTGTTTTGAGGTAAAAATATTCCAATACCTAGAAAAAGGAGTTGTCTATAAAGAGGTATAATGTTCCAAGAATGCTAATGATGAGAAGTTGTTGACTGACTAGTCACAGTGCATGGTTAAGACTGTAGTGTTCTACTAGCCTCTTTTATGGCTTCTATCTGGTTGGAAGGGGGCATTGGTGGTCCAGTAGTAGAATTCTCTCTTTCTGTGTGGGAGATCTGGGTTTGATTCCTGGCCAATGCACCTCCTGTTGGTCAGTGGAAGCTTGTGTATTGCTATGATGCTGACAGGTTTCAGTAGAGCTTCCAGATTAAGATGGACTAGGAAGAAAGGCCTGGTCAACTACTTCTAAAAATCAGCCAGTGAAAATCCTCTGGATCACAACAGCTCAGTTTGCAATTGATCATGGGGATGGCACAGGAAAGGGCAGTGTTCCATTCTGTTGTGCATGGGGTCACCAGGAGTCAAGGGCTAACTCAGTAGCTAACAACACAACACCTAGAGGCAAAAGAGAATGAGTTACTTTCTGAAGCCATTTCAAGGCTAGTGAAGTACCCTGCTCAGATTCTTTGCTTCTGGAAATAGATACGTATACAATGATACAGGCTGCCACCCTGACTGCTAAACGGAAATTCTGTAAAAACAAAAACAAAATAACAAGCAAAACCCCTCAAAATAAATAAAGACTTGACAGTGGCAGCTATATCTTAAGCCCCCACTCCATATTATGCAAAATAACCATGAGCCTGAAAAGGACCTCGACATAGATTCCGTCACATCAGCTTGTATCAGATCATGATTTAGGTAGACACATCCTACACTAGTTTTCTGTTTGTTTTGGATGTCTACCTAATGTAGGCTCTCATAGAAAGATAGAAATTCTCCTAGACATAAGCTGGAAACCACTGCCAGGTAAGTTAAAGCTCAGTATACCTGATCTGAATGCAATTTCAGGTACAATTTAAGATTTTCACAGACACATCTATTTCCTCAGTTTTCAGATTTTCCAACACATCCGGAATTCACATTCCCAACGTTCTTTCTGTTTAGGAAAATATCTGTATGATACTAAAAAAAAAAAATGATACTAGGTGAGTTAAATTTCTCTGTGACTAAATTTCCTCACCTGAAAAATGAAGATGATGATGTATATTTTCCTCAGATCAGAGACAAAACCTCTAGATCTGTGTCTGGTATAAATAATTATTGTCACACACCCATACTACCAAGAAAGCAATTTATTTGATTTATCTGCCAGAAAATTTTATTCTTTTTCCTACTGCTTGGAAAATTTACATGCTCGTGTTGAATTGAGTTTGGCTTCTAACTCTAAGAGAGCCTGATGGATGATGATAAGCAAGAGACAAGAGATAAACATTTCTGGGGGTATTTGCAAATCTCCTTACAACACACCTCAGTTTTGAGGACACAGCCAATTAGAACACCAAAAAGGCTAATCATCTATAAAATGAAGGTCTTTTATGGATAAATAGATCTCTCTTCTCCCCTCTGGCCATTGTTATTGGATATATTGAGAAACCAAATTTTTCCCCCTTTATCCAGTAGGTGAGGGCTTATGACATTCTGGACACTTTAGCTCAACCTAAGAAATAGTTATCAGTAGTGTGAAATGCTTCAGGGAATGACATAAGGCTGACTGCAATAAGGAGTCTCTTTGGACCTTAGGAGAACAAATTTCTTATAGTTAGGAGTTGTAGCTGGAAATGTGCTTGGGAGATGAAGGTATGGAGAAAAGGAAGCCTGATTGTGAAAAGCAAGCAAGCAAAACAAACGAACAAACAAAAGCGTCCCAGAAGCCTCTTCTTGCTCTCTTCTGGTCACAAATTTCCCCAAGGGTAACTAACAACCTGATAAATTAGTTTTAGTTTTGCATGTTTTGACCTATATAAAACTGTGATCATACAGTACATACACTCTTTTTTAATGAGGTTTTTACGTCTCAACACGTTTTTGAGATTTGTTGTGTGTGGTTGTAGTTTTGTCATTCTCACTGGTGTATAGTATTCCATTGTGCGTATATACCCCCAAAATGTTTATATCTTCTACTCTTGGTTGGCATTTGAGTAGTTTCCAGTTTTAGATATTATGAATAGTGTCACTATGAGCATTTTTGTTGTTTTTGGTGAACATTTACACATTTCTGTTGAGTATATGCTTAGAAATAGAAAAATTGGGTGATTTTTTTTTTTAACTGCCAAAATTTGTTGATCCATTTTACTAGCATGGAGAAACAGTGACATCTGGTGTGTGAAATAATGTATTTCAGGTCTTAATGTATATTCAAAATTTTTTAATGACTCTATTGTTAAAACTAGTATGAAGTTTTATAAGAATCCACAAGTATAGTATGTTTATAGTTCCCATTTCTAGTATTAAAATTAATCTAAACTTTCTTCATTTTGAACACTTAAAGAATTGGGGAATAAAATTCTTAAATTCTTTAAAATAATTGACAGAACCTAGTGATTAGGCAAAATTAACAGATTTACTGAAGGAATGCTATTTTGGTGTGAACTAAAGACTATATCTTAATGCAAATCACTACTCCTAAATTTGCTGCCTAGTGAAAGCTTTTTAGGGTTTGTGAAGTCAAAAAAAATTTTGTTTCTAACTCAAGCCAGTGAAAACTAAACAAAAAAAAGTAAAAATGCATAAAACAATATGTGTAGAAAATAATAATAAAACCTTTATTTTATTATTCCTTCATGATTTTTCTACCTCTGTTGAAAGAACTAAACTTTTTCATTGTATTATATGATAAAGATGTGTACCATACATATTACTTTATTTTTATGTTTGTGATCTGTGCCACAAAATAGCATGTCCTCCAAGGCATTATTTGGATTCATGTCTACAGTTCTTGGGTAGTGTAAGTGGTTAACATGCTGGGCTACTAACTGGAAGTTGAAAGTTTGTCAGCAGAAAGACCAGGTGATCTACTTATGAAAAATCAGCCAAGACACATGGGGTCATCCTGAGTCAGAGCCTACTCCACGGCAACTACATGGTTGATGTGGATATAAAGATAAGAGGGATCTGACAGATAGACGAGAGCGTTTTGACAGACAGAGAATGATTCTTAAGTACTTGTCAATTAGGTTAAGACAAGGTATTATAGTAATAATGAAGTAGGAGAGCTGGAAGGATGACAGAGGTTAAAGTCAGAGGGGAATGTGTGAAGCAAGACATCAGAGTTAAAGTTGCAGTGACAGATGAGACAGAAAGAACGTGTGGCAAATGTGAATTTCAGGTGGAAGTCAATAAAATGATAGGCAAAGATATCAAACACACATTGGTAGGTAACCAGAATAATTGTAAAACTTAAAAAAATCTGAGGAGTTTCTCAAAGCTTTTAATAAATGAGGGACAGTGAGTGAGAACCCAAAGTACATGACTGAAAAACATTAACAATTTTCAATAGCAAATTGACTGATTAATAAGCCTGTAAAACAATGTCCAGCTTTGAAATTAATAACTTTAAATTAAAACGATGAGAAACCATTTATTGTGTTTGAAATTAGCAAAGATTAAAGAAAATGATTGGCAAGGTATAATGGAACAGATACTTTAATAATGTGAAAGTAAACTAGTCAAACCTTTCAGAAAGCAATTTAACAATTTTCTAAATATGTGTGAATAACCTTGACCAAGTAATGTCAGTTTTGGAAAACTACTAAGAGGTATTCTACAAAATCACTGCAGTATTATCTAAATTAACAGCAATAATGAAAAGAAACGAAAAAGAATCTGCATATACAGCGAGTGGGAATGTTTCTCATACAATGTTAAATAGAAAAGTATCTTACATTATTTCATATACAGTATAATCAAGTTATTTAAAAAACAAAAAACTGCATATGAAAATAATGGAAAAATAGGTACTAATATAGAAGAAAATAAATGCTTTTTTCTCATTGAAATTTTTTCTTTTGTGTTTTCCAAATTTTCTCTAATTTGTGTCTTATCAATTTATGCTGGGACTATGTAACCACATTTATTCAAGAGTAGAGCTAACCACCACCACTAACAACACACACACACACACACACACACACACACAAAAACAGTAGACTAAAAATATAAAAGTTCAAATAAATGTAACATGTATAAACAAATAAGAAAAAATTTTCTGAATTAAAATTCTAATGTTATTTAATCTATTCTAAAGTTATTCTTGTGGAGAAAATGAAAAAGGAAAATATATATTATAAAGTTTAATTTGATTAAGGCTATTTGTTAATGTCTATGAAAATTTTAAGTGTTTAGACCCTTTGACATAGTAATTCCACTTCTGGAATTCTAATCTATAGAACGGTTAGAACAAGCACAAAACATATGTTTATTGAGGCCATTTATCATATCATTATCTCTAATAATGAAATCCTCCAAATAACTTGTCTTTCATTGAAGAATAATTGTGCTATATTTATTATGGAACACTGTAGGCATTAAAAGGAATGAAATAGGCCTAGTGATGTTGGATGCAGAAGATTTGAGACATGTCATAGGTAACAAAAAAAAGTCATAGAAGTTCTGACTTCTATTAATAAGTGGGTATTATACTCATCTGATAACAAACAAATTCTGGGGAAAATATTACAAACAAAGCTATCTAATGGCAACTAAAATCAGAAACTGGAGGATTTGAGCCTTGGAAGAAGAGAACCATGTGGATGAAACCTACATTTATCTGATTTTACCCCTAAGGGCCCTCCCTAGTACCCATAGCCTGTGGCATGTAAAGCTCAAACATATAACCACATTGTTATTTGTCTGAGTAGTCAGAAAAAATTGGGAGCTGCTTTAGAAGTGGGGACAAATGTTAGAAATGAGGGAGCCATAGAGAGAAGAACCTCAAATCTGCATATGAAATCTCCACAAGTCTGGCTAATTTCTGAATTGCACAGGTACGGTGAAGACTCCAAAGAGGCCCAATGGAAAACAATATATAGAAGGCTGAAGGAGCTTATCAGAGATTTCAGCAATTGCTCAATAAAAAGAAGATAGGGTTTGACGTTTGAGTCTTGTCAAGTTAGAAGTGATTGGTAAGCATGTTGGGCTTTCCATTAAAATCTCAGAAGGGTCATGCCTAGGAGAAATGGCCATGTCCCAGGACTAAGGAATTTTCCCTAAGACTAAAGGAAAAATGGAAATAGACTCACTCTCATGAAGCTTCAAACCAAGTTTCCGTAATAGAAAAAATAACAACAAAACTCAATATTCTTCAGAGGAAGAGAGCAGAATTCAGAGTCTTTACAACATATCACCCACACTGGCAGTACATAGTAACAAAAGGGCACGTGTGTGCATGTTTGTGTGTGTGTGCGTGTGTGTGTGAGAGAGAGGAGAGAGAGAGAGAGAAGAAACCCACTGAAGAAAACAATCAATCAACAGAAATATATCCATAGATGTTAAAGATTCTATGAGAAAAGACAGACATAGTGGTATGGGAAATTTCAGTAGAGACTAGAAACTGTTTAAACAAACAAACAAAAAACAAATGGAAATTCTTGAATTAAAAAGTTCATTAAATAAGATGTACTTGGGATGAGTGTACTTGAAAATAGGTCAATAGAAATAGTCCTAACTGAGGCACAAATAAAAACAGAAACTTAAAGACTTATAAGACCGTAACTGGGAGTCAAGCATACATGTAATTGGAATCCCAGATCAACAGTAGTAGCATAAAAAAATTTGAAGTAAACATTGGCTGAAAATACCCAAATTTAATTAAAACACACACACACACACACACACACACACACACGGCAACTCAGAGTTCCAAGTGAATTTCAAGCAATATAAATATAAAGAAATTGTGTATAAAATGGAAACCATGGTGGAGTAGTGGTTAAGAGCTATGGCTGCTAACCAAAAGATGGGTAGTTTGAATCCACTAGGTGCTCCTTGGAAGCCCTATGGGGCAGTTCTACTCTGTCCTATAAGGTCTCTATGAGTCGGAATCTACTTGACGGCAACGTTTTTTTTGGTATGTGAAATATCACAGTCAAACTGCTGAAAAGATAAACTCTTGCAAGAAGTCTGAGAGGGGGAAGACATACAGAGGAATGATAATCAGAATGAGAGTTAGTTTCTTATTAAAAGAAAAAAAAAAAAGAGACCAGAAAGCAATGAAATGGCATCTTTAAAGTGCTGAAAGACAAACACACATGCACAGCCATGGAAGCAGCAGTCAAGAAATCAAAAGACACATTGCATTGGGTTAACCTGCTGCAAAGGAGCTCTTTAAAGTGTTGAAGAGCAAAGATGTCACCTTGAAGACTAAGGTGCGCCTGACCCAAGCCATGGTGTTTTCAGTTGCATCATATGCGTGTGAAAGCTGGACAATGAAGAAGGAAGAACGAAGAAGAATTGATGCCTTTGAATTGTGGTGTTGGCGAAGAATATTGAACAAATATTCTTGGACTGCCCAAAGAATGAACAAATCTGTCTTGGAAGAAGTGCGGCCAGAATGCTCCTTAGAGGCAAGGATGGTGAGACTGCATCTTACATACTTTGGACAGGCTGTCAGGAGGGATCAGTCCCTGGAGAAGGATATCATGCTTGGCAGAGTACAGGGTCAGCAGAAAATAGGAAGACCCTCAACAAGGTGGACTGACACAGTGGCTGCATCAATGAACTCAAGCATAGCAATGATTGTAAGGATGGCGCAGGACCGGGCATTGTTTTGTTCTGTTGTGCATAGGGTCACTATGAGTTGGAACTGACTCGACGGCACCTAACAACAACAACAACACCATCAACAACACACATACACACACACACACTACCCAGTTAGAATTTTTCATTTTAGTTACTGTATTTTTCATCACTAAAATTTTAATTTGGGTCTCATACATATCTTAATTTCTCTCCTCATCCTATTCTTTTGTTTCCCTCTGCATCCTTGAGCAGTGAAACATATTTACAATCCCTGTTTAATGTTTTTTATGATGATTTTATCATCTGTGTTATTTCTGAATCTGTGTCTATTGATTGCCTTTTTTCCACGTTAGGAACCACATTTTTCTGCTTCTTTGTGTTCTAGTAATTTTTTTTTAATTTGACGCTGGATATTGTGATTTTACATGTTGAGTGTTGAATTTTTTCATATTCTTTTAAAGAATGTTGGAGTTATTCTAGCAAGCAGTTATTGGGGATTAGTTTAGTCATTTCAAGTTTTGTTTTTATGATCTTTTAGGATGAATCTACTGTTTAACTTTTATTCTATATAGCTAATTCATCCCTATTTTCTAAGGCATGGCTATTCTGGAATCTCTCCTTAATGTCCTGTGTATTCATTGAGGTCTCTTCTCTGGCTGAAGGCTACTCAAACAATTTCAGTAACTGTGTTAGCTCTGGGAATTGTTTGTTTTACCATTTCTTGGTAGTTATTCTTTCCACAGAAGTTGACTTTGTCCAGCTTTGTGGGATTTTACCCTATACATGCACAGATTGGTATTCAGCCAAAGACTCAAGGGGACCCCCATACAGAGTACCAAAACATTCTCTGTGTAGCTCTTTCTCACAAACTCCAGCCACCTTAGCCTCTCTGAAGGCTGCAAATTCTAGTAGCATGGACCTCCAACCTCTGTCTCTTTACTTCAGTGACATTACTGGGCTCTTTTTGGGCTTTCCCACCCTGTGACAAAATCTGGGAATAACTTCCAGTCAGAAAGCTGAGGCTATGATAAGATGTGCTTCATTTGCTTCTCTTTTCTCAGGGGTCACAGTCCTGTACTCCCTATTGGTCACTAACTGAAAACAGTTGTTTTCTATACATTTTTTCCAGTGTCTAGTTGACAACAAGAGGATAATTTTAGATCATTGAAGTTCGTCATGGTCGTAAGTATAAGTCTCATTGAGAATTCTGTATTTAGCAAAATATCTATTAAAATTAAGGCAAAATAATGACATTTTCAGACAAATGAAAGCTGAGAGAATTTGTTGCCAGCAGAATTTGCCATA
The DNA here is from genome assembly GCF_024166365.1 of Elephas maximus indicus. Lineage (NCBI taxonomy): Eukaryota > Metazoa > Chordata > Mammalia > Proboscidea > Elephantidae > Elephas > Elephas maximus. The sequence goes on from NC_064841.1 coordinate 25,673,817, forward strand.
CTATGAGAAATGCTAAAGCAAATTCTTCAGGCTGAAAAATTGATAACAGATGGGAACTCAGATATATAGAAAGAAATGAAAACTACTGGAAACATTAAAACATACGTAAATATAAAATATTACCTTTCATTATTTTCTTAAATTCTTTGAAAGTCAATAGGCTATTTAAAATAAAAACAATCTACCACTATATTGTCAGGTTTATAATACGTGGAGAACTAAAATATATGAGAACAATATCACAAAAGATTGGAGCTGTGCAAATTGACTTGTAACACTGCTTCTTACATTATACATAAAGAGGCAAAATATTAATTCAAGAAGACTGTGATTAATTAAGAATGCATATTGTAACCCCTAGGGGAAACATGACAAAAACCAGCCAGACAAACAAATGAACAAAAACTCCCCAAAGATTTATTAGCTAGACAGCTAATGGAGGAGACAGTGTGGAATATTAAAAAATCTGATCAATCTAAAAGAACACGGAAAAGGAGGAAAGAAATAGAAAGGAAAAAGAAAATTAAGTGTAGAGAGGATAAATAGAAAATAGCAAGATGGCAGATTTAATCACAGTTATAACAAAATTTTAAAGGCAGAGTTCATCAGACTGCGTATAAAAAGGGAAAAAACCCAACTATTTACTCTCTACAGGTTATCTACCATAAGTATAATGACACAAGACATACTGAACATAAAAGGAGGGAAAAAGACACCATGCAAACGCTAAGCATTTGAAAGTTGGTGTGCTATATCAATGCCAAACAAAATTGACTTCAAGACAAGGAACATAAAGAGGATCATTTTATAATCATAAATGGGTGAATTCATCAAAAGGACGTAACAATCCTAAAGTGAATGCAGCTGCCTTAGTTATCTAATGCTGCTGTAACAAATACCACAAGTGGGTAGCTTTAACAAACAGAAATTTATTTTCTCGTCGTTTAGGAGGTTAGAAGTCTGAATTTAGAGCACTAGAGAAGGCTTTATTTCTCTGTCAGCTCTGGAAGAAGGTCTGTGTCGATCAGGACAGCCTCTTCTCAGCCATATCCACAGGCAGGCTTCTCTCTGTCCCTCATCCTGTTGGCCTGGCCTTTGCCCTGCTTGGACAAGTGTTACACAGCTTTTAGCTCTGCCTTTTTATAAGTGCCTAGGCAGTTCTACTCTGTCCTATAGGGTTGCTAAGGGTTGGAATTGACTCGAGGACAACAGGTTTGGCTTTTTTTTTTTTTTTTCGTATAAGTGCCCAGAGGCACTCCACTCTGTTAGGAAGCATCCTGCCTGAAGGCACTTCATTCTCTCCCTCTATGGGTGGACTCCTGTGTCATTGCACATTAGTCTCCTGGTTTTGCTGCTGCTGCTTCTCTGCCACTTTTTCTCATTGCCTTGTGCCATCTCTGGTGTTACAGCTCTCTCTCTGTGTCTCCTAGTTTTAGGAGGTTCTCAGCCAAGCTCCATGGGTCCAAAGGATATGCTCCTCTCCTGTTTCTTCTTCTTGGTGGTATTAAGGGTCCAGCACCTAACAACAACAATAATCCTGGTGACATAGTGGTTAAGAGCTCAGCTGCTAACTAAAAGTTTGGCAGTTACAATCCACCAGCCACTCCTTGGAAACCCTATGGGGCAGACTGACTCTGTTCTAGAGGGTCACTATGGGTCTGAACTGACTTGACAGCAATGGATATTCCTATCTCTGCTTGCTTCTCTGTCTTTCAATCTCTTGCAAGGTAAAAGGTAATGCAGGCCTCACCCAGGGGAACTCCCTTTACTTGGGATCAGGGCTGTGACCTGAGTAAGAGTATTGCATCCTACACTAATTCTGCCTCATTAACCCACAGGCAGAGGTTAGGATTTACAACATATCACAAAATAGAGGATAATCACACAATACTGGGAATCATGGCCTTGCCATGTTGAAACATGTTTTTTTCGGGACACAATTCAACCCATGACAACAAATAGTATAAAATACAATAATTTAAAATACACAAATTAATAGTTGACAGAATTAAAGGGAGAAATAGACAAATCCATGAAGCTGGAGATGTTAATACCTCTCTCAGTAATTGATAGAAGTAGACAAAACATTAGTAAAGATATAGAAGATTTGTACAACTGTATGGTGTTGCCCCCCCCATGCATCTATCCATTTGTCATGTGGTGTTGGCTTGCCTCTTGGTGAGATGCTAGAAGCTATACCAGTTATATTTCAAATACCAGCAGGGTCACCCATGGTGGGCAGGTTTCAGCAGAGCTTCCAGACTAAGACAGACTAAGAGGAAGGGCCTGGTGGTCTACTTCTGAAAAAACCGGCCAGTGAAAATCTTATGAATAGTAGCACAACATTGTCTGATATAGTGTCAGATGAGCCTCTCAGGTTGAAAGGCACTCAAAATACAACTAGAGAAGTGCTGCCTTCTCAAAGTAGAGTCGACCATACTGACTTGAGTGGAGTCAAGCTTTCAGGACCTCCATTTGCTGAGGTGGCATGACTCAAAATGAGACAAAACAGCTGCAAAGAACCTTTAATAATCAGGACATGGAATGCACAAACTATGAACCAAGGAAAATTGGAAGTCATAAAAAATGAGATGGAATGCATGAAGATTGATATGCTAGGCATTAGTGAACTGAAATGGACTGGTATTAGCCATTTTGAATCAGTCAATCCTATAGTCTACTATGCCATCAATGACAAATTAAAAAGGAATGGCATTGCATTCATTATCAAAAAGAACATTTCAAGATCTATTCTGAAGTACAATGCTGTCAATGATAGGATAATATCCATACGCCTACAAGGAAGACCAGTTAATAAGACTATTATTTAAATTTGCTCAACAACCACTAATGCCAAAGATGAAATTGAACATTTTTACCAACTTCTGCAGTCTGAAACTGATCAAACATGTAATTAATGTGCATTGATAATTACTGGTGATTGGAACGGGAAAGTTGGAAACAAAGAAGAAGGAAGGATGGTAGTTGGAAAACATGGTCTTTGTGATAGAAATGAAGCCAGAGATCTCATGATAGAATTTTGCAAGACCAATGACTTATTCATTGCAAATACATTTTCCAACCACATAAATAGTGACTATACACATGAGGAAACCCTAGTGGCATAATGGTTAAGTGCTACGGCTGCTAACCAAAAGGTCAGCAGTTCAAATCCACCAGGCACTCCTTGGAAACTCAATAGGGTAGTTCTACTCTGCCCTACAGGGTCGCTAGGAGTCAGAATCAACTTGACAGCAATTTATTTATTTATTTATACACATGGACCTTACTGGATGGAAAACACAAGAAGCAAATCAACTACATCTATGAAAAGAGATGATGGAGAAGCTTGATGTCATCTGTCAGAATCAGGCCAGGGGCCGACTGTAGAATAGACCATCAATTGCTCATGTGCAAGTTGACTCTGCGAGAGCCAAAATGACCTTCAGTATATCCCGCCTGAATTTAGAGATAGTCTCAAGAATAGATTTGACTCATTGAACACTAGTGACCAAAGACCAGATGAGTTGTGGGATGACATCAAGTACATCATACATGAAGAAAACAAAAGGCCATTAAAAAGACAGGAAATAAAGAAAGGACTAAAATGGATGTCAAAGAGACTCTCAAACTTGATTGAATGTAGAGTAGCTAAAGTGAATAGAAGAAATGATGAAGTAAAGATGCCGAACAGAAAATTCCAAAGGGCAGCTTGAGAAGTATTATAATAAAATGTGCAAAGACCTGTAGTTAGAAAATCAAAAGGGAAGGACATGGTTGGCATTTCTCAAGCTGAAAGAAGTGAAGAAAAAATTCAAGTATCCAGTTGCAACTTTGAAGGATTCTATGGGTAAAATATTGAATGACACAGGAAGCATCAAAAGAAGACAAAAGAAATACACAGAGGCACTGTACCAAAAAGAATTGCTAGACATTCAACCATTTCAGGAGGCAGCATATGATCAAGAACTGATGGTATTGAAGGAAGAAGTTCAAGCTGCACTGAAGGCATTGGTGAAAGACAAGGCTTCAGGAATTGATGAAATATCAATTGAGATGTTTCAACAAATGGATGCAGCTCTGGAGGTGCTCACTGATCTATGCTAAGACGTTTGGAATACAACAACCTGGCCAACCAACTGGAAGAGATCCATATTTGTGCTTATTTCAAAATGAAGGTGATCCAACAGAATACAGAAGTTATCAATACCATCACTTTCACACCCAAATAAAATTTTGCTGAAGATCATTCGAAAGCAGTTGCATCAGTACATCCACAGGAAACTGCCAGAAATTCAAGCCAGATTCAGAAATGAGGATGACAAGACTTCTTGTCACGTACTTTGGATATTTTATCAGGAGTGGCCAGTTCATGGAGGAAGACATTATTCATGGTAAGGTAGAAGGTCAGCAAAAAAAGGATGACCCTAGGTGAAATGGACTGATGCATTGGCCGCAACAATGGGCTCCAACATTGCAGCGTTTGTGAGGATGGAGCAGGAGTGGCCGATGTTTTGTTCTGTTATACAGAGGATTGCTACAAGCGAAATCCATGAAATGGTCCCTAACAACACAACAGTGGTGTTGCCAGGAGTATAAATGAACTGGGTGGCAACTAAAAACAAAGAAACCAACTGATCAATCAACCTGGCCTAATTTACATTTACAAAACACTATATCCATCAACTGAATAATACTAAGAAAAATCCGATATTTATAATACTAAGAGAAATCAGTACTGACAAATTTCAGAGTATTGAAATCATGTTCTGTCTACAACGCTGTTACATTAAAAATAAAAAAAAAAAAAGTAGAACTATATGTATAGTTTGATCCTATTTGTGTTAAATATTAATCCAGGCAACCAATGTATTTTAAATATTAAAAAAAATGTACATACATGTAGAGAAAAAGTACTGGAAGAATATGGGTCAAAGATTACTTCTTAACAATAGAATGGAAATAGAGAAGGGGAGTCAAGTGGGACAGTCATGCTTCACTTATTTGTATTTTTTCTTGGCTTATTTTAATTCATACATTGTGTATTTAGGATTGATAGAATAAGTCTTAAAAGGAATAATACCACAATATGACGCAAGAGCACAAAACAAACCTACCAATGATCATTATGATGGTACAGAAATGAGTAAAGTTTTGTTCTATTATGCATAAGGTTTATATGAGTCCAAGCTGACTCCATGACACCTAAATCCAACGACTATAAAGAATAAATACACGAAGGCAGCTAACAAAGTTTTGAAATAGAAAAATAATGAAGATGGATCTGCCTTACCTGTCAAAAAGTTTTGTATAGCTATGGTTATTAAAAACTTGAGGTGCAATTATAGGAAGTAACAAAGAGCTAAATGGAACAGAGTCCAGTAACATACTCATTGGGTATGGGAATTTGGTAGATGATAAAAGTGCCATTTAAAATTGCTGGGCAAAGAGTGTAATCTTTCATAAGTGGTGTTAGAAAAATTGGCTAAGTGCTTGGAAAAAGTTAGATCTTGCGGTAGTCATTAGTGCTATCCACTGTACGTTTTTAGCTCTGTTTTTTTAATGCGTGGTAAGATTGTATTTTCTCACCACCTTTTAAGTTGCTGTGGTCAGGTGACTTGTTTTGGCTAATGAGATGAGAGCAGAATTGGCAGGTGTTACTGCATGCGTCTGTTACAGTTGGTCATCAGTCAGTACGCAATTTACCATTTCCTTTCCTGCTGTTGCGGTGGTAAGTTGGAGATAGTGCCTCTGTCATACTGGCTCCCTGAGTGACCCTATGAGCAGAATTCCTCCTTACCCGTCTGCATTAGACAGCCAGCACAAGGCAAAGCAAAATTTTATTCGTTAAGCCACTCAATTTTGGTGAGTTTGCTAGCACAGCATAACCTGATTAAGGTAAAAATCGGTACCTAAAATTTGGGGGATGTTGTATTAAGAAATCCAAAATTTGTTGCATTGGCTTGAAAGCTGAGAAATAGGTGGGAAAAAAATTATTATTGGAAAAGATAGTATTTCTCCATGCTCTATCTGCAGTAGCAGGCTGTTGGTGAAACAGTTGCATACAATAATGTGGATGGCAGATTACGTATCTAACGAACTTTTTGTCCTAGGATAAAAAGATCAGAAAACAGAATGGTAACAGCATTCTTTGGTTGCAATAGCCTAAGTCTGGCAAAATATTACAAGAAGATTTGTGCAGATAGAAACTTCTAGCGCAAGTAGTAATGAAAGAGACTATAACAAATGGAAAGAAACAAACAAACAGTGCCAGTGCCATAGAGTTGATTCTGACTCACTGCAGCCCTATAGGATAGAATAGAACAGCCCCATTGGGTTTCCAAGGCTGTAAATCTTTATGCAAGCAGGCTGTCACATCTTTATCCTGCAAAGTAGCTGGTAGGTTCAAACTGCTGACTTTTTGGTTAGCAGTTGAATACTTTGACCGTTACACCACCAGGTCTCCTAGTATAATGAAAAAAAAGAAAAAAAAAACAATAAAATCATGAATTTGTAGGAATGGAAGAGGCAACAGCTTCTTAACCTCAAATAGCTCAAGATAAAATCGAGAAGTAATTTCAGTGACAAAAAAAAAAAGGTAGGTTAAAACTCAGTCTTTATTTATAATTGTCAAAAGCTGAAAACAACCCAAATGGCTCCCAGCCTGGGAATGAATAAACACACCACCACTGTTTTTGGTATAGTACATCTATTCAGTAGAATCCTGCTTGAAAAGAACAAACCACTGATACATGCAACATGGATAAATCTCAGATGCATTACGGTAAATGAAAGACGCCAAACTCAAAAGGTGGTATACTGTATGGTTTCATTTATACGACATATTTTCAAAGCTATAGGAACAGGAAAAAGATTAGTGATTGCAAGGAGCTGGGGGTGAAGGAAAGGACACCGGAAGTGGTGGTTACACGACTGCATACATTCATCAAAACTTGTACAACTGTTCACTAAAAGGCTATATCTGTACACGTTTGTGAGCTCAGGAGGAACCCTGTTTTAACAATTAAGAAGCTGAGCAGGAGTAGAGGTCATTTGTTGGTCCTGGAGAAGATGGGAGAAGTTAGCCTTATTAATGAGGAAAGACATATTTTCTTCAGAGATAAAAATAACCATAATCATTTATTGACCACCTATGATTTATTACATTTTAATCCTTACAACAGCCTGTGAGACAAATATTATTATTTTTTAAGGGAAATGTTAAGGAAAATGAAGATCAAAGAGATTAAATAACTTGCCCAAGGTTGCTTACCAAAAAAAAAAAAAACCAAACCCAGTGCCGACGAGTCGATTAGGACTCATAGCGACCCTGTAGGACAGAGTAGAACTGCCCCATGGAGTTTCCAGGCAGCGCCTTGAGGATTCGAACCGCAGACCTCTTGTTTAGCAGCCCTAGCACTTAACCATTACGCTACCAGGGTTTCCAAAGCTAGTAAGTAATGGAGCTCGGCAGACCTGACTGTTGAGCACTAGCTGTTTTCTCCCTGTAATGCTGAAAATTGAATGGATGACGATCGAGATTTTCAGGTGGAAGGAAGTTGAGGAAATTATAATCACGAGATTCTATTATAGCAACACTGGGAGATTAGGCCATCTGTTAGCAGGGAGGGGATTAAGGGGGTGAACCGAGGTTGAAGGCTTGAGGAGAGTGGAGAAAATTGAAAGAGGTTGTGTTGATTTTGACATTGTTCTAGCCTTTGTCCTTGCCACAGGGATGAGGTGCCCTTCCATTCTCAGAGTTGTAGAGGAAGAAATCTAGCTGTAAGATGCAAGAGACCCACAATGGTGTTCATCCAGTGCAAATTATCATAAGAATGTGCAACTCCAGAGTCTCATATTTTGCAAAGACCAATTCTTTTCCATTCCCCGAGCTCCATTCATTTCTATGTTCTGTTTATAAAGGACTGTTTATAAAGGATACATCACTGAAATTATAGTGTATTCCTGAGGGTGGGAGCGGAACTTTGAAGTATAAAAAGGAATTGTAATTTGTAGATGATTGTCATCCTGATCTCTGATGGATTGATTAACCTTGATTTTCCACAAAGTCTTTAGCCAGACCTCAAAAAAAAAAAAAAACAAAAGAAAAAAACTTTCAAACATCAGGTGTAATATAACTGGAGACTCAAAACCCATAACTTTAACAGACTGGTCTCAGAGAAATTTTTTCCTATGAACATTGCTCCGCTAAATTGTAAAGTTTGCATCTGTTTCCTTTTATAAAGGTACATATCATGAAGCCCTGGGTATTTTCATGGTAGATACCGTGGGTAACATTTAGGGTTGAAAGTACTAGGGACACTTTCATAAAGCAAAACTGAATTGATTTAATGAGTGTTAAAATGGAAAGGAGCCTTAGAAATTATCTAGTTCAATTTTTTCATTTGTATGTGAGTAAAATAAAAAAAATAAATAAAACCAAACCTGTTGCCGTTGAGTCAATTCCGACTTGTAGCAACCCTATAGGACAGAGTAGAAACTACACCACAGAGTTTGCAAAGAGCGCCTGGTGAATTAGAACTGCCAACCTTTTGGTTAGTAGCCGTAGCACTTAACCACTATGCCACCAGGGTTTCCATGAGTAAAATAGCCTAGGTTAAACAGTTTTCTCTTTATTCCTGAGAATTTAACCAACTGCAGCACACATTTTTTAAAAATTTGTGTTGCATTTTATCATTTCTTTCTCTTTATTCCTCTGTTATACTGTATCGACAAGGTGCCAGGCATTGTGATAAGTAACAAGGTTGTACAATTAAAAGACAGAGTCACTCTAAATAGTAATGGTTGAAGGTATTTTAAAATACTTGCATGCATTATAGTTTTGGTTCACTTTTGAGGCAGCACATTATGCTGGAAAGAATCTTGGTGTCTTAGTTTCCTAGTGCTACTGTAACAAAAATACCACACGTGAGTGCCTTTAAAGAACAGAAATTTATTTTCCCACAGTTTAGAAGGCTAGAAGTCTGAATTCAGGGCAGTAGCTCTAAGAGAAGGCTTTCTCAATCATGTCTGGGGGAACACCCTTGTCTCTGCTTCTGCAGCCCTGGTATTCTCTAGTTCCCTGGTGATCCTTACATGTTCTTCTGTATTCCCCAGCTGTGCTCACTTCTCTCTGTGTCTAATCTGCAATTTTTATATCTCAAACAGTCATTAGGTTTTAGATCCACCCTATGCTGATGTGGCTTCTTTAACATAACAAAGAAAACCTGGTTTCCAAATAAGATTACATCCAAAGGTACAGGGGTAAGGATTTCAACACGTATTTTTGGGGAAACACAATTCAATGCCTGATAGTTAGATGAGAAGTCAAAAGACCAAGTTCTAATTCTACTCACTCCTTCAGGACTCAGGATCCTTGTTTTAAAAACGAAGATAAAACCTCAAATATCTTTTAAAAATTATGTGTCTCTGGTTCCTTTAGAAAATGAAATGTCTGCAACTTTTGAAGTAATAATATTCAAATAAATGAGATTTAGATGAATAAATAGAAGTGGTTTAAATTTTTTTTTTATAAACTGGATGATTAAAAAACTTGAAAGTTGTGAGATCTCTGGGTTTGTTTTTTTTTTTTCTATCTTGGAATATGTTTATTAAGAAAACAATCATCAGCCTTGAATAGTATTGAGGTATTTGTAGAGGAGAAAGTGTGAATCTGTTAGTCGGTAGAGGTTTCTTCTAGATCTATAGTGTTAGGATTACGGCCTCAACTTGGTAGTTGAAATATACCACAACACACCAGTCCTTATCATGCGGAGTTTATTATCTAGCAGTTCATGAAATTTTACTGCATTTCTGTTGGTTCACATGTGCCATAACATCCCAGAGGTGGTATCAAGGTTGGAAATAGATGATCTTTTGAACTTTTACAAGAAAATATTTTAAGTAGAGCTGTATGGAGTAGCAGGAATTGAGTATTTACTATATCGGAGGTGGCGCATTGGTTGGACGTAGAGTCCTGAGGTGATATTTAAAAGTTTTCAAACAAAGATCCCTTATAAAACGGGGCTGGTAGGGGAACTCCTGAGACATAAAAGGTTTTTCCTTTACACAGGAATGGTAATGACAGCACCACTGCTCTCTTACAGTCTCTCTGGGAGCTTTTCTCACCAAAGCAGTTACAGAAGAACGAGAGCTTCAAGCTTGAGGAAGGCTGAGTTTTTATGTCTGGAGCTCTTCCATTAGGTCACACTGTTAAAGGCACAGCTCCTTCCTAAGGGAGACTTTTCTTGCTTCCCAGCAGTCCCATTTATTCTGCCTGCAGCTGCTCAGTTCCCCTGCCTCCGTGCAAACCAATCTTATTGAAACGGAGAAAATGGTTCCTATGGAAAGTGCATCCCTGTTGGCTTAACCAGGTAGTATAAATATAAAAAAATATAGGTCCAATTTTGGGGAGAAAGAGAAAATATCTTACAAGTTATATCTGCACATCTCCAAGAATGAACAGACAAAAAATAACACTGGTAGGATTTGCACAGCACATATGTTTGGCTTCCTCTTTTATGGTACTATTTATTTCAAGGAAAGGTACAAAAATGACTCCACACTCCCTGGAGGATGTGGAGGGAAAAACATAATGTAGAAACTTCATTCTCATTTACCCGTATGCCCAACAATCTCAGAATCCTCTCATAGAAAAAAAGAGGGACTAATGAATATGGTGATTTTGCACTCTTTTCAATTTTCAGTTACTTGTATTTTTCTTTTTTCTTTGTTCAGAATCTCAAGGTGCAAAATATTGTCTTGACTTTCTTCAGTGAAATGTCAAATGTTTCCACTAATGGAATGTTAGCTCTTCCCCCCCATGGCTCAGCGATGTCACTTCATCTCATCTTTCACTGTCTTTTTCTGCTTAGAATTTGGGCTTTTCATAGAAGCATTCTCACAGATATTAAACTTAGGAACTATAGGTATACATTGCTTATTTTTGTGAAAATCATTTCCTGGTATAAAAAATACAGCAGAAGCTTTATTTTGTGAAGATGGAAGCTTGAATATGGTGCACAATCCAAATCAATAACAAACTACCTTTCCTGGACCAAGCAGCTGTTGGACAATTGAAAGGGGGCCTGGGGGGAATAAGCGAGGCCTTAGTTCTCTAGAGAACAGATGGAGCGAAATGTAGGAACTTTTTCCATTCTGGTTTTAAGGATGTCTCTGGAAACAAGTGAGAGCCATGAGATATTCAAAATTTTGTAAATACTGAAGAAAGCTTGCTCTACAGAGATTCACAAATCCCCAGGAGGAAAGATGAGTATTCCTGGGAAGGCCTGCTGGTCTTCCCCATCCAGAAGGGTTACCCAAATAGGTGATATGGGTCCTTTCCAACCCCCAGACCTGGAAAGGGCTAGCTTTTGCACATGAGAAGACCACAGTCAGAAAGTAGTTTCTGTGATACTTCCACTTGGGACTGACGACTTGTTGGTTGGTATACGCTGTTGTTGTTGATAGGTGTTGCTGAGTTTAGAGATAATTTTAAGGAGAAAATGATCACTTGAATTAGCGGCCTTGAAGATGAAGTGAAATAAATACCTCAAAATAAATAAAAAAGACACAAAGAAAAGGAAATCATTAGGGGAAAAGATAAAATATAGTAGATTGAGGAATTCTAAAATTCGTATAATAGGGGTTCTAGAGGGAGAGGGAGACAATAGGGTAGAGGGAGAAAAAGGAATACATGGAGAAGGGGAAATAATTTCACAAGCAATAGAAGAAAATTTCCTGTTCTAAAGATGGATTGAAGTTTATAGATTGAAGGGGTTTAACGAATTGCACACAGGATTGAAGGGGAAGACAGATCAGACACACCATGATAAGATCTCTAAATTCTAAGAATAAAGAGAACATTTTTAAAACTGCAGATGGAAAGAAAAGTTGCTTACCAAAGGGGGAAAAATGCATTGAAACTGAAATACTTGTCAGCAAAAAGTGGAATTACAGCCACAGACATGAAAGGACTGCAATCCTCTCTAGAATCAGGAAAGGCCCTGTGATAAAAGAGGATGAAGAGGAGATAGCTGTAAGCAGACAGACAGATGGATAGATGGATGGATGAGTGGATGAACAGATGAATGAATGGATAGACAGAAAGCTAAATGGAGTGAGAAGAATTCTCTAAATAGAAAATGTATTTCTAGGGAAAATTTAGTAACAGTCTGACACAAAAAGCCCTAAAGCATCTCAGTAAACCCTAGGTATTGGTTGGCTAGGGTTGTGTGGTGGGAATTAAAAACATTCTACTTTCTCATTTTATTGGGGTGGGAGGGAAAAACAGTTAGAGAATATGGTATCTTTCTTGAGGAGAATGATTGGTACTTTTTGGTATTTTGGGAGTGTGGTGGTTAATTTAATGTGTCAGCTTGGCTAGGCTATGGTTTCCAGTGGTTTGGCCAAATGCTAGTCCAGTTGTTTTCATGAAGCAGTTATGTGTGATTAAATCGGTTGGCCTTCAGTAGAGCAGTTTACCTCCCATAATATAATGCAATGCAATCACCTTCCGTAAGGTAATGTGATGTAATACAATCAATCAATCAGTGGAAGTCATATTGGGGTAGAGTGGATCCTGAACCCAATCACTTCCGAGTTATAAAAAGTCCAGAATAGACAAAGAGACACACACAGGGGAAGACAGACAACATGGAAGAATGATCTACAAACAAAGGATTTCTGGTAGACATATAAAACCAGGAAAAAGACATATAAAACCAGAATGTGACATGGCTGACACCCTGATTTGGACTTTCAGACTCCAGATCTGTAAGAAAATAAATTTTTCTTTAAAGCCACCCACTTGTGTCATTGTGTTACGGCAGCACTAGGAAACTGTGGGAGAAATTGTGTTCAGTTATGACAACTGGCAGAATAAATAAATGAAATAAAACTTTCAGTTAACAAGAAGCAAATAAAGAATAGTAACTTAAAAACCAGAAAATGTAAGAACAAGAAAAAAAAAAAACACATTAAAGTGAGCAGGGAGTATAAAGTGAGATGAAAGGAATAAAATTTGTTACATCAGTTATTATGTAAATATGAATGGACTGAATTTTCCTATTTAAAGATAGAAACTGCATTAAAAAATAAAATCCAGCTATATGTTGTTTATAATAAACACAACATAATAAAGAAAGTTGAAAAGTAGAGGAATAGTTGAAGATTTACTAGGCAAATAAAAACCAAGGGCAAGCAAGAGGTACAATAATAATATCAATCAATTTAGAATTTAAGGTTAAAAGGGATAAAGATATATTTTAATGATTAAATACTCAGTAAACCTATGTGCACAAATCAATGTAGTAGCAAAAAAGAAAAAGCAAAGAAAAATATTAAAATGAAAGGTAAATGTGACAAAAATACACTTATAGTAGAAGATTTTAATACACATTTTTCAGAAATGCATAGGTCTATCAACAATAGTTCTTAAAAATTAAAAATATATACACAGCCTTTGACCTAACAATTCTACCCTTGAAAATCTAACCTGTAGAACTAAAAGGGCTTCTCTAAAAACATCAGTATATATTGTTATATGTACATATTTTTGCAGCATATTTCCAAACAGTAAAAAAACTCAGAAGCAAAGTGAATACTCTTCAACAAGGGGATATTTGAATAAATATTTTAAGAAGAAAATATTTTATTATGGAAAATTTCAAACATACCTAAAAGTAAAAAATGTAGTACAATGCACTGTTATGAACCCACCAATAACATTAAAAAACTCAATATTTTTTCCAATCTTATTTTATCTATCTACCTCTCTACTTTTTTCTTCCTGAACTATCTAAAAACATATTCTAGCATTAGGGCTCCAGTATTATATCATTTCACCTATAAATGCCTCAGATAAGCAGTCTTAAAAATCACCAAAATATTATTACTAAATCTACCAAAAATTAATAGTATTTCTTTAATATCATCTGCTCCCATAAAAATTACAGCCTGGAAAACCCTATGGGGCAGCCCTACTCTTCCCATGGGGTAGCTAACAGTAGGAATCTACCCAATGACACCCAACAACAGCAATACCCACTTGAAACACTCAATAAAATGAATTGACAGAATAGCCACAATCAAAGATCATGAAAATGGCACAATGAAATGATATGAACAGATTCCCCAAAGGTGAAGACACTTATGGTCCCTATTATCTCTTCTGGGGTGTCTGTTCCAATCTTCATTCAACAGTATTTCCTCTTTTAAATTGTCCTATATTTAAAGAGCCCTGATGGCACAGTGGTTAAAATCAGCTGCTAACCAAAAGTTCAGCAGTTTGAATCCACCAGTTGTTACTTGAAAATGCTAGTAGGCAGTTCTACTCTGTCCCATAGGGTTGCTATGAGTTGAATTTGACTTGACGGCAATGAGGTTATATTTAGTTAAACCCTATGTCAGTGCATTCGGAAGTTCTTTAGTTCCTTACCTTAAAATACTCAAGAGTCCTCTCCCTTTCACTATGTTTCTCCCCTTCCTGCTGCCTCTTGAGGAGTGTATCTTTCTTCTCCTACTTCCAGCCACTCTCCACCCTACCCACAGACTGATAAGCAGATTTAACTCAAAGATTTTGTTCTTCAGAATTTTGTCACCTGAAGGCATCCTCTCCCTACACTACCAACAGGAAAACATTTCAAAGCCCTTGCAATATTTTCACTGCAGTTCAAGGATATCTGCTTACAACGACAGCCATATTTCCCCATTATTTTATATCCCCATGTCCACACCCATCTGGTGCTATTACCTGGTTGCTAGAATTTATGTATTTAAGAAATATCCTGAGCAAAAGTCAGGATTAAACATCATAGCATATCATATACCCGATGATCCCCAAATTTATATCTCTAGTTCTGAGCACTTCCTTCAAGTTTCAAGATCAAAAATATCCAAATGTCTACTCCGCAGAGCTACTTGGATGTCTTTTGGACATCTCAAACTTCACAGGTTCAGAAATTATACAAAAAATTCTTGCCTATCATCTCTCTACCCCCTAGCCTCTTTCTGTATCATTCTCCTTCTGGTTCAATATACTCTAGCCTTCTTTTTATTGCTAGAAATCACCAACCTCAGGGCCTTCACACTGTCTGTTCTTGGAAGACCCTGCCCTCAGATCTGTACATGCTGTTTCCTTTATATCATTTAGGTCTCAGTGCTAATGTTATGTTCTCAGAGAGACCTTCCCTGACTAAACTACCTAAAGGAGCCTCCTCCTCCACTTTCTCTGTTCTGGTACTCTGTTCTACTTTATTTGTACCATTTTCACTATTTGAGCTTCTATTGGCTTATTGTCTGTTTCTCTCCATGAGAATACATGTGAGCAGAGGTCTATGGAAAATCCATGAGGGTACAGACAATACTATAATTTCTAGTGGCAGTGTGGGTTCACAGTAGGAGTCTACATATTGGCTACACTGGCCCTTTGATTTTGCTTATGTTACCCTCAATACATTCCATCAAGTCTGATTGAAACTTTGGTTTGTATAATTCTGATAATGTGGTTTTAGACTTTCGCATCCAGTCAGGTGAAACACTTTGAAGTATCTAAATCTCAGTGTCATTTCCATGATCTGGCTGAATATCCTGTTTGTTCTGCTTGGGCAAAGCTCAAGGAATGCCCAAGAAAATCATCTTCTGTGGTTTTTTTTTTTTCTTTTCCCTCCTAGACAGTTTTGCACTATAATAAGACTCTCGTCAGCAAGTTCTTGGTGTTACAACAAGCTGGCCTGAAGTTCACAGCTAGGTCTTGGTGTTCTCCCTTTGGACAAAAACAAATTCACAGACCACTCTGTGATCAGGATGGATCAAAACAAACAAAAAAAAGACCTCTCTGTAATCATGTCTGAGTACTGACAAAACGTGAATATTGTCCAAGCCACAAAACAGTAAACGTCTTACTTTTTCAGCTAATGTGGATGACTGCTATTTTTTGTTAAGTAAATTACAGCTTTAGCCTCATTCTTGTTTGCTTTCCTTATAGATAAGATGTATTGAGATACTCAATTATTATACCTCTTTTCTGATAGCGTTCAATTCACAGCAACCCCCCACTTCTTAGATTCTACTCAAATCACCCAATCAAAGTCCAAATTCTAAAATAAGTTCTTTCTAGCACCCTCTTACTAATATACCTCAAGACTCCCATGGTGTGTGTTTTTCTTTGAGGCAATGAGCACCAAACCCCCATTCAAGGATGGATTACCAATGAATAAGGTACATAGGGACTTACTTACGCTTACTTACTAACCTGTAGTGACCAACTTCCTTTGTTTTTCACCATGTCAAGGACTTGGTGAAACTCATGTGAAATTAATCACTACAGATTAGTAAGTAAGCACAATTAGCCCGTGTGTGCCTCGCTTACTATAAGCATGCTTACTGGTTATTTCACACCTGTGTCTTGTTCCATGGCAGGTGTGTTTTTGGTAATCTTTGCCTGGAGGACATTGGCAACTCATTGCATTTGCTGGCAACTGGCAAATATCTGTACTCATGTAACCCCATATAAAAGAGAATTCTGAGACTCCTTGTCGGGTGACTTAATTTAGCAGTAATACATTATATGATCATGCAGATAACTGCTATACCTAAGATATGCTGTTGGAAATGATGCTTCCTCCTCTTCCAAAAGACTGCTGCTCTGTGTCTTAGGGTTCCCTGTTGCTGTCGAGTTGATTTTCACTCATAGTGACCCTATAGGACAGAGTAGAGCTGCCCCATAGAGTTTCCAAGGAGTGCCTGGTGGATTCAAACTGCCGACATTTTGGTTAGCAGATGTAGCTCTTAACCACTACGCTACCAGGATTTCTGTGTCTTGGGGTAATGACCCTCAAATTATACTGTGCACCTGAATTGCCTGGGGAGCTTGTTTTTTAAAAAAATGTATGTTTTGACTCAGTAGGTCTGTGTGGGGCCTGAAATTCAATGTTGCGTTTGTAACAGGCTCCCAGATGATGTTGAGAACCAAGCTTTGAGTAGCAACTTCTTAGAGAACCTACAGACTATGGGCTTGAGTTCCTACTCCCCTTTCCCTCAGTTAGGGTGCTCGTATGACCAGCACCTGGGTAAGATGTGGGATATGTCCTAAAACTACAGATCTCCACTTCCTTTCCTTCTTTTTTTAGGCCAAGGGGTAGAAAAAAATGTTTAAACAAGAGAGAAAACTTTGTGTTCCTAGTCATAAAGTACAACCAAGAGCAAAAGTATTTGAGCTATATTTTTAACAAGGTTATTATCGAATATTATGTTTGGGGTCTTCCAGAAGTAGGTACTTGCTGAGATAAGGATTTGAGAGGAAGTAGGGAGATGATCTGAGGAAACACCAGTAGGAGAGTGGGGAAGTGAGGCATGAAAGGGAAGGAAACCAATAAAGGATATATTATCAAGCCTATTGCTACTGTGGACAGCTGGAGCTTAATCCCACTGAGGGGCTCTGAGAGTACATGTAGAACTTACCCTAGTGTTATCTCAACCCAAACCCAAACCAAACCCAGTGCCCTCGAGTTGATTCCGACTCGTAGCGGCCCTATTCTTTTTTGTTTGAGGCCTGCTTCCAGGGACATGAATTCATAGCACTTTTGGCTTAACCTTCTAGCATGTCTAACGTGCTCCCAAGTCAGAATAAAAGCCCTCCAGTAGGGAGGTTCAGTTATTCACAGTAAGCAACTGTCTTAGGCTGGGTTCTCTAGAGAAGCAAAAACCAGAAAAGCATGTAAGTATATATAGAGAGAGATTAATATCGAGGAAACAGCTCATACGATTGTAGCTGTCCCAAGTCCGCATATCAGGATAGAGGCTTTTCTCAATTCACGTAGGCATAGGGGCTGGTTAACCCAAGATTGGTAGGTAGGAGAGCCACTCTCAGGCTGTGAAGATCAATGAATTCCAAGATCTGCAAATAAGCTGATAGCTCAAGTCCGAAGAGCTGCAGGTCAGAGGAACAGGAGACAACACAGAATCCATAGTGACCAAAAAAGCCAAAGTCTGCTTATATTTGGATGCAGTCCACACCACCAAGGAAACTCTCTTTCTACTGGCTACTCACAGCAGATTCAGTCATGGGAGTGAACACATATAGACACTGAGAATCATGGCCCAGCCAAGTTGACACACAATCTTAACCATCACAGCAGCCTTAGCTTAGAGGCAAGTGCTGAGAAAATATGGGCAGAGCAACTGTTCCCTGACTGGCTGGAGACTTCATTTAAAAAATAAGTGAGAAAAGACTCAGCTACTACCCTCAAGAAATGTTTCTGATCAAGGAAAGAATATGCCAGTAGCTAGGTCATGTCACAAACTACATTTTCCATTGAGGTAGGACCTTCATGTCAACTACCTTTTCCATTGACAGCAGGGGCCTCTGAGAAACCAGGAGGTACCACCTCAAATGGATGGCCTTATTGGTCAGATAAAAGCTGTTTTCTCTTTATTATCATCAGCTGTAAGTGGTATTTAGTAATACCCATTCTGCAAACCAAATAAGGTGAACGTTAGATGGCTATTGATCACTTTTAGCTCAACAATTAACAGTATCATAATTCACACACTCTCAACTTTTTCCAGACTCCCACAATTAGAGAGGCATATAGGCTATGATTCAGTAATGATCTTATTAACCAACAATTCTTTAAAATGATCTCTTAGGTCATTAATCTCCCACAAAGCAATCCTCCTAGATTGTTCTGGAAATTGTTGCTCTTCAGCCATTTAACATGATGGCATGTTGTTCCCTTTGGGCACATTCCGCAAATCAGGCATGTAGGGATTTATTTCAATTTCCACCTCAGCCTCTTCTTTCTGCTTAGATGCTAAAGATACCTCAAAATCAGGGACAGATTATCCAATAAGCAAGGCATGCAAGGGCTTACTTGTGCTTACTTACTAATCTGTAGTGCACAATTTCATGTGCTTTTCACTACATTTTTGCCTTTAGTTACATCTATATTTTCACCTTTTTAAATCCCAGATTCCTTTATTCTTTGAAACCTACTCTGACCCACCTCCTTTCTCAACCTAAAATATCAGAACAACATTAACAATCACTTAATGCAACCAGATGAGAATATAGAGGTCAGGAAAAGTCATGATCAACCAGACGGACAACAGCTGGTTAGTGGCAACAAAACCCACCAAATCCATTGCTGTCTAGTTGATTCTGACTCATGACAACCCTATAAGACAGAGTAGAACTGACCCATAGGGTTTCCAAGGCATACATCTTTATGGAAGCAGGCTGCCAGATATTTCCTGCAGAGTGGCTGGTGGGTTCAAACTGTCAACCTTTCAGTTAGCAGCTGAGCACTTAATTGTTGTGCCACCAGGGATCCTTTTAGTGGCAACACTATGACCTAAATCCAACATACAAGAATTGTGTCTTGTGCTCTTTCTTCAAAGAGAGAGAAGCCCTGTAGGCTGCAAGCACCTGACATTTTGTCAACTTATTACGACACTTTTATTCTGCCATTTATTAGTCACTATTTGGGCTGGATGGGATTTGTCTTCTTAAGTTCCCTATGAGACAGTCAGCTCTACACAGGCAGAAATTTTCTTATTCTTCTCTATATTTCCGTTATTATTAAGCACAGTGTCCTGCTGGAAACAGCTGGTGCTCACTAAGTGTTTAGCCAGTAAACAATACTGACCAAATGAGGGAAGGCTCTTTTTCTAACAGCTATAAGGCAACACAGTTTAATTGGAAGAATTGATGGGTGGTTTGAAATGTCAGTTGTTTTGCACCATGTTACCTAAACAGCTGATTAATTCAAAAGTAGTATGAGTCAAACCAATGTTTTGTCATCACTTAGACAAAAAATTGACTCATTAACTGGATTGTTCACTTTCCAGTTTGTGGCTGTGAGATCATGTAGGGAGAAATTTATAGCGTTTTGTCTAGTTCCAGATGACCAAAACCAAAACCAAACCCAGTGCTGTCGAGTCAATTCTGACTCCTAGCGACCCTATAAGACAGAGTAGAACTGCCCCATAGAGTTTCCAAGGAGTGCCTGGTGGATTCGAACTGCTGACCCTTTGGTTAGCAGCCGTGGCACTTAAACACTATGCCACCAGGTTTTCGTGTTCCAGACAAAGCGACGGTTAATTGGGTGATCTTGACCAAGTAAATTAATATCGCCCTGGGTCTTCTCCTCTCCATCTGCTAAATAGTGTAGTCAACTCTGCCTGTTTACTGCCTCACAAGAAAATTGTCATACCAACATTTTTATAGAAGAGGATTTTATGGAGAGAAATAAAGGCCAATTGGCCTATTTCGTACCTCCTCCTAAGGAATAGGCTGTAAACGAATGGTTTTATTCCTATTCATCAACCCAGTTTTGTGCAAGAGTTATGGCAATTTGTGAGGTATGGAGCTCCTCAACATCCAGCCTTCTTTTCAGACCCCTCATCCTTTGATTTACCAGGAAATGTGATTACAGATACAGATGCTTAATGGATATTCTGTGGTTCTCTATCTATAGAGAGAGAGGCAGAGGGAGAGAGAAAAAGGAGAAATATATAATATATTCACTTTTGAATATCTTCAAGCTTTTTGGTGATTATTATTATTTTTTTAGACAAGAAAGAAAAGATCAATTTATTGGCTTATCATTTATTCAGATAAATTTGTAGAATAAAAAGAAAAAGAATGAGGAAATCAAGTACCTTAATACTTATAATCTATTCTTAAGAGTTTTCAAAAGGGAGTGTTCTAAGTTTAAGTTCTAAAGGGAACTAAAATATGATCTCAAAACCTGATCTACTCATGCTTGATGTACATTGCTCCTTTCTCTTCTTCATGCCTCACACCAAGTCTTTTGAGTCTTAGTTTTCTAAATTTTCCTTGCCTCTGTTTTCTACCTCCTCTGAATCATCCTGTGCATTACTACCAAATTCATCTTCAAAAAATACATCTTTGAGCAAATCCTTCTCAAACACCTTCACTCAGTTACTATTGACTACAGCAGGGCTTGGCAAATTATGGCATGTGGACTGAGTCCAACCTACTGCCTGTTTTTATAAATGAAATTTTATTGGAACACTGACATGATCATTCATTTATTTATTGCCTATGGCTGCGTATGTGCTACAATGGCAGAGTTGAGTAGTTGCCATAGAGACCATATGCTTCACAAAACCTAAAATAATCACTATCTTGCCCTTTAAAGAAAAAAAGTTTTCTGGCTTCTGCACTACAGAATGAAATAAAATCTCTATAGCTTGGCATTCACTGCCCTTCATAAATGGCTTTTAGCACATAGTAGGTGATCAATAAAACTATACTCTAGGTGAAAATGTATGCTGGAAATGCATTCAGCACTATTAATTCCTAGTAAGTCTCTCAGCACCAGCAGTCTCTTGTCTTTTTGAGAGACAGTGTGCAGCGAATCTTCATGGCATGCACATAGCTTTTGCGGTAAACATACCTGAGTTCAAGTTTTAGCTTTGCATTTTGTAGCTGTGTGACTTGGATCAAGTTCATTTTCTTTTCTGAATCCTAGTTTCCTCCTTTGTAAAACGGCTTCATGGAGTTGTAAGAACAAGACTAAATAACATGTGGAAATTATCTAATATAGTGCTTGAAATATAATGGCTTACACACAAGAAATGGTAGCCTGCTGCTATTAACATAGTTTCTTGATTACAGCAGGAAATATGTGTGCTTAGAACACGTGGCACAGGCAGCACCAATTTATTATGTTTGCGATTGGTGGATTGGCTATTGTATCTCCCACAGACAGGGTTTCATCTTTAAGTGAGGTGGCCATTTCATTTTCAAACTTCAAAACCATGTCATCTTACTGACGTTGTTGTTGTTAGGTGACCTAGAGTCAGTTCCAACTCATAGCGACCCTATGCACAACAGAACGAAACACTGCCCGGTCCTGTGCCATCCTTACAATCGTTGTTATGCTTGAGCTCATTGTTGCAGCCACTGTGTCAATCCACCTCGTTGAGGGTCTTCCTCTTTTCCACTGACCCTGTACTCTGCCAAGCATGATATCCTTCTCCAGGGTCTGATCCCTCCTGACAACATGTTCAAAGCATGTAAGACACAGTCTCGCCATTCTTGCTTCTAAGGAGCATTCTGTCCGCACTTCTTCCAAGACAGATTTGTTCATTTTTTTGGCAGTCTATGGTATATTTAATATTCTTCGCCAACACCACAATTCAAAGGTGTCAACTCTTCTTCGGTCTTCCTTATTCATTGTCCAGCTTTCACATGCATATGATGTGATTGAAAATACCATGGCTTGGGTCAGGTGCACCTTAGTCTTCAGGGTGACATCTTTGCTTTTCAACACTTTGAAGAGGTCCTTTGCAGCAGATTTGCCCAATGCAATGCATCTTTTAATTTCTTGACTGCTGCTTCCGTGGTTGTTGATTGTGGGTCCAAGTAAAATGAAATCCTTGACAACATCAATCTTTTCTCCGTTTATCATGATGTTGCTCATTGGTCCAGTTGTGAGGATTTTTGTTTTCTTTATGTTGAGGTGTAACCGATCCTGAAGGCTGTGGTCTTTGATCTTCATTAGTAAGTGCTTCAAGTCCTCTTCCCTTTCAGCAAGTAAGGTTGTGTCATCTGCATAACGCAGGCTGTTAATGAGTCTTCCTCCAATCCTGATGCCCTGTTCTTCTTCATATAGTCCAGCTTCTCATATTATTTGTTCAGCATACAGATTAAATAGATATGGTGAAAGAATACAACCCTGATGCACACGTTTGCTGACTTTAAACCAATCAGTACCCCCTTGTTCTGTCCGAACAACTGCCTTTTGATCTATGTAAAGGTTCCTCAGGAGCACAGTGTTCTGGAATTCCCATTCTTTGCGGTGTTATCCATAGTTTGTTATGATCCACACAGTTGAATGCCTTTGCATAGTCAATAAAACACAGGTAAACATCCTTCTGGTATTCTCTCCCTTCAGCCAGGGTCCATCTGACATCAGCAATGATATCCCTGGTTCCACGTCCTCTTCTGAAACTGGCCTGAATTTCTGGCAGTTCCCTGTTGATATACTGCTGTAGCCGTTTTTGAATGTGTGTGATGTTAATGATATTGTTCTATAATTTCCACATTCAATTGGATCACCTTTCTTGGGAATAGGCATGAATATGGATCTCTTCCAGTCAGTTGGCCAGGTAGCTGTCTTCCATATTTCTTGGCATAGAGGAGTGAGCACCTCCAGCGCTGCATCTGTTTGTTGAAACATCTCAATTGATATTCCATCAATTCCTGGAGCTTTGTTTCTCACCAATGCCTTCAGAGCAGCTTGGATTTCTTCCTTCAGTATCATCGGTTCCTGATCATATGCCACCTCTTGAAATGGTTGAATATTGACAAAGTCTTTTTGGTATAATCACTCTGTGTATTCCTTCCATCTTCTTTTGATGCTTCCTGCGTCGTTTAATATTTTCCCCACGGAATGCTTCACTATTGCAACTCGAGGCTTGAATTTTTTCTTCAGTTCTTTCAGCTTGAGAAACGCCGAGTGTGTTCTTGCCTGTTGGTTTTCCATCTCCAGATCTTTGCACGTGTCATTATAATACTTTACTTTGTCTTCTCGAGAGGCCCTTTGAAATCTTCAGTTCTTTTACTTCATCAAATCTTCCTTTTGCTTTAGCTGCTCGATGCTCAAGAGCAAGTTTCAGAGTCCCCTCTGACATCCATCTTGGTCTTTTCTTTCTCTCCTGTCTTTTCAGTGACCTCTTGCTTTCTTCATGAATGATGTCCTTGATGTCATTCCACAACTCGTCTGGTCTTTGGTCACTAGTGTTCAATGTGTCAAATCTATTCTTGAGATGGTCTCTAAATTCAGGTGGGATGTACTGAAGTTCATATTTTGGCTTTGGTGGACTTGCTCTGATTTTCTTCAGTTTCAGCTTGAACTTGCATATGAGCAAGTGATGGTCTGTTCCACAGTCAGCCCCTGGCCTTGTTCTGACTGATGATATTGAGCTTTCCATCATCTCTTTCCACAGATGTAGTCAATTTGATTTCTGCGTGTTCCACCTGGCGAGGTCCATGTGTATAGTCGCTGTTTACTTTGGTGAAAGAAGGTATTTGCAATGAGGAAGTCGTTGGTCTTGCAAAATTCTATCATTCGATCTCAGGCATTGTTTCTATCACCAAGGCCATATTTTCCAACTACTGACCCTTCTTCTTTGCTTCCAAATTTCGCATTCCAATTGCCAGTAATTATCAATGCATCTTGATTGCATGTTCGATCAATTTCAGACTGTAGCAGCTGATAAAAATCTTCTATTTCTTCATCTTTGGCCCTAGTGGTTGGTGCATAAATTTGAATAATAGTCATATTAACTGGCCTTCCTTGTAGGCATATGGACATCCACATGCTCTTACTGACATAGTATGGCATTTATATATATTGTTAAGCTGCAGAAGCATATCACAGAACAATGTATATAGTACAGTGACTTTTTTGGTAAAAATACACAGACAAAAGGCAGGATACGCTTACAAATTAACTGTAATCCTTTGGTGGTGCAAGCAGTTAAGTGCTTGACTACCAGTTAAAAGGTTGGCAGTTTGAACCTGTCCAGAGGTCCCTCTTAAGACAGGCCTGGTGATCTGCTTCTGAAGGGTCACAGCCTTGAACACCCTATGGAGTAGTTCTACTCTACACACATGCGGTTGCCATCAGTTGAAATTTACTCAATAGGACCTAACACCAGCATTGCTAGGTGGTAGAATAACAGACAATTGAAAAGTATTTTCTTTCATATTTCCTGATTTTTATGCACTGAATATGAATTGCATATGTTAAAATGAATATAGGACTAAAAACTTCACAAAGCAAAATTTAAAATACAAAAATATACATGTTTTTTATTGAGGCAAAATTCACATAACATAAAATTAAACATTTGAAAGTGTACAGTTGGTTGGCATTTAGTATATTCATGATGTTGCACAACCATCGCTTCTGTCTCGCTTCTGTCCAAAACTTTTTAAAACAACTTAATTGGCGTATAATTTATGTATCATAAAATTTCCCCATGTAAATTGTATAATTCAATTATTTGAAAAAATTTACAGTGACTCAACCAACACCACAATCCAGTTTTAGAATTTCCATCACTCCAATAAGAATCCTTGTGTCTATTTAGAGTTAACCCCCATCCTTACTTCCAGAACCAGACAATCACTACTTGGTTTTCTGTCTCCTTAGATTTGCCTTTTCTGGACATTTCACATATGTGAAATCATACAGTATGTGAAATCTTTTGTCTTTGACTTCTTTCACTTAGCATGTTATTGAGGTCTATCTGTGTCATTGCATGTACAATTATTTTATTCCCTGTATCACTGTCCAGTATTCCATTGTGTGGACATACCGTATTTTGTTTATCCATTAACTCATGGACATTTGGGTTGTTTCTACATTTTGCCTATTTTTAATAACTCTGCTATGAACATTCACATGTAGGTCTTTGTGTGGGCATATGTTTTCATTTCTCTTGGGTAGATGCTTAGAAGTGGAATTAAGTTTAACTTTTTATGAAGCTGTCATATTGCTTTCTTTATGATTTGATTTTGATTTATACAAACATAGGACAAGACTAACTGTACTTTATCTTCAGCTTCTATCAACAGTATACCCTGGGCAAGTTTCTTATGGTCTCTATGTCTGTTTCTTCATCTATAAAATAGATATGCAAATAAAACTTATTTCGTAGAGTTGTTCTAAGAAGAAAGATGTTATATGTAAAACATTTAGAATATTGATATGTGTGAAGCCTAAAGTGTGAGATGTTTTTATGAAGTATGTTCTGATGGTTGATATTCCAAATCAAATTTCTTGCATTATCTATCATTTGCCATTTATAATTTTTTTCCAGTGAAGCAATAACTTCCATACTCTTCCTAGATGCTTAGAATTTTTCTTCCAAGTTTTTCTATTCCTTACCTCACATCTTATTTGATGACCTTTATTTAGTACTTCCCAAAGCGTTCTATTTAGTTTTTGTAGAAATTAGTTTTTGTAGAGACATTAACTCATCCATTTTGCACTCATATACAATATTCATGCTCCACTAGTTTATGCAATTATATGTCTCAAATGGTAAGAGTTCAGTAGCCTACTGGACATGATTGATAATGTGCTGTGGGTATTAGTGAGTTTTATAAAGGTAATGAAACATTCTAATAAATCTCAAGAGCTGATTGCTTGGAAGTTGGTAAAAGAGCTTTTACCTTACATGGCAGTGTTTGGAGGATTTTCTATTAGTTGCAAAATTAAAGAGGAAAAAATGACAATACATTCTTGGCTCCATAGCCTGAAAAATCTGAACCAGAACTTGGTATATCCATTATATCAAATAAGGTATAGTCATGAAATAATATTTGTGGGCAATTTTTAATAATATGGAAAAAAACCATATTAAGATTAAAATGTTCAATACAGAAAAGTTTTGAGGAAAATGTGGCTCTAAATGATGGGATTGTAAGTTAATATTTTTCTTGCATTTTTACACTTTTCTTTATTTGTGAAAATATTTACAATATTAATTGATAAATGAGTAAAAATGAATAAAACTTCTGGTTTCATCTCCAACATGTAAGGAGCTTAGAATTCCTCATTTCCATTTTTAAAACAAGAAGAAGCTAAGCCATCTGAAAACCAATAACATTTCCTGAACCCATCAGAAAACCAAGGTCACAGTAAGACAGAGGTCCCCAGGCTGCAGAAAACTCCATAGCCTCAAGCAGCTTGCTTGGCTCATCCCATAGCTTTGTGTTAGAATTCTTGTTCCTTTGTTTAGCTCACTCCATAGCTTTTTATTAGAATCATAGTTCCTTTGCTTTGGCTTGCCCCATAGCTTTCCATTAGAATCCTGGTTCCTTTGCTTGTCATGCCCCCTAATTTTACATAAATCCTGGTGATGCATGAAGTTATATGTAAACCCCATTGCACCTGCATAGTATGATTAAGAATGTTGCTGATGTAACTTGTATGAACTTCCTATTTGTAAATTCCTTAAAAGAAACGTTTCCCCTCACCCTTGCTGAGTAGCCTTGGCAGCAGCAGCCCGTACTGTCTCCTTTCTGTGAGCAATGAAATAAAGGTGACTTTCTACTCTCCCACCTCAGTCTCCTTTATATTGGCTGCCATGAGCTCCACTGAGCAGAACCTGGGGTTTCCACCTTGCAGCAACAGGACAATCTGAAATCTATAGAAAGAGGTGCATGTAGAGACTCACAGTCAAAATCTGCCTACCTGGAGCACAGGCAGCTGGAGTCATAAACTGGTAGGAATACTTAAATGAAAATTTTGAAGACTTGTTATGAACTAACGTAAGAGTGAGAAGCTGTGAATCACTGCATTCTTATTGGGCTTCTACACTTTAGTTAGTTTTACCTGGAGGAACACCACCAAATTCTCATGGTACAGAACAAGAAGGATCCCTTCATGGCTCTGGCAGGTGAAGGGGAAGAGTGACCATTGTAAAAAATATCCAGTGCTATCTCCATAACAAAGGTTTATTTTTCAGGGAAATAGACTTTGCCAGAGCCTTATATACCTGCTCTAAGAGAATTTCTTCAACTTTAGCCCGTTTAGTTTTTCTGTCTCACCTAAGGGGGAAAAAGCTAAGAAAAACTTGTGAAGGTCACACCCCAGGGACATAGGTACACTAAAAAACATATTTAATCAGAAGATTACTGGACACTTTCCTTCCCCCACACCTTAACACCACACCAAGTCTTCAGTGTAATAATATTGGTATGCAACTTGAAAAGTTTTAAGACATAGAGTCTCTTTGAGTAGAAGTACTTAGAGAAGTCCAAAGTTAACAGGAAATATATAAAACAAGGACACTAGAGAAATTTGAAGCCTCTGGTACCTACAGCTATAGAAAACATTAAGTAAAACCTGTCTTCTAGCCAAATTAATGTAAAACCTCACACTAAAGAATTCTTTATCTTAGTACTATTAACTGACAAATAATATCAAGTTTCTTACAAAGAAAAGAAAAATCACAAGGCATGCTAAGATGCAAGAAAAAAAAATACAGTCTGAAGACACAAAGGAAAGATCAGAACCAGACTCCTAATTTATATAGATGTTGGAATTATCAGACAAGGAATGTAAAATAACCATACCTAACATGTTAAGGGCTCTGTCTTAGGCTGGGTTCTCTAGAGAAGCAAAACCAGTGAAGCATGTATATGAGTTGAAAGGACCAACCTATACCCAAAAAAATTACTCTCCAAGAGTGAAGGAGAAATAGAGATTTTTCAGACAAACAAAAACTGAGGAAATTCATCATCCACTGTGCTGCTCTGCAAAAAGTTTTGAAAAAAAAAAAAATCAGGCACAAGGAAAATGTTATAGGTCAGAAATTTGAATCTATATAAAGAGTGTTAAAGAAGTAATAAATGAAGGTAAAGTAATATTCTTTAATTCCTTTACTCTTAATTGGTCTAAAATATAACTGTGCAAAGTAATAATAGAACAAGTATTGGATGCAATAAGTATTGGATAACTGAAATGAAGTGATGGGTGTGGGGGTAGGAATTAGGAATATTTTGTTATAAAGTACCTGCACCAAAGCACTATAGTGTTATATGAAGATAGATTAGTTAAAAATATATGTTGCAAACCACCAACAAAATATTTGTAAAAGTACAATTGATATGCTAACAGAGAAGATAAAAAGGAATCATCATATTCTCAATTAATCAGAGAAGACAAAAGAAGAAAGCAAAAATAAAACAGAGAGCAGATACAACAAGTAGAAAAGAGTTTTAAGCATGCTTGATATTAAACCAAACTATATCAATAATCGCTTTAAATGTGACTGATATAAATATACCATATAGAAGAGACAGATTATCAGGATAGAGATTATAAAACACACCTTTAAATAACGCCTGAATTAAAGAAGAAACCTCAAGAGAAATAAAAACAAACTGTTTTGAACTAAATGGAACTAAAAATACAGTTTATCAAAATCTCTGAGATGCAGAGAAGGCAGTGCTTAAAGGCAAATTTACAGCATTAAATGAGAAGAAGAAAGATCTAAAATCAATAATTTACATTTTCAAAATCAGACTTCTAGAGATAGGAGAGCAATTTAAGACTAAAGCAAGAAGAATAAAGGAAATAATAAAAGTTAATGTAGATCAGAACTAGATAGAAGTGGTGACTGGGCAACATGGGGACTGTACTAAGTGCCAATGAATTGCCCATTTGGTGGTAATGTTGTGTGCCATCAAGTCGATTCTGACTCATACTGACGCCACAGGATGGAGTAGAAATGCCTCATAGGGTTTCCTAGGCTAAAGTCTTTATAGCACTAGGTCTCCAGGTCTTTTCTCCTGTGGAACAGCTGGTGTGTTCAAACCACTGACCTTTAGTTTAGCAGCCAAGTGCTTAACCATTGTGCCACCAGGGACCCTGAATTGTACACTTAAAAATGGCTAATTTTATGTTAGCTGAATTTCACCTCAAGAAGATAAAAATTAAGGGCAAAAAATTAATAAATCAACTCTATAAGTGCTAAAAAATTAATGAAAAAAATCAATGAATGAAATTGAAAGCAAGAAAAAATAGAGAAAATCAATAATACTGTATCTTGAAACGATCAATAAAATTCATAAATGTCCAGCCAAGGTAACTAAGAAAAAAAAGACAGAAGGCACAAATTACCAACATCAGTAATGAAACAGAGGTAATCACTAATGATGTCATGGATATTAAAAGCATAATACAGGAATATTATAATCCACTCTATGCCCACAAATTTTATAACTTAGAAGAAGTGGATCAATTCCTTGAAAGATACAAACTAATAAAGTTCATACAGAAGAAATCAATAATTTAAATTGGCCTAAGTATCTTAAAGAAATTGAGTTGATCATTGATGACCTTCCAAAAAAGGAAGCATCAGACCCAGATTGTTTCACCAATAAATTCTACTGAACAGTTAAGGAAAAAATTATACTAATTTCTACAATCTTTTCCAGAAAGAGGCAAATATTACCCTAATATCAAAACTAGAAAAAGACATTTCAAAAAAAGAAAACTACAGACCAATATCACTCCTGAACATAACTGTAACCATCCTCAATAAAATATTGGTAAATTGAATCAACAATATATTACAATAAATATATACCACAACCAAGTAAAATTTATGCCAGGTATGCAAGGCCGGTTCAATATTTAAGAATCAGTCAGGATAATCTTCCAGTAAAAAGGCTAAAGAAATGGTATTAATTGATTCAGAAAAAAAAAAAAGAACCAAAATTTGACATCTATTCATGATAAAAACTCCCAGCAAATAAGGATTTGTGAGGAATTTCCTTGACCTGATATTGAATATCTACAAAAAACCTCCAGCTAACATCATACTTAATGATGAAAACAGAACATAGTTAATCTAAGATCAAGAAAAAGGCAATATATCCTCTCTCAGTACTCATATTTATCATAGTACTGAAGGACAAAGGTGGTGTAATAAAGGGAAATAAAATGTATGCAAATTGGGGATGAATAAATAACATTGTCTTTGTTCACAAATGATATGATTGTCGAAAATTATGCAGAAAATCCTAAAGAATTGACAAAAATATCTCTAGAACTAACAAGCAAGTATAGCAAGATCACAAGATAAAAGTTAATATACAAAAGTCAATTATTTTTTATATACAAGAATGAAAAGTATGAATTTTAAAAAAGTCAATGCCAAATACAATAACAGCAACTGAATATTTTCATATAAATTTAACAAAATATGTGCAGGATCTGTATGCAGAAAACTACAAAACTCTGATGAAAGAAATCAAATGAGGTCTAAATAAATTGGAGAGATAGTCTATGGTCATTGATTGTTGTTGTTCTGTGCCCTTGAATTGGTTCTGACTCATATGAACCCTATGTACAACAGAATGAAACACTGCGCGGTCCTTCACCATCCTCACAATCATTGCTTTGCTTGAGCCCATTGTTGCAGCCACTGTGACAATCCATCTCATTGAGAGTCTTTCTCTTTTTCGATGACCCTCTACTTTATCAAGCATAATGTCCTTCTCCAGGGTCTGATTCCTCCTGATAACCTGTCCAAAGTATATGAGACATAGTCTCGCCATATTTGCTTCCAAGGAGCATTCTGGCTGTATTTCTTCCAAGACAGATTTGTTTGTTCTTCTGGCAGTCCGTGATATATGCAATATTCTTCGCCAACACCACAATTCGAAGGAGTCAATTCTTCTTCAGTCTTCCTTATTCATTGTCCATCTTTCTCATACGTATGAGACTATTGAAAACACCATGGCCTGAGTCAGGCACACCTTAGTCTTCAAGGTGACATCTTTCCTTTTTAAGACTTTAAAGAGGTCTTTTGCAGCAGATTAGCCCAACGCAATGCGTCGTTTGATATCTTGACTGCTGCTTCCATGGGTGTTGATTGTGGATCCAAGTGATATGAAATCCCTGACAACTTCAATATTTTCTCCATTTATCATGATGTTGCTTATTGGTCCACTTGTGAGGATTTTTGTTTTCTTTATGTTGAGGTGTAATTTGTACTGAAGGCCTTTGATCTTATCAGTAAGTGCTTCAAGTCCTCTTCACTTTGTCTTGGTCATCTACTCCCACTATAATAGAAATACAACAAGTCAATGGCTTTAACAAAGAAAAATGTATTCTCTCATAATCCAGTAGGCTACAAGTACAAATTCAGGGCATCAGCTCCAGCGGAAGGCTTTCTCTCTTTGCCAGCTCTGGAGGAAGGTCCATGTCATCAGTCTCCCCTGGGTTTGGGAGCATCTCAGCAAAAGAACCTCAGATCCAAAGGACATGCTCTGCTCCTGGCACTGCTTTCTTGGTGGTATGAGGTCCCCCTCTCTCTGCTTGCTTCCCTTTCCTTTTATCCTTTGTAAGATAAAAGATGGTGCAGGCCACACCACAGGGAAATTCCCTTTACGTTGGATCAGGGAAGTGACCTAAGCAAGGATGTTACATCCCACCCTATTTCTCTATAAGCACAGGCAGAGATTATAATTTATAACACATAGGGAAATTACAAAATGGAGGACATTCTCACAATACTGGGAATCATGGCCTAGCTAAGTTGACATAATTCGATCCACGATAGCAAGCAAAGTTGTGTCATCTGCATATGGCAGGTTGTTAATGAGTCTTCCTCCAATCCTTATGCCCCGTTCTTCTTCATACAGTCCAGCTTCTCAGATTATTTGCTCAGCATACAGACTGAATAAGTATGGTGAAACGATACAACCCTGGCACACAACTTTCCTTACTCTAAGCCACACAGTACCCCCTTCTTCTGTTTGAACAACTGCCTCTTGATCTATGTATGGGTTCCTCATGAGCAATTAAGTGTTCTGGGATTCCCATTCTTCTCAATGTTATCCATAATTTGTTATGATCCACATAGTTGAATGTCTTTGCATAGTCGATAAAACACAGGCAAACATCTTTCTGGTATTCTCTGCTTTCAGACAAGATCCATCTGAGATATCCCTGGTTCCACATCCTCTTCTAAATCTGGCTTGAATTTCTGGAAGTTCCCTGTTGATGCACTGCTGCAGCTACTTTTGAATGATCTTCAGCAAAATTTTACTTGCCTGTGATATTGTTTGACAGTTTCCACATCCTGTTGGGTCACCTTTGTTTGCAATGAGTACAAATATGGATCTCTGCCAGTTGGTTGGCCAGATAGCTGTCTTCCAAATTTCTTGGCATCCACAAGTGAACACCTCCAGCACTGAATCCCTTTGTTGAAACATCTCAGTTGGTATCCTATCAGTTTCTGGGGCCTTGTTTTTTGCCAATGCCTTCAGCACACCTTGGACTTCTTCCTTCAATATCACTGGTTTCTGATCGTATTCTACCTCCTGAAATGTTTGAAAGTCTACAAATTCATTTTGGTACAGTGACTCGGTACATTCCTTCCATCTTCTTTTGATGCTCTCTGCATCATTCAATATTTTGCCCAGAGAATGCTTCAAAATTGCAGTTCAAGGCTTGAATTTTTCTTCAGTTCTTTTGGCTTGAGAAATGGCAAGTGTGTTCTTCCATTTTGGTTTTCTAAGTCCAAATCTTTGCATATTTCATTATAATACTTCACTTTTTCTTTGGGAGTTGCCCTTTGGGATTTTCTGTTCAGCTCTTTTACTTCATCATTTCTTTCTTTCACTTTAGCTACTCTACATTCAAAAGCAAGTTTCAGAATCTCTTCTGACATTCATTTTGGTCTTTTCTTTCTTTTTAACGATCTTTTGCTTTCTTCAAGTATGATATAGTTGATGTCATCCCACAACTCATCCGGTCGTTGGTCATTATTGTTCAATGCATCACATATATTTCTTGAGATGGTCTCCAAATTCAGGTGGGATATACTCAAGGTTGTATTATTTTATTTATTTTTTTGTGGACTTAATTTTCTTCAGCTTCAACTGAACTTGCATATGAGCATTTGATTGTCTGTTCTGCAGTTGGCCCCTGGCCTTGTTCTGACTGATGATGTTGAGCTTTTCAGTCATCTCTTTCCACAGATGTAGTGGAGTTCATTCCTGTGTTTTCCTTCTGGGAAGGTCTATGTGTATAGTCACTGTTTATATTGCTGAAAAAAGGTATCTGAAACAAACAAGTCATTGATATTTCAAAATTCTGTCATGCAATCTACAGCATTGTTTCAATCACCAAGGCCATATTTTCCAACTACCAATCCTTCTTCATTTCCATCTTCTGCATTCCAATCACCAATAATTATCAATGCATTTTGATTGATTGTTTGATCAATTTCAGACTGCAGAAGTTGGTGAAAATCTTCAGTTTCCTCACCTTTGGCACCAGTGGTTGGTGGATATTAACTGGTGTTCCTTGTAGGTGTATGAATATTATCCTATCACTGACAGCATTGTACTTCAGGATAGTTCTTGAAATGCTTTTTTGACAATGAATGTGACGCCATTCCTCTTCAATTTGTCATTCCCAGCATAGTAGACAGTATGATTATCTGATTCAAAATGACCAATACCAGTCCATTTCAGCTCACTAATACCTCAGATATTGATCTTTATGGGTTACATTTCATTTTTGATGCCTCCCGATTTTCCTAGGTTCATACTTTATACATTCCATGTTCTAGTTATTAATGGATGTTTTGTAGCTATTTCTTCTCTTTTTGAGTCATGCCACATCAGCAAATGCAGGTCCTAAAAGCTTGACTCTGTCCACGTCATTCATTAATGTCGACTCTACTTTGAAGAACCCTGGTGGTGTAGCGGTTAAGAGCTATGGCTGCTAACCAAAAAGTCAGCAGTTCAAACCCACCAGGTGCTCCTTGGAAACCCTATGGGGCAGTTCTACTCTGTCCTTTAACACTGCCATAAGTCAGAATCAACTTGAGAACAACGGGTTTGGTTTTTGTTTTTTCCTACTTTGAGGAAGTAGTTTTTCCACAGTCGTAATTTGAGGGCCTTCCAACCTAAGTGACTCATCTCCCGGCGCTATAATAGGCAGTGTTCCACTGCTATTCATAAGGTTTTCACTGGCCAGTTTATTCAGAAGTAGACCGACAGGTCCTTTTTCCTAGTCTGTCTTCACCTGGAAGTTCCCCTGAAACCATGGGTGACCCTGCTGGTATTTGAAATACTGGTGGCATAGCCTCCAACATCACAGCAACACATAAGCCACCACAGTAACATAAACTGGCAGACATGTGATAAGTTCACTGGTTAGAAGATTGAATATTGCTTAGATGTCAATTCTTCCCAACTTGATCTATAGATTGAATACAGCCCCAATCAATGTCTTATTAAGCTATTTTATTGATGTTGTTAAAGTGATTCTAAAGTTTATCTGGAAGGGTAAGGGATCTAGAATAGCCCAATATTGAAGTAGTGGAATTAAGCTGGAGAGCTCACATTACTCAGTTTCAAGACTTACCGTTAGAACTGGTGTAATCAAGACAGTGTTGTGTTATCAAAAGAAATCAACAGAATAGAGTTAGAAATAATCCCACCAAATTTAAGTAACTCATCTTTAACAGAGGAGCAAAGACAATTCAATGGATAAAGGAGAGTCTTTTCAACAAATTCTGACTCATAGCAACCCTATTGGACAGGAATACAACTGCCCATAGAGTTTCCAAGGCTGTAACCTTTATGGAAGCAGACTGCCACATCTCTCTCCCAAGGAGTGGTTGGTAGGTTTGAATCACTGACCTTTTGGTTAGCAGCTGAGTACTCAACCACTGAACCACCAGGGCTCCATCTAAACACTGTACTGGAGTTGATAAAGTTCATTCCCACATAGGTACAGGTTAAAAAATAAGTATATGAGGAATTTGGAGTAAAAAATCAAGATAATTGTTCGTACAAAAAAATTTGTAATATTATCTAATGCTCCTATGTATATTATCTCAGTTACCTGATGGAAATACTATGAGTGGCTTTAAACAAGATAAATTAATTTTCTCACAGTTCTGGAAGCTTAAAGTCCAAGTGAAGGTCTTAGTTATGTCGATTTTTCCTTGTCAGTATCTCTGGACTTTCTTTGGTGATCCTCACATGGCATCTGTCTTCCCCCATGTATTTGTGTCTAATCTGCTCTTTATAACTCAGGAGTGATTAGATTTGGAACCCACCCTGGATGTGATATAATTAACAGAACCAAAAAACATATCTTCAAACAGAATTACATCCACAGGTATAGGGGTAAGGATTCCAACAGATTCTGTGGGAACACGATTTAATCCATAACAGATCTAACCCGTGGTTGTTGAGTCTATTCTGACTCATAATGACCATATAACACAAAGTAGAACTGCGTCATAGGGCTTCCAAGGCTATAAATCTTTATGGAAGTAGACTGCCACATCTTTCTCCAGTGGAGCAGATGGTGGGTTCTAACCATCTACCTCTTCATTAGCTGCTGAGTGCTTAACCACTGTGCCACCAGAGCTTCTTATAATGAGAAACTACATCTTTTTTCTGAGCTTTCTAGCAATCAAAACGGAGAATGAAGCAGGTTACAAGTTTCTCAGAATATTTAACCCCCCAAAACCCCCATTACTCTGAAGTCTATTCTGACTCATTCTTTAGGACAGAGTAGAATTGCCCCACAGTGTTTCAAGGAATACCTAGTGTAGTTGAACTGCCGATCTTTTGGTTATCAGACGTAGCTGCTAACCACTAAGCCACCAGGGTTTCCTCGGAATATTTAAGTATATATAAGAAACAAATTACTTTTTTCAGGAAAAGGTCCTATTCTTTTAGAAATGAGAAATTTCTTTATTGAGTTTTCACAACAGAGGGATTTATATATGTAGTAGATTCTATATTCAATATCTTTACAATAAATATAAAAAGGAATTTTAATAATATTTCTCACTATAGACTAATGTAATAAGAAATTTGTTTAATTACTTTACGGCACATGTATATTTATAGATAATATATAAATTATAGAGTACGTACATAAAACCGAAAATCATCAATTAGTTTCTGAAAGAGAAGACTTTGATTTTTTTTTGATTCTTTAAAGCTCAGGTGGCGTAAACTGACAAAAGTTAAAATCACTGAAAA
Source organism: Elephas maximus indicus (assembly GCF_024166365.1). Classification (NCBI taxonomy): domain Eukaryota; kingdom Metazoa; phylum Chordata; class Mammalia; order Proboscidea; family Elephantidae; genus Elephas; species Elephas maximus. The sequence continues at coordinate 25,710,397 of NC_064841.1, forward strand.
TGATTTCCAATTTTGCTTATTTTTACAATCTCGACTTTTTCATGATAATTTTTAAAAAATCGAGTTGCTAAAAGCACAGATTTCTAGTTTTGATCCTGTGTTTTACCAAAATATAATTTAGGGATGGTTAAGCCCCCAGCTACTGGCATTGACCCCCCATTTTAATATTATTGCGTTCTATTCTAGTCGTAAGCCTCTGCCTGTCTCCTGTTGCTTGCACAGTTTCATCTATGAGTCAGAATGGTCCAGATTTATTTAGACTAGATTGTTTATGAATTGAAAGGCAGGCATTTTCATCCCCTGGCAGCATAACTGAACTTTCTAACTAAGATTGGCTTGATTTTCTAATCTACTGGAGATGAAGAACAAAGCTGTGAGATAACACTCAACATGGTCAATTGGCGACCTGTGGAGCTCACTTCCAAGAGAAGAGCTCAGAGCACTGGTGGGGCGGCTTACACAACATTAGGTCTAAATTGAAAACCAATCTATATTCACTTCCATTGACGATTGAAACTGGGAGGGCTAATTTGTTCCAAGTGGGGAAGAAGCACTACAGACTCTCTGCTCTAGGGTGTGTGGGTCTTTGTCATTTAATTTATCAAGAGGTGTCCCACAGAACCTGAGCTGGAATTGTTTTGGAATGAGACTACAAATACAGATGCTTGTGATGGTGTCCTGCATAATTGTTTCCATCAGATGTCACATTTAAATTGCGTCATGTTTTAACAGTCATTCAAATACTGCTCCTGTAAACAGAGCTGCTGCTTAATTTGCAGGGCTTTCCTTACTTGTAACATTTTATCTAAAATTGGAGGCTATATCTAAGGAGATGATTGGCATGTTTCCTGAAGCTCCTTTTCCTTGTGTTAAAAGACCAAGACCCATACACTCTCCGCTATGTAATTTGGTAGCCTATGATTTTAATGATAGTCTTAGATCCAATCATTTTATCAGATATCAAATAAACTCCAGTAAAACTGAACGTTACTCCCTTGGTGTTTGTCAGTAGGGTATTATTTAATTTAAGATAACTTTAGTAATTCCTCTTTCTAAGCTTCACCAGATACCTTAACTGAGGAATGAATTTTTTTAAGTATGTCCTTCCCTTTCTCAAACCTTTGTTATTTTGCACTTTCTTCCCATGGGAATAAATTTGTCACTTTGAGGACTAAAGTGTGCCAACCCAAGCCATGGTGTTTTCAATCAGCTCATATGCATGTGCAAGCTGGATAAGGAAGACAGAAGAAGAATTGATGCCTTTGAGTTATGGTGTTGGCGAAGAATATTGACAGTACCATGGACTGCTAAAAGAACAAACAAATTTGTCTTGGAAGAAGTACAGTCAGAATGCTCCTTAGAAGTGAAGATGGCGAAACTTCTTCTCACGTACTTGGCTCATGTTATCAGGAGGTATCAATACCTGGAGAAGGACCTCATTCTTGGTGAAGAAGAGGGTCAATGAAAAAAAGGAAGATCCTCAATGAGATGGATTGACACAGTGGCTGCAACAATGGGCTCCAACATAGCAATGATTGTTAGGATGGAGCAAGACCGGGCAGTGTTTTGTTCTGTTGTACATGAGGTCATTATGAGTCAGAATCCACTCGACTGCACGGAGCAACAACAGAAATATAATCACGCTTTTAAAATACATTACCACTTGGGAAATTCTTAATTATTACCTTGGAATCTGAAAAGAACAAGATAAAAATACCAGCTTAATTTGTAGACTACTTACATAAGATCTAAATATTTATATTTAAATCAGGCCATCTTTAATTTTCTATTGATGGGTAAAATAGTAAATACCATGATATACTAGAATGATGAAAAAGGATTTGGGGCATTATACTGTTATCACTTAGGTGTAGACTAGGCAAAATGGAACTTCAAATATAAAAGGAGTTCTTTTAAGCAACTAGATTGGAAGAAAAACGAAAGTAGTATAACTTTTAAAAGTGAATTTGAAGCAAAAAAAGTATTCTATTGAGGGTGCTCACTTTGACTTAAATTGTTATCAGATTCCAGTCTTATATCTTCTATATCGTCCTCTCTGCTTGCTTCTTCTCCTGTAAACTTTCTCAAGTCATTCTGGTTCCAAAAGCAACTTCTTTCCTTCTAGCTATTGCATTGTATGTCTCCTTCCATTCATCCGAAAACATGATGAAAGCTTTCTCATCTACCACTCAGCCATCATTTGCTGTCATTTGAGGCAATTTTTGTATCATTAATTATCTTTATATTGTCAGATCACTCTAAATTGTCTTTTGATATAAAATCTGTTCTGTGTACTCCCCTTCTCCTGTGGGAAGTCTCTTCCTTCTTAGCTTCTTGGATAGTACTCTTTTTTTTTTTTTTTGCTTATGAAACTTTTTCACTGTTAATGATTTTTGATCTCCTTCTTTGATGCCTGTTCCATTACTTGACCCTAAAATATTGGATTGCTCTCCCCAGGTTTTGTCTCAGTTGATGTTCATGCCTAGTGATCTCCATTAGCAAGGCTGCATCTGCATTAACATACTAATGACTGCAAAATCTAAGTGGATCAGAAGAAAGGGAAGTTGGACAAAGCTGTGAAGAAAAAGTAGACATTCTGGGAGATAAAAGTGGAAGGATAGTTTTAAACAGGTTATGAAAGAACATTAAATACATTTGATTGCAAAGTAGATTTGTAGTTCCTAGCTATTAAATTAAAAAAAAAAAAAATCAAACCAAGGCACTGAATTCAGAGGATGTAGAAGATAATGGTATTACTTAACATCAACTCAAAGATAGTCCTTCTTTTGCTCTGGTTGAAATAGGAAGCTCTTGGCGTAACCGTTTCCTGGTGGCTTATACTAAATACCAGAAAATGGTGTATCGTGGGCTTTTTTTTTTTTTTTTTTCTGTGATTACTAGGTATAGAGCTTGTGCGGTGAAGGATGATGGTGGCAAGAACTAGCATAGCAAGTAATAGCAAACATCAGGATTTCTGAATCAGTCATAAAATACATTATTACCACACCTCAAAGTGGTAAGCTGAGATAGGTAGGTACATGAATTAACATATGAAGACAAAAAGTCCAGAACTTCATCGCTGCCTCTTTAGGAAGTATAGGCTGGGTAATAAAAGTAAAACCTGAAAGAAGCGCCCAAGTCAGAAGAGCAATTACTGCAGTGGATTTTGAGAGAGGCATCGCGCAGTGCAGCTTGAGTCGCCAGGCCAGGGTTGCATGAATGGAACCATAGAGGGGTATGGTGTTCCCTCCATATTTTAAAAATAATGGCAAAGGAGAACTTCAGTAATTAAGTAAATTGCCCAAAGTTATGGGAAGGGTTTACTAAGAAACCTAGTATTAGAATTCAGGACTATTGTCTTTGGGGCCATCATACCAGACAGCCTCTAAAAAATGAGGATAGATTAGTGAAATCTAAGGAAGTTCTTTCTGTTTGAAAACCACTTTAACAATGCTTTGCCCCAACCAAATAAACATAGACATTTATTAAACAAAATGCCTTAATTCACAGGGAAAACTGCAAGTTTTCAAAGGTTGCTGACAAATGTTTCATTGCTCCTTCTACTGGTCTGCTCCCTGGAGCCTATTCAGCATTGTTTGCTGCAGGGACAATTCACTCCTTTCAAAGTTCTCTAAATTTAAAGCTCAGCTGCTCAGAAAACCATTCATCACACACAAATGAACAGCCTGATGGTTATTTCCAAAACACTGAGAATCTTGGAAAAGAAACAGAACTTGAGCTTTGTACGTGACTCTCTTTGGACAATGTGAACGGCCTTGTTGTGTGGACCCCACCAGATTGAGGTTTCTTGGCCTTTGCTTTGGATAACTCGTAGATTATTCTCATTTGACAATTCCAGTATGTTTTTCAGTGGGTTTATTCTTTCATTGACTTTTCCATTTATTTTGAATATTAGTAATTTAGAAACATTTAAAAATGTTGCAAATGACCCAGTTTAATTAAAAACACCATATAGATCAAAGGCATATTTTGAATGAGATTTTGTAATTAAGGAAGCCAAATTTTGATTTAGAAAGGCCCACTTTACACTTAGCCCATGCATAAATTGGCTGTTACCCCTGCCATTCCATCCCTCCAGCACAGGAATCACTGCTGTGGTCTCTACAGAGATTTAGAGCTTTAAGGGAATAGGCCACGTTGAACATATTTTGGTAGTTGTTGCTTTTCATTTCCTTTTGTTATGCTACCTGAATTTCTATGATTAGAACATTTGAGTCTAAAAAAGGATACCATAATAAAGATGCAAACATTTCAGGGAACGTTAAATGACTTTTGGACTTAGATACGTTAATGAGGAATTCATTTAACCGGACTGCTTTCCTTCTAACCTTATCTGGCCCTTGGCAATACAAGTTTTTGGTTGGAGAACAGAAAGCAAATAATCTGAAAACAGAATAATTGGAATGCTGTGGACCAGGTTGGGGTAGAACACATTGTAGGAAAGAGAAGAGAACTGCTGTACTATAAACACCGTGAATCTGTTTAGGTTTAAAAACAAATAGTTTTCTTATGGCAAAGAAAGTGTTCCCCAAAATGGGGAGACTATGGTACTGGGAGAAATCCAACAATATTTTCGGAGGGCAGGGCGGCTACAGTAATACAAAGACTTATGAAGAAAAAACGACAAACAACAGATTACAGCTAAAGCAAATTTGACTGGTTAACATACAAAGACTGAGGTGGCAATGCCTTGGTTGACATCTTTTACAAGGATGGCTCCAGGTGATGCGTGATTCCGGCTGGCCACTAAAACCACATGTTTTCTGGCATCTAGACATCTGTAATTAAAGCTCAACTGAGTAACATTAAGAGAGAGGATTCTGTTGAAATATAAAACAGAAAAGGTGTAGGATGATTTTATCTCAGATTTAAGGAGGGAAAAAGGTTTTTGATACAGAAAGGCCATAACTTTGTAATATTAGTTTATTCTAAATTTTAAGGGGGTGTAGGTCCCCCTCAGGTTTAGGCTGAACAAGGGTATAAAGAAAACATAAGGACCCAAGCACAGGTTAGACAAAATATTTTTCAAGGAAGGTCAAAGGGGACCCTGAGAACTGGCATAGTAGAGTCACATGTTTCACAGTCTGTCTGACACATACACCAAACTGAACCCCCTGCCATAGAGTCGGTTCTGACTCATAGAGACCCCATGGATTTCCAAGGCTGAAATCTCTAAGGAAGCAGGCTGCCACATCTTTCTCCTGTGGAGCTGCTGGTGGTTTCAAACAGCCAACCTTTTAGTTAGCAGTCCATCACTATAACCACTGTGCTACCAGGGCTACTCGTCTAACGCATATAGGATTTTATTTATTTATTTTTAACCATTGGCCTTTTCTAACTGCAAGTGCTTCCTCCAGCAGAGTAAACCAACAAAACCCATTCCTGTTGAGTGATTCCAACTCCTAGTGACCCTGTCTGACAGAGTAGAACTGCTTCATAGGGTTTCAGGGATCAGATGGTGGATTCGAACTGCCAACATTTTGGTTAGCATCCGAGTCTAGCAGAGGAGGGAGGCAAAAGCACTTAAAATGACAAGTTGCATTGTATGATAGAGAAGAACTTCAAGATGGAGTCTCTTAGGACAAAAAAGGACTGGACTCAGACTAGCTAGAAATCCCACTTATGCCATGGGTTTTAGCTTTGGAATGCTCTTCTTCAATACTAAAAATAGATTTCACCAGTTTCAAGAGAAGAGATTGAAAAAATGCTTCCTCTGTTCTGTGCGTATATATACACACGCACGAAGAGGCTATATTCAAGATCCTTGTGCAACCAGGAAACAAAACTCAAGAAATACCAGCAGCACCATAAAGTTTAGCTATATTGTGACTTAAACAGCTTTTGAGAAGTGGTCTAGAAAATTATAGTGAATTTCAAATAACAGACAAAAAATAATGAAATTTTTAATACAATTGGAGCATATACTTTGGAATCTCTGGACAGCAAAAATAAAAGGAGATTCCCCTAGATAATGTTTTATATGATAAAACTGGTTTGTTTTTTTTTTGCATTTAACATCCAAAAAGAGTTTCCCTTTCTCGGAGAACTGAAAAGTTTCCTTTAATCAGATAATAAGAATGTCGTAACTCCTTTGTTCTGGCCTCCAGGAAGTTCAAACTTGAGACCCATTCGTAGCAACAAACCTGGCCCTTCTGTTGGCTTATATACTACTTACTTCCTTTTCTTTTTCCTCCTCCCTTTTTAGTGCTTTGATTTTCAACTCCTAATTAAGCAAACTAGTTATAAGCTGTCTTGTTTTTTAAAAGGTAAAGAAGAGAGAAAAGAAGGAAGAAGAAACAACGTTATTATGAACGTTATTGTAAGTACTATAATCCATTATCCGTTATTTCGCCCAACAGGCTTATGAAATGGGCTTTATCTCATATTCACAAATAAATGAAACTGACTTCAAAAAATCTGACAATATTGACATTCAGACTTCTCTGCATCTAACCAATTTATTGATAGGCTATAATCAGACCATAGCTTTATTTTTCTCCCATGTTTACATTCAGATAGCTCCCTGTATTCCCCACGCCTTGGTCAGAAGATTGCACAACTTTTGAGTTACTGTCAGCTTAAAGTAACATTTCATTTTCAGGGATTATCCATTACCGTGAAGTTGATTCCGACTCATAGAGGCCCTACAGGATGGAATAGAACGGGTGGTGGTTCCAACTGCTGACCTTTTGGCTAGCAGCTCAATGCTTAAACACTCACTGTTCTATCAGGGCTCCAAAACCAGACCTGCTGCTGTCGTGTTGAGATCAAGTCATAGCGACCCTACAGGACAGAGTATTATCGAGTCTAAATCTTCTTGAAGCAAATCTTCAAGCACTCACCAATTCGAACTCTTTTCTGTACCAGCTAGGGCCTGAGTTGGGGGTTAGAGATCTGCAGCAATAAAGCCAGGGGCATGCCCTTTATATCCTGTTTCTAAGGCTTTTTCATTCCTCCTCTTCACTAACTGAGTTGGCTGCCCCAGAGTCAGGGGGTGCTGTAGAGGGGTGAGGGTAGGAGGAAAAAGCAATGCCTTTCTTTCAGTGTTGGGGGCCTTAGAGTCAGTTCCAATTTATCATGACCCCGTATGGCAGAGTAAAACTGCCCTATTGCGTTTTCTTAGCTGTAATATTTACGGAAGCATATCACCAGGCCTTTCTCCCACTGCGCTGCTCGGTGGGTTCAAACTGCCAGCCTTTCGTTAGCAGTCAAATGCTCAACCATTGCAACGTTCTTTGTTTCAGTGGGCTCTAGTAATCTATCTGTTGATGCCCCCTTTAATGGCAAGCTTCCAATTGCTGGCAGAAACAAGGGATTCATTTCCTGAAACTTCACTTTCCCCGCTGAAAGGAAGACTTCCAGCTCTTTACTGCAGAATGCTCTTTAGCCTGGCATCCATCAAAATAATTTGAACCCTATCTTCTGAGGAATCCACTTGGCATAAGGTAGCTCAGACATTCTTGCTCCACCAAACAGTGTAAATGTAGGCTCTTCCCCACTGCTGTCCTTGCCATTGCCTTGCCATTCAAGTTGCCTTGCCAGGCAAGTCAGCTTAGCTATCCTCTGCCTTCAGCATTCTCCAGGTGGAAGATAGAGACCCGTGTCCATATTTATATATGCCATTTCATGCATATGTCAGGTTCTCTCAAATACCCAATAGTAAGCTGAGGAGCAAGATGCTAGTTTTTTTCTTTAGGCACTTCTAATATTTAGGACAATTCTCTTGTCAGGCTTCTCACTTACCTTCGAATGGGGGGCAGTACCTCAACAAAGCCATAACTCTTTACTGTTATAAACCTCTTTGATGAACCAGTCCTTTATATAACTAGTATGTGATGGTCAATTGCTGGACTCATTTTGCTGTCTTTTAGTAGTCCCACATAGAGGAGTCTAACACCTTTCTTTCGAATGTAGGGAATACCAAATACCCATTTTTTTCGTTCTTCGGGCTTCAGCTGAGTCAGAAGCAATAAGACAAGCCCCATTTAACATCTTGATATGTTTCTTGTTATAGGAGTTCATGGTCTTTTCACTATACCATGTAGTTTCCTAAAATCCACCTTAGATGGATCTACTCACAATCTTCAAATATTCCTGTTCACTTTAGAAGTTCAATATGACTATATAGATGTTATATATATGTGTGTGTGTATGTATACACATACACATAGATAGATGATAGATAGATGGATAGATAGATACATAGATACATATACATAGATAGATACATAGATAGATACATAGATACATAGATACATAGATATGCAGCCCTTGTGGCTCAGTGGTTAAGAACTCAGCTGCTAACCAAAAGATTGGCAGTTCAAATCCACCAGCTGCTCATACATATACATGTATATACATATTTTTGGGGGTTTTTTACATATATATATCCTTATATTGTAAAATTCCTTTCTACCTCTGTTTTCTTTTATGACCCACAAGGTACATGTTTTCTGCTACAAATATAATACTGAGTTTCAGCTATAGATTGTTAAAATATCAGTATTTACCAAACCTATTTTTTTTTTTTTTTTAAGTAACATTTTTTATGGAAATAGTTTCAAGCAAGCATTAAAGACTTTACCACTTTATTCTGATTTATTTCCAGCATGGCCACTCCTTGGTCAGCCTAAAGCATTCTGCAAAGAAGAGATAACTGAAAAAAGGTGTGGGTCTTATTTTTGGCCTTAGTACTACATAGCCGTTTGAGCTTGGCAAATACGTTAACCTCTCTTCCACTCAGGGTTCCTATAATTAAAGACTCTTACTAATAACCCTTATAGCCACAAAAGGTTAGCCATGCACACAATGCTTAGACAAACCATTTCAACAGAGCACTGAAATCCTCCTAAATAAAGCCACAGCCATTGCATTGCTGACTAGAAAATAACCCCTGACTGATAATGTCTGGACAAGCCATTATCCAGGATGTGTTGCTTTGATTTCAGTAAAGTGAAATGCTAATCTAAGCAGTTAGTTCTCTAGAGTTTCTAGAGACTAAAGAGAATGCATACCAACAAAACAAACACATGTACAGAGCATGCTGTGTAGTAAGTTGCCAATAAAAAGTGCAAGTGTGTGTGTGTGTGTGTGTGTGTGAGTATCCACAGGTTAATCAGTAAATACTCTGACAAAATTTTTACAAACAAAACGAAACAAAACCAATCTTTATAGATAGGTATGTCTCAAATTATGGGTGAGTTTTTATTTATCTGTTGGTTCCACAATAAAAATAAAATTCTATGGCATGACACACTGGGACCTCTGCTTAACTTTTCAGCCTTGTTTTAACTCATACTCTATCCTCTCATCGTACTCATCTACTTGCTTTTGCTTAGAAACATCAAAATGTGTCAAGCCTGTGGAGGTTTTCACATGCTGCCCCTTCTATCTACTCTGCAAATTATCTACGGCTGTAATAAATCACATCAAAACTTAGTGGTGGTTCTGGGAGTTGACTGGGTTAAGTAGTTCTTCATCAGTGGGGCCACTCATGTGGTTGCAGTTAGATGGTGGCTGTAACTGGAATCCTCTGAGATTGGCTAAGTTGTATGTTTGGTGCCTGGGCTTGAAAGACTCAAACTGTTGGGGTCTGGAACAACTAGAGTTCCTTGAGCATCTCTTTCTCTACGTTGACTGTTGACATGGCCCCTCTAGCATGGAGGCTTCAGGGGAGTCAGACTTCTTACACGGTAGCACAAAGGCTTCAAAAATGCGTGCATTGATTGAGTCGGAGAGGTCGAGTGGAAGGCATATCATATGTTATGGATAACCTGAAAGTCAAATATTGTCACTTCTGCTGCAATGTGTGTATTGGATGCAAGCCACTAGGGCAACTTATGTTCAAGAGGAGGGGAATTAGATTCCACTTCTTAGTGGAAGGTGTCTTAAAGAATAGGTGGACATGTTTTTAAATTCCCACATGTACATATCAAGTATCTGTTATCTTTCAGGGCTCAGCTCAACAGTCATGAGTCCTTTGGACCATGTTCACATTCCACTTTATGCCTTTCCTTTTCTCAAATTGACCCTTTGCTCCATTGTAGCTCTGCTCTTCCATGTACCTGCTTCTATTTTAGCATGTACGATACTTTTTTTTGTCTATATTAGTTTATGTTTGTCTGACCTGTTAGAGTGTACATTTCTTAAAAGCTGGAAACATTTCTTTAACCTTTTCTTTAGCCCAATTACTTAGCCCTATGACTGAAAAAAAAGTCTATTAATTGGATAAATAATGAATTGAATGTAATAACAGATAATTAATATGAGAGCATTTGTAAAGGAAGATTATTTAAAAACATTTATTTATTACAAAGTGGAATTACTTTTTTAATGACATTAAAGCATTTCTTCCAATGCTAAGAATGTTTGGCTTTGTGAAAAACTATTTCATAAACATTTATGAAAAATTATAATTTGCTTATCACTTTGTGTGTAATGATCAACAGGTGTCTGAAAATCCTAAAGTTATTTTCTTGTTGGAATTACGGTCATTGAAAGCAAGGTGTCACATGCCCAGACTAAGAGTTCATGACCATAGTTTTGAGGCATTGGAAAAAATTACAGCACGATTGAGAATACACTCATCTTTCTTTCAATACTTGAGTCCACTTTAATCTTGTAGTTTCTCCAGTGCTGATTACCATGAGAGCCATCAAAGGTCCATAAAAGCCCAATACGATAATAGAAGAAGGAATGTCTCCAAGACGAATTTAAGAAGTGATGGATTTGGAAAATGTAACTGTTAACGTCCTGGCAATTGTACAATGAATAATAACCAGAAATTAAGCAATACACTTCTATTTGCTTTAGATTTATATGTTTATCTTTTGGATACACGCTAGTTTTTGAAATTGACAGCCTTAATCTTTGGCATCTTCATTTTCTGTATAAGAGAAAAGCTAGTAAAAAAAAGATTGTGTTTTTCTCACCCAAATGAGTGGAAGCAAGGTTATTTATATTTAATTTTCCCAAGAGCCAGGCTTTTTACTTCCCATGCATTTTATATCATTATCAGCACTTTGGATATTGAAAAATTTAGAGAGTTGAATGGTTTACTGGCATGTTTTGGCAATATGAGATCTCTGGCACTCACAATTGCAATCGTATCGGGAATGGGTAATTATTCTTTAATAGTAGAATAGTAGGGGTCACATTTGGCTCAGAGTCATGGGTAGCGTTTTTATTAAATATCACCCTGTAATCATTTCTCACTGTACATTTTAGCAAGACAGTTGATGAGGAAGGATGGCAGAAACAGGAACATTGGCATTAACAGGCAGGTCATGCACGGGCTCAAGAGTGTAATTTGGTTTGACTACTACTTGGAGACACTTACTGCCACGTTATACCACCCCAGAACTAAAAAGAGTTTAGGGGATAGAAACGATTGTTTAGGGAAAATGTGTGGTTGTCTGATGGCACGCGCTTCAAATTCTCTTCGAATAAAATCTAAGATAAGTGAGAGCTTCCACCCATTCTATTGTGCCTCAGATGAAGTTCAGGACTTTGACTCCCACAGCTTCATAATGTTTCCTCAGGCAATATAAGCAGTAATGTCCTTCGTTCAATTCAAAAGACATGAAGTGAGAGATACATCCCCATCGCTATACATAAAACTTGAAAATGGAGGTGGAGGTAGGGCTCATTTACTAGTTTTTCTGTGACTTTAAATGTAGCATGAAGGAAACCTTTACCTTTGATTCACACCGTTATCATTTTTAATATATACAAACACACATACACATACGTATAAGCCTTGTTGCCATTGAGTTGATTATGACTCATAGTGACCCCATAAGACAGAGTAGAACTGCCCCATAGGGTTTCCAAGGCTGTAATCTTTATGGGAGCAGACTGTTAACATCTTTCTCCCGTCAAGTGGCTTGTGACTTTGACATTTCGGCTAGCAGGTGAGCACTTTAACCACTGTACCACCAGTGCTCTTTCTCTCCCTCTCTTGCTATATATATATATGTAAATTAAAAAAATATATATACATATATTTACTTTAATTTTTCCAGTGGAGAAATAGCAACGACTATGATCACACATATTCATTTTCAGATATTTTAATTCTTTGTTTAATTTAATTTATGAATTATTTGCTTCATTATTGTTGATGCATTTATAAAGTGAAAAACAAAATAAAAAATCCCGTTTACCCAGGTACATGAGTGTTTGGTGTTAGCACACATGAACGACTTGAGGAGAGTTATCCCCTTCACAATCTCTATCCACCACACTCCTTTCCTCAAGTTTTCTTAAAACAAAAATACACTCCAATAAAACAGTGAATGTGCCGGGCAAACACATCTTCCAGACAAGTCTCTTTGTCCCTGATTCCAGGCAAATTAGTGTCCCTAAGTACTTTCTATGCAGAAATTTTGGAGTTGCCACTGGTTGTATTATTTCCAAAGGAACTTGTGATGTCTGTAAAAGCTTTCTACTTCTTCAAATTGAAACTTGTCAGAAACAAGACAGATATTAGGTCTGTATATTTGCCATTCGTAATCATCAGTGATTTAAATTATGATGTAAAAGTCAAGTCAGAATTCTGTCAGTCCCCAAAAAGTTCTGGAATAGAAACTACTGGACAAAAGAATAAAAGAATAGATAAGGTCAATTTTATGTGATAGCACTCATTTTAAGTAATTTTAGGGGATTTCATATTGGGGAAAAATACTCTTTTACTTCATATTTTTACTATTACCTTATCTGTATATGGAGTTGGGTAATTAGTGTTTGTGTATGATTCTGCCCAGTGGGAGCTTTTTCTCACTTGGTAAATGGGAAAGAAAGAACAGGAAACAAGGCAAAGTTCTATTTCAGAAAGGGGTAATGGCTTGGGAAGTGACAGAGAGCAAACATATGATGTCTCCTTACCCTGTCTAGGATTGTCCACCACAGATTCCCTTTCCCTATCTACTGCTTGTTTTTAATTTGACTTCTGCCTTTTCAGGTGATCTTAGCCACTGTGCGATACTTTTGTATTCCCTCCTCCCCCTTTTTTAAACAATTGTGAGATATATATGCAGAAAAGTGAATAAAACACTGTAGTTTAAAAATATAATATGAACGCCATGTAATCACCTTCTAGGCCCAGTTTTGGGGGGGGAAAAAAGTGAGTAAGTATAACAAAGTGTTGTTATAGGAACTTTAAAAGACAAGTATGTGCCTATGAACAGTGGTGACAAAAAACAGGGCATGACCAGCTCTCTTTGTTGTGAAGAGGGGTAAGGGGACAGGGATGGCTTCGTAGACGAAACTGCAACTGAATTAAAAAAAAAAAAAAAATTATTGTGTTTTAGGTGAAAGTTCACAGTGTAAATTAATTTCTCATTCATAAATTTATATAAAAATTGTTTGGCAACATAGGTTGTACTCCCCACGATGTGTCAGTACTGCCCCTCTTTCCCTTTACACCCTGGTTCCTCGTGTTCATTCAACTAGTTTTCCTGTCCCCTCTTGCCTTCTCCTCTTTGCTTTTGGGCAGATGTTGCCCATTTGGTCTCATATACTTGATTGAATTAAGAGGCACATTCCTCACGTGTGTTGTCGTTTATTTTATAGGCCTGTGTAATCTTTGGCTGAATGGTGGACTTCCTTAGGGAGTGGCTTCAGTCCTGAGTTAGCGTGGTGTCTAGGGGCCACAGTCTTGGGGGCTTCTCCAGTTTCAGCTTGAGGATTAAGCCTGATCTTTATTTGTGAATTTGAATTTTGTACTACATTTTTCTCCTGCTGTGTCCAGAATCCTCTATTGAGATCCCTGTCAGAGTGGTCAGTGATGGTAGCCAGGCTCAGGCTGGTGGAGGCTGTGGTTCATGTAGTCCATTAGCCATTTGGACTAACATTTTCCTTGTGTTTTTGCTTTATTTCATTTTCCTTTGCTCTGACTGTTCCTTTGGAATACTGGAAGTTTCCTTGGAAATAATGCAACCAGTGACAACTCCAAATTTCTACATAGAGAGTACTTGGAAACAGGAATTTGGCTGGAATCAGGGGCTAAGAGACTTGTGTGAAAGACTTGTTTGTCATGCAAGTTCACTGTTTTATTGGAGTATATTTTTGTTTGTAGAAATCTCCGAAATCTTAGCTGGCTGCTCGCAAGCTTTTAAGACCCCCAGACACTACTCACCAAAGTAGGATGAAGGACATTTTCTTTATGAGCTATGTTATGCCGACTGATGTAGATATCCCCAAGACCATGGTCCCCAGACCTCAGCCCCAGTAACTAGGTCCCCCAAGGTGTTTGGATGTGGCTAGAAAGCTTCTATGACTTTTCCTCAGTCAAGCTGTGCTGACTTCCCCTATTTTGTGTGTTATCTTTCTCTTTGGTGAAGTCTTTTGATGAGCATAAGTGTAATTTTTGGGAGCTCCCACTTATCTAATTTATCTTCTGGTGTTTGTACACTGTTAGTTATGGTTTGTATTCTGTTTATGCCATGTGCTTGGGCCCCTAGTGTTGTCTCTATTTTTTCTTCTGTAATATTTACCATTTTACATTTAGGTCTTTGATCCATTTCAAGTTAGTTTTGTACTATGGTGTGAGGAGGCATAGGTCCTGTTTCATTTTTTTTTTTTTTTACAGAAGGACAAGTTTTTGCAGCACCACTTGTTATAAAGACTTTTTCTATTTGTCATGGATTGAATTGTGTCCCCCTAAAATATGCGTCAACTTGGTTAGGCCATAATTCCTGGTATTGTGTAGCTGTCTTCTGTTTTGTGATTATAATTTTAAGTTAAAGAGGATTACAGTGTGTAGGGCAAAGCTATTCAGCTATATGCATCCCCTCCTAATGGAGTCACCTTTGCTCTTCCTCAAAACATGCTGGGAGTGAACTCAGGATGGACTCGGGCTAAGGTACAAGGCTGGGAGTGGAGTGACTGGGCCCATGGCCAAGGCTGAGGAACACCTAATCAACAAGAACAAAAACATCTGGTCCTGGATGTGAAGTCCCTGGGAACATTGGATACCCAAGGACTTGGAAGAAAAAACAATAAGCCTTAGTCCCAGCTGGAACAGTATGTAAGCTTGTGTCCCCTGCTAGGTGGTGCTACACTGGTCCAGCTGCCACCCTGGACCATACTGTATGTAAGTTCCCCTAGTAAATTATATGTCCCAATCGCTAGTTCTGGAGTCTTTCTTTGGTCTCTTGGTGATGCAGTTGAACTTGGGTCCAGACGCCACTGAGTTGTTACTCAACAGGGTGGGGTTGTAACACTTTTACTAAGGTCACATCCCTGATCTAATGCAAAGGGAGTTTCCCTAGAGTGTGGCCTGCATCATCTTTTATCTTAAAAGAGATAAAAGGAAAGGGAAACAAGCAGAGGGGGTGGCGGGGGGGACCTCATACCACCAAGAAAGAAGCACTGGGAGCAGTGCATGTCCTTTGGACCTGGGGTCCCTGCATGGAGAAGCTCCTAGCCCAGGGCAAGATTGATGGGAAAGACCAGAGCCAACAGAGAGAAAGGCTTCCCCTGGAGCTGACACCCTGAATTTGGACTTCTAGGCTACTAAACTGTGAGAAAATAAATTTCTCTTTGTTAAAGCTATCCACTTGTGATATTTCTGTTATAACAGCACTAGATGACTAAGACACCATTTGATGGACTTTGATCCTTTGTCAAAGATCAGCTGACTGTAGGTTGATGGATGTATGTTTGGGCTCTCTATTTTGTTCCATTTGTTTCAGTGCCTGTTATGCCAGTTCCAGGCTGTTTTGACAATGGAGCTGTATAGTGGGTTCTGAGATAAAGTAGTGTGAAGACTGCTACTTTGTCCTTCTTCCTCAATAATGCTTTGCTTATCCAGGGCCTCTTTCCTTTCCGTATAAAGCTGGTGATTTGTTTTTCCATAATGCTAAAGAATGCTGTTGGGGTTTGATTGGATTTGCATTATATCTGTAGATTGCCTTTGGTACATTTGACATTTTCACAATGTTGAGTCTTGCTACCCATGAGTATGGTATGTTTTCCCATTTAAGTAAGCCACTTTTGGTTTCTCGCAGTAGTGTTTTGTAGTTTTCTTTGCATAGGTTTTTTATGTCCCTTGCTAAATTTATTCCTAAGTATTTTGTCTTTTTGGAGGCTATCGTAAATAATGTTGTTTCCCTGATTGACTTTTGGAAGTTGTCTTTGTTGGTGTATGGGAATCCAACAGTTTTTTTTTTTTTTTTTTAATAATTTTTATTGTGCTTTAAGTGAAAGTTTACGAATCAAGTCAATATCTCACACAAAAACTCATATACACCTTGATACATATTCCCAGTTAATCTTCCCCTAATGAGACATCCCGCTGTCTCCCTCCACTCTCTCTTTTCGTGTCCATTTCACCAGCTTCTAACCTCCTCTACCCTCTCATCTCCCCTCCAGGCAGGAGATGCCAACATAGTCTCAAGTGTCCACCTGATCCAAGAAGCTCACTCCTTACCAGCATCCCTCTCCAACCCATTGTCCAGTCTAATCCATGTCTGAAGAGTTGGCTTCAGGAATGGTTCCTGTCCTGAGCCAACAGAAAGTCTGGGGCCATGACCACCGGGGTCCTTCTAGTCTCAGTCAGTCCTTGAGGTCTGCATCCCACTGTTCTCCTGCTCCCTCAGGGGTTCTTTCCAACAGAATTTTGCATGCTGATCTTTTAACCTACTACTTTGCTCAATCTTCCAATTAGTTCCAGTAGTTTTCTTGTAGTTTCAGTAGTTTTCGTGTGGAATCTTTGGGGTTCTCTATGTATCAGATCATATTATGTGAGAATAGGGATAGTTTTACTTCTTCCTTTCCAATTTAGATGTCCTTATTTCTTTTTCTTGCCTTAATTCTGCTGCTAGGACTTCCAGTACAGTGTTAAATAGGAGTGGTAATAAAGAGTATCCTTATCTTTTTCCCGTTCTCAGGGGGAATGCTTTCAGCCTCTCTCCGTTGAGAATGATGTTGGCTGTTGGCTTTGTATAAAAAAACAAAAACAAAACCCACTGCGATCAAGTCAATTTTGACTCATAGTGACCCTATAGGACAGAGTAGAACTGCCCTATAGAGTTTCCAAAGAACAGCTGGTGGATTCGAACTGCTGACCTTTTGGTTAGTAGCCAAGGTCTTAACCTCTGTGCCACCAGGGCTCCTGGTTTTGTATAAAGGCCCTTTATTATATTGAGGAATTTCCCTTCTATTCCTATTTTATTGAGAGTTTTTGTTAGGAATGGGTGTTGGACTTCATCAAATGCCTTTTCTGTGTCAACTGAGATGATCATGTGATTCTTTCCTTTTGTTCTATTTATGCGGTTGATTACATTGATTTTCTAATGTTTAACCATTCTTGCATAAAACTAAAAAAACAAACCCATTGCTATCAAGTTGATTCCTACTCATAGCGGTACTTGCAAACCTGTTATGAATCCCACTTGGTTGTGTTGTATTATTTTTTTGATATGATGCTGAATTCTATTGGGTAAAACATTGTTGAGAATTTTTGCATCTGTATTCATGAGAGATATTGGTCTATAATTTTCTTTTTTTGTGGTATCTTTGCCTGATTTCAGTATCAGGGTTACGTTGTCTTAAAATGATGAACTTGGGAGTATTCCTTCATTTTCTATGCTCTGAAATAATTTGAGTAATATTCTTGTGAGCTATTCTCTGAATGTTTGGTTGAATTCTTGAGTGAAGCTGTCTAAGCCAGGCTTTTTCTTTTTTTTTTCGTTAGGAGTTTTTTTTTTTAATTACTTCTTCAATCTCTTCTGTTGTTACAGGTCTGTTCAAATTTTCTATCTTGGTTTGTGTTAGTTTAGGTAGGTAGCATGTTTCTAGAAATTCGTCCATTTCCTCTAGGTTCTCAAATTTGTTGGAGTACAGTTTTTCATAGCACTCCATTATGATTTTTTTTATTTCACTTGGGTGTTTTTTTAATGTCCCCTATGTCATTTCTTATGTGATTATTTGCTTCTTCTCTTGTGTTTCTTTTTTCAGTTTGGTCAGAGGTTTGTCAATTTTGCTGATCTTTTAAAAGAGCCAACTTTTCGTCTTGTTGATTTTTTCTATTGATTTTCTGTTCTCTATTTCATTTATTTCTGCTCTAATCTTTATTATTTCCTTTCTTCTTGTGCCTTTGGGCTCCTTTTGCTGTTCTCTTTCCATTTGTTTCAGCTGTAGGGCTAACGTTTTGATTTTGGCCTGTTCTTTTTTGATGTGTGCGTCTATTGCTGTAAATTGACCTCTGAGCACTGCCTTTGCTGTGTCTCAAAGGTTTTGGTATGATGCGTTTTCATTCTTGTTTGATCCTAGGAATTTTTCTATAGAGTTTTTGATTTCTTCTATTATCCAGTTGTTTTTAAGCAAGGTATTTGTCAGTTTTCGTGTATATGATTTTTTTCCTTGATCTTCCTGTTATTGATTTCTGCTGTTGTGGCCCTGTGATAAGAGAGAATGCTGTATATTATTTCAATGTTTTGGATTTTGTTAAGGTTTGCTTTGTGGCCTAAAATGTGGTGTATTGTGGAGAATGTTCCATGTGCTTTGGAAAGAATATATACTTTGTTGCTTTTGGGTGGTGCATTCTATATATGTCTGTGGGGTCCAGTTGATTGATTTTGGCCTTTAGATCTTCTATATCACTGTTGAATTTCTAGATGTCTCCTAGTATTATTGTAGAACTATTTATCTTTTCAATGCTGTTAGAGTTTGTGTCATGTATTTTGGAGCTCTGTGGTTGGGTGTGTGGATACTTTTTAAAGTTATGCCTTCTTGATAGATTGTTCCTTTAATCATTACATAATGTCCTTCCTTGTCTTTTATGGTTGATTTTGCCTTAAAATTATTTTATCTGAGATTAGTATTGCCACCTTTACCCTTATTTGGTTACTGTTTGCTTGATATATTTTTTCTGATCTTTTGATTTTTTTAATATATTTATGTCTTTGTGTCTAAGGTATGTATTTTTTAGACAGCATACTGATGGGTAGTTTTTTTTTTTTTCCCCTTCATTCTGCCACTCTCTGTCTCTTTACAGGTGCATTTAAACTATTTGCATTCAGTGTGATTATTCATAGATATGAGTTTATTGGTGTTGTATTGTTGTGATTTATTATTATTATTATTTTTGTGGTGCTGATGTTTTCTTTGTTCCTCTTAGTTTCCTCTGCTGAATTCCTTTTTGTTTGTTGATTTTCTTTTCTTTCGTTATTATAGATTTTATGTTTACTGAGTCTTTATGTTTTTCTTTTTTTTATTCTGATGAGTAGATTTGTTAATTTTCTTTGTGGTTACCTTGAAATTCACCCTTGTCTTCCTAAGTTTGAACCCATTTTTTATCACTTGTTAGTGCTTTGACTTCCTCTCCATTTGAAAGTTCTATACCTACACTGTTTATTACTCCTTTTATTGTTTGGGTCTTGTCATCAATTAAACTTTGACATCTCTGTTTCCCTGTTTTGAGTCTTTCGGCTTTGTTTTATTATTGTAAATTCTCTACCTAGGTTGGTATCTCACTGATGCTGTTCTGTGTTCTATACTCTATTTGTTGCCTGATGTTGTTAGTTCTCTAACCAAAGGACCCTTTAATATTTATTGTAAGTTTGATTTTTATTAATTCCCTTAATTTCTGTTATCTGGAAATATTCTAACTTTACCATCGTATTTTAGAGAGAGTTTTTCAGTATATATTATTCTTTGTTAGCAGTTTTTTTCTTTCAGTTTTTTATATATCATCCATTGCCTTCTTGCCTGCAAAGTTTCTATCAGGTAATCAGAGTTTAGTCTTATTGTTTTCCCTTTGTAAGTGACTGTTCATTTTTCTCAAGTTGCTCTCAGGATTCTTTGTCTTTCGTTTTAGCAAGCGTGATTATGATATGACTTGGTTATTTCCTTTTGAGGTCTTCTCTGTACTGTGTTCGTTGAGTTTCTTGGATGGTCAGCTTTTTGTCTTTCATAATATTTGGGAAGTTTTCTGCCAGCAAATATTCAACCACCTTCTCTGTGTTTTCCATTTTCTCCCCCTGTTCAGGAATTCTAATCACATGCAATTTTTTGCTCTTGATTGTATCCCACATAATTCTTAGGTTTTTTTCATTATTTTCTTTGATTTTTCCTCAAACAAAGTGTTATCCATGGATTTGTCTTCAATCTCACTGATTCTGTCTTCCATTGTTTCAAATTTCCTCCTAAAATCTTCTATTGTGTTGTCCTTTTCTGAAAGTTTGTTGTTTATCTTTTAGATTTCTAGTTACTGTTTTTGTATGATTTCTAATTTGTTTATTTTAACATTTTGTTCTTGTATTGTTTTCTGGAATTCTCCCATTGCTTTATCTCTGTTTTCCTTGATTTTGTCTATGTTTTCATTAGTTTTGTGTGTGTTTTTCTTAGTTTTGTCTGTATTTTCCTTGCTTTCTTTCCTAATTTCTTGGAAAGCTCTAGGTTTTAGTCTTCTGAATTCTATATCAGGTAGTTCCATTGCCTTTTCTTCTACCAGAATGTCACCTGATTTTTCATTTCAATCACTTGCTGGAGCCATCTTGTCCTGCTTTTTAAATATGTTTTGATATTGTCTGCTCTCTCCAAGAGATTAATGTAATATTTTCTTTATTTATTGATTATATGTTTGTTTCATCCTGCTTTTTTGTTTTGTTTTGGTATGTCTGGGCAGGCCGGCCAGGTGTATTTTGCAGTTTGCTCATCTGTGGGCATGATAGTTCTCATTGCTTTGTCTGGGTGGACAGGGCAGCAGCAGGCTTTGCTGTACACTGGTTTGGTGAGGTGGCTGAGGGTGGGTGCTGTCTGCCTTCTGACGTTGGTCTAGTGGTGTGGGAGCTTATGGTTCCACACCAGATAAGCAAGGATGTTGGACAGGGAGTGGCACAGGCTTGCTTCCCATTGTTCAGCAGTTAGTTGAGTGGTGGGAGAGAAGGGGGTGAGAGGGCCCATTTTGGCAGCAGGCCTGAGAGCTGGGATGCTGAAGGGTGGGGTCTAGTAGTAAGGTGGGGTAGTGTATGGGGCTATTTGAAAGGGAAAAAAGAAAAGAAAAAAGAGAGACAGAAAAAAAAAAAAAAAAAAAAAACAGGTAGCCAGCAGGTGTGGGCAGTTTGGACTTGGGGACTGGTGTGTCCAGGCACGGACCAGTAATGTAAAATTTTTCTGCAAAAGTGGAGGGTTCTGAGAGACCAAAGAAAGAGGTGGGCAACTCCAATGGGGCAGCAAAGGAGTATATTAGGGAGAATTACATACGAAGGAAATCCTGTGTGGCTGCAGGACCAGAGCAAATCCCTGCACCCTGAAACGGGAGGGCAGAGGTTTTGTAGTGGTGGTGGACAGTAGTGGCTCCATGACAGGGGCTTACATAAGAATGCAAGCTGTAGTGAACTAGCAGACCACAAGGGGGCATCCACGTTCAGCCTCACAAAGTCTGTTTCCATTCACAGCGGCAAGGAGGGGAGGTGGTGTTTGGGGCTAGGTGCAAGGTAGAAAGAAAAGAAAGAAGTAATAAGAAAAACAATAAAATAAATGGTGATGCAGTTGAGGCTGGCAAGTGGGGATAGGGTGGACCTGGGTGGGGAAGCAGTGGGCCAGTGTGCCAGACGCACTGTGTCCGTGGTGGCACCGTGGGGGCCTGAAGCAAGGGTGGGAGATGGATACGGGGGTAGGTGGGAGCGAGAAAGAAAAGTAAGAAATGAAAAAAGAAAAAAATGGCAGTTCAGCAAAGGTAAGTGAGGGGGGTGGGGCGGATCCAGGGTTCAGTGGGAAGAGACAAGAGGTGGTTTACAGGGCTAGGTGAGAGGGGGAAATACAAGAAATAAAACAGAAAAAAAAGATGGCAACAAGATGGGAGCCGGTGGACGGGTGTGGGGCAGACTCAGGGTGGCAGTGGTCTGGAGGCTGTCTAGCCACAGTGGCACAGTGTGGGCCAGTAGGAAGGAGGGGTGGTGGCTTATGTGGCTAGGCAGGAAGGAGAAAGAAAAGGAAGAAAGAGAAAAGAAAGAAGGAAAAAGAAAAAGAGAAAAATGGTGGCAGGGCGGGGCCCAGCCAGTGGTGGTGTGGTAGACTCAGGAGCTGGTGGGAAGGTGGGGGTGATGTACTGGGATAGGTGGGAGGGAGAAAGAAAAGTAAAGAAAAAAAGAAAAGAAAAGAAAATTGTGGCATAATGGGGGTCACTGGTGGGGGAAGAGCAGACCTAGGGCAGAATCAGGCCTGTGCACCAGTGGCTCTCTAGCCACAGCAGCACTGTGAGGTTCAGCTGGAAGGGGGGAAAGTGGCATACAGGGCTAGGTGGGATGGAGAAAGAAAAGGAAGAAAGAGAAAAGATAGAAATAAAAATAAATTAAAACCAGGCTGCAGTATTGGCACTGGCAAGGGGGGGTGGGGCAGACCCAAGGGTTGATGGCAAGGGAGGGGAGGTGGCTCATAGGACTGCATGGGAAGGGGAAGAAAATAAAGGGAAAAAATGGCAGCATGGTGGGAGCAGGTGGGTAGGGGCAGGGTGGATGTGGGGTTGTGGCAGGCAGGTGACCCTCTACCTGTCACAGTGGAGCAGAGTCCAGCAGCAGAGGAGGGAGGTGGTGTAGAGGGCTAGGTGGGAGGGAAAAAGAAAAGGAAAAAAAAAAAAAAAAAACTGGCAGCATGGTGTGGCTGGTGAGTGAGGGCAGGGAGGACCCAAGGGTTGGTTAGAAGACAGAGCAGGTAATGTACGGGTCTAGTTGATGGTACTAGAAAAAAAAAAAAAAAAAAGGTGGGGAGGAGAAAGAAAAGAAAAAAAGTGAAAAAAAAAAAAAAACCCAAAAAATGGTGACAGGGCAGGAGTCAGAGGGTGGGGGAGTGGCAGACCTGAGGTGCTGGTGGGCCAGTGGCTATCTGAGCAGCATGGCATAGCCTGACTGGAAGGGGTGGAGGAAGTGTACAGAGTTAGGTGGGAGGGAAAAAGACAAGAAAGAAATGGAAAAAAAAATGGTGTGGCAGGAGCTGGCACAGACCCTGGGTGGTGGCAGGCTGATATCTCTCTAGCTGAGAGGCATGGTGTGGCCTGTCAAGAAGGGGTAGAGGTTCCGTACAGGGCAGAAGAGTGAGTGCTGGGAAAGCATGTTTCTCTGGTTACAGGGTGCACCGTCTCCTGTTGGGAGCTCCCTGAAGTTGCCTTCCCATATTCCCTCTCTAGGATCATTGCTGGCTGTTCTCCAAGATGACACCACTGTGCCATGTTAGTTGGCAGAGGACTTCCATGCCATATCTCTCCTCATTTTCTGTCAGTTTCTCCTTCCATTCTGTGTTTGATCCCGTTCTTTATCCCTTCATTTGATACTTAGGGTTCCAAAACTGACATTTGTATTTGTTTTACTTAGTTTTTCAGGTCTTTGCTGCAGTGGGTTGGCATGGTGCATCTGCCTACAGTGCCATGTTGGCTCCACCACCCCTGGAACTGAATCTTAGCAGACCAGTGGGTGATTACCCAGTGGACAATAAAGACATTATTCTAGGCAAGTGAGCTGCAGGAACAAATCACAGAGTAAAAAATCTTGGCATATTTTGAGATCATAAGTGGGATCATGAGCTATAGGGAAGGAGGAGGGCCTCAGCACATTAAATTTTCTGGGCAATCTCAGTTCAAAAGTTTGAGTGGGGCAACCTGGAGGTAGAGCCACCTGATAGAAGACTGCTTGGGTAGTCTAGAGAAAAAAGAAAGGTCTGGATTAGGAAACATGGAAACACTGCACAGAATCAACAAATTTAAAGACGTGTGGTTTTAAAGACCTGGTGATTAATTGGCTGTAATGAAAGGAGAGTTGATGGTGATACTGCTAGGTGAGGTATTCATTAAAATTGCTCTGTGACATGGATTTCAAAATAATGGAATTTGTGATTGGCTGCTATTCTCCTCCTAGTCCGAGTTCTCAAACAGGAAGTTCCAAGTTTTTCTTCTCTGCAAGAGGAATATAGGACAAGGAGTAGTTATAAAATGAATGCCTTGTAATCAGTTGGAACTTTCTCAGTTGGGATATGGTCACCTGCTTTCAATATATGTTTCATTATCCTTACTTTTGTGCCGTTTGCAGTTTTATAGACTATTTTAATAAATCTTGCAATAATGTGACCTTGCATTTTAGGTAATACAATTTTTTGGTATATAGTATTTTGGTGGTGTTCTAACATAGAGGTGGGGGATCGGGCCAAAGATATTGAAATGAACTTTAGATTGAGTTTGAGGTGCTTAGCAGGCATGGAGATGAAACTCATTAATAGGTAGATGAACACCTGAATCTGAATATCAGCAGTGGCTGGGCTGGAAATACAGATTTGGTGGTCATCAGGACATACGCTATTTGTATTTTAAATGATCGTTGTATGTATTATAGGTGAGACTGAGGCTGCCAGGTATAGTACGTAGAATGAAAGGAGCAATGGACCAAGGACTGAATTCTGGGAGAAATTGACATTAAAAAGTAGGCAGAAGGAGAGGAACCAACACAACAAATAGGAAGAGTGATCAGAAGCATCTCAGCGGATCAAATGAGTGCAGAGTCATGGAAGCTGAAATAACAGGGAGTTGTTTTGAGAAGGAACAAATGAAATAATATAAGACTGGAAATTTTCCTTGTGTTTGATAACTAGGAAGCGATTGGTGACTTTGGTTAGAGTTGTTTCAGTAGAGTGCTGGGGGTAGAAGGTAGAATGCAGTTGACTGAGAAATAAAGGTAATAAAATGAGTCTGAGTGTCTTCTTTCAAGATATGTGAATGAGAAGTAGAGGACAGACTTGGATGGTAGTTATTCATAGAGATAGGGTCAGGAGGATTTGAAAGGGAAGAGACTTGAGTCTGTTTATGCTAGCTAGAGAGTAGCTAGGGAGAGGCCAAAGACTCAGGAGAGAGAGAGAATAGAATATAGAGCAAAACCTCAAGGCTATAAGATTCGCCCTTGAAAAAGAGGAGGAACACCTCGTTCTCTAAGGCTAACAGAGAAGAGGTAAGTCTGATGTACTTGGATGTACCTAAGTTTGTAGATAGAAAATCAGAAGTAAATTGTGACCATGATTGATGACCTCTACACTCTCAAGAAGGTGGGAGGGAAGGGTTGATGACTAACTATCAAAAGTGACTCTTGAATCTAAGCTAACAAAGATTCAAGGCTACTTGATATGTTTGTGGAAAGCTACCAAAAATGTACCAAAGTATTATATGTTTTTTGAAACATTATTATAAAAATGCCCTATTGTCTTTGTTACTAGAAAGAAGTAATAGGAGAAGACTAGGGATTAAAGAACTGGACCCAAGGTCTGCAGAGCTGGCTTCCGATTACAGTGCTGCCATGTTCCCTATTCTATGACCTTAGACAAGTCAATTTAACAGGTTTTTCATCTGAAAAAGAGAAGCATTGAACTAGATGACCTCCAAATGTCATTCCTAATATAAACCTAAGTTTAACCGTGTTTAAAAAAAAAAAAAAAAAATTTTTTTTTTTATTTTTTTTTATTTTGATAAACCAGACTATTTAATTTGTATGCCCATTCCCATGCTGCAAACACTTGGGGGCAGGAGATCTAAACTGTAGCTTCAGGTTTGGGGTAGAAAATTTTATTTCAAAAATAATTATGGCATTCTTGCTTTGAGCCAAACACTGTGCTAGGTGTTGTGTGAATAAAAAGATATATTAAATGGGTTTGGGTCCTCGAGGGAGCTTGCAAACTAGTGAAAGAATGGAATATACATCTTTCAAATGTTGAAACTATAAAACCAAAGACAATAAACATTCCAAGGCCTGAGCATAACAACATAGATAATCTTTGTTCCCAGGCTGTTTGTTAATTGCCAGAGACATTTGCTGTTAATTGGCCAGGACATTTTCCAGTTCAGTTCATGTGATGTGCTGCTAGATCCCTATTGTCTACTAAATCTGTTGCCACCATAGCCTGGAGAGATTCTAAAAGTACCACAGAAGGCTTTAGAAATGTTACCTCCCTGCAGAGGGAATTGGTTTGGGCATGAACCCATGAGCAGTTTAATGTCGTTCATCTTATGTCCTGTGTTATCCTTGAGCTAACTAAACTCCACCATCACAGCCAGGGTTGTTGCTTGAGGGGTGGGGATTGGAAGTTGAGGGGTATTAGTATTCTATTAAACTTGGCATTAGCTCCTCCTCAGAAAAGCTACAAATCAAATGAACTTTCACCGTTCCTTCCTTCTATCGTTACCATGTTCTCTCTCTCCCATCCTTCCTGCCTTTGTTCCTTCTTTATTTACTCATCTAGTCTAAAAATATTTATTTCAGTTGTATCGGGCCCTGTGTTAGATGATAAGGATGCCAAGATAAAAATGTTTTTTTTTTCCTTGTAGAGCTCATAGCCATAGGAAAAATAGATAAGTTAACAGTAAGAACACACTCTGATAACTACTGGGTTGCTATCGTGCAGTAAAGAGAAAGCAGAGTGATCCATCTAGGGAGGAGGAGCGGGAAGGCATAATCAAGGATGGTGTTCTGAACTGAGCCTTGAAACATAGCTGTATGCGCATGCGCGCGTGTTCATTTGCTTTATGGAGAGAAGCTGCTGAATGTGCAGAAGCCCTGAGTCAAAAGAGGAGCACTTGATGGAGGCCTGAGCATTCTAACTATGCTCCAAATGGTGGAAGAGACGTTGAGCCTCAGCCCTACTTTTGCCACTTACCTGCCAAACTGGAGTATATCCCTCCTTGTCTCTTCTTCTATCAAATCGTTCTCTTTTTCAAATGACAGTTTCATCAAGGGACAAACCTCCCACTTGCCACCCATACACAGTCCCAAGGAGCTTGTCTTTATCCATTTCCTCTGCTCAAAAGAATAAGGAGAGGGATTTTTTATTTTTTAATACATGTATATATAGATGTATATAAACCAAAGCATCGAGTCGAGACTCATAGCGACCCTATAGGACAGAGTAGAAGTGCCCATTAGAGCTTACAAGGAGTGCCTGGTGGATTTGAACTGGCAACCTTTTGGTTAGCAGCTATAGCTCTTAACTGCTAAGCCACCAGTGTTTCCAGTATATGTATATATATGTGCTGTCATCTATTTTTATTTGGCTACTGATGAGAGCAGTGCAGGGTCATTAGGGGAAGTACAGTGGTTTGGAAGGGCTATACGGTACAAAGAAGGAAAGAGTATATGGGAAAGGCAGGCAGGGCCAGATTTTGAGGTGCCTAGTTTGCTGTTGTAATGACAATGTCACTGTAAAGGTGATGTTAGCCACTGAAGACATTGAAGGAGAGAGACACAATTTAATTTATATTTTATAATTGTCTTAGTTATCTAGTTCTGCTATAACAGAAATACCATGAATGAGGGGCTTTAATGAACAGAAGTTTATTTTCTCACAGTTTAGAGGACTAGAAGTCTGAATTCAAGGTGCCGGCTGTTGCGGAAGGCTTTCTCTCTCTGTAGGTTCTGGGGGAGTGTCCTTGTTTCTTCAGTTTGTTTTCTCATTCCTTGGAGATCTCTACGTGGCTTGGACTCAATCTTCCCCCATCTCTGCATCTCTCACTTCTTTGTTTAATCTCTTTTATGTCTCAGAACAGATTGACTCAAGATACACCCTATACTCATCCTTCCATTAACATAACAAAGACAACCCATTCCCAGATGGGCTTTTAAGCATAGGCATAGGGGCTAGGATTTACAACACATATTTCTGGGGGACACAATTCAATCCATAACATTGGTAGACATGATTGATGATATTTCATAACAATTAAAAGCATAGGCTTTGGAGTCAGACAGACCTGGGTAGGTACCCTGGCTACGCCTTTTCACATTTTATCTGTAGCTGATGGCTTTGTTTCTCTGTATCACCTCCCTTTGGACTATCTTGAATTTAGCTGCAGCTGCAATGAGCAGTTCTATGAGAGTTCAGACTCACCTTGCCCTGGGAGTGGTCCAATCCAAGGTGTGCTGCATATCTTGTATCTTTCCACTTTCTGTTCCAGGGCTGTAGGAGCCTGTTCATCAATGAAAAAATGTGCCAAGTGCAAACCACTTACAATGGTGACAGGAAAAAAAAAAAAAACAATGGTGACAGGAGCTGTAGATAATTGCCCCAATTCTTATCTTTTGGATAGACAGTTCTTGGAGGCATTCTGTTCATTTCTCATATATTGCAGTGCCTGCTGCCTATAGTAGTAACCCTGATAATGTACTTTATATTGGCTTTTCTCCTCCATTACCTTACTTTCACTTTCTGGGATTACCTCCCAGGAGAGGACCGTAGCCATGGGAGAGGACTACCAGATAAGAGCTGCAAAGAAGAAATTAGCCACTTTTAACCCATAGCCCAGAAACCCTAGTGGCATAGTAGTTAAGAGTTTGGCTGCTAACCAAAAGGTCAACAGTTCAAATCCGCCAGGCACTCCTTGGAAACCCTATGGGGCAGTTCTACTCTGTCCTATAGGGTCTCTATGAGTTGGAATCAACTTGACGGCAACGAGTTTGTTTGTTTTTTGGTAACCAGTAGCCCAACAGGGATGGAGGCCGAGAAATAAATACCTCAACCTCACTCTTCAACAACCCTTTGTCTTCTATTGGCGACTCCCATTGATCAAGCTCAACCAAAAGCCAGGGGGCAAGAAAGCCCATTGATGCAGTCTATATAGGTGAGCCTCCTGTAGAACAGCTGCAGAAGGTTGCTGAGTGACTCCCTAGGGACACCTGGCACTTAGTCGATACAAATATGCACAAGTCTTTCCCTTCTTAAAAAATTTATCTTTTTGAGACCCTGTGTACCCCTATTGTACTATCGCTTTCACCCCCTTCCCTGAAAAGCTTCTTGAATTCGCTCACTGTTACCATCTCTTGATTTTACATTCTTTCCACTGCCCACTTCCATCTGGCTTCCACTCCCACCATTCATTTGGAAGAGCTCTTCCTAAAGTTATCACTAAACTCCCACTTGCAACATCCAACAGTCTCAGTCTCTATTTGATCACTTTTCAACATTTGATCATAGTAATGAACTCCTTTTCTTGAAAAAAATCTTCTCTTTGTTCCCACTGGCAGGCTTTCCTGTTCATCTCCTCTCTTCTTTGACTTGTCAGGCTTCTTCCTTGGATCTTCAAAGCTCTCCCATCCTGAAATTTGATGTTCCATCAGGGATTCCCTCATCTCAACCCTCTGATTCTGCACAGATTTCAATCACAAAGGCTACAAGGGGACACATATATAACAAAAATGAGTACTGTGGCTGAGTTATAAGGAAAACTAACTGAACACTGCATGGCAAAATAGCAGCTGACCCCTCAGTCTAAATGTAGGACAGCTGGTGTGGCTTGTGGTAGGCTGAAGAGGGCATGCCCTATTCTATAAGCACCAAGTTGCTCAGACCTATGTGACTGTTGCCATTCTGAAAGGAAAGCTTAGTGGTGTCAAATCAGCTGATTTTCTTTATAAGATACCGAGAAGGGTATTCATGAGCCATTTGCTGAGCCATCAAGAGCAAGTTAATTTGACACGAGCGTGTAATACATTTTAGAAAAACGTTCATTAAAAAATTAAAATACAACTTGGATCCTAATAAGAAAAATGCTTAGCAATATGAAAAATCTTCTACCCTTGTCCTGCTTCTCTGAGGAGACCAAATAGCTATTTTATTGAGAGAGAGAGAGAAATGGGATAAAATAATACAACTTACATTAGCACGTTTCAATTTTATATTTTCATATACATTAAATATATATTATACAAGGACCACTTAATAAATATATCATATTTATGAATTATATGCTTATATATCTTTTTTTTTTATATCTACAAAAAAAACAAAATCTGTTGCCATCGAGGAGATTCCGACTCATAGTGGCCCTATAGGACAGAGTAGAAATGCCCTATAGAGATTCCAAGGAATGCCTGGTGGATTTGAACTGCCAGCCTTTTGGGTAGCAGCCACAGCACTTAACCACTAAGCCACCAGGGTTTCCCCATAGGCATATAGATATGGATGTATAACATATACATATAATGAAGTACAAAAAGAAGGACTTTCATTAAAATGTGTTGATTAAATATATTTTTGTTAGTTGCCAAAAGTTAGAGCCTAGAGTTAGGCTCTAACTCTTGGTGAACTTATATATTAAAAAAAAAAAAAAAAAACCAAACCCAGTGCCGTCAAGTCGATTCCGATTCATAGCGGCCCTATAGGACAGAGTAGAGCTGCCCTAAGAGTTTCCAAGGAGTGCCTGGTGGATTCGAACTTATATAGTGTGTATAATATGTATAATGTCAATTTTATATTCATCTATCTACATTATTATAAGGTCTTATTGACCAGACAGTTCTTTACAGGTGATGAATTCATGCTGTAATATTTATTCTGATTTTCCAAAGTGATCTCATATTTACATCATTGGGGAAGTAATTACTGTTTTCTCTCAGTGCTTACATAGGTGGCCTCATGCTTTATTATTCAAACTTCATTCATGAAGTGCAAGAGAGAATAGAACTATTATACTATTAGATATGCATACCTGTCCCCTGGCTAGTTCAAAAGGACATTGTAAGAATTAATGAGATTATATCATTGAAATACCTTTAAATACTGAAAAAATTCAAACTATATAAATGGTTATGACTTTTAAATGATCACCAAAGGTATATTTCAGGAATTTGATTGCATTTCATTCAAAAATTATTAAGTCAATAAATTAGCTTTATAATGTCATTTTTACTAGATTCAAAGGGTAGAGTCTTGAATTAAATCACCTTTTGTGAGAGAGACCTTTTCTATAAGGCAGGATTCTTTCAGTTGCAAGCCTGAAAATCCAGTCCAAAGAAAGCTTAAAGATTCAAGGAAGCTGATTGGCCCAAGTAATTGAAAAGCCTGGGGTGGCATCATTTTAGGCATGGCTAGGTGTACAGTCTCAGAGGATGGCTTAAAGAAATGGTCACTCTTTTCTTAGTTCTGATTTCCTATGTGTTATTACCATTCTTAGATAGGCTCTCTTATGTTACAGCAAATTTAGTCACTAGCAGCTTTAGATGTTTTTCAACCCATATGGAAATCCCAGAGGAAGAAAGAGTTTATCTTTCCTGAAAGCTTTATAAAAGTCTCCAGAGTATTATTGATCCAGCTTAGGAGATGTGACCTCACCAGGGTCAGGGAGATGCGGCCTCTTTGTTAGCCAGAACGGGGTCACCAGTGTATCCTGTCGCCAGGAGGCAGTTTCACCATTGTATGATCCATAGACCAAAAGGGAAAGGACCAAATGCCCCAAGGAAAATCAGGTGCTTCTACCAGAAAAAACAACAACAAGAACAACAAAAAAACCGACTGCCGTTGCGTGGGTTCCAACTCATAGTGACCATGTAGGACAGAGTAGAACAGCCCCATAGGATTTCCAAGGCCATAAACCTCTAAGGTGGAGCGGCTGCTGGGTTTAAACCTCTGACTTTTTGGTTAGTAGCTGAGCTCTTAACCGCTGCACCACCAAGGCTTCACTTCTACCAGAGGACAACGGCAAAAGATGTGGTTGTTGTTAGATGCTATTGTCCCAGTCAACTGCTACTCATAGTCACCTTATACATATCAGAAGGAAATGTTGCCTGATCCTGTGCCATCTTCATGAACGTTGGTACGTTTGAGTCCTTTGTTCTGGCCATTGTGTCAATCCATCATACTGAGGGTTTCCATTGTTTTTGCTGACCCTTTACTTTACCAAACATGATGTCCTTTTCTAGCGATTGATCTTTCTTGATGACATGTCCAAAGTAAGTGAGCTGAAGCCTTACTGTCTTGGCTTCTAAGGAGCATTCTGTTTGCATTTCTTCTAAGACTGATTCGTTCTTTCTTCTGGCAGCCCATGGCATATTCAATATTCTTCATCAATAATCCTCATGTTGATGAAGGATGCTAGACAGGCAAAAACCGCAAATGGCCAATTTTTTTTTGTTTGTTTGTTTCACCCTTGTGAAACATGTAAGTCAGAGTCCAAAAAGAGAAATTGTGTCTCAAAACCCAGTTTTGGGATTACTATATCTTGAAGATTTATAAAACACTTAGCAGTTTGTGTTAAACATGCTGTTGCTATGAATTACCTCCTGGGTTTAGCAAAAACTGCTTGTTAAAAACCTATTGACTCAGTGTTTCAGAGTTTCACTGCCACGTTCTTCCTCAGGGAGATCACAACTGTGCACTTGTCGAGCAGGATATTGGGATCCGTAATCAGACACTTAATGAATATCTAAGGCAAAACTGATTGACCCTGTTGTGTTTGAACACATATTAATTAGGAAGCAATGAGAGTAAGCGACACGTTAGAGTTCCAGTAGATGAAAACTCGAAGACCAATCAACCTGATTTTATCCGTGAAACAGATTCTCCCTCAATAAATAATTAAAAAAGGAATTTAAAGCCTCAAGGGGAAAATTAAAGACTGTATAAGATGGTAGAAAAAGTAACAAGGGCAAGGAAAGGCAAATTACAACAGATGTACTTGTTGGTGGGTCATTTGAATTTTGCTGGCGGGGTAACCCCAGCAGGAGGAGTATTTTCACATCGTTTCACAGAGGCCACAGCAGGAATAAGGAGTTCTAATCACTTTATTAGAATCACAAAGTCATTAAAGGAGGCATGGGTGTGTGGGAACTATTTATAGAAACATCCAATGAAATGCTCTTGTGGCCACAAGAAATAATGGAAAGTAGCTGCTGCTTATGGAGACATTAAGAGAAAAAAGATTGATTTATTTTGGTTAAATAGATGGAACCATGAGATTCTCTTTGTTGAGGGGGAAAAAAAAACCTTCTGGGCATGAAGTCTTATGCTAGCAGCTTTAGTGCTCAAGTCTGGGCTATCAATGCCAATTAAGTCCTTATGCTTCTTTGGTAATAGCAATTAAAGTATTAATCTACCTTATAATGTTGATTGCAACATATAAACTTGAACAAAGTTCTTTAACATTACTTCTGATAGGTGAGTTTGGAATTAATTAGGGCTCTGTTCTTCCCACCAATTACTACCAATTAATGATTTTTGTTTTGAGCCTAGGCACTAACAGATCTTGGTGACACTATACATCGATTCTGTTATGTTAAATCTGTTGGTTCATAACACCAATACTATGTGCTTCCAATCTCATTCATATGCATGATACAGGGAGATCAAAGTATGCATAGGAGTAGCCATGTGCACATAGCACCTATCGCCATAGGCCAGAGTCACTTTTGCACAAAAAATGCAAAGTAGGTACATATTCATTTTCTACTGCTGCATAAGAGAGTACCACAAATTTACAGGCTTTGACACCCATTTATTAGCTCACCATCCTGTAAATCAGAAGTATGAGCATGAAATGGCTGTACTCTCTGCTCAGGGTCTTTTCAGGTTGACATCACAGTGTTGTCCAGCGGCATTCTCATTTGGGGAACTCTATGAGTTGGAATCGACTTGACGGCATTGGTTTTGGTTTTTGGGTTTGGGGAAGAATCTGCTTCCAACTTCATTCAGGTAGTTGCCGAATTCAATGTCTTGAGGTTGTAGGAATAAGATGCCTGTTTCTTTACTGGCTATCAACTGGGGTCCACTCTCAGCTCTTAGAGTCTGCCTGTATTCCTTGCCTAATGGCCTCTTTCATCTTCACAAACAGCAATGGAGAATCTTTCTTGTGTCAAATCCCTGTCATGGTTTGAATCTCTGACTTCAGAAAGAGTCTAGTCCTCT
Source organism: Elephas maximus indicus (assembly GCF_024166365.1). Taxonomy (NCBI): domain Eukaryota; kingdom Metazoa; phylum Chordata; class Mammalia; order Proboscidea; family Elephantidae; genus Elephas; species Elephas maximus. Next base: position 25,744,063 of record NC_064841.1, read on the forward strand.
GTAAGAGCTCACATGATTAGATCAAGCTTATACAGTGGTTAAGAGCTATGGCTACTCACCAAAAGGTCAGCAGTTCAAACCCACCAGCCACTTCTTGGAAACCCTATGGGGCAGTTCTACACTGTCCTATAGGGTTGCTATGAGTTGGAATTGACTTGATGGCAATGGATTTGATTTTTGGATCCTTCCACATAACATAACCTAATCATGTGAGTAAAATTCATCATGTTCATAGTCTTAGGGATTGTGCAGGCCATTTACATCCGGGGCTGGGATCCCAGAGGTCATCTTAGAATCCTGCCTACCTCAGGGTAGAATAATATATTTCTTTGACCTAAAGGTAGGCAGCCAAGTCTACAATGGTATATACAGGAAGTCCTTGACTTATGATGTATTTAATTTATGAGGAACTGCAGTTAAGACCATTTTTCTTTCTTTCTTTTTTTGGTACATCTTATGTGAGTAATATCTATTGCATACGATGTTGCAGTATGTAATTTGCTGATGTTATCATTCTCAGATGTTCACTCACAGATGCTCAATGTTAGGATTTACTGTTCAAAACACTGTCGTATAGCAGGCTATGGCAATAATAATGAAAACTAAAAAAAAAAAAAAATGAAGTATTTAACTTACACAGAAACTACTTACAACTGAGTCGTCAGAATGGAACCCTGTGGTAAGTTGTGGACCACCTCTGTTTCAAGCAAGGGAAACATTACTCCAGGTTTCAAACCTGTTCTCCTTATCCATCACCGTCCTCCCCCTACCCCACTGCCATGAAAATTTTCTAACTGTGGAACTATACACTAAAACCTGTGAAAGCTGGAAACTGTGTAAGGCAGAAACCTGTCAGAGAAGAAAAACTCAAATATTTTCCACTAAAATGAGTGATACAAAAGTGGTAAAACTGCACCCTGTAAAAGGTAGAGAACTTGCTAGACCTGGAAAAATAAGGCAGTCCGGTCAAGTCTTGGCTCTCACAGGTTTCACTGTATTAGACAGTAGTTCTCAAACTTAAGTGTATATGAGTCTCCTGGGAAAAATATTAGATTCATAGATTCTTAACTACCATATCTTACAAACTCTGGCTCAGTAGGCCTCAATAGTTCTTAGTGAGAACCCAGAAACAGAAATTTTAGCAGTGATTCTGATGTATGCAAAAAGTAGAATGGCATTGAAGAAATACTACGGCTTTAGAATCTATATGGTGGTCTTATCAGTCTGGTGTGGCCACATAAGCTATTGACCCTGGTGGCTCAATGGTTAAGAAGAGCTTCATTGCTATCCAAAATGTTGGTGGTTTGAACACACACAGCAGCTGCCCAGGAGAAAATACCTGCTGATCTGTTCCTATAAAGATTACAGTCTGGGGCAATTCTCTCTGTCATATGGGGTTCTTATGAGTTGGAAATCAGCTTGAGGGCACTTAACAATAGCCTTGTGCACACAGCATTGTTGTTCAGTGTGAGAGCTGTGGGGTTTCTGAAAATATTTGAGAATTAAATTATTTAGTCCTTGAAAGTAGCAAATGATTTCAATGTAAAGTAACTTTGAATGTGAAATATAAAAACAGCAAAAACAAAACAAAAACAAAAAGACAAATGTCATAGAAAAATCACTTTTCTTGAAGAGTTTTTGTTCTGTATGTTTCTATAATGATCTCAAATCCAATAAGGTATCAATCACTATTCTACTTTCAAAATATGTATGTATACACATTCATAATATAAAATTAGAAATAAAAATATACCTGTCTTTGTGAGGCTCTCTAATATTAACTATGCATCATTAGAACCCTGTAAGTCATGAGAAAGTTATTTAGGAAGTTTCTGAATGAAGACAGAAATATGTGAAGAATGTAGTAAATAAAACCTTTATGTTGACTTTGATCTGATATGTTGTGATGAAAGAAGATTTAACATAGTTAATCTCTGTAAACAAGCCTTGAGGCATAAATCTAAACAATCATCCTAATCTCTAACTTTGATTAAAAAAAAATGTATTACTTGGCTAATTTCTAACTTTGGAGAAAAAAACATAACATACTAGTCATTGACAAAGCACTGGCCTTGTCATGTGGGGCCAAGGTGACAAATTCACATATAAACCCTAAATTTTTGCTCACTCACTGAGAAACCAAAAACCCATTGCTATCAAGTAGATCCTGAATTATAGTGATCTTATGGAGAAGGCAGAGGTAAACACTAAGTGTCTGCTGAAACCCTGCCCACCGACGCCGATGACCTTGGATCCTAGCTACATGGGATCTCTGCTGAGTTTGAGCTATGGTCAAGCCTTCCTCCAGAGACCACTAAATGAGTGTTGTGAGATCCTGCATGCCTTGCCGTTGCCATGACTATCTTGCAATAAACGAAGCGAATTTATGCATGACAAACCTGAGTATCTTTCTATTGATTTTCTGAGATAAAATCCTACACAGTAGTTTTTATGTTGATTGTTCAGATTTCATCATTAAAAATGTCATTTTTTTTATCTGTGCTCTATTTTGTTAGATTTATATTAGACATTCTTCACTGAGATGAACTGTCATGAATATTGACCACATTTTGCTTTTAGTCATTGTCTTAGTCATCTAGTACTGCTATAACAGAAATACCACAAGTGGATGACTTTAACAGAGAAACTTATTCTCTCACAGTCTAGTAGGCTAGACGTCCAAATTCAGGGTGCCTTTCTCTCTCTGTTGGCTCTGGAGGGAAGGTCCTTGCCATCAATTCAATTTTTCCTTGGTCTAAGAGCTTCTCTGAACAGGAACCTCAGGTTCAAAAGACTAGCTGTGCTCCCAGTGCTGTTTTCTTGGTGGTATGAGGCCCCCTGTCTCTCTGTTCAGTTCTCTCTTTTATATCTTAAAAGAGATTGATTTTACATGCAATGTAATCTTGTAGATCTCATCAACATAACTGCCACTAATCCATCTAATTTATATCATAGTGATAGGATTTACAACACATGGGAAAATCATACCAGATGACAAAATGGTAGACAATCACACAATAATGAGAATCATGGTCTAGCCAAGTTAACAGATATTTTGGGGGAACACAAGTCAATCCATGACAGTCATACATAACGATGATCATGGAAAAAAACATGAAAAAATGCTACAGACTGCACTTATGCTGAAATTGACGTTGTAGTTTTCAATCATTGGTTATCGTCTAAACACAGAATCAAAGGCTTGTTTTATGAAGAGAAAGGAGAAATGGAAAACAAAACAAAAAAACACCATAATAAGGAACACACTCAATGCTTTTTTTGACAACAATTTTTCAGAATTATTCCGAACATAGGGTTTCACTTTTAAGCTTAGTGACCTTGATTTATTCATATTTTATTTTCTAGCCTATCACCCCATCATTCAACTAAAACTTGTCTGCATTGTGGGAAGTATTAAACACTTTAAAAAGGAAATTTGTACCTTCCAACTAAGTCATTTGCAATCAGGCATGCAGTGAATTTCCCTCATGATTATGCCACTCTTTGAAAAACAATCTAGCAGATACAAATTCAGATACTCTCTTTAGGTATTGTAATCCATATAAAACACTCCCCTTGTCTTACCTAGTGAAATACAAATAAATTTTTTCAATTGCCATTAGTAGCAATGATTGCTGTAGTAAATGAATATGAATATCCACCTTCCTCTGCACCAGTATAATGTAAATTTGTCACATTTCCATGCCTGTTAATTCTTCTGTTAGATAAAATCTTGGTTTTTAAGAGCAAATTTCCTTTTTTATATCTAAACATTTTATATGATGCTATTATTGCCCTAAATTAATACAAATGTATGTGATGATAATATATGATGACTACCAGAGCAGACAAATCCTAGAACATATTCATTCAGCTAGTGTGGTGGAAAATGCATCCTGTGTGTTTAATTATTTATTTTTACTGATTTTCATATGAATTTTTTTCTAGGACATATTTTTTTTTTTAATATTTACATCCTCCAAAGTCATCCTACAATAAATTGAAAAGCAGATTTTTTTTTTTCCTCCTTGAGTTTACTGCAGATCTTTCTTCATTATCTCCCTTAGGCACATGTCCCTTTCTTTCCCAGACCCTCCCCTCTTTTCCTTCTTTGGTCTTTCCCCATTTCTAACATTTAACTCACAATCCCTTGCATTCTGGCTTTTCCTCCCAGAAACACCACTTTCCTTCCGAAACTTTTCTCTTTCTGGCCTTTGTTCTTTTTGTTCAATCTCTGCTTATTGTTTTGCTTCCCAAAGTCTTTCTCTTCTGTAGACTTTGATGATGTTTGTCTTAGTTACCTAGTGTTGCCATAACAAAAGATACTACAAGTGGGCGGCTTCAAAGAATAAAAAATAATTTGTTCACATTTCTGGAGGCTACAAGTCCAGATAAGGGATCACATCCATGTGAATTCCTTCCGTGGATCTCTCTTCTGCTTTCTGGTCACGTCAGTGATCCTTGGTGTAACTTTGCTTGTAGACAATCCTCATATGGCTTCTGTCTTCTTTGTGTGTGTGTCTTTGTGTCTATTCTGCTCTTTTCATAAGACACCATTCAGAAGTGTTTAGATTTAGGAGCCACCCTACTCTGGTGTTATCTCATTAGCATAAAAAAAGACAGCCTCTATTTCCAAATAAGGTCATATTATATATGTCAAGGGATTAGAACTTCAACATAATTTTTGGAGGGACACTATTCAATCCATAAAAATGTTCCAGTATTTTTCTCTTTCTGTTTATCTTTTATATCCATCTTTATTATTATTCTTAGTCTTATGTGTTTTCTCTGTACACTCATAAATATCAATGTCCTCCTAGCTGTTGTCTCTAGGCATAGTCTGTTATTATTCTTTTCTCCTGTTTCTGGAGATTTCATATACCATAATAACTTATACTACTACTTCCTAATTAGATTTTTCTTATCCTAAACTTTTCTCTTGAATTTCAAAACCCACTTTTAAACTATTTTGTTGAACATTTCACAAGGATGTCCTACCTGAGTTAAAATTACAACTTGTCCAGAACTACCACCATCATCACACAGCCTATCTACTTTTCCAGCCCTGTGTTTCTTCCTGTGCTATTCATTCTTCCATCGCTAGTGTTTGGCACTGGAACATATGCTGAATTAATAAATTTCCCCAATTAATGGCCTTTTATTTTACCTGTTACTCAGATTTAAGACCGTGGAATTTTCTTGAAATTCTTCCTCTTCTCCACCATCCCTAACAAGATAAGTCCTATCAGTTTAATATCTCTTTTTGTCATAGCCTCCTTTCCTATTGCTTTTGCCCTCAATTGCTAAAATATAAGAGGGCAGAAATCTTAGATTGCTTTTTTAATTATCATAGCCTAAGCACCTAGAACAGAACTTGGCACATAGTTGTGGCTTAATAAATATTTGTTGAGTTGAATCAAATTCTCACTGATTTTTGTATGTACTATTGCAATAGACTTCTGTTTCCCTGAACCCAGTCATTCCTCTAATTCATACTGCCCATCACTATCACTTACAAACTACCTCTCTGTCTTGACACAAAACTCCTCACCTCTTTGAGGTACATGGGAATCTATATCCTGCCTAATGGCTATCATTGACCAAGTTCCTGGCTATTTCCCAACATCTAATCAAGTTTTGGATGCATGAAACACATTTTTTTCATATACAGCATGTTCTTCTGTCACTCTGAAAACTTCAACATCTATATGCATGGCTCTTTTATACTAAATCTCACAATTTCTAGCTCATTGTATTCTGCCTTTTAGAAGTTCTTGGATATCTTTTAAGTTCCTGAAAATCTACAGTCTAGGCATTTGCTTAGGTTATCTCTTTATATTTATATTTTCACAGTGTATCTTTGAAAGCTTCTTCCTACTATCAGAAAGTAGCTTTGTTAACTTTAATAATCCTTTACTTCCATTAAAACAAATTGAATACTCACAGACATTCTCTGTCTCTCTTACGTGGAAAATAGTGGAATGAGATCAGGAAGCTCATTTTTAATTAGCTTATTAAACTATTAAATCAATATATCAAGAAGATAATATTTCTGAAATGATACTGCCAGATATTGTAGAGGGCTGTTTTCTTGTAAATAGCTCTCCTGGGAAAAAATAATTATTTTTGGCATTTGATGTGCCCATTCATTTATGTTATACTTTAATCAGATTAGTAAGACATTAATTTTTATTTTACTCCACATTATATCTCAATATGTTGTTGTTGGTGGTCATCCATTTAGTCCTGAACTCATGGTAACCCCAGGCATGATGGAATGAAAAGCTGCCCAATCTTAGGCCATTCCATGATTGGTTGAGTATTACACTCTTGTGATCCGTAGGGTTTTCATTGGCTAATTTTTGGCAAGTAGATTGCCATGCCCTTCTTCCTATTTCACCTCAGTCTGAAAGCTCTGCTGAAACCTGTTCTGTATCATAGCAACACATAAGCCTCCACTGACAGACAGGTAGAGGCTGCTCATGAGGTGCCTTGGCAGGCAATTGAACCTGAGTCTCCGACATGGAAGGTGAGAATTCTACCAATGATCCAGATGAATATATCATGACTATAAGCTGTTATCTTTGATTTGCTTTAGACTATATGATACTTGTTGATCTTTCTTTATGCTGTTTACGATCTGAAAGGAATACGTATAAAACGAGCAACACAATTTAGGGCCATGTTAGTGTTTACATCCGTTTAATTTCATTCTCATGAAATATGATTCCTTTGTCAAGAAACAGAATATGTTCCTTGAATACTCCTCCAAATTTCAACTACAGTTTGCATGAATTTTGGCATTCCTACGTGTTACAAAACAAGACAGAGATAAGTCTCCATAGGCATGGCATGGTGGTAGCAGCGTCTGACCTCCTCTAACTTCACAAAGAGAAAGGAGAACCAAGATCTACAGCCCAAGGCTGATTCCTATAAGATGGAGGTCAGACACGCCTCCACCCTCCAACCTTTTTACCAATTCTGACACCATCTCTTCCTCCCGTGGCACTCTATACTTCTCTGCTGGGTTCAGTAATTGTTGCAATGGCCACACAGAATTCACAGACTATTCTCATGATTATGGGGTTTATTAGGGAAGTAACAGGTTACAATTCAGGTTGAGGAATGCTCAGTATACAATTCTTTAATCAGGACAACCTCTTCTCAGTCATGCCTGCAGGCACAGCTCTCTCCGGCTCCTCAGGTTCTTGGCCCCTCAGCCTAGCCTCTGCTCTGCTTGGGCAAATGTTACAAAGCTCATTTAGCTCTGCCAATAAGTGCCTGGAGGCACCCCACTTGGTCAGTAAGGCTCGTACCCAAAAGCGCTCAGCTTTCTCGCTCCCTGGGCCTTGACACCCTACTGCAGTTATCTTGTGCTGGTCTACTGATTCCTGTTGTCCCTTACTACTGTCTCTCTCTGTCTTCTGCTTATAGCTCCTTTCTCCTGAATGTAGGTGGTTCTCAGGACAGAGATCTGGGGTTCAAAGCACATGCTCCAATCCTGGCCCTTCTTTCTTGTGGCATTGAGATCCTCCCTTTTTGCATCTGGGATCGCTCATTTTAAGTCTGGCAGAATGGCCAAACTGACCAATCCCCTTATTAAGGCTCTATTCACCTTATTTCCATGGTCCCACCCAGACAAGGGTTCCATGCCCATTATTTACATTATTAGCAAGCTACCCTATCCTCTTGGTGGGCCACAAGTACCTCATTTGCATAGTTCCACACAGGTATTTGGTGGGAGTTACAAAAACTATGGCTAGAAGGGCTATATTAAGTGATTTACTGCACTGCAACACCTTTATATATTCAGTTCTTACCACTCTTTGTAATTTGACAGTTTAAGTTGATGCTTTGCTTGGATAAGGAATGATGTCAATATATACTTTTGCAAATCAAGCTCATCCAACACTATAAGCCATATTCTGCATTATCATAGATGCAACAGTGAAAGTTTTGACTGACTTCACAGACTGAATACCTACAAAGCTCAGTTACCTAACAACTCTAATTAAGAAACAAAGAAAACATCAACAAAATTAAAATTAAGAAGAAAACAAAATTATAAAGTTTTAATAAACTGAATAATCTTCATGAAATGAATAATTTTATGGAAAAGTACAAATTGTCAAGTTTGAATGAGGAAGCATTCAGAAATAGAATTAGGATTATAGGGGAATAGAAAATATTATAAAAGGATTATTTCTAGCGTATCTCTGAAGCAAGATGGCTGATCCTTTATATGATTCAAAAGACGTAATATTCGTATTACATAGCATAGCAAAAAGAGTGGACTTCTCAACTTTTTTTTGAAACTATAAAATGCTGATACTAAAACTTGACAAAGAACAAAACAAACTGTAGCCAATATCATTTAGGAATGTATATGTATAAATTAGAAATAAAATATTAGCACATTAAATTAAACTCTACATTAAAAGATATCATCCATCATGATCAATTAGGTTTATTCCAGGAAAGTATAGATGATTCAACTTTAGGAAATCTATTAATATAATTCATCACTTTGAAGTGTCAAAGAAAAAATAAAAAGTCTTATGATCATCCCAATAGAGTCTCAAAAGTTATTTCCTGAGAATATCTCTAAGAAAACTCAGAAAGAAAAATGCTTACTTAAAATCATAAACAACATCAATCTTTGACCATCAGCTTATGTCATACTTAATGGTAAAACATTTGGAAGATTGCCTTTAAAAATCTTGAACAAAATAAGGACATCTTCTGGTTGTCACTTCTAAAGGATATATAGCCAGGATTCCTAAACTTCTAATCTCTTTCAATCATCAGTTGACGATATAGCTGCTGCTTCCTACCCTTAGTTTTTACCAGGTATAAAAAAAAACTAGGTATAGCTACATGAAATATGACAGCCAGACTGACATCTTTTTTGCTGGCTATCATTTAACTCATGCTTGCACAATCGGAGGATGAATGAACTTGAATTATCAAATTTAGCTGTTGTATGCTTTACCTACTAGTGGAAAGGGCATCAGCCAAACAAGAAACTCCATCAGGTTCAATACTATTGAATCAGCAATATTAGAAAAAAAGAAGAGATATACATAAGATAAGAGAAAGATAGAGAACTTGAAATAAATGACACTTTCCCATCCATTTCTATTTATTTAACCTATATATTAGAATAATCCAGATCCTGCAGTGGTAACAAATTAACTCTGAAATCTTACGTTTGACGACAAATGTTTGTTTCTCATTCATGCTACCTGTTCAGTGAGAATTAACGTGGAATACTGCTCCACTTTGTTACTCAGAGACCTTTGCTGATGGTGACTTCACTGTCTTGTAGTTACACCATCTGGTACACGTGCTCTCCCCAGATGGCTTAGCCAGTGAAGAGAAAGAATTGAGAATTGCTCATGGGCTTTTCATTTTCTCAGTCTACAAATAATTTGTGTTATTTTTAATCACATCTTAACAGATAGAAACTGACATATGACCCTTTAGAATAGCAAGAGAAATATTTAGTGAGTATTACTGTCTACTACAACCCAGATCATAACCAGTCCTCCTGGGTGGCCTTAAAACTGTAACCATTATATGAGTGAAGTCACACAGTTGAGATAGAAAAAGAGAAAAATGGAGTGATTCAATAGTTTCTTTCTCAAAGGAGCTGTGACCTTCCAGATTTTACCAATTGATTTGAAATGTAAATAAAAAATATACTGTATACTCATTTTAGCCTGATCACCACTGCCTGCCTATAAACAAGGCATATGAGATGCCAACAGAAAGACGAAAGTTGATCCTAGACTCAAAAAAAGGAGTATAGCTATATGATTTGAATTTATAACAGTAATAACAATATTACAACAACAGCAATTACTACTTGTATTATTTTTCTTTATAGTGGTATAGACTATTACTACAAATTTAGTGGCTTAAAACAACTTGTCTATTATCTCATTGTTTCTGTGGGTCAGGAGTTTGGCTATGGCTTAACTGGGTCCGCTATTCATGGTCCCAACAGAATTAAATCAAGATGTCAGCTAGGGCTACAATATCGTCTGAGATTTGAGGTCCTCTTCCAAGCTTACCAATTATCAGCAGAATTCATTTCCATGCAGCTCTATGCCTGGGGCCAACAATTTTTTGCTGGCTCTTAGCTGAGGAGGGTTCTCAGCAGCTAGAAGTCATCTATGGCTCCTCCTCTTACAACATGGCAGTTTTCTTAGTCTTTGGTACCAGCAGGAGAATTTTTCTAATACTAAAGGACTCACCTGATTATGTCAGGCCTGCCAAGGATAATCTTCCTTTTGACTAAATATAGTCAATTGATTAGGAATCTTAAACACAGGAGTGATATTTCATCATATTCATTGTTTCTTTCCACACTTAAGGTGAGGTAATTACACAGAGCATGTACATGGAGGCCAGGAATCTTGGGGCCATCTTAATATTGAGTGCATAATTTAAGTCAGATATTTTGATAAACATTTTACATGCCTTATTTCATTTTAGCAAACCCTATGAAATAGATATTACTAGCCTTATTTCAGAGAGAAAAATATGAATGTTCCAGAGTAAGCTGTTCAGTAGTAAACCAGTATTGGAACGTAGACCTGAAGGACTTCTACTCAATCTTATTTACCTCTACACAATATTTCCTTTCCTTCTATTGCCATCTACTTAATAAAATAACCATCAGATGTACTTCTCCCTTGTAATTGTTTTGATTGTGGTAGGTGCTATGCACCATTTATGACCACATCCTCTTAAGATGTCATATTAACTAAAGTTTTTTTTTTTTTAACCAGAAACAAATATTGCTGTCCTTACAGTCATTCTATCTCCTTGAACTGTCTTTGGTTATCTCTAGTCTCGCCCATTATCATGGATTTAACATATTAAAAAAATATGTGTATCAATTTGACTGAGCCATGATTCCCAGTATTGCGTGGTAGTCTTCCATTTTTTTATTGTAAATTTATGTTAAAGAGGATTAAGGTGGGATTGTAATACCCTTACCCAGGTCACATTCCTGATCCAACGTAAAGGGAGTTTTCCTGGGGTGTGGCCTGCACCGTACTCAAGAGATAAAAAGAAAAGGGAAGCAAGCAGAGAGTGGGTACCTCAAACTACCAGGAAAAAGCAGTGCCAGGATCAGCATGCATCCTCTGAACTTGAGATCCCTGCACAGAGAATCTCCTAGTCCGTGTTCCCAGACTGATGATAAGGCCGATAGAAAGAGAAAGACTTCCCCTTGAGCTGACGTCCTGAGTTTGGACTTCTAGCCTACTTTACTGTGAAGAAATAAAGTTTTCTTTGCTAAAGTCATCCACTTATGGTATTTCTGTTATAGGAGCACTAGATGACTAAGACACCCATCAATTATTCAAGTCATAAGTTAACTCTCTGACAGCAAACTTATTTTGTCAAGATCTATGTCTCCTTTATGGGTACTAAGATTATGGTAGGGGACATGAAGAAAGAGCTAGCAACTGGAGAGCTCACTACTAAAAGTTTCCAATTTTTATTTCATGGGAAAAATGTTATAGACACCATTATCTGAGAGAGGAAGATGTCTTCTTGAATAGAATTTTTTTTTTTTTTTTAAACCATGTATATGGAAGTCTCACTGTCACAATTTATTCCTTTGGGATGTATATCTTCTAAATGTTTTTAAAGTTTGCGTGTGGTAGCCTCTGAAGAACTGTGTACTTCCCTAATTCAGTTAATCACAAATTCTCTGATCTACTATTCAAATTCTCCAGCAGGAGGGATGTGATCCTTAAGGTTTTGTGTCAACTTGGCTGGGCCATGATTCTTGCTTTGGCAGTTATGATGTAGTTTGGCCATTGTATAATAATGTGAGCAACTCCAAGATGAGATTTGATATGATGTGATCACCTCCATGATGGGATCCTCTATAAGTAGCCAATCAGTTGAAAGGGAGTTCCCTTGGGGTTGTGACCCGCATCCAATATAGGTGGACTTTCTGGCGAGGCTTGGAGCTTTTGCTTGCACTGGATCCCCCAGCTGGCTCCTGTTCATCTGACCACCTGTTCTTTTGACTTGAGCTAGCAGCTTGCCTGTCATCTTGCTTGCCAATCTTGGGCTTCATTGGTCTTTGCAGCCTGTGAGCCAAAGGCCCTGTTGTCTGACTTGCTGATCTTGGGTTCACTAGCTCCTGTGGCTACATGAATCAGGAGAAGCCTCCAGCCTGATTCATGGACTTGGGACGTTCCAGCCTCTACAGTTGTGTGCGCCATTTCCTTAATATAAATATGTATTACATGCTTTACTGGTTTTTCTTCTCTAGAGAACCCAGCCTAAGACAAAGGGAGCGTAAGTATCAAATAGTGTAAGCATTATTTTTTCAAAACACATGTCTTTTCTGTGTGGTTATACAATCCTACCATGAATTTCCCTTTGGTTTCCCCCACCCACCTCCATGTCCCCAAATCACTGCTGAAGTAAGCCACTTTACTGACGGAATTAGATACAATCACTTGGGTGTATTGATGTTGAAAATTTTTAATTATTATCCTAGACATTAAGAGATGCATTGAAATCTGTGATTCAACTTTTGAATGGAAAATATTATTATAGAGAGAAATATTACATAAATTAAAAGCCATTTATAATCGTTAACTTTATTTTGGGATTGTGTTTTTAAAAATCTGTGGATGTGCTACTAAGATATTCTTATGACTCTGACTTTGAAGTACAGAAGATCCATAAGAAAATCTTGTAGCTGAAGTCATCAAATTTTGGAGGTTGTCACAGAGCGCTCTAACTGTAGCTGCTAAAGAGATTCAGACTCCGACCAGTGACTCTCTGACTGGGACTGAGCAGAATAGGAGGAAAATGGGCCCGGAGGAGTTATGCACATTTAGCTACTTTAAAAAATATGCATTAGGTAGTTTAGCTGATGTTTTAATTTCCTAGGGCTGCCATGATAAAATATCACACGTGGGTGGCTTTCTGCAAGAGAAAATTATTATCTCACAGTTGTGGAGGCTAGTAGTTCGAATTCAGTGTGTTAGCATGGCCACGTTCTCTTGGACAGCTCTAGAGGAAAATCTTTTCTTATTTCTCCCAGCTTCTTGTAGCCCTGGGTGTTTCTTGGATTTCCTTGGCGTATAGATGCATCTTCACATGGGCTTCCTCCTCCTTTGTTTCTCTGTGTCTGTTCTACTCTTGTATAAGGCTAGCACTCAGATTGGATTAGGACTCAATCTACTGTGGTATGATCTGATGTGAATTTAACTGATAATATCTTCAAGGACCCTATTTTGAAACAAGATCATGTTCACAGGCATTAGGTATCTTTTGGGGGGCATAATTCAATTCATAAGTGATGGCTTGAATACTAGAAGAGGTTTGAAGCTTTAAATTTTATGAAATGGAGTAAAGGTCAGGTAATTTTATACCTTCTTGTTACTACAAAGTTTGTCTCCTACAGCCCCTGCCTGTTCACTGTACATTCAAGTGCAACCCCCCCATGTGGCCCTGTGTGGCAAGGGTCTTCTCCTGGGCTATGAGGAGATTTGACTAGAAAATGGCTGTTAATCTCATTTTTCCAGTGTTGGATGTGTTGTGTTTGGCCATCTTAGTAACCCTAGGCTAGGAATCACTCCCTCACCAAAAGGGTGAAGAGCAGGCAACCAAACAATAGCATTATAAGAATATGTCATTCTTTACTCATTCTACTGTTTATGGACAACTGGGTTGTTTCTTGGAAACCCTGGTGGCATAGTGGTTAAGTGCTACAGCTGCTAACCAAAGGGTAGGCAGTTCAAATCCACCAGGTGCTCCCGGAAACTCTATGGGGCAGTTCTACTCTATCCTCTAGGGTTGCTATGAGTTGGAATCCACTTGACTGCCCTGGGTTTGGTTTTTTTTTTGTTTGGGTTGTTTCTAGTTTTGGGCAATTACAAATAGAGCTTCTATTAACATAGGTACATACTTCTGTTGCGTGTATTCCTATGATTGGACTCACTGGATCATAGGGTATGTACATGCTATGCTTTAGTAGATACTGTCAGTTTTCCAGTGTTCTTGTACCAATTTAAACTCCATAAGCACTCTGAATTTTCCAGTTGCCCCACATCCGCACTAACATTTTTGATTTTTTTTTTACGTTTAGCCATTTTGATGAGTGTTCAACTTCTTGTTATGTGAGAAAAATAAAATCCTCTTTGTTTAGACACCATTAGTTTTGTCTCTCTCTCCCTTCCTTTTTTGTTTTCTTTCTTCTCCCCATCTTTCCTTCTACCCTTCCTTCCCTTCTGACCACATTTATAAGAGCAACAAACACACAAACTACTCAGGAGAAACTTAAAAGAAAATGTTCAGGCCTATAAAACTTCTACTGAAAAACAAAATAAGACATAAGGCATATGACAGTCTCAAATTAGGGGAGTTTAATATTGAACTTAAACTTGGTCTTTCCTAAAATTTTCACAGATTTAATTAAATAACAATTAAAATTCCATATGGACTTGTTTTTCTGAACTCAACAAAGTTATCCTAAAATGTATGTGAAGGAGTAAAAAAGTGAGCAGAGCTTAAAAAAGAAACAAGCAAGCTAACCAAATCTTTTTTTTAATTTGTAGAAATCCATAATAATAACATCTGTGTGTGGTACTGGTACAAGAATAAAGAGATCATCAGAAATAAATAAGAAGTAGATTCTGGTATACATTAGAACTAAGAATATGATTTAGGTAGCATCAGAGCAGAAGAAAAAAATTTTTTAATGATTTTGAAAGAAATTAGATGTTCATCACTTGTGATATGACAAAATAAATTCTAGATGGATCCAAAAGTTAAAAGTTCTGATTAAGCTATACAAAATATAGAAGAAAGTACAACAGGTAACTATTTGACATTTGATTGGGACATACTTTCAAAGTTAAAATCAATGTATGAAAGATTCGGAGGAAAAGATCAGCAGGGTTTTGCTCATAACAATAAATTAAAATTTGCATCAAAAACATAAAATTCCACATCAAAGATTGTTTTGTTTTGTTTTTCCCCTGTAAAAGTTTTGCTTATCAGACAAAATAGAAAGGATAATTCCAGGGCAAGAGAAATTCTGGACAAAACACTCAGGAATATGAAAATCCCTGGTTTGCTCAGGGAGTTGTTCAGAATTAGTGGAGTGGGGAGAGGAGAGAAAAATAGATGAGCCCTGGGCTCCACTTCCAGTGCAGGCTCATTCCAGCCATTCCTTCCCACTGCAATCAGGAGGTTCTTTCAAAAACCTAAATGTGATCCTATCATTCTCTCCTAAAACTTCTTCAAAGGATCTTCTTTGTCTTTGGGATCAAATTTTGATTTGATACCATCATGACATATAAGGCTCTTCAAGGCTAGCCTGTGCCTACTTCAGGTCTCCCGTCTCACACCCCTGCCACATGCCTGTCATATTATAACCAAACTCCTTATCCTTTTGCCTGTCCACATGCTGTTTAATTTTCTGGGATGCCTTCTCTTCTTTAATAAAGAAGAATGGCTCTGCCATGGTGCTCTGGCAACATCTAACATATCTACCATGTTTTAATGCAAATAACGGGAGCTCTGGTGGTGCAGTGGTTAAGGGCTCATCTGTTAACCACAGGTTGGCAGTTTGAATCCACCAGCCGCTCCTTGGAAACTCAATGGGGCAGTTCTATTATGTCCTATAGGGTTTGCTATGAGTCAGAATCGACTTGATGGCAATGGGTTTGGTTTGGTTTTTATGTTTGTTTGCCAACCACACCCTCCCCTTGCAAAGTATTTTTGTAAACCACACTATGCTAATATTTTTTTTACAGCAACTTGTAAAAGAATGAGTATAGTGGCACTTATGTGAATACCTGGGTGGGCGGGAGGTGGGAGAGTGTGGTTGGCAAACAAAGGTAGAAGGTGAGCATTATTTACATAAAAATACAGTACCTAGGCCATGTGGGCAAAGGCTTGAATCACAGCTAATCTGAATCTTGGTAGAATGCCTTGTGGTCTATCCACAACATAAGAGTATAGTAGGCTTGTGAGGCACTGCCATGAAGCCATCTCTCACTCACCTCCCTATCTTCTCTGGGAGTCTGTCATGAGACAGCTTCTCATCAGTTCTTACACTGTGAAGTATAAGGCTTTCCGTCCCACCTCCCAGGGTACAGCTAAAGGCTATTAAAACCCCTTAGCTGCAGTCTGAAGCTGGCTCCTTAGCAATGGGTACTCAACACTAATATGTGTTACTGTCATCAATCTCTTTTTTGTTTTAGTGTCATCTTTTTTGATGTGTGGGACAAAGACCCAGGGAGCTAGCACCTTTGGATAGTCTTCTTTTCACTGTCGATTTAAGTATCTTAGGCTGGGTTCTCTAGAGAAGCAAAACAAGGAAAGCATATAAATATCCATATAGAGAGATTTATATCAAAAAAATGCCTCTCATGGTTTTAGAGGATGGAACCTCCCAAGTCTGTGGGTCAAGCTGAAGACTTCTCCTGATTCACGTAGCTACAGGGGTGGTAAACCCAAGATCGGCAGATCAATCAGCAGGGCTCTTGCTCACAGGCTGTGAAGAATGGCGAATCCAAAGATTGGCAGGCAAGGTGGCAGGTAAGCTGCTAGCTCAAGCCCCAAGAACTGGACGTCAGACAAACAGGAGCCAGATGCAGTATCCAGTGCAAACAAAAGCCAGAGAGTTCACCTATGTTGGATGTAGTCCACACTCCCAAGAAAACTCTTTTTCAATTGATTGGCTACTCACTGCAGATCCCATCATGGAGGTGAACACATTACAACAAATCTCATCATGGAAGAGATCACGTCATTCATCAAAATACTGCCACACTACCTCATAACTGCCAAACTGCCACTGAGAATCATGGCCCAGCCAAGTTGACGCACAACCTTAATGATCACAGCACGAAAAATTCTTTGAAGTAAAAGTAGCTCATTGTATATTTATTAACTGAGTCAGTCAGGTCTTGTCCTTGGCCCTAGCCTTGGTCTTGCCTGTTGTTTTGTGCTTGACAGAAAATTACCATGATTCCCTCAAGGCTCACCTGAACCTTCTCACTTATAAACTTTTCCCATCCCATTGGCTGCTTTAGGTGAGTCAGTTCTGAATTCTTCTAATACCATATATGCACCTCTATCCTAACAATTATGACATAATTTACAGCCACCATGTAAAATACAGAAACCCTAATGGCCTAGTGGTTAAGTGCTACGGCAGCTAACCAAGAGGTCGCAGTTCGAATCTGCCAGGCACTCCTTGGAAACTCTATCGGGCTTGGAAACTCTATCGGGCAGTTCTACTCTGTCCTATAGAGTCGCTATGAGCCGCAATCGACTCGACAGCAGTGGGTTTTGGTTTGGTGTACAATACGGTATCCACTAGTTACGTGCAGCTGTTGAGTACTTGAAATGTGGCTAGTGTGAATTGAGCTGTGTCTAAGTGTAAAATACATACCAGATTTTCATATATTTAGCATGAAAAAGTATAACATATTTTATTAATACTGATTCAATACATACATGATTCAAATAAAAATATTGATTAAATGTTGAAATGATAGTATTTGGATATGATCACTTAAATAAAGTACATAATTAAACTTAATTTTCACCTTTTTAATGAGGCTACTAGAAAATTTAGAGTTATGTGTGGCTTGTAGTGCATTTTTGTACAAAGCCGATCCAACAGAGCTGTGCTCACACATCTTGAAAAAAAATTAACAAAAAGCACAAAGTTGCTTGAATTTATGCTTATACTAGGAAAAACCGGGGGCATAATGGTTAAGTGTTACCATTGTGACCAAAAGGTCGGCAGTTCAAATCCACCAGCCATTCCTTGGAAACTATGGGGCAGTTCCACACTGTCCTATAGGGTTGCTATGAGTTGGAATCAACTTGACGGCAATGGGTTTGGTTTTTTTTTAACCCTGAAATATTGGTAGTTTAAAACATTTGGATCTTCAGAATGATGTAAGCAAAATACCTAGACAAGTGTCCGAATTTGGGTCTTTAAATAAATGTTTTGGTAGGTACATGGCTTTGATAATGATGGTTTTTTAATTCACACGCATGTGGGATTCATGTGCAACTCCTCTATTCTCCACAGCCTCTTCTGATAACAAATAAACCCCTCCATATAAATAAAACTATTATGGTTTTAGTGTATAAATATTAGATGTAGGGAATATGCAAAAACTTAACTATTAACACCTATGTCATTGCTCATATCACACGTCATTGTAATAGTTGGTTACATGAGGGCACTCAGTGCTCTTAACTGAGTACGTTGAAGGCACATTTTCATCTGGTTTTCCCGGCAACTAGCACAGCGCCTGGTGTTTGATGGGTGTGAGTAAATGTTTGTTGAATCTGAAAAAAATAGATGGATTTAATTGTCTGCGTTGTCAAGTGTGTTCTAAGATTCCCACCACCGATGAACATGTGCACCAGGAATAATTGTATGCCATAGCCGTTCAGATCCAAAAGCCAGTGCATTTGTAAGAAGCATGAGGTTTGGAAAGGAAAGAGTGACACCCATGTCTTAAGCTTAGAAGGCACAAGAGCTCCCATGTTTGGAGACATGACTAACACGGCATTACAAAAGTCAATTTCCTACCAAGTCCCTCGAGTGGCTATTTTCAGATTTCAGCTTATTTGCAAGTGTTGTATTTTATTTTTCTCTTCAAGGAAAATATGGATTTTTGTAATTTTAGTGCTGTAGAGAAGTCAGACATTTGAGCAAAAGCCTCTGTTCTAATAAAGCTGGTAGCTGACCCTAATATTCTCTGAATGTTATAATGTTTTTGTGGTTTTCCTCAGTGAAATAAAAGACTAGAACATTTTTTGAAAAAGTTAGAAGCAGCTTGTGAGCCAGAAGGGAGGGGAGAAAAAGAGAAAAGGAAGAAGAATGGAAAATACATATATGTCAATTATTCCTTGGGCGCTTCTCAGCCCCCAGTAATGAAAGCAGTTTTAAAGTCATAAAAACAATATGTAAAATCATTTTTAATTTGATTCAAATAAGTTTCAAGAATAATCTGCTTTAATGCTAATATTGATATTTTTGCATATTTTAAGTATCTAATATTTATATGCTAAAACTACAGTAAGTTTATTTCTATGAAAGGGTTTCTTTGTTACCAAAAAAGCCTTTTCTTCTGTACCCGTACACTCTTTGTATCTAATCTTTAAATGTCTAATTTGGAAAGCCTTTATCCTGACTAGTCACAGGAAAAAGATTTACAACTATATACATGGAAGTTAAATTTATGTTTGACTGTGACATAACTGATACACACTGCTTTTGGTGACAAATCATGCTGATTCTTCCCTCTTAAACTTGATCAGAATAATAGCATATCTAATAAGATAAGTTCGTGGAGAAAACAAAACAATGATTCTGTACGGTGCCGATAACAATGGCAAATTTTCTTTTTTTTTTTTGCTCTTTATAAAAATTTTGCTCTTAGAGTTTGCAACATGCTTTCACATGTTTTTATTAGTTGTTTGATCTTTCCACTATATCCTTGCTTATCTCTTCCTCACATTTCCTCCTGGCTTCCCAAGGCTCTTTTTGTGGCGTTTGAGGGTCATCCAAGAACTAGGCAAGTGAGCAAACGATCCTCAGGAAAAGAAGGGCCATTTTAACTTCTAAGCTCTGCTCCCTTTTTAGAAGAAAAATCTATCCTTGATTGGAGGATATTTGGCTCTGTTTATGAAAGACGATTCCAGGTGTTCAGGGAAGGCTGCAGATGTTATTACAAAACCCCACGATAGGGTGTTCTCAAGGCCACTTAGAACAAGGAGTCCTCAGGGCAGGTTTGAGGAAGTCTCAGCCTCCAGAACAATCCTGCAGTCTTGACAGAAATCTAAAACCTCCAGAACTCCTACCCTTTAACCTTACCCCGGGAGAAACTGATATATGAAAATTCCATGCATGATTAGGAAAAATGTAGTTGAGTGAGAGGAGGGGAAGGATTTTCTTTTCTGCTTTTGAAAAATGGCTGTTTTTTTAAGAAACCTAAGAACAGTGGAAGAAATTTGTTGACTGAAAGGCAGAATGTATAAACTTGAAATAAATCAATTTAAATAATTAAAGCAGGAAAAATAATAATTATTATTAGGAAAATTATTATTATTTTCTGGAATCAGAGGTTCAGAGAGTTAAGCAAATGTTCCAGTATTACTCAGTTTAAAGGTGTAGTAAAGCTTTCAATTGAACTCAGATCATCCAAAGGCACAATTTAAAATTTGTCTGTTCAATAGGTATATTATAAAACATCTCATTCACTCTTGAGCAGCAGAGCAAAATTACCCTTTTTTCCTAAAATCAAACAATCCTTAACAACAATAAATAGATAGAAACATGCATAACCAAACTTTATTGCCAACCCTGAGGTAATTGTTACTTCAGTTTGTCCTATCTCGTAAGGCTTGCAATAGAGTATTATCCAGGTGTTTCAGCTGGTATTATATGGAGGCTAGTTGTTGTAGCAGAGCCCTAGTGGCACGTGGTGAAGAGCTCAGCTGCTAACCAAAAGGTCAGCAGTTCAAATCCACCAGCCACTCCTTGGAGACCCTACAGGGCAGTCCTACTCTGTCTTATAGGGTTGCTATGAGTCGGAATCAACTTGACTGGGTTGGGTTTGTTTTTTGTTTTTTTGGTATAGCATCCTGTGGTGACATATGATCAATGATTTCTTTTAGGACTGCTTGTTACTCACTTTCAAAGTATTACCTACTCACCAGAATGCCTCTTCTGAAAGGCAGTTGTTTGATATTTACAGAGTTCTCAAATGTTAGATTCTGTTCGGAATACCAATAGCCTATTCCCTGGAGCAATTTTTCCCAACATTTTCAATGACCCTTTTTAAAGTTTGTCTCCCACTGATGTTCAGACAAATATTTTGTCTTCCAGACAAACTGTCTACAACAGTTTACCAAGGCCTTATTATGGAGAAAAGAGTCCTGGTGACGCAGTGGTAAAGTACTTGGCTGCTATCTGAAACGTTGGCAGTTTGAAACCCACCAGTGGCTCTGCAGAAGAAAGATGAGTCAGCCTGCTTCTCTAAAGATTACAGCCTTGGAAACCCCATGGGGGTAGTTTTACTCTGTCTTTTAGGGTCTCTATGAGTCCACATCAACTCAACAGCAAAGGGGGTATTATGGAGAAACAGTAATTTTCTCTAAGAATTTTTCAAATGTTAAAATTAGCGGCATAGTGGTTAAGTGCTAAGGTTGCTAACTAAAAAGTAGGCAATTTGAATCCACCAGGTGCTCCTTGGAAACTCTATGGGGCAGTTCTACTCTTTCTTCTAGGGTTGCTATGAGTTGGAATCAACTTGATGGCAACGGGTTTTTATTTTAGTTTTTGGTTATGGCTCCTCTTAGGGTGCCTGGGTTTTCAGAGTTCTAGGCTGTCTAGTGCTGAGGTTGGGGTCGATGGCCAACCCACATGTTCACACGCATAGAGCAAGAAACACCTCCATGATGAGACTGGGGAGATATTCCTATCCACCTGTCTGCCTGGGCACGTTCCCTACCCTAACATCACCATATTTTCACTATTTCATTGGGTAAATTAAGATCTGGGCTCTAGAAGCATCTTATTTTATAGTCCATGAGTAGCTCTGAGTGAATGAACATTGAGGGATTGTGGTCCTGAACATAGAATTAGGGGAAAATGAAGGAAGTCGACTAAATGAGAGGGGTTAGCATATGAGGAGGGTTAGAACGTGGAGACTGTCAGAAACTGGGAGACAACTTGAGAGCAGCAACTGACTGAGATGCTTGGAAGGAAAAGTTATTAATCAAGGCAGTGAATAATAACTAAGTAGTATTGTGTGTCACTGACTTTAGTCCAGTCCTATGCAACACAACATACATGTCTTCTTTTACTTTATTTTACTAACCTTCTACCACAATTACAAATGTAGTTTTCTTTAGAAAACACTCTTTTTTTTTTTTTTTTCTCTCTCCTGCTTTCATTTTTCTCTATTTCTTATTTGGTGTGATATTAGTGGGATCAATTTGCCTGGTAACGTCTGAGCTCAGGTTTAAGAGTGTTAAAGGTTCTTGTAATTGAACTGATTTTATGGGTACTGATTATTGGCAAAAATTAAAGCCTAGAATTACATGAGAGATATCCATAGTCTAGTAAGACTTATTTTAGGGTGTAATATGATAGGAGTACTACTTTTGGCCTCAAAAGACCTGACTTGTAGTCATGTATAAGTCACACTATCTGGTCTTTACCTTATTCCGGACTAGGGAATACAGTTACTGTGATGTTATTTCATGTTTGGTGAGGGTCCAACCAACTGCCCTTGATGGTTGGATTGGGAGACCTTATAGAAGAAGGCAAGGCTGATTAGGAAATGTAAGTCATATTCTGAAAGAATATAAAGCTGAGGAAAAAATTTAGAGTCTAAGGGTATTCAAACCAAAAAGTTCAGTCTAGGACATTAGGTGAAATTGGATTCCTCAGGATTTATTGAGATGCCAGAAATGTTGCTTCAAGTAGAACATCTTTACTAAAAAAATAAACTATGGTGCTAAATTGTTTGCATGTGTATTCCTATATATGTACAATATTTTTAACAGGGCAAAGGCCTCTATTGGAAATTCGGATTTGCCTTCTGCTCCAGACTGATCACAGCCATGGTAAGCAAACCAGATGTAAACCATAGTTGCTTGGGTAGTTGTTTTATTCAAAGATATTTAAAAAATTGTATATTATAATACCTATTAAAAATTCTCAAAATGTAAATGTATAGCTTAATGAATTACATAAAAGCAAACACTTGAGTGATCGCTTCCTAGTTTAAGGAAGAGAATGTTGTTGGCAGCATGAAGCCCTCTGTTAGCCCCTTCTCAATTTCAACTGTCTGGCACATTCTTGGAAGTAACTGCTAATCCAGCTTCCATAGTAATCACTCTTTTGTTTTGCTGTAAAATTTTAACACCAAAGAATACATTCCTAAACAGTAGAATTTAGTTTTGCTGTTTATGAAGACAATCTAATTTTGGCTAGACATGACTTGGCATATGCAGAAAGTCCAGACCTATCTCAGTGACAGGCTTATTTTGGTCATCACCATTCAGTATTTATTAAGCACAGTCAATATGACACACTGACAGTGTTAGAAACAAATTGTGCTCCCCAAAACAGCCTAACCACTTCCTTTATTAACAAGAAATTAATTGATTTTAAAGTAACTCTTGTATCATGCATTTTACTTTTTTTTTCTGTTTCAACTGATTTTTCTCTTGACTCTATTTTGTCTTGTTTTTGAGCGATGCCGTTGAGTTGGTTCCTACTCATAGTGACCCCACGTACAACAGAATGAAACTTTGCCTGGTCTTGGGCCGTCCTTACAATCGTTGGTATGTTTGGGCCCATTATTGCAGCCAGTGTGTCAGTCCATCTCATTGAGGGTCTTCCTCTTTTTCACTAACCCTCTACTTTACCAAGCATGATGTGTTTCTGATAACATGTCCAAAGTACATGAGATGAAGTCTCACCATCCTTGCTTCCAAGGAGCACTGGCTGTATTTCTTACAAGACAGACTGGTTCATTCTTCTAACAGTCTATGATATGTTCAACATTCTTGGCCTACACCACAATTCAAAGGTGTCAGTTCTTCTTCAGTCTCCCTTATTTATTGTTCAGCTTTCGCACCCATATGAAGCAATACAAATATCATGTCTTGGGTCAGGGGCACACTAGTCCTTAAAATGAAACCTTTGCTTTTTAACACTTTATTTTGAAATTTTGAATCAGATTGGCCCAGTGTAATACATCATTTGATTTCCTGACTGCAGCTTCCATGGGCATTGATTGCGGATCCAAGTAAAATGAAATCCTTGACAATGTCAATCTTTCCCCCATTTATCATGAGTTGCTTATTAGTCCAGTTGTAAGGATTTTTGTTTTCTTTATGTTGAAGTGAATCCATACTGAAGGCTGTAGTCTTTAATCTTCATCAGTAAGTACATCAAGGCCTCTTTGCTTTCTGCAAGCAAGGCTGTGTCATCTGCATATCCCTGTTTGTTAATGAGTCTTCCTTCAATCCGGATGCCACGTTCTTCTTCATATAGTTCATCTTCTGGAATTATTTGCTCAGCATATAGATTGAATAAGTATGGTGAAAGGACGCAACCCTGATGCACACCTTTTTTGATTTTAAACCACAAAATATCCCCTTGCTTTGTTCAAATGACTGCTTCTTGGTCTATGTGCAGGTCCTGCATGATCACAATTAAGTGTTCTGGAATTCCCATTCTTCTCAATGTTTCCCATAATTTGTTATGATCTACACAGTTGAATGCCTTTGCATAGTACGTAAGGCACAGGTAAACATCGTTCTAGTATTCTCTGCTTTCATCCAGGATCTATCTGACATCTTTCATCCCAGGTTCTCTTCTGAATCCAGCTTGAATTTCTGGCAGTTCCCTGTTGATGTACTGCTACAACCATTTTTGAATTACCTTCAGTGGAATTTTACTTGTGTGTGATATTAATGATGTTGTTCAATAACTTCCTCATTCTGTTGGATCACCTTTCTTTGGAATGGGCACAAATATGGATCTCTTCCAATCAGTTGGCCAGGCCAGGTAGGTGTCTTCCAAATTTCTTGGCATAGACTAATGAGCACTTCCAGCATTGCGTCCATTTGTTGAAACATCTCCATCAATTCCTGGAGGCTTATTTTTCACCAATGACTTCAGTGCAGCTTGGACATATTCCTTCATATATCAGTTATCATATGTCACCTCCTGAAACTGTTGAACATCAACCAATTCTTTTTGGTACAGTGACTATGTATATTCCTTCCATCTTCTTTTGATGCTTCCTGCATCATTTAATATTTTGCCCATATAATCCTTCAATTTTGCAAGTCAAGTCTTGAATTTTTCATTTGTTCTTTTAGCTTGAGAAATAGTGACTGTGTCCTCCCCTTTCCTTCTTTGCACATTTCATTATAGTACTTTACTTTGTCTTTTTGAGCCACGCTTTGAAAACTTCTGTTCATCAGTTTTCACTTCTTCATTTTTTCCATTTACTTTAATGACTCCAAGTTTTAGAGTCTCTTCTGACATCCATTTTTGGTCTTTTCTTTCTTTCCTGTCTTTTCAATGACCTTTTGCTTTTTTCATGTTTGATGTCCTTGATGTCTTCCAACAACTTGTCGGATCTTGGGTTATTAGTGTTCAGTGCATCAAATCTATTATGGAAGTGGACTCCAAATTCAAGTGGGATATACTCAAGGTCATATTGGGCTCTTGTGGACTTGTCTAATTTTCTTCAGCTTCAGCTTGTATATGAGCAGTTGATGGTCTGTTTTTCAGTTGCCTCCGGGCCTTGTTCTAACTGATGATATTGAGCTTTTCCATTGTCTCTTTCCACAGAAGTAGTCGATTTGATTCCTGTGTTTCCCATCTGGTGAGGTCCATGTGTATGGTCACCATTTATGTTGTTGAAAAAAAGGTATTGGCAGTGAAGAAGTCATTGGTCTTGAAAAATTCTATCATTTGATCTCTGGCATTGTTTCAATCACCAAGGCCATATTATCCGACTACCAAGCCTTTTCCTTCATTTCCACCTTTCACATTCCAATCACCAGTAATTATCAATACATCCTGATTGCATGTTTGATCAATTTTGAGTCTGCAGAAGTTGGTAAAAATCTTCAATTTCCACATCTTTAGCGTTAGTGTTTGATAAGTAAATTTGAATAATAGTTGTATTAACTGCTCTTTCTTGTAGGCATATGAATATTTTCTTATCACTGACAGCATTGTACTTCATGATAGATCTTGAAATGTTCTTTTTGACTATGAATGCGATACCATTCCTCTTGAATTTGTCTTTGCTGGCATAGTAGACCATAAGGTTATCTGATTCAAAATGGCCAATACCAGTTCATTTCAGCTCATTAATGTCTAGGATACTGATCTTTATGGGTTCCATTTCATTTTTGATGACTTCCAATTTTCCAAGACTCATATTTAGTATATTTCACGTTCTGATTATTAATGGATGTTTATAGCTATTTTTTCTCATTTTGAGTCGTGACACATCAGCAAATGCAGGTCCTTAAAACTTGATTCTATCTAAGTCATCAAGGTCAACTCTACTTTGAGGAGGCAGTGCTTTCCCAGTCATATCTTGAGAGCCTTTCAATTTGAGGGGCTCATCATTCGGCACTATATCACACAGTGTTCTGCTGCTATTCATAAGGTTTTCACTGGCCAATTTTTTCAGAAGTAAACTGCCGGGTCCTTCTTCCTAGTCTGACATAGTACAGTAGCTCTGCTGAAACCTGTACACCAAGGGTGACTCTGCTGGTAGTTGAAATACTGGCAGCAAAGCTTCCACTATGACAGCAACACACAAGCCACCATAATATGACAAACTGACAGATGCATGGTGGTCTATTTTGTCTATCTGGCTTTTAAAAAAAGCCACTAGAAGTAGATGTCAAAATGCAGTTTCATAATAACTTTTTTTAAAAAACTTACACTAATTCTATATTCATGGCTGTAGACTGTTCCAACCGTAACTTTGATTAAATCAGTCAACTGCAGTTTGTTTGCGGAACAGTGTAACAGTGTAATTGGCAAAAGCTGGGAGGTATTGACTAATTTAATCTTGGTGATATCTATAAAGACTGTTGAGCCGTTTGAAAGAAAGTTGTGGCATGGGAAGCTCTTAGAACTATTCTGCCATCTCTTGTGTAGACCACTGTATTGATCTCATAAACCCTATGGATGTACTTCAGATTGTTTTACTTGTACAAACCAATCTAAGAAGAGTTTAGACTTTAAAAAGCAGCTGCCGGGCATAGAGAGGTTAAGAGTTCAATGCCTCAGAGTATTTGGGGCTAGTAGAAAAAAATGAAGTTATTTTTCCTCAGATCGAAAAAGACTAAAGGGACAAAGACTCCAACACATTAATAAATGAGACATGACCCTTTCCACTGATCCTAGATATTAAAGTGGCTTTTCCAAAGTAAGAGTTTTATTTTTCAAAGGAGACAAGGTCATATGGGGAAAATAAGAGCAAAGAATGAAAGGTGATGTCACATCAGAGTAGTTATAATTAATAAGCGCTATTGGAACCACTATGGGAAATGTCCAGAAGGTAAAAGCATACTTTTAAATGACTCTTATAACTTAGAATGTTGTTTTCAAAATAAAAAATACTTTCTAGTATAAGCTTGTGTGTGTTTAACTGGACAGAATTCAGTCAAAATTAGATGAAATATCAGGCACACAGAAAATGGCTTCAGGGCACCCAGGATTAATATTTCTTAGTTTATCATGTAAAAAAACATAAACTACTCCTATGGCCAATGTCTCTTCTTTATTTTGGGTATGTTTTGTAACAACATGGTAAAAGATTTTATATAGTGAGAAATTTAAAATATATACAAAAATAAAATAGTCAATGATCAACTCAGGACAGTTGTGCCTGCCTGGCGCTGTGCCATATCATTAGTAAGTAATATTTCAGCATAATCTCTAAATACAGGGACATTTATGGTCATTTTTGTAATTACCGTTAAGAAGGTTTTATTTTTGTAAAATCATTTGTCTCAAATAATTACTCCACTTCCCCTACTTCCCCTCAATAATTGTTCTCAAATATTAGTGTGGGGGAAAATCATCAGGAAAGTATCTAAAAAATGTCCATTTTAAGCACACATCTGCACATTTTGATGCTGTTGATTTGAGAAGCATATTTTGAGAAGCACAAGTGTAGAAATTCAAACTAGAGTTTCAAAGTCATTTGGTGGAGCTAAAAGGAAAGTATTTCATGTGAAGGCCACCTTTAAAGTTTTTCTCCATGTCCATGGTAAATTTTAGAACTCATCAATATAACTTTGTCATTTGCCTTTATGTTGATTCTTCATATTTTTTCTCTGTTTAAATGCCTTTTAAGTTTGATATAAGGGAAATACAGGTGCTATCTCAAACCCATTGCCATCGAGTCGATTCCGACTCATAGAGACCCTATAGGACAGAGTGGAACTGCCCCATAGGGTTTCCAAGGAGTGCCTGGTAGATTCAAACCACTGACCTTTTGGTTATCAGCCTTAGCTCTTAACCACTGCACCACCAGGGTTTTCATAGGTGCTACATTATTGTATAAATTGAAGTTTAATCATGTAAAACTCTTTTAGGATGAGTTTGTTTTAAAAAGTAGTTATCCATAATCCTATCTATGATATCTGGTATGGGAATTATTAAATGAATATTTAATTTTATAAAGCACACAGCTGAAGTTCTCATTGGGAAGGAATGGATAGATTTTGAATTTCCCCTAGAAAACATAAATGGTAGCCAAATACAGAAAGTCATTCCTCTTACTGATTTAAAAAAAAAAGAAAAAAGAAAATCATTCTCCTGATGGAGAAATGCTTGGAATACTACAGTTTCTCATTCTGACTCTGCCTGTGGAGAGAGAGGCAGAAAAATGAAAGATGAGTGGGGAGATTTTTGAAAGCCAAGCTATTCGTCGGCCAAAATTCTTAGGGTAGAAGGATCATTGTGCGGGGGAGTTAATAACTGACTTTTTATAAGTTGTATGAAAACATATATTTCTCACTAGAGGGGAAAAAATGCTTTCCCTCTTCAAGAAAAGTTTAAATAGACGTTGAAAAACAACCTGAGTAGGCATTATAAATCTCTATTGACCCAAAAAGATAATCTGGCCAGAAGAGATGTTTGGCAACCAAACATATAAAAGAAAAGTGAAAATCAAAGATCAGCTTTCTTGTCCATAAAACACGCTTAAGAATTTGCCTTCACCCTGACTTTCTATGGCTAGACTCCAGATGAAACGCTTTCCCACCTGAGACCTAAGTTTTCAGATTTATTTTCTTAAACATCCCAACAGTACATATTCTTTTTCTTGTTCCTCACTTGGTTTCTTCTCTGGTCTCTGACTAGATACAGGTAAGTCCCTACTTCATCCCTGCTGCTGAGGACACATTTCAGGCTCTCTGGGATCATTACTTTCTTAAGGATCATTATTCTGTAGACTCCCTCCCCCTCCTGCATACTCAAGAGAAGAAGGATTGAGGAGGCACCTGGAACTTCTGCTCTGAGAAGGAGCAGTTTAGGGTTCCAAATCTGACTGATATTACATTTCCCCATTCTGTTTATAGGGATGCTAGAGGTCAAATCGACTCAATGGCAACAGGTTTGGTTTTAGAGAGTCCCTGGGTAGTGTTAACAGCAAGGCACTTGGCTGCTAACCAAAAGGTTGGAGGTTCGAGTTCACCCAGTAGCCTCAAAAGAAAGACCTGGGGACCTACTTCTGAAAAATTAGCCATTGAAAACCCTATGGGGCACAGTTCTACTCTGACACAAATGGGATCACCATGAGGTGGAATTGCCATGGTTGGAAACAAGTTTTGGAAACCGTGGTGGCATAGTGGTTAAGTGCTGCAGCTGCTAACCAAAAGGCTGGCAGTTCGAATCCACCAGGCGCTCCTTGGAAACTCTATGGGGGAGTTCTACTTTGTCCTATGGGGTTGCTATGAGTCAGAATCGACTCAATGGCAATGTTTTTTTTTTTTTTATTATTCTGTTTTTTACATGCAGTAGAAGCCAGGTTTTTTTTTTTTTTTTTTTCTTGTAGAATCTCTCTTTTTTAGAATGTTTACCTATATTTATCCTTTTTATTATTGGTCTTTAGATGAAAGTTTACAGAGCAAATTAATTTCTCATTGAACAGTTAATACACAAATTGTTTTGTGAATTGGTTGCCAACTCTGCTATGTGTCAACATTCTCTCCTTCTTTACCCCATGTTCCCAGTTTCCATTCGTCCAGTTTTCCTGTCCCTTTCTTCCTTTTTGTCTTTGCTTTTGGGCTGGCGTGCCCATTTAGCCTCGTACACATGACTGAACTACGAAGCATGTCCTTCACGTGTGTTATTGTTTGCCCTATCCCACCCAGTGCCGTCGAATTGATTCCAACTCATAGCGACCCTACAGGACAGAGAACTGCCCCATAGAGTTTCCAAGGAGCGCCTGGTGGATTCAAACTGCTGACCCTTTGGTTAGCAGCTGTAGCTCTTAACCACTATGCCACCAGGGTTTGCCCTATAGACCCGTCTAATCTTTGACTGAAGGGCGAACCTTGGGAGTGACTTCAGTATTGAGTTAAAAGGGTGTCTGGGAGCCATAGTCTCAGGGTTTCTCCAGTCTCTGTCAGACCAACAAGCCTGGTGTTTTTTGTGTGTGAATTTGAGTTTTGTTCTACATTTTTCTCTTGCTCTGTCCAAACCCTCTATTGTGATCCCTGGCAGAGCAGTCAGTGGTGGTAACCAGGCACCATGTCGTTTTTCTGGGCTCGGTCTGGTGGACGTTATGGTACTTGTAGTCCATTAGTTCTCTGGGCTAATATTCCCTTTGTGTCTTTGGTTTTCTTCACTCTCCTTTGCTCCAGCTAGGATAAGACCAATAGATGTATCTTAGATTGCTGCTTATGGGCTTTTAAGACCCCAGACACTACACAGATTCCTTGGTGGAATCTCTTAATCCTCTAAGAAGTCTTCCAAATTGGAAAGGGAGAAGGACTCTTACTGCTGCTCCACAAGGTATACAAGTCACAGACAGCATTATTTTCTGTGCAATATATCTTACATGTCTAGTAGGCTCCATCAAGTGATCCTATGTATAAAAGAATGAAACGTTGCCTGATCCTATGCCATCCTTAAAATAGTAGGTGTATTTGAGCTCATTGTTGCAGCTACTCTGTTAATCCACTTCGTTGAGGGTCTTGCTCTTTTTCACTGACCATCTACTTTACCCAGCATGATGTTCTACACCAGTGACTGGTCCCTCCTGGTACCATGTCCAGACTAAGCGAGGTGAAGTCTTGCCATCCTTACTTCTAAGGAGCATTCTGGCTGTACTTCCTCCAAGACAGATTTGTTCGTTCTTCTGGAAGTCCATGATATAGTCAATATTCTTTACTGACACTGTAATTCAAATGTGTCAATTCTTCTTCGGTTTTCCTTTTTCATAGTCCAGCTTTTGCATGCATATGAGGTAATTGAAAATACCCTGGCTAGGGTCAGGCACACCTTAGTCATCAGAGTGACATCTTTGCTTTCTAATAGTTCAAAGAGGTCTTTTGCAGCAGATTTGCCCAAAGTAATGTATCATTTGATTTCCTGACTGCTGTTTCCATGGACATTGATTGCAGATCCATGTAAAGTAAAACCCTTGACAACTTCAATCTTTTCTCCATTTGTCATGATGTTGCTTATTTGTCCACTTGTGAGGATTTTTGTTTTCTTTATGTTGAGGTGTAATCCACACCGAAGGCTGTAGTCTTTGATATTCAGTAAGTGCTTCAAGTTCTCTTCACTTTCAGCAAGCAAGATTGTGTCATTTGCATATCACATATTTTTAATGTGTCTTCTCCCAATCTTGATGCCAAGTTCTTCTTCATGTAGTCTAACTTCTCCCATAGTGAATCTAAAAGACATAGGTTGTACTGAGGATTGAAGGAAAAGCTGTGGAAATGAAACTCATCAGTTCTTTGGAAGAGAATATTGTGGGTAGAAGAATAGAGGGAGCTATATTCAAATTCTATGGTATCAAGGTAGATGGACCAGGAATGTGCTATTAGGCAATATAAGAATACAGATCTTCTTGTGATCAGTAGATATGCTTCTTTAGGCCCCTGGCCTTTAAGTTCTTCTTTGTGGATTTGTTAAAGCAGACTTTGCGGTCCTTAAACAGTGTAATTAAAACTAGATATATTATATGGAAGAATGCCCTTATTTTAGGAGTTAGGCACCAAAGCATTTAGTGATAAAATGTTAACAATTGGTGAATTTCGGTGAAAAGTGCCATTCTGTCAATGATTCTGTAGGTATGGAAATTTTTGAAAATACAAGATGGAGAGTAAAAGAAACAATATAGTGTATTTAGAAATATGGAGGTAAATAACAGATAAAATAGTCAGAAGAGTTCATATTGATTACTTCTACGGAGAAGATTCTGTTAACAGAGGCCAATTGCTGCTTTTCATTATGTGACTTTTAGTACTATTTGAGTCTTAAAATCCTGTGAATATATCACTTTGACAAAAACTGAACACTGACTGTAAAAGAAAAAAAAATCAAATAGACAAACTGGAAGATCAGATAGCTAGAGGTTTTGTGTAATCAGAAAAGCTCTCTATAAACATGCTGGAACAGTTTTATCTTCATATGTAAGGAATACAAGTGCACCATCTAGATGAGGAATTTGATCACCCCAGGGAGGGAATAATATCCATATGAGGGAGAATGTCAGAAATGAAATATAGGTACTCTAGTGGCTCAGTGGTTAAGAGCTCGGCTGCTAATCAAAAGGTTGGCATTTCAAATCCATCAGCTGCTCCTTGGAAACAATATGGGGCAGTGCTACTCTGTCCTATAGGGTCATTATAAGTTGGAATTTACTCAACAGTGATGAGTTTTGGGGGGTCGGGAGAGGTTATCACTCCCTATGGACCCTCAATTCAGTATTCCTTAGTAAGTAATACTAGATAATTTATTCATTGTGAATTAGATGGCCTCAGTCATTTCACAAGTAAAATGACATCACTAGACATTTTTACTGACTCGCTATGTCTTAAAGATCACTTTTTATTAGTCAGCTTCTTGGATAGGTTGTAGGAGTCCTAGAAAACTAATTTTTAAATTACTGATCCTAGTTGAAGAAGTCAGAGATCAACAAGATCCTGGAGGAAGAGCTTATTGTGGGTAGAGAAATGTAGGGAGGCTACAGTCACATTATATGATTGCGATGGGGAAGAGCTCCCCATTCTGATGTTTATGTTCTTCGTTAACTAAAAACACAGGTCCTTGAGGAAGGGAATTCCTTGATGAAGCTCCTCTGTGTCCTAAAAATTTATATCAATGTGTTTTTAAATGGCCTCAGGTCTTATTTCTAAAAGGAAGTAAACTCTCTGGTGAGAATAAAGGACTCAGGTACAGGTTGATTATATGGAAATAAAACTCAAAGGGCTTAGTTGTTTGATTTCTTTACCTGAGAACCCTTTCCTGAGGAGACAGTATGTGTCTGGAGACTTGGCACAGGTTTAACAGGTTATTTGGCTGTGGGTTAGATGAGCTGGAAATGTAGGCAACGATGGTAGTGAATGTCAAAAGGGCAGCATAGAGAGTTGGAGTCCTCCAGGAACTAATGTGGTCATAAAAGTGATAGCCAAGGAAAGCATTAGATCTTTGAGTAGCTTGGGTAATGGGTGAGTGATAGAACCAAGTAGCTGACATGCTCCCTACATGTGGATTAATGGGAAAGATCACCAGCTTCAACAGGAGGATTAAACTTACATGACCAAGGTTTTGACCATGATGCTGCTGGATATTTTCTAGGGCCACTGAATCTGGACTGCCAGTTACCTTTTTCTGCTCCGTTATTCCATTCTTGCTTCTACATGAGATGTCAGAACCGCACAGCTTCATTGGTCACTGATCTTCCTGCCTTTCAAAGCTGGTAAATGACCTCAGTGGGTTTATGACTATAGATTCCCAAAGGCTGCAGCTCAGTGCTGATCAGAGGGAGGTCTTGACTGTCCTCAAGAAAGAAACTTCGTCTAGGCAGGGTACTCATTGGGCTTTCTGCATTAACCACCCAACAAGAAATCATCTTTACCTGAACTTAAGCTTGGTGTCATTGGCACAGACAGTAAATGCCCATCCAAATATTTCATGTACTTCCTTACAGTTCTCAGTCTCCCTTGCATTCTGGTTATGGCTATATGACTGGTTCTAACCAATAGATTGTGAGCATAAATGAGAGGAAGTAAATAAGACACAGTATGCCTCCTCCAACCTTTTCTTCCCCTACTTTGGGTACCTTGGAGGCCATGTGATTCAAATGGTTTTGCTTCAAGATGGAAATCTCCTGAAACATTAGATTTTTTGCAAATAAGAAATAAACCTGTATTATGTTAGGCTACTGGGAATTTTGTGTATATTTATTGGGGCAGCTGAAAATACAATATGATTTAGAAGACGAAATGGAAGCTCTCCAGGACCACAGTGGGTTGCTACCATACCATTAGGGACTTCACAAGCACTGGCAGAGTAAGGGTGCTGAGTTCTCAATTAAGAGCAAAGATTTCTCAACTGTGACTAGATTGTGGTTCCTGGCTGCAGCATTAGGTGGACCTAATGCTACCCTGTACCAGATCCAGTAGCAAACTTCAGATGCTACTTTGGGAGAGAAATATCACTCGCTCAAGAAGTCAGAAGCCCATAAAATATATTATTCCAGAGTACTCTGGTATCTGGGACCCAGAACCCTTCCTGAAGGCCCCAGGGATGGGGTGGGGGTAGGGAGGTGAAATAACTGCCTGATCTCTAGTCTTGAATGAAAAGGGGAATATTTCAGTTATTTAGCATTTGCTCTCAAATTCACTCCCACCCTTCTGCTCCGTTCGTATCACAAGAAGTTGACTCCATTGGTTTCCATATGGTTTAGCCAGTGGAGGGAAGATGTAGGAGACTGGTCGGCAGAGAAGTCAAGAAGCCAGAGTTTTATTCCCTTTCTAGCTCTCTGCCTTGGGAGATATTTTTAGTAGTGCCTGGGCTTTTCTTGTGATACCAGCTTACCATTCAGTTCTTTCCACTATGGCCCCAGTTCCTATTGGGCATTCCTGGATCTTGGGCTGTGGATATTTCACATTCTTTATTTAGCCCTGCAGTGGTAGGGGTCGTAGTGGCTTTCTGTTGGTGCTAATATATGGGTTTCCTCACCACTCCTTTTGACTTTACATCTCTTTCAACACCTTTGTAACTGGTTGGTTTCCTGTATTTAGGTCCCTTTTAAGCAACCTAGAAAGCGCTCTGTTTCCCTGATTGGACCTGACTGACCTGAGCTGTAGATCTAGCTGAGGTACCAGGGGCAAGATTTGGGTAAGGTCATGCTTAAGGATGGACCACTGGACATAGAGGCAGAGGGATGCCATTGTATTTGTGGGCAGATCTAGAAAAGATTCTTGTCAGAAGGGGACACCAAGGGAGGAAGAGGTCTTTTACGGTTTGCCATATTTGAGTGGTTAGGTGAGGTGCGCACTGGTAACGTTCTCTTTAGCGTCCCACAGCCATGTTTTGTTCTTTCAGTTTTGTGTAGACATATTTGGGAAATTATCAGAGCATCTAACATTCCTCCAGCCAGCTCACTAGTAGGACCTAAATTTGGGTTGCTATCCTAATGAACAAATATACTTACTATCACTTGCTCCTGGCCTCTAGGGCAAGCCTTAGACGTCAGCAATACAGAAAAGTTGTCTGGAGGATATCCAACTTTAAAGAAAGAGTTGGCTTTCTAAGGTCATTTTTCTTTTCCATCCAGATGGTTTGCCTTCTGCAGATGGTAAGGCCCATATACAGATTCTGACCCACTTGCTGATCAGGGGACAGGACCATGCTAGGGCCTAAAAAATCTGGATTCAAGTTCACAAATGCAATAATTCGGCTGAAAAACAGTGATTTAAAAAGAGCTAAGCTAATAAAATTCTAATTTTTCTCTGAGCAGAATGAAGCATTATGTAAAAAATAAATGTAGTTAACCCAAAAAACAGTTAACAGTACCTATTAATTCAATAGAAGTTTATTAACTTAACTATTCATCAAACATGACAATGGGTTAGATCCTACTAATAATACTCAACATAGATTTAAATAATTTTTATTTTGGATCAATTTAGTTAGTGTTCCAGTATGATCTTAACTTAATAAGCAGTCACTTAAGGAACTGCCTAATAACAACAATGAACTGTATTAATTGGGTTCATTTTTTTTTTTACTCAATTCTCCTAGTAAAATTTACTATTTTTTGTCTTTAATTATGTATTTGTAAACAACTAATGATGCCATAAAAACTTCGTTTAAAAATTTTAAATATGAATTCCCAGATTTTCTACTCACGGGAAGTTCGCTATTCATGCCGAATGTGAGAGAAAAACCACAGAAAGAGGTGAACTTAAACACCGTGACTTTAAATTTGTTCTAAGCTTTTGGAGAGAGGACATAGATGACTAAGGAGGAACTTTAACCAAAAAACACCTCATTTCAGTGTAGCATGCTTCATTTCATGCATTTTAAACTTAACCAAGGAGAGATGGGCTCGTGGTGGCAGAGATGTTTCAGTATTGTTTGCCCAATTCCACTCAGGCAAACTGGGTCAGGCAACGAGGCATGATTGGAACGACAAATCATTCTAGTTCTCTTTCAGTTCTTCTCTCTATCTGGTCATGCCTAACCTAAAGTTTAAGGCCAATTCATATCCCACTTCCTTTGTGAAGTGGTCCTTCTTTGAGAACCCTCTGCCTTTTCTAACCTCTTTGTTTTTACTGTTGGTACCTGTAATTAGCACAGTCTACAGAGGAAAATTTTATTTACATTTTCTCTAATGTACAACTAGCTCATTTCCCACCCGTCAGATCTGACATCTTTAAATTGAAACAAAAAATTATGAGAACAATATATGCATGCTCCAAAAAGCTCAAATAAAGGAAAAATAGTTAAAAGAGCAAGACTTTTATCTTTTTCTTCTCTAGGGCCACTTCACTCCCAGATGTAAAAACCTCAACCCCACAGTTCTTCACTCATGAACCTTTATGCCTCTGTGCCTTGGCCTACCATTTTTTCTCAACCTGGCATGAGTTCTCACATTCTCTGCCCACCTTTCAGGCTCTTCGTAATAGTGACACACTCTCTAAATTCTCCCTTGACACGGTCAGTCAGCATTTTGTTCTTTGTACTCCCTTGATAAGCTTCTTGTACCTCTACATAACCCCCATTTCACTCTGTCTTTCTTCACAGTAAGCTCTTTACGTATACACTTTACTATAGAATGATGTCTGTTCTTTGAGGGAGGGTTCCTATTTTATTCATCTTTGCACCTCCTACACAATTCAACCCAGCTACTCTTACTTATGATGTTCACGTCATTGAATTGAATGTATGTAATATAACTTGTTCATTGTCTGTTTTCTGAGGCTTTGTCACAGCCCACCTTTCAGCAGTTTTGGACAGAGGTTGGCACTTGACTGCTGTAATCCAGTAAAAAATGCCATTAATGAAAGTTTTACAACTACACATCTCTGTGGCCCTTTGCTCTTTTTAAAGTTGTTTTACATATATTATTTTGAACCTCACAGCATCCTATGTTAGTAGGCTGCATTGGAGTCAGATAGACCTGAGTTTAATTATTGCTTAACTACCTGCTGGTTATAAGATCTGGGGAAACTTCTTTAACCTCTATAAGCCTCAGTTTTCTTATATTAAAGATAGAGACAGCTGTATAGAATTGTTGGGTGAAATGTATGACAAATACGTGTAAAGAAGACACCTGGCAAATAGTAGTCACTAGATATAAGTGAAGTTTTCCTCCCCATCATCCTCCATATGCACTCAAGGCTCAGATAGGCCATGCGGTTGGGCAAAAATGGCAAACAGTAGCAAAGCTAGGACTGGAATCTAGGCGTACTGGCTCTATTTGTATGCATATGTCTGGCTGCTTTTGCCTAAACTCTAGGCCAAGGGTGAACATTTCTGTAAGAAGCTGAAAACAGCTTGTCCTTGCTGTCATCTTGCTGCCATGCATACTCACACAGCTTAAGAGTCCATGGTAGGGAAGACTAGGCACACCTGCTCTACTAGAGAGGCTATGCCACACTCATCTCTGAGTAAGGACATGCAGAGAGTAAAATTGTTAGTGATTTATGAAACTGCAGAGGTTTATCTGTTGCCCATGAGTGAATATCTGGTTAACATAAATTTGTTAAAATCTTACCTCAAGTAATTGAAATTATTACCCATGAAGCAGAACCAGAGAGAAATAGATATTGAACTGTAATGCATTCTACTCACCCTACTCATTCTTTCTGCCAATGCTTTCTTCCTTTGACCCCTATTACGATTTGCAGAGATTTAAACAAAGTGAAATTAAGCTGAAAAAAAGGCAACATAGCATGTGTATAGTCAAGCAAGAAGCAAAAAGAAGAAACCCTCACATGCATTTGACCATTCTGCTCCAGTATTAGGAACTTGAAAACCCTTTAGACAATTGGCTGTTTATGACCTCCTGCAAAGTGGCCAGAAGGAAAAAAAGACTTAGGAAACTTAGAGGGGCTTGGAGGTCTTGTTATTTCAAAGAAACACTTGCTGGAAGGGTTTTAGGAAATAAAATAAAGCTATCTTGGAACTTTAAGCATGCTTTAGATCAGAGTGTCTCAAGCTGGAATGTGCATATGAATTCTCCAAGGGTCTTGTGAAAATGTAGATTCTAGTTCTGTAGGTCTGCTTGCGGAAGGCCTCTAGGTTCTTCTTTAACAAAACAATCACCCATACTTTCAATGGTAAGGCCTTAGACCGTGCTGACCATTTCTGGGTTACTGAAACACTGAGATGGAATCCCTGGGTGGTGCAAACTTTTAAGCACTAGGCTACTAACAGAAAAGTTGGAGGTTCAAATACACACAGAGGTACCTCTGAAGAAAGGGCTGGGAATCTGCTTCTGAAAAATAAGCTATTGAAAACTACATGTAGCACAGTTCTACTCTGACATACCCAGGGTTGCCATGAGTCAGAACCAACTTGGTGGCCACTGGTTACTGGAAACTCTGAGATGCCATAAATAATTGCTAACATTTGTATTTTTGAAAAAAATGCATTGCCAGCAGTAAAGATGTCTGGATTAATGGTGCTGGAGCCAACTCATGAGTCAAAAGTGAAACCTAGGACAAGCTTGTTTCATGGTGAAATCAGCCTTAGAACCTGTTTTAATCCCTGTGAAGATAGGCCTACGTTGTTGTTTCTCATGTCTCTAAGTGTTGAATAATTCATGTGAATACCTCACAGCAGCCTCCTATAAATCAAAGGGAGAGAACTGAATTGCAAATACTAATGGTGAGACATTTTGAGCTCCTAACTGATTTACCTGGGCACTCTCTCTTGTTCTGGCCAAATCATTCCTGGTGATTTAACAACATCTAAATATTTTTTTTTTTTTAAATATAGCCCCAGAAACTCTTTCATCCTGGTATATGATTTTAAGCTCTGTGATTTTAAAGCCTTGTCAAATGGATATTAGGATCAACATTGAAATCTCAGGTACCAAGTGAGAAACCTTCTAGAGAAAGTTTCCTTAGGATCATTGAAACACTTCTTCCTTGTTAACAAGTTTGAACTAATGTGAATTCATCATAATAAAGGCTATTTGTAATAAAACACCCAATGCTTATCAGTTTATAGTAATATTTTTGTTTTTGCATTCAATAATAATAAAATGTTCTTTTTTCCCATCAGGAAAATCTGGCTCGTGAAAAGATTGAACTATTTTCATTGGATGAATACCATTCATTCTTTTTTCTTTTTCTCTTGATTCTCTTTTGGTAAATGACTTAATATGTGCTTTGAATTTGACCAAGCACCATAATGCACTATAACAGTAGTGAGAAGTTTAGCACATTGCAAATTATATCTAAAACTTTTTACATAGGTTGAAATAATCATCATTTATGATACAAGTGGTCTTAAGAGATGATATAAAAAAAGTTAGCCTTTGATAATGCTTTGTCTTATCCGCCTCAAAAGATTACTGTGTCAAATGAGACAGTGACTTGAACGTGATCTCTAGAGTCTAAGTCTTAAGTCTCTCCTTCCATTTTTTTGGGAAGGCTACTGAATTAATTTTCTGAAAGCATCACTTTGGTTACATCATTTCCCAGCTCAAAAACCATTAAATACCCATTCCAACCTCCATTTCATGGATTGTGTTTGACTTCCTTTGACTTCTAACAAATATCACATTGCCTTTCTAACCCTTTCTCCAGCTATTTTCCTCCTCTAACATCATGTTTCACCACATGTCTGTCAGTTTGTGGTATTGTGGTGACTTTCCTGTTGCTGTGATGCTGGACACTATGCCACCAGTATTTCAAATACCAGCAGGGTCACTCTTGGTGGACAGGTTTTAGGGGAGCTTCCAGACTAAGACAAGCTAGGAAGAAGGATCTGGCGGTCTACTTCTGGAAAAAAAAAAAAAAAAAAAAAAGGCCAGTAAAAACCTTATGAATAGCAGCAGAACATTGTCTGGTGTAGTGCCAGAAGATGAGTCCCCTCAGGTTGAAAGGCACTCACAATATGACTGGGGAAGAGCTGCCTCCTCAAAGTAGAGTCAGCCTTAATGATGTGAATGGAATCAAGCTTTCATGACCTTCGTTTACTGATATAGCATGATTCAAAACGAGAAGACACAGCTGCAAATATAGAATCCATGAAGTATGAATCTAGGAAAATTAGAAGTTGTCACAAATGAAATGGAATGCATAAAGATTGATATCCAAGGCACTAATGAGCTGGTGGTGTAGTGTTTAAGAGCTACGGCTGCTAAACAAAAGAGCAGCAGTTCAAATCCCCCAGGTGCTCCTTGGAAACCCTATGGGACAGTTTTACTCTGTCCTATACGGTTGCTATAAGTTGGATTTGACTTGATGGGAATGGGTTTGGGTTTTTTTTTAGTGAGCTGAAATGGGCTAATATGGGCCATTTTGAATCAGACAGTCACATGGTCTACTATGCCAGCAATGACAAATTGAAGAGGAATGCATCACTTTCATCATTACAAAGAACATTTCAAATCTATTCCGAAGTACACTGCTGTCAATGATAGGATAATATCCACACATCTACAAGGAAGACCAGTAAATACAGTTATTATTCCACTAATGTCAAAGATGAGAAAATTGAAGATTTTTACCAAATTCTGCAGTATGAAATTCATCTAACATGCAATCAAGATACATTGATAATTACTGGTGATTGGAATGCAAAAGTTGGAAATGAAGAAGGATTGATAGATGGAAAGTATGACCTTGGTGATAGAAGTGACCCTGGAGACCACATGATAAAATTTTGCAAAACAAATGACTTACTCATTGCAAACACCTCTTTTCAACAACATAAATGACAACTACACATGTGGGTGGATGGAAAACACAGGAATCAAATTGATCACATCTGTGGAAAGAGACAATGAAAAAGCTCGATATCATCAGTTAGAACAAGACCAGGGCGCCGACTGAGAAACAGACCATCAATTGCATATATGCAAGTTCAAGTTGGAGCTGAAGAATACTAAAACAAATCCAGGAGAGCCAAAGTACAACCTTGAGTATATCCCACCTGAATTTGCAGACCATCTCAAGAATAGATTTGAGGCGTTGAATCCTAATAACTGAAGACCAGTAGAGTTGTAGGATGACATCAAGGACATCATACATGAAGAAAGCAAAAGGTCATTAAAAAGACAGGAAAGAAAGAAAAGACCAAAACGGATGTCAGAAGAGACTCTGAAACTTGCTCTTGATCATAGAGTAGTTAAAGCAAATGGAAGAAATGTTGAAGTAAAAGCTGAACAGAAGATTTCAAAGGGCAAATCTAGAAGACAATGTAAAGTATTATAATGAAATGTGCAAAGACCTGGAGCTAGAAAACCAAAAGGGAAGAACACACTCAGCATTTTTCAAGGTGAAAGAAGTAAAAAAAAAAAAAAAAAAAATTCAAGCCTTGAATTGCAATTTTGAAGGACTGTATGGGCAAAATATTCAATGAACGTGAAGCATAAAAACAGCATGGAAGGAATACACAGAGTCACTGTACCAAAAAGAACTGGTTGACGTTCAGCCATTTTAAGAGGTAGCATATATCAAGAACGGATGGTATTGAAGGAAGAAGTACAAGCTTCACTGAATGCATTGGCAAAAAGCAAAGCTCCAGGAATTGACAGAATACCAACTGAGATGTTTCAACAAACAAATGCAATACTGGAAACGCTCATCATTTATGCTAAGAAATTTGGAAGACAGCAACCTGGCCAATCAACTGGAAGAGATCTGTATTTGTGCCCATTCCAAAGAAAGTTGATCCAACAGAATGTGGAAATTGTAAAACAATATCATAATATTACACATAATTAAAATTTTGCTGAAGATCACTCAAAGTTGGTTGTGGCAGTACATTGACAGGGAACTGCCAGAAATTAAATTTGGATTCAGAAGAGGATGTAGAATGAGGGCTATCATTGCTGACGCCAGATGGATCTAGGGTGAAAGCAGAGAATACCAGAAAGATGTATACCTGTGTTTTATTGACTATGCAAAGACATTCAACTGTGTGGATCATAATAATTTATAGATAACATTGTGAAGAATAGGATTTCCAGAATACTTAATTGTGCTCACGCGGAGCCTGTACATAGACCAAGAGGCAGTCATTCGAAAAGAACAAGGGGATACTGCGTGGTTTAAAATCAGGAAATGCGTGCATCAGTGTTGTATCCTTCGACCATACTTATTCAATATGAATGCTGAGCAGATAATCTGAGAAGGTGGACAATATGAAGAAGAATGTGGCTTCAGGATTGGAAGAAGACTTGTTAGCAACCTGCGATATGTAGATGACACAACCTTGCTCGCTGAAATCGAAGAAGATTTGAAATACTTATTGATGAAGATCAAAGACTGCAATCTTCAGTATGGATTTCATCTTCAAGGTAAAGAAAACAAAAATACTCACAATAAACCAATAAGCAACACCATGATAAATGGAGAAAAGATTAAAGTTATCAAGGGTTTCATTTTACTTGGATCCACAATAAATGCCCACGGAAGCAGCAGTCAAGAAATCAAACTGTGTATTGCATTGGGAAAATCTGCTGCAAAAGACCTTTTTAAAATGTCGAAAAACAAAGATGTCACTTTAAGGACTAAGGTGTACCTGACCCAAGCTATAATATTTTCAATCACCTGATATGGATCCAAAAGCTGGACAATGAATAAGGAAGACCAGAGAAGAATTGATACATTCAAATTATGGTATTGGCAAAGAATATTGAATATACCATGGGCTGCCAGAAGAAATAACAAGTCTGTCTTGGAAGAAATTCAGCCAGAGAGCTCCGTGGAAGAAAGGATAGAGAGACTTCATCTCATGGACTTTGGACATGTTATTAGTAGGGGCCAGTTCCTAGAGAAGGACATTACGCTTGGTAAGGTAGAAGGTCACCGAACAAGAAGAAGACCCTCAATGCATCGGATTGACAGTGACTGCAACAATGGGTTCCAACACAGCAATGCTTGTCAGGATGTCGCAGAACCTGGCAGTGTTTCACTCTATTGTATATAGGGTCCCTGTGAGCCAGAACCAATGAGAAGCTGCCTAGCAACAACAATGAACATTATGTTCCCATGCTACTGGGTTACATCATATCTCCAGTGAATTTCAGGACCAAATTTTCAATTGTGTCCCAGACATTCCCACCTGGTTGTTTCATCAGGACCCTAATACCAAACTTGTTGGAAACCAAGTGCACAACCCCTATCCTCAAACCTGCTTTTATCATATATTTTGCATTACTTATTCAGTTGCCTAAGCCAGAAAATGATTTTTTTCCCCATCTGTACTTCTCCCTTAAGACCTCCTTAAATTAGTTACCTGCATAAATTAATTCTCTAAGATATTTTGCAGGCCTACTATCCTGTGGTTCTTTTGTTGAACAAACATTTACTGAGCATCTATTGTATGTTTGCAGCACATATCAGTTTTGTACTGCTGCTGTAACAAATTTTCTCAAACTTTCTAGCTTAAAGTAACACATTTATTATCTTACACTACTGAAGGTGAGAAGTCTAAAATGGATCTTGCTGGGCTAAAATCACGGTTTAGGCAAGGCTGTGATCCTGGATACTGCAGAAGATAATCCATTTACTTGCCTTTTCTCGCTTTTCTGCTGTCCGTATTCCTTAGCTTGTGGCCACCTTCCGTCTTCAAAGCCAGCAATCACATCACACGAACCTCTGCTTCTGTCATCACATCTCCTCTGCATGACCCTGTTGCCTCTTACTTTTGCTTACAAGGATCCTTGTGATTACATTGGATTCACCTGGCTAATTTAGGAGGGTCTCCTCATCTCAATATTCCTAAGTTAATCATGTCTTCAAACTTTTTTTTTGTCATAATAGGTAACAAACATATTCACAGGTTCCAGGCAGTGGGATGTGGACATCTTTGGAAGTTTATTATTCTTCCTACTATAGCTACCTTCCTAAGCATGGTATTACAAATAGTAAATATGATGTTGTAGTCCCTACACTCAAGGCAATCAAATACAAAACAGCCTGCTATGGAATTATAATGAAAACTATATGAAATATTTGGGGGTCAAGTAAGGCTTTGGGAAGACGTGATGTCTAAGACATATGATTAAAATTCTTTTTGAGACTCCTGCAATGTTTTAGGAGCGATAATACCGCCACTACCTAAGGCTGGTGCAGCAATTTACTTTCTAATAGCATCAGTCAATTTTATTCTATTAGTTTTACAATGATGATCAGACTGGCTTGACATAGATATTAGTTCGACTCCAAAAATAAATATGTTGTATTCATATTCTTTAT
The DNA here is from genome assembly GCF_024166365.1 of Elephas maximus indicus. Lineage (NCBI taxonomy): Eukaryota > Metazoa > Chordata > Mammalia > Proboscidea > Elephantidae > Elephas > Elephas maximus. The sequence goes on from NC_064841.1 coordinate 25,788,559, forward strand.
GTATATGTCCTATACCATTCAACAGATACGTAAAAGGTAGAACCAAGACATGAGTAAGGCACTTTTCTATTGGCAAAGGAAAAAAAGTCACCAGGCATGGATGGACTTACTCTGCTTTCTGGGAACATATACTTTAGAAAGAATGTAAGACATAGTTATAGATATTCCCAAACACATGAGGCAGAAAGAGATGACTGTCATAAGAGAGATACAGATATAGTACACCACGTATTCAGGGCTGAAAGGAAATATTTTGAGATTATGAAAAGTAGGAAAGACTTCATGAATGATGTCTGATTTGAGCTGGGATCTCTAAGCTATGGTCATGCTGGTGATGAGAGAAAAGAACATTAAAAAAAAAAAAAGCACATATTTCTACATTGCTCTTAAGTACAGGAGAAAAAGTTCCTGCTGAAGGTCTTTGAATCTTTGCAGCAGCGACTGAAGAGATGTGAATTCTAATTACAGTTTCACCTCTACCAAACAGAATTATTCACGCACTCCCATTGCTTCTACCAAGCCTTCAAAAGGATTTCTGCCGCAGTGCTGTAAGGGAAAGATGTAGAAATAAATCACGTGCTTCCTTGTTAGAATAGCAATGATGAAGAAATTCACAAAGGGAGAAAAAGTGCTATTACTAAACATTTTCTAGAGAAAACACAGGAAACTTTATAGCCTTGAGAAATTATTCCATAATAATTCATTCAGTACACATTAAGCAGCAACTCTCTGAAAAGTGCTGTGATAGATGATGTGGGGAATGCAAAGATTTTAAGACACAGTCCCTATTTTCAATCCATTTTGTGTGGGCTCTGGTAGCTTAGTGGTTAAGAATTTGTCTGCCAACCAAAAGGTAGGCATTTCGAATTCACCAACCACTCCTTGGAAACCCCATGAGGCAGTCTTACTCTGTCCTATAAGGTTACTATGATTTGGAATCGACTCACTGGCAATGGGTTGTGTGGAAAGAAACACAGATACGAGTACACTACAAAGCATGAAGAAATATTGAAGGATTCTATGGAGGAAATACTAAATGATTCAGGAAGTATCAAAAGAAGATGGAAGGATACACAGAGTCTCTGCACCAAAAAGAATAGGTTGACATTCAACTGTTTCAGAAGGTACCATAAGGACAGGAACCAATGGTACTGAAGAAAGAAGTCCAAGTTGCCCTGAAGGCACTGGCGAAACACAAGCCTCCAGGAATTGATGGAATACCAATTGAGATGTTTCAACAAACAGTTGCAGCACTGGAAGTACTCACTCTATGCCAAGAAATTTGGAAGACAGCTACCTGGCCAACCACCTGGAAGAGATCCATATTTATGCCTATTCCCAAGAAAGGTGATCCTACCGAATGTGGATATTATGGACCAATATCATAAGCAAGAAAATTTTGCTGAAGATCATTCAAAAATGGCTGCAGCAGTATATCGACAGGGAACTGCCAGAAATTCAAGCTGGATTCAGAAGAGGATGCAAAACCCGGGATATCATTGCTGATGTCAGATGGATCCTGGCTGAAAGCAGATAATACCAGAAATTATGTTTACCTATGTTTTATTGACTATGCCAAGGCATTTGACTGTGTGGATCATAACAAATTATGGGTAACATTGCAGAGAATGGGGATTCCACTTAATTGTGCTCATGAGGAATCTGTACATAGATCGAGGCAGTCGTTGGAACAGAACAGGGGATGTTGAGTGGTTTAAAGTCAGGAAAGGTGTGCGTTGGGGTTGTATCCTTTCATACCTATTCAATCTGTATGCTGAGCAAATAATCTGAGCAGCTAGACTCTATGAAGAAGAACGGAGTGTCAGGATTGGAGGAAGACTCATTAACAGCCTGTGTTACGTAGATGACACAAGCTTGCTGAAAGTGAAGAGGACCTGAAGCACTTACTGATGAACATCAAAGACCACAGCCTTCAGTATGGATTACACCTCAATATAAAGAAAACAAAAATCCTCACAACCAGACCAACAAGCAACATCATGGTAAACGGGGAATAGATTGAAATTGTCAAGGATTTCATTTTACTTGGATCCACAATCAACAGCCATGGAAGCAGCAGTCAAGAAATCAAAAGACGCATTGCATTGGGTAAATCTGTTGCAAAAGATCTCTTTAAAGTGTTAAAAAGCAAAGATATCACCTTGAAGACTAAGATGCACCTGATCCAAGCCATGGTGTTTTTAGTCTCCTCCTACGCATGTGAAAGCTAGGGGATGAATAAGGAAGAATGAAGAAGAGTTGACACCTTCGAATTGTGGTGTTGGCGAAGAATACTGAATATATCATGGACTGCCAAAAGGACGAAAAATCTGTCTTGGAAGAGGTACAACCAGAATGCCCCTTAGAAGCAAGGACAGCAAGACTCTCACATACATTGGACAGGTTGTCAGGATCAATCAGTCCCTGGAGAAGGACATCATGCTTGGTTAAGTACAGGGTCAGTGAAAAGAGAAAGACACTCAGTGAGATGGATTGACACAGTGGCTGCAACAACGGGCTTAAGCATAACAACCATTGTGAGGATGGTGCAGGACTGGGCACTGTTCCGTTCTGTTGTACATAGGGTTGCTATGAGTCGGAACTGACTCAACAGCACCTAACAACAACAACATAGCATATGTAATTCTTGCTATATGGTTAGTATATAGAAGAGTAGGAATTCAGATCAATTCTAGTGAATATGAGGAGGGAATGCTCATGGAAGAGGCAACACCTGAGTCTGGCCTGTAAGAATAAATAGGATTATAATAGATCGAGGCACTTATATAGAGTAGGAGGGAGGGCAAATTGGTAGGAATAAAGGTCAAGGAAAAAGAATAACATGAGACAATACGGAGGTAGGAAAGCCAAGATTTTTCAGAGACTGTAAAACCAGCTGTCATTGAGTTGATTTCTAATCATGGTGAATCTATGTGTGTCAGAGTAGAACTGTGTTCTGCAGGGTTTTCAATGGTGTTTTTTTGGATGTAGATCATCAGGCCTTTCTTCCAAGGTGCTGCTGAGTGAACTTGAACTTGCAACATTTGGTTGGGAACTGAGCATGTTAAACATTTGCACCACCCAGGGGCTCCTCATGAACTGTGGATGACATTTTTTTTTTCTCAAGTATGAACTAAGCAGTAGGCATAGAGGGTATTATAGCAAATAAGATAGTCTTGATTTTCAAAGAGTTTAAAGCCTTGAGGGAGTACATAGAATCCAAAAATTAAAACGATGTGTGATTTATGTAGTGGTAGAGATAAAACAGAGAGCCATGTTTTTAACCTAACCTTGGAGCAACATAGACCAACAAGAGCTATCTGGAGGAGATGCCATCTGAACTGAGTCCTGCAGAATGACTTTGAGTTGGCCAAGAAAAGACAGGGAAGATGGAAGAATCTTTGTGAAGACCTAGAGCATAGAGACTAAGAGCACGATACATTTGAGGAACTGCAGAAAGTTCCTTTGAGTCTGGAGCCCAGGCTACAAGGGAAGAGGATGAGAAAAGCCCATGGAGGTAAACAGCAACTGGACTGTACGGGATGTTGAAAACTAGGTAGGAGGCTATTCTAACAACGCAAGAAAGAGAGGTTGAAGTCAAAACTATGAAATGGCAGCAGAGAGAGAAATACAGATGAGAGAGGAATACAGATAAGACAGATACAATGTATATGGGAAAGACATCCCTAGGGACTTAGTCTAATTGGGAGGGGTTTTATCACCTGATATCTCCATGAATATATTCCTACAAAGAACAAGAGAAGAAAACACACTCAGGACTGCATATAAGATAGAAAATGAGAAAGACTAGGTGGTACATCCAAGGAGAAAGTACAAAGCAAGATTAAGAAGAGAAGAAAGGTTGAGGGTCATGGATGGCAGGAGAAGTAAAGGAGGAACTTAGAACACACTGAACTTGCAACAAGATGTTCTTTTCGCATAGAGGCCTGTGTATGCAGAACAAGGTGGAAGGTTGCCTTTACAATGAAGTCAGCTTGGTAAAAGCAACTTGATTTTTTTTTTTTTTAAATCTAACAGCAGGATAGTGGTTAAGTGATTTAGCCAAGATTTAAAAGGCTGTATTCTCATATAAAAAAAACTCAAATGCTTCAAAGTGCCTCTCCCCTTCACTGGATTGCTGGTCCACAGAGCAAAGTGAGAAGGATGTATTTCCTGGTTGGTGAGCACAGTTAAATTATCTCAGTGTTAAATTCATATAAATACGTACTTTTACATTTCTTGGTTTTTGGTGAAAAGAAGAATTTATGGATTCAGGACAGGGAAAGAAGATGTAGTTTCCCACAGGATTTGAACTGTTGAAAACTCAAGGGGGAATTGACAGGATTGACTCCTTTTGATCAACATTATTGTGACCACTTCTTCCCTTCTAAGATTTTTCTCTGTAACAATTCCTTCAGCTTCAGCCCTTATTACTGAGATCCTCAATATTTTCCCATGGATTTATGGCCCTTGAAACAAACGTAGGTGCTTGTTACTTTAGTTTTTTTTTTTTTTGGCTGTCCGAGGGGGGAAAAACTAATAATTCTCCCTCTTTAACATGTCTTTTCACTTCATTTGGATAACCTACTTGTCTCTCCCTCCACCTCTCATCATCCAACTCCCCCATCCCCCAAAATGTTTTATTAGATACTGTATTCTCATTGCTAAGCTCTTTTTTTTTTTTTTTTTAATAATTTTCGAAAACATTCTGTAGACTTTATATAGAAGGCAACCTGGTGGTAGACCTAAGGTATATGAACATTTGCTAAGTACACTTAGACCATCAACTAAAGGGTTTTTCTCTATACAGTCTTGCCCACACAGTACCCAATTAACCTTTTATCACCTTTTAAAACATGCACAGCTTCATAGCATGAGCTCATTCATCTTTGCTAAAAGGCTTCATAGAAATCTGAACAAAAATAGTTTCTGTTTAATATTCTTCAACTCTAATGTACAGCCTCTTATTACTTCCTTTTACATATATATTTTAAATAGTTGTTCCTAGGATCTTTATGACTTAGAGTAAAAAAGCCTAGAAATAAGTCATGTAACAAAGTAGTGGTCCCCAAGAACCAACCTCAAAAAATGATGAACAGAGACCAGAGGTAAAGGAGAGGTCTTGTGCAATAGATGAAGAAATTAGACAAACATCTAAGTTAGATTCTTCTCAGTAGCAGGAGAAAAAGAAATCAGAGAACAGTCTATTTTTGTACAACTGAGTAGGGTATTTTAAAGATGCCACAGCTACCATAGGAGCCCTGGTGGTGAAGTGGTTAAGAGCAGAGGCTGCTAACTAAAAAGTCAGCAGTTCAAACCCACCAGCCATTCCTTGGAAACCATATGAGGCAGTTCTACCCTGTCCTATAGGATCACTGTAAGTCGGAATTGACTCGACGGCACACAAAAACAAAACTACCATTGTCATTCTGAAGACGCCCTACTTGATAGAAAATCTCTGGCAATCCTATGGCAGTATCTAACAAGCATTTGGTTTAGATCTCTACTTCTGGAGGCAGCTGAAGATTTATTTTTGTTGTTATGGCTGTTTCTTGACTCCACCATATATCAAAATATTTACACATCATAGTTTTTTTTTTTTTTTGCCATTGGTTTTATTTTGATTATATGGCTCAATAAACTTGTTATCCTTAAGTTATTGTAGTATTGAGTGACAGTTTAAAAAAAACGGACTTTAGATGTGAATATACTTCATAAACCAAAGCTTTCTGAGAGTACCCGATTGCAAATGAGGATCATAAATCAGAGAGCCTTCAATAGCTAGACAGTCTTTGAACTCCTTGAGATGGTATAGAATTTGGAAATAGAATGTCACATACAAAGAGACCAGGAAGATTTGAGTCATAGACATGTAAGAAGATAGGCAGAGGTAGTAAAAATCCACAAGTTATTTGGTTAGCATCTTGCTCTTCTAGTCTTCTAGATTTCAGTGGCTGAAAATAAAATTTTCTCAGTTCTACAATAAAACACAATCCACTTATTAAACTCTTTGAAAAAAATGATCCTAAACTCCCTCCTTAACTCTTATGCCAATATATATTTCAGATGAAGCAACATCTTACTATAAACAATGAGGCTATAAATAAAAAGATATGAATGAATAAAAAAAATGGAATTGGGGAAGTCTTTCTAAGTAAGACATAAAACCCAGAAAACATAACGGAAATGATGATAATTTGAATAATAAAAGGCAAATATTTCTGCCCAGCCCAAAATAACTTAAAATTTAAAGAAAATTTGAACAAAGTTATTTACAGCACACATGACAAAAATATACTGATTTTATTTTTCTGGTGAGAGCTGTTATAATTGCATAAGTGATTAATAACCAGGGGAAAAATATACAAAGGAAATAACTGTTTAATATAAAAAGAAATACAAGCTTTATAAGCATAAGAAAAGATTCTTTGCCTCAATTAAAAAAAAAAAACCATTAGTAATGACTTACCATTTATATTAAAATGGCAAAGATAAAAATTTGCTAATATTTTTGGACAGAGTGTAGGGAGACAGGCACCCTCAAATACTGTTGGGGGAGTGTAAATTTGTATAACATCTTTGAAAGTCAATTAGGTAAAAGGAAATAAATAAATAAATAAAATACCTTTTGATCCAGCCTTTCCATTGGAAAGGAAGTACATTTGTATTACTTCCCCTTGTATGTGCAATATGTATTCAAGGATTACATTAGGCTTCTCATTATACTTTTTGTTTTTCTCCACATTAAACAATTACCATTCTATTTGTTCACTACTTAATTCTCTATATCCCTGGTATTATTTTCACATTCAGCAAAAAAAAAAAAAAAAATTAAAATACATACAAATAACATTTTTTCCCCCACATGATCAAACACATCTGATTCTCAGTAAGTTTCATTTCATTTCATTTTTTTTTTTTTAATTTTCCAGAGACAATTCTCCTAGGGTGACTGAGCTTCCCGCTCGGAGCTGGACTGTTTGTTTTCCAGCCTCCTGAGCGGTAGTCCTGGGTTGTCCCTTGATTTTTCCCCTGGATTGGATTTCTTGTTAATACAATCCCATGTTTTCCAGGACTGATACACTGTATTTTAGATAGATACTGTTTAGATATAAATTTCTAGTTTCATCATAATTTTCTCTCAAAAATTTGAAGGCATCTATTCAATATCTTAGTTTCCAAGGCTGCTATTGAAAATGTACTTTTCACGTCTGGAAGCTTTAGTGACTTTTCTTTTTTTCCAATGTTGTGACATTTGCTGATGGTTTGCCTTGATGGGGTATTTTTCCATACATTATACTGAGTAGTTAATAACTACTCCTTTAAATCTGGAAAATTTTATGTACTCTGTTTTATTAAAATCCTTTTTGTTTTCTTGTAAAATATAACACAGTTTCAGAATACCTCATGAAACAAATGTATGACTTGATACATCATTATAAGAGAAATACCCTGGAAAAAGCACACAGATTAAGACACAGAACTTTGCAAGCCACCCCAAAAGTTCTCCACATCCCCATATCAATCACTGCGACTCCTTTTCTCGCCTGTAATAAACCACTATCTTAGGACTTGTGTAATAATTAGTTCCTTGATTTTCTTTATAGCTTTATCATCTAAGTATTCCACTAAAGAGTATATATTTTTAAAATATTTTTTCATAACTTTGTTTTAACCTACAAGTTTTCTCATTTTTTTTTTTTTTTTTTTTTGCAATTTATTTGTTGAAGAAACCAGGCAATCTTACTTTTTTTTTGGTCTGAATTTTGTGGGCTTCATCTCCTTGGTGTGTTTTAACTTACTCCTTTGTCACATGTATTTCCTCGAAGTTGATAGTTGGACGTAGAGACTTTATCAGATACAAGTACATGTTCGGTTGCACAACCTCTTTAGAGGTGGTGTTATGTACTTCCATCTAAGACCCCCCCCCACTCTTTTTTGTGTGATGTTACATACTACTGATGCTCAATAGCTGTTCCTAGTTGGTTTCGATGCATAGTGACCTTATGTACAGCAGAATGAAACACTGCCTGGTCTTGCGCCATCCTCAGGATCACTGTTATGCTTGAGCCCATTGTTACAGCAACTGCATCAATCCATCTCATTGAGGGTCTTCCTCTTTTTTGCTGACCCTCTACTTTACCAAGCACGGCATCCTTCTCCAAGGATTGACCCCTACTGATAACATGTTCAAAATACGTGAGAGAAGTCTCACCATCCTTGTTTCTAATAAGCATTCTGGCTGTACTTCTGAGACAGATTTGTTGATTCTTCTGGCAGTCCATTGTATATTCAATATTCAATATCTAAGTCTAATAATTTATTAAGAGTGATGAAAGGGTGATATTCTAATAGAATTATTCCTTCTTTTATTAGCTGAAATACTTCCACAAAGAGTAGAATTCTCCTTGTCTACTGTTTGGCTACCTTGTTGAAGAGTTTCTAGAGGAAAGTCAGGACAAACATTTTAATCTTTCCATTTACCAGTTTTCAAAACAAAAGGTGGATTCAAATCATCCTCCATAAGTGACAGAAGAGTTTTACTTTTAATCATTATTAGCTTATGAATTTAAACTTGACTTGTTTCAATTAATTGAAATTATTATCCATATTTATGCTCTAATTGTCCCATCTTTAGATAGTGGGAGCCTCTTCAAGCTGACTCCTAAGTCCTTTTGACACAATCCTAGTAGTCTTTATATGGCAAGATATTCCAAATTTATCGTGGAGAGTTTGTGATCCAAACCTGCATGTGTGTGTGCATGTGTGTGGGCTTTAAGGTGGGGAATGTTATTTTAAGGCCACAATCTGGGTCATAGGAATGCTCATGGCTGCTGACTTGGTCCTTGTTTGCGTACCTGCTTTTAGTTTTCAGGCTGATACTTCTATTCTACAGTGAAACCCTAAGGTTTTTGCTTAGCCTCTTCTTTCCTGCATCAGAACACATTTCTTCCAGATCAACACTGTGGACAGTGACGGTGATAGAATTGTTGCTGTTGATAGTTACCATCAAGTCAGCTCCAACTCGTGGTGACCTTGTGTATAACAGAATGAAACATTGCCTAGTCCTTCTCCGTCTTCATACTCATTGGTATGCTTGAGTTCATTGTTGTGGTTATTGTGTCAATCCATCTCCTTGAAGATTTCCCTGATTTTTATTGGCTCTCTACTTTACCAAACATGACGTTCTTTTCTAGAAATTGGTCTTTCATGATGATGGGTACAAAGTGAGTGAGTTGAAGTCTCCCCGTCCATGCTTCTAAGAAACATTCAGACTATTTCTTCTAAGACTGATTTGTTCTTTCTTCTGACAGTCTATGGGATAGTCAGCATTCTTCAACAGTACCACAGTTTGAACACATTAAGTCTTCTGTCTTCCTTTTTCATTGTCCAATTTTTGTGTGCATATTAGGTGATTTAAAAAAAATGACTTGGGTCAGATGCACCTTAGTCATCAAAGTGGCATCTTTGTTTTTAGTAATAGAATTAGCATATCACAAAATGACTCCTTTGCTTATCCTATATTACACACCAAAAGTCAGTACAGCAGTAGCACTACCACCACCAACAATATGATTACTGAAAAACTAATTCTTTTCAGTAACAAAAAATCCTATTGTTTTTTGCATATGCTTTCCCTATTCAGCCCTATCCATTTTTTATAGTTACACTGTGTCTATATTGCCAAAGCATATAGCTGCTACAAACTGTACTCTTTATCGAAAGACCTTAATTTAGTCTAAGTTCTCTGAGTAAGTATATATTTAATGATCACCATTAGTCCTTACATCAACAGTACTCTTCTGTTTGTCTGAGACTCATTTTCTAGTGAATATCTCAAAAAATGTTCTTGGAAAAAAAATTCCCTCATTTCTTCAATGTCAACAACAATTTGCCTGTGACCTTTATACCCCCATGCATCTGTCAGTTTGTTGTACTGTGGGGGCTTGTGTGTTGCTGTGATGCTGGAAGCTATGTCTCTAGTATACCAGCAGGGTTACCCATGGTGGACAGGTTTCAGCTGAGCCTCCAGGAAAAGACAGACTAGGAAGAAGGACCTGACAGTCTACTTCTGAAAAGAATTAGCCAATGAAAACCTTATGAATAGCAGCAGAACATTGTCTGATATAGTGCTGGAAGATGAGCACCTCAGGTTGGAAGGCACTCAAAAGATGACTGGGGAAGAGCTGACTCCTCAAAGTAGAGTCAGCCTGAATGATGTGATCAATGTCAAGCTTTCTGGATCTTCTTTTGCTGATGTGGCATGACACAAAATGAGAACAGCTGCAAACATCCGTTAATAATTGGAACTTGGAATGTACAAAATATCAATCTATGAAAATTAGAAATTGTCAAAAATGAAATGGAAAGCATAAACATAAATATTCTAGGCATTAGTGAGCTGAAATGGACTGGTATTGGTCATTTTGAACCAGATAGTCATATGGTCTACTATGCCGGGAATGACAACTTGAAGAGGAATGGCATTGCATTCATTGTCAAAAGGAACATTTCAAGATATATCCTGAAGTATGATGCTGTTGGTGATAAGATAATATCTATATGCCTACAAGGAAGACCAGTTAATACGACTGTTATTCAAATTTATGCACCAACCACTAAGGCCAAAGATGGAGAAATTGAAGATTTTTACCAACTCCTGCAGTCTCAAATTGATCTAACATGCAATCAGGATGCATTGATAATTACTGGTGATTAGAATGTGAAATTCGGAAACAAAGAAGGATTGGTAGTTGGAAAATATGGCCTTGGTGATAGAAATGATGCTGGAGATTGCATGACTGAATTTTGCAAGACCAACGATTTCTTCATTGCATACCTTTTTTCATGAACATAAATGGCAACTATACACATAGACCTCACCAGATGGAATACACAGGAATTAAATCGACTACATCTGTGGAAATTGATGATGGAAAACCTCAAGATCATCAATCAGAGCAAGGCCAGGGGCCAATTGTGGATCAGACCATCAATTACTCCTAAGCAAGTTCAAGTTGAAACTGAAGAAAATTAGAACAAGTTGACGAGAGCCGAAGTATGACCTTGAGTACATCCCACCTGAATTTAGAGGCCATCTCAAGAATAGATTCGATGCATTGAACACTAATGACCAAGGGCCAGATGAGCTGTGGAATGACATCAAAGACATCATACACGAAGAAAGCAAGAGATCATTGAAAAGACAGAAGAGAAAGAAAAGACCCAAATGGATGTCAGAAGAGACTCTGAAACTTGCTCTTGAACACCGAGTAGCTAAAGCAAAACAAAAAAATGATGAAGTAAAAGAGCTGAACAGAAGATTTTGAAGGGTGACTCGAGAGAAGTAAAGTATTATGATGACATGTGCAAAGACCTGGAGATAGAATGCAAAAAGGGAAGGACACCCTCAGCATTTCTCAAACTGAAAGAACTGAAGAAAAAATTCAACCCTTGAGTTGCAATATTGAAGTTATTCTATGAGGAAAATATTAAATGATGCAGGAAGTATTAAAAGTACAAGGAATACACAGGGTCATTATACCAAAAAGAATTTGTTGACATTCAACCATTTCAGGAGGTAGCATATGATCAAGAACCAATGGTACTGGAGGAAGAAGTCTTAGCTGCACTGAAGGCATTGGTGAAAAACAAGACTCCAGGAATTGACGGAGTATCAATTGAGATGTTTCAACAAATGGATGCAGTGCTGGAAGTGCTCACTCATCTATGCCAAGAAATTTGGAGAACAGCAACCTGGCCAATTGATTGGTAGAGATCTATATTTATGCCTGCTCCCAAGAAAAGTGATTCAACAGAATGCAGAAATTATCAATGTCATTAATATTACATTCAAGCAAAATTTTGCTGAAGATCATTCAAAAGTGACTGCAGCAGTATATTTACAGGGACCTGCCAGATATTCAAGCCGGATTTAGAAAAGAATGTGGAACCAGGGATATCATTGCTGATGTCAGACAGATCCTGGCTGAAAGCAGAGAATACCAGAAAGATGTTTCCCTATGCTTTATTGACTATGCTATGACATTCGACTGTGTGGATCATAACAAATTATGGATAACATTGCGAAGAATGGGAATTCTAGAACACCTAATTGTTGAGGAATCTGTACATAGTTCAAGAGGCAGTCATTTGAACACAACAAACAGATACTGCATGGTTTAAAGTCAGGAAAGCCTTGTGTCAGAGTTGGATCCTTTCACCATACCCATTCAATCCGTATGCTGAGCAAATAATCTGAGAAGCTGGGCAATATGAAGAACGGGGCATCAGGATTGGAGGAAGACTCATTAACAACCAACGTTATGCAGAAGACACAACCTTGCTTGCTGAAAGTGAAGAGGACTTGAAGCGCTAACGAATGAAGATCAAAGACCACAGCCTTCAGTATGGATTACACCTCAACATAAATAAAGAAAACAAAAATACTAACAACTGGACCAATAAGCAACATCATGATAAATGGAGAAAAGATTGAGTTTGTCAAGGATTTCATTTTACTTGGATCCACAATCGACACTCATGGGAGCAGCAATGAAGAAATAAAAAGAAGCATTGCATTGGGCAAATCTGCAGCAAAAGACCTCTTTAAAGTGTTGTAAAGATATCACTTTGAGGACTAAGGTGCACCTGACCCATGTCGTGGTGTTTTCAATTGTCTTATATGCATGTGAAAGCTGGACAATGAAAAAGAAAGACCAAAGAAGAATTGATCCCTTTGAATTGTGGTGTTGGCAAAGAATACTGAATATACTAAACCCAGTACTATGCACTGCCAAAAGAACGAACAAATCTTTCTTGGAAGATGTACAACCAGAATGCTCCTTAGAAGCAAAGATGGCGATTCTACATCTCACATATTTTGGACATGTTATCAGGACAGTCCAGTCCCTGGAAAAGGACATCATGCTTGGTAAAGTACAGGGTCAGTAAAAATGAGGAAGACCCTCAAGGAGATCGATTGACACAATGGCTTCAACAATGGGCTCAAGCATAGCAACAATTGTGAGGGTGGCACAGGACAGGGCAGTGCTATGTCCTGTTGTGCATAGGGTCTCTATGAGTCAGAACTGACTTGATAGCACCTCAGAACAACAACATGACCTCCATAAGGAGCCCTGGTAGCTCAACAATTAAGCTCTCTGCTGCTAACTGAAATGTTGGTGGTTCGAACCCACCCAATGGCTCTCCAGGAGAAAGAACTGGTGATCTGCTCCTGTAAAGGTTACAGCCTAGAAAACCTCATTAGGGAGTTCTGCTCTGTCACATGTGGTCACTATGAGTCAAAACTGACTCAATGACACCTATCAACAACATGAACTTTATACTTGAATGTTGAGAATGGTTAGTTTGTGGCTGGGTATAAAATCATTAGCTCCCATTCTCTTTCCCTGAGCATCTTATACAAAACATTGCTGTTGAAAAGTCTGATGAAAATCTGGTTTTCTAATTATGAGACTTGATCTTTTAACCTGGATGTGAGTGCCCAAGATTTTTTTTTTCTTTGATATAGTGATTTTATTAGAATATATCTTGATGTTGATCATTTAAAAAACAATTATTTTGTATTACATTCCCATTAGATTTGTTGTTGTTGTTAGCTGTTAATTGCTGTTGATTACATTCCAACTCATGGGATCACCATGTGTGCGGAGTAGAATTGTTTCACAGGGTTTTCAAGGCTGTGGCCTTTTGGAAGCAGATCTTCAGGCCTGTCTTCTGAGGCACCTCTTGGTGGATTTGAACAGCCAAAATTTCAGCTACTAGTTGAGTACTTAACCATTTGTACCATGCAGACAGCTGTTTGATGTTAATCATTTTAGATCAGTTTTCTCTGATACTGTGTATGTCCTTTCAAAAATGTTATTTCAAATAATTTTCTTTTATTTTTTGAAGGTTTTCTTGAATTATAGCTTTTTTTCTATTTGTTCCGTTGCCTTGTTTTTATTTTCTTCTTTGAGAATTCCAAATATATGTATGTTGAATCTTGTTTGTTACTTACTCTTGAATTTTTTTCTTCCTTTCTTTTTTTTTATTTTTGCACTTTCTTCCTTTCTAACTTCTATCTCTTTAGATGTTTTCTATATCTCTTAAAGCATCCTTTGCTCTTGTGTTTTTTTTTTAGTTTAATCTTAATTTTTGAAATTCTTTATCTTTTCTTTCTAATTCTTTCTTAACTTCCAGTACATCTCTTTTCTAATTTTCCAGTACTGATTTATGTTCTTATTTTATAGGTTGTTTATTATTTTATTATTCTTTAGTTTATCTAATTTCTGTCTTACAAAAACTTGTCAGAACTTATCTGTTGTTTTTTTCTTTTTCTTGTGAGTTTATATATTTAAAATTCCTGTTCATATGTTTTTGTTAGGATTCAGAAGATGGAAGATAAAGGATCTGTTTGATCTACAAGAATTAATCAGTCCCATTTTTCTTATGGGTTGTTCCTCTTTTTCTGATTGATTTATAGGAGTTTTACACTAAACTCATTTATTAATTCTTTATTTCTTGTATGTGTTGCAAATGCTTACTTTCAGCATGTGTTTGTCTTGTCATATTTTTATCTTGTTGATGTATTGAATTTTTAATTTCAGTTTATTATTCTTTTCCCTTAGGGCTTAGGCTTTTTGGTGTCTTATTTAATAAATCTTTCACTACTTCAAGAACATGACAATACTTTCCTGTATGTTCTTCCAAAAAATTTAAATTTTCTTTTCACATTCATATCTTTTATTCATCTGGGATTCATTTTTTTAATGTAGTGTGATATAGCAATCATTTTTCCCCTGTTTTTGGCTGAAGAGTCTATCTTTTCCCTTTAATTCGTAATGTCACACTGGTATATATTAATTTTCCCCTTTTGCATGCCTCTGTTTATGGTTTCCCTTTCATGTTTCATTTGTCTATCCTGTACCTATATAAAAAACCAAAACCTGTTGCTGTCGAGTCAATTCCGACTCATAGCAACCCTACAGGACAGAGTAGAATTGCCCTGTAGAGTTTCCAAGGAGCACCTGATGGATTTGAACTGCTGACTTTTTGGTTAGCAGCCATAGCACTTAACCACTACGCCACCAGGGTTTCCTGTACTGATATACCCCAAAAACCAAACTCAGTGTCGTCCAGTCGATTCTGACTCATAGCGACCCTACAGGACAGGGTAGACCACCCCATAGAGTTTCCAAGTAGTGCCTGGTGGATTTGAACTGCCAACCCTTTGGTTAGCAGCCATAGTACTTAACCACTATGCCACCAGGGTTTCCTGTACTGATATAAACCTAAAAAACCAAACCCACTGTCATCAAGTCAATTCTGACTCATAGCGACCCTATAGGAGTAGAACTGCCCCATAGAGTTTACAAGGAGCACCTGGTGGATTCGAACTGCCAACCTCTTGGTTAGCAGCTGTAGTACTTAATGACTAAGCCACCAGGGTTTCTGTACTGATTTAACACTGTTTAATTACAATAGCTTTATAACAACTCTTGAAATGTGGTAGGTGAAGTACTTGATCCTTATTCTATTTTTTGCTTCAAAATGGTCTTGGTTATTCCTGAACCTTTACCGTTTTGAGCTCTGTAAGAAGCAAACTCTTGTGGTGTTTTTTTTTTTTTTTTTAGAATGACAGAGGATTTGTGGATAAATTTAAGACTTATTTACCTCAACTTTCTCCATAAATCAGACATACAGTGTTTTCCAAGGTGTATTTTCAGGTGAGTTAAAAGATAGAATATATACATGTAATGACCCCCATACATACAGATATAAAACACATTTGCACATGTTTGAATGTGAATTAAATATTTGCATAAATATGTATACAGACTGGTAACAGTGACGATTTCTGGGGGAGGGGAGTAAGGAACTAGGATCTGAGGTGGGATGGGCATTTACATTTTACTGTAAAATATTTTATCCTGTTTGAATTGTTTACTTTTTCCTATTAAAAATCCCACTGAAAGACTACACTTAATTGGCCTAATCAGAATCCTAATTATGACAGGTGATTGGTATGATAACTGGAGGGGGGCGGCAGGATTACAGTGGCAAAGCTACATTATTTTTATGATACGTTCTATCATATATTTAAAACACCAGTAACTCAGAAACTCTCAAATAGAGGCCCTACAGTGGTTATTCAGATTTTCTTACTACGGATGGCTATGATGTCACTCAAATCTATTAAATGGAGGAAAATATATTCTGCATTGGCATCTGATAATGTCTCTTGTGCTACCTATGTTGACACACCGGTTGCTGTCAAGTTGATTGTGACTCCTAGCAACCCTATAGGACAGAGTATAACTTCCCCAAAGGGTTTCCAAGGAGTGGTTGATGGATTAAAACTGCCAACCTTTTGGTTAGCAGCTGAGGTCTTAACCACTGTGCCATCATCGTTCATGTGTAGACAAGATGAAGCACTGATCAGCTAACTGCTGCTAACAATGTTGAGAACAACAACCAAGTTTTATTCAATTTTCTATCACCAACAAGTAGCATAGTGAGTCACACATAATAGGTTATGAATATGTATCTTATAGGGAATGAATTAGAGAATAGCTGAATTAGATATTTTGAGGGAGATTTGTAATGGTTTGTGTGGGTCATGATACAGAACCCAGAACATAGTAAATGCTCCGTAAAAGTCACTGATTGTTTTCCTTAGTAGTGTACATGCTATCTTTATTACTATTACTCCAGAGCTTTGTCCTCAACCCAATTCTGTACAGTATTTTTTGCTAATAACTTGGCTGAAGACTGAAGGATGTTTGTCACATTATTGGATTTCATTACTATGGAAAGAATAGAAAGGTCTTCATAGGCTGGAGTAAAGTTAATTTAATGAGGTAGAATTTTAAAATGTTTAATATCTTGAACATGGGGTCAACCCAAAAGATCAAGGAAAGAATGAAGGGCCGAATTTGCTTAATAGTAGCACAAGTAGACATTTTAAGGGAATTTCTTAGAGAATGGGGAGTCCTGGTGGCTCAGTGATTAAGAGCTCAGCTGCTAATCAAATGGCTGGCGGTTTGAATCCACTAGCCACTCCTTGGAAACCCTATGGGGCAGTTCTACTCTCTCCTATAGGGTCACTATGAGTTCTTATTGAGTCAATGGCAACCGGTTTTATAGGGAATAGTTCACAATCTGATTTACTAGTATACTATTGATACCAGAGATGGCAATGGTATCCTAACCTATATTAAAATAAATATAGTTTCTACAGTTAGGAAGTTGATCGTGGTGATTTATTAGGCAGAGATCAATCTATACCTGAAGTATTTATTATGCTCAACCCCAGACATCATACTTCCCAAGAAACATCGGCATGAAAGCATCTTGGAAAAACAATGACCAGAATGGTGAAAAGAGTAAGCTATTTTATATTGGAAATGGGAATTTTTGGTTTGAAGAGAAAATAACTCATGGAAGAAAAGATAGCAATCTTTACTTATTTGAAAGCATTCAAGTTATGAAGCCTTTTTTCTTTAAAAACCTCAAAAGAAAAGTTTAAAACAATAGGTCAGTATAGGGAAGAAATTTCAGGTTGTTCAAAACGTACTCAGCTGCTTTAGAACCCCAGGCCATGGTGGTGTGTCATGATAGACAGCAAAGAATATGATCTGAATCAGTCTAAATGTTTGAACCTATTCCAAACTTGCCAATAGTTGTATGTTAGTGGGTAGATCATAGAGTTGGCTCCTGTGTGTAACACCAACCGTGTTATCCGGCACACAGATGGCACTATTTGTTGAGTGAAAGAATGGCCAAAATTTCTCTCCTTGCTTGGTTGCTGTTCACTAGCTTCTAACTGGCCTGAGGAAAAAAGGAAAACAATTCCCAAGGCACCAATTGCCATTTAAGACTTTCTCCATGAATCCACAACATTGGAGAAGAAGGCAAAATCAGCAACGGGAGAAGTCATGGAAGCAGAAGTTGCAGTAACTACTTGGAAGATCATCTCTAGTGCAGAGTGGCAGCTCTGAGAGTTGAGTATTTTTGGATAGTCAAGGCAACTATACAGGATTGCAGCAGTAGCAAATATTTCAATTATAACACTTCATGGGAAAATACGGCTTTCATATGCACATTTTACAGAAAATATATGGGACTTATTTTTTGGAAATAAGATACAACATTCTGTAACCTGTATAGAAGTGTTAAATTATACTAAAAATATAATCATATTAAACAAAACCAAATCCTACAAAATGCCAAAAGATTTTTTATATAAACTGAAATTTCTAGAATATGTTTTTGAATTGCTCAATTCACTGGGTGCTGATGGCTACATGTCTCAGAGACCTCCAAAGCAGTGCTAATTCTTTCATTTAGCAGTTTGGAAATATTGATCTATAGGCCATGTATGGGATAATTCTGTGATATCCTATCTATTTATTGTATTCTTAGGCCATATATGGTTGAGAGATAACCATACTTCACTTATTCTTCTTTACCGAGATCTTATATCCCTCTAGAATTTTTGATTTGTTTGTATCCAGACACAATTTGACCAAGACTTGGAGCAATGATTAAATTTGTTGTGTCTTGTTAAACACTATTAGTTCGTTCTCTAAGGATAACATATTATAGTTTAAAGGGGTTTATTTGAAACTTTTTGCTCTCTTTTTGATAAATTGTCCTACATCTCTATTAAAAAACTATTTGGAGGCAAAAAGTTGTCAATTTAAAATTGAGTTTCCCTTCCTTTTTTTTCTCCCTTCCTTTCTCCCTCCTTTCCTTCTTCTCTTTCTCCTTCTTCTTCTTTCCTTCCTCTCTTTTCTGACAAGTTGTGTAATAACTGTATCCATGCTCCCAATCTTTGTAAATTCCCTACATTCAAACAAGAGGTGAACAGACTGTAAAATGTAATTGTTTCCATCAAATCAGGACAGTCAGCTTTATGTGTGGGCAATATGAGAAGTTGCAAAGAAACTTTCATCTTGGAAATATTTTTGTGTATGTGTCAAACATGAAAAAAAATTATTTCTGAGTTTAAAAATAGTCAACACAACTTGGAAAACATGAGAATATTTATTTGTGATAGTAAACGTGTTTTTCAATGAAAGCCATGGATGTCCAACACAAACTGAGTCATGACAACCCAATGGCCTTTTTGTTTTTTTTTACAAAATCAGTGATATATGTTCCATTAGTTGGATAAATAATATGAGTGAGGAGAAAGGATGAATTAAAAACACTAAAATCCTTTTAAACACACCATCTAATATAGATACCGACTCTGAAAATGGCATTTAAAAAGAGTCCCTTTACTTTAGTTTCATCTGCTGAGTTTTTTTTTTTTTTTACTGTACCTTTACAAGTTTATTTAAAGCTTTAATTGTTATTAATTTCAACATAAAAATGCTAGCACTTTGGCGTGACTTTCCACGGAGGACTACATTCTGTCAGATCAGAACATATGTTGGGAGACATACAGTATCATTCAAAGTATATGTGTTTAAATGGGCCATTGCAAATATCCCATATGCCATACAGTATATACCCAGCAAAATACATAGGGTGTATATATACCCTGTAGTAGATATAATAGCTGACCAGAAAAAATTATATACCTGTCCAATTAATACTTGTCCTTCAGTCAAAATTTCTTTTAAACTTAAATATTCGGCAAAAATTTTAAATCTGTTAGGGATTTATGTGTCCATATGTAAGTACCATTAAATCAGATGCCTAAATAATTATTTGCCACTTTTCAAAAGTTTATTTCATTTGGTCTTTTCCGGGAGTCATTTGTACACATTCGACATCACACAAAAATCAAATTAAATGTAGAAAAAGGCCTTCCTAAACAAAATGTTCTTACTGGCAACTTACAACATGGTCCTCTGCTTGCACCTTTAAACTGAATTATCGGGATCTGCAAATTTAAAAAATAATTTTTATGGTTCAGTTTTATAAATAAAGCCCCAGGAGGAAAGGCACTTAAGCCCTGCATGTGGTTATTCCAGTCTGTATTCTCCACAGCCCTTAGTGAATAGAACTGATTTTTGGCCTGCATATAAATACAGCAAAACGCCAGAATGAAATCAAATCAGAATGCTTATGAAAAAGTATCAAGTTGGCTACCAAATGTTTCCCATCAGTAGGAAATTTTTTTAGAGACCTCTGATGGAAATCTGAAGTGTATGTTGTTATCATATGAAGTGCAGGAGGGGTATAAGGCTGTTGGAGAAATTCCCTTAGTTTATTGACTAAAAGGCCAAGACAATTGTTGTAACAGAAAAGCTTGACAAGATAATTAAATGAATGATAACAAAATCTCAGCAGGGAAGTGCCCATTAATTGAATTTATTTGGGACCATGTTTTTACAAGTAAAACCAAATTATCTAATTTTTGCTTACATTAAAATGTGATAGTCTATAACAACTAATTACTGCAAATGAACGAAAAGGCCAGTACTTTGAACCAATAACACAGAAGAAAACAAAATTACTAACATCAAAGGACTGCCATGGTGTTTGACAGCTTCCTAAAAATTCCATTTATCATTTTGTCCTGTGAAAATATTTCAGTGAAACTTGCCAAGTAAAAGAATTCCCGTAATTTCTAGGTAGCGGTGTCTTTAAAGCTGGAACTCATTTTACCACATTCTCTGTATCACTTCATGGTCTTAAAATATGTGTCAGTACGAGTAGGCCAACAGGTGAAATAACTGCAGAAGAATATGTTGTAGGTACAAAAATTGTGTTTTGACATTTCTTCTGTGTAAGAAAATTGGTGCCACCCTGTTTACCTCCTTAGAACTACATGGTTGTTTGGTTTTTAGAAGTTTTGTTGCTATTTTCATGTTGTTCAGATCAAAGGACCTGAATTAAAGCATCATTATGGTCAAATTTTCAGTTTGAAATGAGGAATGAACTTTCTGTTTTGAACTGCCATCATAATATTTCCAAATCCAAATAGGATGGTTTCAGTGATTTAGCAAATGAAGTTCTAATCTGCATAAAAGTTAATGATGGACCTTGCGATCTATCTGTACTAGTCTACTAGATTTTGTTCAAGGTCAACATGTTCAATCAGAAATTTAGGACTGTGACTTTTATATTTCTAATTTCATACTGTAAAACAACATGAATCTGTTGATAAACATTTGGCAATCATTTTATATAATAGCAAAACATTGAAATAAAGTTTTTTTTTTTGGTTTAGTTTTTGTATAAATTTTAAACGGCCTTTACTATTTGCGATTTAATACCAGAAAGGAAAATATGAATTAATAAATAATGCCAAAAAAATTCTTTTTAATTTTGTGGCTTTCTGTTTTTATCTAAAGAATGTGATCATCTACACAAATACTTTTTAAACATCTTGGTTAAAATTTGATAACAATATTCAAAATATTTCTCAACTTTAAAAAAGTATGTTTCAGCTTTAAAAACAGTTCTTAATATTCTGTTTAATGTGGGCTATCATTTTACATTCAGAAAACTAGCTGCTGTAATTATAAAACTAGCAACTAACAGTTCATTCACAATAACTTTATCACATGACTTGAGAACAGTAATAAAACCTAGGCTGTTTTACCCTCCACAAAGCTGATACTATAGGGTTACGGAAATTAATTTAAAAGAAGAACAGGGCCATGCTGTTTTCCAAAACCCTTTCCCTAATTTAATAGAAAGCACATGTCAGTTATGGTATAGATTGATTGATTGATTGATAGATACATGTAGAGCAATAGATATATAAATATGACCAAAATATAATAAAATGTCTGGTTTTGCCAAGTGAAGTAATGCACAAGAGAAGTATTCATTCATATCTTTTGTTGACATTTCTATTTCTGTTTTTGTCATTTGTTCAATCAATATAGTAAAAGACAGTTTTCTGATTAAACAATATTTAAGATGCCAAACAATACTTTTTAGCAATTTGCATTGGCAGTTCACAGCCTAAAAGCATAACCACATCAGGCAAAAACTGTATGTAGACTGCACTGGATTTTGAAGACTTCGCTTGTAAAAGAAATTTGTATTTAAAATTGTGAAACAATATCTACATATAGTACTTCTAGTTAATATTCTTGGGAGGGGGAATTATAAGCAAAGAAATTCCTTGAAATACGTTTTAACCACTTAGTGTCAGGTTAATGTCTTGCTCAGCACTTTTAAATCATCTTAGAAGGATAACTTTCTGATACTTTATGATAGTTTAATCACCCTTATGTTATGAACCTAGCTACTTTCGTTCCATGAAATATTGAACGTTTAGTTCCAATAGACCTTTTCCTTGATGATTAGTAACGGAACCTATTTCTAGCTGAAAACCAGTGGCACATTTTATTTTTACAACACCTTCACATAATAAACCCTGGTGGTGTAGTGGTTAAGAGCTACCACTGCTAACAATAAGGTTGGCAGTTCAAATTCACCAGGCATTCCATTGAAACCCTACTGGGCAGTTCTACTCTGACCTTTAGGGTTGGTGTGAGTTGCAATCAACTCGACAGCAATGGGTTTGGTTATATTTTCACATAATAAACCTAATCCACTGCCATCGAATGGATTCCAACTCATAGCATAGCAACCCCACAGGGTTTCCAAGGCTGTAAATCTCTACAGAAGCAGACTGTCGTATCTTTCTCGTGAGGAGCCGCCGGTGATTTCCAACTGCCAACCTTTTGGTTAGCAGTCCAGCGCTTTAACCGCTGGGTTACCAGGGCTCCTACCCTTTACATAGTAATAACATAGTAAAATAGTAGGTACCTAAAAATACAAAACTTATATTAATCATGAGTTCCTGGGGCTTCTAGATTCATCATGTTAAAGTATTCATCAGGCATCATTTTAGGTGAGACTTGCCTTTAAATATGCAGTTGTGTTTTCTGTAGAAGTTACCTACATGTCTTCAAAAACCCGACTGGTCTAGAAAAATGACCCTTTGAGACAGTCATATTCTCTCTCTCTTTAAAAAAAAAAAAAAAAAGACAAAACAGCAATAAACATTTTAGCTCTTTAATGAGCAAAGATCATGTCTCTTAGCATTGGACCTAATAGTCATTATCCAGATTACCTTTATTTCACGCAATGGCCAGTGACATGGCCAAGATGTACAAAGTTGTTTCCATCAAGTAGTATACAATTTTTTTTTTTGTATAATAATCTTTCATTCTTGAAAAAGAGTAACTGAAAAGAAAGGTTTCTGTTACTGCAGTTAGTTTGTCAGAGAAAGTTCTTTGCATTATCTTACAAACTATCAAAATTGCTAGTCATCTGAAAAAATGTAAAAAAAAATCACATAACTTTAGTCTAATAGAAATATAATACAGGTAAGAGAGAAAGTATTTATCAGGGATGTGCTCTTTAAGTCCATTTCAATTTTTTTTTTAATATAAATGTACATCTGATTACATATACAAACATTTGGAAAGGTCTGTGATATACTGTTACCGGTAAACAACAAGGGGATGAAGAGTTTCCAGTGGTCTTAGAATATTCCTTTAAAATCACACACACACGTAAGACTAAAATCTTCCAGGTGTTGACTCTCTTTCTAGGTTCTGTATCTACGTTTTACTCTACTGAGATTGCTTGAGTAAATTCCAGTGAATGAGCCTCAGTGAGAAAGATAAGTGACGTGAGCAGGGACATAACTTTATATTGAACTGTTGTTAGTAAACATTTTGTCATGCAACATGAGTAAATCAATTAACTGAGAACTGTAATCAGAGTGGTAATACTGGGGCATCCTTATATCATAAAATACCACTGCAAATAACTCTTTGGACACACTTCACCTTACCAAAAGGAACAAAAATACAGAGTAACAAAAATCACAGCAAATTATAGACCCTGTAATACATGTCCAATTAGGGTACTACTTCTATAAATTATTTAGATGGAAATAAAAAGAACATTAAAAACACAGGACTTGTTTTTTTTCCCCCTGGGGTTCAGATCAGTGAGTATTCACCACTATACCTACAGTTTCTTCAAATACCTTTAATAACTAATTCCTTCTATTATTGAAACTACTATGAATTATTTTATTGTAATTACTTTTGCCCCTTAAAATCTTCTTTAGGTTCTGCCAATTGATGGAGGAAGCTTCTATTAAAAACTCCAATGGGATGAGAAGAATTTTAATTGCGGCTTAATCAGCAGCACAGCCACCAAGCATATAAATTATCATGCACATCGTGCTAAAAATATCCAGTTTCCTTTATCCCCACAACTTTATACTGACAGCACTTATGTGATAATGTTGTACCTGCCAGTCTTTAAACTTCGTTGTTTTACTGGCAAATTTCAGCATGAGCCTTGGCTAAGGCCATTAACAGCATTGGTGCTTTGTGTACTTATCCAAATATGTAAATAGGGTCTACACAATAAAACGGCTCCAAATAAAAACTGGTGAAATTTATCTGACATTCCATTGGTGTGTCCCTTGTGCATATTCATAGTTTTTTTAATTTTATTTTTTATATTTCAGACATAGTTCTTTCCTGTTTGGTGTTCCACATGCCTAATTCCATTACATAACGTAAATCTTCAAAAAATTAATTCTTGAATGTGAATGAAAAAGTATCATTCAGAGCAATTGCTTCCAGCAATTGAAATCCATTTTTAAAGTTGATTTGTGTATATATGTACATTTCATATTTCGAAAACCCCCAAAATCCTTGATATGTATATTCACATAATATTCCTCCTTACTTAAATATTAAGAGTCTTCTAGGTTGAAAACCAAGGAATCTTCAGTAATCAGGTACTGCAATCCATCAAAAAAATAGAGTTTGTTTCTCTTATCTGGCTATACCCTGGTTGTTGAATGTGAATGGGGGTGTGGGTGGGGGTGGGGCAGAGTATTGTTCTGTCCTCCAGTAAATGTATTGAATGTGTGTAAGGGCTGAATCCCTGGTATAGTGTTGGGAATCATTGTAATGGTGTTGGGTGTCATTAAGGGAACATCGTCAGGTGACCTCCTCATAGCTAGTGTGTAATCTGGGGGGCAGGCGGTCCGAAGAACCACCTCATGTGGATGGATGGACTCACATTCATGATCCAAATCAGTGTGCTTCATTTGAAGGGACATGATCTCCTCTTCTTGTGCATGGGTCAGATCATTGGTAGTAGTGCGCTGAGGGCTGCATCTCCTGTGAACATCATGTCTCCTCTTATCCTTTTTGTAGTAAAGGGCTGCAAAGGCCAAGATGTTCAGAAACAGCAGTGATGCTCCAACTGCAATAGTGACACTTAGCTCTGTTGAGTAGTCCCTTTGATCCACTGAAAATGGACTTGGTTGTTGCTTGGGGTCATCCTGCTTGGCAGTGGGAAAGGCTGATGTGACAGGTACAGAATTTTTTCTCGTAGGTCTGAAAGTGATGTCGGTTGATGGCACTTTAGTTGTTGTCGAGGTATACTGAGAAATGTCATTGAGATTATGTAAATGAGGTACCAGCTCCAACCAGAGGTTAACCTTATTGGCTCTGTAATGTTCTTTAACTCTTGGTTTTAATCCAATATGGAGATAAAGTTGGTCTTTCTGGGAATATCTGGTCCATGCTACTTCTTCAAAGCGGTTGGGTTTGGTATGAATAAATTTCGTATCTTGAGGGACAGGTTGATTTGGGTCACTAGGAAAGAAAAAAGAAACTATGAGAACAAAATTGTGTTATCTTTTTCTTAATCAAAATGATGCTAGTTTAAAGTCTAATTGAAGAGGTAACTCATCAACACTTTATGTTTTAATATCAACGGGTTAATTTAGAAATATCAATTCCATAGAAGTCAGATTGTTTGATGGCTTACAGTGTAATTCAGGTAAGCCTTATATTCTGGTCCTCTCTACCCATTTTGAAATGGGCTATTATCTACCCAAAGATTTTAAAAATCATTTAAATATTTCTTTTAAAATTTTATACTAGACTTTCATACGAGTTGTCTCATAGGCACACTAGCAGAGACAGCATGAAGTAGTGAAACAATGTGGAAATTGGAATCAGCAGATAAGGATTTGAGTCCTGGTACTAGTATATACTAACCCACCAAATATCTATATGAGGCCCTCAGAACCTCATGTGCCTTCTCTGTAAAATGGGAATAATACTACTTGGCCTGCCCACCTCACCGTGTAATTGGAAGGATTAAAGGGTGTAAAATGCCATGTATTGGAAAGCACTATAATATTTGTTACTATTGAACACCAATTATAACTAATCCTGTGTAGTTAAAAAAAAAAAAAAAAAACAATGTGCTTTAAAAACAAAAAATATATTCAATTGGCAACTAATGCAGTAGAGATCATAAACTTTTCATAATAAACTTATAATATGTCTAAAAGGAAGAACTAATACAGCAGTGATTTTTTTGAACAACACAATGTAGAATTGATTTTGAATGAAAGAAAATATATTTCTGGTATTAAATCTTTGGGCAAAGTATGTTTTAAATTGCATAAATTGGTATTTTTAAATTAAAATCATAGCAAACTTCATTCCTTAGGTACATACCCAGTTTTAGCAAAATTGGTCCAGTATGTCATTACCACTGCACTTAGCATCACGTCATTTTTGGAGAAATTGCAAGGAAATAACTCTGTAGGGCCAATCATAGGAATTCCCAACACATAAGGAACCTCATCTCCGTGGGCTGCATCAGCCCAGGCTGGAACCTGATCTGTTTGGCAATGATGGTAAAAGGCATAGAAGTATGTAGGTGAACCAAAGTTTGAGTGAAGATCTGCTGTAGCTACAGCTGGTGCCACCCACTGATGGTCTGTAAACAAAGCCAATAATGTCTTCCTTCTGGTTTCAGGGTTGTGGCGGTCAGCCCAGTCAGTATACATGAATTTAATGGTTTCTCTCAAAACATCTTTGCCTTCAGGATATCCATATAAATTATCAACAAAATTGGACACAGCAAAGTCAAAATCACTAGCTGAAATGCCATCATCACTATCTACTATATTTTCAACAAACTTTAACCCTTCCCCCTGGTTAACTCCTAACATTATATCATAGTTGAGAAACTCTCCTTGCTCCATCAGTATCTGTGGGTCATCTGGTATTACATCACCATCAATCACAGGTCCAAAGGCTATGTGGTATCGCGCTGGTTGAATATCTTGGTCAACGAGTTCTTTATAAGGCTTCTTCTGTAGGCATTCCACTAACTCTACTGTATCTGAAACATTGCAACCAACTTTTGTGGCCAACATTCTAGCATATTTTGCAGGTTGGAAACTAACAGCCCAGCTGGAAAGGGCTGTTCCACTTTGAGCTATTGCTCGTTGAAAAAGTCCTATGAAGAAAATGACAAACAGTTTTCAGATGACCTTCGAATAATATTGTGTAAAATAATGATATTTGATATTTTAGACATGTATAAAAACTCAGGTGCAACTCAAGAAACAGGGATATAGAGACATTTTGCTTAAGAGGAGTACACAAAGCCATCCCCAGGGTTTAACACATCAGAGAGCTGAACCTAAGTCTTGTACTTTGGCAACTGCCTTAGGGATCAGGAGATCTAAATTGTGCAGTGTCTCAAGAAGGCGATAAGCAAGAGAGGAAGAAAAGATGTAAATACTAGTGGTAAGAGCCCCACAGGTTTCCTCCAATCATCATGTAAACCACCTATGTAATTGTCACAACCAGCCAGATGGTGCCAACCTTCTCCGTTTTTGAAAACTCTCCATCAGGCTCTGTATTGTCTTTTTGGAATATATCTTTGTTTGCCTGTATCTTTCGTCCTTCAACATGGCTCTTTCTGTTTGTTTTAAGCAGATTTTATTTGAACAAGAAAAGCTGAGGGCTCACACAGCTACTTGGGTGGTGGGGGAATTTTTGATAATGCCCTGGGGATGGCCCTTAAAGAACACGAAACAGAATAGCACTTCAGACATACTCTTTCCAGCTCCTTGTGTCAGGCATAAAAAACCCAAAAACCCAGTGCCCTCGAGTTGATTTTGACTCAGACATAGTATGCTTAATATTCATCTTTCAGAAGAAGACATAACATTTGACGTGTTTTCACTAGGTTAAAGAACCATTGGCAGAGTGATTTAGTGGGGGGTGATTTCACTTTCTCCTCTGTTACATGTGAACAGTTATATTTTATCGTAAAAGATGAAAAGTACATGGCCCACTACTATTCACTTAATTGTATTTAGGCATTGCAAATCAGGTCCCCATAGGCAGTTTGATAAGAGCTACATGTCATTCAAACTTATGAATGCTCTTTATTTACTTCTTAGGATAGTTTCTAATAAAATTCTTGTTTAAGATATAATTTATCTATTTTCTTTTAATACTGTATTTTTTAATCAATTTCCAGCTACAGCTTTATTGTTCGGCTATTAAACACACGGTCGATTATTTGTATGTGTAAATGAGATAAGCACTCTTTCAGAAAAGCACTAAAGCAGTTTTTGAGTTAGAAGCTAAGATTTAGATTTTTCACCAAGCATGAATATTTAATCAATGTGTCTGTATCATGTTCCTAGATAATTCTAAAAGTATGCAAAATCTAAGCAATACTAATCTAAATTTGTTTTGGTTTTCCGTAGTATTGATGAACACATTTTAGCTGGCTAAAGCAAAGTACGCTATAGCAAACCACACAAATGCATATCATTTAAAAAATCATATATGCCGTGTGTTTAGTTGTTAATATTTGCTCTGAGATATAGTTTACCAACTGAAAACACTCCGGAAACCCTGGTGGTGTAGTGTTTAAGAGCTATGGCTGCTAACCAAAAGGCTAGCAGTTCGAATCCACCAGGCACTCCTTGGAAACCATATGGGGCAGTTCTACCCTGTCCTATAGGGTTACTACGAATTGGAATCGACTTGATACTAATGGAGGGAGGGGAAAACATTATGATTAAAATAAACCTGATGGTTTCTACAATATTCCTTCCCATTTCAGGCATTCAAAGATATTGACTAAATATACCAAAAAAAAAAAAAAGAAAGATTTAGGGGAAAATACACATCATATAAAATATACTCTGAAATATACCATCTAGATGGCATTGGGAAAATCATGTATTTTATCATTAGCGAGAGTTGCTTGTTATATTTGTGCAAGATGTGGTTGACCTATGGTAGATAAAGGCCTGAGCTTTGCTACAGCCCTTTGTGTGCAGTTTTGCATTGGAAACATGGAATTGGCATACTGATTCCAGGAAAACTCCTGAGCATCTCCTGGTCAAATCAGGTAGCTATGTCTGAGGAGATGGGCTTAGGACGGGGCCAACTATACGCCTGTGTCTCTGCAACGCACGGACACATTTCACTGAAGAGCATAACTGAATGTTATAACTGTTCATATAGCCATTTGCCACAGTTCCCCACATCATCAGTTGATGAATAGCAATGCTACTGATGGACTAACGGGTTAATTTCTTTATCCAATGAATTGGGTCACTTATGAGTTGGAATCCACTTGATAGCAACAGATTTTTTTTTTTTTTAGTTTAATAATGGCTGAAACTACCTTTAAGTGACCATTATTGTTTTTCATTTAGAAAAATAGGAGGAAATAACAGTTGAGATCAAATGATCCTGAGAACTTTGTTGCTGTTGTTGTTAGGTGCTGTTGAGTCATTCCCAGTCCTAGTGATCCTGCAGGACATAGTAGAACTGCCCCATAGGGTTTACAAGGAGCTGTTGGTGGGTTCGAACTTCTGACATTTGATTAGCAGGCAAGCTCTTAATCACTGTGCCACCAGGGCTCCAAGAAGTCTGTACAGGTTGCCTAATGTTAATGTAACTAAATATTCACATTATTACGGTCCTAAGGCTAGAACAATCTAATCCACTTAATTAAAACAAACAAAAAATCCAAAGTTTGTTATTTAAAAACAAGCCATTTCATTATAGACCAAAATCTCTATGCAATTAGAAATATTCATGTGTCATTTTGTCATCTCGATCAGGACTCTACCAGTATAAATGAGATGTTATATAAACTATTTTAATAAATTAAGTCTATAATAATATATGACTCTTCAAATATATATGCTCATTTAAGGACTGGCTATTCTTTGGAAAATTTCACCTTAATGTACCTTTGATACCAAAAATAAATATTTTATGCCTGGTGCTAATTTCATAAGATTAAGTTTTATAAATTAAGATGCTTCACAAATTATGTTTGATAGTGTATACCATATATATACACACATATATGTATATATAAAATAAAAAGGAAGAAAATATAAGTTGATCTATGTTGCCATATATCCCCTGTCTTCCTGTCTATTATGTGTAAATAATGGAGAGAAAGTATTTGCTTTTGCAGACTTCTCCAACAAAACTCTTCTGTTGTTGGGATATTGCAAATTTATAATGTGGTTACAGGGGGTGATTAAACTCATGGTAAAATGGGAGTCCATAAAGGACAGCTTGATAACTTCTGGGCAGGCACTTTAGAAAAAGGATGTGAAGGCCAGAAAACAGAGACAGAAAAATATTTCACGAATTTAAGCGGCCTCAGTGCTCCATGCTGCTTTGTCAGGCTTCATTGGGGAAGAAAAAAAACACTTTTGGAGTTGAAAATAGAAAAAGCACATAATCAAATGTATTTCTCTTTTTAATCAAAAGCTCCACTACTGACTTTGATGCTTTGACAATTTTGGATCATGCATGCAAAATAATCAAACATCCATTTTCTACTCAGACAACAAGTGAAAATCACGTTACCAGACAAACTAGCTTACAACAGCCTCCCTATCTTCAGACTAATAAAAGGTTTCAAATGTCTATTGTCTTGAAAATAGATTGTATACAATCCCTACGTTAAAAAAAAAAAAATTCTCTCTTTGATCTTGATTACTGAATAAGCAGAGATGACAGAACTGTGAACGTCTTTGATTTACACAAGAATCACCCTTTGGAGGAAAGAAAAGTAACTATAATTCTAACTATTCTGAAGCCTGCTTGAAAGGGCATCCTTACCAAACTACACAGGAGACAAAGAAAAGAATTCGACAAAAATTTAAACATGCATAGAAAAAGCTGAAGAAACATAGTTTTGAACAGTGATTGAGTTCAACCTAATACTCAGTTCTAACAGAGAAATAGATACAAAGCATCACATACTACTGATGGTGGTGGCATGCAGACACCAAAATTGTCAAAATTTGCAACCTGCATAATACCTTTGGTTGAATTGCTCCAACGGTTACCTTCAGAATAATGGGATAAAGTCAGCAGATTGACACATGAACCCCCAGCGCCGGATCCGAAAACAGTGATCCTTAAGGGGTCACCACCAAAGAATCCAATGTTTTCACTAGTCCACCTTAGAGCCTGTATGAGATCAAGAAGTCCATAGTTGCCTTTTGCAGCCTGATCCCCTGTACTTAAGAAACCTGAAAAATAGGAAGAAAGAAAGAAAAAAAAAAAAAACATTTAGAATACCCTTTTGAGTTGACATGACTTAAATGGGCATCAAGTTTAAATATAACTGGAGCCTGTGTTAATCAAGGTGAGTACAGTTCAAGTTCTTATGTAAAAACCGTTTTCCACCAGGATAAAATAATTTGCTTTGGGAACAACAGTAGTGACTAAAACCTTAAAAATGACGTTTATCTTCCCCAAATGCTTCCTAAGTTATCCAGGTAACAGGTAACAGGGGGAAGATAAAAGGAATTAAAACATTCTGAAAGACCTCAAGGGAGCCGTTGAAGAGGCCAAGTTCCTTGATGGAGACATTTGGATATTATCATGGGACATATGAGAACATGTGCGTTTTGCATAAAATACAGTGTCAGTCCTCAAGTCGCTCAGGGTCTCACATGGCTGGAGTTTAAGGTGTGTGTCACAGGGTCGCAGGACTTGACGGTGTAGAGCAGGAGTACTTTTCTAGGACTTGTGAAAAGAAGTTTTATAAACCCTGATAAAATTACATGCAAAACTTTTCATGCATATGCATATGAACATTTTTATTAATGATTAAAAAAAAAAAGCTCTCTGTGGAGTTGATTCTGACTCAGGGTCAACGGTTGATTTTTTTGGAAGTAGATCACCAGATTTTTTTTTCCGAGGCACCTCTGAGTGGACTCAAAAATCCAGCCTTTTGGTTAGCAGCTGAGTGTGGTAACTGTTTTCATGGTCTATGATTAAGAAAGAGTCACTGCAGTAGATGTAATTTGGGACCATATTACAGCCTAACCTTAAAATGCCAAACGGGATATTTGCTCAATTAGCAAACGCTTGTAGAGTAATTGCAGTTTTTGAAAATTTCAGGCTCATATTGTTTCTGGAATACTCAAAGCTCTCCTTTATATTGAATCTGATAATGATGTGAAGCATATGTTGAGTAATAGAGAGAATGGGGTAAAGGAGAGGTTATAAGGATCTTAACTGACAGTGTGGCAAAGAGAATTAAAAAACGAAGACGAACAGAAAAAATATTGTGGTGTAGAAGTTACGTGACTTTCTTAGCTATGGAAATTATAGTAAAAGGAAGAGCCAAAGATATAACTTTAGTAACACTTCATTCATTTTGCTGACTTAATAGCTTTTAAACTGAAACCAAACCCTCTGCCTTTGGATCAATTCTGACTCATAGCAACCCCATAGGGTTGCCAAGGCTGTAAATCTTTACAGAAGAGGACTGCCATATCTTTCTCCTGTAGAGTGGCTGATGGGTTTGAACTGCTGACCTTTCAGTTAGCAGCCTAGCACTTTAACCACTGTGTCACCAGGGCTCTTAAAAAGCTTTCACAGTGTGTCAATTATAACTTGTAAAATAAAACTCTACTCCCTATTCCTGCATTGATATAAATGAAAAAGTAAAAAATATTTCATAAAGTATTTATACGAACTCTTTGTATATTTTGCAGAAAATGTTTAGAGATTTTACATGTAAATTGGTAAATTATACTCAGGGAGGTAATTTCGAATCTCAAAATATTTACAGAGCTAATTAAAAAAAAAAAAATTCAGATTTGTTCTCTTATTGCAGACCTGCTGTAGAAAATCAACGTAACTGGTCAATGTTTTCGATAAAAATCATTTTATTCAATTTGATATATACCTCCTTTTTAAATAAAATAATCTAGAAAGTCAGTTACGTTTGTGAAAACCAGACTGTGATAACAGTAGCTATCAAATGAATAAATAAATCTATAACCAAAATGAATATGTTTAGGATTATTCTAGATTATTCGAGCAGCAACAGATGAAGATAAACATTCTCCTGAATAAGCTTCTGAAATACAAAGAAATTAAAATGGTCAGAAATTTTATTCTTACAAGAATAAAAATTCTAAAAATCAAAAATACAATCTCTAGTTCATTTTCGTGTGTGTTTTTATGTATATAACCATGGAAATACTAAATTATCCTTGCAATTGAAGTTAAATTAAAAAAAGAAATAGGTTCCAAATAAACATATCTTTCTGGTTACACCCATTATTTTTTATTAAATCTGCATAAAAATTTAAGGAAGTATTTATGGTGTCTCCTTACATAGAAGCATTTTCATATAAACAAAATTCATGTAAATGAGAACACAATAAAATACAAAACAGAAAATGTCGTAGAGAATTCTTTTAACTTTGTTATTGAGTTTTGCTGTAAGAAAGAAAAATTAATTTATATCCTGAAGGATTCTGTTACAAATATTTTGATCTATAAAGACAGACTGATGGCATTGTAATATAATTTTCTTAAAATACTGTCTTGACACAATTTGGAGGCTCTCATTGGAGGCCTGTTGGCTCCCCTTCCTGAGCAGCTGCTTAAGTCCACTCTCCAACCACTACCCTTATTGGGAGCTGTGAGTATAATGAACTTAGTTACTTTTCATGGCTTCCCTGACTACTCTTTCCCACACTACACCTGACTTACCATCCCACAAATTCGTTACAGTGTGCATGAACCCTGAAAACCACATTATGGGAGGATTACTGTGCGTTCGATAGAAAGGAATGTTGAAGGATGAAGGAGGTATGAGTGCGAGTGTGAGTATGTGTGTGTCTGAGAGAGAATGAATGAGGGAATGAGAACACTTTGTATGTCACCAATTCTGTCTTAGTCATCTAGAGCTGCTATAAAAGAAATACCACAAGTGGATGGCTTTAACAAAGAGAATTTTATTTTCTCACAGTCTAGGAGACTAGAAGTCCAAATTCAGGGTGTTAGCTCCAGGGCAAGTCTTTCTTTCTCTCTTGGCTCTGGAGGAAGGTCTTTCTTGTCAATCTTCCCCTGGACTAGGAGCTTCTCTGCTCAGGAACCCCATGCCTAAAGGACACCCTCTGCTCCCTGTGCTTCTTTCTTGGTGGTATGAGGTCACGGACTCTGCTTGCTTCCCTTTCCTTTTATCCCTTGTAAGATAAAAGGTGGCGCAGGCCACACCCCAGGGAAACTTCCTTTACTTTGCTTCAGTGACGTGGTGACCTTCGTAAGGGTGTTACAATCCCACCCTAATCCTCTTTAAAATAAAATTACAATCACAAAAAGAGGACAACCACACAGTACTGGGAATCATGGCCCAGCCAAATTGATAAACACATTTTTGGAGGGACATAATTTAGTCCACGACAAATATATTCAGATAGAAATGTGATTTCTAGATACAGCTTATGCCACTCAGCCAAAACCTAGGATTTTTTAATTCCTCTTTAAATAATATTGAATTTTCTATATAAAATTGACTTACTAACTGATAGAATAATCATAATTCAATGTGTGACATGTGGAGAACGATAGTAATGAAATAATTATCTTTGCATTAACTGAAGAGTATCACCTCTATAATTCTAGTGTTAGCAACACCATTTTAACTGTTGTAGTAGATTTGGTCAAATAGTTTTGTGTTAATATAACAATACCACAAAAACATATCAATTCTCTGATGAATAACCTCTCCTGTATATATAGCTTGAAGAAATCCTATAATGTTTTCAAGAAAAAAGCTTTAGACAAAATCAATTCAATTCCAAAATTGCACTTTTACATCATAGCATGGAATAGATGAGATCATCAGGTAAAATTAGTTATGTTTTAGGCTTGGAACGTCCAATGTTATTTTGTCAAGCTTCATTTTTACACTTTAGTACTAAATTTCCATCACTCTTAATTTCTATCATATGTTCATATATATGTCATATACTTATAATACATGTACATGCATATATCCAAAAAAGGCCAAACCCAGTGCCGTCGAGTCAATTCTGACTCATAGCAACACTATAGGACAGAGTAGAACTGCCCCATAGAGTTTCCAAGGAGTGCCTGGTAGATTCGAACTGCCGACCTTTGATTAGCAGCCGTAGCACTTAACCACTACGCCACCAGGGTTCAGATACATCTATATATACACATACATAGGTATTTCAACTGATCATTAGAGTGAATTTATAGAGTGACTTTGAGTTTAATGTTAGGAAAAGTTAATAGATATCTGCTGTCTTTATCTAGGGCAGCCAGCAAATCAAATTATATCTCTTCAGACCTGGTAAAGTGATGCCACATGCTTGCATGACTTCTTTGGTTCCTGATGCTATATTCAAACAATAGGCTGTAGCTCAGCTAAGGGCACAAAATGGGGACAGGTAAATAGAAACACAGTTTGCTAATTACCCAGGTGATGTCCATTGACAATACTCTTTTTTAATTGACTTGTAATACTACATCCTTAACAAAAGAATCATTTCAGATCATTCTAGTTGGAACTTTACCTTGAACTGCACCAACTATAGTTCAGCCATTCAAAACCAAAACCAAACCTGCTGCCTTGGAGTTCGTTCTGACTCATAGTGACCCTGAACTGTCCCATAGGGTTTCCACTGAGCAGCTGGTGGATTCGAACTGCCGGTCTTTTGGTTAGCATCCGAGCTCTTAACCACTGTGCTGCCAGGGTCCAATCCAGTCATCCCGTTGCTGTTGAGTCAACACAGACTCATAGCAGCCCTATAGGATAGAGTAGGACTTCCCCATAGTGTTTCCAAGGAGTACCTGGCGGATTCGAACTGCTGAGCTTTTGGTTAGCAGCTGTAACTCTTAACCACTAACCAACAGGGTTTCCAATCCAGCCTTAAAAAAAAAAAAGAACTAAATTTTGCAGAAACCTGAAAGTGCTGCTTTGGGGAAGAGGGTTTTCTCCTTAATGTCATTAAATCCAGGGGAGAAAGATGTGGCAGTCTGCTTCCATAAAGATTTACAGCCTTGGAAACCCTACGGGGCAGTTATACTCTGTCCTCTAGGGTCGTTATGAGTCAGAATTGACTGGACGTCAATGGGTTTGGTTTTGCCTTGGTCATTAAATAATTCTTAACAGTTTGTTGGTTTAATGTTTATTTGTAAGCTCCTACACTGTTTGGTCGGGTGGTGCAGTGGTTAAGAGTGGTTAAGAGCTAACCAGTGCTAACCAACAGTTTGGCAGTTGAATTCCACCAGCTGCTCCTTGGAAACCATATGGGCCAGTTCTGCTCTGTCCTACAGGGTTGCTATGTGTCCGAATCGACTTGACGGCAACAGGTTTGGTTTTGGTTTGGTTATACTGTTTGACAGGAGCCCTGGTAGCACAGAGGTTAAGAAGCTTGACTGCTAACTGAAAGATCGGTGGTTTTGTAAACCACCAGCAACTACTCGGGGGGATAGATGTGGCAGTCTGCTTCCTCAGAGATTTATAGCTTTGCAAACCCTATGGGGTCTCTATGAATTGGAGTCGACTTAATGGCAGTGGGTTTGGGTTTTTTCTACCATTTGATGTGGGAGAAAGATGTGGAAATCTGCTTGCATAAAGATTTAAAACTTTGGAAATCCTATGGGGTAGTTCTACTCTGTCCTATAGGGTCACTATGAGTCGGAATCGTCTGGAGAGCAACTGAATACTGTTTTACTAATTGATGTAATTGATGTAGTAACACACTGCACTCAGTTTTTGTATTATAGAACACTAAAGACAATAAAAGCAAACCCTTTTCCTTTTTGGAGATGCAAGCAGAATTTTCCACAAAAATAGTCAACTATTTACTTGATTCATCAATATAAAACCTTAAAAACATAACTGCTTTTAAACTTAAGACTGACTTTCAAAATTCATAATTACAGTTAAGCTAAGAATTACTTCACTAATCCATGTATTGACCGCAATTGTCATTAAATTGTCTGGAGAGAACTTATTTAATATCATTTCTCTCACCTTAAAATGATCTCCAACTGTTGTGCCTACATGGAACTCAATTTTACTGATCTGATTAAATTTATTGAGCAGGCTTAGCCTCAATTTGATGTTTACCTGATCTAACAACTAGGATTACTTTCATGTGTTAGAGAAAACCAAGCAATTGAACACGGGCCTCAAGTCCTTGGAATAGAAAAATCGGATCAGGCCTAAAATAAATTGGGCAAGGGGAAAAGAAATAAAAACAGATAATTACTGCTGGCAAAGTATTTGCTCAGGCTACTGAGATGCACCTCACACAGCTCTCATAGGCACCTTTCTAAGGCTTATGGGAGGAGCTAAGTTAAATGATCTGGCAACAACAGCCCAACAACTTATTCGTTGGCCAACTCTGTACTCAAATCTCTTGCAACACAATCTTACACGCAATATCTTTGAAATGTAAAACAAAATGGAAACAGGGTACTTCTTGGTAGAAAAAAAAAAATCTGAACGGATTCGGGGAGGAACTTGGAATGAGGAAATAATCAGTCTGTTTATATTTGAGATGATATCTAGAATGTCAGAAATTTAAGATGTCAGTGATTCTGTACTGTAAATGTGATTTCCTTTGGGGGCAGGGAGCAGATTTAAATATCTATGTGTGTCATTTTTGGAAACATTAAATTTAATATATTTTTAGAGTCCATATTATGTATGCAGGCTATAAAGAAATAGGAAAGAAATTCGCAGTGTTTATCAGTGCTGTTGCCTGGATACAGATGACTGCGGTTGGCTTTTTGAGTCAAATTGATAAGTACTTCAAAATAGAGAACATACTGAGCATTAAAGAGCCATCCTTGAAAACATGAGTCTTTGAATGATAGTGAGGCATCATTCTAGTGACTTGGGAATATGGATCAGAAAAATAGCTCATTAAGGATTTTGCATCTTAAAAATAAAAGGATTTAAAACTGTGGATTAAAAACCTCAAATCCTCCCCGCTGAAAATCCAACTGGAAATCCCATGTGCTAACTCTCCGGATCTTCTCAGTTGCCAAGTCCAATCAGTTCTGCATTCTGTCCATTTCCTGCTTTCTGCTTCATGTCAGTTACTTACATACTCTGTCTTTGTAGACTAGTGAAGTCCTCATTACTAGTCATTCATTCATCCTTCAAATCCAACAAACATGTCTACCTTCTATTTTGTCACTGGCTTCACTTTTGAAAAATAATCTTCTCTAATGGGGTACAAGGAGTCCTGGTGGTGCAAGGTTTAAGTGCTCAGTGGCTAACCGAAAGGTTGGCAGTTCAAACTCACTGACCTGCTGTGTGGGAGAAAGACCCGGTGATCTGCTCCTGTAAAGATTACTGCCTAGAAAACCCCATGGGGCAGTTCTACTCTGTCATACGGAGTTGATATGAGTCATAATTGACTCAGTGGCACCCAATAACAACAATGGGGTACACTGCTATATCAAAATAACATCCACATGTTAAGACATGTCTGATTAGTTTCCCTTTACTTCTCTTTGAGTCAAGATTGTTTAAAATATGATGATTTAAAATCCCCCAAATTGGACAATTTGGGGTCTAGCAGGGGAAAGGACAGGCATAACACCATTCAATTACCCATCAACTCTAGCTAGCTTCCTTGCTGTTGTATTCTCTTGAGAGCTCCTGTCTAAATTCTTTGCAGAAAGCGACAAAGGAGAAGTAAAAAACTATTTCTTTTTTGTATGTAGGCTCTGCAAAAATAATGGCTCCGAAATGAGTCTGATGTTTTAACATGAAACTAAATTTTTTGTATTTCCAAAATTGTATATTTTGGTGGATTTGTTTCTTAAAATTAATTCATTTTGAGATTATTTGCTCATTAATTTTTCATCAACCCTGGTGATGTAGTGGTTAAGAGTTTGGCTGCTAACCAAAGGTCAAGGTCAGCAGCTGAAATCCACCACCTGCTCCTTGGAAACCCTATGGGGCAGTTCTACTCTGTCCTACAGGGTCAGTATGATTCGGAACTGATTGGATGGCACCTGACAGCAACAACAATTTCTTATCTTTGAGAAAAGCCAACAGAGTTACGGGGCTAGGCTTCTGACTCCTGACAGCTGGATCTGGAAGCATTTAATGGGAAGGAAGTTGACTGCTTCCGGATGCCTGGAAAGAAAGCACCTGTGTGTTTTTCTTTGTTTCTCAGTTTCCTAAGTCCCCATATTTCCCTATCCCCAAGGAAAATGAGTGAAATTCATCCTCTTATTAAATTAAATCTTAACATTTTGTGCCTCTCTCCCCCTAATAAGGTTAAAATACTGATTTTAACCAGATTTCTTCCGAATGTAGATGGTGACAGGGAGAAAATAGACCGTGATTTGGTTTGCTCTGAATCATGTATGCCATTCTCATTTCAAGAATGGCCCAAGATACTGGCGAAAAGGTAAGGTAACCCCCAGATCCAGCTCCCATGGTCATCTCCTCTACTTGGCGCTCCAACACCCAAGCCTGCTAGTGTTCACAGGTCTCCGTCTGCTTGTCAAGAAAAGTTTAACCAGCCTCTCCTGATTTGGTTATTTTGTAATTCTTATCCTTTTCAATCTGGGCAACAAACTGGGTATCAAAACTGACAATATCTTATGTTTTATGAATAACTGCTCTCACAAAGAAGTGAAAAAAGGAAAAATCTCCCCTTTAAAGGGGCTACTTGAGAGAAAAGAAATCACATTGTTCCTATATAGTTTTTTCTCATTATGCAGGAATGTATCTAGGGATTTGAATGCATAGTTTGTTTCAAAGCATGACTCTGAGGAGCTGTAATGGCTACTACATAAGAAAAGTCTTTAGGGATGCCAAGAACTACAAAAAATCTATAAATTTCTAACTTTTTAATGTTTATTTCTGTCTTTCTTATGAGCTCCCATTGTAACCTGGGTGTGTGTACTGACTTTGTAATGTATTTATGATTTGTTCATCTTTTTATTCTTCTGTAGTCTGGGAGATTCATCATACGTGACCCCAAATGGCCATTCTGTACATGTTTTTTGAATGAAGCAAAACAGTAATATCTATTTATCATTTTTTTTGTTACCATATGGAGACCAACAATGAAACCTTCTAAATGAAATGGGTCTATGTGTCTCCCTTTGATGGCAGCAGTGAAGTAGGGACTTGAGATACAGCCAGTTTTATGGGGAAAGTGCTCTAAGACATAATGTGGGTGGCTGTAGCTTAAAAGGGAGAACAATAGGAACTTTCTGGGAAAAGAAGAGGACACATGGACTAGCAGGCATAGCCTAGAATATTGGCCTAAATATATAAAGTTTGAGAGGCATTTGAGATTCCCCCAATATTTGTTGTTTGGTGTCAAGTCAATTTCAAGGCATAGTGATCCCACGCTACAGAGTAGAGCTGCCCATAGGGTTTCCAAGGCTGTAATCTTCACAGAAGTAGATTATAGGTCTTTATTCCAGGGAGCCGGTGGGTTTGAACCACAAACCTTTTGGTTAGCAATTGAGTGCTTAACCGTTGTGCCCTTGTGCCACCAGAGCTCCTTCACTCAATATTTAGTATTGTCAAAAAGAACACCAGATAGCACAACTTGAGTGTATAAGCAAACTACTGTGTTATAAAGTCTCTCCTTCTGAGACCAGTTTCCTAATTTGTTGTTGTTTTTGTTAGGTGCCATCGAGTCTGTTCCAAATTATAGCAACCCTATGTACAACAGAATGAAACATTGCCCGGTCCTATGCCATCCTCACAATTGTTGCCATTCTTGAACACATCATTGCAGGCGCTGTGTCAATCCATCTTGTTGATGGCCTTTCTCTTTTTAGCTGAGTGTCTACTTTCCCAAGCATAACGTCTTTCTACAGGGACTGGTCCCTCCTGGTAACACTTCCGAAGTATGTGAGACAAAGTCTTACCATCAGTTCTTCTAAGGAGCATTCTGGTTGTACTTCTTATGAGACAGATTTGTTTGTTTTCCTGGAAGCCCATGGTATATTCACTATTCTTTGCCAATGACATAATTCAAAGGCATCAATTCTTCTTCAGTCTTCCTTATTCCTTGTCCAGCTTTCAAATGCATATGAGACTATTGAAAACTCCATGGCTTAGGTCAGGCGCACCTTAGTCTAAAAAGTGATATCTTTGCTCTTTATCGTTTTAAGGGGGTTTTTGCAGCAGATTTGCTCAGTGCAATGTGTCCTTTGATTTCTTGACTACTGAGTCCATGGGCATTGATTGTAGATCCAAGTAAAATGAAATCTTTCACAACTTCAATATTTTCTCTGTTTATCATGATGTTGCTTACTGGTCCAGTTGTGAGGATTTGGGTTTTCTTTACGTTAAGGTGTAATCTATATTGAAGACTGTAGTCTTTGATCTTCATCAGTAAATGCTTCAAGTCCTCTTAACTTTCAGCAAGCAAGATTGTGTCATCTGCATCTCCCAAGTTGTTAATGAATTTTCCACCAATCCTGATGCCACATTCTTCTTAATATAGTCCAGCTTCTTGAAATTATTTGCTCAGGATACAAATTGAATAAATACAGTGAAAGGATACAACGCTGACACACACCTTTCCTGATTTTAAAACACAGTGTCCCCTATTCTATTTGAATGCCTGCCTCTTGGTATATGTACAGGTTTCACCTGAGCACAATTAAGTGTTCTGGAATTCCCATTCTTCACAATGTTATCCACAGTTTGTTATGATCCACAAGGTAAAATTCCTTTGCATAGTCAATAAAATACAGGTAAACATCTTTCTGGTATTCTTTGCTTTTAGCCAAAATCCATCTGACGTCAGTAATGACTGCAGCCACTTTTGAATGATCTTTAGCAAAATTTTACTTGTGTGTTATAATTACTATATTACTTGTGTGTCTTTTCTTTCTCTCCTGTCTTTCTTCATGTATGATGTCCTTCATGTCATTCCACAACTAGTCTAGTCTTCAGTCATTAGTTTTCAATGAGTTAAATCTATTCTTGAGGTGGTCTCTAAATTCAGATGGGATATACTCAAGATCATACTTTGGCTCTTGTGGACTTGTTCTAATTTTCTTCAACTTCAGCTTGAACTTGCATACAAGCAATTGACGATCTGTTCCACAATCAGCACTTGGCCTTGTTCTGACTAATGATGTCAAGTTTTTCCATTGTCTCTTTGCAGAGAAGTAGTCAACTTGATTACTGTGTATTTCATCTGGTGAGGTCCATGTGTATAGTTGTCATTTATGTTGGTGAAAAAGATACTTGCAATGAAGAAGTCATAGGTCTTGCAAAATTCTATCATGAGATCTCCAGCATTGTTTCTATCACCAAGGCTATATTTTCCAACTATTGTTCCTTCTTCTTTGTTTCCAACTTTCACATTCCAATCACCAGTAATTTTCAGTGTATCTTGATTGCATGTTTGATCAATTTCAGGCTGTATAAAAATCTTCAATTTCTTTGGTCTTAGTGGTTGGTTTGTATATTTGAATAATGCCTGTATTTATTAACTGGTCTTCCTTGTAGGTGTATGGATATTACCCTATCACTGACAGAGTTGTACTTCAGGATAGATCTTGAAACGGTATTTTTGATGATCAATGCAACGCCATTCCTCTTC
Organism: Elephas maximus indicus; assembly: GCF_024166365.1. Taxonomy (NCBI): domain Eukaryota; kingdom Metazoa; phylum Chordata; class Mammalia; order Proboscidea; family Elephantidae; genus Elephas; species Elephas maximus. Next base: position 25,831,280 of record NC_064841.1, read on the forward strand.
AACTTGTCATTCCTGTCATAATAGAACAGTCCATTTTAGCTCACTAATGCCTAAGATATCAATGTTTATCTTCCATTTCATTTTTTACAGTTTCTAATTTTCTTAGATTCATACTTCATATATTCCATGTTCCTATTTTTTTTATTATTAATGGGTGTTTGCAATTGTTTTTTTTTCTCATTTTGAGTTGTGCCACATCAGCAAATGAAGGTCTTGAAAGCTTGACTCCATCCACGTCATTCAGTTTGACTCTACTTTGAGGATGCAGCTCTACCCTAGTCGTACTGTGAGTGCCTTCCAACCTGAGAGGCTCTTCTTCTGGCACTACATCAGACAGTGTTTTGCTGCTATTCATAAGGTTTTTACTGGTTAGTTTTTTCAGAAGTAGACCACTAGTCTTTCTTCCTAGTCTCTCTTAATCTGCTGGTATTTGAAATATCTGTGGCATAACTTCCAACATCACAGCAACAGACAAACCACCATACTATGACATATTGACAGACACATGCATAAGTTTCCTAATAGGCAACGTTAATAATGGTACCTACCCTACAGAGTTATCTTTATTAGAAGAAATAATATTTTGATACACAGTACAACTTAATATATGTTGGGGAAAAATACTTTGTCTTGCTTTGATCAACTAAATTTGATCTTTTACTCATTACCATCCATTTTATTTTTAAAAAACTCATTTTTCCATTTTTATTGAAAAGACATAAAAATTCCAAATGATTTAAAAGGAAAATTGTTTGAAAATTACACACACAAAAAAATTAAAAGTATGTATATAGACAACAGAGTTAAGTATACAATGGAGGTTTTAAAACTTCCATAGATAGTAGTTGGCAAGACACTTCAAAATGCATACATTACCCTCTAAGTTTTAATCAGGTAGGAAGGGTATTTGTTATCACATAAACAAATGTAAAATTTAACAGAATTTAAAGAATCCTGTTATTAAACATAAATAGTTATGTTGAGACTATGTAAATATCCTGTTTCTCATCTTATTTTACCCACTAATTTTAGCACCTGTTAATGATTCTTTCCTGAAATAAATATTAATTTCATCTTTTCTAAAAAAAAAGATTTAATTATAAAGAAAAGCTTTCCCTTTTCTTGGATTTTCATACATTCATTCATTTATATCATTACGGACTCATAGGTTCTTATTTTATTCTAGGGGTTATAGTCTGTTATTATCGTTATTTATTTTTTGCTGAAATTATCCCATATTTGGCCAGAGGGAACCTCTTTAACCTGACTCTTAAAGTCTTTTTGGCATGTCCTTATCATCTTTGAGAATTTTTGCAAGAAACCTCTAGCTAGCAGTTGGGATCTTTGGCTTCCCTTTGTTTGGCTAAAATTTTTGAGAGATCATTTGCAAAACAATAATAAAAATATATAATAAAAAATCACTCTCTTAGTAATTATGAAAAAAAACAAACCCAGAATATGAAGTTTATTCCTAAATTTTGGGATATAGGGTTAGCTCCTTCGTGAAAAAGTGGCAAAAAGAGATAAAACCACTAATCTGGCTAGAACAGCAACACTAAAGAACCTCACAAATGGCACACATGCAAGTACTGAAACACCACCCCCCTACACATGAACGTGCCAAACAACAAAATCAACAGCAATGTAAAATTTGTCCTAGCTAAAAATATTCATAATGCTTTAAAATTTTGTGAATCATGGAAATAGCATCACAGCATGGCTTTCTGATAAAATTTTAAGGGTAAAGACAAGGGAATGGGACAAGAAACAACTCCATCCTGAAACTTCACATGCACTTTGAAATTGGGAAAGATGAGAATGATATAGACAAGACAGTTTAATGCTTAATCTCTGGGTTTACTTCCATCACAGCTCTTAACACATCATGTCACCACTGGTGAGTTGGCCTATTTCCTGGAATAAAAAGAGGACATCTTTGTGTCCCTGACACAGCTAGCACGATCCCTAGTGCTTAATCACTGTTGAATAAATATTACATGAATGAGAAAATAAACAAATACAAATGAGTGAACTTGCTAGTAGCACTTCTATCATTGTGTTCCCTTATCTGACAGAGCATGTAGCTAAATGAACTTGGACTCCAGCTTGGTTGTCAAAATATCATGGGACTAGGAGAATACTAATGTGCACTAACACTCGTGTGTATTCAGAATAGCCTTTGTAATTTTTGAATAGAAAGTTTTTCTTCAAGAAAAGGTCTAAGTACTATAATAATCTTGAATATTCTCTTTAAAACTCAGAGTCATAAAACTAATCATTGTAGTGAGAGGGAGCCTGGCTCTGATTATATCACTTCACCACTCACCCACAGAGTCTTCTCTGCAGAGTACCACTGCTGTTTGGCTTATTTAAGTAGTAAAGTCCTACTCGGGTCACCAAGTCTGAGCTCAAATATTCTCCACTGGGAAGATTTCAAACTCAGTCAACCTTTCTCTAAACTCCCAGATAACTCTAAGTTTTCTGTAAGTACATACCAACATTGAGTTGTAATTATTTATTTAATCCTATTGCCAGATGGAGCACAGTGCCACATGTATAGTAAACCAAAACCAAACCTGTTACCATCTAGTCAATTCTGACCCATAGCAACACTATAGGACATGGTAGAACTGTCCCATAGGGTTTCCAAGGCTGTAATCTTCACAGAAGCAGACAGCCACATCTTTCTCCGGCAGAGCAGCTGGTGGGTTCGAACCAACCAAGCACTTAACCACTGCACCACCAGGGCTCTTACACATATAGTGGGTGTGTAGTAAATACCTGTGGAATTAAAGGTTAATATTTATAAACATCTTTAAGTTCCAGGCAAAAACAGAAATACATAAAACAAAAGATAATTAGTTAGTTATTTCCATTTATGCCCAGACTGAATACATACATCCTGTGTTTACAAATACTAGAAATTCAGGCACCATTCCTAACACTAACAAAACACTATGTAGACAAAATCACTAAGGAAAAAGTAAATATCCAAATAATAAACTGAGTGATGGCAATATGTTTATTCTCATCTAATTCATATATAGATGGTTATGGGCAAAATATTTAGGTTCAAAGGTAAAAACCAAGGAGGGTCTAAATATTCTACAACAGATGCTCTAGAAACACAAGTAAAAAGAGAAAAAGCCTCAGGCCAGAAGTCATTTAAGCTACTTCCCAGTCATCAGATCTCTGATAAGTTTCTCCTCCAAGTTTCTCATTCCCCCCAATTTTAAATTACAATGATATTATTAAAAAAAAAAAAAAAGAAAAGAAAAACAACTTTTCCCAGGAAGTATCAATTAATAGCTCCTTCAAAAAAAAAAAAAAACCAAGCTTCTGAACCCTGTATTAGGCCATATGGCAGGCATTTTAGTACAGCTGCTAATCCACTAGAACAGGGACCTTGAATATCCCGAGGCAAACCACTAATTCCAGCGACCTGTGTAGCAGCACCAGCAGCTAGCCTCGGGTAATCTTTGCTAACGCCAAAGGGATATCTGATAGGTTTTAATTAGCTGTTAACAATTAATCCACCTAATATTGAAAATTGGAATTTTTTTTTTTTTTTTTACTTTTGAGTTCTACTCCAGCCTAAGTGACACAGTGGTATCGGCCTCTGCGATCCATTAGAAGGGTTGGCTGAAGCCCCAGATCTATTGCTGTGTTAACTACTGAAGGCTCACCAAGTAGGAAATTATTCATGTAACTTGGCCTTCAGTTAGAGAAATTTTTCAAAGGTTTTCCTAGCCCTGCAATTCCTACAGCAGCTAATACCGATCTTCAACTGAGAGGGTCATGGAATGCTGCTCAATAGCGAAGGAAGGAAATACTGAAACAAGTAGAAGGTCAATTTAGAAGAAGCAATGATCTGAATCTTTCCCGGGGCGCCCTCACATTAAGCTCGGATTTGTAATTGAAAATAAATCTTTGATGTTCGGTTGAGAAGTCCGAGGTCCTTTCCTGGGTGCAGTTTTCATTCAGCGTTATATTTTCCAGCTTGAAATCACTGTCCTTTTCAGCTGATTGGACCTGCAATGCCACAGTTGGGTGTTGGCTGCCAGGTGATTAGCTATTCAAGAAAAAAGTGAAACTAATCTCTGTATTAATATACATGAGGTGAAATAAGAAGGAATCTGAGACTGGAAAGCACAGGCACTGATGTTACAAGCCGTGCAACGAGGCTTCCTCCCCCAGATCCGGTAGCAGAATCAAAGCCCGGAGAAGAAGGGTGAGGTTTGGCAGCGGGGGTGAAGAGACAGCTGCCGTGGCTTGAAGTGACGCCTTGATTTCCTAGCACTTCAACGTTAAGTTAGGCCTTCTCGGAATAAAAAGAATCATCCTTAGCAAAAAGCATGCATGTACAGAATTAGATTTTTGCTGTTGTTGTTTTTACATGGAGGATAGAAGGAGAACGTCTGGCCTTTTTTTTTAATTTGCTGATTTTACTAAGCAATTCTACGTTGGTGTGAGGCTACTGAGGAAGTTGTTGCAACGACACATTCATTCTGATTCACGGAGACCCCTTGTCTGCGGCCTAGGACTGCTCTGTAGGGTCTTCAAGGCTACGACCTTTCGGAGGCAGATCACAGGGCCTGTCTTCCGAGACAACGGTGGGAAGGGTTGAACCGCCAACATTTTGGCAAGTAATCCCACTTAACTGTGCCACCCAGAGACTTCATTACTGAGGAAGGAACTTGGGTATATCTTCTCTTCTCACTATTAGAAATCTCTCTTCTTCCTCTTATGGGATCGTGCAATGAAGAAGATCGATTAATATCATAAATATGAAAGAATCTTTTCGTGGGAAATAGCTTATTAAATCAACATTTACTGAGTACTTACTCCCTGCTAGGTTCTCTGCTAGTTACCCAATATACAAAGTCTAAGAAGTCGTGGTCCCTGTTCTCAAGGTTGTTACGTTTTAGTCCAGTGTTTCTTAAATGTATTCCTTGACCTCCCTGCAATCTTACCATGGGAAAACCCTGTGGAAAAAGAACCTTTGTACCCTACCTGCTCAATCAAAATTTCTGGGGAGGAACTCAGAATCTATGGGCATTGAGTGTGCACTTTTCTAACAAGTTCCCAAGTGATTTTGATGTACACTAAATTTTGAGAAAGGAGCTAAGCACTGCGCTGTTAAGGAAAAGTTGGCATTTTGAACCTACCCAGTGACACTGCGGGAGAAAGACCTGACAATATGCTTCTGTAAAGATTATAGCCAAGAAAACCCTATGGGGCAGTTCTACTCCACATGTGGTTTCTATGAGTCAGAATTGACTTGACAGTACCCAACAACAACAACGACAAATTTTGAGAACCCTGACATCTTGAGAACATAAAAAATGTAAGGAATTATTACAAACAATAAAACAGTAATAGTGCTAAAAGTTCGGTAACTAGTGTGACCATATAATTTTACAGATAAGAAAAATTGAGGGTGAGAGAGTGAATATGAATTGCCTGATGTCACACATCTGATTATGATCCCAGTTTTTTGTCACCTAGTCCAATGCTCTTGCCTATAGTACATAAAGATCAGAATTAGGTTGTTGATTTCTTTACTCAAATAATTCACTATGTTGTATACATTTCCTCTCTTTTTTGCTTTTTCCCTCTTGTTGTTTGCCAATGAGTTGAAACCTACTCATGGTGATCCCATGTATGACAGAGTAGAACTGCTCCATAGACTTTTCTTGGCTGTAATCTTAACAGAAGCAGATCTCCAGGCCTTTTCTTCTATGGTATGACTGGGTGAATTCCAACTGTCAATCTTTAGCAGTTGAATGTGAACAATTTGTGCTCCCTTTTGGGGCCTCTATTTTGCTTTACTAATCAGCTATTTCTATGGAATAGTATTTTGTGTTAACAGGACCATGACAGCAAAAGTTTAGTGTTTGAAGCTATCAGACACACCTTAGAACTAACATCTGATGATCTGCTTCCACAGTGCAGTCCTACTCTGCATACTCGGGGTCACCATGAGTTGGAATCAGCTCAATGGGAACAAACAACAACAGCAGCAACAACAACAACTCTGTAGACCTTCCTCCCAGATTACCTTTCACCTACATCTCTAGGCAAATACGGGTATTTTCCTTAGCAAAAATCAGGTCTCCCACAACAAGGAATGAATGTCTGAGGCCTATTCTATATGACTTTATTGATTTTTCTTGCAGTAAAAAATGCTGATTTTTATCTACAAATTATCCCTATTAATTCCAAAGAAGGGGGGGTACCTAGATTTTAAAATATTGGCCAATATAATCCTTATTTTTGTTCTCAAAGGTCCATCTACCTTGGAGGAAACCCTGGTTGTGTAGTGGTTAAGAGCTATAGCAGCTAATCAAAAGGTCAGCAGTTTGAACCCACCAGGCGCTCCTTGGAAACCCTGTGGGGCAGCTCTACTCTGTTCTGTAGGGTTGCTACGAGTTGGAATTGACTCGACGGCAATGGGTTTTTTGTTGTTGTTATCTACCTTAGATAAAAAGTTCTCTTAGAAACTAATATTATTATTCTCTTTGCTAGGAAATTCTTCTCAGGGCCAAAATATCCATGTAGCTTCAGCCAGGTTCCTTTTGTTCTCTGCTCAGAGAAGATGGAAAACATCTGGCAGTCTCCTCTGGCAGGATATTCAAGGCAAATACTGTCTTTACTCTCCAGGCAAAATAAACCAATTCTTTTTTTGTCTACATTGTATGGAACTGTCCTCCAACTCTGATCTTAATGGGTAAATGCATAATGCAGATAGATATTTGTGGATTAGAGCCAAGTGATAGTAGTTTAATTTTCAATTTATTTGAATAAAGTTAATTATAACAAAAGCAATAGTTATAAAATCTATGGAAAAGAATTTGCATTTTAGGTTTTTCATCTGTTTGCCATGCCAAAAGACATATATCATCATGCAGCATGCTAAAAACTCCTACGAGCTTATCTAAGAGCACAGGGCTGTCCACAAATTGGAGTTAACCAGATTTGCCCACGTGCCACAGGTTAGCCCACAGACAGGACCTCCTCATGGTTGAGCAGATTGTCAGGATACAAGGGAGTCTGCCTGGAGAAGGTGCCTTTGTCTAATTTGCACAAAGGTGACCTGTGAATTAGTGGAGGACCTGTTCAAGAGGTCCACAATAAGCTTTGGTCGCGTGTTCAACATCAGACTCCTGGATAAACAGGCTTAGTCTTTTTTTCTATTCATAGGCTGAAAGCCATCTCCCATCATTTCTTACAATAAATAAATAAAAACACTAGTGATATATCGCAAATTGTAAATTGCTCCCACAGTAAATAAACCTTGTTTGAAAATTTTCTTCATTTTTTCACTATTTCCTTGAGAATTTTACAGTTATAAAAACAGTAATTTTCTTTTTTTCGTGCTTTGTTTAAAAAATTAGATTTGGCTGATATTGCTATCATCATAGATGAAGAATTGCATGAAAGCACACAGGGTAGGTTACTAATAAAAAATGGTTAGCACTAGTGAGAGGTGCGAGCTTGATAGAGCAAACCTTGATTTCCTACTAAGCTAAGCTGGTATAGTTGTCCTATACTCAACAGTAAAACAAAAACGACCTTTCCTTATTAAAAACAGCATGTCAGGTTCTGCCCAGAGAAACCTCACTCAGAGGAACAGGTAAAGCCCCGAGGGTAGAAGGAGTGATCAATATTTGACTATCCATATATCCTAGGTCATAGCTGCTACTTTTTCGGAGCTGGACCGTAGTTTTTTTTTCTAAATAATTTATGATCAGAAGTAGAGAATGCTAACTTCTTAAACTCAGCTTCTGGGCCCAGTACCAAGTTGGCTCCACTAATATGGCCTCCTTTTCCCTTCACCTTTTTGATTCCAGCAGTGCTAACTTTTATTCCTTTCCTTTCCAGAACTGAGTCTTCCTCCAGGCATTCATTTATGCCAGGGTTCTTCTACTTGCGGTACCTTTGCCATCTTAAAGTTTCTCTGCATCAGCTTCTCACTCCTCAAGCAATCTGTTTCTTTTACAACCCTTTCCCATGAACACAAATAAACTCCTTTAATTCAAAACACCTAAGTAAGATTCAAATTAAAAACACAACGTTAACCCATATGTGTCTATTTTTTCTAGAATATAGACTAATTACATGACTTTAGTAATGCCCATTCTATTATATAGCAATTACTAATCATGATGATTGGTTCTATGCAATATAACAAGAATTTATTGAGAAACTTAGTCTATGCTAGGCACTTGGCTAAGTGCTTTGTGTACCATATTTCATATTTCCATACAATAGCCCTGATAAGTAGATAAGAGTTTGAGGTTGCCTAATGAATTAATGACTTTAATGAATTAATGACAAAGTAAGATTTAAAGGCTTTTTCGTCAGAAAAAAAAAAAAAGTTGGGTGCTTAACATGTTGATAATAAAGTGTGCCTTTATGATCTTTTTTTAAATAAAATATTCATCTGCTGTAGCCACCTAAAGGGGACTTTTCTTATGCTTCTAAGCACCTCTCTTCTGGACATTTAACTTTTTTCTCCCTTAACAAGTCATCCAGCCTACATAGCTTCCTTCTATTCCTTGATAATATATGTAATCTTCTCCTTTCCAGAGGTCACACACTGGAACAAATGCATGACCCATTTGTGACAATGAAACACAGCAGCCTCCTTCTTATAATACAAGGGTACAATCAGAGAAGAGAAAAATAACTAAGCAAAAAAAGAAAGTGACAGAAAACTCCCCTGGTTTTAAACATAACTCAATAGGAAATTTGTCTTTCATCAAAAGTATTTCCAGGCTAATGACTTGTAGTTTCTTCAGCCTTCATTTAAGTAGAATAAAACTCACTTTTCATAAAGTAGGTAAGTGGGTAAAGTACTCATTCAATTCTACATTAATTTTAAAGGGAATGGGAACTAGCTTAAGTTGATATGAGCACACTCATCTCAAAGAAAGCCAGCTGTCAGTTAGAGCTCCTGGGGACAGAACTGTCTAGTCTTATTTCCAGAAAGGGCCAAGCTCCCAGTCATGCAACTTGAAGAGATTGACATTGGTCTTTGCTGAGTGTGCCATTCCTTGTATTTTCTCTCTAGTACTCTATGGCTCTAAGTGGGTAGGGAGAGACTTGCTTAATTACATTCAGAATGTGCCTTAGAATTCAGTTCAAAGGAAAATTTATTGGCAGCATGTGACAGGCACTGCACTGGGCACCACATTTAGAGAGGTATGGGAAATAAGCAACATATGAATTAGAGCAATCACATTGTATGGAAGATAAAGGAATAAATGCAGTTCTCAGGCTATCGCTGTCTATAAATGAAGCAATGATATAACATAAAGGTGGAGCTCAGTACTTACAATAGGTATGTTTTTAACATCTAGATAATATGACTTCAGGTTTGCATCATTTTATTCAGTGCCTAAGGCTGTACCAAGGAGCCCTGATGGTGCAATGGTTAAGTGCTTGGCTGTTAACCGAAAGGTTGGTGGTTTGAATCCACCCCTTGGCTCCACAGGAGCATGGTGATCTGCTCCCGTGAAGATTACAGTCGAGGAAACCCTATGGGACAGTTCTGCTCTGTCGCATAGGGTCACTGTCAGTTGAAATTCAACTTGACTTCACCCAACAATAACTACAAGGAGGCTGTATCATGAAGAGACACATATATGGGCACTAATACAATTGTTATATTTCCTTAAGGATTCTTCACAACTCTCACCTTAAGCTTTTAAACTTATGGAGTGCCGTCACAAAACTTCTTGACATGGAGAAGCCACATAGTAGGGGTTAGTGGAGCAGGGATGGGGAAAATGATAGTAATGGAAGTAATAAAAAGAACTCTAGTATAAAGATTTTATGTTGGATTACAGTGCCTATTTTTAGTTCCAACCACCCACCCCCATAACCCAATATACACTATATTAGTGTCTTAGTTTCCTAGTGCTGCTATAACAAAAATAGCACAAGTGGGTGGTTTTAAAGAAAACAAACTCATTTTCTCACAGTTCTGGAGGCTAGTGTCTGGTTTCAGCATGCGGCTCAAGGGGGAGGTCCTTCCTTGTCTATTGCAGTTTCTAGTAGCTGCCAATAATCCTTGTAGATGCATCTGTCTTTATTGTCTGTCTTTCTGTATGTGTCTCTACGTGCATTTTGTTCTTTTTATAACTCAGAAGTGATTAGATTTAGAACTCACACTGCTTGGGTAGGTCCTAATTAACATGACAAAGAAAATCCAATTTCCAAATAGGCTCATATTTGCAGTCATAGGGGCCAGGACTTCATTTGGGGAGGACACAGTTCAATCAATAACAATTTGAGTTTTTGATGATATGATATGTTCCTAGCATACTTCCTAAAGTATTAAAAAAAAAAAAAAGTTGCAATTGAGTTGATTCTGACTCATGGTGACCCTGTAGGACAGAGTAGGTAGGACTTCCCCATAGGGTTTTCAAGAAGCAGCTGGTAGATTCGAACTGCTGACCTTTTGGTTAGCAGCTGCACACTTAACCACTGTGCCAGCAGGGCTCCTCCAAACATACAGCCAAAGCTTAATAAATGTTCCCTGAATTGGTGATTAAAACTATTGTGGATAATCCTTATAAATAATTATCCATATGCATGACTTCCCTCCCTATTCGATGACAAGCATTTGAGGGGAATTAAACCTGTTGCTATCAAGTCAATTCTGATTCATAGCTACCCTATAGGACAGAGCAGAACTGCCCCACAGGGTTTCCAAAGAGCAGCCAGTGGATTCGAACTGCCGACTTTTGATTAGCAGCTCTTAAGAACTGCACCACCAGGGCTCCTGAGAGGGGTATTTAGGGGAGAAAAAAATAATTCGTCTCTGTATTCCCGGCCAGCCTGTAGCACATATTTGGCCATAACTACAAACGCATGTAGTTATTGTTGGGTGCTGTCAAGTTGATTTCGACTCATAATGACTGAATGTGACAGAGAGCTTCCTCACAGGGTTTCCTAGTCTGTAATCTTTACAGAATCAGATCACCAGGGCTTTCTCCTGCAGAGCTGCTGGATGGGTTCAAACCAACAACCTTTCGGTCAGCAGCTGAGTGCTTATCCACTCTGCCACCAGGGTTCCTTACAAGCACATCGAATGAACAAGTCAGTAAATGCGTTGGGTATCAATTCTTGTCAACCAAAATGGAGTCCTTGGCGGTGCCCATCCCCTGTCTAGCCCCTCACTTGCTGATGATCTAGTTGAGCTCCTCTTGCAATTCTGAAGGTGGAGCTAGAAGTCTGGCTTCTGCTGAAGCTGAACTTATTGTGCAGTGATCCACGTCAATCACAGACACATCCAATATGAACGTTGGGCTCTGCTGATTTCTCGTATACAGACACAGGCTAAAAACTTGTCCTGTGGATTATTACTTTTTTAAGAGTCCGAAGCTAGGATATATCACACATCTGCAAATTTTCAGGCAGATTTACAGCCGCTCTCAGTCCTTATTTAAAGGAGTTCAGAGACATTGGGGTGAAGCAGAGCAGCAGGCACCGTGTGTAGAGACTAGAAATGCCTAGTCCTTCACAGCTGGGGAGGTTTCCAGCTGAGATGGCTGTTAGTGCCTTCCTGAAGGCTTTAATGGACTGTTGCCTTAGGCTTCCTATCTTGCTCTTGAATGGGATCCCTTGATTGGTGAATGATGAATGCGAGTTGGTTAGCAGACAGCTGTCAGCTACTGAGGGGCTATAGAATTGTAAGTAAAGTTAAAAGACTGGAAACTTCTTGGCGGCACTGATAAAATCATTTAGATGAGAAGTCTGAATAAAAGGTAGAGTTCTGGGAGACAGTAGGGACAAAAAGGGCCTGTCATAAGGCCCTCCATAAGGGTTTTGAAAGACAGATTCTTAACAGAGAAATGGAGGTGGGCTTTTCTCTCACAGATTTCCAGACGTATCTTCTGCCGGATAAGGATAGAAAATCCATGTTAAGAAGATGCTTACCAAGTGGTGAGCACATTAGGGTTAAGGACTCTATTTATAATCTCCAGGTGATGTGTATCCCCAGAGTTTGGCACATGATAAACAAAAACCAAACAGATGGCCATCGAGTTGATTCCAAATCATAGCAACCCTACAGGACAGAGTAGAACTGTCCCATAGGGTTTCCCCCAGAGTGGCTGTTGGATTCGAGCTGCTGACCTTTAGGTTAGCAGCAGGATGCTGCGCCACCAGGGCTCTGGCACATAATAGACAATAAACGTTCATTGAATGAAATGAAAATGGACACAAGTCTGTCAAGGCTGAAGAACCACCTTTGAGGCTGGTCTCCAAATAATGCCAAAAACAGTAACCACTTGCAAATTTTATTGGCATCATAAAGAGGCATGTACAATCTTTCCCAGTATATGATTGATTCGTAGTAACTTACAGAACTCTTACGATGTATCGGCCTTCAGATTTGGAAATTCTCCAATTAAATAGGATCCTGTGCTACTGGTTCTTAAGACTTAATTCTGTTTTATATGCCTGCCTGGTGTACAACATGCTGAGGTTAAGGAAACATGGGCATGTAGGTTAGATTATTTCAATTTACTAGTCACTAGGAGTCCTTGGGTGGTGCAAATAGTTAAGCTCCAAGCTATTAACTGAAAGGTTGGCGGTTTGAGTCCACTCAGAGGTGCCTTGGCAGGAAATCCTAGCGACCTACTTCCAAAAGATCACAACCATTAAAAACCCTATGGAGCGCAGTTCTATTGTGAAACACATGGGGTTGCCAAAGCTGATTGTAGGTCTTTAAAGTGTGAAAAATAATTTGGCACAATATTTGAAGCAAAAATTAAATTGATCAATTTGTTACTATCTTATACAAGGCTTGTAGAACTTATATTTAGAAAACATTGAGAGCTATATATCCTCGATATTAATAGTATGTACTAAGAATGTAGAGAATCAGAAAGTAATTTCATCAGTACTTTATAGCCTTTTATAGTTAATTGCACTGTATCTATTTAGTTACTATGCAATTGGCCATCAGATTTATTTTCTTCATGGTTTTTTAACTCCAGGTAAAAATTAATAAACTCAGAATATTTTCCCCAAAGAAACTGGTGTTAGGAATAAACAGAATAATATATGTTTAAATCAGATAGCTATTAATATTCAACAGCTATTGGGTGTACGTTTTTAGAACTGGTAGAATGGAATGCATAGTATGGTCTACTTGTGTTGCACTCCCTCACCATCTAGACAGAATGCTTAGGTCATGTTTCATATATTAAACAACAGCAGCTATATAGGAGAATTAGTTTAAAAAAATCGTAAGGGTGGTTGCCTTTGGAATTAAAAATCACAGAGACTCTAAATGCCACTTTGGAAAAAATGAGTGCTATTAATCTATGCTTCCCAAATGGAATCTGGGGAGATTAAGCTACTGCTGGTAGCACATCTGTTACACAAAACAGCTGCATAAGAAGGGTATAGATTAAAATAGAAATAAATTGTATAGTTGCTCCTTTGGCTCCAGAACACCCTTATAAAACACCTAGTCACACACGGTCTCCCTCCGATTTTCTAGCAACAATTTAAATAAATACAAGATGTCAGAAAATAGTCCCAGTTCAGGGGAAAAAAAGGCTCCAATTCCACCCAAGTTAATTGAGGCTAGAATCACTCCTGCAACATCTACGGCAATTTCACATTGGTGCACTTCAATTAAGGAATAATAAGAGTGCAGAGTAATTTATACTCATAGATTAGATGTCATCTGTGAAAAATTACCGATTAACTCAAAGGCAGCCTCTAGAGTACTCACCAAGCATTTTAATGGGGGTCTCTCTGTCACCCCTTGTCCTAATATCTGGTCAGAAACTAGCAGCACTTGAAATCTGCCTTTTGAAAGACTCAGTAGACCTATTTTACACATCTCTGATTTCCCCTTTTTAAAATTTCCTAAACCACAACTGCTTTGCGGTAATAATGAGTTTTAATCATCTCCTATTTTTCTATTATTTTACCCACTCTTTTTTTCTTTTATTTCAATTTTTCTAATTTTACTTGGCATTAAAGAGCATTTTCTCCAGTAAAAAGACATTCTTTTGGATAGTGTTATTATTCAAATACTCCGTATTGTATTTCCGCCTCAGCGAGCAAACATAACTAACTTGCAACAGTGAGAAAATGCAGTGTTTTTCGTGAAGAGAGACCAGTTCCTTAATTACTGTTTTCCAAAAACTAAAATTTTAAGTCTTAGTAGATGACGATCATTGGGTGGAAAATTTTGGTTATAATATTGTGCCTTTTTAAACTCGCCACAAATTAAGCAGGAAGATTATCACTTGATTATCTTTTCCCAAATCAGCACTTTCTCCTTTAAGTGTTTAAACACATGGCTAAGAAACATTGAATTAAAAAAAAGAAGAAGAAGGACTAAATGTGGCTTTACTGAAACCATTATTCCCATCCCCATCTTCAGATATTATCTGAAGAAAAATAAGCTGAACCATAAAGAAAGCCCACAATTATTTTATTAGGAAAGAATTTGTTCTATTTTCAGTTATTAGTTGTTTATTAGAGATGAAAGAGTAAAATTAAGCACCAGTGTAGCAAGTTTGGCTCTTTTTCTTCCCCCAAAATGAGGAAAGTATCAGAAATCCTGGGCCTCCTAAAGGCAGAAAGTCTGAATCCAGACATGAGTCTGTCACTTACCAGGGACTTGAATTCTGGGTGTGTTCTTTGACTTTGTAAAACTCAGTGTTCTCTGAAGAATGGGGCAACACTTCAATATGTTGTTGTGAGGGCTAGCTATATTAACATGTATTGACTTTGTGTACTCCGGGAATTGTTTTTTTTTAGGGAGTTATTCAAATAGGATTCCATAAGAACTTCTAAAATGTTTATCTGTAACAATATTGTGTGGTTCTTAAGAGTCAGGAATCATATAAATTATAATTGGCTAGAGCCTGAATATAGGGTCGCTTTGAGTCAGAATAGACTGGACAACAACGGGTTTGGTTTTTGTCTTTGGTTAGAGCCTGAATATGACCAGCCTAATATGACATGCTGAGAATACATTACCCTTTGCCGTTGAGTCATTTCTGACTCGTGGCGACCCTGCGTGTTGCAGAGTAGAACTGCTCCATAGGGTTTTCTTGGCTGTAATCTTTATGGAAGAACATAACCAGGCTTTTCTTCCACAGTGCCTCTTGGTGGGTTTGAATGTCAACCTGTAGGTTTGCCAAGGACCTAGAGAATATATTAAGAATGTTTAAAAAGAATCAGGACTAGAAAAAGTTTATAGAGGGAGATATTATTGAGATTTCAAGAAAGGAAAAGCCCGGGAGAAAGGACCAACCCAATACAGCATGAGGTAAAAATTCCTGAGTCATTAAAATGTGGTTCTGTGTTTGGTTTAGAATCCCTGCTTTGTGGCAGCAGCTTATTTAGACTTCTGACACTATTTATTTAAAACTGTCATTGCCATAGTGACTAAGTCTCCAGCCTGCCCACACACGAACCTAAGAAGCCATGCTAAGTCATCCTGTGAGCCCTGGATCTGGGAAGACAAGCATGTTGAAAGGAGGATTTTAAATATGATCGCCTTCTGCCTTGAAGAAAAGGGTTATCAAAGCAATAGGCAAAGAGCTTAAATTTTTTTTTTTTGGATGTTAGAAATGTCTATAAGTGAGCATTTAAATACACTGGTGCCTTGAGCTTGCTTACTCTATTCAGCTTTGCAAGTCTTATGCTTAAAAATGGTATCTAACTAAACAACCCCCAATATAACTTCCTTCAACTTTCCCTCAAATAATGAGAGAGAGATATAAAGAAAATAAAAAGCTTGAAATGACACCAAAAGTCAAGGCTGAGAGTTATACTACGACAAGAATCTTGAAGGGCTTGGAACTGATCATGAAGTTGATCAAGCTTAATTTTATTTAACATGTATATACCATTTGAAGTCCCTGAAACAGGCAAATGTTAACATATTCACCTACTAACTGGAAGGTTGGAGGTTCAAGTCCACCTAAACGTGCCTTGGAAAAAAAGCCTTGTGATCTACTGAAAAATTAGACATTGAAAACCCTGTGGAGCGCAATTCTACTCCGAAACACATGGGGTTGCCCTGCGTCACGAATATCGTTTATGGTGTACTGAGCAATCTGAGCAATTTACAAATGTTGGCTCAGTCAATGCAGATTACCCCTATTAGGTCAGCATTGTTACAACCAGCTCAAAATCACACAGCTGGTAAGTGGTAGAGCCGGGATTTGAACCCACACACTCTAACTCAAGAGTCCATGCTCAAAACCATTATGCTCTGCTGCCTTGAGAAACTAGGTTAAGGACTGCTTCATGATACAGAGGAGCTGCTGTGCTCTGTTATCACACACGCTAGTTAAAGTGGATGCATGTATGTGTTGATAGATTTATT
Source organism: Elephas maximus indicus (assembly GCF_024166365.1). Taxonomy (NCBI): domain Eukaryota; kingdom Metazoa; phylum Chordata; class Mammalia; order Proboscidea; family Elephantidae; genus Elephas; species Elephas maximus. The sequence continues at coordinate 25,847,658 of NC_064841.1, forward strand.
GATTTACTACCCATCTCCCCGAAAGACTATGAGATGTTTGAGGACAAGGGCCATGTTGATTTTGGTCTCCTCTGTATTCTAATTACCAGAAAGGAGTCCGTATATTTTTTGTATTGTTGGATAAATGCATGCCTAAACGATGGAAGAAAATTCTGCCTCCAAGACTCCTGGCTCACAAGTCCAAGGTCTGTATCTAGTTGGACCTTCATCTCTCACTTGTGTGTTTCTTGGTAAAATTTTAATCAAGTCTCTTATTTTTTATGATAAAAGTAGTACACTCAGAGGAATTTGAAATTTGCAAAAAGTGTAGAGAAAAAATAAATTACCCATAGTCTAACATCTAAGAAAAATAGCTTCAGTATTTTAGTATATTTTCTCTCTGAATTTTTATTGTTCATAAGTGTATTTTTACATAATTTTAATTACTGCAAAAATTATATATCTTTACTGTTGTATAGTTTTTTTTAACTATAGTAGTATTTATCTTAGATGATATAAAATATATCAAAAACATGGTAAGAAAATATAAATCAACCAAAATCCCACCAGTAAAAGGTAATGACTCTTAATCTTTTGAAATATTTCTTACAGTATTTTTTCCTATTCATGCTTTTTTTACTGCTTTTTAAACCTAACTAACATAGGTATATTCACAGGTCACAAAAAGAAGATATAAATTAAGCTGAACTCGCTAATAAGTAATATCCTGGTGTTTATTAACAGTTTCATGGTAGAAAGACAGAAAAAACAGTGACTTAGGCTATGAAATAAGAATTTATAAAAGACATAGAGTGTTAAACTCATCAAATTTCCTAGCAATTAATACAATTATAATGAGATTGATTCACCTCTATTATTTTATTTTTCTAAGAAATAACTAAGAAAAAAAATACTTAGTGCTCAAAGCCATGTATGACTCTTGAAACTAAGTTCAATCATTGTTAGCAAGTGTTAGACTAGCATACCACCTGTTATTGTTTTAAGTGGCCATCAGTAAGTTAAGATAGGCCACCTTGGTTTAAAAGTTGAAGATGTGAGACAAAGAACATACATTTGGATATTGGTGGAATGCGGAAGCAAAAGAGAAATGACTGAGCAAAGTGGTAGAGCCCAGCATCTCCCCTGGAGTGTAGAATTCACCTGACAAAGTATAATCCACCTGTATTCCTGAGCTTGGGGTCAAACTAAGTAAGACCCACAAATTCTCCTATATATATCCTATACTTGGATCCTTAATTTTGGTTGAAGAAGAATGCAGGAGTAGGGTATATTCTGAGCCCTTGACTATCGAACAAATGGGAATTTTGATGAGTGTAATATTCTTGGATCACAGTGTTTCACCTAAAACCCTGTGGATGGTGCTCTGTTGCCTTTTGATGTCAAAGTTGCAGAGAGGGCTGAGGCCAGTGCGATTTTTGTTCCTTTCTGTGTATTCCATGGTTTGTTGGTTGGCCTGTTTTTTTTCCCCCTTCCTCCTGGACAATTGAGCATGTGTATTTTTCCCTCTTTGTAATTAAAAAAAAAAAAAAAAAATTCAGGGTTTATCCAAACGTGTGTAACTTTTGTTAGTTCTTGCAAGTAATAAGGAGAGGTTTTTTTTTTTTTTTTCCAACTCAGTCCATTTTTTTCACTCAGGAAAATTGTTCCATACTGCATTTCATTATGACTGTATTCCATTTTTTATAGCATCTTTCTTAGAAAAATCTTCTATTTCAAAGCTAGATCTCCATATTTTTAATATCATGCTTATCATTTTCTCCCTCCTCATTATCAACTCTTTATTTGTTTTTCTATATTATGGGTAAGCTTTTCAAGTATGATTTCCATATCAATGATTCAGTTTTCTACAGTATTGATTCTACTCTTTACTAACGTCAATCAATGTAGACTTAACCTCTGCCATTACTATTTAATTCTCTTGATATCCTTCCTTATCTCACCCATTCATTTTTTAATATGTCTGCTGTCTTTTTATTTCAATCTATTTTCTCCAAGTTGATTTATACTTCTGCTTCAGTGGTAATATACATTCTATGAACAGTATCAAATTTTTGAAATATTATTCTACTTTCTACAAAGTTCTGCTTTTTTTTAGTATGATGTTCTCTCTTTTTTTTTTTTTTTTGCTTGATAATATTTTAAATAGAAGAACCTATTTTTCTTTTTTTTTTTGCTTGATAATATTTTAAATAGAAGAACCTATTTTTCTTTTTTTTTTCCTTCATCAATATATTCAGACCTGGAATTTGTCAAAATGTGAGTTTTGACTTGTTATTAGTTTTGACTTGCTCTTAGTTCTACTCAGTTAATTGTCAACTGAGAAAATTTCCTTCTTGGGTCTAAAGCTGGATAGTTGATCTAATTTTTAGCAACTACAATTTTATAGTGATTCTCTCTTACATTTTAAAACAAATGAAGAAATAATAATTATTGTATTAGCCATGAGCTTTTCAGTCTATATAAAGAAACAGATTCCAAATGATTAAAGCAAAAAGGAGCAGCAACAATAAAAGGCATTTATTGAGTCATATGATTAAATAACTAAAAAGTAATGGCATCAGACATGACTAGATCCAGGGGTACAGCCCTGCTTTCAGGGTTCTCTGTTGCATGGTTTCCATATCAGAGAGGCTGAAAGAAGATCAGTGTAGTACATGTCTGACCAGCTCCCAAGTAGTCAATAACGAGAGCCAAGACATTCTACCCACCCTACTGAGTGGCAGACACACATAAGTGCAGATATCCTTTATTGAGAGGTAGGAGATACAGGTGAAGTTAGTCTTTAAAATTTTTTGTTTTAAATTAGGAAAGAAAACACGATCAATTTCATTTTGACTTTATCAATTAGTTAACTATTAGATAACAATTTTTAAAAAATTTCGTAAAAGCGACTCACTGGATTGTAAGTTTCATGATTTTTGTGTTTTGTTCACTGATGTATCTTAACTGCCTAGAACATTCCTTAGCACATAGTAGGTGCTCAATAACTCTAGGTTGAATGAATGAATGAATAAACTTACTGTATTGGAACCACAGTGTATATATATGTATGTATTTACTTTTATAGATATGGAAATAGTTGAACTTGCTAGGAAGTTAAAAGCACAACCACAGACTCCATACAAACTAAGAAAATAAAGATAACTGCCAAGAAATACAACCAAGATAAAAAATATAAAATTGAAGTAAGGCCAAGCAGAGTAGTGATGATAATAAATATAAATGGAATAAGTTCTACTGTTAAAAGGTGAAGAAGTCCTGGCTGGTAAGAAAGATTCCAAATACATGATGTTTGCAAGCAACACAATAGAAAAAAGAAAGAACTCAGAAACAAAGGTATGTAAAAATCAATGGACTGACAAAGATTAACATAGCAACAGGCAGTGTGGGGCAGAATTTAATTAGACAAAGTAAAATTCAAGAAAATCAATGTTAAACAACTTAATTTTTTTTCTAAAGAGAGACTTTTTTGGATCAGAGTTGTAAGCCATAATGAAAATAGTGAAGTCATGAATAGTTACATGACAAGAGATAATATTAAGATATGTAAAAGAAAACTCAGAAATATAAAAGATTAATAATAAAAAAGGGAAACTGGTAGAAGCACAATTATTTTAGAAGACTTCAATATAGCTTTTTTAGCATTTGACAGATTATGTAGGAAAATATATGGGCATAGATAATTTGAATTACATGGTTTGAATTACATATTGTTTGAATTATACGTTGAATTAACAGGTCTGTATTGAACCATATGTAGAACAGAGAGAAAGCAAGTTTTTTTCGAGTGCCTATGTCATAAAATTTTTTCCAAAACTGATTATACTGAAGGCCACAAAAATTTATAGATTCCAAGAAGCAAATTAGTTACATTCATTCAATCATTCATTTATTAATATTTATTGAGAACCTAATATGAGGCAGCCCTCTACAACATTGGCAGTGGAGCAGGTAACCAAACAGATTAACTCCCTGCCTTCTTGGAATTTACATTTTAGGTAGAGGAAACAAGAAAAAACAAATAAACCAGTAAATATATTGTACATCAAAAAAGGTAGAAAGTGCTACAAAGATTTCTCAAGAAGAGTAAGGTGAATCGGGGGTGATGATTTTGAAATAACCAAAAAAAAAAAAAAAAAACCCTAAACCCATTGCCATTGAGTAGATTCTGACTCTTGGCAACCTTACAGGGCAGAGTAGAACTGCCCCATAGTGTTTCCAGGAAGCAACTGGTGGATTCACATTGCCAAAGTCTCGGTTAGCAGCCACTGTGCCACCAGGGTTTCCAATTTTGGAACAGTCAAGCCCATTTCTTGTATTTTTCCATTTTTCTCAAACTTAACTGGGTTTGTGCTATTGTAAGCTCTGTTCTTTAAGAAGACATCATTCTATTTAGAATTGAGTTTCTTTATTATTTTATATAAGCTATCAGACCATAGCACAGTGGGTAAATTAACAAATATACACTTTTTGTATGAAGGTAGCAACCATATGTTTTATTTAGAACCAAAAAGAACATAGATAAAAATAATATTAAGCCTATTAAGGGAAATTTTTCTATTTCACCTTTTTATGGGTCTTAGGAATATATCTTATGTTGCATTGGACCAGGATAACATTAAGAAAATAACTGAGTGACATGCAACTGAAAAGTTTTTTTTTTTTTTTTTTAAACCTCTCAGCTAGAGTCAGATTATCTCACAAAGAACTAGAGAAGCACAAGAGTGTGAATATATGATGGTACTAGAAGGTACGGAGCCCTGGTGGTACAGTGGTTAAGTGTTCGGTCGGTTAAGGTCAGCAGTTTGAATCCACCAGTTGTTCCCTGGAAACCCTATGGGGAAGTTCTACTCTATAGTCTTTCTCATTGTCCAGCTTTCCCATGCATATAAAGTGATTGAAAACACCACAGCTTGAGTCAGGTGCACCTTAGTTCCTAGAGTGGCATCTTTGTTTTTAACACTTTAAAGAGGTGTTTTGCAGCAGATTTGCCAAATGCAATGTGTCTTTTGATTTCTTGTCTGCTGCCTCCATGGGCATTGATTGTAGATCCAAGTAAAAGGAAGTAGTTGACAACTTCAATCTTTTCTCCATTCAACATGATGTTGCTTATTGGTCCAGCTGTGAAGGTTTTTTTTTTGTTTTGTTTTCTTTATGTTGAGGTGTAATCTATAGTGAAAGCTGTAGTCTTTGATCTTTATCAGTAAGTGCTTCAAGTTCTCTTCACTTTCAGCAAGCAAAGTTGTGTCATCTGCATAACATGGTGTTAATAAGTCTTCCTCTAATCCTGATGCTGCGCTCATCTTCATATAGTCCAGTTTCTCATATTTTGTTCAGCATACAGATCGAATAAATATGGTGAAGCGATACAACCCTGACGCACACCTTTCCTGACTTTAAACCATGCAGTATCCGCTTGTTCTGTTCGAACCACTGCCTCTTGGTCTATGCACAGGTTCCTCATGAGCACAATTGAGTGTTCTGAAATTCCCATTCTTGGCAGTGTTATCTATAATTTGTTATGATCCATACAATTGAATGCCTTTGCATAGTCAATAGAAGACAGGTAAACATCTTTCTGGTATTCTCTATTTTCAACCAGGGTCAATCTGACATCAGCAATGATATCCCTTATTCCATGTCTTGTTCTGAATTGGCTTGGATTTCTGGCAGTTCCCTGTCGATGTACTGCTGTAACCACTTTTGAAAGATCTTCAGCAAAAAGATCTAGTAAATCTCAAAAATACATGTATCTGCCAGAATTCTTTTTAATGTTCGTTATTAGAGGGCCTTTGCCTGAAACAAAGACCTGAAAGCAAGTGTCTTATACTTCAACTGAACAAACTAAAACAAGCATACTTTTCTTAATTTCAGGATTGCGTAATTTGATACTGGCACAAGTAATAATGTTTGTAAACCAGGAGCTTGAGCAGAATGGGAAAAGGAATAGGATAAGTCTCTTCTAGGAGATGTGATTTATGTGTATATCAGAATTATTTTTTAGATGAGGAAATTGAGATCCAGAAATTTTAAATAACTTGCCCAAGATCACACAGCTAGTAAAATGGTGTCTCATAATTAAAATCTATTTCTACCTGCCATTGGAGTCCTTGTTCTTTCTATTTTACTTTCTGTATGCTAGCCCCTTTATAAGTTCTATACCATTTGAAGTTCAGTTAATTTTCTTAGTAATTCTATGTGTTGGGAATTATGATTTATCCTGGTGTTACAGTGGTTAAGAGCAAATACCCTGTAATTGGAAATGAAACTTTCTTTTTTGCCTGATGCAGGTAAAGCGCAAATGGATCCCCTCAACACTCCCCACAGGAATATATTAACTTGGAAGTAAAATAACAGCTCTATAGTTATGCCACGCTGAATAGCATTTATGTCACATTTAGTTTCTAAAAGAAATTTTATCCCTCTACTCCCTTATATGCACAGTATAGAGAATACATTGCTAACTCTAGTTTTGTTTCCTTAGTCCCTACCACGTAGTAGGTATCCTGTAAATATGTGCCTTGATGATGAAGGTGGACAATTTATGCCAACAGAACCATGACTAGACTCATAATTGAACCACACCTCTGTTATGTGGAACTGTATGCTATTCGATTTACAAAAGTTGTCCCTTCTTACTTTACACTGGAAGGTACCCTGATGATGTATCATTTTAATTTCTTTCATGAGCACCCACTGGAAAAAAGAGTAGCAGATGAGATGTTCATTTTTTACAGTAGCGCTCCTCCAAAATCAAATGAACAAAAGGTAATCTTGATTTCATGAATCAATTATCTTAATAAATACCTACATAATTAACTGAAGAATTCTCTTTGGAAAGCCAATTGAGAAATTATTTCAATGTGAGAAAGTAAAGAGGTAAAAGTACAATTATTCTGAGCAAATAAGGAACTTTCTCATCACCATCAAGTATGATACATGAACTTTCTTAAAGGTATGGACAAACTGCTACATCAAAAGTCACTTATATATAATGTGCAAGTAATGTCAGGTTTGATTCTGTTATCCTTGCTCATACAATGGCCGGATTTAAAGGCGATTAGCCAAATTATGAGTTGGAATCAACTTGATGGCAGTGGGTTTCGTTTTTGGTTCTTTTTAGCCAAGCGATACTTTTAACATACTTTGTATATTTGTATATAAGTTAATTAAATATTAGATTATGCCAGCATTAATTTATCATCTGTACCTGAAATATAATTTCAGTTCAATTAATTCAAAAATGTTTGTTAATAAATATTTGTGGAAGGTTATTGAAAATAGACCCAAACACATGACATGTTTGCCACCAGATGTCGATGAGTCCTTAGGAACATTTCTTTTTGGTCAGTTTCTTCATCTGCAAAATAAAGGAACTGAACTAGCTCAACTGTGAGGTCTTTTTCCTGTTATAAAAATTATATTGCTTAAACTGTGATTGCACTAACAAATTATGAAATAATTGTAAGTAAAAATAGACTCATTATTGTTAGGTGCTGTTGAGTCAGCTCTGACTCATAGTGACCTTATGGATAACCAAAGGAAACATAGCCCAGTCCTGCACCATCTTTATGATTGTTGCTGTGTTTGAGTCCATTGTCGTGGCTGTTGGGTTAATTCATCTCATTGAGGGTTTCCCTCATTTTCATTGACTCTCTACCAACCATGATGTCCTTTTCTAGTGACTGATGTTTCCTAATGATACGTTATTATATTAAGTGGTATCACTGTTAAGTGCCACAGAAAATCAAGATAAGATTAAAGAATCAAAGGGAATCGTGTTTGAATCCTTGGTGTAAAGCTTATGAGTCCTGTGACCTCTTAACCTTTCTAAGCCTCAGAAGCTTCATCTTTCAAATGGTATAACAACTTTAAGTGTATTTTTTGTTCCATTGCATACCAAGATTTCCTTTAGATGGGTATTTTTTAAGGCTTAAAATTTCACAGGAATTTGGTTTAATGTAATGAATGAATCCATAGTTTTTAAAAATTTCTTAAGTGTATAAGCAGCTAATTGTGTAGGTAACAAAACACATTGTTCTACGTTTTTCATAAAGGCTATAAGAACCTGGCACATAATTATAACAACCACTTCTCCACATTTACAAATCCCGGGAAACCTATGTAATTAATCCTCGTTGCTCTCAGCAGCTCACCTATTATAATCTGTACTAGGTCAAGCTTGGAATCATTTTCAATATTGGAATTAATGAAATCAGGAGCCTAAGTTTATCTGCTTTCATTTCTTGTATAACAGTAATAAATAAACCAGGTCTTTAAACATACCTTCACTGCAGCTGGGACAAATGGAAAAAGCCATCACCTCAGAATTGAACAACTCTCTGAACTGCCAATTTGGAAAGAATGGCCATAATCAGGCAGTCCAAGGAATGGTGGGAGTATTCACGAAGGAACATTTCAGCAAGTCATTTTTTTCATTCTCGTGTTGTTTTAAATTTTAGTGGATGGTATATAGCCCTTTTTAATTAAGTGACAGACATATAGCACCTGGTTCTTATGTTGCAAGATACTTAAAAAGTAGAGGAAGTAACAATAAAATTCGATGCATCACGAGTCTTGTAAAAGCTGAGCTCAACAAAAACTAGCCAAAAGCGTCCTATGTATTATCTTTAATAGCCCCCCCCCCAATGTTAACAGCAGAATGGAAAGTCATATAGAGACTGGAACTTAAGATCACCTCTCTGTGGTGTGCTAATTGAACCGAGAAAAAAACAACTAAGGAAAAGAAAAATCCCTGGAGAAATTCTCTCCCAAACCATGACCTGTTTAGCTCTTTATTCAGAGGCAGGTCAGGCTCTTGCACAGTGTGAGAGATGGATGGTTACAAGCGCACCTAGGTAACCAGGGGGGAGTGGCTAAAGGTCCATCTCTTCTTCCTAAGACTCAGTGTGTGCGCCTTTAATTAGAAACCATACACTTTCTTGGTACCCACAGTTATTGCCTAGCTGTGCTCACAAAGGATTTCATATTTTCTTCATAGATGAGACAATTCCAACCATCTGTCTCTTAATCATCTCTTTGAACAGACTTTGATGATCCAGGGGATAATTAATTCTTGGCAGCCATTAGCGAGTTTCGGTTTTGGTTTACATAGGAAATGTGACATTCGCTACAGAGAGGAAACAATGGGGATTTGTGATCATGTTTATAACCTCTAATAAGATAAGATTCTTCTACTCTTGCTATATTTCAAATTGATATTTCCACTCTAGAAATCTTTTCCTTGACTTGCTTATTATACATTGTCATTCTAGAATTTGATGGTAATGATTAAAAAAAAAAAAATACTTGAGGAAGTAAAGATGCTTCATGGTCCTGACTATAAACCCGTTTTTCCCCCACCTTATATTTCTGACTTGCAGGAATAATCTCATAGAACAGGAGTAAACTGAAGGTACAAGACGTTCATGTTCCGTATTATATTGCTTTGGATATTCGTGTAGGTTGGCTGGAGCAGATGCTGGCTGTTGAATTTTCTCCTCCCCTTGCCTAACACACAAACTGAAAATCCACTAAGCTCTAGGGCAGAGATTCTTTACCTGGGGCACTGGAAGAGCCTTAGTGGGATCTGAAAGAAAATTCCATGCATATTTTGTTTATCTGCAGAAAATGTCCACAATTTTCATTATGATTTCAAACAAGATTTAAAACTCCTGTCTTGGAATGTGTTGAGAATACACATGTAACCAAAATTTTAAACTGCACAGTAGCCCTTCCCAACCCAGGTATGGAATTACTGAGATAATTAGGATAGTTGTCTTTTTCTCTTCTGGGAAAAGAGTAGGAGGGGCAAAGAGAGACAATATAAAAATATAAACCCAAACAAGGCTATTACTCAGAAGGTTTGGGTTTTCTCACTTAACCCCTCGGAATTATCACCCATCAATTTGGGCCAATCAATTGACTCCTCTTGGTCTCAGGTTCCTTATCCCTAAAATGAATGTGTTGGACAAGATTGATGATGTTCAGTGTATTCCTTGAAGTCCTGAGTGTTTGGAGAAGGTGTTTCAGTGATCTTCCAAGGGTGAAAGACTAGCTTAAGAAAGTTCATTTTGTCTCTTGAACCCTCTAAAGGAATAAGTAGATGTGGTAGATGGCAGGTGAGTGTATAGATTTACTTCTTCCAAATAGCAACTTTATGTTGGGTGATTCTTTTGGATTCCCATGCCATTCCTTTGTTGTGAGATTGAAATTGTTCATACCCCTATGAAAATATTTTCCATATAGTACTGTAATTATTGGTTTACAATTCTATTCCTCCACTGGATTGTAAGTAACTCAGGAGAGGCATTATTTCTTAGTCATCACTAGAACCTAGAAAGTGGTTGCTATATGGAAGGAGAAAGATAAGCAAAGAGAAGGTGATGGAAAATAATTTATGCAGTAGTGTGGAAGATGGATTCAATGCTCCTGAGCCAGATAAGAGAGAAGCAGAACTATTAAGATTATTGTGTAGTAGAGGTCTATGCAGTGGGATGGAGAGTAATGGTCAAACTTGAGAAATATTTAGGAAGTAGAATACTTAGGACTTTATGGCCAACTTGATAGGAAATAAGAGGAAGAGAAGAATCTAAAATAACTTCCAGATTTCTGTACTGGGGTCTTATCAAGCAGGAGAGAAAATACAAAAGAAAGATCAAGTGTGGGAGGTAATGATGACTTGTTAAATTTGTTGAGCTAATGGGGGCATCAAGTTAAGAGGCCCTTTTGGGCTTTTGGGTATTATGCACTAAAGAATTAACATTGCTCAAAGAAATGTTTGGCCCTTGACCCCAGCACCTAGGAGGTAACTTCTAAGCCCTTGGAATGTCTTGCCTGATGAAAGTATTGTTGTTTACCTGGGGGCTTCAGGTCAAGTCATATAGTCTATGCTAATAATATGATTTACAATCGGGGCCTGGGGCCACTTGGTATCATCAGCTTGACCTCTGGAGAGGCTGCAGACTAAGGTTGGCCATGTGGACAATTAACCATAAAATGCTGGACACCAAGGCTTGGGTTAACTTCACTGGTTTGCAATACTCTGTATATATTGTCACACATCACTGCTGGGTGAAATAAGTTCCGTTCACACACTCTACTTGCATGGGACAAATAGAAGCCCTGTGCCCTGTCTCTCTTAGATCTTGCCCTATGTCAATTTGTGCACACTTGGTGCAAGAAACTATAACTGTGAGTATAATGGCTTTTCTAAATTCTGTAAGTCCTTCTTGTGAGTGCCTGAACCTGAAGGTGGTCTTGGGGACCTACCAAATTGTAGGAATACTTAAGAAATTGAAATACAAAATGTGTTTATTTCTGTCAGCAGCAGTCAACAAAATTTGAAACACTTTCCTTTAAGAGATACGCCTGGGGTATTCAAATGCAGTTGTTGACAAAACAACGTGTTGGTTTTGTATCTAGGATACATATTTAGAAGTCAGAAGAAGACATCTGGCTGAACACACTTCCTTGAGAGATGGCAGTGCACAGGTGTGAGTTGAACCTTCACAAGGTATACAAGTGGGTGAGATTAGCTAATGAAAAAATGAGAAGGGAAAAACCTCAGAGAATACTAATATTAAGGAACAGAGGAAAAGGAAGCCAGGAAAACAGACTGAAACATGGTCCGGAAAGTTGGGAGAAGGCTAAGCTTGTCAGAAACTTAATTGTGTGTGATACTTTGCTTAGTTTGTTGCCAAGAAAATTAGAAAGATTTGAGCTTTCCTATAGGAACTTATCATCAAGGACCAAAAAGTCATTGACGGGATTAACAATAAACATAAAAAGTGAAATTGACACATTAATTTGGCACAAAGGGAGAGTAAGCTACATAAAATACATCCTAGATAGGAAGGCAAGGACACGAGGCAACGTGGGAGCTGCTGCAAGGGATGAGAACAATGTGAAGTTGTCAGCTCTACTCTGATCAATGTGAAAACCCTGCTAGGAGAAGCTAAAATATTCTCAGTGATGTACAGAAGAAATGTCTAAAATCACAGAAGGAGTTGTGATGGACTTATTCTGTCTATGGTGGCAAAAAGCACGTAAGCATCTAGGTAAATAAATGAGAGGAAATGTGAGAATTGATTTTGACAGCAAAAAATGATTCATGGTAGACTTTAAAAAATAAAGTATATCTTTGGAATATTCAAAGCACAAAGATAAAAAAGTTATATTTTCAAATAAACACTTCCGTTTATATCAATTCAACAACTCCATGCTATAAAATGGATACAAACAGCAACTGGGATGGTCTAATCAACACCTGGGAATAAACAGAAGAAAGAAATGAACCAGTGGTGTGTGGAAGGGAGATTACATTTACATGTGTCTTGTGAGCCTGAAAAATGGAAGAGAATTACAAACTCAGAGGAAAGAAAACTTTACTTGCCCAAACAGGAATCTTATTTGGCAAGATACATCGACTGAGCTGAATCTAATGAGTTCTTGTACCAATGCAAAATGCACCCAAATCTAACCTAGGAACCTTTCTTCTTAAAATGAGTGAGTGAGAAAGAAGCATGTTTATTGTGCAATAACAAATCATTTGCTTTGCAAACCACATATTACGTTAGTTAGCTATATAAAATAATGTGGGCATTGATTTTTTGGTGGGAGGAGAAGGCTCTGATTTATCAGTTTTCTAAACTTTGAATTAGATTTCAGAGTCTGTCTAGAGCAAAGAATGAACTCTTAACCCCAGCAATCTTCTGCTAGTTGAAGTGCTTGCAAAATAAATTACAAGGAATAATTATACAATCTGTTTCTACTGTAGTTAACTACCTAAGAGATTTCAAATAAAATAAATGCTTGCTGCATGAGTTAATATGCCATAAAATCAAGCCAACTGAGTACAGGGTGCATCCACTCCTACCTGAGAAGTCTGTTCTATGTGTAATATGCATATACTAGAGTCTCTTAATGAAAAGACGCGTGATTTTAGTTAATTGAATACTCATGGCTGTTCACCACAAAATATCCAAAGATTTGGGGGATATATACTTTAATACCCCAATTAGAAAAAAAAAATGTTCATGTATATTTATGGAAGTACTGTTTATGCAGTTATCTGGCTTTTAATAAGTTTCAGGGCTTGATCATGACACCAAGATGTTGAACAACTTGCCCACGGTCATTTGGCAAATCTGTGTCTTTGTTGTCATCGGAACTCAGGACTGTAAGGAGTCTTCCCGCTAGTCACTGCTTCTGCTGCCTCTGACTTTAAGAGGGTAACTCTGTGGAAAAATGACTCCTGTAAATTCTGCTGTCAGTCAGTAGGCGCTGGCAAAGTGCTCATGCTGATGGCTTTCGTGATTAGAATTCAGGGCAAACAGCCCTACACTCTGGCTTATAAAACAAGCTAAAGTGTCGCCGGCTTCCTCACCTCATCATTTCCAGAATGGTACTTATCTTTCAAGTCACAAAACAGTCCTGAAGCCAAGGCCATAAAAAGTATTATATGGTTCTGCCTGCCATCTTTTCAAGGTGGGCTGGCAAAGCAGAGAACCACAGACAGAAAAATGGAGTAATAAAGTTTAAATAGTAGGCAATAATATTAATCTGCTGTGCCGCAGTGCCGATTAAGAGATTGAACCAACTTCCTGCAGTTCTAATTGGATTTTCCTGTGTTGTCTACAACCCTTAGGGCTCTACCCTGATAAATCTTGTTTCTGCTTCCCATTTATTCTCCATGAATGATCCTATGTAATGGACTTATCTGTAAAAACACACAAATGCTTGTATTGTCATAGAAATCCTTTTGTGGTGCAAAGAGCAGGTTGCTGGCATATTACTTTATAAAAGGCAAGTAATTAATACACTGCACCATTGGGTTAATTGCTGTCTAAATATTTCATATGTGTAATAAGATATAAGGCTATAACTCAGAAACTGGAAAAGCACAACCAGGTGTAAAGTGCTATCCTGGAAAACTGTATTATGTTAAGACTAGGAACGTGGAAACGTTATCATTAAGGATGATATATGAGGTAATCAGATGCAAAGAGCAAGAGGGATAAAGGCTTATATAAACACAGGTATATTTCTCAAATCTTTAAGGTCATTTCCACATGGTCAATTCACTATTATTTTTGAAATAATATTTGTTAAATTTGTTAAAATAAATATTTATTTAAATTTGTCTTCAAATGTGATATGGATAGCCAAAAAATAGCTTTATTAAGATTTTCTCTTACATAAGGTTCTAATCAGTGTTTATATATGGTTCTGATAACAACCCTGCTAGCTCCAGTTTAATACATTCATTAAATATTCTTGGACCTAGACTAGGTGCCCCTGGTGGGTGCAAATGGTTAACTGCTTGACTATCAGCCAAAAGGTTAGTGGTTCAAACCCACCCAGAGGCACCTGGGAAGATAGGCCTGGTGATCTGCTTCCAAAAGGTCGCAGCCTTAAAAACCCTACGGAGAAGTTCTACTCTGCACACATGGGGTCTCCATGATTCGGAATTGATTCGATGGCAACTAACAACAACAGGTCTAGACTAGAGATGGAGAGCTTGTGAAATAGGCCGCCAAGAGGAGATGTATTTCTGCAGGAGATCCTCATACTGATTTACAACCCAAATTTTGACTGAGTTTATCTGCTCAATTTGTCTGATTTCCTCATTGAACTAGTAAAGCTTGTATTTTCCTTCCTTATGTTTTTAGTTTTGATTTAGTCTGATGCTACCCATGAATTTACCGAGTTGTGCCCACCAGAATCTACCCACATTCTCAAACTTAGCTTGGTGCTTGAGTTTTCTGTTTCAGCCTCTCAGGGTGTGAGGTCTCTTGTGGTGTCTTGCTTTCAGACATTGTAGACTCCTTAGTCCTTATTACCAATGAGTTTTGCATCATCTCCCTGCCTGGTGCCTTCCCTCTATAGTATCCATTGTATTTTCTAACTTATCCTTTCCACTGCCTTTCTGCTGGCTTGTAGCTGTCTGATTCTTGGTAGCTGCTCTTCTATCCAAGTGTTGACAATGGTAACAACTGCCCTGCAGTCAGCACTCCTGTGTGTGTCATACATCTACTCTGTTTCGCTTGATCCAAATGTCCTGTCACTCCTGGTCTTGGCCTCCAACTTGGACTAGTGATTCTAACCATCCATGTCAGCAAACATTTACTGAGCATTTGCTATGTGGCACAGTACTGGACTAAACACCGGGGATAGAAGGGTAGATAGAAACCCGCCCTCTTTTCAAGGAGCTGATGGTTTTCCCAGTGATAGATTTGATTTATTTTATTCCTACTCTGTACCAGGTAGAATCCCTGGGTGGGGCAAACATATAACAACTTGGCTACTAACTGAAAGGATGGGTGTTCAAATCTACCAGAGGCACCTTGGAAGAAAGGCCTGATGACATACTTCTGAAAAATCAGCCATTGAAAACCTCGTGGAGCACAGTTCTATTCTAAGACACATGAGGTCACCATTAGTCAGAATCAACTCGATGACAACTGGTTTCTGGTTATGTACCAGGTAGTTTGAAAACCCTGGTGGCATAGTGGTTAAGTGCTACAGCTGCTAATCAAAGGCTCATCAGTTGGAATCCACGAGGTGCTCCTTGGAAACTTTATGAGGCACTTCTACTCTGTCCTGTAGAGTCCACCATGAGTTAGAATTGGCTCAACTGCAATGGGTCTGGTTTTTTGGTTTACCAGGTAGTTTACACTTAAGTCTCATAGCTATGGCTTTCTATGTTTGGCAGGCTCAGTGATAACCTGAAATGTTTGCTAAAATGGCAGAGTTGGGACTCCATCTCAGATTTATTGGATCAGAATCTTAGGGATGGGGTCTAGGGATCTGCCTTAGCAAACAACCCTGTGCTTATGTAGCAGGTAGAACAGAAGACCATGTCTGGGTAAATGGTGTCTCACAGCAGCTCTATAAAGTAGGTTTGATAATCCCCCTTTTACAGGTAAAGATACTGAGACCAGAAAGTTATGTGGCTTTTCCAATTGAAGAGTGGAAAAGACAGAGTCCAAACCTATTCTATATGGATTGAAAACCCTGGCTATTTCCACTCCACTCCTTTGCAGAAGCTTTTACTTGTGTTTCCCATGGGTTTCTGGCTCCCTTTCCAGGGGGTCTCCCAGACACTATATTATAATTATGTCAGTAGCTGGTACTATTGAGAGCATTTGCTAACCTTTTATAAAATAGGGAACTTTTTTTTTAATATCTTGAAAAGTTTCGTGAAATATACCTGGATATTTTGTACTTATTTTTAAGAGGGACAACTGAGTATGAACAAATATGGCAGAAAATGATCTAGGTCAGAGTGAATCACCAGGCGAACATAGACCAGGATTGTTCTGTCAGAACTAGAGCATCATTCCAATCTCAGTAATGGCAAGAACAGCCTGGAGGCAATCCTCCCACCTTAGGGTACTGACGAAATGCTCCCAAACAAGAAAAAATGAGCTGCTGTCAGTTGAATGTCCGAACAGAGAGGGAAGCTTGGAACCAAGAAAGAAAAAATTACGATGCTCATGGGAGAAAATATGACTTGAGAAATGTAGGCCAATTATCTAATACAAGGCTCAACAAGTGAGGCCTCAAATACCCTGTTCTGATGCACTCCTTTGCAGTGTGGTGCCATTTTCAATGGTCTCTTCAGCCCCCATCCAAGAGATCCTCAAACATGAGGATGCCACATCTTTAAGGAGGTCCCAGACATGGACTTTGACTACAATACCATTGTGAAGTGAGGTCTCCAAGGACATACAAGCTATTTATTGAAAAAAGCAACTGGTCTCTGTGCTGAGAGGCAAAGAAAAAGAGTATTCGTTGTTGGAAGGATTTTGGTTAAACGGAGAAAAATCTCTAAGTCTAAGAGAAATAATGCAGCATCGGACTTACATCATTTCTGATAATCTCCTTCCTGTTCTTTAATCTCCTTCAGGGAAAGATGATGCAGCAATACTTAAAAAAAAAAAAAAAACCTACACTGGGAATATTTTTATTGTCTGCCTTAAATCTTCCCTACTGCAATTCTACCTTATTACTCTGGGGAAGATAAGGGGTAGTCCATGGATGGCATTAGTCATCGTTTTCTCAGTAAGCTATACTCCCCACAAGGCCAATTCTATTACCATGAATATTCTCATTTTAACCTTGCTTGATTATTTAAGGGGAATTTAAGTGGTATGGATTCGACTTGTCTAAAGCATTAATTTTTCCCATGAAAAACCTTGTGTAAGCCATAAAAGAGCTGTGAGAGGGCCATCACAATTTTCAGAGGAAATTATTCATTGGCTTAATTTACTTTAAATGGCAAAACCCTGCTCCTAAAGTTCATTTATTGTTTGGCCCAGGCAAACTTAGGAAGTAGGTGAAGTTTGTCTTCCTCATGCCCCTCCTTCTGCTGCCATATTCTCTTGGTACCTCCCCTCCAATTGTTGGTATACTTAGATGGTCTTCTGGCTGACTAAAAATTGCCCATGCTTATATCTCACTTGTGACTGCCTTACTGGCTTCTTTCTATGCTCCTTTGTATTTCTTCTCTGCCTTCTCATCCCCTCTCCCCTTTATAAAAAAATCATATGCCTTGTTTATCATTCCTTCAGGGTTCTTGCCTCCAGCTGGTTGAGGCCTAGCTAACCTGACAACTAACTACTCCATGTGTTAATGGGGTCTGGGTCATTAAAATGTTATTTCCGAATAACTTACATATGTCTGTTATAATAAAGCCTTCAGGAGGCAACGACATAAAGGAAGTAATACCACTAATGATGTGGCTCGGGTACCTGACAGGTCAATGGAAAAGGTATTTTGATATGGGAAAGAATGTGTGGCACCCATCAGCTACACATGACAGATCCTAATTTCAGGATTCTCTGAGTTGACCCAGCATCACAACCTGCCATCTAAAACTGTCCTGTTTGGAACTTCAGTTCTTAAAAAAAAAAAAAAAAAATTTCAGTTCTTAGGTATCGGAAATACAGAGAGGGACACAGCAAGGCAAGTAGCCACGGTAGGTTGAGTGTGTACAGTGTCTGGCACTCTGCTATACTTGCTCTTCTCCTGCAATTTGGCTTCACATACGCACTTCTCCAGTCCAAGATGGGGCTTGCCCATCTACCCAGCTGCTCGAGGCCAGCACAGCTAGAAGGTGGAAGAACTTAAATTCTTTTCCTCTTGAATTCCCAGCACCAGCACAGCGCACAGTGCACAGTACGTGGTATGTGTTCAACAACTACTTGAAAGAATGAATGAAATAATGATCTCTTTAGAAAGCCTGAACTGTTTAATCTTATGACAGGAAGCCACCATATGTTGTGATTTCATGGGTGTGTGCTGGGGGAGCCCTATGCCCATCTGTTTATCTCTTTCTCTCTCGTTCCTTAAAACTTTCTTTTATTTTAGGATGAAAATCCATTGATAAATGATTTTAGGATGCAATCCATTTATCTTCGGATGCAAATCCATGATGTATAGAAAGTGACCCTAAGGAGCCAGTGTGAAGAGTCCAGATTCTGGCCTCAGCTTAGCTACTAACCAGATACCCAAACCTGGACAAGGCACAATTTAAAAGGAATTATGAAAGAACACAGTACTGCAATTCAAAGTGGATGGAAATCCAGTAAAATTGTATTTCTAATCTCTGTACTGCCAAAAAATCACCCTTTGAGGTCATCATGAATCTCCTCTAGGTCACATTTTTCTCCTTTGAAAATTAAGGAGATTTGACTATTTAAGAGGGAGCAAGCATAAGGCCATTTGGTCCTGTGGGGTGAGAAGATTTGGAAGGGTGAAAGGAATGGAGGGAGAAAGGTTGTCACACTGGGAGGCTGCAGTGCAAAAGATAAAAACGCCACTTTATTTGGAGTCAGTGATGAGTGTAGAAATAGCTTTCTTTTACCGTTCTCAAGTATATTCACTGGCAACACACTGCCCTTCTGTTAGGTTTCCACGGTTTTCTGCGACCTACATTTGCTGTGATGTTTTACTGATTCCTTCATTTGAATTAGCTGCTTTTTTTACATGCTTCCAAATGCCATTATGAATCACTGAAGCTCGAGACCATCTATCACAGTTACAAGGCATATAAAAGATGACAATCATCAGTCAAATATCTTCACTCCGCCTGAAACAAAATTTTCACAGTACAAAATAAATACTTTCCCTCCTGCTGGATTACCTAAGATTTATACTCTGAATATGCAAATAGTCCCCAAAGTTTCAGACAAAGGGAAGCATTCAGTGTCTTGGCTCAATTATAGGCAGGAAATATAATTTTAAATAGACATTTCTGCTTTGAAGCTTACCCACATGCTTCTGAAAGTGTCACGTTTTTGTTAGTGGGACAGCAAGTGGCACACTTTGTCCTTAAATATTACTCCAGTTAAATCCAACCATCATTGTTCTGAAGCCAAGAAGTGATAAAAATAGGAAAATGTAATTACAATATATAATGAAATCATTGACTTTTTGAAATGGAAGGCGCCTAGGAGATGTTTACCATTAGGACAGAGATGAGGGTCTGAGGCTCAAGGTTTAGGCAACTCGACCGGGGAAAACTGTTAGTTAATAACAGCTGGAACCTAAATTTAGAACTTTTTTTGATTTTGACCTGCTTTCTGTCAACTACAACAGTTTCTTAAATGATCAGTTAATAAGTAATTATTAATTAATAACTAGTTAAGAAGCTGCTTATTGCTACTAGATGTCCATTGTCCCCTTTTTCTGATTTTATTGTGGGTAGAAATGAATACATGCAATCCAAAGCTGCATTTCCCAGGTAAGTTTTAGATATAGTAATATATGTATACGATTTTGTGGGATTTCCAAGAAGCTGTCATCTTGGACAATAAGATGACCTTAAAGATGGAAACCAGGATAGGATTAGAGAATCCCACATCCCCGATACCTGAGGATCCACTCCACTAACACTCTGTGAACTTCTTTTACTTGAAGAAGAAATTATCACCAAATTATAAGCCACTGTTATGTTGGATTTTCTAGTTCTACTCTGTGCTATAGGGTCTCTATGAATCGGAATCGACTTGACGGCACTACGTTTTTTTAAATTACATATGTTGTTGTTAGGGGCCATCACGTTGATTCTGACTCATAGTGGCCCCACGTGACAGAACAAAACTGCCTCATAGGGTTTTCTTGGCTGTACTCTTTACAGAAGCAGATCACCAGGTATTTCTCCCTCGGAGCTGTTGGGTGGTTCTGAGCCGCCAACCTCTACTTAACAGCCGAGTGTTTAACCGTTTGCACCACCAGGACTCCTGATATTATATATAGCCAAACCTAATTCTAATTTTACGCTAGGTTATTGCTATGTTAAAAAAACAACAACAACAGGAGGTTTTCTAAAAACTAAGTAACTGAATGTTTTGATATTTTTCATCTTGGATAAACAACAGGGGTGCCAAAGGGGTGTGAGTGTGGGCCTGTTCTTATGAACATTATCGCAGAAGGTAACTCTAAAATGGGTATCCATAAGGATGTTAAGTACTTACTGACACTTCAGTAGGTACCATTGCAGCTGTGTGGGCAAAGAAGGCTAAGAATTCACTAATAATTGCTTATTTCTATAAACTAGTTTCAAAGCAATTTACTAAACATTTCAGAATAGTTAATGCAAACCCAGGTAATAACTCCAGAATTCAGAAACTCAATGCATGAAAAATACAACAATCCTGGAGAACAAATGAAGACAGTAGGGCTATTTAAATTCTGAGAACATCACAAGTGTCTCTTAATTTCATTTCTGATAATCAGGATTCTGGTTTGTTTTGATGAAAAAAATGCAAACGTTCTAAAAGACACACAGCTATAGCTAGAAACTTAGAATAACCAAAAATATAACCTAAATCCAAAATCCTGTAACATTGCCTCCTATGATTTATTGCTAATCATTAGCTATAAAAAGCGCTAAAATAATGTTTTAAATATATTGCCTTGTTAATCCTTAAAAAATAAAATCCCTTTAAGACAAGTTATTGTAAGTAGATATGGTAAAATAGCATCACAAAGCCAGTTATTGGCAGGAGCTGAGAACAGTCAGGGTTTTCTCCTTAATTTTTAATCCAAGGGAGACAAACTCTATGACTCATCACCAACATCAAAAGTAAACTGTGACTGTGATGTTTAATCTAATGTTGCTACTTCTAGAATGTACTCAGAAGTGTTAAGAAAAATTATCCAGAACTTGGAAATACAGGAAGATGACTGAAGTTCTTCTCAATGGCATTGTTTAACAGGCTCACCCAAGGATTACAAAATTATCTAAGAGAATATACCTAGGTATTTGAATTTGTTATTTAATTACACTGCAGGCACTGTAAAATAAATTGTTAATTTATAGATTTCTGTCTGGTATGAAAGAATAACCCCAAAGGCGACAGTTTTATGGTCCTATAGGACTTTTATATATATATATATATATTTTATAGAACATTAAATACTGTTTTTCTTAACATTAATGAAGTCATTTCAGTATTTCTTTGACTCACTGATTATATAAATCTCTGTTCCTCAAATCCTACTTTGAACCACCCATGCCGTTACAGTTCATTCATTAAGTAATAAGTTGAATAAAACCTTTGACATGTTTAAAATTTATGAGATTTTTATTTTTAATTTTTGAAAAATTATACTTTAACAATGAATTAACAATGGATGTGGGCAACTATTTCATCAGAATTTATGAATACTAAAAATTGTCCACAACTCAGATACTCTAATGGAAGAAAATACTCCAAAATATAAACCATCTTTATCTTGGAGTAAACACGATTTTTTTTCCATACTGTTTCTTGTGGTAGACAGAATATCCATCCCGCTTCCCCCAAAAGATGTCCATATGTCAATCCCCAGAACCTGTGATTATGTTACCTTATGTGGCAAAGTGAAAATAAGGTAGCAGTTGGAATTGTTTGCTAAAAGCCCTGGTGGCACGGTGGTTAAGAGCCTGGCTGCTACCCAAAAGGTCGGCAGTTCAAGTCCACCAGCCACTCTTTGAAAATACTATGGGGCAGTTCTACTTGGCCCTATAGGGTAGCTATGAGTCAAAAATGCCACAATGAGTTTTTAGTCCTTGACTTCAAAATAGTGTGATTATCTTGGATTATCTGGGTGAGTCCAACGTAACCACAAGTTTCCTTCAAAAGTGGAAGAGGAAGACAGTTCAGAATGCTAAGATGTAAGGAGAACTTGACTAGCTGTTGCTGACTTTCAAAATGGAGGAAAGGGCCACAAATGGTCTCTAGAAGCTGGAAAAGGCAAGGAAATGGATTCTTTCCCAGAGCCTCCAGAAGGGAATGCAGTCCTGCTGACACCTTGTCAACACACTGTCAGATTTCTGACCTACAGAACTATTTTGTTTTAAGCTACTGAGTTTGTGGTAATTTGCTACAGAAGCTATAGAAAACTGATAACTTTTCTATATTTGCTGAATGCCACTTATTACGAATCTAGTAGGAAAGCACAGTTTAGAGCCCTAAGCACTGAAGGGAGGGCCGTAGTGAGAGTGAAATCACTGAGGAGACATCGGGCTTAGTCTCTCTTCTGCTAATTGTTAGCTGAGAGACTGAGGATCTCGTCTTTGAACCTCAAACTATTTCCAGCTTCTAAATTCTATGACATTTCAAACCCTCAGAAAATCTAGTCATTTTGGAAAATGCAGTTCCACCCACCTTTGCTAACATCAGTCACCTCCTTTAATCATGTCTACAATACTATTTGTAGCACATTCATTTATTGAACAAATATTTGTTGCTTATCTATTGTGTGCCAGGGACTTCTCTAGGTGCTGGGTTAAAACAGTGAGCAATATAGATGAGGCCATTGATTTTACAGAGCTTTCACGGTGGGAGAAGGAGAAGTACATAGGTAACAAAGAAGAAAATTCAGATATAAAGATTATAAAACAAAAGAATGTGACATAAAAACTGGTGTTAGTGTGTGAGGAAGAAGGTGGGAGGGTGAGATCCAGATGATGAGGAGACTGCCATGTGATAATCTGGGGGTAGATCATTCCAGAAAATGGCAACAGCAAGTCCTTAAGGTAGGCATGATCTTGGTGTGCTCTAGAAAAAGAAGGAATGCCAGGGTATCTGAGGCATGGCTCTCTGGGTTAGGGTGGTAGGAGATGAATGTAGAAAGATAGGCAGGCATCAGAATAGGCAGTGAGTATGCATCAATGTGGTGAACATCACCTTTTCTCTGGAGTGATGACATGTGTCTATTCAAATAAGTACATATTCTCATCTGACCCAACTACTTTGGTTGGCATTTACCAGCAGGAATTTACAGGCCACTGTGTGATGGAGCGACCCACTGGAAAATAGAGGATGGATACTATTTCTGTGCTAACAAGTATGGAGAAACAACAAACTTTGCGATGGTTTTCCACATGCTGATGTATAATGCACAGTGCTAAGGATCGCAATAAAAAGGAAATAGAGTAACAGTGAAGAAAGAGGGAAGTATGCAGAAAGGATTTAACAAATCATCAAAACAAAAGTAGCAGTACCTAAGTTAAAAACATAGAATTACTACCTGCTTTTTTTTCACTAGGCTAAGACATACACGTTTCTCCCTGCAGCAAACATACTAATGATCTCCCCAAATACAGAAAAAGAGGGAAGGATGAACATCCAGTTCTCTCAGGTCTGCTGCCGATTTCCTTTGGGCCTGTGCTGATTGAATTGATGTCCTAGGCTTTGTGCTTATTTTCTTGGCTCTCATGATCGATAAATTATGATTTTCCTTTTTCCCTGCAACAGCATTATCTTGCAACAATGGTACACCACTGAAGGCAACATATGGATAGGTTGTCAGATTTATAAATGCAAGATACTTAAGGGTGGCTATGTGCCAACAATATTAGAGAGGGTTAGAGAACTTTCCATGAGGGCCTAGCGTGTATATGATCACAACCTTAGCTCTCAAAAGTAATGTTGATCAGATTTAAATGAAGTGATTGAAATGGTGGTCATGTCATCTCCAGTAATGGTGTTTCATCTGCCTTGACCTACCACATGGATGACCACCTATTCTGTCTTTCCTTCATGTCTGAATGGACTCATTGTTAAGTTGTGGTAGCAAATTGGATCAGCCCCACCCCTGCTCTTTGCTCTGTCCATTTTGTACAAGCTTTGCTAAGAGAAATAAATTTTGACCTTATCTAATTCAACCACATCTCCCCACTGCTTACAAACTATCCTTGTTTGAAATGAGAATGCAAAGTCAGACTGCTGCTTTCCTTAGGGTGGTCATGCAGGAAGCATAGAATTAGAAATGAATGATATTTTCATGATCTGGAAATCATGGGGAGTGGATGCCCCTTTTTTATCAATCTTTCATGTCCCCAAAAGGTACTCTGAAGAAATCTTTGTTAAAATAAATTGATTTGCCTTGTGGTAAAGATTTGTTTTATATTGTGTCAAGGGGTTTGAAAAATATAGGAAGTGTTCAAAGAAGAAAAGCAAACACACAACAGTGTTTGCATTATTTACCAGTTAGAATTTGGCATGCAGTTCTAGTTTGCATATATTTGAATTAAGAGAAATTCGTTTGTATGTTTCTAACAAGAATATTAATTCAGCTTTTGCTGATGGTCTAGAGGGTGACAAGCTCTATTCTTGGCACCTTGATGGGTTCAAAGAGGAGTAAGAGATTCTGCTTCGGCATAGACCAACGGGCAGTCATTGGAACAGAACAAAGGGATACTGTGTGGTTCAAAATCTGGAAAGGTGTGCGTCAGGGCTGTAACCTTTCATTATATTTATTCAACCTGTATGCTGAGCAAGTAATATGAGAAACTGGACTATATGAAGAATAACGTGGCATCAGGGTTGGAGAAAGACTCATTAACAACGTGCAATATGCAGGTGACCCAACCTTGCTTGCTGAAAGTAAAGAGGATTTGAAAGCACTTACTGATGAAGATCAAAGACCACAGCCTTCAGCAGGAATTATACTCAACATCAAGAAAGCAAAAATTCTCACGGCTGGGCCAATAACATCATGACAAACGGAGAAAAGATTGAAGCTGTCAACAATTTCATTTTACTTGGATCCACAATCAACACTCATGGAAGCAGCAGTCAAGAAATCAAATGATGTATTGCATTGGGTAAATCAGCTCCAAAAGACCTCTTTAAAGTGTTTAAAAGGAAAGGTATCACCATGATATTTTCAATTGTCTCGTATGCATGTAAAAACTGGACAATGAAAAAGGAAGACAGAAGAAGAATTGATGCCTTTGAACTATGGTGCTGTTGAAGAATATTGAATACACTGTGAACTGCGAGAAAAACAAACAGATCTGTCTTGGAAGTACAGCCTGAATGCTCCTTAGAGGGATAATGAAGAGACTTTGTCTTATGTATTTTGGACATGTTATCAGAATGGACCAATCTCTGGAAAAGGACATCATGCTTGGCAAAATGAAGGTCAGCACAAAAGAGGAAGACCCTCGATGAGTTGGACTGACACAGTGGCTGCAACAATGGGCTCAAACATAGCAATGGTTGTGAGGATGACACACACAGGACCCAGCAGTGTTCTGTTGTACACAGGGTTGCTACGAGTGGAACCTACTCACTGACACCTAACAACGACACAACAAGAACATGAAAAGGTACAAGCAAACGTCTTTGGGAACAATTATTTTTTACTGTTTTACTTGAAGGTGGAATAAGAAAAGTATTCTGGAGTATAAAATATTCTTATAGCAGAAATAGCCTGTGGCACCCGTATGGAAGTTTTATATATTTGGACTGTAATAAAAATCACTCACTTCACACATTAGGCTTGGCTAAACAACATGAATCAATTTCTTTGTAATGGAAAAAATATGCATTTTATTTATAATTGAGCCAAGAACAAAACTGCGTTCTGTCTGGGTCCTTATACTGGTGTATTCATTTGACAAATACGTATTGATTTTCTACTACATACCAGGCCTTGTGCCTGTGGCTAAAGATATGGGTTACCCTTAGGGTCCCTTCCCGAGTAGGATCTTTGTCCTTCCTTGTCTCTGCTATCACACCACCAGGAAATACAATGGAGGGGGGGGAGGCACACCAGTCAGATATGTTGTCTTTATTGATTGTTAGACCTTTTGTTTCTTAACCATGAGTGCTTCTTCATCAGGGATGAGCTACACCAAGCAACTTAGGCCCTCAGGCACCACCTTCTATCTCTCTTTCTTTAATGTCTAGAAATAACATAAAAGGCCTGAACGCCGGATATTTCTCAATTGCTGCTTCCTCCACCCTGCTCAGACTCAAGTTAATTCTCCAATTGTTTAAAACCTCAATACACAAGCACCATTCACTCTCAAAACCTCACCACTCTGGAAGAAAGGGGAAGAGACCATTTAATATCCTTTCGCTTCTCCCACAAACGCTCAGTTGGCAGTTAGGGACTGGGCACAATACTGTTTTACTGTTGTGAGTCTATGATATGTGGGTTTCCATTATAATCCTGCTACTAGTCCAGAAAATTCCTAAAAGGCTTGAGGAGGGGATAGAAGGAAAGAAGTATGCAGGATGTCACACTTCAACCCTCAACCTGAAATAGTTGCTTTGGACAATCCAGGAGGTTCATACCAATTGAGTATCAACGTTTTGTAGGCTCTATACTAGGTCTTGCTGGGTAAACAAGGACACGTCTCTGTCTTCCAGAGCCTATTGATTTTGCAAGGATAGGAACATATGGTGTTGCCTGGGTTCTACTGCTCTTTCCCCCAATGCACACAGGTGTATGGAATGCTAGTTAATATGGGAAGCACAGGAAGCGGATCTCAGCAAAGATCTTAGCATAAATTATTTTGCCAGAGAACTAAAAAGCAAACCTGGGGATACTTGCAGAGGTTACTTCTATAGAGCACTGGCGGATTTCCAAGGCACTTTGAAATAAAGAGCAGGGAGAGGATGAGTCTAGAAGACAAGGCAATCCTTGTCTGGGAGTGGGAGATCTTGGTGGACAGCAGTAATGAGAGGTCCTAAGTAAGTAAAGGGTCTGGGGGAATGGAAAGCCTATGGGAAGTGTTGTGACATAATTGAGGGGCTCTTCCAGGAAAGATGGAAAGGCACTCTAGCTGAACACAGTTCATAATTCTGCCAAAGACTGGCCTGCTTCCATGCTTCATTGACCTGGATCAAGCCTTAGAGGCTGGAAGCTTATGTGAGTCCTGAGCTCAGTACCTGAGTTTTCTGCTCCCAGTGCAGACACAGAAAAGACCAAAAGAAGAAATGAACATGATGCCACCTCCAGGTCTTTGGAGATGCCTGCTCGGGAGATAATCTGTGGTTATTTTGATAATGCATGCTGTATTTTTTTTGAAATCAGATGGAGCGTTGTAATTTTTGGTTTGAAACAAATATGATCATTGTATCTGGACAGTTTTGCAGACCTCATCTGGAATTTCAAAATTGACATTCTTTTTTAGTTGCTCAAGTAGATTTTAGGACTGTAGACTCACTAAACTAACCACATAATTTCACACCCACTTCATCTATGTTGATTAAAATAGTTAATAAAAATAATAATGTTGTTGGCTGCTGTGGACTTGTCCCCTGACTCATGGCAACCCCTCGCAAAAGGAATCAGAGTGTTGTGATCCATAAAGTTTTCATTGGCTGACTTTTGTAAGTAGATGGTCAGGTTGTTCTTCCAATTCTGGAAGCTACACTGAAACCTGGTTAGCACCAAAAAAAATGCTCATGTAATTCTCACAAGAACCTTCTAAAATTAAATATAGAAGTTCTGAGACGCAATCTTAAAAGTAAAGTCTTTTTCTAGAATTTATCATAGAAACATATCATAATTAAAACAGCACACATTTTCTAATCAGAATTTAAGTGCCATGGTATCATCTATTAAAAAAAATGTATAACTTAGTCATCTATCTCAGTATTTTTTTTAATAGGCACAATCACAGCAATAAGAAAGAGGGACATTTCTTCAGATGATTTAACTTATTGTTTTGCTACTTAAAACTTAATTTTAAGATGTCTATATTAATATACAATAGCAACTACGAAAGCTGGAAACTATGTAAGGTGGAAGCCTGTCAGAGAAGGAAAACTCAAATATTTTCCACCAAAACAAGCGATAAAAACGTGACAAGACCACACCCTATCAAAGGCAGGAAACTTGTGAGACCCGGAAAAACAAGGCAGTCCAGTCAAGTTCCGGCTTTCACAGGTTTCACTGTAGTTTAAAAAGAAATACAAGACAGCCACACATATATAAGATCTTATGATTGCAAAAAATATTAAAGTCCTAGGAGTTGAAAACTTTAAGAATGACTTACTATAATAAACATAAAAATATTCTTTTGACTAAAATAACATTAAATGTTAACAGAAATTAACATTTTCATTTGGCAGTAACATTGAAGAACTGTATAGAAATGATAAAGTAATAGTGAGTAATGGAATTCTAAACATCTCCGTTTTCTTTCTGGAAACTGTAGTGATAATATTTACTTCTAACCTCAGGCTAACTGTATTCTGAAAAGTGAAGATGACAGAATCAATGTTAAATCTTCAAGTGCTTTGTTTTGAATATCTTAGTTTTCTTAAGAGGAAAATTTAGTGGCTTCCTAAGGGTAGAATTACTGCAATTATAATTTCGTGTCACTTGAGATATTTGTTGAACATATAATAATGGTTCTTTATTTTGAATCACATTGAAATTAATAAAAGTACCACAATAGTTTGCTAACTACTTTGTGTTAAGCACAATTACATAATTTGTGGACCCTGAAACTTTACTACTACATGCTCATGTGCCCAGTTTTCTAAATTCTATTTCTGCAAACTTATTGCTGGCTATCACATTTAAATCCTTCTTTAATAAACCCCTGAAGACTAAGATATGATATCTGGAGGTGGGTAATCCAAAAGGATTTACAGGTGGCATCTAAAAAAAAAAAAAACCTGTTTGAAGTTTCGTTAATAACGCATTTTAATGTTTTACCTGCCTAGAAATTCAAAAGTTATAAAGTTGTGGTAGGTGATACACTAAGCTGTCTCAGAGTTGGAAAAGCACCCACATTAACAACCAAAGTCTGATTGTGACGTCTTCTAAGACATTAGTCATGGAGACACCACAACCTTCTTTAATTTACCATGCATAGCTACAAATCCTACTAATTGTACTACATTTTTACTTCTTCTAAAGCTAATGCTGTCTCAGAACTTTGACCCCAAGCTTCATTACTAAAAAAAAAAGAAACCCTATGTTTAGTGGAGCAGATACCAGCAGAATTCAACACACTCTACTTAAAACACATAAAGACTTCAGTTACCATCTACAGGTGAGTTTATCTTATGCAGTAATCCAGCGTCTGATCAGCCGGAAGGCTCAATAAAGATTTCTTTACCTCAGTGGAGACACAATTAATCCACGCCCTTGCTTAATTAAATTTTAAGTTAAAACAGAAAAGTTTTTTGGATATGCAGAGAATATTTCTCCCTCTGGAAACAAGTCTAGAATGTTAAAAAATGTTAAAATATATTCAGATTCATTGTCCTTAAAGAACAACAAATCTGCTCTGGAAGTCGAAGTTGTTGCATAAAGACTTGAGCTAGTGATAGGCTAATTTTATAAAAATTTAAAAACAAAACAAGCAATCAAAACATGCCTGTGGCAAGAGAGAAATTAGAGATCTGGAGAACCAGCCCATATTCTATTCGTAATTAACACCTGGTTTAATTTTACTTATGTAGGCAGAAGCCTGTGGTCTCTTATGTTTAACAGGAAGATACAAAAACGTATTTTTTGGAACTCATGTTCCTTTCCCTAAAACCCTTAATATTAATGCTTTGAGAAGAATGTCTGTACAATCATTATAATTTTAAAATAATGACTCCAGTAGAAGTTCTATATTATCTGAATCAAATTAAAATATCTACCCAGGAAATCTTTTTTGTATCTGTGTTGCTATGGAAATCTTTTTCCTTTTCTTTTTTTAAATAAAGAATGATTGAATTAAGTCTCTAATGATAACAGAAAAACCCACTGCCATCAAGTCAATTCCAGCTCAAAGTGACCCTACAGGATAGAGTGGAACTGCCCCATAGGGTTTCCAAGGAGAGGCTGGTGGATTCAAACTGCTGACCTTTTGGTTAGCAGATGAGCTTTTAACCACTAAGCCACCAGGGCTCCATTAAACCATTGCCATCAAGTCAATTTCAACTCATAGGACAGAGTAGAACTTCCCCATAGGGTTTCCAAAGAGTCCCTGGTGGATTTGAACTGCCAACGTTTTGGTTATCAGTTGAGCTCTTAACCACTGTGCCACCTGGGCTCCATTAATAACACAATAGCCTCAGCTATATCATTTGAATCTAGAAATTCTGCCCCTTTCATGTCCTGCTTCATGGGCTACAATTCCACAACTTTCTAGTCCGTGTTCATGTAAGATGGCATGCTGTGTTGGTGATGCAGAAGAGGTAATGAGAGGGTGTTCTACGGATTTTCACCCATTTCCTTCATATATCTTGCTACACTGGTGGTATCATATTCCATTCCTGCCTTCTGCAGCTGAAACAGCATGGTTGATGGTGGAATAGCAGTGCCCATGGCAACAGAAGAAAGCCCTGGTCAGAACACCCCAGAACAACTTGTTTATAATGGCTCGCCTCTCTCCTAAAACTCTTCCACTGTAAGTTGTCCAAGAACAAATATGCAACCAACTAATCTGGAGGGGTGAATGTATATATTTTAAAGAAGCAATGAACACACTCCTTGTCTCCTCTGCCCATCTGTGTTCCAACCTTTCAACCAAGTTGAAACACGTCTCCATGAAAGAAATCCTTAGTAGCAATTAGAAGAGTAACCTTTGGCATACAGCACAGGGGCTGAAAATGACTCTTCTTGTCTAGGTCACTGAAGCATCAGGGAGTTCCTACCGGTGTCACAGATTCAAGATGGTGGGTAGACATGGCCAAGAACTCTAAAAACCATGGCATAAGAGAGCTTCGCTGTGTGCTTCAGTAAGCAAGCACATCCTACAGACATAATTTGTTTTGGCCACATACCTTTCAGTGATACTTTCAAATCTGTCACAAATCTGTCAAAAACAAACAAAAAACTCAGAAACTTGTAAAACAAATGTCTTCCTTTTGTATTTAGAACTTCTAACAGAATAAAAGGGGGGACAATTTACTTGACAAATAAGTTTTGGCACTCGCTGAGGGCTAAAATCCTGCCCTCAGCTGCCTGTAAGCAACTCTCATTGACCTCTCTTGGTGAGAAGAGATTGCTAACCTTATATTATGGCTGCTGCCCATATATATTATTGAATAACAGATTTTTGTATGAGTCATTCTCAGGTTCTCCTTCACTTCTTTCCCACAGTAACATCACAATTTTTTTTTTGCATTTCTGTTGCCATGGAAAAATGAACATTCTGAAAAGCAGGCGGGATGATGAGTTTAGAGCAGAATGTAATAGTAGGGGACAGAGAGAACCCAGGTTGAAAACATACATACACTGCAGCTAATATTACAGAAAAATGGTAACTTAAATAAAGAAAAAGAAAATAGAATTCCATTGAATCTCTGACCTTTTGGATAAAATACTCTGAGTTTCAAAACTACTTTCCGAGACTTTTTTTAGCAGAAAAACACCTTCATGCTTATGGAATAATGTAGACATACTATTTTCAGCACTTGGTGCACAGCTGGCAGACACAAAGGCCGTTGTGCCCAAAAAAACAGATGATTGGATTCCATGTTTGCTGAGAACCTGCAAGATCATTAGCAGACTTCTCATTTGGAAGTAGATGTAGCTACTTAAGAGGAACAGGGAGCAAGAATGAAATATTAAGCCTTCTGAGTTTAGCTTAGTAGGGTAAGAGGGTTTGCATTTGCTCCCAGGTCATTTTATCCCGATTCCTCACATACCATGGATATACTGTGTACCAAATACAGATTTCAAGAAAGAGAGATAATGACAAAGGCAGCGAGAGAGAGACACACACAAAGACATGTTACAATAATAAAAGAAGAAAGAAGTGGACTGAAAGCATACAAAGAGAAAGAAAGAAGGAGAAATGGAAAGAGAGGCAAGCATAAGAGAAAGAGAGATTGATCAAAGAATAAGAGGGGAGAAAGAAACTGGATGGGAAGGAATTTGAAGGAAAAAGTCTGCTTTCAACAAGAAACTTCACTTGAAAGGTCTGGGAAAATTAGGGAAAGGAAAAGTAAGTAAAGAGGAAAGTAAGTCAGTGGAACATTAAAATGATTCATGGACTCATTATCTCATCCACCTGAATGACGATTCTTTATCTCACACCCTAGGCACAAGGTTTACTTGGGAACAAATGACAATCCTGGTGAGAGATATTTATACAGGAGAAGTCTCCTTTGATATTGCCCTGTCTTTTTTTCATTTAAACTCTGAGAAGAACTTGAGTATTTTTTTGACTTCTTGATTCCTGCTTCTGATCGGACTTCATCCATTGAAACTCAAAACCACCAGATCCCCAGGCTGCAGACTTTAACCTCCCTATCCCTGGATGGAACAGTGGTTAAGTGCTAGAGCTGCTAACCAAAAGGTCAGCAGTTCAAATCCACCAGGCACTCCTTGGAAACTCTATGGGGCAGTTCTACTCTGTTCTATAGGGTCATTATGAGGTAGAATCGACTTGATGGCAACAGGCTTTTTTTGGTTTTGATCCCTGGGTGGCATAGTGGTTAAGTGCTATGGCTACTAACCAAAGTGTTGGCAGTTCGAACCTACTAGGTGCTCCTTGGAAACTTTATGGGGCAGTTCTACCCTGTCCTATAGAGTCACCAGGAGTTGGAATCCACTTGACAGCAAAGGGTTTGGGTTTTTTTTTAATCCATAGGCTAGGGGCCTCTGGGTAGTGCAAATGGTTAACACTCTCTGCTGCTAACAGAAAGGTTGGATATTTAAGTCCACCCAGAAGTGCCTCACAAGAAAGGCCTAGAGATCTACTTATAAAAAACCAGCCATTGAAAGCCCTGTGGAGCACAGTTGTACTCTGATGCACATGGGGTCCCCATTAGTCAGAGTTGAGTCTACTTTGGGGTGACTTTTTTTTTTTTTAATTCTCAGGCTAAATGACCTATCATTATTGAGGGCAGGCAGCGTGGTGCAGTGAAGAGACGGCAGAGCTGGGAGGTGGGACACCGAGAACCAATCCCAGCAGTGCCAAAGTATATGAGACTTTAGGTGAGACCAAGAACAAACCAAGCCCAATTCCAAACCCTCCCCTCCATCCAGACGTACACACTTACAGATTCGGAGAACACTATTTTTCCAGGATGAGAGAAAAAGATTAGCAGGACTTTATACCCCATGCGATTGTAATATTCACATCTAATTGCTAAAGAGGATACAAAGTGAGAGGAGGGCTAAATGTCCTGTTTAGGATCAAGTGAGATAAAGTTGCCCAAATTCAGTGGCTGAGAGGAAGGCTGCAGGAAGATTTTAGTCCCAGGTAAAAACTCATATAAATTAAAGGGATCGTTCATATTATTTCCATATGACCTTTATTAGCAGAAATTAATCTTTCTCTCAACACCTATAATGCTTCCTCTGAAATCTATCCTATGGAAGCATTTGCCACTTTCCACTCTGTCTACCAGAAACCCTGGTGATGTAGTGGTTAAGAACTACAGCTGCTAACCAAAAAGGTTGGCAGTTTGAATCCACCAGGTACTCCTTGGTAACTCTATGGCTCAGTTCTACTCTGTACCATAGGGTTGCTATGAGTTGGAATCCATTCGACATCAGTGGATTTGGTTTTTTTGGTACTCTGTCTACCTGTTATTAACGTCACACTTCATCTTGTCTGCTAGATTGTAAAGCCATTCAATGCAGAATCTGTGTCTAATTGATCTTAGTACCCTCTTCAGCACCTAGACAGAGCTTTGTGCATACGAAGAACTCAGTTTATATCTAGTGTATAAATAGCAGAAAGAGTGAAGCAGGGTCTCTTTCTAGGTCAGGATGTGAGGGCTTAAGCTTTGTCTATGTGCTAATTCTGAGGTAATTGAGTTGAGAACATAATGCTCAAAGCTTAGAAGTGAATAGCCTGTGTCTAGGTCATTATTAGTAATAACTATCAACTACTCATTGCCTGGAGCCCTGGTGGTGCAGTGGTTAAGAGCTGTCTCCTAATCAAAATGTTGGCAATTAGAACCCACCAGCTGCTCCTTGGAAACCCTATGGGGCAGTTCTACTCTGTCGTATAGGGTCACTATGAGTCGGAACTGATTCCACGGCTACAAGTTTGGTTTTTTGGTACTCACTGCCTATTATGTGCTGGAAGCTTTAGAGAAGTTACCTTTCCTCCTTGCATTAACACTGCAAGGTAGCTGTCATTATCTCCATTTTATGGATGAGGACAAAATGAGTAAGCGTTGGAGGCAAAACAAACAAACAAAAAAAAACAAACCCATTGCCCTGGAGTCAGTTCTGACGGTCACTGCCAGAGTCAGAGGCCAAAAAAAAAAAAACAATACCAAAACCCACTGCCGTGGAGTCGATTTTGACAGGGGCAGAATTCAAACTCAGGCTGCTGGTGTACTAGTATTGGATCCACTGACCCTGCTGGTCAGACGAGGAACTACAAAACTTCTGCTACAAAATCCAGGAGAGCTCTCGCTCCCTGCCGAGATACACAGAAAAGGCCATTGGCAAGAAGAAAATGCCAGGCTAACTTGATTATAACCGTGGGCTTTGGTTAAATCATTAAAGGCTTATGAATTTTGTTTTCTCCTCTGCAAATAGTAAAAACCAAAAAAATCAGTTGCCGTGAGTCGATTCCAACTCAAGGCGACCTCATGTGGTCAGAATAGAGCTGCTCCACAAAGGTTTTCAATGGCTGATTTTTTTTTTTTTTTGGAGGTAGATCATCTGCCTTTCTTCTGAGGTGCCTCTGGGTGGACTTGAACTATCAACCTTTTGGCTGCAAATAATAATATTCTATAAATAATAATACTTCCTTTCCAGCTTTTGAGTATATTTTTGTTTGACATCGAAATAGGAGTTTGAGAAGCTCCTAGCACAGTGCCTATCACATGGTAGGCACCCGAGGAATGCCAGTGGAATCTCAATCTCTGCTGAAGAAGTAAAATGGTGGAATTTGTGGCATCACAGTGGTAATATGGACAGAGTTTCTTTCCAGAGTCTTTCAGAGCATGTATTTGCCAGCTTCTCTAACTGCCGGGCAAATCTCACTTAACTGGCTGTATTCCTTCACTTGTGCAGGTATTTGCCCAATGATAGGATTAACCTGAAGGGTAGCACCTTGATTTTGAGCTCTAGCACAGCCCTTCCACCCTGGCTATAATTATTTCCCTCTGCAAGTTAGTTTCCTTCATCCAGATCTCCTACAATTAGAAATGAGTGCTTTTGAAAAACTACAACCTTGACCACACATCCATTCTCACTCTTATTACTCTGAGTACTAGTGCTACTGATAATTGCTAATATGTATCACTTACAAGGAGTCAAACGTTATCCCAAGCCCTTTGTGTATCATTTCATTTAATGCTCACAACAAACTTACCAGGTATTCACTATGCTTGTTATTATCACTTAACAGATGAGAAAAACTGATGAACAGAATTCCCCTCTGTCCTAGTTATCTAGTGCTGCCATAACAGAAATACCACACCTGGGTAGCTTTAAGAAACAGATTTTTTTTTTTTTTTTCCCTCTTAGTTCAGGAGGCTAGAAGTCCAAATTCAGGGTGCTGGCTGTAGGGGAAGGCTTCCTCTCTCTGGTGGCTCTTGAGGAAGGTCCTTGTCTCTTCTGAGTTTCTGTTCCTGGGGGATTTTCATGTAGCTTGTCATCTCCCTTCCCTCGTTTCTGCTTGCTTCTCTATGCCTAATCTGCTCTTTTCATATCCCAAAAGAGATTGGCTGAAGATATAGTCTATGCTAATAGTGCCTTATTAACATAACAAAGAAAATTCATTCCCAAGTGGGATTATAACCATAGGTATAAACCAAACGCACTGTCATTGAGTCAATCCTATTCATAGAGACCCTGTAGGACAGGCTAGAACTGCCTCACAGGTACACAGGTATAAAACCAAAATCAAACCCATTGCCATTGAGTCGATTCTGACTCGTAGCAACCCTATAGGACAGGGTAGAACTGCCCCATAGAGTTTCCAAGGAGCACCTGATGGATTCGAACTGCTGACATTTTGGTTAGCAGATGTAGCTCTTAACCATTAAGCATTTTTATAGGGGGTAGGATTTACAATGTATATTTGGGGGGACACAATTCAATCCATAACACCCTCTATGTATCGATAGCTATAAAGTTGACAGTACATTTGAATGCATGTTATGTGCTGGACAGTATGTTAGGTTCTGGGGATAAAAAATGACTTGGATAGGATCTTGGCCTATGACAAGTTTAGAGATTATTTCCAGGCATACAATAGACATTTAGTGAATTAAAATGATGCTACTTAAGTGAATGCATTAAACTAGTGAAAGCTCTTAAGTTTGTCATTACCAGTCTCTGCTTTCTAGTATACCTTCTATCTATAGTTTACCCAAGATTCAACCTACATGTTCAGATTGGCCTGTTGTTGCTGTTAGTTGCCATGGACTTGGCTCCAACTCATAGAAACCTTACGTACAACAGAACAAAATGTTGCCTGGTCTTGTTTTCTGGTTAATCCTCATCAATCTTTGCAGAGTATTAGGAGGAGCCCAAAGACCTCAGTGATTGGGGTCCAGGAATTAGAAAAAGTGGTACTTGGTGTGTCTGGAATACTCCCACAGAATAGCCAATCTCTATAAATGTTTCTGCTGTCTGTTTTCATAGATTTCTACCTTGACCTCTGATTATACTTCATCTCCCTTCTGAGGCAGGTGAATTCCTCTACATTTAAGCTTGGATTGCTGATGGTTTTCAAAAGTTGAATGATGTTTCCTACACCCCAGCTCTTTAGTGGCTTCTCTTCCAGCCAAGATGAACCATGTGGAATCAAGGTGATTCAGTACAATATTTCTGTCTAGTGGTTACTTCCCACTCCCTTTTCTTTAGAGGAAACCCTGGTGGCATAGTGGTTAAGTGCTACGGCTGCTACCAAAGGGTTGGCAGTTCGAATCTGCCAGGCGCTCCTTGGAAACTCTGTGGGGCAGTTCTACTCTGTCCTATAGGGTCGCTATGAGTTGGAATCGACTCGATGGCACTGAGCATGGTTTTTTTTTTTTTTTTTGGTTTTTTCTTTAGAGCTCTCTGCTCTTCAGATTTCCCAGAGTGACTTCCCCACACACTCTCTGCTGTGAAACTTGTCTTCTTAAAACCCTTCACACCACAGTTGAGAAAAGGATCATTGTTGTAGGCATGATATTCTTCCTAGCAGTGTTTTCCTTCCAATGAGAGCTAAGATACCATAATCCAAAGAAGCAGATTTTGAACTGTGGACTTTTGTGCAATATCAGAAATAAGGGAAATAGGAGATTTCTCAGAGGCCCAATGTCACAACCCAAAAACTTATTAAAAATTCACAGAATTATTGTTACACAGGAAATGGGTTATGAATAGGATTTTTCCATCCTGCCATGGAAAATTAGTGTAGATGGGTATATGGGCAGACTGAATGGATTTTTTTTTTTTTTAAACGGAAAACCAAAAAGATTATCCATTTATCATTTCTCAAAGTAACACACTGTGCTATGTTGTATGAGATTACTAAATTTAAGCCTTGGCCCACAAACTATGCTTTAAAAATATTCTCTGATATTGTATTGTAGCATTTAGCATTTGTTCTACAAATTTTTTTTTAATTAATTTAAAAACTAATAGTTTTGTCATTTTTCTTTGTCTACATTTACCCTTGAGGCTTCACATCACACCACTGTTAGATGATGTTTTCATTCGCAGGATCATTGTGTGTCTCTACAGCTGTTGTTTTCTTACTAGAAGAACCACAATATCTCCTCATTGGATATAACGTTCACTCTCTAGAATTTTTCAAAAATACCGAAAGCTCAAAATCTTACTCAAATTTCAAGAAATAACCTTCATCATTCTCTTGTTTATATATTCCACACGTCCATTTTCATTGCTTGCAGCTAAATCAACTTATTTAGGCTATATAGAGCTAACGTAAACCCAGATGTACGAAATCACAAGATTATTTGTAGAAAAAGAACTAAATTTTGATAAACACAGCTCTTTGTAAGAAAGACTAGCACAAAATGACATTATGTTTCTTTAAAAAATATAGACAGGCAGGCAGATAGATAGATAGATAGATAGATAGATAGATAGATAGATAGATAGATAGATAGATAGATAGATAGATAGATAGATAGATAGATAGATAGATAGATAGATAGAGCATTATCTTTTAGACCCAAAAGAAACACTGGTGATAATAAAGTACAGCCTCTTCACTTAAAAATAAAGTAAATGAGGCCCAGAAGTGTTCAGTTTTTATTAGCTGTCAAATCTAAACCCAAACACAAAGGTTCTAATTCTTAGATTCATTCCTTTTCTGTCATATAAAATATTTTTGGGGATGCTATGTTTTAAAATAGAGTATATGGGTAACTTTATGATCTCTCCTGTTTGGCATATGAAGACTTTTTCAAATATCTTTGATGATATTTTAGAGGCATTATTCATAGTATCTGCGGCCATTGTATCACTAAAATATAAGCTTAAAAGTATATTTATGAATTATTGAAGATTTATTATATTAATACTCCAAAAGAGACCTGAAGAAGCAGGGTAATAAGCCAGGGATAAAAACTGCAGAGTTTAAAGCCTGCCTGTGAGACTGTCCCGCAAGACAAATTCAGACCATGAACTTGAACTTGACTAGTGGGGGTTTAGAGAAATCTCCAGGTTCCAAAGTTTTTAGTTGTACATGACAGTCTAAGTGTCTGGGCATGAGCAATACTCCTAGCTAGATCGTCTTGATTCCACATGCTGAATAGTTTAGCTAATGCTGGCAACGGCTAATTCTTAGATAAAGGCTGAAACGTACCCAACTTGCATTAACTGTAACATGTCATCTTATTTGTTCCTTTGTTGTTGTTGTTGTTACATGCTATTGGTCCCAACTCATAGTGACCCTATGTGCAACAGAACAAAACACTGCTCAGTCCTGCCCCATCTTCACAATAGTTGTTATGCTTGACCCCATTGTTGCAGCTACCGTGTCAGTCCTTCTCATTGATGGTCTTCCTCTTTTTCACTGACTGTCTACTTTACCAAGCATGACGTCCTTCTCCAGGGACTGATCCCTCCTGATAACATGTCCAAAGTATATGCGATGAATTACTCTCACCATCATTGCCTCTAAAGATCATGCTGGTGGTACTTCTTCCAAGATAGATTTGTTTGTTCTTTTGGCTGTCCACGGTGCATATCATGTTATAAATGTTCATATGTGGCAGAATATTTTGACATGGTCATTTGAACGAGGCTATATCAAAATGTAAAATCATCAATATGCAAATAGATATCACTTAAGCTCAGTCCATCCCCTACTCTCACTTTCTCCCTAACCTCTACCTAGTCACCCTATATTTGAACTTTATTTTACCCTCAACCTATCCCGTACCGTAGTGTGGGTCATTAATGGGGTGATGACCAGGAGTCAATATATGGACATCTGTTTTATAAATTACTTGTTAACAATTACTTGTGAAATTTATGTATTTATTTTTGTTTGCTTCAGAATGACTCTGGCATCAAAATAGCATGTATCCCATAG
Source organism: Elephas maximus indicus (assembly GCF_024166365.1). Classification (NCBI taxonomy): domain Eukaryota; kingdom Metazoa; phylum Chordata; class Mammalia; order Proboscidea; family Elephantidae; genus Elephas; species Elephas maximus. The sequence continues at coordinate 25,887,376 of NC_064841.1, forward strand.
CTGCTGGCAGATAATACATGCTCAATAAATGGTTTTTGAATGATTGGAAGAGTAATTATGTGTCTGAACATCTAGATTAAATTCAAAAAAGTTTATTTAGTACCTCCTAAGCATTGGACAATCTGCTGAGGATTGGCAATACCAGATGAAAAATAAATTGTACTAAATATTCAGTAGTTTAGCGAAGAGGAAAGATAGCTGATTACAAACTGATGAAATGAGTGCTATAAAAGTGGGGTATTTAAAATAAAACTACTTCTGCTGGGTTTTGAAGGAAGAGTTAAATTTATGAACAAAGTGGCAATGAGATTTTTTAGCAAGAGCTTAGCAATGCAAAGAAACACAAAAATATAAGTCAGTCCAGAGAATAGTGAAAAGTTCCATGTGGACAGAGAGGAGCATTGCTGGAGAGTGGGACAGAAGCAGAAAATGAAGGAAGAAAATTAGGTCATAATATGTGCTTCTCATTGGCAAATTAAAAAAAAATTATTAATTGAGTGGGAAGCATGTTGACTAAATAGCTATCCCCAAGAGCTTATAGGCCAATGCGGAAGACAAGCCAAAAATAATTAAAAATTAAGTAGTAATGGTAAATCATAGCAGGAACTATATAGCATACATTATTTATGTATTTCTCCATTTCTTCAATAACCTAGTTCAATACTAAGCACAGGGTAGACACTTAATAAATGCATATTGAATACATACATAAGTAAATATAAAAAAATAAATGTCTTTGCCCTAAATTCTTGAGAACAAAATCCAATAATTATAACTTCTGCACAGTATCACTGATTTCTGGAACAAAAATTGATCTTCTCTTAAATTGCATGTTAAGACACCAAAACAGCTAGTTGAAAAGGTAATCCTCACTCAAAACAATTATTTTATTATAATTCTCACTCAAAAACAAGTAGGTAAAAAACAAGAAACAAAACCCTGGTTTCTTGGCTGAATTCAACCCTTTCTCAATAACAAAAATTAGGCTAAACAAGTTTTATGTTTAAGATTTTAAACATTTCAAGATAAAATTTCTGAAATATTTTTCAAAAACCCAATTAAAACATATCCTTCATGACCTTTTAAAATTAAATGAATGGATATTTTTTTCCCACCATGCTTACTTATTGTCCAGCTTTCGCATGCATATGAGGCAATTGAAAATATCACTGCTTGGGTCAGGCACACCTTAGTCCTTAAAGTGACATCTTTGCTTTTTAACACTTTAAAGAGGTCTTTTGCAGTAGATTTGCCCAATGCAATGTGTTGTTTGCTTTCTTGACTGCTGCTTCCATTGGCGTTGATTGTGGAACCAAGTAAAATGAAATCCTTGTCAACTTCGATCTTTTCTCCATTTATCTTGGTGTTGCCTATTGGTCCAGTAGTGAGGATTTTTATTTTCTTTATGTTGAGGTGTAATCCATACTGAAGGCTGTAGTCTTTGATCATCAGTAAGTACTGCAAGTCCTCTTCACTTTCAGCAAGCAAGATTTTGTCATCTGCCTAATGCAGTCTTCCTCCAAACCTGATGTTGCATTCTCCATATAGTCCAGCCTCTCAGATTATTTGCTCAGCATACGTATTGGATAAGTACGGTGAAAGGGTACAACCCTGACGCCCACCTTTCCTGACTTTAAACCACATAGTATTCTCTTGTTCTGTTCGAACAACTGCCTCTTGATCTATGTACAGGTTCCTCATGAGCACAATTAAGTGTCCTGGAGTTCCCATTCTTCTCAATGTTATCCATAATTTGTTATGATCCACACAGTCAAATGCTTTTGTATAGTCAATAAAACTCAGGTAAACATCTTCCAACATTCTCTTATTTCAGCTGAGATCCTTTTGACACCAGCAATGATATCCCTTGTTTCATGCCCTCTTCTAAATCCAGCTTGAATTTCTGGCAGCTCCCTGTCAATGTACTGCTGCAACCACTTTTGAATGATCTTCAACAATATTGACTTGTGTGTAATATTAATGATATTGTCCAATAATTTCTGCATTTGGTTGGATCACCTTTCTTTGGAATGGGCATAAATCTGGACCTCTTCCAGTTCATTGGCCAAGTAGCTGTCTTCTAAATTTCTTGTTATAGATGAGTGAACACTTCCAGTGCTGCATCTGTTTGTTTAAACATCTCGATTTGTATTCTGTCAATTCCTGAAGCCTAGTTTTTATCCAATGCCTTCAGTACAGCTTGAACTTCTCCAGTACCATCGGTTCTTGATCATACACTACTTCCTGAAATGACTGAAGGTCAACAAATTCTTTTTGGTACCATGAATGTACATTCCTTCCATCTTCTTTTGATGCTTCCTGCATCCTTCAGTATTTTGCCCATAGAATCCTTCAATATCACAACTGGTGGCTTGAATTTTTTCTTCAGTTCTTTCAGCCTGAGAAATGCTGAATGTGTTCTTCCCTTTTGGTTATCTAAATCTAGGTCTTCATACAAGTCATTATAGTACTTTGTCTTCTCGAGCTGCCCTTTGTAATTTTCTGTTCAGCTCTTTCACTTCGTCTTCTGTTTGCTTTAGCTACTTGACATTCAAGAGCAAGTTTAAGAGTCTCTTCTGACATCCATTTTGGTCTTTTCTTTCTTTTTAATGACCTCTTGCTTTCTTCATGTATGATGTCCTTGATGTCATTCCACAACTTGTCAGGCCTTCTGTCATTAGTGTTCAGTGGGTAAAATCTGTTCTTGAGATGGTCTCTAGATTCAGGTGGAATATACTCAAGGTCATACTTTGGCTCTGGTGGATTTGTTCTAATTTTCTTCGGCTTCAGCTTGAACTTTCATAAGAGTAATTGCTGCTGTGTTCCATAGTTGGCCCCTGGCCTTGTTCTGACTGATAATATTGAACTTTTCCATTGTCTCTTTCCACAGACGTAGTAGATTTGATTTCTGTGTATTCCATCTGGTGAGGTCCACCTGTATAGCTGCATTTATCAGTTTGTCGTACTGTGGGGGCTTGTGTGTTGCTGTGATGCTGGAAGTTATGCCACTCGTATTCAAATGCTAGCTGATTCACCCATAGTGGACGGGTTTCAGCTGAGCTCCCAGACTAAGACAGACTAGGAAGAAGGACTTGGCAGTCTACTTCTGAAAACAAATTAGCCAGTGAAAACCTTATGAATGGCAGCAGAACATTATCTAATGTAGTGCCAGAAGATGAGCCCTCAGGTTGGAAGGCACTCAAAAGAAGACTGTGGAAGAGCTGCCTCCTCAAAATAGAGTTAACCTTAACAATGTGGATGGAGTCAAGCTTTTGGGACCTTCATTTGTTGACGTGCAAGACTCAAAATAAGAAGAAACAGCTGCAAACACCCCTTCAGAATTAGAATGTAGAATGCATGAAATATGAATTTAGGAAAATTGGGAGTTGTTAAAAATGAAATGGAATGCTTGAAGATAGATATCCTAGGCATTAGTGAACCGAGATGGACTAGTATTGGCTATTTTGAATGGGACAATCATATCGTCTACTATGCAGGGAATAACAAATTGAAGAGGAACCATGTCACACTCATTGTCAAAAAGAACATTGCAAGATCTATCCTGAAGTACATGGCTGTCAGTGATAGGATAATATCCATACACCTACAAGGAGGACCAGTTAATAGGACAACTATTCAAATTTGTACACCAACCACCAATGCCAAATCTGAAGAAACTGAAGATTTTTACCAACTTCCATTGTCAGAAATTGATCAAACATGCAATCAGGATGCATTGATAATTGCTGGTGATGGGAATGGGAAAGTTGGAAACTAAAGAAGAAGGATTGGTTGTTGGAAAATATGGCCTTGGTGATAGAAATTATGCCAGAGATTGAATGATAGAATTTTGCAAGACCAATGCCTTCTTCATCACAAACACATTTTTCACTCTCTACCACTAAATATATATATATATGTCTTTTTTTTTGTAGGTATCCAGCTATATGGTCAATGTACAATGAAACTTCAGAGGTTTAAGCTCAGTAGCCTAGTTGGAGTATGATAGTAATTGACTTTGAATAAGCCACATTTATTTTTGTTTGTTTGTTTAACAGACAGGTATAAAAGAGGGCCAACAAGAAATTCTCATTGACCTTACAGTATTTTCAGGGTTGAATAAGAAACCTACTTAAAGTACATTTCATAGTTATGTACAGTGCTCAGCAGCTCAGATAATTTTATTTGAAGATAAATGTTTTTAATTGAAAAAATGAAATAAAAAAAAGATCGGAAAGTATGTGTACAAGTTGCAAAGCCTGGGACATAGCACCTGAGTATTCGTAATGATCCTACTCCATGATGCTTTGTTGCAGTTGTAATTTTGCAAAGCAGATAACACCTGTCAGCACTTTCTTCATAATGTGAACAAGGTGGCCTGTTCCAACAACTACACGAACACCATCAAAAGACATGATTTGTAATTTCATTTTTGGTGAGAGGCACACTTTTCACAGAATGACAGGTCATAGAGTTGCAAATCAGCCTTGTTCTTTGATCTCTGTCAAGAACAAAACTGGGGAGCAAAAATAGCTTTGTTCTTTTTTTTCTTTTGCTTATTTACTGTATAATTTTTTAAAAAATATCGCTGTATAATTTGACTGACAGAGTTTAAAAGGAAACCCAGTTGTACCATTGCACTATGTACTAATAAACAACTATACACTGTGATTATTGCTTTTCACAAGTGTAACAGAGCAGTGTTTGTGACATTCAATGCTACTTTCTAACAGCAGGTGGAAATTTGATACAGGAAAAATATATTAAGGAGATCTCTGTGTATATAAATCTGATTAAGGGTTATGTGCATGTAAATGCATGTTACAGTTAACAGGAATGGAGGAGAGCCCCAATCAAACCCTTAACATTTGCCTTTGGAAAAATAGATTTCTTGAAATTCAGTTCATTTTGGCTGTATGAAATGAAAGTCAAATATGATATTCCCTGTTCACTGTATGTGAAGAAGAGCCTGTGAGGATAGCAAGGGAAGGGAAGTTGTGGAAGTGGGTGGGTAATATCTGAGAACTTATTTGATTAACAGTTGTTGTTGTTAGTTGCCCTGAAGTCAGCCCCCATTTGTAGTGACCCCATGCACAAAGAAAGGAAATGTTGCCCAGTCCTGCACCATCCCTATTATTGGATGGGGGTCGGACCATTGTGATTCATTGGCTGATTTCCATAAGCAGAGTTCCGGGTTTTTCTTTCAAGTTCACCTTAGTCTGGAAGTTCAACTGAAACCTCTTCAGCATCATAGTAACAGGCAAGCCTCCACTGACAGATGGGGGGTGGCTGTATATGAAGTGTACAGGGCAGGAATCAAACCAGGATCTCTGGCATGGAAGGCAAGAATTCTACCACTGAACCGCCAATGCCCTCTTTTTTTTTTTTTTTTAATTATTATGCTTTAAGTTAAAGTGTACAATTCAAGTCAGTTTTTCATATAAAAACTTATACACACTTTGTTATGTGACCCTAGTTGCTCTCCCTACAATGTGACAGTACATGCCTTCCCTCCACCCTGTACTTCCCGTGTCCATTCAACCAGCTCCTGTCCCCCTCTGCCTTCTGATCTCGCCTCCACACAGGAGCTGCCTACATAAACCTGTGTATCTACTTGAGCTAAGAAGCACACTCCTCACCAGTATCATTTTCTGTTTTATAGTCCAGTCTCATCTTTGTCTGAAGAGTTGGCTTTGAGGATGGTTTTAGTTTTGGGCTAACAGAAAGTACAGGGGCCATGACATCTGGAGTCCCTCCAGTCTCAGTCAGACCATTAAGTCTGGCCTTTTAACTAGAATTGTGTTTGTGTTCCCTGGCACCAATGCCCTCTTAACAGTTATACAACTAACTAATAAATCGCATTCACATATGCAAACTAACACTTGTATGCAATCATAAAGAAATTATCTTATTGACGTGCATGCACAGATAAATACACATCTTAATTATTTGAATAAAATCACTTTGATGACTATAACCTTTATCAAAAATAGATCTCGTATTTTTATAATTTAAAGTATTTTAAAATTTAAACTAATTGTATGGCTACATCTCAAATGACGAATGTATCTCTCTTAGGACCTTGAAAGTTTGCACGTTTTCATTTTTTCTAAAATTAAAAATGAGCCATTGGATCATCATTTCTAATACTCTAAGTTTCTCAGTAGGATTGGTGTTAGCTGATCAACAGGTTTAGGTTTTTTTCTTATTAAAATGTCCAAAACTCTGCTAGGTGCTATTTCTGTGCTTGATACTTTCTCTGTCTTTAAAAAAGTGGAGCAAATTCTGCATTTGGGGAAAAAAGTCTAAAGCTCTTATTCGCTATCCTACTTAAATACAACTCAACAAAGTAGGAATTGTGCTTTCCAAGTCATATAATAATTTACTTTCTTAGAGACTGAGTTGCAGCACAGTGCTCAAGTGTTGTACCTTTTCCACCCTTAAATCCCAAGTGGCATCAAGTTCCCATTTATTGAATGCCCCTGATATTCCAGTCACCTAGCTGTAAATTGGCTTCCCTCCCAGTCTAATAACTTGGAGACTTTTGTAAAACAATTGTAATATTAAAATTCAGACAAGTGACCCAAAAATGGCCCAAGAGGGCTGGCCTGCAATTTCCTGATTCACACTTTCCTTATTCCCTCATTTGTTAAGTTTCGCAACATCAATTTTTATACTGTTGCTGTTTTATCCTGGCCAAATGGTTGCTGAATTTTAATGAAATGTCTCCCTTTGACAAATGAGTTATTGTTTGATATATTACATTAGGGATGTAGAGAATAAACTACTTATGGATACTAGATATTTGGATAAAACACATTTACATAATACTAGACTATTAGTGTAATGAGTTCTATTAGTTGTAAAAAACAGATAATACAGAGCAGATTTGGAAACATGCTGAATGATGGACAGACATATATATGATTTAAATTCCAGTTTCTGAAATGAAATGGCAAGCAATTTCACATTATACAACTTAAAATTTTTTTGTTTGCTGTGGCGCAAGGGAAAATTTTACTTTCGTGAAATAGTTTTGAAAGACGGGGAAGTTTTTCTGATCATTATCAATCACTCAAATGGTGTAATAGTTGAAGGAACTGAAATAGGTGCTGAAGAGTAATTTAAAAATAAAAAACCCAGAGCTATGCTCCCCTTCACACATAGTGCTTCCATCTTACAAGGGAAAGGTGTTGGTTTTCCCATGGGATGGTGTGGGGTTTAGATTAAGAGTACTCTTTTTTCTGGGTCTTCCGTTCAAACTTATTTTCAAAATCATTCACTCAGACACTGCCTCAGTAAAAGAAAGCATTTAAAGCAAACTCCCACATATTCAGAAGCTAAATAGCCAAGTAGCTCCACTACTCATATTTAAAAATAGTATTATTATATGCTAATTATGTGCTTGATGATGAGGCACTTCAAGATGCTGGAGTGTGTTTCTAATCATTGTGGAAAGAGAAATTATATTTGGTATGACTTCCATGTTTAGTGCGGGTTATTTTATTCTAGCTATAGTATGAACTCACATATTCTAACTCCACTAATTTTCTTCTAACCAGAATATTTAATTATCACAGGCATAAGATGGTGATTAAGAACCCTGCTGGCTCTTTGAAGTGAACTTAAGTCCATTCTCTATTCTGCCCCTAACTAGCTTTGTAAACTTGGGCAAGAGCCGAGATTCCTTTTTTTTTAATTATGCTTTAGATGAAGGTTTACAGAACAAACTAGTTTCTCATGAAACAGTTGATACATGTATTTTTTTATGACATTAGTTAACAACCCCACAACAGTTAACACGCTCCCTTCTTGATCTATTATCAGCTTTCCTGACCCATCCTGCCTTCTAGTCCTTGCCCTTGGGCTGTTGTGCCCTTTTAGTCTCGTTTTATGGGCCTGTCTAATCTTCAGGAACCAAGGTTCTTTAAGCCTCACTTTTGTCATCTGAAAAATAGGATAACCAAGTCTCCAACTTCCTACTGTTGTTTTGAGAATAAATAATAAAATGAAGATCCAGTCCTGCAATGTAGGATGGCTTTATATACAGTATTAATTATGCTTGTTATCATTATTGTTATTTCACTTGGGGCTGGAGAGGCAGTTTAGTGAGGTGGCTAAGAGCATGGACTCTGAAGTTGGATTGACTTGGGTTCCAGTCTTAGTCTTGCCATTTTTTTAATGTGTGAATTTTGATATCTTTTCTAAGGTTTCTAACTCTCAGTTTCTTTCTTGGTAGCAGAGGCTTGTAATAATCCCTATTTTGTAGGATTGTTGTAAGGGTTAAAAAATGTAACACACATAAAGTACTTATTGTAGTAACTCAAATATAGCAACTACTCAATAAATGGTAGCCCATCTTTTTTTTTTCCGGTGTCGTTATTATTATTTTTACTATTATTGGCTATTATTTTGTATCTTAATTTCTGTAAATACTCTGGGTGAACAGATATTTATTTTATACATATTCATATAAACCATAGCTCATAAATATATAACATGAAAAACTAAAACCCAGAAAAAATACCCAAAAGAACTTTATAAAAGCATAAAGTGCTGAACAAGCACGCAGGATACTATTTTTATTATTAACATAATTCTTCGGGTGTTGGTTTTGAATTCAAAACTTTATTCTCTTTGATAAATGTCATCTCTTTGATAAGTGTCATTTAAGTATTAACAATATAGAACTCAAATGGTTATTAAAAACTATTTTACAAATCTTTCAATTTTACTATTGGTAAGGTCCTTAGGTGGCGCAAATGGTGTGCTCTTGAGTACTAATCTAAAAGTTGGCTGTTCAAACCCACCCAGTGACATTTTTGAAGAAAAGTCCTGGCAATCTGCTTCCCTTAAAATTACAGACAAGAAAACCCTACAGAACAGTTCTACTCTATAACTCCTGGGGTTGTCATGAGTTGAAGTTGACCGGGTAGGAACAAACAACAAGAAGCACTGGAATGTATTTATTAAATAATATGTTGATTGATTCATTCATTCAGTAAATATGTATTGGGTACCTACTGTGTGCCAGGAGCTGTGCTTGGTGTGGAGGATAAGTGGAGGATACAAAGGTAATTAAAGCACAGTCCCTGACATCCAGGAACCTACAGTCCCAACAAACCCACTATATTACCTTAACCAATGAGAAAACCAAGATATAGGTTAAACATAGGGAGTGATTCTCCCAGGACCCCATCAAGTCAAGATAAGGCTAGAAGTCCATGGCATTTCTGACCTAAGAACGTCTCCACTTAGAAGTTCCACCCCAGACCCAACAGGCTCTTTTTTGGGACTCTCTTGGACTTGGTTGATCCCCTAATAGGGTTGTCTAATTTCCTAAGCAGCTAAATGCTTACAGTTGCCCAACTGATGGGACTTAAAGTTGTTCTTTTCTCTGGCCCACACTCTGGTTCCTAGATGAGAATAAAACAATCAACCACTGGCCATGCTGCAGAAACAGTATATAACACAGGATACATCATGAAGCTCCTGACCTGATTTGGGATCTCGAGGCTGGCTACTTCCCCTCTGAGTCCTCTCTGAGTACTTTTCCTGGAGTCCTCTTTCCTTGCACCATTCCCTCCATGATCTGTCTGTACGTTGGTCCCTCTACTATTTCAATTACTTCTTTGAGAGCAGAGAGAGTTTATGTTTGTGTCATCCCTTCTCAAGACATGTAGTACGGTTCTTTGCGCACGGTAGGCTCTCAACATTTAGATAAACATAATTATTAAGAAAATTACTAATCTACCCTGAATCTGGAGGAGCCCTGCTAGCGCAATGGCTAAAGCAGTAGGCTGCTAACAGACAGGTAGGCAGTTTGAACCAACCAGCTGCTTTGCAGGAGAAAGATGTGGCAGTCTGCTCCTGTAAAGATTACAGCCTGAACTACACTATGGGGCAGTTCTGCTCTGCCCTATGGGGTCGCTATGAGTCGGAATCCACTTGGTGGCAATGGGTAACCCTGAATCTGCTGGCCTTTTGAATTATTATGTATAGTTGATGCCCTTCCCTCATGGCTTGCCTTTGCGTTTTCTATTTCTAAATCTGAACATTCTTTTAGTCTCAGATAACATGCCATCTCATTCAGAAAATCTTCAGGTTACCGGTAAAGCAAAAGTATTATCTCCCTAAACTCCGAAAGTATTTTGTTTTGTGCCAGGCATTGGCTAAGTGTTTTACCTGGGCGCCAGGGTCAGAACAATGTTAAGGTGTGCATGTTCTTGGCTGCTGCCATCCTCCACCAGAGGGCTTGGCTTTGTTCAGATTACAGCTCAATAATACTGAAACAAAACCAGTATTATCCCTTTTGCAGAGGAGGAAAGTAAAGCTCAAAGAGGTTAATATATCTTGTCTAATGTCGAACATCTCCTAATGTGGGAGTGAATATACAAATCCAAGGCTGGTTTCTAAGGTTTGTGCTGTTAAGTGTTATGCTCAGCTTAACAATTCCTGCTTCCTATGTTATATACTTATCTTCCAGAAGTGACCATGTTCTTCAAGGTTGGGGTTCATGCACAATATACCACTAACACCCCTCAAAGCACTTAGAACATAGTCTGCATAGAAAGTACCCAATGAATACCTTTTTAATAACTAAGTTTAGTTTAAGCATCAACAATGAACTAAAGACCTGCTTTATTGATTCCTGAGCTACCTGGCGAAAAGGAAAGAGATAAAGATGTTAGACAAACTTGGCGCTTCCCAAGGGAGAAGTAAAAACAACCCCTTCTAACTTGACAAGGTAAAAACAAACAAACAAAACAATGCTCTGTGAAGAAGCACCGGCTGGCAAATATAAACCAGAATCTGTAACCTACCATAAATGATAAATTGCATACGCTAGTCAACGTGGTAGGTGTGAAGCACAAGCATTAGGCAAAACTGCTGCAATTTGTTTTGATTAGTCTTTGGTGACATTTTTTGCCTTGCATGCTGTTAACCACCTACCACGAGAAAGTAAAAGAAACTACTTTCAACTCTTTTAAGGCCTTGGAATTGTTAAAAGAAAATAGTAAAAGAACCAAAGAGACTGAAATGAAATTTAAAACTAAAAGCAAATGGGACTGGGTAAGACAAAGGGTTGGGGGGCTAAGAGAGTGAAATGACGCAGGTTTTTCAAACACAAGGTGCAAATGTACACATAAAATAGATGTTGCAGAATGCTGTATTTGATGATCACCACTTTGGGCTTTTGTAATAGCTATCTTTCTGAAATCAACTGTGCTAGTTTTATTAAAATTGTTTATTTTCTGTTTTATCACTAATCTCACTTACCAATAAACATTCATTGAATGCCTATTGTGTTCTAGACTTTATGCTAGAAAGTGGGATATAGTGAGAATAAAAGTCCCTGCTCTCAAGGAGGCCATAAGAGGTGTGTGAGAACTTGGGCAGTACAATAAAAAGACACAAATGCAGTGCAAAACTAGAACATCACGATTTCAATAGATATTTATTTCAGTTGATTTCTATCATAGGACACCACAACCAACAATTTTTTTTTTTTAGTAAACTACATTCATGCTACTATTTTCCTTCTCATGTTTCAATATTTATCTTTGAGTGTAATTAAAATTTGTCACCTCTTTGTGTACCTGATCTTTGTATTCATTACTTTGTCAAATAAGCACTGTGATCCACTCAGATTTGGTGATCCATTTATTCAATAAGTCTTTATTGAATTCAATTTACTTATTTATTCAATAAACCTTTATTGAATATATACTACAGTTGAATATACTGAGATATATGGATGATAATACACAGCTCTTGCCCTCAAGATACTTATAGTCCAGAACTAACTGCACGGTACAATGTGGTAACCACTAGCTACATGTTGTCATTTAAATTTTAATTAAAGTATATTAAAAATTACATTAAAAATTCAACTCTTCAGTAATACTAGCCACATTTCAAGTACTTAGTAGCATTATGTGTCTAGAACTTTTTGTATTAGACAGTGAAGTTATACTAGATTTTCATCGTCACAGAAAGTTATATCAGATAATACTGGTGAGAATAGGGTGGTGATGAAGCTGAGGAAATGAAGGTTCAATATAATTTTGACACGTGGAAAGAATTGCTAAAGAGTTGTACAGAGTGCTATGGAAGTTTAGAGATCAGGAAAGGCTTCACAGAGACAGTATCTTTTGGGTTTCAAAGAATAGAATCAAGCAAGTTCAAGGAGAAAGTTCAAAGAGCAGTAGTACACCAAGACCTTCAAATATAGTTGGGCAGGTTGTGTATGTCATAATTCGTAAGCGTCACATTCCTATCTTAGTTATGTTACAGGGGTCTGGCTATGAACTATACTCATTCCTGTCTCTGGGTCTGTGAACATGCTGTTTCCTGAATCTGGAGATCTTTACATTTTCTCATATCTCTTCACTATGGACTGCATTTCATGTTTAGTTCCTCTTGAATTTTTTTTTTTTTTTTGATCCTTCCATCTCCAATCCATAAGATTATCCTTGAATTATAGAACCTTCTCTACTCTGAATTCCTACAGAAATTTTAGGGATGTGTATAGCTTATATTGCTTCCTTGACTACACTCCAATGACCAAGTAGATGGGTAGAGTCAATGTTCTCTGTCGCTTCTATTTCCCTTACAGCAATACTGAGCATACAGTGCTGGAACCCCTGGCTAACTGACTGATATTTTAACTAATTATAACTTGATCTTATTCGACTTTAAAACATATTAAATTTACATTATTAGGCACGCTAAAGTCCTAGGAATAAAATGATGAGCACTGAGTATGATCTAGAAAAGTAATATGATAATATTTTTGACAAACTAATTTATATATACTTAATTGCTATAAAAGGATGACAAAATCCTGAGGTTAATCCTTACGTAATGTGACACTATTTTTTTACTACTTGAACAACTGTCCATTGACATTTGTGTTTACCTTAATATTTGGTTTAGTGTTTTTACATGTTGAGGTGGAATATACTGAATAATTTTTAGTCATTTTACTCATTGCCAAGTTCCTTTTATATTAATAATGTGATATACCTGAATAACAATAATTCTGACACAAGTTACTCAGTGTAAGTTACTGACTACTTGTCACCTTTTCTAATGTTTTCGAATTTTATATTTTCCTAGTTAGCAGAGGTCTTTAGAATCTTTTTTTTTTTTAGTGAGCAGAGGTCTAGAGAAGATTCTAAAGACAGTCTACTCTTTTACTGATAACATCATTTATGTGGTTTTCTCATGAATTACTATGGGGCAATGGTTTATTTTTATTCAAGATCATCTTTGAATTGTTCCCTGTCATTCAAGGTTGAGCTTTACTTTAAACTAAAAAACAGTAATTCACATATATTGTTTATAAGCACAACCATGCCTTCTGTAAATAGGAGGAACATTGACTGCTCTCACCATGAGACCTTCTTTCATTTCAATTCAATCCAATATCTGAGACACAACTTCCAGGACCCAGGCAAATAATGAAATGACTTGAAAAGGTGTGTTCACACCTGTGTTTTCTGTAAATAAGCTAAAATTTGGTAGAGTTTTTTAGGGGTGTTTAGATTCCAAATGCCCCTCCCCCCTTTTTTTTGTAGAGGTGAGCAGAGACTTAGCATGTAAGCAATAAATATCTGATATCTGTTCTCTCACCTCATTGCAGTGTGTCTTAGCATTTTCTTCCTCTACCTTCGATCTGTCCTCCACCTTCACTCCAACATTTATCTCCACAGCTATTGTAATTTCATCATACTATCATTTTTTTTTATCATTATTTCACTAAAGCTGCCATAAAATATATATTTTTTTAAATAAACAGGAATGGAATAAAATAAATTTGGCTTCTTTGAGTAAGTAACTACTTAGGCTTTATTCGCACATTTAATCTTTTAACCAATAGTACTGAAGAATCCTCTATATTTTGAAGATAACCTTATCAGTAAAAAGAAAGATGAGATTAAGATCCTTCCAAACGGAGGCTCATAATGTAGTGATGGAATCAGTGGGAAAGATTCAAAACAAAAGAATTCAATAATTTTTGTTGTTATTGTTAGGTGCCATGGAACCAGCCCCAATTCATGGTGATCCCATGCAAAACGTAGCAAAACACTCCCCTGTCCTGTATCATCCCCATGAGTAGTTGCAAATAGGACTGTTGTGAGCATAGGGTTTTTACTAGGTGATTTTTGGAAGTAGATACCCAGGCTTTTCTTCCTAATCTGTCTTAGTCTGAAAGCTCCACTGAAACCTGTTCAGCACTATAAAAAAAAAAAGAAAGAAAGAAAACCCGTTACTATCAAGTTGATTTCGACTCATAGTGACCCTATAGGACATAGTAGAACTGCTCCATGGCATTTCCAAGGAGTGGCTAGTGGATTTGAACCACTGACCTTTTTGTTAGCAGTCATAACTGTCAACCATTGTGCCATCTGGGCACCTTCAGCATCATAGCAACACACAAATCACCCTGATAGTCAGTTGGTGGCTGTACATGACGTGCATTGGCTGAGAATCAAATCCATGTCTCCCACATACAAGATAATAATTCTACCACTGAAATATTAGGTGCTATGGAACCCAGTAAGTTTGTCATACTGGGATGACTTGCTAGTTGCTGTAATGCTGTAAGCTATGCCATCAGTATTTCAAATACGAGCAGGGTTACCCATGGTGGACAGATTTCAGTGGAGCTTCCAGACTAAGAAGGACTGTGAAGAAGGACCTGGTGATTTACTTCTGAAAAAGCTGGCCAGTGAAAACATTATGGATAGCAGTGGAATGCTGTCTAATACAGTCCTGGAAAATGAGTTCCTCAGGTTGGAATATACTAAAAATATGACTGAGGAAGAGCTGCCTCCTCAAAGTAGAGTCAACCTTAATGATATGGATGGAGTTAAGCTTTTGGAAACTTCATTTGCTGATGGGGCATGACTTAAAATGTGAAGAAACAGCTTAAAGCATCAATTAATAATCAGAACCTGGGTGTACAAAGTATGAATCAAAGAAAATTGGAAGTTGTTGAAAATGAAATGGAACATTTGAAGACTGATATCCTAGGCATTAGTGAGATGAAAAGGACTTGTATTGGCCATTTTGAGTGGGACAATCATATGGTCTACTATTCTGGGCATGACACACTGAGGAGGAAAAATGTCATATTCATTGTCAAAAAGAACATTTCAAGATCTATCCTAAAGTACATAGCTGTCAGTGATAGAATAGTATCCGTACACCTGCAAGGAAGACCAGTTAATACAACTATTATTCAAATATATGCACCACGAGAGCCAAAGTACAACCTTGAGGATATTCCATTTGAATTTTGAATAGATCTGACACATTGAACTCTAATGACTGAAGACCAGGTGAGTTGTAGGATGACATCAAGGACATCATGTGTAAAGAAACCAAAGGTCATTAAAAAGAAAGAAAAGGCCAAAATGGATATCAGAAGAGACTCTGAAACTTGCTCTTGAACTTAGAATAGCTAAAGCAACAGAAGAAATGAGAAGACAAAGTAAAATCTTATAATGAAATGTGCAAAAACCTGAAGTTAGAAAACCAAAAGAGAAGAACATGTTCAGCATTTCTCAGGCTGAAAGAACTGAAGAAAAAAATTTAGGCCTTGAGTTGCAATACTGAAGGATTCTGTGGAGAAAATGTTGAACAAAGCAGGAAGCTTCAAAAGAAGATGAAATGAATACACAGAGTCACTGTACCAAAAAGAATTGGTTGATGTTCAGCCATTTCAGGAGGTAGCATATGATCAAGGACTGATGGTATTGAAGGTAGAAGTCCAAGCTACACTGAAGGCATTGGTGAAAAACAAGGCTCCAGGAAATGACAGAATACCAATTGAGACGTTTCAACAAACAGATGCAATGCTGGAAATGTTTGCTTGCTTGTCTATGTCAAGAAATTTGGAAGAGAGCTACCTGGCACACCAACTAGAAGAGATCCGTATTTGTGCTCATTTCCAAGAAAGGTGATTCAACTGAATGTGGAAATTATCAAACATCATTACTATCACATGCAAATAAAATTTTGCTGAAGATAATTAAAAAATGGGTGCAGCAGTATATTTATAGGAAACTGTGGGAAATCTAAGCTGGATTCAGAAGAGGACTTGGTACAAGAGAAATCACTACTGATGTCACATCTTGGCTAAAAGCAGAGAATACCAGAAAGATATTCCAGAGAATACCAGAAAGATATTACCTGTGTTTTATTGACTATGCAAAGGCACTCAACTGTGTGGATCTTAATGATTTATGGATAACATTGCAAAGAACGGAAATTCCAGAACACTTAATTGTGTTCATAAAAAACTGGTACACAGAACAACAGGCAGTTATTTGAACAGAACAAGGGGATACCGGGTGGTTTAAAATCAGGAAAGGTGTGTATCAGGGTTGTATCCTTTCATCATACTTATTCAATCTGTATGCTGAACCAATAATCTAAGAAGCTGGGCTATATGAAGAAGAACGTAGAATCAGAATTTGAGGAAGACTCTTTAACAACCTGTGACATGCAGATGACACAAACTTGTTTGCTGAAAGTAAGGAGAATTTGAAGAACTTATAAAAAACTACGGCCTTCATTATGGATTACACTTCAACATAAAGAAGACAAAAAATCTTCACAACTGGACCAATAAGCATCATCATGGCAAACAAAGAAAGTATTGAAGTTGTCAAGAATTTAAGTTTACTTGGATCCGCAATCAACACGCATGAAAGCAGCAGCCAAGAAATCAAAGGACATATTACATTAGGCAAATCTGCTCCAAAAGACCTCTTTAAGGTGTTAAAAAGCAAAGGTGTCATTCTGAGGACTAAGATATGCCTGACCCAAACCATGGTATTTTCAATTGCCTCCTATGCATGTGAAAGCTGGACAGCGAATAAGGAAGACCGAAGAGGAACCAATGCATTTGAATCATGGTGTTGGTAAGGAGTGTTGAATATGTCAAAAGAATAAACAAGTCTGTCTTGGAAGAAGTACAACCGGAATGCTCCTTAGAAGTGTGGATGTCACCTGATCAAAAAGCTGTCAACTGTGTGCCTGAGCTTACATCTTCTCTCCCTGCCTGGTGCCTTATTCCATTACCTGACCTACTGCCTCCATGAAGCCTGCCTGCCCTTTGGTTTTAGCTGTTGTCTAGTCGACCTCTGACTCATGACAACCACACACACAATGGAATGAAACACTGTCCTGTTCTGCACCATCACTATGATTGGTTGTGGATCAGACCATTGTAATACATAGGGATTTCATTGGCTGATTTTTGGATGATCACAAGGCATTTCTTCCTCCGCTGTCTTATTCTGGGAGCCCTGCTGAAACATGTTCAGCATGATAGCAATATGTCATTATGCACTGACAATCAGCTGGTGGCCTCACATGAGGTGCATTGGTCCAGAATCGAAACTACCTGCCCTTTGAATCTTCATTCTGAGGCACATAAGGCACATAGCAGGTTTTAATATATTTTTCCTTAAAAGGTGGTCTACAGACTAGCAGCACCTGTACCATCTAGGAGTTTATTAGAAATGCAGAATCTCAGGCCTCATGCAAGTCCTTCTGAATCTGAATCTGTGTTTTAGTAAGATCCCCCGGGTGATTTATATGCCCAATGCATTTGACAAGCACTGTTTCACAGGTCTGCATGCCCGTGTTATAGTGTCTTGAGGATGGAGTAGTAGTTCCCATGCTCTGCTTCTTCTGACTCCCCCATAGCACGTAATATTGTAGGTGCTCAGCAGGTACTTGCTGGTGATTTATTTCCCAAATAAGAATGCTACTTTAAACAATTCGACCATTTCAATTTAAGAGACATTTATTGCAACTGGGAGACCAGTTAAGAGGTTATTGCAATATTGTCCAGGTGAAAAACGAGGTCTTGCATTAAGGCAATGATAGCAGAGATAAAAAAGAACAGGAAATGGAAAAGGTCTATTTAGAAGAAAGGGTTGTTAGGTTCTGCTTATTAAGTATATGAAAAGTGAAGATGAGAGATAAGTACAATATAGATGGGTGAGGTGAGTCAAATCACCCACCAATTTGACTGGTGAGCTAAAGATTGGATTATTCCAAGTTAATTCAAAGCCATCTTCTTTTTTCCCATCAAAAAATATTTATTGAGTAGGTGCCTGTTACAGGGCAGGCCCTGTTCCAGGTGTTGTAGATAAAAAAGCTCATCTGATATTATTTGGTCTTTGCCCTCAAGGAATTTAGAGTGTAGTGGAGGAGACAGAAAAATAAACTGGTGATTGAAATACAATGAAAGAAGTGCTATGATAAGGTAACAGCAAGGGCCTGGCTGGGACTGAGGAGAAATCCTTAATCTCGATTTGGGATTAGTGGTGTCAGACAAAGCTTCCCAGAAGGGGGGCTCCCAAAATGAGTCACTATTGTTGTTGTCAGATGCCATGGAGTCTGCTCTGATGCATGGAGACTTTATGTATAATAGAACAAAACATTGCCAGGTCTTGTGCCATTTTCATGATAATTGGTATGTTTAAACCCATCGTTTTGGCTATTTTGTCAATCCGTATCATTGAGGGTTTCCTTCTTTTTTGCTGACAGTGAGTTCTTAAGGCCTAATAAATAGGTGTTTGTACACACGTCCAGTGTGTAAGAAAGTACGTTGGGGTGGACCTCCAGGCACAAAACAAATCATGTGGAGAAGGCCTGGGAGTGTGAGCATGTATGGTTTATTCAGTAAGTTTTTGTGGCAACAGCATACAGGACCAGGAGGAGGTTTGCTTTCTTAAAAAGCACAGGTAAAAAATACTATAAGGTGTTACCAATTTGGCTGTTGTGGTCACGGTCACAGAAATTTTTTGCAATTCGTACCTCCCACATGGAGAACACAGAAATGTAATGTTATCCTTGCTCCTTGTCTGCATGAGGCAAATCAAATCTAAATCTGTTTTCTCCATACTCCCATCACTTGTTAGGCTCCT
This sequence comes from Elephas maximus indicus, assembly GCF_024166365.1. Taxonomy (NCBI): domain Eukaryota; kingdom Metazoa; phylum Chordata; class Mammalia; order Proboscidea; family Elephantidae; genus Elephas; species Elephas maximus. Next base: position 25,906,332 of record NC_064841.1, read on the forward strand.
ACTGGCCTTTCAAAACTCATGTAAACACTTCATAAGAAGAAGGAGGAAGAGGAGGGGGAGAAAGAGCTGCTGCCACCTCCTGTCTCCTCTCGCTTTTCTATAGTTCCACTCTTCTTTGTACCTCATTATTCATGAATGACCCTTTTCCCTTTCTGAAGTCTGAGTCTTCTACTTCATTGCCATCTCCAGTATCTCCAGTTATCTTATTTTTCTTTATAAATATGTCTGTAGTTGACACAGTGCTTGGCACAGAATAACCACTGAAAGAATATATTATCTCAAACAATTAACTGGATTCTTAATTATAGAGTTTGGTACATAAATGGTAGTCAACATGAGAATTATCATCTCTAAAAGAATGAACTCAAAAGTGAACTGTTTCCTAAATGTGCTTTCTGTGTATAAATCATTAGGAAATCAAAACTAGCTTTAAGGCTAAAGGATTAGCAACCTTTGCCACTACATTAAAACTGTTTGTACCCTATAAAATATTTCCGGACTCCATATCTGCTTTTGCTACAATCACATGACGTTTCTCCATAAACAGCTCGAAAATAAAATTACACTTGTTAATTTGCTTTGTTAGCTAAATTCAATCACTCGGCTAGGTCAATTTCACACTAAAATTGGACAACACATTGTAGCCTACAGGAAAGAGAAAGGGTGATGGAGCTGCAACCTTCCCTATCACTGGTGATTTCTTTCTGGGAGAGAACAATTGCCATGGATACCGTTGTCCTTGATATTTTATTCTCGTCTCCCTAATGTATGCTAAAAGGCACTCCTGTTTCCGCATTGTGTTTAATTTTCCTTTCATCTCCAACTCCTCTGTGACTCTTTCACCTCCTTCCTAAATTGAAAGAAGGGGCTGTATTCTTCTCATACAGAAATGGCAGCAGGGAGCATAAATAGTGCTCGACAGTTCTTTTATTTTATTTTATTAAAGAAAAAGAGGTGGCCTCACTGAATCAGCTTGGGATAATATTGCTATAATTCTGTCACTGTTTTGGAGAGAAAGTCCCTCCCAATCCAGGACATCACAAATGATTAAGTGTGAGCGCAGATCAAAAGGGGTCATGATGTGGGTTCTATGGGAAGAGGTCACAGGTAAAAAGAATTTATCAGAGGCTGGCCTTGTGGACATGACATCTTAGAGATAGAATTCAAATTGAAGCTCTATTTTGAAACTATTAAAAATCGTGTAGGAAAGCAGAGATCACATTTGGATAGGAATTGTGGAATAATAACCGCCCCCCCCACCGAAAAAAAAGGTTCAATTTCTCTCCTTTTTTTGATAGGTTTCTTCCGGTCAATTTCAACTCACAGCCACCCCACAAGACAGAGCAGAACAGCCCCATAGGGTCTTCTAGGCTGTAATCTTTACAGAAGCAGATTGCCAGGCCTTTCTGCCAAGAACCTGTGTGTGATTTGGAATTGGGGCAGCCTTTAAGTTAGCAGCCAAACACCAGGGACCACCTGGGCTCCTTTCAATTTTTCTAGCCTTCAAAAATATCCATTTGTCTAAAGCTGTGTTTACTTTTTCTGTTTTTGTGTTTACTATATTGGCTTTGCAACAGATTACACATTGTCTACTTTCCTTTTAAGGGTTGTCTTTAAAAAAATCTACAAAATAAAGGTTTTAAGCTAAAAATACATTTGTACCATGCAAACTTTCCTCCTGCCAACATATAACAGCCAACACTCAGGTGGTGTGATCTCAGCCAGGGAGACTAAAAACAATCCGCTTGATATTTGACCTCTGCTAGGCTTTTTTTCAGGCATACATCAGAAACTGTCTGAGCACTGATGTTTTCCATTATTCTATTGCAACACTACAATATATTTTCTTTCGCATGGCACCCACCATTTTATCAAACACACATATTCAATTTTACCTATCCACTCTTTCTCTGCAAGTTCTCATGTTTCTAAATATTCTTGCAGGTGTACATGGTCCTTAGAATTTCATTATTTCTGCATAATAAAGGCTACAAGGTAACCTGGTACACAGCAAAGAACTCAATTTAATCCTGTCTGGGCTTTAACTTAATATTTTAAAATAGTGTTCCCTTGTGAGGCAAGCAATTCATTTTAAAATAAATACGGCATTTCTTTTGTAATGATCTTGGCTCTGCAATTGTTGGATACTTGGGGAATCTGTGACAACCTTTGGTTTATCACTATAATTACTGTAACCCCCGTCGGTAATAATAACCTACTGGCTTAAAAAATAATCGGAAAAAAGATGATGAGGTCGTTAAAATAAGTTTGAATCACGTATTCTTTCTACTCTTCCCAGACCTATTGGAGAATAATTTCGTAACCTTGGGAAAGTCATTGAACCTCTCTATGCTTCTCTTTCTCATCTCTGTAAAACACAGATAATAATTTCACCTTATTATCTACCTCAGTGATGAAGGTGTGAAGACTAATAACCATAAAAAGTACATCAGGCTTTTGGGAAGCCAGGCTTAGTATAAATATATTTATAACACAGAGTGCATTACAAGTTTATAAATATAAAGACTAAGCTTTTCTAAAATGTCTTGGAAAAAGAAAGTACATAGGAGCAAATAAATCGTACCATCAGACATTCATTTTCCGAGGTCCTCCTGTGTCCACCATAACCCGCACATCAACAGTCTGAATGAGAGACCTGAGGGGGTCTTTGCATTCAGTATTCAGCTGTGGCTTCCCATGGCTAGGCAGTGAAATACTCATCTTCTACTTTAAGCACCAGATTTACTGCTTCTGCTAGGAGATTTGCATTTGTTCTAAAATTACAAATAACAATTATGCCAAAGTAATTACTCCTAACCTCAATTTGTAGCTCTTGCTTGCGGCAGGGCACTTTCATCTGTTCCATTTATTTTCATTCTCATTTTGGCCTGGGGGTATTTCTAAATAAATCAATCGCAGTAGATGTTAGAACAGGTCTTATTGAATAACACCTAGGCTGACTACACACACTGTGTGGAGAGTGGAGAAAATTATGACTGTAATTCAAGTATAAAAAAGCAAAGACCCCTCTGGGGTCAGTTATCTGAATAAATCAAAGCCAAAAGCTCTTTGTCCTAAATTAGCTAGATAGTTTGCTCTCTTTTCTATTTATTCTTTTGAGTACAAAGACAGCCTTTTTTTGTGATAAATTTAAAAAACAAACAAAAAAAAAATGAACTGCCTATTTTATAAATAATTTGTGATTATCCCACATAGTATGCATGAGTTGCCTTTATCAACAGCCATAATTTGTGGAAATTACGAATTATAAGTCTGATAATAGCTAGTCTTCATTGTGAACCTCCTACTGTTCTAGGTAGTACTAGGAATTCTACTTTTTTTTTTTTTTTTGGTCTCCATTTTACAGATGAAGAAACTGAGGCAAAGAGATGAAATCTAGTAGGCAGCTGAGCGAAGAATCTATGTCAGACTTAACGCTGGAGCCTGTCTTGGTATAACTGCACTCTTCGACCTTCCCATGGTGAGCCAAACTCCATCAAGCTCCAGTTATACTTAGAGCAACAAACAAATACAAAGCCCAGCTGCCACCATGCCAACTCATGGTGACCCCGTGTGTTGCAGAGAACTCCACTCCATGGAGTTTTCAAGACTGCGACCTTTTAGAAGCATATCACCAGGCTTTTCTTCTGACATGTCTCTGGGTGGGTTCAAGTAGTCAAGCACTTAGCTATTTGCACCATCCAGTGACTCCTCCTCAGCCGTGGTTAAAGACTGATTCTAACATGAAGAATCAATTAAAAGCTTATTAATTGTGCTTGTGTTGTAAATTCCATTGTCAAGAGCACTCAAGTTTCTTAAATAGAATATACTACAATGAAAGACAATAAGGCCGTAGATAAATTATGATATTTTGACACTGTGCATATATAATTGAATGTCAAAATTATATTTCTTTATACTGAGATCTGCTAATCAAGGAACCATCCCTTACTTAGTGACCAAGTTATCATTCTTCACAAACATAAAATGCTGAAAACACTGACCGGTAATTAGTTATTTCTTTGTATTTATCATAGGTGATATATATTTGACTGTAAAACTAATAATAGAGCTTACAATTAAAGGAATGAAGCAGAATATATTGCCAATCAATATGGTTATTGTTTCAAATCAGGACACTAATTAATATTTAGTTTTCACTGATAATAGAAATGTAGGAAAAAGGAAAAATTACCTGTAATATCCTCAGTTAGAGAAAAAGTGCCAGTTGGTGTATGTTCAACCACTGTATTTTCATGCATATTTTAATAAGAAAATGTTCTCGAAGTAGGATGTCTATGTAGTTAAAAACTTTAAAATAGTTCCCACATTTTGAGTATAGTGCATAGATGTGAACTCAGTTAAATTATATTAGTATGTTTTCTCTGTTATCTCCATTAACTCTATTTTCTGGGTGGTACAAATGCTTAACACGCTCACTGCTAGCCAAAAGGTTGGTATTTTGAGTCCGTCCAGAGGCACCTCAGAAGAAAGACCTGGCAACCTACTTCCGAAAATCAGCCATTGAAGATCCTCTGACACACAGTTCCTACTCTGACGTACATGGCATCACCAAGCGCTGAAATCACCTCGATAGCAACAGGCTTGCTTATTTATTTCTTTTTGGTTTCTCTACTCTCTCCATCAAGTCTATTTTCTACAATAGCCTCATTTTAAACTCAGTATCTAAATCCCTAGCATGCCAGATTAAAAAAAAAAATCTAACTCTAGGTCTAACCAGATAATTCTTTATTTGATGTGTTTTACAACATTTATCACTGTTAGTTATGAGTATGCATGAATTAATAGTGAGAGTTATCAAAACTAAGAAAGCCCACTCCTTGTTCCTTTTGCTTGAGGCAAGTCATAGACATTACTAGGGACTCTCTTTTATATCTATACGTACCCTATGTAAATAATTTCTGAAGATAAAGCCAAATGCTATAGCTGTGTGGCCTTGTGTGTCTTTGAGATTGCATGCACACTCTTTAGTATATGATTTTGATTTTAGGGTCCGAGTAAAACGAGCTCATTGGTCTCTGTTCTGTTACTTTGGACAGCAATTTGTTTCCCAAAGCCGTCATTCACTGTTCTGAACCTGAACGCACAAAACAACTTACAGTCCTCTAAAAAAAAAAAAAAAAAAAGCAAAGCACTGAACAGTAATACCTCCCTCCACCCCAAGGAGGCAGTGTGTTCATTAGAGAGAGGGAGTCATACACCTGATGGCCTGAAGAACAGCCATTCACTGTAAATTCAAAGTTCTGCTGTTCCATGCATCATGGATCAGGGCTGGGACTTTTAAATGGCACTGTTTATTTATTTATTTTATATCTACATACAACTAGACTTAACCAAAGACAGTAAACTTTCAAACACTGTTTGAAGATTTTTATTGTAAAAATCTTGAGTGTTTCGTGTAGGTAAATAAACCGAAACGAACCCATTGCCTTAGAGTTGGTTCTGACTCATAGGGATTCATGGGATAGAGTAGAACTGTCCCATAGAGTTTCCACGGGGCAGCTGGTGGATTTGAAATGCTGACCTTTTGGTTACCAGCCAAGCTCTTAACCACTGTGACACCTTACAAAAACTCTTGTTTTGACCTCTTTCTATATTTAGTCAAAATAAATGTATTTAATAAGTCCCTTATTAACCAAAAAAAAAAAAAAAAAAAAAAAACCCAGTGCTGTCGAGTTGATTCCGACTCATAGCGACCCTATAAGACAGAGTAGAGCTGCCCCATAAAGTTTCCAAGGAGCACCTGGTAAATTTGAACTAACGATCCTATGGTTAACGACTACGCCACCAGGGTTTCCAAGTCCCTTATTCCAAACCAAAAACCAAACCCAGTGCCGTCGAGGCGATTCTGACTCATAGCGACCCATATATTAAAAAAAAATATTAGGTGCCCTAAAATAAGAGATTAAGGGTATTTTGCACTCAAAAAATGTACAACTGCATTTTATTAAAGGTAGAGTTGCACAACTGATGAAAGAAATTGCTATCAGTAGGTTGTACACCTGTAAAAAGGTGAACTGGGAAAATTGTGTGACAGATATATTTACAACAACAACAACAACAAAAAGAGCAACTTCTGAGTCTGCTAATGTACTACCAAACACCTCAGAGGATTTGGTTTCCTGCTTTGGAGGTTTAGGGTCATGGTTTCACGGGGCATCCAAGTTAGTTGACCTAATATTGTATTTAGAGATTCTGTTCCATTTTCAGGGAACCTTTGTTGCACAGTGGTTAAGTACTCAGCTGCTAACTGAAAGGTCAGCAGTTTGAACCCACTGTGTAGCAAGTTAGAAACCCTATAAGGCAGTTCTACTCTGTGAACTGTTGCTACGTGTCAGAATTGACACAACGACACTGGGTTTCGTTTTGGTTCTTTGTCTTAATTTGTTGCACAGTGCCTGGGTCTTAAAATCTTGCAAGCAGCCATCCAAGTTACAAAAATTGGCCTCCACTTGCCGGGAGCAACAGAGAAAGACAGAGAGTCAGGAATAAGAGAAAGAAATAGAATATTGCCTTCATGAAAAACTGCCTCCTTTGCCATGAGACCAGAAGAACTGAATGGTACCTGGCTACCATTACTGAATGTTTTGATCAAAGATTCTATAGAAGAATTCTGATCGAAAGGGAGAAAACGCAGAATAGAAGTTCAAATTCTCATACAACCCATATTTTCTGGAAACAGTGGAGGCTGGATGAGCTCCCATAACTACTGGCCTGAGATAATATTTAAACCTTTGTGATAAGGTTGTATGTCAACTTGGCTGGGCCATGATTCTTAGTCGTTGGGCAGTTATGATGCAATTTGGCAGCTACGTAATGATGTAATCACCTCCATAATGAGATCTGATACAGTGTAATCACCTCCATGATGAGATCTGTTATGTGCAGCCAATCAGTTGAAAGGGAGTTTCCATGGGAGTGTGGCCTGCATCCAATATATGTGAACTTTCTGGCAAAGCTCATCGTCTTTTCTCCCTCTGGATCCTGCATCTGCCTCATCATCTGACCTCCAGCTCCTGGGACTTGGGCTAACAGCTTACCTGCCTACCTTGGAATTCGCCAGCATCTGCAGCCTGTGAGGTAGAGGCCTGCTGTCTGACCTGCCAATCTTGGGTTCGTCAGCTCCTACAGCTACTTCAGTCAGGAGAAGCCTCCAGCCCGATCCACGGACTTGAGACTTCACAGCCTCTACAACCTTGTATGCCATTTCTTTGCTATAAATCTCTTCTTCCCTCTCTCTCTCTCTGTTTATATCTATATACATACACATATATATGTATGTATATATGTATATATATACACACACACACAATGGTGGTTTTGCTTCTCTCCAGAACCCAGCCTAAAACAACCTTACACAAAAACATCCTTGAAGTTTTAAAACCAAATAGTTTAGCTTAACGAGTAAAGAATGTCTGCTTGAGCATTGTGTTCTTTAAGGAACTATCTATATAGGATCAAATTAACACATCAACTCAAAAGATTAGATAACAAAGTTAGGGGGCAATGAGTTTATGTTAATGGGGAGGGACAGATTGGAAAAAGAAGGTGAGAATGGTTACGCAACTGAAATAATGTAATCAATGTTATTGAATTATATATGTAGAAATTGTTGAATTGCTGTATGTTCTGCTGTGTATATTTTCAACAACAGAAAATGAAATAAATTATTAAAAAAATAAAAATTATAGATCTATTGAATAACCTCTTTTCATATTAAAGAAACAATGTTTTAACATAAAAAAAATGTACATTTGTAAGATCCTGTTTCCACAAAAAGGAGCCCTGGTAGCGCAATGTTTAAGCGCTTAGATGCTGACTGAAAGGTCTATGGTTCGGACCCATCAATAGCTCTGCAGGAGAAAAGACCTGGTGATCTGCTCCCGTAAAGATTACCCTATATGGCAGTTCTACTCTGTCCTGTAAGGTCGCTATGAGTCAGAATTCATTCGACGGCAGTGGGTTTGGTTTTTTTTTTTTTAACTCTGTCATTTAGGGTCACTATGAGTGGGAATCAATTTGACAGCACACAACAACAGCAAGAACAACAACATTTCCACAGATGACTTGTCAACCCCACGTAACCTGCTGCTGTTGAGTCGATTCTGTCTCAGGAAAGCCCATAGTAAAATGAAATATTCAGTAAACTTGATTTCAGGACAAGAAACCTGACCTGAAAATAGAACTCATGGATATATAATGGGTATAAAAGTCTTCTTTACGGTGCATGATTTGAGCTGTTTGTATAGGTGTATGTGATCTTAATATGGAAAACATATGTTCAGTGTGGTGGATGAGAAGCACATCCATTATTTGAGAAATACCCCAAAGACATTCTCAATGGCAACTAGGGCAATATCGAGCATGGCAGAGTTGTTAACAAAACAATGCGATATCTCTAGCATGGGGCCAGACAGGACTGCTGTGACTCTTGACTAGGCCAGGATCATGTCACTTTGGGCAAGTCTCTTAACTTCCTCTAAGTCTCATTTTCCTCACTCTAAAATATGTTGAAAAAGATCTGTGGCACCTCACATATTTTTAATGTGATTAAATATTAAGACACTTTATAAATGCTAAAAACCTCTGCATGTGTGAGTTGGAGGAGGTTAATAGGTGCCATAGGGTTCTGGGAGTGGAATTGTAACGATAATTTTCCATGTAATAGTCACACCACTAAAGTACTAGGTGGATATTTCAAAGGTCAGGAGGACTTCATAAGAGATACTTGCTATGACTAAAGAAAGCCATGGTAAAAATTTTTGGCATTCAAAGATCCAAAGGTCTGAATTTAAATCCTGTCTAAAGATTACAGTAGATTTTGGGGCTTAGTAAGTAAATATAGAGAAATAGTTATTACATTAACAATCTGGCAAAGAAAGAAAACTTTGGGGGAGGAATGAAATGATTGAGTTACTGTCACCCAAGTTGGTGACCCTGACATGTAGAACAAATGAGCTTCTCAAGATCACAGAACTTGGGGCAAGAGGTGGGAAAATTGGTGACAAGGAGGAGGACCTGGAACTATTAAAGAAGAAATGAATTTCGGTAACAGAATGCTTCACAGTTTAGGTGTAATGTAGTACCTGAAAATTCAAAATCCCAAAGAATTATATGATTTACAGCCCTGGCAGTCTGAGACCTCTGTAAAAATGCTTATGAACTCATTTTACCCAATTTTATTAGCTGCCTCAGAAGGAAATTAAAGGCTTTAATTTTTAATTTTTCAACATTAAAGATCTCTTAAGGACACTAAATGAGTTATTAGAAAAGGGTAGAAACTAGTTTGCAAGCTCATATTCTAGATCAGATTTCTCTCTGCCAATATCATAAAGAGTGTCGCTATTTCTTTTTAACAAGCAAATCCTACCATCGGAAAATAATGCAGGAGGGGTGTATTCAGGATAATAGAAATAATGGGCTTTGTCCTAAAATTCATTTTGTTCATGATGCTATTTAACTTAGAAATAAAGAAGAGCAACATAGATAAATTAAAATGCATATTAAGCCTTGCGAAGCCCACATTTTCCATATAGCTCCCTAATGACAACAAATTAGATGCCTGATTTTAAATTATTTCAAATAGATTTGTATACGATATTTAATTTAATTTGTTCACAAAAATGTTTGACTTATTGCTCTCAAAAAAACATGACATTAACGTGCATTTAAAAGTAATTTTTTTTAAAAGACAGAAGTGAAGTTAGAGGTTTAATCATTTGTTTCCCTCTATTCTTTCAAAAAACTTACTGAAAAAAATAAATTAATAAATGTGTAGTATTGAGTTAATGGATTACAGTGTTCATGATTGATTTCCTTGATAAGAATAAAAAATTCTGTTTCACATTTTTCATGTACAAATATGTAAATGGTTACATTTAAGTTCAGTGATAATTATGGTGCCTGACAAGGATAGAAAACATTGCATGTGGTTAATTGAATATTCAGGTTAATAGTGCAACACCATGAATGTATGACACATTATTGAAGAACCAAAATGTACATACAATAAAACCTATGGCCAACAGTCCCTGGAGAAGGGCATTATACTTAGTAAAGCATCAGTGAAAAAAGAAGAAGACTCTCAATGAGATGGCTTGACACTGTGGCTGCAAAAATCAGCTCAAACATAGCAATGATTGTGAGGATAGTGCAGGACCAGGCAGTGTTTAGTTATGTTGTACAAAGTGTTGCTATGAGTTGGACGGCATCTAACAACAACAAACACACTGGTATTGCTTAAATCTTTTCTTGTCTTTGATTCAGATGATCCCAAATCCCTTTAGGATGTTGCAGAATACTTAATCACTATGCACATTGACTGCCATCATACTTTTAAAACGGAGAATTCTACCTTGTGAACCAAGAACGTTTGGCTGCTGCTCTCATACGTATATAATTCAATAAAGAGCTAAAAGGGACAGTGAGTTTTCCTTCTCATCCATACCTTTTCGAACAATTTTTTCTTTCATTAGGACTAAAACAATATATGAAAGAGATCTGTTTGATGCATTTTCTCTCCTGTCAGCCCTTGGGCTGATGATGTAATACGATAATCCATCATGGAGCCAGGGATCCCTGCTGATAGATTATGGCTGTGGATCCTCTGAGTGCCTCTGTGCTCTGTAATGTACCATTGCTGGGACACACACACAAAAAAGCAACTTTGAAAGGACCAAAAATTCCAGGGAAAAGCTCAGTTTGGATTTTTTTGTTTTGTTTAATTTTAAAAAGTGTTATGAAATTTTGTAGGAAGTGAGAAATGTTGATGGGCTAATTGAACAAAATTTGAAGGTGTTACAGAAGGGAAGGCAATAATATATCTAGGTTCTGATTCATAAGGAAATTGATTTTCCATATTAAAGGAAGAATCTAAGTTCAGTTAGAAAGATTAGGCTTAGAAATGTTCATGAGTAGTCATCGATGATCTAATGAAAGAAGGAAAAAGAAAATGGGAAGCTTTCTAAACTTGCAGAAGAAGATTGATGTTTTCCCAAATCCTGCATAGAAAATATTCTAGCTTAGCAGATACTGATGTAGCTAGTTATTAATAATATATAAATATGCACAGCATGTATTAACACAAAATCCCCTTAAAATTAATCACATCTCTTCTTCTACACTGTAAAATGAAGATTGAAGGAACTTTCTTGTGAACACTGGTTAACAAATGGTAGATAAAAGATGTGAGTCTATGTCCCTGGGCTTTTGGTAAAATAGAAAGAGAACAAATCTGTATAGATCTTCTCAGTGTTGTTGTTGTTAGGTGCCATTCAGTCAGTTCCAATTAATAGTGACCCTATATACAACAGAAACATTTTCCATTTCTGCACCATCCTCACAATTGTTATCCTTGAGACCATTGTTGTAGTCAATGTGTCAATTCATCTTGTTGAGGGTCTTTCACTCTTACTATGATCCTCTACTTTACCAAGCATAATGTCCTATATCAGGGACTGGTCCCTCCTGATAAGGTGTCCAAAGTACATGAGACAAAGTCTCCTCATCCTCACTTCTAAGGAGTATTCTGGCTATACTTCTTTCAAGACAGATTTGTTTGTTCTTTTGGCAGTCCAAGGTATATTCAATATTCTTCACCAACAATGTAATTCAAAAAGGCATGAATTATTCTTTGGTCTTCTTTACTCATCATCTAGCTTTCGCATGCATATGGGGCGATTGAAAATACTACGGCTTGGATAAGGCGCGCCTAAGTTCTCAAGGTGACATCTTTGCTTTTAACACTTCAGAGAGGTCTTCTTGCAGCAGATTTGATTTCTTGACTGCTGCTTCCATGAGTGCTGATTGTGGATCTAAGTAAAATGAAATCCTCAACAACTTCAATATTTTGTCTCTGTTTATGATGATATTGCTTATTGGTCCAGTTGTGAAGATTTTTGTTTTCTTTCTTTTGAGGTGTGATCCATATCGAAAGCTATAATCCTTGACTTTCATCAGTAAGTACTTCAAGTCCTCTTTGCTTTCAGCAAGAAAGGTTGTGTCATCTGCATATTGCAGGTTGTTAATAAGTCTTTCTCCAAGACCAGACTTGCCGGCCTGATGGAGACTGGAGAAACCCTAAGAATAGGGCTCTCGGACACCCTTTCAGCTCAGTAATGAGGTCACTCCTGAGGTTCACCCTTCAGTCAAAGATTGAACAGGCCCATGGAACAAAACAAGACTAAAGGGGTGCGCCAGCCCTGGGGCAGGGACTAGAAGACAGGAGGGAATAGGAAAGCTGGTAATAGGGAACCAGGGTTGAGAAGGAGAATGTTGATATGTTGTGGGGCTGTTAACCAATGTCATAGAACAATGTGTGTACTATTTGATAAGAAACTAGCTTGTTCTGTAAATCTTCATCTAAAGTACAATAAAAAAAGTCTTTCTCCAATCCTGATAGCACATTCTTCTTTATATAGTAGAACTTAAAGATGGAGTTATTGCTCAGCATACAGATTGAATAAGTATGTTGAAGTGGTACAACCCTGGCATACACTTTTCCTGATTTTAAACCTCGAAGTATCCCCTTGTTCTATTCTAACCACTGTCTCTTCACCTATGTACAAGTTTCTAACGAGCATAATTAAGTGTTCTGAAATTCCCATTCTTTGTAATGTTATCCATACTTTGTTATGATCCACACAGTCAAATGCCTTCGTTCTGGTATTCTCTGCTTTCAACCAAGATCCATCTGACATCAGCAATAATATTCCTCTTTCCATGCCCTCTTCTGAAACTGGCCTGAATTTCTGGCAGTTTTCTGTCGATATACTGTTGTAACCACTATTGAACGATCTTCAGTAAAATTTTACTTGACTGTGGTATTCATAATATTGTTCAATAATTTCCATATTCTGTTGGATCACCTTTCTTTGGAATGGGCACAAATATGGGTCTCTTCCAGTCAGTTGGCCAGGTCAGGTAGGTGTCCTCCAAATTTCTTGGCATAGACTAGTGAGAGCTTCCAGCATTGCATCCATTTGTTGAAACATCTCAGTTGGTACTCCATCAATTCCTGGAGCCTTATTTTTCACCAATGACTTCATCGCAACTTCGACTCATTCCTTTATATATCGGTTATCATATGTCACCTCCTGAAATGGTTGAACATCAACCAATTATCTTTGGTACAGTGACTATGTGTATTCCTTCCATCTTCTTTTTATGCTTCCTGTGTCATTTACTATTTTGCCCATATAACCCCTCAGTTTTGCAACTCAAGACTTGAATTTTTCATTCTGTTCTTTTAGCTTGAGAAATACAGTTTCCTTCTCTTTTGGTTTTCTAACTCCAAGTTTTTGCACATTTCATTATAGTACTTTGTCTTTTCAAACCACCCTTTGAAATCTTCTGTTCATCAAGTTTCACTTCATCATTTTTTTGATTCGCTTTACCTACTCTGATTTCAAGAGCAAGTTTCAGAGTCTTCTGATGTTCATTTTAACCTTTTCTTTCTTTCCTGTCTTTTTAAAATATCTTTTTGCTTTCTCGGTGTATTATGTCCTTGATGTCTTCCCATAACTTGTCTGGCCTCTGGTCATTAGTGTCCAATGCGTTTAATCTATTCTTGAGATAGTTTCTAAATTCAGGTGTGATATGCCCAAGGTTGTATATTGGCTTTTGTGGACTTGTTTTAATTTTCTTTAGAGTTTCAATATGAACTTGCATAGAGCGTTTGATGGTCTGTTTCATAGTCAGCCCCTGGTCTTGTTCTGACTGATGCTATTGAGCTTTTCTATCACCTCTTTCCACAGATGTAGTCAACTTGGTTTCTGTGTATTCCATCTGGTGAGGTCCATACATATCATCACTGTTTATGTTGTAAAAAGTTATTTTTAATGAATAGGTCATTGATATTACAAAATTCTATTATGTGATCTCTTGCATCATTTTTATCACTGTGGCCATATTTTCCAACTACTGATTCATCTTACTTATTTCCAACTTTCAAATTCCAATCACCAGTAATTATCAATGCATCTTGATTGCATGTTTGATCAATTGCTGATAATGGAAGTTGGTAAAAATCTTCAATTTCTTCATTTTTGGCATTGGTGGTTGCTGTATAAATTTGAATAGTTGTCCTATTAACTCATTTTCCTTGTAGGCGTATGGATATTATCCTATCACTGACAGCCATGTACTTCAGGATAGGTCTCGCAATTTTTTTTTTTTTTTGACAGTGAATGTGACACCATTCCTCTTCTATTTGTCATTCCCGGCATAGTAGACCATGTGATTGTCCAATTCAAAATGGCCAATACCAGTCCATTTCAGTTCACTAATGCCTAGGATATCTATCTTCAAGCATTCCATTTCATTTTTAACAACTTCCAATTTTCCTAAGCCCATATTTTATACATTCCACATTCTGATTATTAAGGAATGTTTGCAGCTGTTTCTTCTCATTTTAGGTCTTGCCACAACAGCAAATGAAGGTCCAAAAAGCTTTCCTCCATCTATGTCATTAAGGTCGACCCTACTTTGAGGAGGCAGCTCTTCCCTAGTCATATTTTAACTGCTTTCTAACCTCACAGGCTCTTCTTCTGGCACTATATCAGACAATGTTCTGCTGCTATTCATAAGGTTTTCACTGGCCAATTTTTTTAGAAGTAGATTGCCAGGTCCTTCTTCCCAGTCTGTCTTAGTCTGGAAGCTCCACTGAAACCTGTCCACCATGGATGACCTTGCTGGTATTTTATATACCAGTGGCATAGCTTCCAGCATCACAGCAATATGGAAGTCACCTGTGATGGTTAAGATTATATGTCAGCTTGGCTGGGCCATGATTCTCAGTGTTTATATGTGATAATTCCCATGATTGAATCTGCTGTGAGTAGTCAATCAGTTGAAAGAGAGTTCCCTTGGGGGTGTGGCCTGCATCCAACTATAAGCAGATCTTCTGGCTTCGTTGCTTACCCTGTGCTGCCTCCTGTTTGACCTCTGGCTCTTGGAACTTGAGCTATCAACTTATCTGTGGATCTTAGACTTCATCAATCTTCATAGCCTGAGATCAGGAGCCCTGCTCTCCAACCTGCCAATCTTGGGTTCTCCAGCCCCTGTGGCTACGTGAATTGAGAGAAGCCTCTATCCTGATACACGGACTTGAGACGTTTCAGCCTCTATAATCATGTGATCCATTTCCTTGATATAAATCTCTCTCTCTCTCTATACATATGTGCTTTACAGGTTTTGCTTCTCTAGAGAACCCAGCCTAAGACACCACCTTAGTATGACAAACTTACCCCCAAGTGGTGGTAAGGTTTAGGGTTTCTATAAAAAGGGATAATTCATACACCTAGCCCTGTACCTGACAGAGAGCAGCCGCAGGATTAAAGTGATTCTTTTTTTAATTCTATTTAATCGGATTGTCTCTTCCTGAATCGCAGGCTATTATAATATACTTGACGTGAGTCCTTGGAGAGCTGGCATACTCACAGGATGGCAGAATGGACATAAGAATGCTTTGAACTTGTCCTATTTCTTGGTGCAAATCCATGTTCAGTGTCCATAGCCATTCTCTACTTGAGGGAAATCGAAGAGTTTCTTCAGAGAAAAAACCAAGTATGATTTAGATAAATGAATCCAAAATTTTAAGTAAATTTAAGAACTCATTTACACAATATAGAATTGGAAAGAATTCAGTTGATAATATTTTATTGATCACTTTGCAAAGGAGCCGGGTGGCACAGTGGCTAAAGCCCTCAGCTGCTAAACATAAGGTTGGCAGTTAGAATCCATCAGCCAGTCCTCGGAAGAAAGATGTGGCATTCTGCTCCCATAAAAGTTACAGCCTTGGAAATACTATGGGCAGTTCTACTTTGGAGCACTGTAGTTAAGAGCTTGGCTGCTAACCAAATAGTCAGCAGTTTGAATCCACCAGAGCCACTCTTTGGAAACACAAGGGTACAGTCCTATCTGTCCAATAAGGTCACTATGTGTCGGAATTGAATTGACTTGATGGCAATGGGTTTGGTTTGTAATGAATGAAACACTATGAAGCAACTGCTCTAGAAATGAAGAAAATGGCAACAAGTTCTTTTTTAGTGGGAGGTCATGGGGTCACCCTGAGTCAGAATCGACTGGACAGCAACTAAAAATAACAACATAGTTCTACCAAACTCAACCCATACTTGGATTACTTGGCTTATTTCTGTTCTATTTCATTTTGACAAAGTACAGAATGGTGTTAGAATCTGCAAATTATCTCATGTTAGCAAAGGATGGAACAATCAGCTAATTAGAACCTAAAGAAGTAAAAAACAAACAAACAAAAAAGCTAAGAGGCATTTGATCTTATTTCTATTCACAGGTGAGAGTATGTAGTCACATCTACATTGCTGAAAAAGGCACAGCGAGAATACATGTGCAAAAAACACTGTGGGGCCAAAAAGTCCCTAAATTTAGACACTAGAGTGTCCAGAAATACCTTAGACTGCTTTTTTAGATGATTACTAAGGGGTCAAATGTGATTGTTTTTGAACTAAATGTTGAAGATTTCTGTGCAGGATGGATAGTTGAACCAGCCATCTAAGTCCTTCCAAAGCTGAAATTCCTGATTTTATGAGAACAGATAGAAGCTGAGGCTCACAGTGATGAAAATCTTATATCACACCAAAATGTGTAAGCACATATTTATCAAGTCCATCATAAGTATTCAACGAATATTTTGATTCCTTGATCCCCTCCAGAAACTTCACGTAGATGCTGTCAAAGCTTGCATGGAGCCCAAATAAAGTCATGTTTTCTTAAGTAGAGGTTGTAGTTCTGACAAGTGCAACTCTGACATTGAATAATGGTTTTCAGGTAAATTGTTTTGTTGTTATTGTGTTCTTAAGTCATGATCCATTAGCCTAAATAATATTCGTAAGGTTGTCCATCACAGATTCAGAGCTGATTTCATAGTGCTTTACTCAACTAAGTAGAAAAAAGGAAAAGATCAAGAAAACATAGATATACATAACCAATTTGTTTAAAATTTGGCCAATATTATCTCCATGAAAATGGTAGTGACAAAATATAAATACAATGAAATGATACATTGACTTTTAGTTTACTTAACCCTTTAAAAAATACCAATTTTAACTGTCTTCACTGACTCAAGAATGAAACTATAGATAACACTAAACAGAAATTTCTCTTAACAATTGATTACAAGCGAGAGATATTGAAGTTAATGTAACATAATAATAATAACCCACATAGGACTTTATATTCTACAAAGTAATTCGCAAATATTCTTTCTCATTTACTGGATAAGTAGAGAAAAACAAAAAATACATCCCCATAGAAAGGGGCAATGTGGGTGAAGATGCTCAGGTAGGATGCTATGTTTTCAAGCAGATTTTGGGAAAAGTAATCTGGCAATGTTGAATACAAAGATTGAATGGGGGAAGAAGTTAGAACCTGGGTACTAACACTACAGCACAGACATGATGTGGTGAGGCCTATTCCAGACTGTTGGCAGTAGCAGCAGGAACAAACGTAATCAGAAAAACAGAAATAATCAGACCTGGGGTAGAAGTAAGGGCAAGGTGGCAGGGAACAAGAGGGAAATTTGATTGTTACTCTAAGAGATTGAACCTATGTGGCTAGGAAAATGACATAACCATGGAGAGAAATAGGAAAATAACATCAGGGGATACTGATTTTGAGGAATAATTTGATATAGTAATAATAAATACAATAAAAATGACATTCACAACAATAATAGTAATAGCAGATTTTATACAAGGCATACCATTTGCCAGAAAAAAAAAATTTTTTTTTTTTTTTATTCTAAGTGTTTCACATTTATTAACTTTTAATCTTCACAACGACCTTATGTGGTAGACGTTCAAGTTAACATGACTCCAGTGAAGTTAGAAATGGAAAGAGTTTGGCTCTAGAGTGTGACATTTGCAGACCAAAATGAACCTTGTTTCAGTTCTCTGGACACCATGGTTGAAGCTGTGTAACATATTAGTCTATTTCAAGGTGAAACAGCATCACACTGTTTGTAAGATCAAGCCTGGAGTTCAGGGAGGAGACGGGAATGAAAACTTAGAGGAGGAAGCAAAATATTCACTCAAAAGTTTTATGCTTTGCAGTTATTTCCTGCAAAATACTTCACATAAATGTAAGGATGAGCACACTATTTCTTCGCGTTTGACCCTTTATTGATTATAGGTTAGTGGCACTTAGCATTTTAAAAAATGGACCAAAATTTAACCTTACTCACCTAGGTATAAGCACCACATGTGAAAAATCTCTCAACTATCTTAATTGATACTTGGCTTTCCAAGTGTGTTGAATTCAGATAACCATGGACATAGATGAAGGAGCCTTACTTCCATGGCAGTGACCATTCCCTAGAGAGATATCCAAAGTATTTTGCACCAGATACAACAGTATTCAGTTCATACTGAATGAATGTTAACCTAGTTATCCCTGAGTTGACCCAGTTGTTACTCAGTAAGGAATTCATTTCTACCCTGCAGAAAGGAGATTTTGGTATCTTTTCACCTATATTCTGCAGACTTCAGAAACATGAGTTTAGAAACAGAGACAAAAAAATAGATGAGAGCATACTAGTTGTGAGGGTCTATTACCGTGGCCTAAATTAACACAGAAGGTGATGGGAAAGGCCTGAAGAATGGAGGAAGTGAATTTATAAAGTTCAGGAACTAAGACACGATAAGCCAGGTGTCTATACTAAGTCAGCCTTGCTAGTATGATTCACGGCTTCTTCAAACTACAGTACATATATCCTGCCCTGCCCTCCCCCCACTTCCCATATTTCCCTTATGAAATATACATTTTTATATGTATATGTACATATACATATACACACACACTCAAAAACACTGTTCAACATCAGTGCTTCTCAGACATCATGTCCATGGAAATCATCTGGAGATCTTGCTAAAATGCAGATTCTGACTTAGTTGGTCTGGGAGAGTCTAAGATTCTGCATTTATAACAAGCTACCAGATGGGCACCTAGTGCATCTAGCCTGTCGACCACAATTTGCGCAGTAAGACTACCACAATGCTTCCTTAGTGACTTTCAATGATATGCTATCATATTGTCTCTAATGCTTATATGGCTGTAATGTTGCGTCCCCTCCTCCTGAGGCTTATAAACTGTTTGGGAGTTTGGCTTCTACTTATACGTTATCTCCACTCAATATATCTTAGGATTCCGGATACCAAGTAATCATTCAAGAGGCACTTTAAATTGTATCAGTTTACATTATCTTTGAATAAAAATGTTCTTCTTTAGATACTTAGAGAAACTCACATGTGTAATTTTGTTGGTTACTCCCTGAAACAAAATAAAGGAGATTAATAATTATCACAGATTTGAGGAGAGGAAACCATGTTTAACAGGTAAGTAAATACAAAACAGAATACTGTTCTTTTCTTTAATCTTAATGCTATTTAGACATAGCATTTTATTTGTTACATATCTTCCATCCAAGAACCCCCTACAGAAGACCCACAGCAGTAGAGATTAGTGGCCTAGACAATGTACTTTCTACTTAGGGCAAAGAAAAAGGAGCAATTTTAGCGAGCAGTGGTGAAGTCTTGGGTTGTCTTTTAAGGCTAAAAGTAGTGAAGAACATTGTATAAAAGTAAATAACTGTGTTCCAAAACCAAAAAGACAAACTTGTTGCCATTAAGTCCATTCCGATTCATAGTGACCCTACAGGACAGAGTAGAACTGCCCCATAGGTTTTCGAAGGAGCGGCTGGTAGATTCAAATTGCTGACATTTTTGGTTAGCAACCTATCTCTTAAGCACTATGCCATCGACCTCCAAGAATGTTCCAAGGGTGGAAGGAGGGATAAAAGAAAGAAAAGGATTTAAGAACAACATTACTAACATTTGTGATGTTTCTTCTAAAACCTTCCTTCCACCTCTTCCTTGCCTACATTCTGTTTTTAAACCCCTTGCAGAACATGTTCCTAGCTTACTCTCTACTTTTGGAGATGGTTGGAAATCATGACCAGTGCAATCAGTTCAGTCTTTAAGCAGGAGGTGGAGGGTTTTGGGTTGCAGGTAGAAGTTTCCAGGATAACTTAAAGTTTTTAATTGTGAGAAATATTTTAAAAATTCAGCTCTAAAATAACATTGTAAGGCTCACAGTATATTAACTAAATGCAACAACTCTTTTCTAAAGTCCAATTTGTTCTAATTCTACAGACAAAAAGAGAAAGAAAGCCCAATAAGGAAAGAGATTCTGTGAGAAAGATGGAGAGACAAAGAAATATTTATAAAGAGAAGATTGCACAGAAGAGAAGAAATGTACAGAGGCAGCAAGAGACAAGCTCCCTAGGCTATGAGGTTGATGTGTTAATCAAGTTAGGCTGCTGGTCTGACTGCACAGTTTATTTGTATTATAGTCATCGAAGTAAGTTATCACCTGTTATCCCTACCCTTTGAAATTCCAATGAACTTTTCAGCAATTATCCACTAGCCACTGCTCTTCAACTATTCTTATTATGCTCAACCTTCAGTAGGCATTTAACAAGATGCCTTGACAGTCTCCATGGGGGATTGATTTTATTCTCTTAGATGCAGTATTACAGCCACAGCAATATCATTTCGTAAGTACTTGGAGTAGGCCAAATGAAATCCGTTTCTTACGGGATTTTCTTTTCTCTGCACAACATACTTGCAGTTTGTTCCCTGCTTTTGAGTGCAGATTCTTTTCCTTTTAATTCAGCCCCAGAACCTCAGAATAAACACACACACACATACACACACACACAGACAGGCTCCATGAATAGAACCCATTCTTTTTTTTTTTAACTTATGTTTTAAAATAGTTTCAAACTTAAATACGAGTTACAAGAATAATGCAAAGAATTTCTATATGTCTTTCACCTAGATTTTCCAAATGTTAACATTTTATCATATTTGCATTTTCTGTCTTATTTTTTTCTAAGCCATGTGTGATGAAGTTGTAGACCTATAAACCACGATGCTCTCTTTCCCCTAAATACTTCAGTATCCCTTAGATACTTAGAGCTTAGACATTTGCAATTATCTAGTCCAAACTTACGTATAGGATACATATACTACATATTTTGGCACCATGGTTTGTGTTCAGCTGGTAACTGCAAGGTTGAAGGTTTGAACCCACTTAGCAGCACCACGGAAGAAACAGGCCTGAAGATCTGCTTCCATAAAGATTACTGACAAGAAAACCCTATGGAGCAATTCCACTCTGTAACATGGAGTTGACATGAGTCGGAATCGATTCGATAGCACAAGACAACAATATATATACATATATGTGTCCTGGTGGCACAGTGGTTAGGAGCTACAGCTGCTAACCAAAAGGTTGGCAGTTCAATTCCATTAGCCACTCCTTGGAAACCCTATGGGCCAGTTCTACTCTGTTCTCTAGGGTCGTTGTGAGTCAGAATCCACTCAGGGGCAACAGGTTTGGTTTTCTGGTCTATATAGTTCTCTCTTTCTCTGTATTTATATTGTGTGTATATATATATATGTATACATGTACACACACGTACATACATACATATACATATGTACATATACATACATACATATATATGGAGCTCTGTGCCACAGCGGTTAAAGTGCTTGACTGCTAACCTAAAGGCCAGCAGTTCGAACCCACCATTCATTCTGGGAGAGAAAGCAGTAGCAATCTTCTTCGGTAAAGATTACAGCCTAGGAAACCCTATGGGGCAGTTCTACTCTGTCCTATAGAGTCGCTATGAGTTGGAATTAACCCGACGGCACACAACAACAACAGCAACATATACATACGTACATACATATGTATGAAGCTTCATTTTTAAAAACTTGCCCTACGTTCACAACAAATATCTTACATTTATTGAGAGCCACCAATGTATTAGGCATTTTATCCCTTTTTAATTTCAGGAAGTTTTATGTAAACTAATGCCTGGGTGGAATCTCAAAGCATATTTATAAAAAATGACATTTTAATTATGTAAATCTCTTGATGATAGGGAAGAAAGTGCTGTTTAAAAATCTTTTATCAAATCATATCAAATAATATGACTTGTAATGCTTTTTATTAAGCAAAAGTAAACACATCATATAAAAATATACTTTATTGCTTAGTTTCTTTAATACGTTAATGTATAATGGTGTGAAGGAGAAAAAGAAAAGTCTTTTAAAGTTACCAATTGTACTGGTTCTTGTGCTGATATTTTTGGTTAAATAAGGAGTCTTGTTATGAAGCATCCTTGAACATAAATGATCTAAATATCTTGTTCACATCACTTTGGTCACCTTGGTTTTGAAAAAAAGCATCCATTGTCTCTCCAACACTTCCCCAGTTCTACCTCTCACCAAATGGTTTGGAAATTCATGCGTTAATGGAATTTGTAATTAAAATACAGAGCATTTACATTTCATTTAAGGAATGGTGTAATTTTAAACATCACATGATTTAAAGTTATTCCTTAAAAATGATAGTGAAATATTTCTATTTGCCAGTTAAAGTGATACTGTTCTGTGGAAATAGAGCAAATGCAGTTTACAATTCACTTCACCAACTAGCCTTGCAATTATGTTATTTTTTATGGTTTTTGTTTTCAATATTTGTATTCATTGTAAATTCTGTGCAAAAATCACACTTGGTTGATATTATTGATATTTCACTTTTGCCAAATTTGCAGACTACAAAATATACTTTACCTCTTGAATATCAGAACCCCTTTAAGTGAGATATCCCCTCATGTTTATCAGACTATTTCTTAATTAATATCACTCTTAAAACAATTAGGACTGATACATTAAATAAAGAACCTTATTTGTGAACCAGTGATACAATTTTACAGAAAAATCTCACTCTTCTCATTGGCAAAGGATTAATTATACAAAGTTACAAGAGATAAAGGTTTCTAAATATTCCATTCAAATTATATCATTTTATTTTTATTCAAAAAAACAAGGAGCATAAAAAAACAAAACAAAATAAAAAGTAATATTAGGTCAAAAAGGAAATCCAGGCAACAAGGATGAACATATTTCTAGAAGCCCAAATGACCCTGACTGAAAAATCTAGGCAGCTTTCCCAGAGAAATAAATTATTCTGGGGCTATTTAGCTACTAGTTTAAAAGGTATTAAGGCAGCCTACTGGCTAAAGTGATATTTTTAAACTCACCATCTAGCAAACAACGTGTTGAATTTATCAGCTAACTTTACTCCATACAGCACTTGGAGCAGAATAGAAGCAGAGGATTTTAAAAAGAAACAAACACAATAACACAAATAAAAAAAGCAGCTTTTTCATCAAAACTTCTACTACTGCTCTTAATACCTTGACTGGTTAACATGAGTGAATTTTTCTCTCACTCCCTGCATACTATGCTACTTAAAATAATCAATGTGCGCCTTAAATTTGGCCTCCTACCAGTTTATGTTATCACCGAAAAGTATTTCAGTGACAGGTATTGAAACTAGAAGAAAAACGGAGGCAGAAAAACTTTTAAGAAAAAAAAAATTAAAGACACGATTTTCCTTTCTGTAAGGTTCGTAAAAGGGATTTCACTAAGATCAGCATTGCTCCTTGGAAACAATGCAGCACTTTCCGTTAGCAAAAAATGTGAATATGCACACACCCCAATTCTTGCCACCCTGATTTCTTTATTCATTTTGATACTTCTTTATTCATTTTGCAGGCTCTTGCTTATATTTTCATTGTGATTTCTGTTATTTATTACTTCTGTAATACAGAGCAGCTCTCACCAGGGAGACATTTCTTTTGTCTGAAAATAAGAACTAAATGGGCAAAAAAAAAAAAAAACCATTACATACATAGTAACTATGTTTTTTGACATATCATTGAATCCTGAAAAACATACCAGTAAGATTTCCCTGTATTGTCTAATGAAACATTTTCAAGCATATTTTCACTATATATCGTTCACAGATGCTTCATTGTCCCCTGACAAATGGTCTGTAGCAAATCTCTAAAATCTTCTCTCACAGAACTACAGCTTAAAAGATTCATACCATCAAACACTACACCTCAAAGGCTAATGTCTACACTCCAAATTTCAAATACCATAGCCTAATAAAAATTTAAAGAGTCCGAGAGCCTCTCCAGGGAGCAGCTGTCAAGCATCTCTTGAAAGAAAGAAACATAAACAGTATCCACCTAGAGTACCAATGTCTTGTCTTTGAGAAAAGACATAGTAAGGGCAAGCATTTTTTAACAGGAAAAAGAAAAAAAAAACTAAGTTATGCTATTTGATGTTAAAATGATGGGCTTTTGATCTCTCAATAATTATAGAACAAAAATATTCCAAATATCTCAGGTGTATTTATGAAGAGAAACGGAAAATCTTTTTGTTATACACATACACATTCATTCACACAGACACACATACATATGCATATACAGGAACATGTATACATGAACATACATACATATATATATACATATACACACATATGTAATCTATTCTGGGCAACTGAGGTTTGTTTCTCCTTTACTGCTTTTATCATCCATTTTCTGTGCAAAGTCTGATTTATCCTGCTCACAGCTGTATTTCATTAAGTCACAGCAGCCCTAGGGACAAAGCAAAGTTCATTGCAGTTCAGCAGCATTTCACATTTTTGCTCTCCTCTCAGCACATTCCATCAATGATCCTTCATTTGCGCTTTCTGGTTCAGTCAAATTCCTTATAGTAATATTCCTTCAGAGGAGCGCAATTTGAAAAATGCTGTGTAGAAGGACAAAACCACTTACTTTGTGTCACCTACAGACCAATTTATTTGAGGACAGAGGGCCCTAGATTAAATTGGAAAGATTACCACTTGCTTCCACAGATAACGAAAAAACCAAACCCAGTGCCGTCGAGTCGATTCCAACCCATACATAATCCCATTTTTCCGTTATGGTATCTTAAAGTGCATTTATTAAATGATCCCACTCAATATTAAAATGTATGTAGAAAATCAGTCTAATATTGAGGTACTTTATAAAATAAAGAATAAACTTTCTCTTTTGTGATCCATTTTCTCTCTAGGATGCCTTCTGCTGATCTGCTTCGAGAGATAATGATATCCATCTTAAGAGTAATCCTGGTTCTAGACTCCTTCCTGGTTCTCCAATAATATAATTCAGTGAAAAAAAGTTTAAAGCTTTGCCATTAACCATGTATGGAAATGAATCACATCTACATTTGATTTTGGTTACATTGTGACTCCTCTTTTGTAGATGCCAAAGACAGTAGAAAACACAAGTAGAAAAAAACATGGGCAGCCATTTCTTTTGATCACTTTTTGGAAAAAAAAAATTCAGGTGAATTCACTCAAGCCAACTACACTTATAAATTATTTTGATAATTTGATTGTATTCAAATATCATAAAGTATTATAATTAATTTCTGTTAAAAAACTGTAAAAGTTACCACATGGTATTTGAAAATACATCTGATTAAAAAATTAAAATAACTTTCAACAAAAATTTTAAACGTCTTAGGATTTAACATACAGCTGATTCTTTGAAAACATCATACTACCACATATTTTGGTTTTACTCTGTTATGATATGCCAACTTTGTTGTTGTTAGGTGCTGTCAAGTCGTTTTTGACTCATAGCAACCCAATGTAACAAAGTAGAACTGCCCCGTAGAGTTTTCTTGGCTGTAATCTTTAGGGAAGCAGATTGCCAGGTCTTTTTCCTGCAGAGCCAATGGTGAATTCCACCCCCCAAACTTTTGGTTAGCAGCCGAGTGCTTCACCGTTTGCACCACCAGGGCTCCTTGTACCAACTTAACTTAAAATTAATGGAATAATTAGCATTTCAAAGGTGTTTGCTATTTTCAAAATCATGAAAAAATTAAGTATAAATATGACTATTAAGTTGTGGAGTTAATGTCAGAGACCAAGAAAAAATTTATTGAGACCTCTAACCAGACTATATATTATTTTTGGTGCTATTTGCTCTGTTAACAAAATGCTACATATATCTATTAAAAAAAAAAGTTGCCATTGAGTTGATTCTGACTCATAACAACCTTATAAGACGGAGTAGAACGGCCCCATAGGATTTCTAAGGAGCTGCTGGTGGATTTAAACTGTTGCTCTTTTGGTTAGCAGCCAAGCTCTTAACCACTGCACTCATGTGGGTATTTTACAAGTGTATATATATATATATATATATATATAAATGCATTGCCGTCGAGTAAATTCCTACTCTGTGACCCTATAGGACAGCATAGAACTGCCCCCTAGAGTTTCCAAGGAGTGCCTGGTGGATTTGAACTGTCAACCTTTTGATTAGCAGCTGTAACACTTAACTACTATGCCACCAGGGTTTCCATGTGTATAGGTTTACATGTGTATGGGAAAGTAAATATCACCATGTGTGCCTTTACTTATTTTTTCAAACCTGAGCAAAATTGAGGTTAAAATTGTCTTTGAAATGCTACCTTGCTTACATTGAGTACATTCATCACATTGACCCTATAAAATGCAACTGTCACCGTTTGTCAAAATTATAGATTCTAGTGAGTTCTGTGAAGTACTGAGGCAGAAACCAAATAAGGGAGCTACAGAAAGTCCCTTCAAGGAGATGCTGTTAAAAGACTTGAGGACTGAAAGTCAGCCAACAGAAGGACCATCTTGCCTGTGTAGAGGACCTGAACTCTGTTTTAAAGCTTCTTGGAACAGAGTGAGAGAGTGAGATGAGAGGCATAAGGTAAAGTTGGAAAGGTAGGCAAGGGCTAGATCATAGAGAACCTAGTGGAGCCTGGCAAACAAATTGCATTTTATTCTAAATGCACTAGAATCTATTAGAGACTTTTAAGCAAATGAGAAAAGTGATTGGATAAACTTTTAAAAATGATCATACTGGCTGCTGTATGGATAACAGATGGCAGTAGTGGAGGTGGCAGACAGAAGTGAAGAGCTTAAGATCATCACGTTAAATTAATTATCTGGATTTCTTATTTGGGAATGAAGTTAAAAAAGGTTACCCCATAATATGATAGCACTCATTAGATGCTCAGTGAATACTATGTTCAGGCTTAAACATTATGTCCTCTAAAACTAGTATATTTGACAAGTATCTTCATCTTTAAGTTATTTTATTGTTTCATAAAATTGAGAATATCTGTTTTTTCCTTCTGAAGAATCTTACACACCCTAAATATGGTTCAGATGATATATTTTAAAAATATGCATATACGTGGATGGATGGATGGATGGATGGATGGATGGATGGATGGATGGATGGATGGATGGATGGATGGATGGATGGTTAGACGGATGGATAAGTAGGTAGGTAGATAGACAGAAATATGTTTACATATGTTTTTAGTATGTGTGTAGGACATGGAACATTTGCAATAATTTTAGATGAAAATTCAGTTCTATGTTTCTTCAAATGCTGTAGAGTTTCAGTTGGTAATTTTTATTTCCCACTGTTTTATTCTATAATACAGAAGAATACATAAATCACACTTGTTCTGGTTGAACGTTTTTGCATGTGATGAAAGCCTTTTCATGCTGTTCTGATATGAAAACGAATAAGAGAGATGTTGTTGTACTGCATTCTTTTACTTATAGCCATTTTATTTTCTATGCACATGATCAGGTCCAAAAAATGCTATATAATGTTCACAGGATATTTTTCCTCTAGTAATTTTTATCTCAGAAATGGGTTTTTGAAATAAATTTGTCCATCTGTACTGCAAGAATCAGTTACGAAAATCAGAACAGGAACCCTAACTGTTCTAAAGACTTTAGGAGTATCTGGGTCTGATTTAATGCACAAATGGTTTAGGCAGCGTATTTGGTCTAAATCAGTCACTCAGCTCTTAATGCCAAGAACCTTTGTAGAACTAGGTTACGCAAAGGAAATCCATCAACATAACAGAATAATCTGAATAAATCAGCACCAAGCTGTGTATGTTTTCTGAAGGCTAAGTAAAGGTTTACAAAGAAAAAAATATTCTATAGATTCATGGGAACTTAACCTGCCTGTGATAAGTACTTCAGAGAATTTTAGAATATAAATTTGCTCAGACTTAGAGACCTGAGGACAATTCGACATTCCAGAGAAATGCAAACACACATAACATGGCAGAAATTTTAGAAGAATTCTGAAAAATTGTTCATATGACCAGCATGTTCAATAGTGCAGCAACTATTTTAAAAATCTGCAGAGACAATGGGGAGACAATGAATGTAGAAAGTAAAATAAGAGCAATATTAACAACTGTATACAAATAGATCTGTCAATCTATTGGTAGATATAACTACAACAATGAACCCAAACACACCAACGATCATGAAGATGGCACAGGACAGGGAATTGTTTCATTCTGTCATAAATAAAGTTGCCATAAACCTACTCGGTGGCAACTAACAATGCTGATAGATAGCAATCTCTATGTTAACTAATATCTTTTTTAAGTTATAATACAACAACTTTTTAAAAAACTTGTATAATGAGGAATTATTTTATATAACTCAATGTTTCAAACTGAAGGAAGATTGTTTTTGTTGTTTTGTACGTGGAAAGGCTAACCAGTTTTTGTTAAATGATGTTGTAGTCCAGCTCTGTTAGACACGCACACTTAGAAGAGAAAGGAAGAATTATGTGAAGGGTAGAGCTGTTTTCAGGCTGGAAGGGAAATATCTATGATCCAGGCAATTTAAAGGAAAATGCTTGCAATTGGAAATACATATATATATATAACACATATATATACAATATATGTGTTATATAATATATAATTATATTATATATTATAATATATATATATATCGGAAACCCTGGTGGCGTAGTGGTTAAGTGCTACGGCTGCTAACCAAGAGGTCGGCAGTTCAAATCCACCAGGTGCTTCTTGGAAACTCTATGGGGCAGTTCTACTCTGTCCTATAGGGTTGCTATGAGTCGAAATCGACTCAACGGCAGTGGGTATATATGTTATGGGACACAAATGACCTGCTAGATTGAATCCTGCTAGTTGGAGAGAACTACGTTAGGAAATGTAACTATTGTACTACAATGGCCGGCATGCTACAGAATAGATTTCTATTTTAGAATACTTATTAGCAAGAACTTAATCGTGGATTATTTCATATTTTCTTTTGTCATTGTGTTCTCCAATATTAGGACTTTCTATTCTTTCCATTCCTATGGTTTCCACTTTAAACAAAACTAATAAATTATCATCCCTTCCTAATATACATCTTCTGAATCTCTGCTAGATTCTGGCCATGCCCTGTACTCCAGGCTCAACATAAATTGTATAAGAGGCTTTATGTATTCATATGGTGTCATATTATATTATGTGAGTGACTTTCCTGGTTCTAGCTGGTCCCATGACCTTGGGGACATACGACTGGCTCTACAACAGTGATTCTCAACCATGAGTGATTTTTTCCCATAGAGGATATTTGGCAATGTCTGGAGACATTTTTGTTGGTCACAACTGAGAGGGTACTATTGGCATCTAGGGAGTAGAGAGGTCAAGCGTGTTGCTAAACATCCTGCAATGCACAGGACAGCTGCCGGAAACAAATAATATGCCAGTGCAAAATGTCAGTAGTGCTGAGGTTGAAAAACCCTGTTGCAGAGGCATTTGTTTTACAGTCAATTTTGTTGAGACACATGAATCTCATTCTAAAAAGGTGTGGGGGGGAGGCGAACTAAATACTTTTGGTAGGTTTAGTATACATGTACACTTAAAATATGAACAACGTTCACTATGTGGACTGATTGGTGATATTTTAGAGAAATAACAATTTTCTAGCAGATAGATTTGCCAGCCTATGTGTGGTCCAAGTTACCTGCTGATTTCCTTCAACAATGTTAACTGCATTGTGACTATTTGGCTAGTCTCCAATTAGAGAATTTAAAAAGACAAGGAAAAAATAATGCTTTTATGTTTATTTGGACAATGGGATAAAATAGTTTTTTTTTAATAAATAAGGGTTAGAATTTATACATATACCGAATACCAATATTTTGAGTTTATTTACAGGAAAACATAAATTTGTAAGTCACACTTGACAGAAAGCAACACTTGTGTAATTCAACATTTTTTTTTTTTCCTCCTTGCTATTACAAAGACTCTCAAATACGCAGCCTCAATGATCTGCTCATCCAGATGTCTGGTGGTACCAAACTGAGTTTTTTTTTTTTTTTTTTTCCTAAGATAGCCTCTGTCGCATTTTACTATTTCCTATTGTATACGGCTCTATTTTTTAACCTGTATAGGACTTCAAATAGTTTTAGAGATCTGTGGGTTAAAAATTTTGCATTTTATTCAGTTTATCAAATATTTGTTCAGTGCCTGTATCATTTCCACAAAGTGGTGATAGGTTTGAACACCACAAAAAAGAACCTAAAAAAAAAAAAAAGAACCTAATACTCTACATTTAAGGATGCTTACAATTTAATCTGTAAATGAAGATAAGCATACGAATAACCTCCTAACAAAGCAGACAAATTAGAGAAGAAAATAGGGAATGACTAAGTGTTCAAAATACACGTCATTCATCTTTGGAATGTAGAAGAATTATGAATGCTTCTTAATAACATTGGTTACTAAAATGTATGCATTTAGCAGGTATTAATGCCAGGAGAAGATATTTCAAAGAAATAGCATAAGATTCAGAGCCAAGAGAGAATGGATAAATTTGGTCACGTGGTTGAATGAAAGCTGCAAGACATTCATGTTTGGGTTGGTGCTACTTTGAAAGCTTTTTTTCCTTCCTAGTATGTATTAACGAAGCCCTGGTAATACAGTGGTTAAGAGCTCCACTGCTAACCAAAAGGTTGGCAGCTGGAATCCACCAGCCGCTCCTTGGAAACCCTATGGGGCGGTTCTACTCTATCCTATACGGTCATTATGAGTTGGAATTGACTCATCGGCAATGGGTTTGGTTTTTTTGGTTTAAGTATAAATGTATGAAAGCTGAATAAAGTCACGCCTGATAACTTCCTTGGTCACCTGGTACTTGCAAGTAAAACTTTCTAATTGGTAATCTGATCAGATGTGACTGTAGCATTAGTGGTAACGAATGCTGGAAAGAGATTGGGTACTATAGTTTTGAATAGTACACAGTGGCAGCTTATACTTCATTTGGTAGGTCCGTGGAAGGTCTGTAATAGTGGAGCAACATAATTGGGAAAACGTGTTTCTCAAGAAATAAACGCTTTACTCTGTATCGCCTACACCCAGCCTAAAGCCAGGCATGTAGTAGGTGCTAAGTAAATATTTGATGAATAAATGAAGGAATGAAATTACACAAACAATTATTAAAGGATCTTCAATAATTCTTATGGCTTACTTCTCTGAGGCCTACATAATAATCCCATTTGGAATTCTAACAAGTAAAATTTCATAGAATACATGGAAAAATGTAGATGGTGTATATATCAAACAGCTCTATCTACTTTAGGAGGTCCAGAGTAAGTGCCGGTATATTCAGTTATGTGGTTCAGTATTAATGAAATGTTACTGATAATTGATTTGAAGGAAAATAGGTAGGAGAGAAAAAATGTTAAGTGTGGTTCTAGTATCATGGCAATTTTGACATATATTTCCAAATTAGTAGAGGGGGAGATGTTGTATATTTATTTAGACACCTGCAAGTAATGGGGTATTACTTAGGTATATAATTATTTATGTTCTATCACTTCTACAGGTAATGCATGACTTCTGTAAGTTTGAATTACCCCAGATATACTGGGTCATTTTTTAATGTAATCTAAATTACTTAACTGTACAGAAAACTAACACATTCACAGATGTCACATTTTAACCAGAAAAAAAGGATACAACATCAACCAGTGGGAAAACACCCACACTCCTTAATCAAGTTGGTGAATCGCTGATATTTGTCACTGACAAAATTAAAAATTCATTGTTCAGTTTAGTAGCTGGAAACCCTATATATCACGTTCATCACTGAATGACATGCATTCTTTTGTAGAAGCGCTCTTCTGCTAAACACACACCAGACTGTTGGTAATTGGGGCATGCAAATTTGTTCTGCAACTAAGAACAAGAGGAGGATTTAGAAGCTATTTTAATGTCGTGATACTTTTATGTTTAAAGTATAATAATATTCATGTCATTATCATGTATTATTCATATGCAGTGTTTGAAGTGGAGGTCTCTCCAAATATATTAAGAAACTCTTATTCACAATAATCTAATTAATTCCCACACCCTGTCTTTCTCTGGTTGCAGCAAGTGTGAATCTGCAGGCTGAATTGTATCACAGGTTCTAAACTGGCACCTCATAGGCCATATTCAGCCAGCAATGTATTTTGCATGGCCCACATAATGTTTACTTTTTTAAATTATTTGCCAAAATCTAAAAGTAGGGAACTACTACTCAAATGTTCAGATTTTCAGCCCTTAAAAAAACAAAATAAAACAAAACAGAACAGTGGCAACAGTAAGTCTGTACTTCTACAAGGAATGATTTGCTGTACCCGGGTAGACTCATAGGTGAGGCCCATGCACTGATTCCACCACACATGATTTGTCTCCTGTTGGCCTAAAAAGGACTTCATCTAGCCCTGGGAACACTTACAGATGCTACCCATGACATCCTATTTTACACTCCATTTCCACTTGATAAGCTATAGCTTTGACTGCAGTTTTGTTGAAACCATATACCTGGTTGAATATGTGTATATATATACATATAAATACAGTCTATGATTAGGATATGGAAACCCCGGTGGTGTAGTGGTTAAGATCTACGGCTGCTAGCCAAAAGGTTGGCATTTCAAATCTACTAGGCACTCCTTGGAAACCCTATGGGGCAGTTCTACGTTGTCCTTTAGGGTCACTATGAGTCAGAATTGACTCGATGGCAATGGTTTTTTTTTTTTTTTTTACCACTAGAATGCCTTTTCTCTAACTGGGGATGTACAATAAGGCCAATCTGAACTATCAGGAACATTCACTGGGTATCTATATACATCAGCCATTGAAGAAAAGAAATTTTCAATTCTGCTTGAAAAAGTATTTCCCACCCTTTTTAAAGCATAATTTTCATAAACTGAATTTTCTTTTTCACAAAATCCAATGTGCTGGCTGCTTTAGGGTAGAAAAGTCTAGAGCTGCTCTGGCTACACATCTACCAAATTCATTTGTGGCACAGAGATGGTGGGAGGTGACATCCTGAGGGAGACCAACTGTGTTTGAGGTTGGAGGCCCAATAATTAGGATGTTATGACCAAATTTCATAGAACCTTTGCTGTCCGTGATTCTCTTCACTTCAGTTTCACAACTCCAAATAGACTTTTTCATAAAACAAAAGTTTCCCAGTGGCTAACAGTGGCTTCAGGTGCACCCCTGATTTAAGCAGCCTGTAGCATTAAAAACCAAAAAGAAAACTGGACTGTGAGCGTGATGGGTAATTTAAGCAGCACATTCACTATGTTGGAGTCCTGGTGGTACAGTGGTTAAAAGCTACAGCTGCAAACCAAAAGGTTGGCAGTTTGAATCCAGCAACCACTCCCTGGAAACCCTGTGGGGCAGTCCTACTCTGTCCTATAAGGTCACTATGAGTCAGAATAGACTCAAAGACAATGGCTTTTTTTGTTTGTTTAATTTTTTTATTCACTATGTTAAACAATGAAAATCTAGACAGCTAGTCTTGTAAAGGAAACCCTGGTGGCATAGTGGTTTAGAGCTAAGGCTGCTAACCAAGAGGTCGGCAGTTCGAATGTCAGGCGCTCCTTGGAAACTCTACCAGGCAGTTCTACTCTGTCCTATAGGGTCTCTATGAGTTGGAATCAACTCGATGGCAGTGGGTTTTAGTCCTGTAAATTCTAAAAGAGGTTTAGAAATTCAGTAGTATTAATTACATGGTAAAACCATTCCATACCACAGTTATAGTCTTTGATCTCCATGTGGCTTATCTACTTTTGGATTACTGTCTTGTTTTTTGGGCTTGCTATTTACATTTTGTAATGTATTTGATTCTATTCCAATAACACTATAAAACTCTCTTTAAAAAAGACTAGATAATATCCTAAAAATATCTAAGTGGTAAAATTGTTTTTTATATATAACCAAACCAAAGCCAAACCTGTTGCCGTTGAGTCTATTCTGACTCTACATACCATAAATAATGTGTGTGTGTGTGTGTGTAGTGTAATGTGTGCCTAGTGCTTAAATCCATTGCAGTCAAGGTGATTCCAACTCGTAGTGACCCCGTAGGACAGAGTAAAACTGCCCCATAGGGCCTAGCACACTAAGTATATTTATGTGTTGATTTAACAAATTGCCAACAGATATTTATTACTAACTACATAGTGTTTTGAGGGAAACATTATTAGGTACATATGTACCTTCCCATTAAAGGCTTTATATTTTAGTTGGATTTGTTCAACATTACATACCTTAAGTGAATAAATTATTTTCTTGTCAAATTGTGTTTCTTATAGATACACCAATTGCCCATCCTCATATGGTTGGCTATTGACATGTTGGATTTTATTTTCTACACAGGAGGTGTTTTGAATTTTTGTGTTTTAAATAAAACCTAATACAGCGTGATGGAATATTAAGAAACACTTCAGCAATCTTTCTTTCAACTACTCTATCACTGGATAGGAAAATTACTCATTGTCTTAATCATCTAGTGCTGCTATAACAGAAATACTACAAATGGATGGCTTTAACAAATAGAAATTTGTTTTCTCACAGTTTAGGAAGCAAGAAGTCCAAACTTTAGAGAAAGGCTTTCTCTCTCTGTTGGCTCTGGAGAAAGGTCTTGTCTCATCAGGTTCTACTTCCTTGGCAGTCTTCACGTGGCTTGGCATCTCTCTTCCCCCATCTCAGCTTGCCAGCTTACTTTTTAATCTCTTTTATACCTCAAAAGAGATTGACTCAAGATATACCCTATACTAATCCCATCTTATTAACATAACAAAGACAGCCCATTCCCAAATGGAATTATAACCACAGGCATAAAGGTTAGGGTTTACAACACATGTAATTGGGGGGCACAGTTCAATCCATAACGCTTGTAAATTTCCTGAAAGATTTAATCCTATTTGTGTTAACTGCCGGAAAAATAATTTGCTTGTATTAAAGGAAAATCTTCTTCTTATTAATTTCTTAATGAAACTCATTGTAGAATTTATTACTTAAATAGTATGGAAAAGCCTGAAGTACTTAATTAGTAAAGGAAGACTAGAAAAATGATAAATGAAGTGTAACAACAATTATAAAATGAGCTAAGAAGCTATTAAGCAACATTTAGCATAAGTATTCTAAAATTTTGCTTTGACTCAAATTGAGTTTTTATTTTAGAATTAACAAATGATAATATGTTCATGTAGGGATTAAAGATAAATTCCTAACATCATTGCCAAGAATTTAATCATTAGCTAATATACTTTTTTTCTCCAAATCACAAAGACAGTGCCGATTTTAGTTATGCAATTTATGAACACTTTTGGAAAAAATAATCTCACTGGAGTGATATATTCCTTTTCAAATATTTCCTCTCAATTTAATCTCCGTAAAAAAATCACTGGTTTTATTTCACCAGGAATAGTTTACAAGATAGAAAACTATTTTCCTGTTAATCAAGGTTAATCAAGAATTATAATATTTCATATTATACAACCATAAAGAACAATGATGAATCTGTAAAATATCTCACGACATGGATGAATTTAGAGGGCATTATGCTGAGTGAAATAAGTCAATCACAAAAGGTCAAATATTATATGAGACTTCTCATAAACATTCATGAAAAGGTTTACACACAGAAAGAAACAATCTTTGATGGTTACTAGGGAGGGGAGGGGTGAGAAGAGAAAAACACTAACTAGATAATAGATTAGTGGTAAATTTGGTGAAGGGTAAGACAGTACACAATACTGGGGAAGCCAGCACAACTTGACCAAGGCAAGCTCATGGAAGCTTGATAGACACATGCAAACTCCCTGAGGGACCGAATTACTGGGCTGAGGGCTGTGGAGACCATGGTTCAGGGGGACATCTAGCTCAATTGACATAACATATTTTATGAAGAAAATGTTCTATATTCTACTTTGGTTAGTAGCATCTGGGGTCTTAAAAGCTTGTGAGCGAGGATCTAAGATACTCCACTTGTCCCACCCTGTCTGGAGCAAGGGAGAATGAAGAAAACCAAAGGCACAAGGGGAAGATTAGCCCAAAGGACTAATGGACCACAACTACCATAACCTCCACCAGACTGAGTCCAGCACAACTAGATGGTGCCCAGCTACCACCACAGACTGTTCAGACAGGGATCACAATAGAGGGTCCCACACAGAGCAGGAGAAAAATACAGAACAAAACCATAACTCACAAAAAAGACCAGATTTACTGGTCTGACAGAGACTGGAGAAACCCCAAGAATAAGGCCCTGGACACCCTCTAACTCAGTACTGAAGTCACTCCTGGGGTTCACCCTTCAGACAAAGACTAGGCATGCCCATAAAACAAAACAAGCCTGAACGGGCACAACAACTCAGGAGTAAGGAGGAGAAGGCAGAAGGGGACAGGAAAGCTGTTAATTGAGAACCCAAGGTCAAGAAAGGGAGAGTGTTGACATGTCAGGGATTGGCAACCAATGTCACAAAACCAATATGTGTATTAATTGTTTAATGAGAAACTAATTTACTCTGTAAACCTTCATCCAATGTACAATAAAAAAAAATTATATATTTCGGGGGGAGAGACATAGCATACAGTAATATGATGCAGTGGGTATGTCCAAGGATGCTGAACTGTATTTCTCGGGTTTGAACAATATACCCGCTACCAACAGATTATATGCTGTTTGGCAAGTTACTTTCTCTTTGCCTCATTCTCTCATCTATAAAACGGGGATTGTAAAAATAGTCCCTGTCTTATAGGGTTTTTAAGGTTGAATGAAATAATACCTATAAATTACTTAAAGCACCCCCAACATATAGTATATGCTCAAT
Organism: Elephas maximus indicus; assembly: GCF_024166365.1. NCBI lineage: Eukaryota > Metazoa > Chordata > Mammalia > Proboscidea > Elephantidae > Elephas > Elephas maximus. The sequence goes on from NC_064841.1 coordinate 25,943,302, forward strand.
AATTTTACCACTGACTATTTAAAATAGAAACCCTGGTGTCGTAGTGGTTAAGAGCTATGGCTGCTAACCAAAAGGTCATCAGTTCAAATCCACCAGGCACTCCTTGGAAACCCTATGGGGCAGTTGTACTCCATCCTACAGGGTCGCTAAGAGTCGGAATCCACTTGATGACAAAGGCTTTTACCTAAAATAAGAAACTTTGAGTATAAAAGTTAATTTCTTTGACTCTTATGTGCAGTGTGTAAGAAATGATGCATCTCTTATAAAATGTCTATTTAAGCTTTACTCTAAGCAATGAACATATCTGAAATAAATTTAGAACATGTACCATAAATATTCAAGTTAGAATATAAATTCATCTGCTGTATATTTTTTTTATATTTATTGAAGATTCGTAAAACCTTAGATTAATTTCATGTTTAAAGTTTTACAATAAAATTTGTTGCCCAAAACTGCAAGTCTCTTCAAAGTTGGTTGAAGTAAATAATATATGATAAGCCATCTTAAAGGCATAGCTAATATTTTTACCAAAGGAAATTATCCAGTATGTGAAAACTGATTAAGCAACATGCATAGTATTAGTAGAGTATATATTTCAATTTTCCTAGAGAAGAAGTTTAGAACTAGATATTAATAGTATGTTTGGCCTATATACTCTTTAGTTCTGAGGATAAAACAACTAGTAAATTCAGTTCAAATAAACAAGCAAAAAAGTTTCAAATTCACTGCCTGGAATTAATGAATCAGACTAACTAGATGATTTTTCCCCCACCACTTTGGAAACATCCAAAAATGAGGAAATAAAGATTGGTAATTAAAATGGTATACTCATTATCTTATAAAATATGGACAGCTATGCAGAATGAACTAAATTTTAAGCCAACCAATTTTACTATGAATTAGTAATATTAGTGAATGTAGACTAAATTATAACTTAAAAATAATTATTTAATTCTAAATTGCGACCCAGAGTTAAGCCTTCAGAAGGTAAAAATCAACCCTATTAAAATAATTAGCATAATTTCAGCAACCCAGCTTTCTTTCTATTAACTTGAATTAATTCACCAAGAGACCTTTTATACTGAAAACTAAATTTTTATGCAAAATTTCTAAGGACTGGATAATACATAGCATACAGCCAAATTCTATCAAAACCAAACATGCTGTTTGTTAAATTATTTTATTTTCTCTGATATCAAGTTATTCACATTTTATCATAAGAATTATTTTAGATTTTGAGGGACCCCAAACTTCCTAGTTAGTGTTTTGGAATGATACCTATAAATTAACAGACAGATTGTTTTGAAAACTGTGCCAACTCTGAGTCAAAACGGATTATCAGTGCAACTACAGTGATCAATTTCTTCCCTGCTAATGGTGTTAACAAGAAGAGTGACACTTGACCAAATGTTAGCAGATAAATGGCTTCCAGAACAGTTTGGGCACCATATGCGCAAATAAAGACTGTTTGTGATTTTCTAAAAATCAGGAGCTGGAATAGAAGTTATTGCCCCTTTCTGTCCAATAAGACCAGAAATAATGATTTTACTTTTTAACATTTAAGTGTCCCCGCATGTGAAATAGCTGAAATAACACGGATCTATAAATAATTTTTCTCCCCAAATGCCAAAATTAACATAGCTGTGCTAATTCATTAAGCATGTTTACAGTGTCTTTTGCTCTCCCAGGGCGTTAAATGACACACTTTATCTATCTGGTAGATCATAAATAACAACTCCTTGGTGTAAAAGTTTTAAAAGTCCTTTTATATTCATAACCTTTTTTGAGACTTCCAACAACCCAGCAAGGCTGGCAAAATAGATGTTAGCATTCCCATTGCACAGATGAATAAATCAAGGTTCAGAAAGTTGATATTGCTTCCCAAGGACATAATAAAAAGGTATAAAAAAAATAGCCTAGACTAAAACTTAATTTTTTGTCATTAGTTGCTGTCAAGTCGATTTTAACTCATGATGACCTCATGTGTACAGAGCAGAACTGTACTTCATAAGGCTCCAGGCTGTGACGTTTTAGAAACCGATTGCCAGGCCTTACTTCCAAAGTGCCTTGGGGTGGGTTTGAACCACCAACCTTTTCTTTAATAGTCAAGTGCTTAACCAAACCTCTTTGCTACAAAATGATGTTTTTTCCAATATTAATGTTAGAGTTTAATGTTTAAATCGCCTAGGAAATTATGTAGAATTAGAATAAATATTTATTTATGTATTTGTTTTGCTTGCTGGGGTTTTTCATTTTCTATTAAGATCACATAGAAACCTTATTCCAGGAAATATTACCCAATGAAATATAATTTATGGCACTGTTTCCCAACCTGTGTTCAGTGAGGCACCTGCATTCTGTGAGAAGTTATTGGGTGCTCTAGAAGGATAAAAATCTGCAGTCAGTTCAGTTTGGGAAACTTGAAATATCGACACTTCTTGAGCAGTCAATATACTGATAAGTTCTGCAGTAAAGCTATTTGTTTAACTCTGTTACACCTGATATATCCTAAATTAATATTGTCATCAGCTTCTTTTCTCCTGGAATGAATGAGTATATAATTGACCTTGGAACACAATTTGTAAAGTACTGCTTTAAAGACAATTTAATGAAAAACAAATTAGTTTTTTTTTTTTTTTACTTTATTTTTCCTGGGTAAAGCTTTGACTCTTTACTGGTTTTTATTTCTTAAATTCTCATCATTTTAAGTCCCTAGAGGACAGGGACTCTACTCATTTTTGTGGCTCTCACTAATTAATAATTGCCTGCCATATATAGGTAAATTCTATATAAATGCAAGTGTTTATATGTTACTTATTGAGTTGCTATGAGGAAAATGTCATTACATTAAAAGTTAAATGTATAAATAATTCGTAGTAATTTTCATAGTATTGACTAAATAAATGAGGAAGAAAGAAGATCAGAGCTTGGCCATGAAATTATTCTTCTATTCTCAGATGAGAATACAAAAGCATCTTATTCTGTGATAGAGAACAAAGAGGAGTCAACAATGCTGGTTCCCTTGTCTCCATCTGATCACAGGAAAACAGGTTCCAGTATTGTGCACCTGCACACATAGGCGTGTGCACACGCACACACACACACACTTTTTTTTATAAGTAAGATGAATGCACAGAATAAAGTAATACAGGGGATAATGTATTGATTGAAGGACACTTTGAGGATAGAAAGTGTGTAGATCTTCAAACGTTAAGTATAATGCTTTTAACATCCTTAACAGAACATTATGACTAAAATTCCCTGAAGGCAGGGACTTATTTACTCAAGGTAATCCAGGTATTTTCTTCACTACACAGTACCTGGAGCTTGGCTGAGGATCAACATACAGTAGACATTTGTTGAATAAATGGGTGAATGAAAGATTCTATCTTTTTCAGAATAATTTGATGAGCTTTCTTATTGGGTCAGAGATCTAAGAGGACCTTTAGTTAAAAACTCCAGTTGTTTTCTTTCATAGTTTGTTTTCACTGAATAAGTTTACAGAAAACTATCCTCCAACCAAGAGTACAAACACATTGACTTAATACACAATAATGTGTATCTAATTAAATCCTCAGGCATGGAGGTGCACAGTGGGATAATCACAGAGATAGATTACCGCAAGCTATGCTAGTGGGCCAGAGCCAAAATGGCTTTTGGGTACTATTTCAATCAGGAATGATGGGTCCTGCTTGGCAATAACTGGCTCTAGAGATAGTTAACTCTCTAGAGGAGCCTAGACAGTTGACCTAATACAGAAACCCATTTCCTGGTCCTAAAGTCTCTTGCAAGGCTTCAGTCAGCAGACCCACCTGGAACAGACATGTTTTCAAATGGAAGAGAGTTTATTTATTTATTTATTTATTTTATAGGGTTGTTTACCCTGAATCTAATGAAAACTGTCAAGAAAACCACATATCTTCTCTATCTCTAGGAGAATTTCCTCCCCAGCTTCCTATTAATATTAAGATGGTCTATACTAGGGATGTTTATCTTAAAAAATGATAATTGGGTTATCTTCACTGTCAAAATAATGTTGCTTTGTCTACCCCAATAAATGTCAAGCTATCTGGTCAGGATTTTCCTATATCTTATCAAGCTTTGAAGACTCACAATATGGTGGCCTAAGTCGAAATTTGAGAATATTAAAAGACATTATCAGCTTACAAACACAGTTCATGAAAATAGGCCTGATTATTCATTTAGATTTATCTTATTATAGTATCTGAAAAGTGGAAGTAACAGACTACAGTGGTATGATATATGGCTATATGCCATTTATTTTCCTGTTCTGAATATTAATATGAGCATTCCGTCAAGCAGCAGTGGTTAGGAGCTCGGCTGCTAACCAAAAATTTGGCAGTTCTAGTCCACCAGCTGCTACTTGGAAACCCTATGGGGTACTTGTACTCTGTGCTATAGTGTCACTGTTATGGATTGAATTGTATCTCCCCCAAAATTTGTGTCAATTTGGCTAGTCCATGATTTGCAGTGTTGTGTGATTGTCCACCATTTTGTCATCTGCTGTGATTTTCCTATGTTTTGTAAATCTTACCTCTATGATGTTAATGAGGTAGGATCAGCGGCAGTTATGTTAATGAGGCAGGACTCATTCTACAAGATTAGGTTGTGTTTTAAGTCAATATCTCTTGAGATGTAAAAGAGAGAAGTGAGCAGAGAGACAGGGGAATCTCATACCATGAAGAAACAAGAGCCAGGAGAATAGTGAGTCCTTTGGGCCCCCTGGACTCCCTGTGCTGAGAAGCTCCTAGACCAGGAAAGATTGATGGCAAGGACCTTCCCCCAGGGGCAACAGAGATAGAAAGCCATAGAAAGCCATCCCCTGGAGCTGGCACCCTGGATTTGGACTTCTAGCCTCCTAGACTTTGAGATAATTAATTTCTCTCTGTTAAGTAGCAGCACGAGATAACTGAGATAGTCACTTTGAGTTGAAATTGACCTGACATCGCAATGGGTGTAGGTTTTTGCTTTGGTAAATATATATACACACACGTATTAAAATTGTATATGTATAATTAGAGCTTACAGAGATCTGCTGTATCCTGTGAACTGCAAATGTTCAGTAATTGGGGACTGTTTCAATCTTGCAATTTTGGAACTATTGCCAGATTGAGCAAAGATCAAAAAAAAAAAAAAAAAAGCCCTCTCTAAATACAAGTGTAGATTTAAACATATTAGAATAGAAACTAAGCCATGTTTAGGGACAAAACAGAAGAAAAGGGGTAGAACTTTAAAATTTAAAAACTATGGTCTATAAATAATAGTCACTTTTCAATTTATTAAATTTTAATTTCCAAGAATACACTAATTAAATTTTCCATTTCGTTCTTACACCAGCCAGATTTGATCTAGGTCTAAATCTTAAAAACGGCTATTTTTTTGTACTGAAGCTTCTAGTTCAAATAATTAAGAATTACTTGAGTCAAGATAGTTCTTGATCTGTAAATTTTATGCTACATACTTAGCAATAAACTTTTTTTTTTTTAATGAAGCTGAAACATCAAATGACCACAGCGACTGTTACAGCACTGGGTCTAGAATCCCCTGGTATTTTATAGGCTGTATTTAGAACTCCATTGGTGGGTAGATTCAATTCCATGGAAGATCTGTAGATGACAGATATGATTTTAACAGTCAAAATGATTAGAGCTTTAAATTCATGTACAGAGAATCAGTGGTGTCACTAGGGTTGGTGTCACTCAGTGCAGTAACTCATGGTGTCACCACCCCCCCGCGCCTTGGACCTCCACTTGTACTAGACCACACAGAATCCTTAGTAATGTTTATTATCAATTTTAATTGTAGAATAATATGTGATAAATGTAGTTGTGAATTGCTTAAATGTAATATTTCCTAGATTATACGAATACTAACAAAATTGTAAAATCTTTCTACGTTGAACTACAATATTATTAGTTACATTATTAGTAACCAAGCGGAAGTCTTTTTTGATTTTTCTCCTTTTCCTTTAACTACTACTTCATTCTCAAAAAAAGTTATTGATACAGTTTCACAAATACTATTAGTACAATATTGTAGCTAAAATACCAGAAAATTGGACAGAATCAGTGACTATAAAAACACTGGCAGCAATGAAAACAGCAGCGCCTGCTTGTAGCTTGTGCAAACGAAACCATGTGATTCAAAGGTCCTTGTAACTGGGTGATTATGGCGGCTCTCATCAGAGCACATTAGAAGAGTCAAAAAGTAAATTGGCGTAGAGTTTTAGCCGTGTAGATGTATTGATATATGTAAGCTGGGCTTAAGAAAAATGTTTTTGTCGTTATAACTAACTGCAGGAATATTTTTTATTAAAAAAAATACATTTCTGCTGAAACACAGCACAAAAATTTTATAGATAGTTTTGCTGTCACCCCCCTTTGAGAGTGTCACCCGATGCAGTCAGCATCCCCCACGCCCCCTCGATGATGCCATTAGAGTGAATAATGAATCTCACTATTTCAAAGATTTACTTGGATTATTAATAGGAATTAATAAACCTTCTTAAGATTATAAAAGTCTTTGCTGTCAAGCATGTATTCTCTAGCTAACAACTGCCTCTTCTCCACAAAAGCATATTTAATACTGTTTACTTTGAAAGACAGAGCACACCTTCATGTCATATGCTTGTCGTTAACCAACTGCTGTTGAATTGATTTCGACTCGTGACAGCCCCATGTGTGTGAGCAGAACTGTGCTCCATAGGGTTTTCAATGGTTGAAGTTTTGGAAATAGATCACCAGGATTCTCTTCTGATGAACCTCTGGGTGATCTCAAACCTCCAACCTTCCAGTTAGCCGTCAAGTATTTTAAACATTTGTACCACTCAGGGAATCCTATTGCTGTCATTGCCTGACGTTAGGATTATAACAAAAAATAAGCCTGCTGTATGCTATAGCCAAATATTCATAATTTAATTAAAAAAATAAAAGTTTTACCTCATTCATTTTAGACATTTATCTAATAAACTCTTTAAAATAAAGGTTCTGAGAAATATAATCTTCATAGAATTACCTCAAAAGCAGTTAACTTAGGAAGCCAAGCGTCTTAATAAGACGCATTAGAAATCTTAAGAAACAATAATGTCACATGTGGGATGATCAGAAAGATAGCTATTATAATAAAGACATTATAGAAATGGTTTTAATAATCTCAGAATTTTGGCAGAACATTGAATTACCTTTTTCTGCATTAGAAGTAGTTATAATTGATTCTGAATAGAAGCATAAATACCAGGCTACTGGGGGAAGGATGCCAGGACCTCCAGGAATACAGGAGGAAGGCATTGCCCTGGATCTCTCTTGCATACTCTTCCGAGAATTTGCTTGATACCTAGGAAAGTAGGATTAGACCCTGGCCTCTGCTTTTCCTGGGCACCCAGCTGTATCTCTACCGGGCAGGTAGCTTTTCACTGTGTATGATAAATTGATCTAGTCTTCACACCCCTGGTGGCATAAAAGAGTTTCCTCAGAATTGCCAGGGCCAACAATGTTCAGCTTCAAGTCATATACCTGGAAGCCACAGGGTCCTCTGGGGCTATGTAGAAGTATCAGGATAAATCAAATTTATCCTACTACTTCACACGCTTCAGTTTCTTTGTGTAATATCCTACCAAGCCCCCACCATGGGGCTGGTTTCTTAGCCTCTCAGTACCAAGTTAGGAAGGGGCCCAGAACATCTCATTCATGTTTATAAAGAAATATAGTTTTTTTTTTTTTTTTAAATCCTTAAAGCCCTAACTGCAGGTATAATTTGAATTATAAAGTTCCTCAAAATAATAATACATTTTTTTTTTTGCTAAGTAAATTGCTTCATTTGCAAAGTGTTGCCGTGATAACCAAACAAGAGAGGCCGTGTTGAGTTCCCATTCCTCTCACAGTATCACCCTCAGACTTTGTAAAAGCACTGATAGTTTTTACCTTACCAATTCCCCATGATCTGTTCACTCCTTAGTGTTTTGCAAACTGGCTTTCGTATTTGCCATTTTCTAAAATGACCATTTTGGACTCTCGGTGTTTTGGCTACATTAGCCTGTGCTCTCCTGTTTCTGTCCTTTAATCACAACCATGTCTTCTTGGTCTGATGGCTGTGATAAAATACAACTATTCTCTTCCCTCGCCTTCAAGATAAAAAGATCAGGAGCAAGCCTCTGTCTAAGAACTCATTCGCAATCTATGACCTTACTAGCAGTGGCTTCAAAGCTTTGTCTAGGTATTGGAGTAACTAGGGGAATTGTCCAGGTCTGTTTCCAATTTGGAATGAGTGTGTGTGTGATACAAGAGTTTAACACAGTTGGCTGCTGACCAAAATGATAGAGATTTAAGTGTATTCAGAGTTGCCTCTGAAAAAAGGCCTGGAAATCTACTGAAAAATCAGCCATTGCATGGAGCACAGTTCTACTCTTACACATGTGGGGTCACCATGAGTTTTCTTGGTTGTGTTGTTCAAGAGTTGGAGTGGGGAGAGATGAAGGAATGGCACAGTCATTATTTTGTGTGATAACAAGAAATATTCCACCATGAGAAATATGGGCTTGCTAATTAAGAAGGTCATTAGGAAAAGGTTTTCTCTCATGAAGCTTTGGACAATTTATCTCTAAAAAACATACTATTTGCCTTTGGGAAGTGTGTGATTTGATTTTACAATCAGAGAGTAATGAAGAAGAACTCCAGTTCACACTGGAAGGAAGACCTTGAAGATGACTGGACTTCAAGAGATAGTGTCCATCCTAGACTCTTTTGCCTGAAGCAAAGTGCCAAAGCCTCTTGCCCCAACCTTCCATCTCCTTCACACCCTTCCCTCCACCACTCTGCCAACAAAAACCAAATGGTTTTCAATTTAAAGGGCAAAAGACATTTAAAACTTGACTCGCAAACAACCAGGGCATTAAGCGTACTGAATTTCTCTGCCTTGGCACTTGTACTACTGGGGAAAAGGAAGACGGATCTTGAAGGAGGGGTAAAACGGGCGGAGGTTCCTGAAAAGTAGTTGGAGATCTAGATGTCAAAGGTTAGAAACAGAAGATGTTTTCCAAGACAGACTCAATCGGAAGATAACAATATAGGTTAAGATCTAGAGCCTCCTTTGAGGGGGATGACCTGTGAAGGTTTTAACTTCTTGGGTGTTTTTCCTTTGTTTCACAGTTCTCCACTTCCTACACACAATATTATCAAACATGAGATTTCTTAAAAAATTCTAACAAATACTTGAAGTCCTTGTGCTTTTATATGAAAATCAAGGAGTGGGGTAAAGTTGACGTGGATGGAAGAAGAACCGCAAGGCAGTATGAAGAGATGATCCATAACTGAATTAATTCATTGGAAGTGATTTATTAATTAATGTATATTAAAAAAAATTGCCGTAGAGTCGATTCTGATTCATAGCCACCCTATAGGACAGAGTAGAACTGTCCCATAGGGTTTCCAAGGAGTGGTTGGTGGATTTGAACTGCTGACCATTTGGTTAGCAGCCAAGCCCTTAAGCACTATGCCACCAGTTCTGCAAGTAATCTGTGATACCTAGGAATTCACAGCATCTTTGGGGAGGATACTGATCTTTCCACAAATTATGGAATAGGGGTTGGGCCTAATTTATCTGGTGGCCAAAGGGCAGAGTACCCTAGATCCTTGGGTTACACAGGTAGTAAACATTCCTTATGGCCCTGTCAACCTACTTGCCCATTTAACAAGCTCATCTACTCCCTTGGCAGAGTATTGAGTTTCATATCTAGAACATTCTTAATCATTCATTGAATTGAATTTCCTTGTTGAGATTACACAAAATAATCTCATTACTGGATAAAGAACAGATTCATTTTGCTGACACCTGAGGCAGTGACTGAGTCTACCCTAAATGCTGTTAAGTCCATTGTGACTCGTCGAATGCCTTGAACTCTGGGAAGTCCTTAGTAAATGTTTATTGATGATTAATCCAAAAGGTTCCAGAGGCTTTACAGGAGGTTACAAACAGACTGAAAAAATCCATAAATCCCTCAAGACAGTGTCAGATTTACAAGAGTATTCAAACTGTTTTCTCTGAAGCAGTTTTAAAAGAAAAGAACCATGAAAAAAATTTTTAAATATCTCACCTTTCTGACATCGGTTTGCAAATGCAATCAGAATATCAAGCAATCATATAAAAGACTTGGGTTCTTTGGTTTTACTTTCCCTTCTCCCACTTTTTATTAGGAACAATTTCAAACAAAAGAAAAGTTAAAACAGTAGTAAAATAAGCTCTCATATTCCTATCATTAAATTTAACAATTATTAATATTTTGCAATATTTGCTCTCTCTCCCTCTTCCTACCCCCCCCAAAAAATTTTTTTTCCCTCTTCCTAGGTGGGATTATTTCAAAGTACATTTAATACATAATGTCTCTCCCCCAAACAATTCAGTACTCATCTTCTAGAATTAGCATATTTTTCTATGTAATCACAGTATCATTATTGGAAAAAATAACAATCCTCTAATATTATATCCTATCCATATTCAAATATTCTCAATTGTACCAAAAATGTCTTTTAGAGCTTTTTTTTTTCCAAACCAAGACCCTCAAAAATGTTGTGTCTAGAACAGTCCCTTACCACTTTTTTCCCAATGACTTTGATTGTTTGAAGATACTAAGCCAACTGCATAATGGCCCACATCTGAATTTCTCTGACTTCTTTCTCTTGGTGTTGTTTAACCTGTTCCTCTGTCCTCTGGATATCTGGTGAACGCGAAGTTAGATCCAAAGGCTTGGGTAGATTTATGGTAAACACTCTTGACAAGAATACTCCATAGATGATACTTTGTATTTCATATCACATCAAATCAGAAGGCACATAAAGTCAGTTTGCCCCTACTACTAAAAAAAAAGAAAAAGAAACAAACCAATTGCCACTGAGTAGATTCTGACTAATGGAGGCCCCATATGTTTCAGAGTAGAACTGTGCTCTACAAGGTTTTCAACGGCTGTGAAATCATTCAGAAATAGACCACCAGGATTTTCTTCCAAGTTGCCTCTGGGTGGATTCAAACCACCAACTTTTGGTTAGTAGCTAAGCACTTAATATGGGATGAAGGGGAGGACAACAAACAGTAAAAACTTTTGACATTTGAATAAGATTCTAGAAGTAACTTAAATTAGAAAGACCTCAGGGTATCTCTGAGAATGGGAAGGATTCTTTAATTTCTCTAGTGCAGACCTTTTTAACACTTTACCAAAACCAAGGATTGAGTGAGCACAAACACATAGAAGCTCCTTGAGTCACTGAAAAGTACAGGGTCATCTGAGTTTGTCAGTTAGAGCTACCTAAGTGTTTTTGTCAGCCTGTGATTTCTCAAGCTTATTTTCCAGTTCTATGATTTGGAGAGAGAAATACGAACCTTTCCATCATAATTTTTCCCTTTCACATTAAATCTTATTTTTACTATCATATCAGAATTTTTTTCTGAGTATAAAAAGTGAATATGCCATTAGCAAAAACATGCAAAATTATAAAGAGAAAAATAAAGATCATCCCTAATTATACCTTCCAGACATAATCACTTTTATTATTTTGGTGTATATCATTCAATATATTTTTGTGTACATACATATTTTTAACAAAAATCCTATCATACACTGTTTTTGTAATCTGATTTTTCATGTAATGCGTATTATGTGAATCTTCCTGTGTCAACAATAAAGTTCTATATTAGCATTTTATTGGTAAAAATTATTACACTGCATATATAGACCATAATTTCTTTATCAATAATCTATTGAGAGACTCTTAGGGCATTAACCAATTTTCACTATTGTGAACTGTGCAGCAGTGATCCTTCTGCGTTTCGTTTTTGTACATTGTACTATGATTTCCTCTGGAAAAATTCCTAGAAACAGAACGGCTAAGTCAAAACATACAGGGCTACAAACAACTACTTTTGATACATTTTAATTTATTGATACATACTTAGACTCATTTAATTTTGTTTTGCCTAAATGTAGTTTCTACAATACTTTTTCATCATATAGCATATCATATGATTCTACAAATTTACCAGAATGGTAAACTAGACATCACCCTCAATTGTCAGTTTGTTTTGTAAATGTCTTTAGCCTTTACTAAGCTGAGGCACATGGATTTCTATATGTCTCTTCCAGACTGGAAGGTGGTATGGTACAAGGAAAGCAAGTCTTAAACTAAATTATTTTACAAAAGTTGACTATCAAGCGGATACAACATTGTCATATATCTTCTTCTTGCAAGTTCACACCCTCTGTGAATAAAAATTCCATTTCTGGTTGAGTTGTTGATGCAACAAGGCATGACCAGTCAATTTATGACGACACAGGCAACAAATGTCTCCATGAAATGGGGGACACAGGACCAAATGGGCACCCAGACCTTGAGCACTGTTCTGAAGATATTAAGTTGTTGAGCTTCTTGTGTTCTAACACCTTGTTTCAGACAGAGCAGCGAGGTCCTTACAATCTTTCCAGCCAAACACAAATCTTAAACATCTGTCACTTCACTATATAGATTTCTAACGTCTTTCATGCTAATCAATGAAAGCGTTGCTGTAGTTTTCAATAATAATATTTGAAGTGCTTAAATGGAGACCTCTGGAGTGTAGATTTCTGATTAAAGCTAAAAAACCCACTGCCATCTAGTTGATTCCGACTCATAGCGACCCTATAGGACACAGTGGAACTGCCCCATAGAGTTTCCAAGAAGCGCCTGGCAGATTTGAACTGCCGACCTTTTGGTTAGCAGCCATAGCACTTAACCACTACGCCACCAGGGTTTCCAGTTTCTGATTAGAGCCCTTCAAATCCTGGGAAATAGATTATAGTTTATTTACACAGATACACATGCACACACATTACACTGTTTATACCATAGTTTTAAAAAGGAAATTATCCACAGATACTATAACCAAAAGGAAAAAAAAAAAACCTCTGCTGTGGAGCTTATTCCAATTAACAGCGACACTATAGGACAGGAAACCCTGGTGGTATAGTGGTTACATACTAGGCTGCTAACCAAGAGGTCAACAGTTCGAATCCGCCGGGCGCTCTTTGGAAACTTTATGGTTCAGTTCTACTCTGTCCTATAGGGTCGCTATGAGTCAGAATCCACTCGACGGCAGTGGGTTTTTCTATAGGACAGAGTGGAAGTGCCCGTATATGGTTTCCAAGAAATGGCTGGTAGATTCCAACCATCGACCCTTTGGGTAGCAGCTGTAGCTTGTTATAGCTCTTAACCACTGTGCCACCAGGGCTCCAATAACATGTATTATTATTTCTATTAATATTATAATTTCCATTTTCCACATGAGAAAACTGAAGCTCAAAGAATTTACATAATCTGCTCCAAATCATACAACTAATGTGAGAAAAAAAATGGTATGGCTGTTGAAATAAAAACTTGGCTCTGTGCTTCTCCTTACCCACAATGATGGGAAACAGAGTGGATTACAAAGGCTTCTCATGAGCAGTAGAAAAACCCAGAAAGCTAACAGGAACAAGCAGTGAAAACCATTACGTGAATCACCCTGGGCAATGTAATAAACAATACGCTTTTTTAAAATAGTATGAACATTGCAGCATGTTCTCAAGCACGATAATCTCCTGCATGAGGCTTGGGGAGAGGCTAGGGTATCATGTTTTCTGATTGAGGAGTCAATGTGCATGATGATATTTTAAAACTTCCTAGTGACCAGGCTTAATATAGAGATGAAGTTTAACAAATGGATGATTAATATATCTATTCGACCATTTTTCTTATATTAGGAAGAGCATATAATGAATGAGAATCACGCAAGGATCTTTCAAAATATATGCCTGCATCCCAGTGACAGTTTTTTTTTTCTTTGAATACTTCTCAGCGAGCCCTTGGAAGAACTGAATACCAGCCCCTGCTATAACACAATTGCTAGCAAGTACCTTCAGAATAGGTATTATCTGCCATTGACTAAAGAAGGATCTGCATGCTCTTAACTTCCAGTATAAAAATCAAATTTCTAAATTCACTCTTTATCTTCTTTTATTTCTCTTCCCCTTTTATGCTCTGTTCTTCTGCCATAATGATGCGTGAAACTCTCCTAATGTACTGTCTTTTCCCTTTGCCTTTGTTGTTGCTGCCTGCTCCGCATGGCACACCCTCCTGACCTTCTTCCCTACCCGCCATCTCCCAATTATCTTTTTTATCTTTGTATCTTCTGCATATCACGTTGTCTGACACAAATTAAGAAATAATAGGTGAGAAAGACATGAATAAAGATATGAACGCACTTATTTATCTTTGTATAGTACTTATTATTTATTGTATTATACGTGTCCCTGTAAGCGTCCAAGAGATTTTGATAGACAAGGAACAGATTTTGATTTGGAAACTGGGAAAGTATTTAGGAGCATGTGGGTGGGCCTGCAACACGATGATTTGATATCAGGACAGTAGTGTCGGCCTGTGTCCTGGTGTTCAATCTTCTCGATGTGGGCTAGAGCTGTGTTCAGCAAACTAGCAACAAACAGGCTCATATAGACGTGGATGGTTACGAGACATGTGTGGATTCAATGGCCAATGCAGTCCTATCAGCAACAAATCTAAAGATACTGTGTACTTGGAAAATTACATGTGAACTTTGGCAAATGTGTTACAACAGACAATGAAAAATTATTCTTAGGACCCACTGTAACCCATTTTACTTATAGTTAACAAAAAGCCCATTGCCCTCGAGTGGATTCTGCCCTATAAGGTTTCCAAGGCTGTAAATCATTTATAGAAGCAGACTACCACATATTTCTCTCACAGAGGGGCTGGTGGGTTCAAACCACCAACCTTTCAGTTAGCAGCCAAGTGCTTTTAACGACTGCGCGACTAGGACAATAGTTAAATACAGTTAGGTGTCCTATTTTACTACACACATTAATGGCTTTATCTTTGCACAATTAAAAAAAAAAATGAACACAAATTACTCTTCACATACATAGTGGCATGACATAGTTAGTTCCCAATCCTAGACTTAAGATAAACCTCTACTCTTTTGGAGGCTGACATATTGCACCAAACAATACAGTTGAGGTCTGGCTGGTGCCAACTGTAAAAAGTCAAAGTCTTCTAAGAACCTAAAAGCTCTTGTTCCAACCCCACTGTCATATGCACCGGGACTAATTCACCTCTAGCAAATTCTCCAGCTGGAATCATGAACATAGTAAAATAATAATAGAAGGATAATGTGTAAGATGGATAGGAATTACATTTAACATTTTCTGAAATGTCTTTAGTTGACTTTTCCCTTGATCCTTACAACAGCTAAGACGTTGACCGATTGTGGTCTGTGAATATTTTCAGCCCATCTTCACATGTGTTATTAGATATGATGCAATTAATGAATCTCTCCCTCTATGCATGTGTGTGTATGTGTGTGTGTGTATGTGGTGCGGGGAGCAGGAGGAGCAGGTGGCAATGTCGAAGCACACTTATCTATCCATTTATCCATTTCATACCAGCTGTCTGACACTCATACTTCTTTAAAATCTGAAACAAAAAATGTGACTCTTTGGACCCAAACACCTCTAAGGAGAAAATTTTTCCCTGCCAGGTCTAAAACTTGGAAACCAAAATGAGGGCTTCATATGGACTGGAAAGACATCTACCTGCACGTGGTATTTACCTGCTTGTTTTAGGTCTCTCTCCTTCAGATTTAACAACCGGATAACCATACATGTTCCAACTTTTTTTAATGGGAACTTATGATCTTTTAGGTTTTAACTGAGAATTGTAACCAATAATGCCTTGGTAATGACCTCAAAGGGATAGAGTGTTCTTTTGCCCTTCACAGGGTGAGGCACAGCCTCCCTCTCTAATTTCCTTTGTTTCCCATTTCTTTTTTGATTTCCAGGTCCTGCTGTATTTGGCAGGCAGACACATTTTCCAGATGAGGCAGCAAAGAAGGCAAAAATCAAGACATGCTTTATGACGTTCCTTTCAGGTTGCTTTATGCAGTGCCATATCTAAAGAAGCCAGCCTTCCTAAATGTCCAAGCAGGTGGCTCCTTTGTGAAGCTCACTGAAATAGCTCATCCCAGAATGGACAAGTTACAAGCTACCAACTGATCAAGTAAAAGCCCTGCACTATGGCTTCTCCAAGGTCACTTCCTGTGACTAAATGTGCAAAGACAAGAACTACATGGACTTTGGGGCTGCTTTTAAATTGGGTCAATAAATAATCACCATTGAATCAGAACAGCAGAGAAGAGAGTGAACGTATTCAAAGGCAGTAAAATGGAGGTGATAGCCACTTTCTTTCCATTTAACTGAGCTGTTGTAAGGATCAAGTGAGAATCCAATTGAAAACACTTCAGAAAATGTTAAGTGTAATCCCTATCCATCTTACATGTTACCATTCTATGATTATTTTACTATTTATCATGATTCCAGCCAGACGGAAAGTGGAAGTAAAATTTGAATTATTACCCTTTATAAGCTTATTAGAAATAAGTCTAATAAGTTAAATTTAGGATGAGTAGTAAACCACTGGCTCTTACGTCAAGCTGGGTCTGTAGATGTATTTGGTCAGAACAGATTTTTGCTTTAATGGATTAGTTATCAAAATGTGGATTTCAGGATGTTTCCAATAAAAACTTTAGATTTCTCTTCTTTATTTAAAAATTAGAAGATTTGGCAGCAATGATCTCCCATTTAGCATTAATTCATGCATTCAGTCAGTCAATCGTTCAACAAATATTTATTGAGATTCTACTCTGCGCCAGGAACTTTTCTAAGGATTGAGAAAATGAAAGAACAAAGTCTGGCAAAAATCAGCTAAAACTGACAGGACATGTCTGTATAAACAAGCACACGCTCTCTGGTTTTACAACAGTGCCCACCAGCTCTACATAATATTCTGACTACCAGACCCACTGTATTCATTTATTTTAACTGCCTGGATCCTGTAAATATTAGTGTTTTTGGCCCCTGGACTATACTTGCTGTTTATATGTACTCACTCAAGCTCTAGAAAGAGACTTTAAATGGGCCTAATTTATTGCATTCCAAATAGGACTTGAAGTATTCATTTGGATAGAAATTGGCTTATGGTTATTAAATTCAAGACTCTACTGAGTATCTGCTATGTATAGCTTCCTTGGGGGGTAGTATTGGAATTGAGCCTTGAAAGTAAGGTTCCTTAACAGAGGGCTCCCCAAATCTGCAAACAAAGTACAGGAAACGGGCCAGGGGACAGAAATAAAGCCATTCCCCAGAACAATGGGGCAAGGTATCAGAAAATAGCCTACAAAGTTCTTTAAAGTAGTCTTCCAGAAGCAGCTGGATAAAACCAGCTCCAGGGATATGTGCAGAACATCCACCTGTGACTGCTGTGTGACCTTCTACAACGGGTAGTAAGGGGCAGCAGCAGCATCCAGGAATTGAACTAGGGGAGTGAGAGACTGCACAGGCACGACACCCCATAATAAGTCCTGCTACTAATCCCAGAGGCCTCCAGGACAGAAGCCCTCTTAGAAAGCTGCTGCACATGCACCATAATTAACATATCCCTGCCTATGCCTATGAATAAACATGAATCTTTTCCCACCCAAGAACTTTTAAAAACCTGGGCGAGTCCTTTGTTCTGTGAGATGGGGGTAAGTGTTGCTTAGGCCTTGCTCGTCTCTGCTTGGAAGCCTCTTCAATAAAGGTTTGCTTGTGTGGAAAATTCTTTGTTCCTTACCTGCTCGTTCTTGACCAGTGAGAGGCAAGAACTTTATTCCAGTAACAAAAGGAGTGGAATTTTCACAGTAGAATGCATGGGCAAGGGAAGGAAAGGGCTTGTTCGGAGAAGATAGAAGAACTGGCCTGTTTGAGAATGTTGAAGAGATGAGTTTGGCAGGAACCAAGGATTTTATAGCCCTATACACAATCCACACAATCCAAAAGGTACAGGTGCTGTTGTCACTCTCCCCAAAGAATTTGCTCTTACAGGTAAACAAATCCTTCAGAAAATAACAGAAGGATAGTACAGAATCAAATGGTCTGAAAATGTTATGTTCTCGTGATGTCTAAATAACAGAAAACGAGAACACTTTTGGATCATGAAACTGTTACTATGCTCAAGCATCTTTGATATGGCAAAAAACAATTTAGAAATTTTAAAATATTTACATTATTTGATCTGATCAAATTCTCACATACTCTGGCAAGACTGCATCATTTCAATAAGATTTCTTACACAGTACTCCAGTCTATTAAGCTTGTTGAGTCATAATGGTAAAAATATTTATTAAGTCTTGACTTCAGTCTAGAAAACATTTTTAGCTTCTTCATGTGTCAGATATGACTTCTGAAATAATATTATCTCATGACATTTTGGGGAAGGATGATGAGATATACCCTATTTTGTATGCACGTAAACTATCATAATTATGTATATAACCAATAGAGTTTATAATAGCAGTAGTTAAGAAGTTAGAATGCCATCCTAGCACATGACATTTTGTAGTTCAAGAAAGAAAGCTCCTAAAGTCTTTGGAGGCCAAGAAATCTCCTCATCATCAACATCAAATTTATTTATTTTATTTTAGTAAATACTGTGTAAATACCATGCACATAACACCAGATTAGGTACAATGGAAATGGCAGCTTAGAGAAATCACGGAGCTGGTCTTCAAGGAGCTCATGATTTTCAGGGGTCTAGTTTTTCAACGTGGTATTTGCACAGGTTTAAGGAAAGGCAGGGTACCTCATTTTCTATTCTCCCTCAGTCCCAGGGTAAGGCAAGTTTTCATTATCGGGAGTGGATTGACTCCTAAGCTATATTAGCAGTTATGATGGGTACAATTAACTGATGAAGAATTTATTATCACTTACAGTATCCTAAGAGCGAAATCTGATAAATATTTATATAATCTTACTCTGTGCAGCAGGTTGGGCTGAGAGGGATCCACAGAAATAATAAAACTCACAGCCATTCAATGCTTGGCTTGTTTCTATCTGTCACTCCACTGGACACTTTACAAACATTATAATTTTTAAACCATGACCCAAGCCTTTCAGGTTGCAAAGTCTATTTTCTTTCCCCTACACTATGATCTGGTGTTCACCCTCAGTGAACTCATAAATCTAGGGGAGAGACAAGGCTGCTACACATAAAGCAGTAACAGAATAAGCAGAATCTAGTGGTGTGGTCTGGATTTTACTGCCAAAACAAACAAACAGGCCAACAAACAACAGGAAGAGCAGCAGCAACAATGACAACCAAGCCAGTAAAGGGAAGGGAGACTTGATGTGGGTTAAGTGGCAGAGTATACAGTAGTATAGAATACGAGTTTCCATCTCTCCAGCACTTTGTGCCTGGGTTCGAACCTTAGATTTCCCCTTACTGTTTCTTTTTTTTATTGTGGTAAAATATATATCATGAAAAGTTTTGGTGTTTCAACGTGTCTTCAGTGTACAATTCCATGACATTTATCACATTTGTTATGCTACCATCACTACCATCCATTTCCCCCCCACCCCCCCAAAAAACTTTTTATCACCCAAAACAGAAACCTATTACCATCCTCTGGTAACCACTGATAAAATTTTCTCTGCATTTCCTCCTCTAGATATTTCCTATAAATGAAATCATACAGTATTTGCCATGTGAGTCTCACTTATTTCACTTAGCATGAGGCTTCCAAGATTCATTCACATTATAGTATATACAAGAGTTTTATTTCTCTTCATGGCTAAATAATATTCCATTTTACGTATGTACCACATTTTGTTTGTCTGTTCATCTATTGACGAACATATGGGTTTTTTCTACCTTTTGGCTATTGTAAATAGTGCTGTAGTTAATACTGGTATATAAGCATTTGTTTGAGTACCTGCTTTCAATGGTTTTGAGTATATAGCTAGGAGTGGTGTAGTGGTTAAGAGCTATGGCTGCTAATCAAAAGGTTAGCAGTTCTAACCCCCCAGGCACTCCTTGGAAACCCTATGGAACAGTTCTACTCTGTCTAGTAGGGTCTCTATGAGTCAGAATTGACTTGAGGGCGACAGGTTGGGTTTGATTTTGGTTTATGGCAGTTCTGTTTAATTTTTTAGGAACCAACAAACTGTTTTCCACAGTGGCTGCACCATTTTATATTCCCACCAGGAATGGATGTGAGTTCCAATTCTCTACATCACACCAACAATCGTTTTCTGTTTTTCTGATCATAGCCATCCTAGTGGATGTAATATACTCTTTCTTTGTGGTTTTGATTTGCATTTCCCTAATGACAAATGATGCTGAACATTTTGTCACACGCTTGTAGGCCATTCACAAATTTTCTTTGGAGGACTGTGTATTTAAATTCCTTTGTTCATATTTTGATTGGATTGTTTTGTTCTTGTTGTTGTTGAGCCTCTGCCCCTTCTTAATGTGTGACCTTGAAGGCTGATCCTCAATTTCTTCACCTACAGCATGATGATAATACCTAGTGCACTGTGAGAACTAAACATAGACATAAAAAAAACCTTGCACGGTGCCACCCCTAAGTAGAATGCCAGCATTGTTAATTCCAACAGCCGTTTTAGTTTGCACATTATTTGCCTTGTAGCAGTTTTTCACAACTACTTGACGCATCCTCATTCTTTGTGACCTGGGACTCTACTGCCTGTAAGATTTTTTTTTTTTTCCCCCACATATCTTTTTGAATACTTCTTGATTTCGTTCAGGGCACAGTGCTGGGCCTTAATTCAATTCTTTTATGAATGTGTACCCCCTTCCTGCATAATCTCATTTACACCCATGATGTATATAGGTATATTCTGACAACTTCCTAGGTGATATTTCAGACATGTAGCTCTCTTCTGAGTTCCAAACTAGAATATACAACTGCTTTTCAGTATCTTCACTTGACTATCTCATCAGAGCCCTATGGGGAATTTGTCCCCACCTGAACCCATTGTATTACACTAGCCCTCTGCCCTCATCCTCAACTCCCTTCCCCTGTTCTTTCTCCTGTCTTCTTAGTAAATGGCAGCACCACCCTTCCTAGCTGTTCAGGCATCATCTTTATATACTCTTGGTTTCCCTACTGCCATATCCACTCCATCACCAAGTCTTTTACAACTGCCTCTTAAATATATTTTAAATCAAACCTCAAGTTTTCACCTTCCTATTGAGCCTTGGTAGTGCAGTAGCTAAGCATTCAGCTGCTAACCAAAAATTTGGCAGTTCGGATCCACCAGCCACTTGTTGGAAACCGTATTGGCAATTCTATTCTGTCCTATAGGGTCACTCACTATGAGTTAGGATAGACTTGAGGGCAGTGGGTTTAGTGAAACTTACTTGATCTTTCTCCATTTTAATCAACTCCCACACTGCCATAAAACTGTTTTTTTTTTTAATTTTGTTTATACTAGTATTTTATTATATACAGCTGTCAGTATATGTAAAATAATTATCCTTGTGAAATAGAAATTTATGAAATTCAAAGAGGTAGACATTAAGGACTGACAAAAGTAGAAATTTGTATAGGACAGCACACATGTTATAGGGATAAGCTTTTGAACAGGCTTCAAATTTAACTCTCCTTTGAATATTCACTTGTTCATAAAAAGTGGTTTAGGAAGCCTTTGAAAGATTCATTTCACTAAAAAGGTGAACAGACTTTCTGGGGTCTAAAGGGATTTGTATCTGAAGATACTCCAGTCAGCAGGGGGTCATGTTGAGCATTCTGCAGACAGAAATGTGGCAAGTCTGTAGCTGCCTGGGAAACCTTCATGGAGTTGAGCTGCTAAACCACTTTCTTCATAGCAACGACGCTGGAAGAGCCAGACATGGTGAACAAGAGAGTTGGGCTGATTGTCCATCAAAGAGTTCTTTTTAACATCTACTCATTTTAGACCTCTACGCTAAACCCGTAATGGCTACGCATTGTTTTCAGAATGAAGATAAAAATCCTAGCTTTTGACTAAAAAGCCACGTTGTAATCAACATTTGACTATATCTTCAGGTTTATCTCAGGCTGTTCTCACTTTCATTCAATAGTCTCCAGCTAGAACGGGCTTTTTTGAGTTACTCAAGGGCCCCAAGCTCCTTCCTGAGTCAGGCTCTTCGTACCTATTGTTTCCAGCTACCTTGTTGCTTGGCCAAACTTCAAGTTTTAGCTTAAACTTTCACAGAGAAACATCTAGAAACTTCTAAACTAAGTTGGATCTTTTTGTTACATGCTTATATAGAACACCGTACTTCACTTTCCTAGCACTTAGCACATTCATAATTATACATGCACACATTGATTCATGGATCGATCTATCTACCTATCTGTCTGTCTGTCTATCTATCTATCCACCCATCCATCCATCCATCCATCCATCCATCCATCCATCCATCCATCCATCCATCCATCCATCCATCCATCCATCCATCCATCCATCCATCCATCCATCCATCCATCCATCCATCCATCTATCAATCATCTAACTATCTATCATCTACCTATCATCTATCTATCTATATACGTATCTATCTTCTAGTACAGTTCCTTGGTCAAAATAGGTGCTCAAGAAATACCTGTGATTGAATTAATGCTCAACAAATTGTTGTTCTATTAATAGAACAATAGCAGTGATACTAGTGATGATGTTTCATGAAAGTGATAAGACTTGAGATGGGCCAAAATATATATTGGTGAGAAGGCAAGTGAAGAATATAGGGTATATTCACAGAAGTTTCTTGAAAAGCCAATGAAAGTGCTTATTAGTGCAGAAGGCATTATGAAATAACTGCAGATTCTTAAGCTTTATACATTGACCAATATAATTTCATAGGAAGATTAGCACAGCAGCTATGGGAAGAATGGATCCGATGATTTCTGACTATGAGAGTAACCTATGGATGAAGCATGGAACCAAGAGCTTCAGTAATGGCAGTGGGAATTGACGGAAGAGAGTCATCCTAGGAGAACTCCAAGGGAAAAAAAAAGCTATGACAGCTTGAAAGAAAAAAAAAAAAAGTAATTATGCCTATGAGGCAAGAGGGTGAAAAGAGTACTATAAGAACAGGAAGGTTCTGGGGACATCTTTTTTAAATCAGGGAAGAGACCCTGAGGCAAGATTGGAAACAAAAACAAAAACAACAGCTACTTGAATACAAATTCAGCACTGATCAACTTGCAGGAGAAATCTTTGACCACCACACTGGCACATGGGTCTCAGCACTCTATCTCCTCTAATTCACCAGCAACAAATCCCAGTGTTCTTACTCAAGCAGTCATCTTTTTTCTATCTGCTGTCACTGGTTTTCATCTCCAAAACCTACCTGCCCATGGCTCTCTGCCCTTTACTTTGGAATTCCCAGTTAGGAATCCTGAAAGTTTGAGTCTACATCACAGAACCTTACATTAAGTGAGTTTGTCATAGATTGAGCAACCATGGTTCCACTTGTCTTCTACCTAAATGCTTAACTGGTACGATTTGGCATCCCCATCCTCAGCAGTTCTAATTTATACCCAAATATCAGTGGATATTTGAATATATGCTTGTCATCTTGGAAAGATTTCTCCCTATCTCATTGGAAGGAAGGAAAATGAATTTATGTATGTATATATGTATTTCCTTCCTTTACTTTTAAGTAGCATGCAACTGAAATAGACCATCTTTATACATCTCTGGCTACCAAGGTTACCAGGATATGCAGGCATGGCAGATCCAGCCATAAGAAGAAGAAAACCTTTGTTATTTAAAGACAATAAAATAAGCAAGGCTAAGGATGATTTTCCATAGGAGGGAGAAGCCAGAGCAACAATCATTGCTCTGGGAGATCTAGCTTTAGATTTGGTTTAAAAACAATGTCATTGTTAAATCTAAAGGGCAAATTTGTCACATGATGATTATGGGGATGTCATAAATTACATTCTTTCCTTCTCCCTGAAGAGGCTATTATAGAATGAGAATTATTTTGAAAATGTCATCAGAGAGGTAGAAAAAATAATCTCACCCTCTAGGTAGAAGATAATAAAAGAGTAAGGGATCCTGGTGGATTTTCAGCTAACAGAGGGCATGACCCTTCTTCCACTTAAAGCAAAAAAGAATGCAGACAAGGTTACATTTCCTTCCTATAACCCTGTATTTTTATTTTATGATTATTAAGCATTTCCTGCATGCTCAGCCTCTTACAGAACATGCAGAAAGGCAGTCTTCAAAATGGGCTAAAACTTTAGGGGAAAATAATTTTCTTCTCCACAAACTCACCTCCTAAAAGGGGAAAAATAATTAGATACAGATCGCATTCAACAACTTACAATGTGTTTATGGAGACTGAAAATGGGCAGTATGTCTGAGCCTGGGAATTATGTTTACTGATTTTTTTTTTCCTTTTGTCTATTTCCTTCATTACACAAGACATTCCAAGGCAGCATGATCAAGAGCCAGCACTGAGGTGAAGAGATTTCAAAGAGGGGAAAGAAAAGTCTTTACTTATGAAAGATGGGAAAATTTTTCACATGTATGAAATTGAATAAAAGAATAGATGAAGGAGAGTGTGGACATAAATTAGAAGCAAAAATGTCTGCTTGATTTAAAGACGAGAATGACAAGTGCAAGAATAGTGGTTCGGCTTCTCATATGCTCGTGTAGGCTCATCTCTACAAAGTAAAGAAACTGGAAACATGTCCTGGTAGTACCTTCTAGTTTATGATTTTTGCCCCCCCAAAATCTCATGGATCTTAAACAATGGGGGCTTTAATATATGGATGTATAGTTCTCATTGTGTAAGATCCTGGAGGAGTGGAAGTCTGAAGTGAAAACTAGTTGTTTATATTTGATGAAAAAGTCTGTGGTGAGGACTGGAGATGTGAGTATGCTGAAACGAATCTATTCAGAACTAAATTTTATTCCCATACCCAGTGAACAAAACCCAGTGCCGTAGAGTCGATTCCGACTCATAGGACAGAGTAGAACTGCCCCATAGAGTTTCCAAGGAGTGCCTGGTGGATTCGAACTGTCGACCCTTTGGTTAGCAGGTTTAGCACTTAACCACTATGCCACCAGGTTTTCCTTTATTCCCATAGTCACGGAGAAACAAAATTATTTTATTTTATTATTTTTTTGTTTTCCTGTGCTGGGAGCCTACTGTAGAAGTAATTTCTAAGGCTACTTGAAGCTCATATCCCAGTCACTGATTGCATTAGCTAATTTCATACACTTGTCAGTTTGTCTAGAATACAAATGTGGACCAGTGTGGCAGTGTGTGCCCTGTGCTCTGCACAAAGCATTTTCACACAAAGCACAGGTCACCCTACTGGGTGGAAATGTGTCTGGTCAGTAATGTTAAAATAAAATGCTGTAGACAATAGCACTCTCGGGCACACTCATTCCACTTAGGACCTATGGACAGAGTGGAGGTCAAGTAGAGTTGAAAAGATCAAGTGGCTCTCAGACAGAACTGACTATATTTGTTCTTTCAAATGCTGTCACTAGTCACTGTTCCAAAGCAGCAGAAATAATGAGTATATGTGCTTGGCCTGAACCTTCTATGTTTTACCAACTGTAGGGCACATACAAGGCTACCCAGTTGACTCTAAATGTATCATTCAAGTTGAACTTGAATTTCCTCAGCTCTAAGGTACTTCCCAGTGTGAAAGTTAGAAGAATTTAAAAGTTGCAGACTATTAGGTTACTGAAGAAAATGGCTGAAGTAACAAGGCCTGTTATTCTGCAGATTTAGATATACTGCAGGCCAAGTCATGACTGCCGGCTTCATGTTATCTGAGACAAGAACACAGCCACCACAGTGGTGTGGGATGAAACCTGGATTCAGAGCCAAGTAGATCTGAGTTCTAGTCTCACGTCTAGCACTTTCAGGTTGTGTTACCTTCTTCAAGAAACCTTATCTTTTTGAGGCTTTAACTTATCTTTTGGTGGCTTGAATGTCCTCTGTCATTCCAACCTCTACATTGCTGAGAGAAAGAAAGGAGAGAGAGAGAGAGGGAGAGAGAGAGAGAGATCTTTCTAAAGTACAAACATGACCATGTCATATCCTGATAAAAATTCTAACAGTTACTCAGTGTCACAAGAAAATGTCCAAATTCCTTAGGAAAGCATACAAAATTTTTCATTATCTGTTTTCTTCATACCATTTTAGCCTCTAATTGCTTTGCTCTTTTTTCTTTTCTACCCTTTCATTCTTATATTCTGAGGCCTGGTGGTACAGTGGTTAAAAGCTTGGCTGCTAACAAAAAGGTCAGCAGTTCAAATCCACCAGCTGCTCCTTGGAAACCCTATGGGTCAGTTCTACTCTGTCTTACAGCATCGCTATGAATCAGAGTTGACCCAAGGACAGCGGATTTGTTTTTATTTTTTTTAATTCTTATATTCGGAGATTTGTTTTGAGCAAAGGTTAAAAAAGTAATTGAATTTCACATATTTCTCTCCAAGCGTGCCCTTGTTAACTATCACAAAACCTTTCCTTTCCTTATCCCTAAGCTATGGAACACCTTCTACCCTTGCAGACAATGACATTGTCACTTACAAACCTCAATGTCCTATGGAAATTCACCCAATGTCTACAGAAAGAACTATAGAAAGAGAAAAGAAAAATTGAAATACATGTTTAAAAGAAATTATTTTTTATCTCCATGGAAATATATCAATAGGTGTTAAGTAAGAAAGGAAAAAAGAAGGTAAAGTTAAATAAAATTTAAAAAATGAATTCTATTTCTGTTTTAGCTTCAAATCACATTATCACGCTTTTATTTAATCACTCTGGATCTTACTTCATCTGTAAAATATGAGATTTGGATAGATGAATTTTAAGGAATGATTCAAGCCTGAAATTTCAACATTCTACGTGAGGAGGATAAACCCCAGTGGAGTAGCGGTTAAATGCTATGGCTGTTAACCAAAAAGTCAGCAGTTTGAATCCACCATGTGCACTTTAGAAACTCCATGGGACAGGTCTACTCCGTCCTATAGCGTAGCTATAAGTTGGAATTGACTCAAAGGCAACTTTTTTTTAATTTTAATGTGAGGAGGGTAGAGGTGGCAAATGGTGGTGGTGGTGGTGTTGTTTTTAGGTGCCATCAGGGCAGTTCTGACTCCCAGCCATGCTATGGACAACAGAAAGAAACACTGCCCAGTCCTGTGCGATCCTCACAATGGCACAAAACATCCTCACTGTGTCTGAGCTCATCGTTGTAGCCACTGTGTCAGTTCATCTCTCTGAGGGCCCTCCTCTCTTTTGCTGATCTTCTACTTTATCAAGCATGATGTCCTTTACCAAGAGCTGGTTCCTTCTGATAACACATCCAAAGTACCAAAGTACATGATATGAAGTCTCGACAATCTCACTTTTAAGGAGGATTCAGGTTGTACTTCTTCCATGAGAGATTTGTTTGTTCTTTTAGCAGTCCATTGTATATTCAATATTCTTCACCAACGCCATGATTCAAAGACATCAGTTCTTCTTCAGTCTTCCTTATTCATTGTCCAGCTTCTGCACGCATATGAGGCAACTGAAAATACTATGGCTCGGGTCAGGCACACCTCAGTCCTCGAAGTGACGTATTTGCTTTTGAACACTTTAAATAGAACTTTTGCAGCAGATTTGCTCAGTGCAATGCGTCATTTGATTCTTGATTACTGCTTCCATAGGCGTTGATCGTGGATCCAAGTAAACTGAAATCCTTGTCAACTTCAATATTTTCTCTGTTTATCATGATGTTGCTTATTGGTCCAATTGTGAGGATTTTTGTTTTCTTTATGTTGAGGTGCTGTTTTTAGTTATTGCTTCAAGTCTTAAGTATAAGTGTGTGCTAATTTGTATAACTAGATTTGGTCACAAACTAGCTCAGCAATCTCTTGTTGTACACAAAGCTCTGTCCATTCCACACCCCAAAGGTAGGCATCAGTGATTGTTCAATACATTTGTGTTGGTAAATTTTAAATTCTCCTTACTTTCTTTGTAAAATATATTTTTCTTCTCAGGAGGCTCTCCTTTGCCTTGAAAATTCCTACTTATCTATCATGATTTAGTGCAAATGCCACCCCCGTGGAAATTTTTCTCCTCCCCTTCTCTGCCTCCACTATGGTAAGATTCTTCCACCTTCCTGTCTCAGCATTTCCAAGCACTGACTTCACCTTCTGTTTTAATAGATTACATGACTATCTTTTCCATTCAACTAGGAGCTTCTCCAAAGCAGAGAAAATGCAGTATCTAGTTTGAATCCACCAGGTGCTCCTTGGAAACCCTATGGGGCAGTTCTACTCTGTCCTATAGGGTTCCTATGAGTTGGAATCAACTTGATGGCAATGGGTTTGTTTGTTTTAGTTCTCAGTGGGTTACTGGTAAATATTTTCTACAGAGTCAGACTGATGAAGGAATCAATGAGATGACCAGAGAAGTAAATCTAACAATGATAGTAAGACTTGGCATTAACTAAAACGTTTGCTATCTGCTAGACTCCATGCTAATTGTTTTACGTAATTATCTCATTAAGTCCCCACAACAACTTCACAATTATTTCTAATGAGATTTCTAGCTCTAATATTTTGTGTTATTTGGACTTTACTTTGTCAGTGTTGGTGTTTATGTTAATAGACATTTTTGTGAAGTGTCTAAGCTTAGATCAATGGTTATCAAACTGTGATTATCAGTATTTCTTAAGATATGGATATTAATGATAAAACCATTCATATTGAGAATTGCTTAGTTAAAAAAAGACAAATGTTTCTCTATGGCAGGAAGTTTTCAACCTTTATTAATAGTCAGTGCACATGAATACCCAAGGGGAAATAGCATAGTACTATATTATTTTGGCAAAGAAATTCCTTATGGTTGAACACCTATTGTCATACACTAATATTCCAGAGAACACAATATGAGGAATTCAAATCCAGATAAATCCTACAGTTTTGGGGTTCCTGGAAAATACTTTCTAAGTCAAAAGGATGTGCTATTATCTGAGGGCTTGCTTCTAAATAAGTCATATTGTAAGTCTGTAGTCATCCAAGTAAGAAACCCTTGCTTTGAGACCAATTTAAAGCCCCTAGCAATAGCATGGATCAGATGGATCCTGGCTGAAAGCAGAGAATACCAGAAGGATGTTTACCTGTGTTTTATTGACTACATGAAGGCATTTGACTGTGTGGATCATAACAAATTACAGATAACATTGCAAAATTGGGAATTTCAGAATACTTAATCGTGCTCATAAGGAACCTGTAAATAGATAGAGAGGCAGTTGTTCGGACAGAACAAGGGTATACTCAGTGGTTTAAATTCAGGAAAGGTGTGCAACAGGGACGTACCTATTCAATCTGTATACTGAGAAAATAATCCGAGAAGCTGGACTATATGAAGAAGAATGGGGCATCAGGATTGGAGGAAGACTCATTAACAACCTGCATTATGCAGACGATATATCCTTCCTTGCTGAAAGTGAAGAGGACTTGAAGCACTTACTGATGAAGATCAAAGACCACAGACCTCAGTATGGATTACACCTTAACATAAAGAAAACAAAAATCATCACAACTGGACCAATAAGCCACATCATGATAAATGGAGAAAAGATCGAAGTTGTCAAGGATTTCATTTTCCTTGGATCCACAATCAACCCCTATGGAGGCAGCAATCAAGAAACCAAAAGACGCATTGCACTGGGCAAAGCTGCTGTAAAGGACCTCTTTGAAGTGTTGAAAAGCAAAGATATCACCTTGAAGACTAAAGGTGCACCTGACCCAAGCCATGGTATTTTCAATCACATCATAAGCATGTGAAATTCAGACAACAAATAAGGAAGACCGAAGAAGAATTGGTGCCTTTGAATTGAGGTGTTGGTGAAGAATATTGAATATACCATGGACTGCCAAAAGAATGAACAAATCTTTCTTGGAAGAAGTACAACCTGAATGCTCCTTAGAAGCAAGGATGGTGAGACTGTGTCTTACATATTTTGGACACGTTCAGTCCCTGGAGGAGGACATCATGCTTAGTAAAGTACAGTGTCAGCAGAAAAGAGGAAGACCCTCAATGAGATGGACTGACACGCTGGCTGCAACAATGGGGCTCAAGCATAACAACTACTGTGATGGTGACGCAGGACTGGACAGTGTTTCATTCTGTGGTACATAGAGTCACTATGAGTCAGAGTCCACTCGATGGCATGTAACAACTAACAAGCAATAGCATGTGGCATAGATCAGCTGATTCCAATGTAAGTCCGCAGAATAATTAGGTGCATGTCAAAGTTTTCATAGATCCATATGAAATTATAAAGTTCTGCCCATTTAATGGGTTTGCACATTTTAAAACAAGAGAGGTTTAAATTAATGAATTATAATAAATCCAATCTATGAAGAATTTTGAAGTGATTCAAAAGAATGAGATTAGCCTATGTGTACTGAAAAGGAAAGCCATCTATGACATACTGTCAAGTGAAGAAAAAGCAAATTGCAGAAAATGCATATATAATGGTTCCATTTATGATGTTAAGATACTTGTACGTTTAAAAATGCATAGAAATAAGTTTGGATATGCACATACAAAACTCTCAATGGTGGCTTTCTTCTAAAAGATAATTGTGGATAATGAGTTCTGGATGAAGGAAGATATTCAGTTATTACTCTAACAAAGTCTGTATTATTTGAGTTTTGTATTAAAAAAACTGTATTACTTTTGGAATAATTTATTTTAATCGAACCATATATGTTCTAAGCATATGGAAAAAATATTCCACTGCTTTTTTCCTATGAGCTCTGCCTAGCTATCATTACCTTTTAAAAAGATTATAGAGAAAAATATTAAGAGTGCATAGGGTTATTTACTATATATTCTGGAAAATGGCAAGTAACACTCATAAGTCAGGGGTGCAAATGGGAAAAGCTGTATTATTGATTTTAGTATAGAACACAAGGTCTTTTCTACTCTCACTCTTTTTAACTAATTTTCTTGCATCACTTTCCAGCAGTTCCCCACCGTGCACTCCACTTGTAAATAACTCCTTGGCACTTATATAATTTTTAGAGCCTCCTAAATACTTATACTTTTTATATCTCTTTTAGATCATAGTTCCCCATGGTAGAAACATCCTTTTTTTCTACTCCCAACTCCTCCCATATCTATTTATTGAACATCTAAAATCCTTCAAGAATAACTTGAGGATTTTTCTCTTTCATTTCAACATTTCCTGACTAGCACCTTCTCCATCAACAAGTGAACAAATGATGGTTTTTAAACCTTAGCACTTATTACAATGTGTTGAAACCGTAGTATAATCTTAGCTTCTATCACTAAATTATGCACTCCCCAAAACACATATTTTTTGTTCATTTGCTTGTTTTTTCAGTACCAGAGCCTGGAAAAAGCAGGGTTCATACTTGGCACCCAATGAAGGGTTTAGAAAACAGTGGCTTCAGCCATGAGTTTAGGCTACTACAAGCAAAATTAAGTCCTCTGAGGGCTCTGGAGGCTTAGTGGTTAAGAACTACGGCTGTTAACCAAAAGGTCGGCAGTTTGAATCCACCAGGTGCTCCTTGGAAACCCTATGGGGCAGTTCTTCTCTGCCTTATAAGGTCCCTATGAGTTGGAATCAATGCAGTGGGTTTGGTTTTTTGGTTTTCAGGGCTCTGAAGTTGAAGTAGGCATGCATTCTCCCTCTTGGAAAATGTGAAACACAAACAGATAAATACAACACTAAGAAGAATGTGATTAGTGTCTTAATAGGAATTGTTAAGAAATGCATTTCTTCCCCTACCTACCCTTTCCAAGGTGGGGGGGCACTTAATCAGTGGGAAATAGCAAGGCTCAATTTATGAATTTAAAAAAGAAAAAATAAATTAAAAGAAAAAAAGCAGTTTTTAAAGTAGATGAAAAATCAACAACAAAAAAATAAGTATTGACATAATATCCTTAATCAGCAGAGGAAAAAACAAAACAAAAAAAACTCTTTGTAAAGCAAATTTATTCCCTGCGTATAGGATTTCTTTGTTCCCTTTGAAGCCAGATTAGTTCAGATCCTGAAATAGAGTATTGGACCTGAGTGTCTGTTAAGATTGTATGTTAAATAAAGGACATTTATAATGGGTAATACAAAAAAGCGATCTATGAAAACGAAGGTAACAGAGTTCCCTTCAAATCTGTGGTTAAGTCAGTCATATATTTTGATAGGTTTCAGAGCTTCCCAGCTGGTGGGCAGCAACACAGTAATGTGTTACAGAGAGGTGACAGGTATGTTAGGTATTATCCTCTCTCAGTCCTCACAGCCCATTCCTCACCAGACATGAGCAGGTTGATTCATTTATCCCAGTGATTTTTCTTTGTGTGCTATGATATAAAAAAACCAAAACTTAAAAACATTGATATACTATTTGAAATCTTCACTCTTTCATACAAACCTACTTTTTGACAAATGCCTATTGCAGATGGTGATGTAGTTGAAGGGAATTGTAGCAAAATAGAATAGGATATAAAGCTTAAGAAGTAATGATCAATAAAAATTCAAAATTATTTTGTGCCCTTGAAGAAGTGATTTATCTTCTTTAGTCCTTAGTTTTCTCATCCATAAAATGGATAAAATAATACCTGCAAAGCCCACTTTCATACCATTGTTACAAATATCAAATAAAACAATGGATGTAAAAGTGCTTTCAACACTGTGTATTATTAGATTATAAGGCTGTCTATGTCAGCACATACTTTTCCCCCTGATAGAATAGAAATCACTTCACATAAATCTTGTAAGAAATGAGAAAATAGAATAATCAAAAGTCATGCAGCACTGAAATGAAATTGAATTGTAATATGGCTCCTATAACTTCTATTTTGATTGCCATTATCAAAAAACATTTCAATTCTATACTGGTACGGAGGTAATATTGAAGTCCACAATGAAAATTCAGCTTTCTGGTACGCAAGTACACAGTTTTCAAATGCTACTTTGGCCTGTAAGTTACAAAAATCTTCCTGTCACAATTTACACTGCAGGTTGCAAAAGTGCTGTTGGTAAATATAAGATGATAGTGACATTGATGATGATGATAGCGATTTGATGATGGTGATGAGGATGATGAGAAAAAATGCCTTGCATTCAGCTAGAATTTGGTACAGTTCAAAGCCCTAATGTTATGTAATGCAGCAGATATAAGGAAACCCTGGTGGCAGTTCAAATCTACCATGTGCTCCTTGGAAGCTGTATGGGGCAGTTCTACCCTGTTCTATAGGATCACTATGTGTTGGAATTGACTCAAAGGCAATGGGTTTTGTTTTTTATACTGTTTCCATGAAGGCTATTACATTTGTGATTTGAGGGGTTAATAGTTTTCTTTTTGTATTGGACTTCTCAGAGCTTTAATATATGATTTATATTGTGAATTTTTAGGAGGTGGGTGACATATGCAGGAGCATTCCTCCTGTCACCCCAGAACATTAAGTAGAATATTAAGTGTTTAGTGGAATATACTTTGGGATTTTTTTTTTTTTTAATATGGAGTTCAGGTGGTGCAGTGGTTAAGCATTCAGCTGCTAATCAGAAGATCAGCAGTTCAAATTCACCAGCCAGTCCTGAAAACCCTGTGAGGGCAGTTCTACTCCGTCCTGTAGGGTCGTTATGAGTCGGAATCCACTTGAGGGCAATGGGTTGTTGTTTTGTTGTTGTAATCTAATGTATAGGAGCCCTGGTGGTGCAGTGCTTCATCTGTTAATGGAAAAGTTGGCCATTCTATGGGAGACAGACATGCCAGTCTACTTCCGTATAGGTTTACAGCCTTGGAAACACTATGGTGCAATTCTTCTCTGTCCTGCGGGGCCACTATGAGTTGGAATTGACTGGATGGCAGTAGCTTTGCTTTTTGGGGTGATCTAATGTAGAGAGTCGGAATCCACTCAGCAGCAACAGGGTTTTTGGCTTTGGTTTAACATAGAGTCACATAGAACCTTAGTGCTGGAGGGGACCACAGTCACACGGCATTTAGTTCAATACCGTCACTGAACAGGTGAGAGCACTGAAGCTTAGAGAAGTTATGTGACATCTTTAAGGCTACACAACAAATTAGTGGTAGAAGAGAAATTGTAGTTCAAACTTCTAAACCCTAGGGCTTGGTCCTATTCATTACCTCATCTAAAATGTAACAATATCCCAGGTTTCCTTCATCTCTTCCCAGTTTCTAAGTTACCCCTACCACTCTTTCCCTTTTTATCTACACTAGATGTGTCTATACCTTTCATTTCCTGGATCAACAATTCCACAGTTATCTCCACGACTCCTAGCCTCAAGTCTTATTTCAAGGACTGCTCCATGAATCATTTATCTTTATATGGATTCTGTTATACGGTATTATATCTCTGTTTAACATAAGAGGAAAATAATACCCAGGAGGTAAGATTTGTGCAAGGTCACGCAGCAGTTAGTGACATCACGAACCTCTTGATTTCTAGCCCCATTTCCCCATGTGTATTAATTTTTATAATAATAATGATGTTGTGTGCCACTGAGTCGATTCTGACTCATGGTGACTCTGTATGACAGTAGAACTGACCCATAAGGCTTTCTTGGCTGTAATCTTTATGGGAACAGATTGCTGAGGCTTTTCTCCCAAGGAGCTGCTGGTGGATTTGAACTACCAACTTTTCCATTAGCAAATAAATGCTTAATTGTGGTCTACCAGGGCTCCTCAATAATAACCAAAAACAAAACGAACTAGTGCCGGTGTTGATTCTGACTCATAGTGACCATATAGGACAGAGTAGAACTGCCCCATAGGGTTTCCAAGGAGCAGCTGGTGGATTTGAACTGCTAATCTTTTGGTCACCAGCCAAGTCCTTAGCCACTGTGCTACCAGGGCTCTTCAATAATAATAGTAGCTATTATTTATTGAGATTTAAGTGTCAGTCATTGTGCTAAACTTGGCACTTTATTTATCTCATTTAATCTCATTGGCAAATGAAAAAACTCTGGGTGATTACATAGCTTTCCAAGGTCACAGAGCTAGCAAGTGGCCACACAGCATTTGAACCCAAATCTAACTTCAGTGTACTGCTCCACTGGCCATGGTCTACTGATTTTATTTTTAATTTGCAAATAACTCATTGCTGTCAAGTCGACTCTGCTGTATATCTACCCTATAGGACAGAGTAGAACTGCCCCATAGGTTTCCAAGGAGCTGCTGGTGTATTCCAACGGACAACTTTTGGTTAGCAGCCAAACACTTAACCGTAGTGCCTCCAGGGCTCCAGTTTGCAAATAGGAGAATGACAATCAGAATTAATTTTACGTAAGATGGTTTGCAATCCCAGGACCATTTTAGATATTAGTGCAGTCAATAGTCCTCAGTAACTAGGCAGCAGGAATGTTTCAAGTATTGGAAAACCTCAGTTCCAGTTGAACATTTACCCATTATTCACTGCATAATCTTTAGCAAATCACTCCAAATCTCAGTTTACTCACCTTTAATATGTGAATAATGATGCCTACCATTTTGTAGAACAGTTCTGAGATTAAGGTATTTGGAGAGTCAGAGATTCTTGAGATTTGGAAGATTCGAGGTGAAATAGTCTTGAGACGAACAGATCTAGAGGTTATCTACAAGCTGAGGTGAAAAATGCATATTAGGGAGAGAAAGAGATGAGTTTGCGGGGTTCCTCTGTGAGGAAGATAATGATAGCCTTAGAGAAAATGTAAAAGTGGGTGAAAACTAACCCAGTAACCCAGTGCCATCGAGTCGATTCCAACTCATAGCGACCCTACAGGACAGAGTAGAACTGCCCCATGAAAACTAGGCAGCATTATATAATGTATGTCGAACCTAACTAGGGGCTATGTGAGTGAAATTGTGTTTACTAAATTTGTAATTTAAGAGGAAACGGGTTTTGAAAGAAAGAAAACGTGCTTACATTTACTTTTTTTTTTTTTTTTGACAGATTAATTATTTTTGTAACTTGGCCTAGTGGAAACTTAAAGCATCAGAAAAACTAGTATGAAGCATTCACTTTGCAGTATTGAGTGCGCTCCTGGGAGTTTTGAAGTTGTTTATATGCCTTTTTAAAACCGGGGATTATGCAAAACGGGAAAAGAGATCATTTTTACAACTTCTGTCATATTACTGTGGGCTTTCGGTTGATACTCATAGATTGGTATTTTAATGAATGACAAGTCTTTCCCATTAATGTTTATAACATATATTTGTTACTGCCAGCTGTGTTTCTAGGAACTTAAATACCTAAATACTTCTAATACCTTGAAAGCCATGTGGGTGAAACAGTCAGGAAACACAAGCAAATTGGATCATGTGGCATGAAAACCAAAGCCTGTGTATGCACCACGCTGAAAAATTAAAACCAGCACCACAGCCTAAATAAACATGATCCAGAAATATATTTCTGTTATACAAGAGTAATTTCATTTGCACATGTTGAAAATTTCTGGCTAATCCTTGTACCAGTTAATTTAAAAATGGAGGAGGGGGGATAAAGTTAGAAAAGAAAGCTTCCGGCAAAATGAAGAATTATTTTTACTAAAGCTGTACCTAGTACTGCTGTGTTGTTGTTATAAATGTTAGAAATTCTAATTTCCAGAAGGTTGTAGTGTGACTATAAACGTGGTGATAGAGACCCTTCAGACTTTCAGCCTTGAAGTTTTAAGTTCTTTCACCAACGTGCAGTTACTGATACATAAAAAGTTAACAGTGGACTAATCAAAATATCAGAAATGATATTTTTAAAGTGTTGTTATCCTTTTTCTAATAATAGGAACTAACTGTCCTAAGACCTATGTAAAAATCATTTTACTAAATTTACACCACAGCCCCACGACATAAATGCTATTTTCATCCACATTTTAAATAAAGACAGTAAGGCTCAGAGAAGTTAAGGGATTATTCCAAGGTCACACAGCTAGTAAATGGCAAGGCCAGATACAAACCCAAGAAGGCTGACTCTTAACTGCAACTGTTTAACGATGTAGAAGTCATGCTTATTAGCTCTTATTGCCAGATAGGAAACACCACTGAGCATCTCCAGTTGTTGTTATGGCAACAATTGCTGCAAAGTTTTCAGAAAAAAAGGGAATTTAAATTCGTTTTAGCTTGCGGATGCATGAATGATAAGAAAGTCATCGTTCCATAAAGTTTCAAAAAACTTCTTAGTGATACTTTCCTATGATAAATACTAGAGTGAAATATATTTAAATTGAACAGTAAAGAATATGTCACATAAAACTTTGTCTCATTTTGAAAATAAGACATATCCTTATATTCACATTATTTCGACTTTATAATTTTTTCCTCAGAAACATTTGGAGCTCAACATCATTGTATGCTATTATTTGGTTCTTTGAATATGAGTTTTTTGAAAGTACATGGAATTTATATCCTAATCTACTGGATTAGGATGTGAAATGTGTCTTTGGAGATTACATAGGGTTGATAAGCAAATTCTCTTAGGAATGACACATTCGTGGTTAAAAAAAAAAGTCAAAGCATTTGCTCATGATATAGAACTTAAAAAATAGACATTTAAATCTAGTGTGAGTAGTAGGATTATTCTTGAGTATTCTCTTCTTTTCTTTACTAACCGTCATATCCTATGAAAAATTAGTATCTTGAAAACTGAGGATGCAGAAATTATAGACAGTATTATGTGCATATATGGGTATGCATATTTATATATATTCCAAAAAATAGCAAATGCATGTATGCTGTGTATAGCCATACATGCCAGTGGGTTGTATCAAGTTGTTTTGAGGCTCCATTAGAGGAGAAAAAGGCCAAGCCCAGACATTCATTTGTTCACCAACTATTTATTGAGTAGCAGTGGGTGGCAGTGGGTACTATACGTTAACACTGTGCCAAATTCAAAATCAATAATAAAAGGGTCCAAAATTAAGAATAAATGATATTTACATTTGATTCAACATATCTTTAAGAATGTAAAGTTCTTGTTTTATGAGTAAGGACTTCTAAATCAATTTAATCTGTTCTTCTACCATTTGAATTCATTATTTTAACAGAGAAGCAGGAATAATGAGTGACATTTTAGAATGACTGTTCAATATAACTGAAGATGTAAAGTACATTCTGCATCCAACCTGGGCAGTTAGCCTGTGTCATGGATCTATTGAACGGTGAGCAGAATAGAGTAGTATTAGCAAATATCACTGAAATGGCACTGAGTCAAAAAAGAAAGAGAGAAAGAGGAATTGTAGTGGCCAGTTCAGAATAGTAATATTAATACGACTTCTCCCAAATATGTTTTAATGAGTGTGTGCATGAAGTTCAAACTTGATCTTGTGAATTCATTCTCTAATATTCAAAACAGCTTCTGAATAGGGAGAATATAAATTTAAAAGTAATGATTTATTTTTTAATTTATTTGATATGATAATGGAGAAAGAGAATGTCCAAATTGATTTTCACCTCCCTCCCTCCCTACCTACCTACCTATCTTTCTAACTATCTCAATATCCAGGTGGCTTCATTTTTCAACTGAATGTTTTGACCTTCTGAAATGTCTATAAACGACTCAAATATCAAGATTTAGTTCTTATACTTCATACTCAAAAATCTTTCTAAACTACTAGAGCTTTACCTAATTCATGATCTAGTGCCAACAGTCTATGTATTAATTTGGTGATTACTCAGGTATTACTTGAGTCATTTAGAACTGTTTATCTTCTGTAGCAACTTCTCACCCACAAATTCATCTTGTTGGATGGGTCCTTCTCTTAGAACAGAGGTTGAGAACTGATGACTTCAGGACTAGAGGTTGAGAACTGATGGCTTTAGGACTATATATATATCTCAAGTAGTCCCCAACTTACAGCGGGTTTCGTTCTGATGACTCAGTGCTAAGTCAGTTCTGATGTAAATCAAAAACCTCATTTTTTTTTTAGCTTTCATTATTATTGCTCTTATTATCAACATCTTTGTAAATCTGATCTTTGAACACCTTCGAGTGAACACCTGAGAACCATAATATCAGCAAATTATGTATTGCAGCACTGTAGGTAGTACATATTATTAATGATAAATGTAAAAAAAAAAACTATGAACGTCATAAGTGTGGTTCATCATAAATCAAATTCATCGTAAGTCAGGGACTACATACATATATATAATATTTATAGTTGTACTTACTGTGCACAGAATTTAATCCATGGTGGATAACATACTTTCCTTGTAAGTTCATTTGTGACTCTCGCTTATTTGGTTGTTTTTTTATTGGTTATATTTAATAATGTAATAGCACTCAGGAGCCCTCTGCTCAGAACATAAGACTTTAATAATAATCTGTATCTAGTCGTTTATTCTATCCTTCCGCTGCAAAATGTAATTACCATTCTGAGTCCTACGTGTTCATCACTCCCTTGTTTTCCTTTTTTCTAGACACACACATATACACACATACATGTGTTCTCTAAAAAAAATGCATGTGTATGTATTCATAAAAATGTATTCATAGTAACTATATATTATAAATTATATATATATATGTTATAAATTGTATAAATATATACTTATGTATTATAAGGAAACCCTGGTGGTGTAGTGGTTAAGTGCTACGGCTGCTAACCAAAGGGTCGGCAGTTCGAATCTGACAGGCGTTCCTTGGAAACTCTATGGGGCAATTCTACTCTGTCCTATAGGGTTACTATGAGTCAGAATCTACTCGATGGCACTGGGTTTTACATATTACAAAGTTAAACTTAACAAAATGGGTAACAGGCTATTATATGGGGACTTATATTTTTCACTTAATATATTACTAAGTTTTATCTGTATTGTTGCATATTTCTATAGTTCAAATGTTTCGATCACACAGGTCTTAAAATATGTAAAGAAATTGCCAACATTTAAAAATTGGGAGAGGAGGGTTCACATAAAAATCCACAGTTCCAGCCTTTCTAAAACAATTGGGAGATTTGGAGATAATCAATCAATTTGAACAATGAGTCAGAAATGAGTAGCAGCTATCCACTTTCCACGGGGCTTGAGCTTCCCAGGCCACACCACTTCCTTCTGTCCTACCCCTTCCTACCCAGCTACCTTACCTGAGCATGATATGGTATCTGATCTGGTACCTCTTCTCCTCAGCTAACTGTTTCCTACTTAGCAGTCCTAGGTTTTTGTCTGGTCCTACATGTGCTGGTGGACAAAGCTCTGAACGGCCCCGATATTCCGGTTCTTTAATTGTAAAATAAAAATAATAGAAACCAACTTGCCATAACTCATGATGTTCTGATGAGAACCATTGAGGTAACAAATATGGGTAGGCTTTATAAAAACTGAAGGTTCATGGCAATGTCAGGTACTATTAGTATTATTATAAAATATTGCTATTTTATAATTATAGTTGTTACTGTAACTAAATGTAGTATATATGATTGATGGTGGCTGCCATGGAGTTGATTCCAACTCATGGTGACCCCACGTGTGCAGAGTACAACTGTGCTCCATAGGGTTTTCATGGTGACCCCACGTGTGCAGAGTACAACTGTGCTCCATAGGGTTTTCATGGTGACCCTACGTGTGCAGAGTACAACTGTGCTCCATAGGGTTTTCAAGCCTGTGACCTTTTGAAAGCAGATCCCCAGGCCTTACTTCTGAGGCGTCCCTGGGTGGGCTCGAACTGCCAACCTTTTGATAAGTAGTCCAGCACTTAACCAATCTAATAACTAAAAAAATCATGGAATTTCAACTGTTTACAATGCCTTTTTTAAATTAAAATAATAACTTAAAATATTGTCCACTTTGATGCATGGGGATTAAAGTGCTGCTGCTATTCAGTGAGGGGTGGTGTCCAAGCATGCCTAAGAAGGACTGACAATACGTTATTTCTCAACACTTGCCTTGGGTGTTTCTGAACGTGACCTTTAAAAATCATCGGTAACTATTTACCAAAAGCCATAGAAGGATTGTTCTCTGGATAATGTATTTCTTGCTTAGTGCTTTAAATTTGTTTAGCCCATCTATATTTAACCATAGGTCTCTCTGGATTAAAAGAAAATGCTCTAAGGCCCTATGTTTACATAGTCAAAATATACTGAAAGATTGAGGTACTTATTCAGATAATTTACACAAAGAGCTGTGATATTATGAAACTAATTCCATGGTCAAGGTTATATATTTTTGTAGTCTACATCAAGCCTGTAAAAAACCTGCTGCCGTCGAGCCGATTCGGACTCATAGCAACCCTATATGACAGAGTAGAACTGCTCGCATAGAGTTTTCAAGGAGCACCTGGTGGATTCGAACTGTTGACTTTTTGGTTAGCAACTGTAGAACTTTACTACACCACCAGGGTTTCCCTACATCAAGCAAACAGTTTTTATTCCTTTCAATTACTTCTTTGTTCACCCACTGAAATATTTTTGAGTACTTTCTATATGTCAGACACTCTTTTGGGGGCTGGTGTCACAATTCTAACTCTCGTTCAATACTATTTATTTACTTTTACAATGTGATTAAAACTCAAAGAAGAAAATGATTGAAGAGCCAGTTAGCAAGC
Source organism: Elephas maximus indicus (assembly GCF_024166365.1). NCBI lineage: Eukaryota > Metazoa > Chordata > Mammalia > Proboscidea > Elephantidae > Elephas > Elephas maximus. The sequence goes on from NC_064841.1 coordinate 25,984,761, forward strand.
CTAAAAACACTTGCTTCTCAGTGATTTCAGGTTTTAATGCTTTTTGTTCGGATGTCAGATCCAAAGAACAATAGGAGCAATATGTTACTATGCCTGAAAGATAAATGAAATAAGCATCCCTTTAAAATAGCCACATAGAAGTAAAACCCTGATATAGCAATAATGCAAGCAGCCAAACTGAATGCTGTGGTTAGACATTCGGGAGGTAGAGATGTGGAAAAGGAAGTAAAAATCTAAAGGCAAATGTAACATAGTACCCGAAGGAATAGAGAATTAAATAACTACAAATCAGGGAAATGTTCGCTCAGAAGAAGCCACCCAAGTGAACATCTGCAGTTTCAAGCTTTAGCAAGTCTGGGGAAGTATGTACTAGCAGAATGCTCACTTCTAAAAATGACAAATCAAGTGTATGGCGCTCTGAAAACCATACAATGTGGAACACTCCGCAGGATTCACTGAAGACAAAGTGTTTTAGGTATTCACAATTCTTTAACTTTATCTTTGAAGGAGCCCTGGTGGTGCAGTGGTTAAGTGCTTGACTGTTAACCCCCAAAGATCTGCTGTTTGAACCCCACCAGCCAGTCAGTAGAAGAAAGATGTGACAGTTTACTTCTGTAAATATTACAGTATAGGAAACCTATGGGGCAGTTCTGCTCTGTCCCACAGGGTCGCTGTGAGTTGGAATCAACTCGACGGCAATGGGGTAACATCTTTAAATCACAAAAAGTCCTTTGCATTCTTTCTCTTGACAAATGACCAAGTCAGACATGGTTTGGGACCTTAAGGACAGCTTCTGATTTTACTTCAGTCATGGATGCTACAGCATCAAAATACTCTGAATATAAATTTAAATTTCAAAGGATCTGTTCCCAGTGAGCAATAGCAAATGCGACACTGAAAGGAATCTTTAGGTGCATAAAATCTTCACATCTTGCCTTAATATAAATATTCCAGTATGGTATAGTACATTGATGGCTGACACTTTTTTCCACCCTAGATAAAAACTAAACTGAGCCAAAATAATGGAGGATACAAGAATAATTTTAATATGTTGGTTTCTTTATGGATTCATAATGCCAGCAATGAGAAAAATCCTATCAAGGAAAAAGAGAGGGAACCTTTTTTGACAGTTGTGGGCAAAATAAAAGGTTAAAGAAAATTAGGTGGCTTAATGAAATGTGCACAGTCAAACAAGAAGAGGAAGTCCTTATAAGTTAGGCATAAAGGATAGAAATTGTGAAACATCTCCAAAAAGCTATTTTGGCCATTCTACAGCATGTAAAACTGACCTTTTCAAAAGTAGTTGAGTCTACAATTAACAAGTGGTGCGTAAGTTATAATGCACAATGTATAAAACCAAACCTGTTGCCATCAAGTAGATGCTGACTCATAGCGACCCTATAGGACAGAGTAGAACAGTCCCATAGGGTTTCCAAGATTGTAAATCTTTATGGAAGCAGATTGCCACATCTTTATCTCACAGAGCTGCTGGTGGTTTCAAAGCAACCAACATTTCAGTTAGCAGCTGAGCACTTAACCACTGTGCCACCAGGGCTCCTTATATATACGCTGTATAAAAATCAAACCCGTTGCCATCAAATCAATTCCTACACATAGCAGACCTGGAGACTGTAAATAGATATAGGTGAAAACTATGTATTTTTGTAAATGTGAATATTTGATAAATTTACACCCAAATAAAATTTCAATAAAACTCGTATGCTAAATATTTCAAAAAAACTTTAGGCTGAATTGCCCTAACACAGTTTTTTTTTTTTTTCCTTTCACTCACCCTACTGAATTAATTAGAATTAACTCTCAAATATTTCATCTGGTGTTTTCTATTATTTCTTTATGTGTCACCAATCATTGACAGGGGATTCTTTTGACACACTTCCATGCCCAGAGTATACCTATTGCCAGTTATATGCCATTTAGCATACAACTATACAAACAGTTCTATTAAAAATTTGCAGAGCATTTTAGTTTGGTGAAAATATATCAAATATTCACTTTTACAAAAATACATAGATTTACCCAATATTGAAGACACTGCTTAAATTTTAGTAAGCCAACAAAAGTAATTGTTCCTGTTCATAAATTTAAATTATATTTGTATAAGCTCTCGAGGAGTCGGGAGAGGAGAGATAGGTTAGTTGTGAAAAGCATGTGGAGTGGGAGTAAAAGGAAATGGTGATGGGTCCACTATCAACACTGAAGCACTTATTTAAGTGATGAAATTGTCAATGATTTTAGAATGTATCTTCTATGTGAATGTTTATTTTAGCAAAACACACTTGGAGCTAACAGAACATTCTTTTCCTGGAGAAGAAACAAAATAGCTATGCAATGTTTAAGGATTACCAGAAACTGTCTCCCTCTTGTCTCTTAAGTTTTGTCTTCAATTCTTATTTTTGTTCTCAAATCCAGCAATAGAAAAACAACTCAACGTGATCCTATATATCTTTCAATGGTAAAACAGAAAACATAGGCTTTGACAAATACAAGTAAAAACTTTACATCTCCAATCACTAAACACAAGACTCAACTTAGTGGTTTGATTGACTTTATCAATATTAAAACAAAGATAAATTTGAAATAAAAGCTAAGCATGTTTATTAGCCTAAGAAGATCAGTTGCTTGCAGAAGGAAGAACAGAAGAAGCAGAATGTGAAACCATCTTGCATCACTTAGGGTCCCCTGTCAATTACTGTAGATGCAAAGAAATAATGAAAAAGACCAGATGAAACATGGGAGAGTCAATAATGTGCATGCCACTCACATTTCATTGGTCACATCAAAATCATAATGTTTAGTGAGCACTATTTTGGAATGAATAATAGAATATTCTGGACTGGCTGTCCACACTATGTTAGTAAATACTTTGCTCTCTTAACTATAAGTATCACTTATATTTTGGAAGGGGAGAGCTGCTTGGAGAATTAAATTTGACAATACTTATTGGACTCATAAAAAATATTGCATAAAATACTTAAGATCAGATCGTGAGAGGGGAGGTTAAAAGGTATTAGGACTTAATATCTAATAGTAGGTATACCATAGTTTTGTGAAGGACACCAAGACCTACAGCTGACTACAAATCTGAAAATCTGTGATGAAGACAGGGCTGTGGAAATGTAAGGGAGGCCAAGCTTTATGGAGGAGCTTGTAGAACTGTAGAATATGGGGTGTAGAATTGGTAGGGGTTAATGGAAGGGGTCTTCACTCTTTGTCAGTTTGCTGTAGTGTAGTGGCTTTCATGTTGCTGTGATGTTGAAAACTATGCCACCGGTATTTCAAATAACAGCAGGGTCACCCATAGTGGACAGATTTCAGTGGACCTTCCAGACTAAGATGGCCTGGGAAGGAGGACCAGGTAATCTACTTCTGAAAAAATTGGCCAGTGAAAACATTATGGAAAGCAGCAGAAGATTATCTGATCTAGTTCTGAAAGATGAGCCCCTCAGGTTGTAAGGCACTCAAAATACGACAGGAGAAGAGATGCTTCTTCAAAGTAGAGTCAACCTCAATGACATGGATAGAGTAAAGCTTTCGGGACCTTCATATGATAATGGGGTACACCTCAAAATGAGAAGAAACAACAGCGAACATCCATTAGTAATTGGAATGTGGAATGTACATATGAATTGAGGAAAACTATAAGTTGTCAAAAATGAAATGGAATGCATAAAAATCAGTATCCTAGGCATTAGTGAGCTGAAATGGATTGGTATTGGTCAACTATTCTGGAAATGACAAATTAAAGAAGAATGGTGTTGCATTCATTGTTAAAAAGAACATTTCAAGATGTATCCTGAAGTACAATGCTGTCAATGACAGAATAATATCCATATATCTATAAGGAAGACCTGTTAATACGATTACTATTCAAGTTTATATGCCAACCTCCAATGCCAATGATGAAGAAATTGAAGATTTTCACCAACTTCTGCAGTCTGAAATTGATCAAACATTAAATCAAGGTATATTGACAGTTACTAGTGATTGGAATGTGAAAGTTGGAAACAAAGAAGAATCGGTAGTTGGAAAATATGGCCTTGGTGATTGAAATGACACTGAAGATCACATGAAAGAATTTTGCAAGACCAACAACTTATTCACTGGAAATACTTTTTGCAACAACATAAACAGCGACTATACATGTGGGACTTACCAGATGAAATACACAGGAATCAAACTGACTACATCGGTGGAAAGGGACAATGGAGACATTCAAGAGCATCAGTCAGAACAAGGCCAGTGTCTGACTGCAGAACAGACCATCAATTGCTCACATGCAAGTTCAAGTTGAAGCTGAAGAAAATTAGAACATGTCCCGGAGAACCAAAAAACTGACCTTGAGTATATCACACCTGAATTTGGAGACTATCTCAAGAACAGGTTTGATACACTGAACACTAGTGATTGGAGACCAGACAAGTTGTGGGATGACATCAAGGACATCATACATGAAGAAAGCAAAAGGTCAGTAAAAAGACAGCAAGGAAAGAAAAGACCAAAATGGATGTCAGAAGAGACTTGCTCTTGAATATAGAGTAGCTAAAGTGAAAGGAGGAAATGATGAAGTGGAAGAGCTGAACAGAAGATTTAAATGGGTGGCTCAAGAAGATAAGTATTATAAATATAATGAAATATCCAAAGATCTGTAGTTAAAAAATTAAGAACATGCTCAGCATTTCTCAAGCTGAAAGAATTGAAGAAAAATACAAGCCTCTAGTTGCAGGATTGAAGGATTCTACAGGGAAAAAAAGTGCATGATACAGGAAGCATCAAAAGAAGGTAGGAGGAATGCCCAGAGTTACTGTACCAAAAAGAATTGTTTGACATTCAGTCATTTCAGGAGGTAGTATATGATCAAGAACTGATGGTATTGAAGGAAGAAATCCAAACTGCACTGAAGGAATTGGCGGAAAAAAGGTTCCAGGAATTCACGGAATACCAACTGAAATGTTTCAACAAATGATGCAACGCTGGAACCGGTCACTTGTCTATGCCAAGAAATTTGGGAGACAGCTGTCTGGCCAACCAATTGTAAGAGATTCATAGTTGTAGCCTTTCTAAAGAAAGATGATCCAACGGAATGAGGAAATTACCAAAAAATACAATTAGTATATGCTGAAGATAATTAAAAACTGTCACAGTAGTATATCAACAAGGAGCTGCCAGAACTTCAAGGTGGTTTCAGAAGAGGACATGGAATGAGGGATATCATTGCCTATGTAAGATAGATCTTGGCTGAAAGCAGAGAGTACCAGAAAGATGTTTACCTGTGTTGTACTGACTATGCAAAGGCATTCTTAGACTGTGGTTCATAAAAAATTATGGATAATATTGTGAAGAAAGGGAATCCTAGAACACTTAATAGTGCTCATGCAGAATCTGTACATAGACCAAGAGGCAGTCATTTGAATGGAACAAACAGATAGTTTGTGGTTTAAAATCAGGAAAGGTGTGTGTCAGGGTTGTATCCTTTCACCATACTTAGTTAGGCTGTTTGCAGAATAAATCATCTGAGAAGCTGGACTATATGAAGAAGAATTTGTCTGCAGGATTGACAGAAGACTCATTAACAACCTGTGATATGCAGAAGACACAACCTTGCTTTCTGAAAGTGAAAAGGATTTGAAGCACTTACTGATGAGGACCAACAACTTCAGCCTTCTGCATGAATTACATCTCAACATAAAGAAAACAAAAATCCTCAGAACTGGACCAATAAGCAACATCATGATAAATGGAGAAAAGATCGAATTTGTCAAGGATTTCATTTTACTTGGGTCAACAATCAAAGCCAATGGAAGCAGTAGTCAAGAAATCAAATGACATACAGCATTGGACACAACTCCTGCAAAAGACCTCGTCAAAGTGCTAAAAATCAAAGATGTCACCCTGAAGACTAAGGTGCACCTGATCAAGCCATGGTATTTTTTAATCACCTCATATGCATGCAAAATCCAGACAATGAATAAGGAAGCTGTAGGAAGAATTGATGCCTTTGAATTATAGTGTTGCAGAAGAATATTGAATATACCAGGGACCACCTAAAGAACAAACAAATCTATCTCGGAATGAACACAACAGGAATGCTGACTAGAAGTGAGATTAGAAAGACTTCATCTCTCTTACACAGGACATGTTATCAGGAGGGATCAGTCGGTGGAGAAGGACATCATGCTTGGTAAAGTAGAGGGTCAGTGGAAGAGAGGAAGACTGTCAACAGTGGCTGCAACAATGGGCTCAAACATAGCAATGATGGCAATGATGGCACAGGATAGGGAAGTGTTTTGTTCATGGAGTCACAATGAGAGGTAGCCAAATTGACGGCACTTAACAACAAAAACAATGGTGGGGGGGGCGGTCATAACTGGGGATAAAGGAGGAAAAAATAATCAATAGTTTTAGTTTTTATGATTACTTAGACCAATAACAAAATATAACATGCCCCAAGATAAGAGTGAACAGGTATTTTCCAAGGAACCATGTCGTTTTTTGGGGGACAAATTAATGCATTGTAGGGCTCAAGAACTCTAAACACGACAGGAAATCACTATTTCCTGTTCCACATTCTTTCTGCATGAGATCCCTACCAGTGAAAAATACTGATTATATAAAAAGGGGCTTAGGAAGAAAGTAAGAGAACCAAAGGGTCCCTGATCCTTGATTCTTCTAGGAAGAAGACTGAGATCTCAACTGATTTATTGCTGTATACAAATCACCATCGTATTATAAGTGGTGTAGCTAAAGATACCTCTCCTTGATGTAGGTCCTAGGGATAAAACCCCAAGACCCAATAGAACCCTTTAAATAGGACTAGCTAGAGAAAAAGTATTTGTGAGGTAAAGCTAATCAATATTGAAAATTTCAAAGACTGGAGTTAAATGAACTCCAGGTTAAAAAAAAAATAAATAAATAGGGTATAAGGAAAGCATCAAGGTATCTTCTGGAATAAAAGGAAACATTTGAGATACAGAGGTAGCAAAGGTTGAAATTTACTAGGTAAAATGTGGTATAATTTTCTCTTTTATTTTTATTGTTCTTCAGGTGAAAGTTTACAGCTCAAGTTAATTTCTCATTCAAAAATTTATACATGTTGTTCTGCATCCCAGTTTGGTGAGTAGCATCTGGGGTCCTAAAAACTAGAGAGCAGCCATCTAAGATGTACCAATTGGTCTCAACCCACCCGGAGCAAAAGAGAATGAAGAACACCAAAGACACAAGGAAAATATTAGCCCAAGAGACAGAAAGGGCCACATAAACAAAAGACTCCATCAGCCTGAGGCCAGAAGAACTAGATGGTGCCCAGCTACCACCAATGACTGGTGGGAAACACAACAGAGAGTCCCTGGCAATGCAGGAGAAAAGTGGGGTGCAGAACTCAAATTCTAGTAAAAGGACCAGACTTAATAGTCTGACTGAGACTGGAGGGACCCCAGTGGTCATGGCCCCCAGATTCTCTGTTAGCCCAAAATTAAAACCATTCCCAAAGCCAACTCTTCAGACAAAGATTAGGCTAGACTAGAAGACATAAAGTAATACTCGTGAAGAGTGTGCTTCTTACTTCAAGCAGATACATGAAACTAAATGGGCAGCTCCTGTCCAGAGGCAAGATGAGAAGGCAGAAAGGGACAGGAGCTGGTTGAACGGACACAGGAAATTCCGGGTGGAAAGGAGGAGTGTGCTGTCACATTATAGAGAGAGCAACTAGGGTCGCATAACCATGTCTGTATAAATTTTTGTATGAGAAACTAACTCGAGCTGTAAACTCTCACTTAAAGCACACACACAAAAAAAATTTATACACGTATTATTTTGTGACATTAGTCACAATCCCCACAATGTGACAGCACACTCCATGTCTCCACCCCGGGTTCCCTGTGTCCATTCATCCAGCTTCTGCCCCTTCCTGCCTTCTCGTCTTGCTTTTGGACAGGAGCTGCCCATTCGGTCTCGTATATTTGATTTCATGAAGAAGCACATTCCTCACGTGTGTTATTTTTTATTTCGTGGGCCTGTCTAATCTTTGTCTAAATAGTGAGTTTCAGGAATGGTTTCAGTTATGGGTTAGCAGAGCATCCGGGAGCCATAGTTTAGGAGGTTCCTCCAGTTTCTCGCAGACCAGTAATCTGTTCTTTTTACGTGAATTTGAATTCTGTTTTACATTTTTCTCCTACTCTGTCCAGATACCATCTCACCCTGGCCATAATGGCACTAATCCAAAAAACACAAAATTACAAATGTTGGAGAGGTTGTGGGGAGATCTGAACACTTATGCACTATGGGTGGGAATGTAAAATGGTACAACAACCTTGGAAAATGGCACGGCACTTCCTTAAAAGGGTAGAAATAGAAATACCATATGATCCAGCAATTCTAGTCCTAGGACTATATCTAGAGAAAAAAGAGGCATCACACTAATAGACATATGTACACTCATGTTCATTGCAGCACTATTCACAATAGCAAAAAGAAGGAAACATCTTAAATGCCCATCTACAGATGAATGGATAAACAAACTATGGTACATGCACACAATGGAATACTCTACAATGATGAAGAATAATGACGATTCCGCGAAACATCTCACAACATTGATGAATTTGGAGGGCCTTATGCTGAATGAAATAAGTCACAAAAGGACAAATATCACATGAGACCACTATTATAAGAACTCAAGAAAAAGTTTACACGCAGAAAAAAAAAATTCTTTGATAGTTATGAGAACGTGGAGGGAGCAGGAGAGGAAATCATTAACTAGATAGTAGATAAGTGTCAGCTTCGGTGAAGGAAAGGACAACACACGATAAAGGAGAAGTCAACAAAACTGGAGCAAAGAGAAAGCATAGAAGTTTCCTAGACACATCCAAACACTTTGAGAGACCAAGTAGCTGGGGCTGGGGTCTCAGTACCATAGTCTCAGGGGACATCTAGGTCAATCGGCATAACATAGTTTATAAAGAAAATATTCTACATCTCACTTTGGTGAGCAGCGTCTGGGGTCTTAAAACCCCACGAGTGGCCATCTAGAATACATCTATGGGTCCCATCCTACTTGGAGCAAATGAGAAAGGGGACAATTTTCTTAAACCTGAAAATAAGTTTATTAGATTGATAAGTGGTTTTCATCCATGGCTGCACATTTGGAATTATCCAAGGAATTTCTTTTTTAATGGTGCTACTCAAAATCCATTACCCAGGGATTCTAATTCATTGGTCTGGGGTGGGGGTGGAGGGGTTCCCTTCTGTGGAATTGTTATAGTTAATCATATTAAACATAAAACACTTTATGGAAACTGAGCATTTCCATTAAAACCAACAATGCTCCTTAAAAACAAATGCATTAATCAAAAACATAAATGTCCATTCTCCCTAAATTGATATTCAGGTTTAATGAAATTCTGTCAGAATTCCAGGAAGGTTTCTTTGTAGATGTATAGGACATTATTCTAAAAGTTCAAGGAATGGCAAAGGAATTAGAGCAGAAACAATTTTGTAAAAGAGAAATAAACTGGGAGGAATCAGTCTATCAAGGTTTCAAGGCTTATTATGTAGTTCTATGAATTTAGGCTGTGTGGTATTGGGGAGACATACAAACAGGGTTCAGTGGAACAGATTAGAGAACCCAGAAATCAATCCCCACAAATATGTCCAACTGATATTTGACAAAGGAGCAAAAGTAATTCAGTGGAAGAAAGATAGCCTTTTCAAAAAATGATGCCGAGCAACTAGACATTCATGGGCGAAAAAGAAATGTCAATCTAAGTTTCATACCTTATACAAAAATTAACTAAAAATTGATAATGGACTTAGATGTAAAACACAAAACTACAAAACACTTAGAAAAAAACATAGAAGAAAATCTTCAGGGTGTAGGGCTAGGAAAATGTTCTCACACTTAACATCAAAAGCAGGATCCATAAAAGGAAAAATCGATAAATTTGATTTCATCAAAATTAAAAACTTTTACTCTGTGAAAGACTCAACTGAGAGGATGAAAAGATAAGCTAGGGATGGGAGAAAATACTTGCCAACCACCTATCTGATGAAAGACTAGTATTTAGAATATGAAAATACAAAGTACTCTCAAATCTCAATTGTAAAAAAAAAAAAAAAAATACAATAAGAAAACAAGCAAAAACATGAGGAGACATTTCACCAAAGAGTATATAGATGAGAAATAAGCACAAGGAAAGATATTCCATGTCATTAGCCTTTAAACGAAAAATAAATAAACCAAATCTGTTGCCTTTGCATCCATTCTGACTCATAGTGACCCTATAGGACAGAGCAGAACTGTCCCCACACAGCTTCCAAGGAGTTGCTGGTGGATTAGAACTGCCAACCTTTTGGTTAGCAGCTGAGCTCTTAACCATTACACCACCAGGGCTCCCATTAGCCTTTAGGGTAATGCAAACAAAATCCACAGTGAGATATCATTATTCTGTCCTTAGAATGGCTAAAATAAAAAAGAGTGACAACAGCAAATATTGGACAAGATTCAGAGAAACTGGATCACTCAAATTGCCAGTGGAAATGTAAAATGGCACAGCAAATCTGGGAAGCAGCGTGCATTTTCTTAACAACTAAACACGCAACTACCGTATGACCCAGTAATTGCATTCCTGGGCATTTATCCCAGAGAAATAAACTGTTGTTCACACAAAAACCTGTAGGTAAATGTTTATAACAGCCTTTTTAGTAACATCCCCAAACTGGGAATAACCCAGCTGTCCTTCAACAGATGAATGGGTATACGAACTGTGGCACAGTCATATCACGGAATACTACTCAGTAACAAAAAGGAATGGAGTAGTGATACATGCAACTGCCTGGATGAATCTCCAGAGAGTTATACTGTGTAAAAAATACCATTCCCCATAGGTTACTTACTGTATGATTCCATTTATATAACATTCTTGAAATGACAAAATTATAGAAAAATTACAGAAATGGCAATAGATTAGTTCATGGGTTAAGGAGGGGGTGGGAGAGGTGGTAAGTGGGTGTGGCTATAAGGGCAACGTGAAGGATCTTTGTGGTGATGGGACAGTTCTGTTTCTTGACTGTCTCAATCTCAATGCCTGACTGTCATATTGTACTACAGTTTTACAATACGCTATCATTGTGAAAAAATGGGTAAACACTGCATGGGGTTTCTCTGTATTAATTCTTATAAATGCATGTGAATCTATAATTATCTCAAAATAAAATAATTAACACATATGGTGTGTAAAAATCCATTGCTAATAATGCTTCTTGATCAAAGAATGTTGACATAAGAAATCAGATAGAAAAGCTTTTTTACTTCATAATGGAACTTGCAACCCATCCTGAATTTTTGAGATATTAATATACATAAGGCATGATGAGAAGTCCTTGGAGGAATACACACATGCACACATATATATCTATATATGAAAGAGCTCTCTAGTCTCAAAAAGTTAACAATTCAGTTTAAAAACTTTTAAAATAAAATTATTTTATTTTATTGGTGGAACACTAATTCAAACCCTTTCTCTGGGATTCTAATTGTGAAACTTTGTTCAACTAATTTAACAGTTTTGAACCTCATTTTTCGTATCTTTAAAACAAAGCTAATGATTTCTACCTAATGTTGTTACAAGGATTGGATGAAATATTTTGTGTAAATTCTACTGAGTCAGATCCAAAATAAATTCTCAATCAATTGCAATTATTTTATTTTTTCAGGGATTCAAGGATCTTGAGCAGAGGCTGATCCTCCAGCTTCTTGAGTAGCTTATCAATGTTACCCAGCATGGATTTTATCGTCATTCATATAATAGCTCCAAATCTAACATTTCTGATAATAAATGCTCCTATGGGCCCTTAAATGTCTTGGGTACTATTACATTCTCTTAAAAAAGTGACGGGAATTAACCAGGTAAGAATAAAAAGGTAGAAGTACTAAAAGAGTCATACATCCAAGGGAGAAAAATAACCCCTCAATATGGTAAAGACACTTGCCCAGAATGATAACGACCTGGTGTCACTGACACCAGTAGCAAAACTTTTTGATCCAAAGACTAGATTCTCCTATGTCGTAGCTCTACTCCACTTGCCAGAACACAAGTTCCCACTAATCTCCATGACTCCTCATCCTTTCCTGCTCTTGCTGCTAATTAGATCCTGAAAACACATATTATGCTGTTCACTCTTTCCTACCACTCTTGCTAGAGCATGAAAATTTAAAGTCATGTGATTTCCTGACCAGAAGAAATCTTTGGTGGTTTTCCATTCCCTCAAGAATAATGCCTAAGGTCCTCAGTGTGGCACTTTATACACTCAGTGATCTGACCCTAATCTTATCCTTTTGGCTTGCACACCTCCACAAATATCTGAATTTCTTTCCATTTCTCCGCTACCGGCCCAAATCCTAATCATCTGGAAAGTTGCATTCAAATACAAATTCCTCCCTGAAGCTGCCTTTTCCCACGAGTTAGACCCTCACCAAAAAAATGAGGCTGAGAACAAAAACAACACAAAACAAAAAACTTTTCATAGAACCCTGTAGTTCATCAAATATATTTCTATCTTATTATTTCTCTCATTCTTACATAGATAATATTTAATTTTCATATGTCTAGTATGTATTATGCATTGAAAATTTTAAATAAATATTATAAAATACTTGGAGGGAGGATCTATGTCTCATAAAACAATCTTTGAATCCCCAGTATTCTCCAAGGTGTCAATTGCATGTGGAACACTCAGTTCTTAACACTCAACAGATATTTTTGGAATAAATGAGTGATGACTGCACACATCTGTATTGCTATAAAATTATACCCCAGTGCAATATGTCTACTAATTGTTCAATAAAAGCTATTTGAGTAAAATAGTTTTGAGTGAAATATTATTGTATTTTTTAAAGCTGAAATGGTCAATTTGAGTGAAGTATTACTATAATATTTTTGAAGCTAAAATAGCCAAGCCCTAGAACATGGATAGAAGGACAAATAACCAAATAGCTATGGAAGAAATAAGGAAAGAACAAGGGCTTAAACATGGATGATTTGTAGTGCTGAAAGAAGAAATGAGAAACCATAGTGAAAGGCTGGAAAATGGAAAATTGTATTACGAATATGAGAGTAAGCAAAAGACAAAGTGAAATATCGTTACTCTACAAGATGAGAAGAAACAGCCAGCTGTTTTTATTTTTCCACCTTTACACAAAAGATAAACTAGAAAATGTTACCAAGAACCCATGCACACAAAAAGGAAAATAATAAATGTCAGTCGTGTGAAGTACATAGTGTTAGGTATCTTGGAGAAAGGCGGGGAGGGTGTTATATACCCTGGCAATTTCCCCTCAAAACCTGAGGGTACATGGATATAAATCTAACAGGCAAAGGTACAGCTATGCCACGCAGTACAGAGCATATTCAAGAATATGGGATGGAGAGAGGTTAAGGGGCGATTCTAATTGGAACTCTTATTTTTACATTTTGTACAATTTAACGTACAGCTAACACTGCAACATAACAAAAGGCCTCTGATTCAAAGGCATATTTTCTTATAAAATGCAGTTGGGTTATTTTACTATTTTGCAATAGCATATTTGATAACCATCCATTCACCAGAACATTTAATTGCCGATAAAAATCCATCCTTGTGGTGAAAATAAACCCCGCTTCAGTTCTGAGAAAACAGATGGGAAGGTTCTCTGGCGGTATGTGATGGATGACCTTTCCCGTCTGAGAATTTTTAACCTGAGGGAACGGTGATATTGAGATAAGAAAGAATTGGCTTTTTTTGTTTTTCCTATACAATTAACTACTTGGAGATATTTTAAAAGAATTTTTGAGATCCTAACGGCAATTATTACTTTCCAGAATATTTCATTTCCAGTCCAAAATTTTTTGAGAAAATTGCTTTTTCTCTCTAATCAGGTTTATCCTTCATCAAAATCTTTTCTGAAACATTTCCATAAATGTGGCAAACTGGGAACTTCTATGTAGAAAAAAGAAATGTTACTCACTCTAACTTCTAATGCAAATAAAGCCAAATGTCAAAACAATACGGAAGATATAACTACAACTGGAAGCTGAGAGATAGATTTACAGTTCCTCCTAGTCCCCCATTTATTTTATAGCTGCCATATGAGATTTTATTTCTGGATGAAAGCTGCATTGATAAAGAGGTTTAATTGTCTGTCAGTGGGCCTTATGGTGAAGTTGCTTCATTTACTTCAAGCCTGAACCTCATCAGGAGTTCAGCCTCCAAAACTCTCCTCCATCTTGAGGCGGTGCTTTAATTAGTGTAGCTGGGACAATGCAGGCCAATACCACACGCTTCCTTTTCCCCCTCTTCTCTTGACAAATCTAATAGACTATTGATTTTCCATCTTCAAATAGATCAGACGCCATTCAATCATATTAGTTGTTCATTAACTTGAATTCCCTGCTCCGAGGGACTGTGAACACTGCAAAAGCCGTCCAATCAACCAATCAACCGCCGCGTAGCACCTGCAAGTGGGGAGTTCTTTCAAAACCAGGCCTAAAAATTTGTTCTGTGTTATATTTTTCTCCAGTGAAGTCTCTATCCCTATAGTCATTTTTCTTATTTAGCATTTGAATAAGGCTTTCATTTCCGAACAACGCTACTTGGAAACAGGTGTTTGCTTTTGAAAGGTTGATTGTGTTATCTGCCGACAAGCCATAATTTTACTCAAAACTAATTTTACCCCTTTTCCACGTATGTAATATTTTGAAAATAATCTGACACTATAAACAGTGAGAACTTGTTTAAGCAAATGGATCCTTCTAATTTTAGAAAAAAGATTTTTATTAATTTCAACTGTAGTTTTAAGAGATGATTATCGTATTAAAAAGCAAAGGGGAAAAAGTGAGTATCTCACCCACCGCCCCACATACACATCATGAACATGCAACAGTTAAACCAAGAGAAAAAAAAAAAAAAGAAATTTAGCTGTGAATGTTTTAAATTACATAAAAACTTACAAGGAATCACACTCAGTAACACCTCCATCATTGAAAAGAAGGGCACCGACAAAGCCAATTTTGAACGGTGAAAAGTTTGAATTTTTGCAGACAATTTTAGAAGTGCTCTTTGTTATTTTTTAAAGTTACAGTACACATTATGTACTAAGATATTAGTTGTTCAATGAAAATACGGTAAGCATGCCTTCTACTGGAATGTCATTCTTCTCATATCTTTCTCCCTGTTTAAGTCTTACTCAAGTGCCATTTTCTCTGTGAATATTCATTGATCTCCCCAGTAGAAACAAGTACTATTTCTTCACTGCTCCTATTTTTCTTTGTTTACTAAGGCACTTATGACATTTAGCATGACTTACATTAAAAGTATTTATCCTTAATTACCAGTATCAGTTGCAGTCAAGTTGATTCTGACTTGTGGCAACCCCATGTGTGCAGAGTAGAACTGTCCTCCACGGCGGTTTTTATGGCTGTGACCTTCCAGAAGCAGATTGCTCAGGCTTTCTTCCGAGGCACCTCTGGGTGAGTTCCAACCACCAACCTTTAGAGCATAATGGTTTGTGCCACTCAGGGATTCATTTTCGAGAACAAGTAATATATCTCATTCATTCATTCTTTCAGTCATTCAGTCAATCAGTCAGTGATTCTTCTAATCATTCATCCATTTGATCAACCCTTATTCCAAATCTTTAATGTGTAGCTACTGTGTTAGGCTCCAAGGAAAAATGGATAAAAGACAAATACAGTCTCTGTCTTTAGGAAGCTCACAGTTCAGTGGAGGAGATAATGTAATTATAACACACTGCCATTACTAACAATAAAAAAAAGCTGTCATTTATTGAGAGCTTACAATGTACCTGGCACTAAGTTATATACTTTGCATGCATGATTGAATTTAAAATAAAAAACACCAGAAGTTACGTATCATTGTTCCAGTTAAAGAAAGAGATGAAGTAACTGCCTATGTTGACATGAGGTAGTTGATTGAAGTTGGAAGTAGACTTTATATCCAAACCTGACCTACTCCAAAACAATTATAATCTTAGCCTCACACTTGCTGCACAGGGTACTATGAAAATTTAGAAGTATGATGAACATGTAATATTTTTGTTAAACCAGGACAACGAATTATATTGTGAGGGAAAGGGGTTACTAACCAAATTGGGTGCTGACAAAATATACATAAATTGAGACTCTTTGAATCTACCAGGCGCTCCTTGGAAACCCTGTGGGGCAGTTGTACTCTGTCCTATAGTGTCGCTATGAGTCGGAATCAACAGCAACAAGTTACAGCACACAAAGACAAATAATTACTCTCCCTACAAGGGACACCTTACTTCCTCCTGATGGGGATTTTAGAAATCTCTGGTAGGAGGTAACTTCTGAACTGAAATTGAGGAATTTGGGGGAAAGAAATAATAGTGGCTTTTAGACATAAAGGCCTTTGTAAAGGCTTGGTGGCTTGGGAAACAATGGCCCACTGTGGGAACAATACAAAGAATTCAGAATGGCTGGAAGCCAGGACATGAAATGAGAAAGAGAAGAGAGAATAAATCAAGGTAGTCAGGGCCAGATCTTGAGTGGTTTTGTATTCCACACTGAGAATATTTAACTCTGTTAAAAAGTTTTGGAGATCAGAGTAATTGCAGGACTTAAAACCAGTAGAGATAAGATCAGCCATGCATTTCTTGAAAGATTACTCCAGTAGTGAGGCAGAACTCAATATGTTGAATTAAATTAATTAAAATAATTATACTTCATGGTAAGTGTTATATAATAGCATGCAATTAAACTCCTTTAACATAAGAATTAGTTGATTCACAAAGATTCTATAGAGAAATTCTGATCAAAAGGAGGAAAAATGTGGAACAAAATTTTAAGTTCTTATGGAATCCAGACTTTCTAGAGCCACTGAGGCTGAATGAACCCCCGAAACTATTGCCCTGAGGTAATCTTTAAACTTTAAACTTAAATAAAAAAAAATCCCCTGAAGGTGTCTTTAAACCAAATGATAGGTTAGCTTAATTAGTAAAGAATGTTTACCTTGAACATTGTGTTCTTTTAAAGAACTATCTATATGGGATCAAACCGACAACAGCAACTTGAAATGTTAGAAAAGAAGTTTGGGGCAGTGAGTTTATGTGAATGAGGGAGGAATAATTTCTAAAAGGAGGGCAAGAATGTTAGCACAACTTGAAGGATGTAATCAATGCCGTTGACTTGTAGGAATTGTTGTAAATCAAAGTTAAAAAAAGATGTTGATTCATGCAAAACTGGAAGTCATGTTGCAGGATTCTTTAGTTATCTATACTCTTTGGCATTGAAAAATGTAAACAAAAATCAGAGCACTAGATTGTATTGTGGGTTTTCATTTTATGTAAAACTCTGAAAACTCAAGGAAGATATTTCTTCATGCTTTTTCTCAATAAGAAACAAAACTCCTGTTCAATTCATGCCAGGAGTGAATAAATTAAATTATACTTTCTATGTTATACAGAGAGGTCTAAGGGCCACTAACGGTCATACTGAAGTTCTAAGATAGTTCTTTAAAGATAATAGATCAACCATGTCAAACAGTTGCCATGAGGAATCCCTGACTCAGCAAAAGACATCAGAACTGCCTTATATCCGTATGTGAACACCAAGAAACACTGTATAAGTTTTGGAACAAAGTCCATTGCCTAAGGGAATTTACTACATAGATTTTTTTTTTCACTGCTTATCTCTTTTTGAGAAAGTTTTCTCTTCACAAGGGAACCTATTTTATGCTAGCAAATCTTTTGAAGATTTTACTTGTGAGATTAATTAAGCTCCCCCTTTTAATTCCTTTACTGTGTTATGCTAAATAGTTAAAATGATGACACATATATTGCAAGTTAAAATAAACTGACACCAGTTGTCTTTGAGTTAATTCTGACTCATGGTGACATGGGTTTCAGAGCACAATTGTGCTCCATAGGGTATTCAGTGGCTGATTTTTTGGAAGTCGATAGCTGGGTCTTTCTTCTGAGGCACCTCTGGGTGGACTGGAACCTCCAACCTTTTGGTTAGCAGCTGAGCATGTTAACTATTTGTACCACCCAGGGACTCCAATTATTGATACCTATTATTGCTGAATAAATTTTAATCTCTGTAACTATTAACCCAAATATGGGACTATATTCTCCCCCTTAATCCTCAGAACCCCATGAAGGCTTTAACAAGAACAACATTACTGTCATGGATTTAATTGTGTCCCTCCAAAATTCGCATCTACTTGACTAGGCCACGATTTCCTGTATTGTGTGGTTGTCCTCCATTTTGTGATTCTCATTATCCTCCATTTTGTGATGTGCTGTAAATCTTAGCCTCTATGCATGTAGTTATCGTCTCATTTGAGAGTGGCCTATTATGTTAATGAGGATGGATTAGATCATGTTAATGAGAATTAGGGTAGGATGAAACACCTTTACTCAGGCCACGGCCCTAAACTAAAGTAAGGGGTGTTTCCCTGAGGTGTGGCCTGCATTACCTTTTATCTTACAAGAGATGAAAGGAGAAAGAAGAGAGCAGAGAGAGAGGGATCCCACTACCAGCAAGAAAGAAGAGCCAGGAGCAGAGTGTGTCCTTTGGATCTGGGGTTCCTGTGCTGAGAACCTCCTAGACCCAGGGGAAAATTGATGCCAAGACACATGAAGATCTCCAAGTAACGCCAAGCTCACTGGTGTTGAAAGGAGATAACCAGAGCCAACAGAGAGAGAAAGCCTTCCCCTAGAGCCGGCACCCTGATTTCGAACTTCTAGCCTCCTAAACTGTGAAAGAATAAATTTCTGTTTGCTAAAACCATCCACTTGTGATATTTCTGTTATAGCAGCACTGGATAACTAGGACAGTTACCAACCATTTAAATGGAATCCGTGCAGAGGCAATCTCTATGTATATTTTCAGGTGAAACCAGGGAATTTTTTAAAGTGCTGTTACCAGATAAAATTGACCACCATCTCCCTCACATACCTTATAACCTGGAGATCATAATCAAACATAAACAGTGCATATTAGGCTGTACAGCAGAATGGCCCATATCTTGGCCTGGCATCTAAAGCAGGAAATGATGTGTGCAATTCAAAAAATGTTACAGATATGTTTTAAAACTATTCCAAAATGTTTATGTATGGATCATCATATTTAGATCTCACTACATATTTGCGAGATTTGGGCCAGGTATCTCTCATCTTCAATTTATTGATAAAGAAAATTGGTTTCATGGCAGGGCTGGGATTAAAATGCCTGTTTTATAATGCCTACTGTTTTCCCTTCCACATTCACTCTTGTTTTTCAGGCCTATTGTTGGTTTTAATGGAAATGTCCAGTTTTAATAAAGTAATTTATCTTTAATATGATTATAAGAATTTCAAAGCCGGGAGCCCAATTTAGTTGATAGTTTTATTTTGTGGCATTTTCTTTCATTTAATGGGATATTATTTAACAAAGTTTAAACTCACAAAAAATGCATAACCAGTTCCCTGTGTCATGAATTTTCTAATGGCTTCTGTATTTCTCAAGCATTATTCACTTCTTGGTTATAATGCTCCTCTGTTTTAGATTCAGTTGTTTAAACTGGAAAAGACTCTACTTAAACCCCAAACCCACTGTCATGGAGTCAATTCTGACTCAAAGCAACCCTGCAGGACAGAGTAGAACTGCCCCATAGGGTTTCCAAGGTTGCAAATCTTTACAAAAAAAGACTACCTCATCTTTCTACTGAGGAGCCGCTGGTGGGTTCTAACCACTGACCTTTCAGTTAGCAGTCGAGTGCTTAACCACTGCACCACCAGGGATTCTTAGACTCTACTTACGAAAAAACAAACACCAAATCCATTGCCATCTGGTTGATTCTGACTTGTAGCAACCCTATAGGACAGAGTAGAACTGCTCAATAGGGTTTCCAAGGAGCGGCTGGTAGATTTCAACTGTCAACCTTTTGGATAGCAGGCAAACACTTAATCACTGTGCCACAGAAATCTGAGATTAACAGACATCCAATGTTTATTTATTTTCTTAGTCTTCCACATTTGAAAAAGCATTTGAGGCAGCAGATAACCTGGATTTGGTAAAAATGCTCTCTACTGCAGTCTTAGAAGCTTGTGGCAGCTATCTAAGATAGATCTACTGGTTCCACCCCTTCTGCAGCAAGGGAGAATGGAAACCAAAGACATGAGGGAAGGATTAGTCCAAATGACTAATGGACCACATCTCCCACAGCCTCCACCGAACTGAGTCCGGCACAACCAGATGGTGCCCAGTTACTAACACTGACTGCTCTGACAGGGATCACAATAGAGGGTCCCAGACAGAGCTGGAGAAAAATGTAGAACAAAATTCAAACTCATACACACACACAAAAGACCAGACTTACCGGTCTGACAGAGAGTGGAGAAACCCCAAGAGTATGGCTCCCAGATACCCTTTTTTTTTTTTTTTAATTTTTATTGTGCTTTATTTGTTTACAAATCAAGTCAGTCTCTCATACAAAAATTTATACACACCTTGCTATGTACTCCTAAATGCTCTCCCCCTAATGAGACAGAACACTCCTTCCCTCCACTCTCTCTTCTCATGTCCATTCAGCCAGCTTCTGACCCCCTCTGCCCTCTCATCTCCCTTCCAGACAGGAGATGCCAACATCATGTGCCTACTTGATCCAAAAAGCTCATTCTTCACCAGTATCATTTTTTATCCTGTGTCCAGCCCAATCCCTGTCTGCAGAGTTAGCTTTGGGAATGGTTCCTGTCCTGGGCCAATAGAAGGTTTGGGGTCCATGACTACTGGGGTCCTTCTAGTCTCAGTCAGACCATTAAGTTTGGTCTTTTTATTGAATTTGGGGTCTGCATCCCACTGCTTTCCTGCTCCCTCAGGGGTTCTCTGTTGTGTTCTCTGTCAGGGCAGTCATCAGTTGTATCCAGGCACCATCTAATTCTTCTGGTCTCAGGCTGATGTAGCCTCTGGTTTATGTGGCCCTTTCTGTCTCTTGGGCTCATAATTACCTTGTGTCTTTGGTGTTCATTCTCCTTTGCTCCAGGTGGGTTGAGACCAACTGATGCATCTTAGATGGCCATTTGCTAGCATTTAAGACCCCAGACGTCACTCTACAAAATGGGTTACAGAATGTTTTCTTAATAGATTTTTTTTATGCCAATTGACTTAGATGTCACCTGAAACCATGGTTCCCAAATCCCCTGCCCCTGCTACACTGGCCTTCGAAGCATTCAGTTTATTCAGGAAACTTCTTTGCTTTTGGCTTAGTCCAGTTGTGCTGACCTCTCCTGCACTGTGTGTTGTCTTTCCCTTCACCTAAAATAGTTCTTGTCTACTATCTAATTAGTGAATGCCTTTTCCCCTCCCTCCCTCCCCTCTCTCGTAACCATCAAAGAACATTTTCTTCTCTGTTTAAACTGTTTCTTGAGTTTTTATAATAGTGGTCTTGTACAATATTTGTCCTTTTGCAACTGACTAATTTCACTCAGCATAACGCCTTCCAGATTCCTTCATGTTACGAAATGTTTCACAGATTTATCACTGTTCTTTATGGATGTGTGATATTCCATTGTGTGAATATACCATAATTTATCCATTCATCCATTGATGGGCACCTTTTTGCTATTGTAAACAGTGCTGCAATGAACATGGGTGCACATATATCTGTTCCTGCAAAGGCTCTTATTTCTCTAGGATAGATTCCAAGGAGTGGGATTGCTGGATCATATGGTAGTTCTATTTCTAGCTTTTTAAGGGAGCACCACATCGATTTCCAAAACAGTTGAACCATTTTACATTCCTACCAGCAGTGTATATGTGTTCCAGTCTCTCCACAACCTCTACAACATTTATTATTTTGTGTTTTTTGGATTAATGCCAGCCTTGTTGGAGTGAGATAGAATCTCACTGTAATTTTGATTTGCATTTCTCTAATGGCTAATGATCGTGAGCATTTCCTCATGTATCTGTTAGCTACCTGAATGTCTTTTTTAGTGAAGTGCCTGTTCATATCTTTTGCCCCAGATACCCTTTTACCTTTGTACTGAAATCATTCCTGAGGTTTACCCTTCAGCCGAAGATTAGACAGGCCTATAAAACAAACAATACACGTAGTTCAACCACGTGTATGAGACTAAATGGGCACACCAGCCGAGGGGCAAGGACGAGAAGGCAGGAGGGAACAGAAAAGCTGGAGGAATGGAAATGGGGAAGCCAAGGTCAAGAAGGGGAGAGTGTTGACAAGTCACGGGATTGACAACCAGTGTCACAAAACAATTTGTGTATTAATTGTTTAATGAGAACTAATATGCTTTGTAAACCACCTAAAGCATACACACACACACAAAAAGTTCTCCACTGCACCTGTTATTACTATTAGTGACCACCTTGCTAGGTGGATAGAGAGGAAAGTGGACATGTCAGTGAATTTTATAGTGTATAAAAATATGTTTATTATACAAAGAAAATTTTAGCCATACTCATAATTACCTTTAAATTTTTTTTCCTTTTACTGTAAGGACAAATTTTACAAAGTTGCAAAAAGTGTGAACTACAACATGTGAAATATAGGCAATCAAATATAATAAGTATACAGCTACAAACGAAGGGAAAAGTGTTCAGGAGGCTAATGAAACTCTCAGTGGAAACAGCCCCAATCCTGGATAATCTCATTAAGAGCTTTACTGCAAGTAGCAACAAATTAGCAACATTATGAAGGAGATTTGTATTTAAATTTTCTTTTTATTTTTTCTGTGAATGTGTTTGCTTTGGCCCAACATTTATGTGGGAATGCTTTGTTGTTTATCAGATGAACGCTAATACCACCTCAGTGAAATGCTGCAGAGAAAGTGCTTGGAGGACTGGCTGATAAAACAGCTAATCCAGACACATGTTTAGAGCTACATTCATTTAACGGTGGGCAGTTATGCTGGTAACCGTTCACCACTCACTCACTGAAAATGAATCACTGCCTTATTAGGCTGAACTGGTGAGCAAGCATCCCTGTCACTGCTCTCCATAAGGTTTTCACTGGCCATTTTTTTCAGATAGATTGCCAGATCCTTCTTTCCAGTCTGTCTTAGTCTGAAAGCTCCACTGAAGCTTGTCCATCATGGGTGACCCTGCGGTATTTAAAATATTGGTGGTGTAGCTTCTAGCATCGCGACGACACACAAGCCACCAAAGTACGGCAGGTGGATGATGTCCGATACAGTGCTGGAAGATGAGCTCCTCAGGTTGGGAGACAGTGAAAATATGACTGGGGAAGATCTGCCCCCTAAAAGTAGAGTTGACTTTAATGACATGATGGAGTAAAACTTTCAGGACCTTCATTTGATGATGTGGCATGACTCAAAATGAAAAGAAACAGCTGCAAGCATCCATTAATAATTGGAACATGGAATGTATGAAGTAGGAATCAAAGAAAATTGGAAGTTGTCAGAAATGAAATGGAGCACGTGAAAATCTATATCCTAGGCATATGTGAGCTGAAATAGACTGGTATTGGCCATTTTGAATGGGGCAATCATATAGTTCACTACACAAGGAATGACACATTGAAGAGGAATGGTGTTGCATCTATTGTCAAAAAGAACATTTCAAGATCTATCCTGAAGTGTAGTGCTGTCAGTAATAGGATAATATCCATACGTTTATAAGGAAAATCAGTTAATATGAATACAATTCAAATTTACACACCAACCACTAATGCCAAAAATGAAGAAATCGAAGATTTTTACCAACTTCTGCAGGTTGAAATCGATAAAACATGCAATGAGTCTGCATGGATAGTTATTGGTGACTGGAATGCAAAAGTTGGAAACAAAGAAGAAAGTTTGGCAGTTGGAAAATATGGCCTTGATGATAGAAACGACGCTGGAGATTGCATGATAGAATTTTGCAAGACCAACAACTTCTTCTTCACAAATACCTTTTTTCAACACATAAAGGGTGATTATATGTGTGACCAAAACCCTTTGCCATTGAGTTGATCCAAACTCATAGTTACCCTATAGGACAGAATAGAACTGCTTGATAGGGTTTTCAAGGAGCAGTTGGTGGAAACAAACTGCTGACCTTTTGGCTTGCAACCATAGCTCTTAACCACTGCACCACCAGTGGCTCAATGTGGACTTCACCTGGTGGGATATATAGGAATTAAATCGACTACATCTATGGAAAGAGATGATGGAGAAGCTTAATATCAACAGTCAGAACAAGACCAGGGGTCAATGCAGAACAGATGATCCATTGCTCATGCGAAAGTTCAAGTTGAAGCTGAAGAATATTAAAACAAGTTCATGAAAGCCAAAGAATTACCTTGTATATCCCACCAGAATTTAGAGATCATCTCAAGAATAGATTTGACGTATTAAACTCTAATGACAAAAGATCAGACAAGTTGTGGGATGACATCAAGGGCATGATACATGAAGAAAGAAAAAAGTCATTAAAAAGAAATAAAAGATCAAAATGAATGCCAGAAGAGGCTCTGAAACTTGCTCTTGAACATAGAGCAGCTAAAGCAAAAGGAAGAAATAATGACGTATAAGAGCTGAACGGATTTCCAAGGGCAATGTGAGAAGACAAAGTATTACATGTATAATGAAATGTACAAAGACCTGGAGTTAGAAAACCAAAGGGAAGGACACACTCAGCATTCTTCAAGGTGGAAGAACTGAAGAAAAAAATTCAAGCCTCCAGTTGCAGATCTAAATCCAAACAACTTTAAAGGCTCTTTTGGGCCATGAATATTCCATCTGACAATCTACACTGACCAAAGAAATTGAATAACTGCCAAGTGTTTAGTTTGCTGGTTGGCGTGTAGATGGTCCTTACTTGTTCACACCCATTCACTAATTTTTCTCAGAGGAATAAACATGAATGACTTTTAAAAAATGATTCTAATCTCTATACACAGCTATACTTGAAATTTTGAATAGTTACAAAATGCTTCCTGCATCATTCAATTTTTTGCCCATAGACTCCTTCAATATTGCAACAAAAATGGAATGATTAAGCCCTTGAAATTCCTTGCCATGAACGGAAATTTCCCATCTGCTTATTAAGAAAACATTCAGAAAATTGGATAATTATAATCATTTATATGTAGCTAGCATCTTTCTACAATGCTTCTCATAGGTCCATTGTCTCATTAACCCTCAAATCATTCCTAGGGAGGAAAAATGGTGGCCCTTCGAATTTTTAGTGATGGTGAAAGGCACAAGTCTTTGGTTTAAAAAAAAAAAAATCAGACAGACAGACAGACAGACACACACACACACACACGGACTTACATATTTATGTATGCATTTGTGTATTTTATTCCCTGATGTTAATTTCAGAAAGATGTTGCTTTGCTTTCTAAGATCACTATGACAGTCTCATAACCAAAACCAAACCCGTTGGTGTCAAGTTGATTTCGACTCATAAGTAGTCAAGCCAGAGTAGAACTGTACCATAGGGCTTCCAAGGCTGTAATCTTTACAGATCCAGACTGCCATGTCTTTCTCCCAGGGACTGGCTAGTGGGTTCAAACTGCTGACCTTTTGGTTAGCAGTGCAGTATATCACCATTGTGCCACTGGGCTCCTTTGAAAGTGACAGAGTTTCTAAATACTGCTGCTGCCATGATTTATGTAAATTCTAACACGTTAAAAAATATTCTAAGAAATATTCTTAATTGACAACAACAATATTGAGAGTGCCCACTAAAATAATGTATTTTGATAATGTTTCTTAAATATGATCATTCTTAATAAAAATCTAAGTTTTTTAAAAGAGACCACATGGTTTTCCACTGTTATTAAGTTTTGTTATTGAAAAATACGACAACTAAATTTTACTAGAAATTCCATCTCAGTCAAATATTCGCCCTTTATTACATATTTATTTGGGGGTTTCCATCTTTAAAACTTACCCATTTTCAAACTGACCTTCCATCTACTCTTTTATTCTGGGTAGAAGTGGTATAGCCCTAATCTCTTACTACTGCCTCTCATTGGCACCCAACACTTAAGAAGACTCCTGCTGATTAAAGCATTGACTATTACAGGTCCCTCTTCACGTACATGTTGTTTGCAAGAAAGAAAGAGACTTAGGTATTAGGCTGTTATTACTAACACCTATTGGCTAATTATCTTGTATTAGTGTAAAAAAAAAAAAAATTTTTTTTCTTTTTTTTTTTTGTAGCCACCTGTAAATAAATATATGGTATACAATGGAAAAGTAGCTGCTCTGCTGACTTTCATCTAGACATCCAGATTGCAAAAGAAAGAAAAAAACAATGAGTCTGGATAAATGAGTCTGATGGTAGGATGCATCCATAATAGAAAAGCCAGCTCTCTTAAGAGCGGTTCTCAGGAACAGAATGAGGGAACAGTGACATCTGCTTTTTTGTTGTTGTTGTTGTTGCTCTCTCCACAACAGTTGAGGGTGTTACCTAATTATGACCAGCTGTATAAATGATTGGTGTAAACGTATTTCAAATGGAACTTATTCACTTGCTTATTTATCAAGAGGAAACCCTGGTGGCACGTAGTGGTTAAGCGCTATGGCTGCTAACCAAAAGGTCGGCAGTTTGAATCCACCAGGCGCTCCTTGGAAATTCTATGGGGCAGTTCTACTCTGTCCTATAGGGTCGCTATGAGTCAGAATTGACTTGACAGCAAGGAGTTAGGTTTTTTATCAAGAATATTAATTTTTGGCATAAGCTGTATTTATCCATTCATAAAATTCATGTTTCTATATTGACGTAAAATTGAGTGCCTACACTGGGCCAAGAAGCTGTGCTAGATGCTGTGGATATAGTGACAATATGACATGCTCTCTACCTTCAAAGAATCTGTAGTCCACTGGGGACCCTGATAAACACTCATGTAGCTCTCATGTGAGAAGCATTAAGATGGAGGAAAAATTAGAGGATGTAGGAGTAGAAAAGAGAGGCAGATGACCAAGCCTGGGGAATTAGAGAATTAATAAAGTACTCAGAGAAACCACCTTGGAAAAAGGAATGACAGAGCAAGAGTACTTGTATTAATGGGGTCAGAGGAGATATCAATACTTAATTACAATTGCTTTGCTATTTCTCAGCAAAGCAGAACAAAGGACATGAAGCCAAAAGTTCCTAAATCTCTCATGGTTCTTTAATGTTCCAAGTCAGTTGGTTACATAATCATCCACGCAGAGGAAGCAGCCAGCCAGCACTCACAGTATCTGACTAAAGACAAGCTTCTGTGGTCAGGCAGGTTAAGTGGGGAATTTCAGCCAGCCTAATGAAGCTGCCTGCAACCAGCCACTTGAAAGTCCAAGCCAGAAGAAAAGGTTAGTACTGTTTGTTACACACCAGGAAAGAAGAAAACAAATGCTTGTCAATTTGGGAAGAGGCTTCTTTTTTAAATTATTTCAGATTTGTTTCCCAAAGGAAATGATTTTCACATAATAGGATCTCATATTACTATGAAGCAAAATGAATCATCAATTTTCAAGTTCTCCTTTCATCTCAGTTTGAAAACACATTTGTGATTTTTTTGATCATGATGATAATTAATAATAATTAGCCTTTGGTATGTACTTATCCTTGGATATACTTCTTATTCTCTTCATGTCCTGAAAATATAGTAGCCCTCATTTTTAGGAACCTAAAAGAGCTTACTGTTAGTAGCAACTGCTGAGAAGGGAAATGAGGCCCAAATCTTAAACAAGCCCCCACTAGGAATTTGGGGCTTAGTGTAAATTTCACCCTGCATCTCTGGTAGATTAGTAATGAATCCAAACTGGGAAATACCTCCCTATTGCCTGCTTTGTTTCCAAATGTTAGTATAATCTTGCATCCCAAAGCTATGCCAAATTTACGTATTATCCCCAGAAAACTTTAAGCTGAAAGCTAGAGTGAATTAGCTTGAACCGTCCACCTAACTTGAACAGTCTGCCTTCTGACTCCTGTTTCCGAGTCCACATTGAGTTCTGAGGTTGAGAATTCTTTCCATGCCTAGGGCATGAGGCAAAGAAGGAATCTATTTTGTTCTTTCTCTTGGGGGGTGGAAGTAATGGGAATGAATTCTAACTTCCCTCAAGAGTCCAAAGTGTGTGGCCAGCTTTGTCATTCGGCCTTATAAATACCAAGAGAAGTTTAATACGATTTCCAAAGCACTGCACATTCGGGCTTTTGAAGTTTACTTCAGAGTAGCTGAATATATTGAGCAGCTTGAAGAAAACAGCGTTTCCTAGTTCTGTTATTTGGTCTCCTTTGATTTTCTAATTCCAGATTTTTCTGACCGTAGATCATTGTGAATACACCAAGCTGTCCTAACCCTTGTGGTATTCTTTGTGACATTGTGCAAGGAGCAAATAGATGACTGTATTGCCCACCCAGGTTCCAGGAAATGAAGTTCTAATGCTAAACACAGAGAAACAATTTGCTCTCTAATGCCCATGCTCTTCTAGGAAAAGTTATAATGGGAATAAAGTTACCAAGAGCCTCATTTCTTTTAAAGAAGCCCTTCTGAATTCAATACATTATGTGAAAATATTTACAGACTTTTTGATTTGCTATTGCAAAAAATAAGGTAGGTGATCCAAACTTGTACAGAATATTGATGCTCTATTAAATGATATTTCCAGGATTATGTAATTTAAATCATTTCAGTGAGTTTTTAAATCAATCCATGTTTTGGGGAGGACTCTTCAGAAGCCACGGTGGGAGATGCGGGGTAAAGCTAAGTGGGTGTGGCTCTCAGTTCTTCCTCACAACTGTTTTGATCATGGTAGTTCCATCTTTACCTATTTTATATTTATATGCTCATTATAAAGGTCATATCAAAAATGATTCTGCTGCTAAAAACCTACTTGTAATATCTATAAAATGTTATGGTTATGTATAAGCTCTTGCACAAGAAAGTGATCTCCTGTCATGTTATACAGTCTGATTTAGCAAACATCATTTCAATTGCTAGTGGCTTTTCAGGAAGGTAATATGCAAGATGTGTGAAGACTGCCTTTAATTTGATTTTCATTGGCTACCTGTTAGTACAATTAAATTCTTCTTTCTTGAGTTTTATCCAGCTCTGGAGCCATGTAATTTTTTTTCACAAAGCAGCCTTATAGCTTCTATTTTTGAAATTTCTTCAAGCATGTTCAGGTCTATTTGTCTATTTTTTGGACCCTGTCAAGCCACCCTTAACACATTACTTTATTTCCATCACAGTGACTGTGAAGAAATAATATGGCAATGGTCAAGAAGCAAGAAAGGGCTTGTCTGATTGTGAACTCCTCCCTTTTTCTTCCAACAAGTGTCTCAAAAATCAGAGCATTTGATATGATGGCTGTAAGCCTGATGAACTCTCTCTGCCCCTTCTTGTGGAGGAGGAATGGCTAGGTCTTACCAGCAAATCCTCTCTGATCACCCCAATCCCTATGCCTCTTTCTGCTCTGATTAGGCCAGCTACTTTTCTAGAAGAGGAACCTCTGCTGTTCAAATCCCAAAGGTGAGATGAAAAAAGTTACAGTCTTTGAGACAGGCTCACCACATTTTCTCTTCGAGCTGAAAATATATCCCCAACTCTTTGTGTGTGTGTCGGGGAGGGGGATGCAAGGAATGCTGAGCAGAAAAGCAATTTATTTTTCCTAGAAACACAGAGGGAGAATATTTATCAAAGTTTAATAGGGTATAACAAGGGATTCCCAAAAGATAAATAATGAATCTTGTTTATACCCTCAGGGTAGACCACCTAAAAGAGAGAGAATAATCAGGCTTTGTAGGTTTTGTAATGATAACATTTGAACGATGAGCAAATTAGAGCTAAGCTATGAGACAAGAGATGTGAAGATATTTTGAAAAGCAAGTTACAAATATGTCATTGTCATTACAGATTATAACTTGGCCCTACAAAGATTATAGAAACTACTAAATCTTGGGATAAGTCAATAAACGCTTAGTAGGAATTAACCATGGTTGTATTATCATGTCAGGAACTGCAATAACTAGGAAAATCTCTCTTCTTAAGTCTTATAATTTACTAGGGGATGTTAGTATATAAATAAAAACCAAAAACCAAACCCTTTGCTGTTGAGTCAATTCTGACTCATAGCAACCCTATAGGACAGAGTAGAACTGCCCTATATGGTCTCCAAAGAGTGCCTGGTAGATTCAAACTGGCGACATTTTTGGTTAGCAGCTGTAGCTCTTAAACACTTCCCCACCAGAGTTTCTAGTATGTAAATAAGAATGGAGAAGCTCTAGAGCTATGTCAACCAGCCAGGGGTAAATGTACATTTTCAGGTAAGAAATAAATATGAAATAAGTGTGAATAAAAGAGAGTCTAAGGAGAAATCTGCTTGGATGTATAAAGTGCAGAAGATTAATAACCTAAATATGACCCCCCAAGTTGACTCTTAGATAGCAGGGTGGAGCCATTAAAGGTGATAGGCAGTGCATAAGGATAAGCAGGATGGGAGAAGAGGAGAAGGAAAAGAGAAATAATGAGGGAGTTGTTCAGACAAAACAAGGGGATACTGATTGGTTTAAAGTCAGGAAAGGTGTGCATCAGGGTTGTATTCTTTCACCATACCTATTTAATCTGTATGCTGAACAAATAATATGAGAAGCTGGACTATATGAAGAAGGACAGGGCATCAGGATTGGAGGAAGACTCATTAACAATCTGCGTTATGCAGATGACACAAGCTTGCTTGCTGAAAGTGAAGAGGACTTGAAGCACTTACAAATGAAGATCAAAGACCACAGCCTTCAGTATGGATTACACCTCAACATAAAGAAAACAAAAATCCTCACAACTGGACCAATGAGCAACATCATGATAAATGGAGAAAAGATTGACGTTGTCAAGGATTTCATTTGACTTGGATCCGCAATCAACAGCCATGGAAGCAGCAGTCGAGAAATCAAAAGACGCATTGCCTTGGGCAAATCTGCTGCAAAGGACCTCTTTAAAGTGTTGAAGAGCAAAGATGTCACCCTGAAGACTAAGGTGTGCCTGACCCAAGCCATGGTATTTTCAATCAATCACATCATATGCATGTGAAAGCTGGACAATGAATAAGGAAGACCGAAGAAGAGTTGACGCCTTTGAATTGTGGTGTTGGTGAAGAATATTGAATATACCATGGGCTGCCAAAAAACGAACAAATCTGTCTTGGAAGAAGTGCGGCCAGAATGCTCCTTAGAGGCAAGGATGGCGAGACTGCGTCTTAAATACTTTGGATATGTTGTCAGGAGGGATGAGTCCCTGGAGAAGGACATCATGCTTGGCAGAGTACAGGGTCAGTGGAAAAGAGGAAGACCCTCAACAAGGTGGATTGACACAGTGGCTGCAACAATGAGCTCAAGCATAACAACGATTGTAAGCATGGAGCAGGACCGGGCAGTGCTTCGTTCTGCTGTGCATAGGGTCACTATGAGTCTGAACCGACTTGACAGCACCTAACAACAACAACAACAACAACAGAGCTAAATCATGCTGATTTTAAAATGTTAGCAGGAGAGCCATAGGGAGGTGTCCTGTCTGCAATTAAGACCGCCCAAACCAATATTCTGAGATGGCTTCTGAAATAAAAAAGAAAGGGTCAAATAGATGGGATGTATTTTAGTTTGGGTAGTTGGGAATATCTTCTCTGATGAGGTGACATCTAACTGAGATGAAAAAGTTGAGAAGGAGCTGGACTTGTGAAGATTATCCTAGGCAGTAAGACTAACATTTGTGAGGATCTTGAGGCCCACAAGAGCTTGTTTATTTGAGGTATTCAGAAACAGCATGGGGTGATATGAATGTGATGGACATGTTAAGTTTGCAGTGGCAGAGACAGCTTAGTGAAGATGCCAAGTACATGTCAGGTAAGAAGCTAGTCTGGGTCAGTGACCAGAAAGAGGTTAGAAGGTTACTCAGAACGAAGGACTCCTTTGGAAAGATGAAAAAAATTTAACTAGCATCATTCCACCTCCCATATTGAAGCATCTCAATGAAGTGATGAACAGTGACTCATTGAAGAAAATGGGTCTGTGCTGGGACACAGGAAAGGCGAAGGTATCTGTGAGCTCTTACGGTAGAGAAGCCAGAAGCCATGTGTTTAGAGGCAGTACCAATGCATATTTTTAAGATCTGCTTTTTCAAATGTGAATGCAAATGTTTTAAGTTTGCTATGTAAAACACGATATAAAACCGGCAATAGTAATTTTCACAGTGACATTGTTTAACATATACAGTAAACTTTAGAATTCATAGAGTTCTTTGCACAACTCATTTATTTCATACAACAATCTAGTGATGTCTATATTTTTATCTTTATCTCTATCTGGAGTTCTTGGGTGGTGCAAATAGTTAAAGTGATTGGCTGCTAACTGAAAGGTTGGGGTTTGAGTCATATCCAGATGTGTCTCGATAGAAAGGTCTGGCTATCTCCAAAAATTCAGCCATGGAAAATCCTATGGAGCACAGATCTCCTCTGATACACATGGGGTTGCCATGAGCCTGAATTTACTCTAAGCCAACTGAAATTGGATATCTATAACTATATATTTATCTAGATATATAGAGAGGAAACTGAAGCACAGAGAGAAGAAAATAGCTCACAACATAATACAAGTAGGTGGGTAAAGTTCGGACGTCCCCCAAATCCCACATTTATTCCATGATACAGTTACACTTCAATAAAGATTTGTTGTGGATTAATATATATTGTAACCCTCAAATGTGAGTTCAACTAAAGTGAAACCCAATGGATACCTACTGAATCTTAATGACAAATGCCCCATTTCACATATAAAGAAGCTGAAGCAAAGTGAATGAAAGGGCTTAAGCCTCAATGCACCTTAGCTTCCATCTGGCTAGGCTACAGAATACTGACTTCTCTTTTTAGCTACAGGCTTCTATGAGACATGAGCCCGTGAAACGCAGATGTTCGAACATGTGCAACAGAAAACAGAAAGTAGAACTACTTTTCCATGTATGCTTCTACACCACTTATTTTGATGATATAATTTCTAAATTGTTCCTTAGATAATTACGTGGCATTAAGTAGCTAAAAAGTTTGAGAAAATATATAAAGTCACCTTGACAGTCCTAGTTTGTGATTTAGCATCACTACTACCTTGAATCTAGTCTACATTATACAGAACATTTGTTGTTGTGTGCCACCGAGTCAATCTGACCCACAGTGACCCTACAGGCAGAGTAGAACTGCCCCATATAGTTACCTAGGCTGCAGCCTTTACAGGAGCAGATCACCAGGTCTTTTCTCCTTCCAAGCAGCGGGTGGATTTAAACCAATGAGCTTAGGTTAGCAGCCAAGCACTTAACTATTGCACCAGGGCCCCTTATATAGAACACTACCAAAACAAAAACCAAACCCACTAGGTTATATATTTTTACTTTCTTCCATATTGTTCAGATTTATAGATTCATATAATAAAGACATTGTTTTGCCCAGCTTACTATCAAAGGAAAATAGAATTGCCTTACTTATATTTCAAAACTGTAATTGTAAATTTTAATGTATTTTCTTCATTTGCTATATGGCATTATAGGCAAAAAAGACCATTAGGAAAGAAAAAAAAAAAGGAAATTAATGAAACACTTTAAAACGGGTATATGCTGGGGCCGAGAAAGAGCAAAGAGGCTTAGTCTTTCTAAGAAGTAGTGAATACTACCTAAATTAGTCCGTCATTGGCTGAAGGATTGTCTAAACATTAAATATACACCAAATAGCAGGGGAAAAAATGATATTTGAGGTATAAACAATTTAATTATAAGGTAAAACTTGGGAAAGAAGCCATCACATCAGCAAACTCACACCTTCGATCTGTTTCCCATGGTGTCATTTATATCAAATAAGCCAATGCGAAGCATTAACCTATTTCTAGGCATCACCATTGTTGATGAGGAGCTTGTGTGTAACAACTCATTAGCTTGCTTCAGAAAGACAAACTACTGTTTTAATTTGTTCTCCGTAATATTCTGAGATCTTCCTTTACTTTCTTCCTCTCACCACTGTTTCATGAACAGCTTTGGTATGTACTGCAGCTGCTGAGCTGGGAGCTGGGCTTTTAAAACACCCTCATTTTCTAGCAGACTATGTGGAATCTAACTTATTAAACAAAGCACTATTCTGAAAACCTGCACTTTTACTGCTTGCACTTATTTAGCCATAACGGGATCCTTGTATCTGGTTAAGTTTACTTCAGATAAAAAATAGATATCTCAATTCTTTCTTCACCTTCTCTTCAGCAAAACTGTGTTTGCTGAAAGTAAGGCTCGGTGTTGGCACGTGGCCGTTCTGGCTAACACAAATAAATGGAAGTTTGTGTTCCGTTAGATCCCTGATATGCCAGGCAAGGTTAAAGCTTCATTCTCGTAAGAAAACTGAGCTTTTTAAAGCTATCCCAAGGCTTGGTTTACTTTTTGCATTCGCTGTTGTTAGGTAAAGCCCATGGGACTGGCTAGCTCAGGGAATAACAAAGAGCTATAGGGCTGTTTCCTTCTAGAATCCTGGTACAGATCCAGTTCGTCTTGATAATGGTTCAGGAAATGTGAAGACTTGATAGATTAAAGGGGAAGGGGGAGTGAGATAGAGAATAGAGTTGAAGTTGGAATCCGTGGTCTGCATTTGAATTGGCAATTGTCCATAACTTTTGAATAACCATTAAGCTGAATGTTCATATTCTCTTTATCTTCATGAGGTGACCAGTATTGTCAT
Organism: Elephas maximus indicus; assembly: GCF_024166365.1. NCBI lineage: Eukaryota > Metazoa > Chordata > Mammalia > Proboscidea > Elephantidae > Elephas > Elephas maximus. Next base: position 26,019,478 of record NC_064841.1, read on the forward strand.
GCATCAAAATGCTTATGTGGCAACAGACTAGGCTCTAGAGATCCACTTTTCCTTACTCCAAAGTGAAAAAAATAGGAGAAATGTAACGAATGATGTCACTTTTTTGTTTGCTTCAGAAATGTGGAACACAGGATCCTGCCATTGATATCAGGTTCACTTGGCTTTTCTAAGTTACCCAGTGGCAACTTATTTTGATAACAGTTCTCAGCAGGAAGTAAACACAGCTCTTGGGATGCACGTGTTAGGTACCACCTAGTCGATTTTCACTCATAGTGACCCCATGTGACAGTAGAACTGCCCCATAGTGTTTCCTAGGCTGTAATCTTTATGGTAGCAGATACTCAGATCTTTCTTTTGCAGAGCCACTGACTGGATTTGAACCGCTGACCTTTCAGTTAGCACCTGAGCGCTTAACTTTGCTCCACAAATTCTCATTTCATCTCATACAAATTTTTTTCTTATAGCTCCTAAACCTGTCCATTATTTGTGAAACTCTGCTTTGTCTCTTTCTAGCAAATCTTCATCTTTTTCCCTGCATATCTTCTTATGTCTGGTTCATCTCATGTCTCTCCCCGCCCACTCATCTTTTCCTCCTTCCATTAGTCGGTCTACTACTGTACTTCCAGTTCTACCGAGTCACCTGTTTTGGTGCCTTCTCAGATGATCTCTAATTTACAGCACACCCTCAGGTGGCTTTTAGCCACTGAACAAATGCCTTGTATAAATACATTAATTTTGATTTTCTTTTCATACATATTTATATTTTGTGTATTTTTTGTTTGTAATTTCAGTGGATTTGTCTGTCCTTTTAGATGCTCCGTGAGGCCAAGGGTTTCTTTTTTAGTTTATTTACTCCAGAACTTTCTCAGTCCAGTGATCTGGACTGAGGATAGATTTGATTAATTAGTTTGCTCTTCACTTTGGGACTTGGCCACATCTGGGGAGGGTTATTGTAATGAAATGTTTATTGTAATGAAATGTTCAAAGCCTAGATGGCAAAAAGAGGTGAAGGAACCATTAGTTAGCAATTCATAAATTAGGAATTACCTCTTAAACAGATTCATAAGTTCATATGTAATTAGAATTCTTAAGGTTTTATGATAACTTAAACGGAAAACACACACACACACAAATGAATTATTTTTACAAATGCAGGAGTTTTGCCCTGTTACAAATACATACTTCAGAATATGTATTTCAGTTTCTCAGGAGAAAAAAAATCAATGATTTATTGAGCTGTGTTAAAGAATGATAATTCTAGATTAAAAATGATAATAACCACAGCATGATTTCTTGGTTTGTATTTAAAAACAAAACACTATAAAAGATTAAAAAAATAGTTTTGGATCTAGTATGGTCTCTGGCTAGACACTGTGTTATACTAACTAAAGAAAATGTTTCTGCAACCAGGAAAGTTTGAAGACAGGCTTATTATTAACTTGGGTTTTATTTTTAAAGTTATTGAAAAATATTTCTTATTATCAGGTTTAAATCAGCATATGTCACTTAAAATTTTTTTTTTAAAGATTCAAGGAGGGGAATATATTCTACAATTGTTGAATAAATATAGAAACAACATAAAGCACCTGTGATGAAAATAGAAAACTATAAAAACAAATGAAACCAAAAACAAAAAAAATCCATTGCTGTCGAGTCGATTCTGACACATAGCAACCCTACAGCTATTATAAAATATTGAAAGATGACCAACTTTGAAGCCCCTGAATCAACCATTTGCCAGATTGATTACAGATCACCACCACAAATTGTACTGTGGCTCCATACCAAAAACCCCAAACCCACTGCTGTTACATCAATTCCGACTCAATAGGACAGAGTAGAACTGCCCAATAAAGTTTTCCAGGAGCGCCTGGCGGATTTGAACTGCCAACCTTTTGGTTAGCAGCTGTAGCACTTAACCACTACGCCACCAGGGTTTCTGTGACCCCATAGCTGCAGGTTAATTTCCTTCAGGCACCAGGTAATCTAAGATCGGTCACTGCTCTGGGCAGGTCAGAGCTGCTTGGAAAAGAGAAATTCTGTCTCCTAGCTTTTACATTGTACTTCTCAGGCTTCAACAGCTTATGGTCTAGCAATACAGCAATGTCATGTCATTATTTACAACTGAGAAAATCTAGTGAAATGGCAAATATTTTCAAAGGCTAAATAGTACTTCAGTAACGGTACAGTGATAAGATGCACCTGGGTCTCTTGAAAAACTGCTACCGTTGATTGAATTGGGCCAGACTGGGGCCTGAGCTTGGCATTGTTAACAAGCTCTCTGAGGATCCCTACACTGCCGGGCTGAGGACCACACTTTGAGTAGCTAAACAGTCCCTGAACTTTCTCGAAGTCTGCTATGATATTTTGGAGGAAAAAAAAAAAAAAAAACTTTTGTTCTCTTAAATATCGCTGTGAATTGTGTATGTATATTGCCAGTCCTCTGAGGTTTTTGATCCTTATGTGCCCTAGATTCAATCCACATTCTACTGGTTTGTTTCCAGGTAATTCCTTTTAGATTGGTTCCCAAATGAACAACTCTCATCACATGAATCCATCCAAATTTTCTTTCTCCCTAAAATATCTTTCCTGGGCCTTTTTATAGCTATAAACAAGTCTTAATTGTTCAATTTTTTAATTTCTCTTTTATATTTAAAATTCTAACACAAAAATAATTTTTTAAATGGGAACATTTTGCTGGCTTTCACACACAAACCAGATAATCACACGTAAGTAACCTATCCTTTTCTTTGCAATAGGCAGTGTCTCTGATCAGGTTGATTTCGCTCTACTTTTACAACTCTGGTCTGATATGTGAGAAAAGCATTTTTTTTATTTTTCAGTTCAAAAATTAATGTATTAATCAGTTCAGTATGTTGTGAGGCATATGGTGATAAATTCTTAATGAAAAGCTAATTATTATAATTTGGCTGGTAAAGGGATAACTGGTTGAAGAAAAGTAATGATAAATTTGGATATAGTCAATGTACCTCACTAAAACCTGGGCCTGCCACATTTTATCTTGGAAAAAAAAATAGTGTCTGTTTGTGCATTGTCTAAGGCAAGTGTTGTAAAGCATATTTTACCCTCTGAATGCACGTGTGAATTTCCCATAGAAATTCTGGATGCCTGTCAGTGAGAGAATTACTTCTTGAACTTAACTGGATTAAACGGACGTGCTAAACACTTCACATGAATACTGCAGAACCCTCTTGAATGATTTATTGGAGGCCCTCACCCTTCATAAGAAAAAGCATTGGTGAAAGATCTTTTAGATTAATATATATTAACTACTTATTACTTTTTTTTTTTTTTAAAGTAGCGCTCTCTTTTACATCAAGGGTTCGTAAACACAAAGGGTAAGAAATATTTCCATGGACTTAGGAAAATCTGTGTGGTTATAAAATTGTGTGTTCCTTCAAACTAATGAAATTCTGAATGTAGACTTTTTTGTATCCTCTCCTGTTTTCCAGCACTGTGGCTGGTTTTGTGAACTCTGGGGTACGTGTCTTCACACCTGAGTAGAATACCACAATTTCACGATATTCTGCTCAGACTTCCTGGTGAAAGACGGAAACAGTAATAAAGAGCAGGCCAGAGGAAGAACCACACACTGAGGACGGCTAGGTAAGTTTCCAGGGGAAATATTTTAAGCAAATGGTACCCATGACAGGTTATATGTTTATTTATGGGATGAACTTCCACATCTTCCATTCTACTCTGAAGCGAATGAATGCTAATCACGCTCTGGTCCCCAGGACTATATGCATTTAAATTAAAAATATGGAAAGTACAGTATACACTGAGGTGGGATCTATTGGCAGTGTCAGTAATAGCGGCATTTTCATTTTTCCTTTTGTAATAGAAGTCATTGTATGTGTTCAGGATGGATTCTAGGTCCATATTAATCTCAGCGGTAAGAATGTTTGGGATTTTAAAAGCTATTTTTTTTTTTTTTTAAGAGATGGTAGTGCTATTCTATAGCATCCTCAACTTCTATTTCAAATCTGTCATAAAATCAGTACTCAGTGCTGAGGGACCAGCACTTGGTGATATGCTCTAGGCACCTTCCTTAATGTGTCTTAAAAGGTTTGGGTACTCATTTAATTTTAAGGGATGAAAAATAATCTTGTTTTGATTAATGATTTGTCTTTATCTTTTTCTTCCCTTTTCTTTTGACAATTTGATAAACAAGGCCCTTGTCTGTGGCGATAAAGGTTGCAAAATGGGAACTTTGTGCTTTTCATTCACATATTCTGTCAAGGTCTCCTGATGTTGTTGTTTTTACGTGCCATCGAGTGGGTTCTGACTCATAGCAACTCCATACACAAGAGAACAAAACACTGCCTGGTCCTGTGCCATCCTCACAGTCATTGCTATGTTGGAGCCCATTGTTGCAGCCATTTAGTCAATCCACTGATCCTCTACTTTGCCAAGCATGATGTTCTTCTCCAGGGACTAATCCCTTCTGATAATATGTCCAAAGTATATGAGATGAAATCCTGCCATCCTTGCTTCAAAGGAGTATCCTGGCTGTACTTCTTCCAAGACAGATTTGTCCATTCTTCTGGCACCATGGTATATTCAATACTCTTCTCCAACGCCATAATTGAAAGACATCAATTCTTCTTCAGTCTTCCTTATTCATTGTCCAGCTTTCACATGCATATGAGGGGATTCAAAATACCATGGCTTAGGTGGGGCGCATCTTACTCCTCAAGGTGACATCTTTGCTTTTTAAAACTTTAAAGAGTTCTTTTGCAGCAGAATTGCCCAATGTAATACATCGTTTAATTTCTTGGCTGCTGCTTCCACGGGCATTGATTGCAGATCCAAGTAAAATTAAATGCTTGACGACTTCAATCTTTTCTCCATTTTTCATGATGCTGCCTATTGCCCCAGTTGTGAAGACTTTTGTTTTCATGTTAAGGTTAAATTCATATCCAAGGCTATAATCTTTGCTCTTCATCAATAAGTACTTCAAGTCCTCTTTGCTTTCATCCAGAAAGACTGTGTCATCTGCATATCACTGGTTGTTAATGAGTCTTCCTCCAATCCTGATGCCATGTTCTTCTTCATACAGTCCAGCTTCTCAGATTATTTGTTTAGCATACATGTTGAATAAGTATGGTGAAAAGATACAACCTTAACGCACATCTTTCCTGATTTAAACCACACAGTATTCCCTTGTTCTGTTCAAATGACTACCTCTTGGTCTATGTACAGGTTCTTCATGACTACAATTAACTGTTCTGGAACTCCTATTCCTTGAAATATTATTCATAATTTGTTATGATCAACCCAGTTAAATAGTCAATAAAACACAGGTGAAGTCTTTCTGGTATTCTGCTTTCAGCCAAGATCCATCTGACATCAGCAAGGATATCCCGTATTCCATGTTCTCTTCTAATCCACCTTGAATTTCTGGTGGTTCCCTGTCAATGGACTGCTGCAACCATTTTTAAATGATCTGCAGCAAAACTTTACTTGCATGTGATATTAATGATATTGTTTGATAATTTCCACATTCTTTGGATCAGCTTTCTTTGGAATGGGTACAAATATGGATCTCTTCCAGCTGGTTGGCCAGGTAGCTATCTTCCAAATTTCTTGGCATAGATGAATGAGTGCTTCCAGGATTGCATTAGTTTGTTGAAATACTTCAATTGATATTCCAAGAATTCCTGGAGCCTTGTTTTTCACCAATGCCTGCAGCGAAGCTTAGATTTCTTCCTTCAGCACCATCAGTGCTTGGTCATATACTACTTCCTGAAATGGTTGAACATTGTTCAGTTCTTTTTGGTACAATGACTCTGTGTATTCCTTTCACTTTCTTTTGATGATTCCTGCGGCAGTCAATTTTTTGCCCATAGAATCCATCAATATTGCAACCGGAGGCTTGAATTTTTTCTTCAGTTTTTTCAGCTTGAGAAATGCCAGGCACTTTCTTCCCTTTTAGTTTTCTAACTCCAGGTCTTTGCACATTTCATTATACATGTAATGCTTTGACTCCTTGAGTTTCCCTTTGAAATATTATGTTCAGCTCTTCTACTTCATCATTTTTTCTTTTTACTGTAGGTACTCCACATTCAAAAACTAGCTTCAGAGTCTCTTCTGATACGCACTTTGGTCTTTTCTTTCTTTTTAATGACTTTTGATTTTCTTCATGTATGATGTCCTTGATGTCATCCCACAATTTTTTTTTTTTTTTTTGGTCATTGTCTTCTAAGTAAGCTATTTTTTTCTCACCTGTCACCTTTTTATTTTTACTTGCCTCTGAAACTAACATCCTTCACTCCTAAAGTAGCTAACATTTGTTAGCCCCTGGAATAAGTTACCTGTACTTTAAAATTAACCATTTAGTTATGTTATTGATGTCAACACACAGTACATCTTGAAACAAGATGGATTGTTTTTTCCACTATTCTATGATATTACTTTATTTTACATTATGGCATTATAGGGAAAAACACAAAATTCCATAGTGTAATGAATGCTAAATATATTATATACATAAATACATATTATGTAGAAAAACCTATTAAAACTTCGCTCACATTCTTAATGATTTAAAAGTCTCTGCCATAAGCTGCAATGCTGCCACACTGCAGGAATACAAAGCAAAAGATGACAATAATAAATCCTTTCAGAAATGCAGAACTTATTTAGTTCTTTCCCTCACATGTAGCTGGGGACTAAGAAAAATGCTATACACCACAATTCTCAGCATAACTAATTATTAAAATCAGAAAAGCATGGGGCTATGGATCCTTACAATTAATTGTGAATAATAGTATAAGAATATGGACAATTATGAACATACTGAAATTAATTTTGTCGTGGCCACAGATATAGCCTGTGGCATAGAGCTTTTCACTACATTTAAGTGCTGGGATACACCAAAACAACCAAACCCATTGCCCTCCAGTCAACTCCAACTTATATCAACCCTATAGAATACAGTAACTATAATTGCCCCATAGGGTCTCCAAGGCTGTAACCTTTATGGAAGCAGACTGCCACATCTTTCTTCCATGGAGCTGTTGAAGGGTTCAAACCACCAACCTTTTGGTTAGCAGCCAAGCTCTTAACCACTGCGCCACCAGCGCTCCTTCCAGGATACACAGTCATGAAAAATCTCAGAGAATGGGTATATTCAAAGGTGTAAGACACATGTTTGAGTTTTGAGAGTGGGGCAGGCTGGAGCATATTTGGTAGTTTATGTTACTTAACAAGACTGCAATTATTTTCTTTCTTGCTCTCCGGATGGCTCAAGATAATGGAGGCATTTTCTAGCTTTCATTGAGACAGCAGCAATTTATGTACCCATTGACAGTTTTATAATTTTACACTTCAGCTACTATAGATAGGATTATCAGCTTGTTCTTACTACAGTAAATATAAAGCAAATATTAAAGAAATTGTGTATAAGGAAATAAGAGACCTCAAACTCCCCATACATTAGTAAAGAAAAAAAAAAAAAAAAACAACTAATAGTTTGTCTATGAAAAGAGAAAAGTATCCTTCAGGACAGACTTCATACCACATCTCCAGATTATTTACATTTTGTATGCTAAAAGGGATTCCGAATCTTGTTTTTGGATATAAATAACAAGGAAAATAAAACAACATGAAAAGATGTTGTTGTTGTTGTCAGGGGCCCTCTAGTTGGTTCCAACTCATAGTGATCCTGTGTACTACAGGACTAAACACTGCCCAGTCCTGCTCGATCCTCCTAATCATTGATATGCTTGAGCCCAGTGTTACAGCCACTGTGTCAATCCATAGTGTTTATGGTCTTCCTCTTTTTCTTTGATGCTCTACCAATCATGATATCCTTCTCCTGGGACTGGTTCCTCCTGATAACATGTTCAAAGTAAGCAAGAAGTCTCACTATCCTTGCTTCTAAGGGGCATTCTGGCTTTGTTTCTTCTAAGACGGGTTTGTTCTTCTGGCAATCCATGGTATATTCAATATTCTTTGCCAACACCATAATTAAAAGGCTTCAATTCTTCTTTAGTCTTCCTTATTTTGTCCAGCTTTCACATGCATATGAGGCAATTGAAAACACCATGGCTTTGGTCAGGCATACCTTAGTCCTTAAAGTGACATCTTTGCTTTCGAACATTTTAAAGAGGTCTTTTGGAGCCGAGTGCAATGGGTAGTTTGATTTCTTGACTGCTGCTTCCATGGATATTAATTGTAGATACAAGTAAAATGAAATCCTTGACAACTTTTCTCTGTATATTGTTATGTTGATTATTAGACCCATTGAGAGGATTTTTGTTTCCTTTATGTCTGTGTGCTTGTTGTTTGTTTTTTATGTTGAGGTGTAATCCATACTAAAGGCTGTGGTCTTTGATATTCATCAGTAAGTCCTTCAAGTCTTCCTCTTTGCTTTCAGCAAGCAAGGTTATGTCATCTGCATATCACAGGTTGTTAGAGTCTCCCACCGATCCTGATACCACATTCTTCTTCATATAGTCCAGCTTCTCAGATTATTTGCTCAGCATACAGATTGTATAAGTATGGTGAAAAGATGCAAGCCTGACACACACCTTTCCTGGATTTAAACCATGCAGTATCCCCTTGTTCTGCTCAAATGACTGCCTCTTTGTCTATGAACAGCTTCCTCATGAGAACAGTTAAGTTCTCTGGAATTCTCATTCTTTGCAACGTTATCCTTAATTTGTTATGATCCATACAGTCAAATGCCTTGCATGGTCAATAAAACACAGGTAGAATCTTTCTGGTATTCTCTGCGTTCAGCCAAGCTCCATCTGACATCAGCAATGATATCCTTCCTTCCACATCTTCTTCTGAATCTGGGTTGAATTTCTGGCAGTTGCCTGTTGATGTACTGCTGCAATAGCTTTTGAATGATCTTCAGCAAAAATTTACTTGTGTGTGATATTAATTATATTGTTAGATAATTTCCATGTTCTGTAGAATCACCTTTGTTTGGAATGAGCACAAATATGGATCTCTTTCATTTGTTTGGCCAGGTAGCTGTTTTCCAAATTTCTTGGCATAGACTAGTGAGCACTTATAGTGCTGCATCTGTCTGTTGAAGCATCTCATATGGTATTTAGTCAATTCCTGGAGGTTTGTTTTTCGCCAGTGCCTTCAGTGCAGCTTAGACTTCTTGCTTCAATACCATCAGTTCTTGATCGTATGCTACCTCCTGAAATGGCTGAACATCAACCAATTCTTTTAGGTACAGTGACTCTCTGTTCCTTCTGTCTTCTTTTGATCCTTCCTGCTTTGCTGAATATTTTCCTTGTAGAATCCTTCAATATTGCAGCTCAAGGCTTTAGTTTTTTCTTCAGTTCTTTCACCTTGAGAAATGCTGAGCATTTTCTTCTGTTTTGGTTTTCTACCTCCAGGTCTTCCCACATTTCATTACAATACTTTGTCTTCTCGAGATGTCCTTTGAAATCTTCTGTTCAGCTCTTTTACTTTACAAATTCTTCCTTTCACTTTAGCTACTCTATGTTCAAGAGCAAGTTCCAGAGTCTCTTCTGACACCCATTTTGACCTTTTCTTTCTTTTCTCTGTTTTTAATGTCCTCTTACTTTCTTCAGGCATGATGTCCTTGATGTCATTCCACAACTCGTCTGGTCTTCGTTTATTAGTGTTCAATGTGTCAAATCTATTCTTGAGATGGTCTCTAAATTCAGGTGGAATATACTCAAGGTTGTACATTGGCTCTTGTGAACTTGTTCTAATATTCTTCAACTTCAACTTGAACTTGCATATGAGGGACTGATGGTCTGTTCTGCAGTCAGCCCCTGGCCTTTTTCTGACTGATGATATTGAACTTTTCCATTCTCTTTTTCCACAGATGTAGTTGATTTGATTCCTGTGTATTCCACCTGGCAAGGTTCATGTGTGTAGTCACTGTTTATATAGTTGAAAAAAGGTACTTGCAATGAAGTCTTTGGTCTTGCAAAATTCTATCATGTGATCTCCAGTGTCATTTCTATCACAAAGGCCATATTTCCCAACTACGAAGCCATCTTCTTTGTTTCCAATCACTAGTTAATTATCAATAGACCTTGATTGTATGTTTGATCGATTTTAGACTGCAGATGTTGGTAAAAATCTTCAATTTCTTTATCTTTGGTGTTACTGGTTGGTGTGTAAATTTGAATAATAGTTGTATTAACTGGTCTTCCATGTAGGCATATGGATATTATCCTATCACTGACAGTGTTGTACCTCAAGACTGATCTTGAAATGTTCTTTTTGGAGATGGATGCAGTGCCATTCCTCTTCAATTATTTATGCCATGCATAATAGAGCATATGATTGTCTGATTAAAAATGGCCAATGACAGTCAATTTCAGCTCACTAATGCCTAAGATGTTGATTTTATGCATACCATTTCATTTTTGATGATTTCCAATTTTCCTAGATTCATATCTTGTACATTTCACGTTCCTATTATTAATGGGTATTTGCAGCTGTTTCTTCTCATTTTGAGTTGTGCCACATCAGTAAATGAAGGTTCTGGAAGCTTGACTTCATCCACATCATTAAGGTCAACACTGAAGAGGCAGCTCTTTCCCAGTTGTATTTTGAGTGTCTTCCAACCTGAGGGACTCACCTTCCAGCACTATATCAGACACTATTCTGCTACTATTCACAAGGTTTTCACTGATTAATTTTTTCAGAAGTAGACCACCAGGTTCTTCTTCTTAGTCTGTCTTATTCTGGAAGCTGAGCTGAAACCTGACCATCATGGCTTATCCTGCTGGTATTTGAAATGCCAGTGGCATAACTTCCAGTATCATAATAATATGCAAGCTACCAGAGTATGACAAACTGACAGACACATGAGGACATGGCAAAATTGGAACTTATTTTTGCAGACATGCTGCTATCATCTTTTGATGTATAATACAAAAAAAAAAAAAAAAAAAAAGGATGTCTATAGTACATAGGTGCCACAAACAGTTTCTGCTCAACTGCTAACCTAAAGTTTGGTGGTTTGAACCCACACAACAGTACAATGGTAGAAAGGTCTGGCGATCTACTTCCACTAAGTTTACAGCCAAGAAAACCCTATGGAGCAGTTCTCCTCCATAACATATGGGGTTGCTATGAGGTGGAATTGACTCAATGGCAATTAACAACAAACAACTTAGTACTTATAACTTAAGGTTGCATTTTTCTAATATTTACTATAAATATATTAATATTTTGAAAAAGTTTTCAGATTTTTTGGGGGTAGGAAAAGTGGGAAAAACAATTAGCCCTTTGACTTTCACCACAAAGATATAAAGGCTATTAAAATGTTTGATTGTCTTTTTCATTCAGCCTAAGTAGATGATTTATATAGTTGCTTACATTGAATTACAAAATTTGTTTTCTGAACTTAACTTATGCTGTATTCAATACTCCACGTTTCTACTGAGGCTTTATCCTTATCATTGTAAAGGCTGTAATAAAATTTTTTGCATGTGTGACTTTTTCCTTAAGATTGTGTATTTAATCATTAATAATTAAATAAATGTCTCAATATCAAACAAAAAACATCATCTGCTTATTTTAAGAAACAATTTTTATAATTTTACCTTTTTTTGGTGCTTTAGGTGAAAGTTTACAGCTCTAGTTAATTTCTCATAAAAAAAATTATGTGTGTATTGTCATGTGTCCCTAGTTGCAATCCCTATAGTGTGACAGCATGTTCCCACTTTCCACTCCGGGTTTCATGTGTCCATTCATTTAGCTCCTATCCCTTTCTGCCTTCTTGTCCCACCTCTGGACAGGAGCTGCCCATTTAGGCTCATTCATTTTAACTTTTATGAAATTGAACTGCATCTCACAATTAATGTACATTGCAAATATGATAGTGGTGTTTATTTCTTTTTCAATGATTTTCACTAAATTGGTCATGATTGTTACAATCAAAGATGTTTTGTAATTGAGGAAATATAATCTTAGCTTTAGCAAAGAAGCTAAACTGCAAATCTGCCTTCCTATTAATAAAACCTAAGTTCTGAAGTTTTTTAAAAAAGACAAATTTTATATTATTTGAAATATTTGGAGTTAACTTTAGCAAGACATCAAGACTGAAGTTCATCATTCCAATATAAGTATATGAATCATGATTGAATTATAGAAGAGTAGACTTTTATGGCATATAAAATGTGGAACAAAGATTACAGGAAGATTTTTGGAGCATTAAATGTCAGGAAGAGTATTTTCTCAGGGAAGTTATTAACACGTTGACATCACTATCACTTTATTTAGGACAGGATAATCTTTTTCACCACTTTCTGACTTTCGAATACTGATAAATATAACCTAATCTCTCCCTTATTTTCGTTATCTCAGTTCTTTTGTATTCTGAATTCTTAGAGCACAAAGAACGTAAGAATATAACTTATATGTTCAGTCTCTGTTGATTCTAGTTCCCTATTCTTTGTTATCTTTCCAGAGAGTGGATGGACTTTTTTTTTTATGAGTAAAACTCAGAGAAAAAGGGCTATGAAAAGTTACGTGGATTTTCATTGTAATTTACCCATTAGTAAATCCTCTTCAAGAACTACTGTTAGTTCAATTAATTGACTATAGCTGTAACGTAAGTGTTTGCCCAATCTTGGAAAATACATAAAGAGCTCTTAAGTAGAAAACTTAAAAAAACAAAATGGTGTTGGGATTTCTGTATTAGTGCTCAATTATCTGCAAGTGTTAGGGAATCAGCTATTTCATGTAATTATTTCTTCCCACACCGCATCCCACACAAAAGTACTAAATTAAAAAAAAAAAATCCTCTGAAAATGTGTGAAAAATGTCCCTGCTTTGTGAAATAGTGGATTCTAATCATAACTTAATGATAATAATTTAGCCAAAGCATCACTTTTTGTACTTACTGTACTGCAAAATCTAAAATGATTTTTTCCCCCAAGGGCTATTTGTCCTGCCACAGTATGGCTGGATCTTGATATTTTTTTTTGCTGTTGTTTTCTCATGAATGCACAGCTGGTCTGTCTCTGTCTTCATTATCTGGGTATCGGCTCTCTCTCCTCAATCCTGTCAGGGAGCCTATTTCTGCCCCAGCCTTTTCACCTGTTCCTTATTCATTGTGGTCATAGGGAAAAAATGGAGATCACGTACTATCATTGGGTACAAAATAAAAGCAAACTATCTGAATAAGTGTTTACGAGTTTTGAAAGAGTTGATTACATGAGCATCAGATTATGAACTTTTTCACATTATTTTTTAAATATTCAAAGACTTAAATAACCCATATTTTTAACTATTTTCCCAAACAATGAAAGATGTTAACTAAGTGATCTCGAAATGAGGCGTCGCCGTATACTTCAACCATGTGTGAACTATGCGCAGTCAAAAAACACGGGATGTTAGGTTGTCCTCACATTTTAATGTGTTTTTATTACAAATTTAATCATAGTAGCTAATAGTCTTAACTACCGACTGTGTCAGACACTATTTGAATGCTTTATTCACACAACCTTTCCTCACAACAGAAGCCCTGTGGGTTAACAATTATCCCCATTTAACACATAGAGACGGACATATATAGAGTTGAAGCAACTCACTGAGAGGGGATCCCCATTTGAACTCTGTCTGGGTCCAGAGTTTACACTTTTAACTCCTTTGCTATACTACTTAACTTCACATTAATAAATACTCATCTAATATATGTGTTATTTCTCTTTAAGAACATAATTTGTGTTCATTAAAAATTTACAAGGAAATAGCAAAAATTAGAAAAGAAGAATTAGGAATTCTGCCATACACATGAAAACAAATGATTTTAATATCTTTGGATATTTTCTTATTTTTAAAAAAGTTTCATAGTTTCTAAAAACAAAGTTCTAGTAATATTTAATATATTGTATATATATCCTCTTATTTTAAACTCTTGATCCACCTACTATATAGCCTTTCTGATTATTTTCTAACAGCGTGCCACCACCTGCTTGCATGTTGGTTCATTTTCAAGCAAAAGTCATAGGAAAATGATTTCTAAAGCTAGTATCAATAAGCACAAGAAATATAAAAATCTACCTTCCTTTTTTAAATTATTACTTTATCCTTTTTAAAATGACCTTTCCACTTGGCCATGATCTAAATAAGTTCTTAGATAAAAGAATATTAAGACGTGCATATACAGAGGGAAGGGTGGGTAGTCATACGAAGAAAGTATTGAGAATAATGGGTACATTTATGTAAATGCTTGCTTTGCCTCATCAGGACACCTCGTATTGAAGGCTTTATTACAATTGCTCAATGTTTTTACTTTAAATAGAGAAAACAAACAACCAAAAACGAACAAACTCGTTGCCATCCAGTCGATTCTGACTCATCATGAGCCTATAGGACAGAGTAGAACTGTCCCATAGGGTTTCCAAAGAGCAGCTAGTGGACTCAAACTGCGGAAATTTTGTTAGCAAAAAGTTCTTAACCACTCCGCCAGGTAGAAAATTTTACTTTGGATAATGAAATCTAGCTCTTAGCTTCTCATTTTAATGCACACTGCCAGTCAAGTAATAATAATATTGTAGCCATTGGGTATTTTTCAATATCAATCCTGCAGCCTAAATAGCTCATGTTAGAGCCCTCAACTGCGGTATGATAGGAGCTTAACTAGAGAGTGAAACTTTAATTTTATTAAGTAATTCAAGGTGAGCTTCTATAGTTTAAAATTGCCCTTCTCTAAGCCATAAATAAATATGATGTGTGTCTTTCTCATTCCGATGTACACCAACATGGAACACTATAGACTTTTCTTGTCCACTTCAAGCCCATGGTTAAGTACACAGCAGAGGGATGCAGCCTACCTACCGATGAACATGATCTTCGGACTCAGCAGCCCACTGCACACAACGACTAGAGTTCTTTTTTTAAATTGTGCTGTAGGTGAAGGTTTACAGCTCAAATTTCTACACACATGTGACCCTAGTTACTATCCCTATAATGTGACTGCACATTCCTCCTTTCCACCCTCGATTTCCTGTGTCCACTCGACCAGCTCCTATCCCTTTCTACCTTCTCATCTCACCTCCAGACAGGAGCTGCCCATTTAGTCTTCTGTATCTACTTAAGCTAAGAAACACACTCTTCACAAGTATCATTTATCTCTTACAGTCCAGTATATTCTTTAAAAAGTTGGCTTTGGGAATGATTTTAGTTCTGGATTAACAGAAGCCCAGGTGCCATGTCTTCTGGGCTTCCTCCAGTCTCAGTCAGACCATTAAGTCTGGTCTTCTTACTAGAATTTGAGTTCTGCACCCCACTTTTCTCCTGCACTGCCAAGGACTCTCTGTTGTGTTCCCTGTCAGGGCAGTCATTGGTGGTAGCCAGGCACCATCTAGTTTTTCTGGTCTCAGACTGATGGAGTCTCTGGTTTATGTGACCCCTTTTAACTCTTGGGCTAATATTTTCTTTGTGTCTTTGGCGTTCTTCATTCTCCTCTGCTCCAGGTAGGTTGGGAACAGTTGATGCATCTTAGATGGCCGCTGGCTAGCTTTTAAGACCCTGGACACCACTCACCAAAGTGGGATAGGGAACACTTTCTTAATAAATTTGTTATGCCAATTGACCTAGATGTCCCCTGAAACCATGGTTCTCAGACTCCCACCTCTGCTACACTGTCCCTCGAAGTGTTCGATTGTATTCGGGAAGCTTCTTAGCTTTTGGTTTACTCCAGTGGTGCTGACTTCCCTGTATTGTGTGATATTCTTCCCTTCACCTAAGATAATTTTTGTCTACTATCTAGCAACTAGATTTATGATATTTATTTCTTACCAGAACCATAGGAAAAGGTTCATTTATTCTGTCTGTTATAATCTAGCATGTCTGTTCCATTGGTTATGTATTTTCGATGAAATGTTTGATTAGACAGAAATTGTGAGAGAAGGCAGTTGTAATATATGGAGAGCATGTGCAGTCTTTAACCAAATGCACTAAAATTGCAACCTGATGTATAGGAAGAAGGGGAAAAAGTATGTTTTCATTTACATACACACATACTACCTGTACACCCCCAGGTATGTTATATTATTTCGTTTCACTGAAATAATGAAAATATAATTTCCTTTTATAGAAAAAGCAGCTGATATTAAAATAATCGTTCTATGGATTTGTAGGGAGGAAAAATCAAGATTGTACAAGATACTCCCAGAAAAGGAAGTTGCAAAGCATGACTGAAATTAACTTTCCGTAAAAGTAATACAGCCCATGTTACTTCTGCAAAATCACAGTAAACAAAAATGCCAGTCACTTTTTGTTTTTTGGAGAAAATACAAACCAAAATAGAGAAAGTGATTACCATCCTTAAGACTACTTTATGAAAATAAAAACAAACAGAGTCTCAAAGACTGGATCATATCCTAAAGTTACAGGTCAGTATTTAAGTTTTGGTATTTTTCAACCAAAAGAGCACACTCTTACATTAGGTCATTACCTCTCATTTTTTGCAAAGTTTCTAAACTATCTTGTGTGAAGGAATCCTATAAACATATGAATAAACCAAACAATCCAAACCCATTGCTGTCAAGTTGATTCCAACTCATAGAGACCCTGCAGGGCAGAGTAGAACTGCCCTGTAGGGTTTCCAAGTAGCACCTGGTGGATTCGAATTGCTTATCTTGTGGTTAGCAGCCATAGCTCTTAACCACTATGGCACCAGGCTTTCTGCA
Organism: Elephas maximus indicus; assembly: GCF_024166365.1. Taxonomy (NCBI): domain Eukaryota; kingdom Metazoa; phylum Chordata; class Mammalia; order Proboscidea; family Elephantidae; genus Elephas; species Elephas maximus. The sequence continues at coordinate 26,036,154 of NC_064841.1, forward strand.
CCAGGCTTTCTGCACATATGAATAGAAAAGCAAAATTCAGACAACAGAATTTTAGAGCTGTAAGTGGCCTCAGAAACCATGGAGCCTAAATTTCTCCCCAGAACCCTTCAGATGGAAAGTTGATCATTATTAATCCTCCTAATTAATGCTACTTTACTCCTCTGTATTTTCTCTTAGTACCAATCACTGAGTAAACTGCTGAGTCAGAGAACTATATTGACAGAATGAAATGAGCCATTTTCAAACTTTTTTTCTAAAAGGGGCCAATCTAACCCATATGCTAGTCATTCTTTCTCATTATTATGTGTTATAAATCAATTAGCAAAATGACCTGTCTTCCATGTGTTACTCTCCTTAAAAACCTCATCAAATAGTATATCTTTCCTAAAAATGCAATACAGTCATTATATAGTGTGATTGTTGAAATCTAACAGAGAAGTTCGTTTTAGCAATATTGAGTTTTTTTTTTTTTTCCTCTGTAGATGAAAGGCTACATAGGATATACATAGAAAAATTTTTAATTCTTTGGTTTTGTTCCTCCACCCCTCAATATAGCTCTCAATTTTAGGAAATAGTGTTGGAACTTATTAGAAAGTAACTGCACATCTCTGTGACTTTTTCTTTTTTATTTCCTGTAGAGCCCAAATTTTTGGTAAGATGAGCCACACAAAATGTGCCTTCCTTGTCGGTTACTGTTAACAAGAAAATTGAGCAATGAAAGTAAAGGTCTAAGTATATCAACTGTCTTCATGTTACTTGAATATTTTCTGAGCATTCATTCGCTACTAGCAATGTAGTTAGAATGCAAAAGTTGGAAACAAAGAAGAAGGATCGGTAGTTGGAAAACACGGCCTTGGTGATAAAAATGATGCTAGAGATCACATGATAGAATTTTGCAAGACCAATGACTTCTTCATTGCAAATACCTTTTTTCATCAACATAAAGAGTGACTATATATGTGGACCTCACCAGATGGAATACACAGGAATCAAATCAACTACATCTATGGAAAGAGACAATGGAAAAGCTCAATATCATCAGCCAGAACAAGGCCAGGGGCCAACTGAGGGTCAGACCATCAATTACTCCCATGTAAGTTCAATTGAAACTGAAGAAAATTAGAACAAGTCCACGAGAGCTGAAGTATGACCTTGAGTATATCCCACCTGAATTTAGAGACCATCTCAAGAGTAAATTTGACACAACAAACACTAAAGACTGAAGACCCGATAAATTGTGGAATGACATCAAGGATATCGTACATGCAGAAAGCAAGACGTCATTAAAAAGACGGGAAAGAAAGAAAAGACCTAAATGGATGTCAGCAGAGACTCTGAAACTTGCTCTTGAAACTCGAGTAGCTAAAGCAAAAGGATAGAATGATGAAGTAAAAGAGTTGAACAGAAGATTTCAAAGGGCAGCTCGAGAAGACAAAGTAAAGTATTATGATGGCATGTGCAAAGACCTGGAGATAGAAATCCGAAAGGCAAGAACACTCTCAGCATTTCTGAAGCTGGAAGAACTGAAGAAAATTTCAAGGTTCGTGTTGCAATACTGAACGAGAGATCCTGTGGCGAAAATATTACGCGGATGACACGACCTTGCTTGCTGATAGTGAAGAGGATTTTAAGCACTTACTGATGAAGATCAGTATGGATTACACCTCAACATAAAGAAAACAAAAATCCTCACTAAGAAAGAAAACAAAAATCCTCACTACTGGACCAATAAGCAACATCATGATAAATGGAGAAAAGATTAACATTGTTATGATTTCATTTTACTTGGATCCACAATCAACACTCATGGAAGGAGCAGTCAAGAAATCAAAAGACACATTGCATTGTGCAAATCTGCTGCAAAAGGTCTCTTTAAAGTGTTAAAAAGCAAACATGTCATCTTGAAGACTAAGGTGCGCCTGACCCAAGCCATAGTATTTTCAATCCCTTCACATGCATGCAAAAGCTGAACAATAGATAAGGAAGGCTAGAGAAGAATTGACACCTTTAAATTGTAGTGTTGGCTAAGAATATTGACAGGGACTGCCAAAAGAAGGGTCTGTCTTAGAAGAAGTACAACCGGAGTGTTGCTTGGAGGCAAGGATGGTGAGACTACATCTCACGTACTTTGGACATCTTACTAGGAGGGATAGGTCCCTGGAGAAGGACATCATGCTTGGTAAAGTTGAGGGTCAGTGAAAAAGAGGAAGTCCCTCAAAGAGATGGAGTGACACAGTGGCTGCAACAATGGACTCAAGCATAGGAATGATTGTGAGGATGGTGCAGGACCGGGCAGTGTTTAGTTCTGTTGTACACAGGGTCGCTATGAGTCAGAATGGACTCGACAGCCCCTAACAACAAAAACAACAACATGTAATTTTACATTATCTACTCTTTTATTACAACTTTAGAGAGAAAAGTGGCTCTCTTAAATAAGGCAAATTTCATCTAAAAACCAAGCTGGTGAAGTTATTTCACAGATTTCAGTGTTCGAGTAGCACATTCAACTCCTGTAAAATTAGTTAGGGTATCTAGGTTGATGCATCCCGATCTTAATGGAATATCATTTTCTAAGTGATATAATGCTTCATTTTCTCCCTATGATTTATTCTACATAATCTCATTTTAAAAATGGGAATAAGTTTTAAAAATAAAACTATTTTTTTCCATGATTTGTCACTTGATGTGTTCGTTTCACAGCAAAAATATGCATATAAAATACATAAAGTAAGCTCTCTCTTGAGAATCAGTTTAAAATGTCTAATTATTTGAATGAATCAGCATTTGTTGGTAGCTGTAAAGAATTCTGTAGGTTAATTATTCACCAGCTGGACATTCACAGAGATGCTTTGGAGAGGAGAAATTTGAAATATTAGGATACCAATCAATGTTAATTGTTTCCAAGCGACTCAAACAATCTCATGGCCTTCTCAACCAAGATGTAATGGTTTTTAAAAAGCAGCAGGCGATATAGATAGAATGCATTAGTCCTTGCCTATATCCAAAATGTACAGTCATCTAGAGAGAGGAAATGTTACTAAAGAAGAAAGCTTTTTCTGGGCTCACATGTTTTATTTATTTTTTTTGTTTTAAAATATTCTGGATCTTCTAACAGCCCTTTGTCTGGTACTTTCTCAGTGGCACAATGAATCCTGAGCCAACAAAGACCATGGCTCTCTTATAAAAATGGAATTTAGTAGTCCTTATTTGTTGGAGACTATTAGGAATTACTAAACCCATTGCCACTGAGTTAGTTCTAGCTTTTTTTTTTTTTATAGGAACTCTAATATGACCGAGTAGAACTGCCCCATAGGGTTTCCAAGGCTGTAAATCTTTATGGAAGAAAACTGCCACTTCTTTCTCCTGTGGAGTGGCTGGTGGGTTGGAACCACCAAACTTTCGGTTAGGAGCCGAGTTTGTTAACCACCGCACCACCAGGGCTATCAGCAATTAAAGAGCTGTTGAAAGTATGTTAGCACTGTGTTGAAGTTCTTCCTTGGCTACACTCAAAATAATGAAAGAGAGATGCAGGTAGAAACAGCTTTCTAAGCATTTTTTGCTTAGTGCATAAATAATCTTAATGACAGTTATGTAATTTTTTGATTACCTGAGATGTACCCCAAATTATAAATATAACACTTCTCAACAAAAAAAATCAAACCAATTCCAACTGATGGCAACACTATGTGTTACGGAATAGAACTGCTCTGTTGGGTTTTCTTGGCTGTAATCTTTATGGAAGCAGATACCAGGCCTTTCTTCTGCAGCACCACTGGGGGGGTTTACGTCACCAAGCTTTAGGTTAGTAATCTAGCACCACCTAGGGACCTTATGTTCCCCAAACTCTGAAAGATAGGTACCATTTTCTGCATTATATAAAAAAGAAACTACTGCTGTCAAGTTGATTCTGACTCATAGTGACTCTATAGGACAGAGTAGAACTGCCCCATAAGAGTTTCCGAGGCTGTATGTAATCTTTTTTTTATTATTATTATTTTTTTATGTAATCTTTACAGAAGCAGACTGCCACATCTTTCTCCCACAGAGTAGCTGGTGAGTTTGAAGTGCAGGCCTTTTGGTTAGCAGTTGAGCATTTGCAATTGGGCCACCACGGCTCCTTATCTGCATTATACACATGCGAAAATAAAAGTTCGGAAATTTTCAATTGATTAGTTCATGGTTATACAGCTAATAAAGCCAGGTTTGGGATTTGTAACTGGATTTCGACCTCCTTGGCTTCAATGTGTTTGCTTCTTTCCTACTAGAATACCCTTATTTTTCAGTCTTTAACACTTGCACCTTGCAAAATCACATACGGACAGCTCTAATGGTTCTGATACGGGACCTCAGCAAGACCACAGAGACCGGATGAATGCCGTGATGAGTAGAAAGCAAATGCTAAGGTCACTTGCTCTCCTGCGTCTACACAGAGATTGTAAAAAGGAAAGATTCAGGTTTTGTGGCGCTTCTCAACAAAATAATAAAAATACAATCAATAATTTTGGTACAAAATAAGTATGTATTTAGAATGAGAAAATAAAACAACAAATCTTGAAACCTGGGAGATTCATATACCTTCTTACTGAGATCTTTTTGCAACTTTGGCCAGAAACACTTATTAAGAAATGGTTCATGAACTAGATTTTTCTTCTCAATCTAAAATATTCTATACCTTTCAGTAACTCCCGGTACTCACAGAGGCCCACGCAAAGGTTTGACTCTTAGCTTCTTTAACATCATGCGCTTTGTCTTTGAAGGAGCCCTGGTGGTGCAGTAGTTAAGAACTTGGCTGCTAAACAAAATGTCAGCAGTTGGAACTCACCAGCTGCTCTTTGGATGAAAGATGTGACAGTCTACTTCTGTACAAATTTACAGCCTTGGAAACCTTATGGGCTGGTTCTACTCTGTCCTATAGAGTCACTATGAGTCAGAATTGACTCGACGGCAATGGGTTTTAAGTTGTCTTTGAATGTGGATGAGTCAGGTGCACCTCAATAATATTACAAGTTATTCCTGGTAATGAATATTTGGGCTATTAATTTTAAATCCATAACCATCAAGTATTTTATAAAAACTCACGTGCACACACATGCATGTGAGAAAATGAACACACACACACCCTTTATGGTCCCAGAGGAGAGAGGAGCACTTAATTCTCTCTGGCAGCTTCAGGAAAGATTTCATAGATGATATAACAATTTAATTGAATTATGATTAAGGGAACTAGATCTTAAATATATTCTAAAATTTAGAATTAGGTCATTGTCTGGATCATTCCTAAAAGTAACAAAATCTGTTTGAAAAGAATTATTTCAAAAATTATAAAATATTTTTCTTTAAAATCACTAGTCAGATTTTTTATACATAAAATATTGATACATATTGGACAAATAATTAAAATTAAAAAATAATAGTGTTAGCAATTAAGAGCTAATTAAATGGTACAGTGTGGGCAGAGATGTGTAAAATAAAGTGCTATTTCTTAGTTTAATTATGATCTTAGACGATGTTACATCCATAGTGATTCTACATAAAACAATGTAAAATGTATACTTGTAGTGTGAAATTAGCTATTTCCATGCATGAGTTAATATTGATAATGTTAATTAAAGTAATGAAGTTAAAATATTAATAGCTTATTTTCTGTTCAGCTGAGATTTATATCCAAATACTGATATCCACAAGAATCGATAATTTGCCTTTGATTTATTTTTATGTGTTCTTTACTTTCTTTTTAGCTCTACGGGTAAAATAAAGAAATAAATATCTTGATGTTATTTTAATTTTTCCTCTAAGACTGTTACCAGTACACAAACATTTAGCAGACTTAGCATTAAAAACAGAAGGAAGAGACATATGAACTTGCAGAAAAGTCTATTCGTATATGGCTCCATTCTGCCTTCAATTAGAATGGGTAATTCCTGGGCAAGTCTTACTGCCAAAATGAGTATCACAAGTAAATTTTGATTCCTTTTTGTGACATTTTCAATGATGTCTGGCATTTACTTTAAAAGTCCACTTAATCAAAATTGTTTCTAATCTAGGGGCTCTGATTATCATTTAAATCGATTTACTAAGATTATTCATACATATTGATTAAAATATCAATCAATATTATGTGATGTAAAATCATTATCTTCATGCAATAACTGATCATGACAGTATGTTTCTTTAAAATAATTACTAATTATATTCTAAATTTCACAACTTCTGGGACATGAAAATATATCTCTTTTCAAATATTAATGGAAATGTTTGTGCTTATCTTTTAGAAGAGTTGAAAATTAAGTTAGACTATAATAAGAACACTCTTTAAATGCCACTCAAATTTGGGATGTTAATTCATAATAGTGTTTATATTCCTCTGTCAAATAGCTCTTATAGCTCATTCAAGCATGATTCCAAGAGATATCTGGGTAGTTAAACCTCACTCTGTGTCTTAGTACCTAAAACCAAAACCAAACCCACTGTCATCCAGTCGATTCCGACTCATAGTGACCCTATAGGACAGAGTAGAACTGCCCCATAGAGTTTCCAAGGAGCGCCTGGTGATTCGAACTGCTGACCTCTTGATTAGCAGCCATAGCACTTAACCACTACACCACCAGGGTTTCCTTAGTTACCTAGTGATGCCTTAATAGAAATATGGCAAGTGGGTGGCTTTAGAGAGCAGGAACACAATTCATGAGGCTAAAAGTCCAAATTCAGGATGTGGCCCTTGGGGGAGGTCCTTCTTTGTTGGTAGCTCTGTGAGGTCCTTGGCATTCCTTGATGTTTGTCTTTCCCCTGTTTGTGTCTCTGTGTCTATTCTGCTCTTTTTTAAACCAGAAGCAATTAAATTTAGGACTCACCCTGCTCCAGTATGACCTCATTATTGTGACAAAAGAAAAATTCTTTTTTCAAACAGGATCACAACCGCAAGTACAAGGGCCAGGACTTCAATACGTATTTCTTTGGAACACAATTCAATCCATAACATTCTGGATCAACGACACTAAATTCAGGAAGGTACTTAATTCTGTTTTTTTAAATTTATGTGTTTAAGTGAAAGTTTACAAATCAAGTCAGTCTCTCATACAAAAACTTATATACACCTTGCTAGGTTTATGTACTCCTAGCTGCTCTCCCCCTAATGAGACAGCACACTCCTCCTCTCCATCCTGTATTCCCTGTGACCATTCAACCAGCTCCTGTCCCCCTCTGCCTTCTTGTCTTACCTTAGACAGGAGCTGCCCAAGTAGTCTCATATGTCTGCTTGAGCCAAGAAGTTCACTCTTCACCAGTATCATTTTCTGTCTTATACTCCAGCCCAATCCCTATTTGAAGAGTTGGCTTCGGGAGTGGTTCCAGTCTTGGGCTAACAGAGGGTTCAGGGACCATGACCCCTCAGGTCCCTCTAGTCTCCGTCAGGCCATTAAGTCTGGTCTTTTTACGAGAATTTGAGGTCTGCATCCCACTGATCTCCTGCCCTGTCAGGGATTCTCTGTTGTGTTCCTTGTCAGGGTAGCCATTGGTGATAGCCAGGTACCATCTAGTTCTTCTGGATTCAGGCTGATGTAGTCTCTGGTTTATGTGACCCTTTCTGTTTCTTGGGCTCATATTTACCTTGTGTCCTTGGTGTTCTTCATTCTTTTTTGCTCTTAGTGGGTTGAAACCAACTGATGAATCTTAGGTAGCTACTTGTTAGTGTTTAAGAATCCAGAAGCCACTCACCAAAATAGTATGCAGAACACTTTCTTAATACATTTTGTTATGCCAATTGAGGAATGTACTTATTCTAAGTGGGAAAATCTTAGAAAGGTGAAGAGGAATGGATAAGAAGTTTGTTCAGAATTAGGTGAAACAATGTACCTTCCATACACTAGCAATCATATTGTGCATTGTACAATGCTTAGATTAATGAGATATTCTTGACTCAGATGTGGCAGTCTCCACCATGTATCTATAAGGCTATGTCCCAGTCTGGTTAACCCTCCTGTGTTTAATGGTGGACTGAAGAAGGCAGTTGCACTTTCAGAAAGTCTGATGGGATCCTCACTCACTAAGAATCAACCTATGTTCCCACAGATGAGGCCGCATTGGGGAACCCCAAAAGCTTACAGTGTGTCTGCCATAGAATAGTGTTGCTGATTTCTTTGCTGTCAGCTTTGACTGTGCTGACTTTCTTTTCTATCCTTTAGAAAAGTAAACCTTGTATGATTTGCCACAGTTACACTCATATTTGATCCTAAACACTATGACCTGAAATGAAGTGAAAGAGCTCAACAGAAGATTTCAAAGGGCAGCTGGAGAAGACAAATAAGATATTATAATGAATTGTGCAAAGACCTGGAATTAGAAAACCAAAGGAGAAGAATACACTTGGCATTTCTCAATCAGAAAGAACTGAAGAAAAAATTCAAGCCTCAAGCTGCAATTTTGAAGGATTCTATGGACTAAGTATTGAATGATGCAATAACCATCAAAAGCAGATGGAAGTAATATACAGAGTCACTATACCAGAAAGAACCATTTCAGGAGGCAACATATGATCAAGAACCAATGGTATTGAAGGAAGAATTCCAAGCTGCAGTGAAGGCATTGGCAAAAACAAGGCTTCAGGAATTGATGGAATACCAATTGAGATACTTCAACAAAAGGATGCAGACCTGGTGGTGCTCACTTATCTACGCCAAGAAATTTGGGAGACAGCTACCTGGCCAACCGACTGGAAGAGATCCATATTTGTACCCATTCCAAAGAAGGGTGATCTACCAGAATGCAGAAATTATGGAACAATATCATTAATATCACACACAAGTAAAATTTTGCTGAAGATCTTTAAAAAGTGGTTGCAGCAGTACATTGACAGGGAACTGCCAGAAATTCAAGCTGGATTCAGAAGAGGACGTAGAAAGAGTGGTATCATTGCTGATGTCAGATGAATCTTGGCTGAAATCAGAGAATACCAGAAAGATGTTTACCTGTGTTTTATTGACTATGCAAAGGCATTCCACTGTGCGGATCATAACAAATTATGGATAACATTGTGAAGCCTGAGGGTTCCAGAACATTTAATTGTGCTCACATGGAACCTATACATAGACCAAAAGGTAGGGGTTCAAATAGAGCAAGGGCATACTGCATGGTTTAAAATCAAGAAAGGTGTGCATCAGGGTTCCATTGTTTCACCATACTTATTCAGTCTGTATCCTGAGCAAACAATTTCAGAAGTTGGACTATAAGAAGAAGAATGTGACAGCAGGATTGGAGGAAAACTCATTAGCAACCTGCAATATGGAGATGATACAACCTCGCTTGTTGAAAGCAAAGAGGAATTGAAGCCCTTACTGATGAAGATCGAAGACTCCAGCCTTTAGTATGGATTACATCGCAACATAAAGAAAACAAAAATTGTCACAACTGGACCAATAAGCAACATTACGATAAATGGAGAAATGTTTGAAATTGTAAAGAATTTCATTTCACGTAGATTCACAGTCAAGACCCATGGAAGCAGCAGTCAAGAAATCAAAAGATGTATTGCACTGGGCAAATCTGCTGCAAAAGGCCTCTTTAATGTGTTCCAAAGCAAAGATGTCACCTTGAGGACTAAGGTGCACCTGACCCAAGCCATGATATTTTCAATTGCCTCATATACACATGAAAGCTGGACAATGAATAAGGAAGGGTGCCTTTGAATTATGGTGTTGGTAAACAATATTGAGTATACCATGGACTGCCAGAAGTACAAACAAGTCTGTCTTGGAAAAAATACAGCCAGAGTGCTCCTTGGAAGCAGGGATGGTGAGACTTCATCTCATGTCCTTTGGACATGTTATCAGGAGGGACCAGTCCTTGGAGAAGGGCATCATGTTTGGTAAAGCAGACTTCAGCTAAAAAGAGGAAGACCCTCGACAAGATGGATTGACACAGTGGCTGCAACCATTGGCTTAAGCATAACAATGATTGTGAGGATGGAGCAGGACTGGGCAGTGTTTCGTTCTGTTGTACATATAGTTGCTATGAGTGGGAACCAACATGATGGCACCTAACAATACAATTATGACTTGTAGTTTATCTCAGATTTCAATATGCTTCGAACAAAAAAGTAACTAATATCCCAAAATTTACGCTCACTCTTCTCATCTTTCAATTACAGATATGAAAATAAGTTTTGTATTAAATATTTCCTTTTTCACATTTATGAGTCTACTATAGTAAACATTGTTTAAATTACAGTGAAATTTTAATCACAAGCAACACCCAAACCATGAAAGCTTAATCATAAATATTAGGCCATCATCAACTTTGCCAATAACAAATGAGCAATAAATGTGGTTTATAAAATCTGTTTGATTCTCTTAATTTCCCTAGATATTTAAAAGGAACCCATTTTAGGCAGAAGCACGTGAGTTTTATCATTTAAATCCTCAATCCTCCATTTGAAATCAAGCTTTCTATACTGAGATGCTCATTTTGCACTGGACTCCAAATAAACTTAGGTCACAAACATTCCCATACAGACCTGTTCCAGACCTTTTCACTGCTTTCAATTTGATTGACATCTTTCCTTCACATTGTCTCCATCTCTGTTTTCTCCTAGCGTATCTGATAAACCAATCACAACGTTTATGGAAGGTGTGAGCTAACAGTTTTCTTACCTCATTTCAAGCAATTAAATTCATTTAAATCAGGATTTTATTAGTACTTAAAAATAGTGGTTCTCTCTCTCTCTTTTTTTAACAAAGGCTACCTTTATTTTCTTTTTCCCCTAGATCTGTCTTTTGTGCAAATAACTCATCAATACGGGCACTTTGAGGAACGGGCATAGGATTCAGGTAGATGTGTCTGCTCCATCAACCGTATCCCAGAATTTTTGGTGATTTCACTAGCAGCTAATATGAGCTTCTGATTAGCATGAGATTAGACTTGTTATACTTTCAACTGAATATAAAGAAGTAAATTATGATTTTCATTAGTATTTATGAGATATTGAATCATTTTGGGCTTCACTGATACCTCTATGGACTTCTAGAAAGAATCTTTGTCTTAACCCAAAGGAGTAACTTAAAGGCTTAGAATCTTCTACCAGTGGAGGAAATGATTTTAGGTAAATTTCTTCAGCTCTACGCTCAAAAAACATGTTCTTAGAAGTTCATACCTAAGTAATTCAGGTATTTTAAAGTCATCTCCCTCTCCCAAAATTCTGAAACCCTATCTTTGAAAAGTTATTGAAATTTATGCCACATAAACTCTTAGTTAATGTTGATTACATACAATTTGTATAAGTTTTATAAAACTTTGGTAAACTTTTTGATAGAATGGGCTATTGTTTAGTATTAAAGGAATACCATTTGCACCCCTAATTTATTTCCTTTTCTTCATCTGAAAAAACCAAAGGGTTGGATTAATGTTGCCTAAGATCAGTCTCTGATTCTTGAACCCATTAAATCTGAAATTTTATTTTTATCGTTTCATTACTCTCTGGAGAATCTGGTTAGATAGCTGAGTTATATAGTCTATATTAATATCATACAAACATAACCTAAGGAGTTATTTAAGTAATGAAGCCATTTAATACTTACATGAAATTCCACTCAAGAAGGCACGTTTTACTCAGTCATTCACTTTATTAATAAGGGAATGTTTTAGCCTTTACATTGTGAGCACCAATATATCTTAATGTCTTCAATTGCAGGCATTTATGTTTCAGATCTACTTCACAGGTATGAACATATTGATTCTGGTAATGATTCACTCATCCATTCCCTATTCACTCGTAAAACATTAGCTTCCTCAGCTACCCTGGCCAAGAATCATTTTGTCTCCCGTGATCACTGGCTTCCATGAGGCTCCAATACCAATCCTTGAATCTTTACTTTAGGCTGAAGTAGCCGTGCAGATACATTTTCCTCTGTCACACACAGTGTCTGCTGTGTCTGTCACTGCCCTGGAGCACAAAACATTATAGACAAGCAATAAGACAGTTTTATAGAAGCAGCTGGCTTCACATTTGTGTTGTTCAGTTTCAACTCAGACCTCACCCTTGTACACAATCCTTTATTTTGCCTTCAACAGCCTTGATGTGCCCATAGCTTCCATAATTTTATTATTGTAAGTTGCCATCTTATAACTCCGAAGTCTACATTTTCCAACCTTGATTCGGATGTCCTACTGGCACCTATTACTTAATCTGAGAACAAATTCTTCATCTTCATACCAAAGCTAGTTCTCTGCTGGCTTTCCCCAGCCTCTGTATAACAACACCATATTTCAATTCACCCAAGAATAAATCTCCTCTTTCTTTTCCCCTTACGCCAGTGAGATACAATTTCTCCTGGGGATTAGGTGTCCTCATACCACACTTGTTGGTTAGGTGATTTTACCAAATCAATCAACTCTCATTTTCACGTTTATAGAATGGAAAGAGGAAGCAGGTACCACTCAGTGTAGCTGTGAGTATTTAATGCAATAATGTGAAAATATTTTGCTAACTCTAGAATTTCTTTCAAAAATACTACACTGCAACACAGTAGCATAATTATTTTTACTTCTCTGTTAGCAACCAGTGAGACTCTTCTGTCTCTTTAATGCATTCTGATTCCTTCTATATGGAATGTGTTCTAATCTCTTCCTGTCAAAATGTTCTTTCTTGAAGGGCCATTCAAGATGAAAAGCTGCTTCAGAAAGTTTTCCCGCAACTCAATCTAACCTGTATATAAGCCACTAGAGAAAAAAATTTTTGTATATACCCATGGAAATTCTTAGCACCATTCCTAACAGAAAGCATGTGCTTGATAAACCATTGATGAACTTCGAATACGTCTTACCTGCTTGCCAGACATATACTTCCAACTGCCTACCTGATATCATCTCAGGTGAGATAGCCTACTCTTGCAACAACCTCCAAGAAACAAACCTAAATTTTCATCCAAATTTAAAACCAATTGCTGTCAAGCTAATCTATCTAGTGGTGATCTCATGTTTGTCAAAGAAGAATTGCACTCCATAGAGTTTTAAGGGACTGATTCTTCAGACGTAGATTGCCATGCCTTTCTTCCAAGACACATCTAGGTAGACTCAAATCCCCAAACTTCTGGTTAGCAGCCAAATGCTTTACCATTTCCAACACCCAGGGACTCTAAACGTTCATTGCCTGTTAAATTAACCCTAGTTCCCAATGAATATCTTTCAATATTCAACCAACATTTCTCAGTCTACCAGGCTTGGAAATACTCAGTCATTAAAAAAAAAAAAAAAGAGATCAGATGATACAATAATAAAAAAGAGAAATCTTGCTCAATTCTCTATCATTCTTCTTTGTGGTCATCAAAGAATTCAAAGGAGTTTTCCTCTTTAGTCTTTAATTTCTTAAAAATTTTACTTCTAATCTTTGCCTCTTACTCTTAATGAGCACACCAACTTTTTAGTAATTTATCAGCGTATATATTTAGTCACTCCTTTTAAAATCATCATTTTAAAATTAATGTTCTAATATTTAAAATAATAACTTTTATATTAAAATGTCAGGGATTATGAAGCACATCTTATAAATTATCTGGCAAATACTAAACAACTACAATGCATATTTACAAGGTTTTTACCCCAATTAAATAGAAAAATCTTATGTATGAATCTTCTAAGTTCTCTTAATAAAGGCTTTCACAACCTTGGTTGCAGAAGAAGTGAGACATCCAATATTGGCTTCTAAATACCTTCCCATCTGTCATTCCATGCTTATTCAGCCATATAAAAACTACAACACCATAATAAGAATAGCTACTATTCATTTACAGATCAGTTACTACATGCCAAACACACTGTAGATTAAAAAAAAAAAATTGTAGATTAGCTGTCTAATAACATACATTGTAGATTAGCTATCTGATTTAATCCTCACAACCACTCTATGGGGTATACTAATATTCTTTTGGAACCCTGGTGTCTCAGTGGTTAAGAACTCGGCTGCAAACTGAAAGGTTGGTGGTTCAAACCTGCCAGGCACTGTGCAGAAAAAAGATGAGGCAGTCTGCTTCTGTAAAGATTAAACCAAGAAAACCAAACCAAACCCATTGCCACTGAGTCGATTCTGACTTATAGTGACCCTATATTACAGTCTTGGAAACCTAAAAGGGAGTTGTACTCTGTCTTATAGAGTTACTATGAGTTGGAATTGACTCGATGATGGGTTTGGTTTGGGTTTCATTATTCTTTCCATTTTACAGATGATGATATTGTGATTTAAAGATGTCTAAGTCACTCAATCAAGGTTACATTGGCATTAAATTTTAAAACTAGAACTCAAAACTTGATCTTTCTGATCCCAAAGTTTGTGTTAATAACTACTCTGCTATAACGCTTTCCCAGAAATAACATGAAGGTTGCAGCCCAAATTACTTTTCTGACATTTTTCTGACACTCTGATGGGTTCTTTGTCTTCCCTTGACCTCCAGGCCAGAGCTGTCTAGACAGATGAATAAATCCATGAGCTTCCAACACTGTCACATGTGTAGTCCGGTTTCCTTCTTCTATACCCTACTATCTACAACCCAATTGATTCAGTTTCTCCTTGTCCAACCTCAAAGTATTCATTTGCTCCAGAAAATATGCATTTATATAAGTAACAGATTTTTTTAAAAAATCATATCCGGTAGGAAAATGTGTTATACACATGCAATTGCTCCATAGGGTTTTCAAGGCTGTGACCATTTGGAAGCGAAGCAGATCACCAGGCACTTCTTGGTAGGTTTAAATTGCCAACCTTTCAGCTCTTAATCTTTTATGTCACCCAAGGGTTCCTCTGAAAGGGAGTGGAACAGACCCAAAACTTTCCAATAGATGTCATTGTATTTCATATAATGTTTGGATTTCATGCAACATTTTTGCTGTGCTACCTAACTTATCTTTCAAGATTGGGCCCTAGAGTTCTTAGACAAGGCAGAGAGTGGGTTGTTATGTTGAAAGTGGGGATGCTCTATAAGGCTAGCCTACTCAAAAACACTTTCCTCTCAGCTATCACCAAATGCCTGAAATGCCAGTTTGCACCCTTTAAAGCAAGGAAGCCTAGGTAAAATCCAAATGCACACACATTGCTACAGGGAATGACCTAAGGAGGAAAGCACACTCCAACCTCACCTACTTCCCAGTTTGGCCTCAGGCCAACCTGCTGAGAGGTAATCCTACACAGCTTCAAAGTAAAGAACAAATACTAGAACATTTTTGTGTCCTGATTCTCAAGACAATTCTCTGTACTTCAGCATTCCATATTTTACCTGATTTAAAACTTACAACATTTTGAATTTTCCCCCAAATGCCCTAATTTGTTTTCTTCAAATAGATGAATTTGACTATCCATTTTTTAAAGGTGCCTAATTTTAATTTTAGGCACTTGATTGTGCTTATGAGGAACCTGTACATAGACCAAGAAGCAGTGGTTCAAACATAACAAGGGGATACTGCGCGGTTTAAAGTCAGAAAAAGTGTGCATCGGGTTTGTATCCTGTCACCATACCTATTCAATCTGCATGCTGAGAAAATAATCCTAGAAGCTGGACTGTATGAAGAAGAATGGGGCATAAAGATTGGAGGAAGACTAATTAACAACCTGCATTATGCCGATGATACAACCTTGCTTATCGAAAGTGAAGAGGACTTGAAGCACTTACTGATGAAGATCAAAGGCCACAGCCTTCAGTATGGATGACACGTCAATATAAAGGAAACAAAAATCCTCACAACTATACCAATAAGCAACATCACGATAAATGGAGAAAAGACCGAAGTTGTCAAGGACTTCATTTTACTTGGATCCACAATCAACACCAATGGAAACAGCAGGCGAGAAACCCAATGGCATATTGCACTGGGCAAATCTGCTGCAAAAGACTTCTTTAAAGTGTTGAAGAGCAGAGATGTCGCCTTAAAGACTAAGGTCTGCCTGATCCAACCCATGGTGTTTTCAGTGGCCTCATATGGATACAAAAGCTGGACGATGAATAAGGAAGACCAAAAAAGAATTGATACCTTTGGATTATGGTGTTGGTGAAGAATACTGAATGGACTGCTAAAAGAACGAACAACTCTGTCTTGGAAGAAGTACAACCAGAATGCTCCTCAGAAGCAAGGCTGGCAAGACTATGTCTCACATACTTTGGACATGTTATCTGGAAGGTTCAGTTCCTGGAGAAGGACATCATGCTTGGTAAAGTACAGGGTCAGCAAAAATGAGGAAGACCCTTAATAAGATGGATTGACACAGTGGCTGCAACAATGGGCTCAAGCCCAACAAAGATTGTGAGAATGGTGCAGGACCAGGCAGTATTTTCATTCTGTTGTACATAGCGTCGCTATGAGTCAGAACCGACTTGAGGGCACCTAACAACAACACGTTTAGGCACCTGGGTGTCCCTAGCACAGGGTATAACAGATGACTTAAACTGGAAAATAGAGCTGGTCTACACAGATTTATAACACCTTTACCAGCTGAAATTCCTCTGGTGTAACATTGCATGCCCATCAGAATAGAGGAGAGCTGAGAACAATTATTTTCATAGAAATCTACTAAGGTCTTCCTACCTTAACAACAGTTAATACTTCCTTTAATTCAGTAATATCACTGAGACTGACTTTCCATGTGGACTTTTAAGCCACGTTTTTTTAAAAAAAGTCATTGTAAATCTCTTCTCTAATTTAAAATAGAAGGAAATCAATTCTGGATATTGAATTTGCAATTACTGATCTATGGTTTCTAAACAGTCAGTAGAAGGAAAAGTTACTACAGTTCAGACTGCCTCTATAATCAGTAATAATGCATCCCTAAAATATATTCCAGTTTTACTAAATTCCTGTTTGTACTATGATTAATTAATAGGGCTTGGGATGTAGAAAGGTAGATTTATCAAATTTATTTCACTCGCAAAACAACAGAAGAAAAAATATCAAGATTTTGCCAACTCTGAAATTTTTTAACATAGTATCATTATTTACCTATTTTCCTTTGTGACTGTTTTTTTTTTTTTTTCTTTGTCTGAAGGAGTTACTCGAGGCAACTTCTCTCAGTGCAACAGTGAAACAGGTATAATGTTTGTTGAACAAAAAACTCAGAAATACAGTGTCACAAAAGGATTTGAGATTAAATGTGTCAAATAAGTTTCTCTGCATTTTTATTTTTATCATCAAGAGTATCACAGTCTGATAAAATGTATTAGTTTCAGTGGAATATTTGAAGAACTTACTTGCCATCAAATTTCTCTTCTATCAGATACCAGACGAGTCATTTGAACAAATTGTTGGTTCTGAGACTTTGAGCATAGGCCATATTTTCCAGCACAAACAAGTCATTCAGATATGAAGTCTTACCAAAATATACCTTGCTCCTAGCAAGTTCAGCAATTAGGGAAGAGTGTCACAGGGACCTTGTCACAGAGACATCATAAAATGATTTTACCTCCAGCTTGTGTAATATATCCCTGTTGACAACTTACTAGCTTAGTTCACTATCCATAATCTAAAAACAAAGGCTTTGAACCAGTTCATTCCGGTTTAAACACCTGCTGAGAATTTGCATTTCCACCCCAAATATACTGAATAAGAATCTACAATTTAATAAGATCCTCAAGTGATTCTTATGTATAATGAATTTTGAGAACCGCTGCTCTACTAGTGGTTAGTATTGCCTGGGAACTTGTTAGAAATGCAAATTCTCAGCAGTTTCAACCAGAACAAACCAGTTCAAAGCCCTGCTCAAAATTATAAGATGCATGTAAACACATCCACAGATTTACTGCTATAATTCATCTTAAAACTGTATTTAGAATTTACATGGAATTTACATGTGAGTCAATGGTAAAAGCCATGTAATAAAAGAAAAAAAATTAAAGCATATGGTACCTTGGAATAGATTGGCAGGTTATTTAAACATATTTGAAATAAATTGATCAGATGTCAAATACCCTATCTTGATATCACTTCATTTTCTTTATTGCTAAATAATTATGGAATCTTTAAAAAAATAAATAAATAAAACAGTCCATAATTTTCAAGTTACTTTAGTTATTAGATCATTTGTCATAAATGGGCAAAAAAAAGAAAAGAAAAAGTAAAGGATAAACTTCCTCTACAGGTTTGTATTAGTGAGACCATGAATAAAACCAAAAACCAAACCCACTGCCATCGAGTTGATTCTGACTCATAGTAACTGTATATGACAGAGTAGAATTGCCCCCTTAAAGCTTCCAAGGAGTGCCTGGCGGAATAGTACTGCTGACCTCTTGGTTAGCAGCCATAGCACTTAACCACTACACCACCAGGGTTTCCAGACCATGAATAAGTAGCCTAAAAATCATTTATACAGTTGTGAAGTTGCCATTAACTCTGCTACATTGGCCTTTTTAAGATCTCAAAACTGTTATCAAAGCATTTAGTTATTCAAATTCATTTAAAAAATTAAAAAAAACACTCTTACAAATCCAGGTGTATTAGTTATTTAATGTTGTATAACAAATTAACCCCAAACTTCATGACTTATTGACAGTTACTATCTCACAACTTCTGAATCAAGGTGTGGACCAGAGATGGAGTAGTATTAATGCTCAAATGCTGGTGGATCTGCTTCCAAGCTTATTTGTGTGATTGTTGGCAGGAATTATCTCCTTCTGGGTTGTTGGACTCAAGGCCTCAGTTTCTTGCTGGTTGTTAGCCAGAGGGTGCCCTTAGTTCCTTGCCACATGGGCCTCTCCATAAGGCAGCTTCACAATTTTACAGCTGCCTTTCTTAGAGCAAGTAAGTGAGAAGAGCAAGAGTGAGAGCAAGATCATGTGTGCGCTCACATGCACGGGAGAGAGAGAGAGAAAGAGGAAGAAAGGGTACATTCTTGGAAGTGATATTCTACCACTTTAACTATATTCTGTTCACAAGAAGCAAGTGAGTAGTTCCATCCATCCCACACTCAAGGAGAGTGGAATTATACAAGAACGTGAAAACCAGGAGGTAAGGATCATTATACTAGGGGATTCAAACTGGTGCTTTAAAATGTTTATATTATGCTGGAATTATTCTTTTACATTGTCATGGATTGGATTGTGTTCCTCCCCCTACCCCCAAAAAATAAGTTGAAGTCATAACCTGTGAACATGATCTTGCTTGGAAATAGAGTCTTTGATGATGTTGTCAGTTAACATGAAGACATATCAGATAATTGTTATTGCTGGGTGCTGTCAACCTAATTTCTGACTCACAGTGACCCCATGTGACAGGGTAGGAGTATCTTATAGAATTTTCTTGGCTGGAATCTTTATGGGAGCAGATAGCCAGGTCTTTCACAGAGCAGCTGGGTGAGTTTGAATCTCCAACCTTTTGTTTAGCAGCCAATGTTTAAACCATTGGAGCACCAGGGCTCCTTACCAAAGTAGTTGTTGCTATTGTGTGGCATAGAGTTGATTTCAACTCATAGTTACCCTATATGATAGAGTAAAACTGCTCCATAGGGTTTTCTAGGCTGTAATGTTTACAAGAACAGATCACCAGGTCTTTCCTCCCAAGGAGCCTCTAGTGGGTTCAAACTATCAATCTTTTGGTTAGCAACCAAGCGGTTAATCACTGTACTACCAAGGCTCCTTACCAGAGCCAGGTAGGTCCTAATTCCATTTGACTGCTGTCTAAACAAAGAGGGGAAAAGAAACACACACGTGCGCACACGCACACACACACACACATATGCACAGGGAAGATGGATATGTGACACTGTAGCTGAAAGCCAAGGAATGCCTGAAGCTACCAACAGTTAAAAGAGACATGGCGCAAATTCTCCCTCTAAGCTTTATAAGGAGTCAACATGACCAACATACCAATTTCGGTCTCTTAGGCTCCAGAACTGTAAGACAATAAATTTCTGTTGTTTAAATCACTATCTGGCTGCCACCATCGTAGTTTTATTGAAGAATTTATCATATGAGATTATAATTGTTTTATTTTCTCTGTTCTTCTATTGTCTTCTCCACTTGGTTGTAAGCTGTTAAGGTAAGGATTTTCCTTCTCTATTTTTACATCTGAAAAGTGAGTACAATGAGTGGTGCATAACAGAGCTTCAATAAATATTTGGAGGTGATGAACAAGTTAACGCCAAGAGTCCTGAGGGCTTAATGAATGATACCCACACCAAAAAAAAAAAAAAAAAAATGAATGATATACCCTTAAATTATCTCATTTATTTCTCAAAACCACCTTGATTTCCTATATGGAGTCAACTACACATTTGATAACTATTCTGCTATCCCATGCATGGACTTTTCATTACATACATTACCCTATTGTATTGCAGTTATTTTTCTACATATCTTATTCTTTGCTAGATAATAAGTACGTCTCTCAGAGAGGGAATGGAGACAGCCTAGCATAGAGTTATTCAGCACTTGCAGAGTAACTGTTAGATGAGTGAATGAATGAGATGGGCACTATTGCCACAGCGAAGTCTCTGTTATTAGCAATACCTAATACAATGTCATACTGAGAAAGGAACATAATACAGAGTACATACATTTTAATTAAAAAGGCAGTTTCTAAAGTGATAAAGAGATAATGTATTAATAAATAATTATGCTTCTTTCATCACAAAGGTATGGATTTAAATTTTGGAAGAAAAAGAAAATGTAGATACAGCCAATAAGTTTCCCCTCTAAAAAAATGAGGCTATGTGAGTGAGTGATACATATGTTATGTAGAGGTCATTCTAGTTCTGAAGGACTGTAATACGATGTTCTAGTTAAGACAATTATTTTGTTTTTCCTTTTGAGGAATGCTTTCCAAGCCATTGAATTATGTTGTCTTTTCAGTTGATATTCAATCAGTTAGAATTTTTGGAAAATAAAAATTTAAGATATTTTAGAATTATTATATGTGAACAACAGCAAGAGATACTCAAGCTCCATTTATTCTGAAGAAGTCATTTAATAGATGTTGATAAAGAAAAAAAAATCAATTTCTCTATGAAATAGTGTGCTGCCTATTGAAGAAAAGAATTATAGACAGCCCCTGTACCTTAGATTATATGCCTTGATGACTTAAAGTTGGTAATTACGACATGGCTATTGAATATAATCATCAGTAATCTTCTACTGACCTTCATTCCCAAACTTTAAAAACTTTCTGAAAAGACAGATTTACGCTCTTAAAATCTTTTAATCAACCAGTTCAGATCAGTGGATCCGAATCAAGTGGAAATTCCTAGTAATAGTCTTAATTTTATAAGACATATCTCCACAGCCCTTGATCCCTTCTCTAGAAACAGCTTTTTTACCATCCTACATCTAAAAGCTCGTGTGTAAATTCAAGAAACGCACTAACTAATCTTGTGGAATATCTAGGTTTCTGATTTATTTCCAAGTAAAATTCAGAGAGTTGACTTAAGTCAACAGATGGTTGAGGCTTGTTTAAAGAAGAAATTGTTTCACTCCATATGTAAGTTTGTGAGACTTGTGATCAACTGCTGTACTTTTTTCACATAATTTCTAGAATTCCATTTTAAGACACTGCATCCAGGGAATACTCAATGGAGAACCAATAACTTTAGAGTTGTTGCCCCTTTTAGAAGGGCCAAGACCTTATTAAATTACCTTGCTGGTCATTTCCAAATAAATTGGCTCAAAGCACTACTATTTTGATGTTATTTTTACCTTGAATCATTTTAATTCTGCTGATAGCTATTTTAAGCATTTTAATTAGCTATACTTGTACCTCTGGGCCATTGAAGCTAAAACAGTACTTTATACCCTTTTACAAATTAAAGTAATCATTTATGCAAAGTCCTTTTGAGATAATTATTTCATATGGGTTGACAATGCTTCTTATAGTGGCAACTAGGAAGGCTGATATGGTTTATCCCTCTAATTCTGCTCTTCCTTTGGCTGGCCCATCTAGAGTGCATTTACCAATTCCACTGGCTTTCCTCTGAGTGTAATGACTTTCCTTGTACTCTGTTAAAAATATATCCCCACAAATCAAGAGGAAGCAGATTCAGACTAAGTGGCTGAGAAGATTTACATTCTATAGCTAACCTAGTTATTACTCTGCTGAAAACCCCATAGCATCAATATAATGAATCCCTCAACTTCTGCAGCAAGCACAATTTTTCTTCCCAACCTCATTGGCTCCCAACTTTCTGCTTGACCTTTTACAATCTGTGTGCGGCAGAACTTCATTACAACCTTTTAATGATGCACAAATGGCACACAACACCAAGGTCACAGAAGATCCCAAGTGAAAACTTTTCAAACACCACTAGAATAGATATTGAAACCTCATTTAAAGAGGCAGAATAACCTTATGGAGAAATCATACCTTAGGATTCAGTAAGTCTCCCAAGGGTTGATAATGCAAAATATTGACAATGTGATAAGTTGAATAACTACCCACAACAAACCTTTTCTAAGAGGAAAAGAACTTGATTTTCCAAGCTATAAATGGCTAAAAGATACTAAATGGCTCCTATCTGAGTGCTACAAGGGTAATGGTTTCAGGATTCCAACCCAGACAGGTTTCACTATATAACTCACAACACTGATGTAAGCTCAAGAAGCCAACATTCTTATATTTTTCTTATCAGCTTGTACCCGCAAAAGGCCCCTCAAAATCTCATTGTAACATAACTTGAGGATGTGAAAAGCACAAAATTACACCATGGTTCTTCATATGATTGATTGACTGGAAGTGGAAGAATCTTGAAGGCATAGAAGTAAGCAAGTTGAATTGTAGGGCAGGATGGGACGTGGCAAGAGAAAGGAAAGGAGGGTTTGATTCTGATCAGCAATCCCCTTCAAGAAAGTGAATATTTCCTTGGGGAGGGAGAGAATAAAGTTTAGTTCCACTTGCTTTAAATCTTAACTGCTCAAGCAGAGTAAAGGGAGATACATGTTCTGGTTCTTCTTTTCGTAGTTTTAAATCAGTTACTGGGTTGTTTCTCATTTTCCATTTTCCTGCCCTACAATTTCTTCTTCCTATTCTTCACATTGACTTCAAAAGCCCATGCTATCCATGACTGTGGCTGTGTGATCTGTTAACACATGAAATGGAGTGGACTGTTCAGGCTTAGTGTGAAAAGAGGACACATTCCAACTCATGGTTCCTCCCCTCAATTTCACCCTCCCAAGTAAAAATTTTATTGTAGAGTATATACTGAGTACCATGTGGACACACACACACACACACACACAAAAGGTCTTTGAATTGAAGACTTCCAGTCCAACATTGGTGATATCATGAACCTCAAGAAAGGGTTGCCTATGCTTAATGCTTTTAAAGAAGGTACATGATTTCTATGTGTACCCCTTCCCCGACATACACATTCACCAGAACTCTTAGAGAGGGTGTCATGGATTGAATTGTGTCCCCCCAAAATATCTGTCAACTTGGCAAGGACATGATTCCCAGTACTGTATGATTGTCTTCTATTTTGTCATCTGATATGATATCCTTATGTGTTGTAAATCCTATCACTATGATGTAATAAGACGGATCAGTGGCAGTTATATCGATGAGATCTACAAGATTAAATAGTGTCTTAAGCCAGTCCCTTTTGAGGTATAAAAGAGAGAAGCTAGGAGAGAGATGAGGACCTCCTACCACCAAGGAAACAGTGCTGGGAGCAGAGTGTGTCCTTTGGACCTGAGGTTCCAGGGCAGAGAAGCTCTTAGGCCAAGGGAAGACTAATGACATGGACCTTCCTCCAGAGCCAACAGAGAAAGCCTTCCCCTGGAGGTGACACCCTGAATTTGGACTTGTAACCTACTAGACTGTCAGAGAATAAATTTCTCTTTGTTAAAACCACCTACCTGTGGTACTTCTGTTATTGCAGCACTAGATGGCTAAGACAGAGGGCAAGAACAAGAATTCTGAAGCCACAGAAACTGGTTTCAAATCCATGAGGGCCTTGGGTCCTTAGACACAGTAAGTAAAATGAAATAAGAATGTGGGTTATGCTGCCACACATAAAATAAAATAGCCAGGTTTAAATGTCCAGCTCAGACACCTGCTAGCCATGTGAATAATTACTTAACTTCCCTGTGCCTTAGCTCCTTTCTGTCAATTTGTAATAGCACCTAACTTGCACAGTTGTTAAAAGAATTAGAAATAAATAATCTATATAGAGCTTCTTGCACAGAGCTAGCCATTTAATGGAATCTCAGTAAATGATAATTGTAGTCATCATAAGGCATTTGACTTGATTCAAATATTACAAGAAGCCATGGATGTCCATTTGCACTAAGGAAAGTCTCAATAACAGCAAAAATGGCTATCAGCTTAAAGGAAAATTGTGATTTCCCAAAGTCTTTGCAGGAAAGGCCATTTGGGTTAGCTTAGCACATTACTTGATAGGAAATGAAATTGGCAATAGAGACTGATGCATTTTATATCCCATCCACAAAGTTGATTATGAAAAAAGCCTTCCTTATATAGTGGCTTCACTCTTAAGCCAATCCATCCCTTTACACCGACGACACTGTTCTATGGAGTTCTAGCATACTATCCATCCTATAGGAGTCCCTGGGTGGTGCAAACGGCTAACTGCTGACTACTAGCCGAAAAGTTGGTGGTTTGAAGGCACTCAGAGGTGTCTTGAAAGACAGTCCTGGAGACCTACTTCCAAAAGATCACAGCCTTGAAAACCCTATGGAGCAGTTCTACTCTACACACATGGGGTCTTCATGAGTTGGAATCAACTCGACAGCAACTAAAAACAATAACATCATCCTTCCCATACAAAGTTGTCTTTGAGGCCATGACAGCCCACTAGCTTTATTTAACAATCTAAGTCAATACCAAAGACCAAGTCATCCCTTTACTAGATTAATTAGCTAGGCAACCCCGGAAAGAAATAGTAGATTGTACCATTTTCCCTGTCAGGCTTTCTGCCCTCAGCTCCAGGGCCCAAGCAATGTGATGTCTGGCAGCTTTGGTAATGAGCACAGATGGAAAATAATTGAGGTGCCCAGTCAGCACCAGGCACATTGTGGGAGCTCAGAAAGGAATTAAACAGCAAAGGGACACTGTTCATCTCTTCCCATATACAACCATTATATACATTTGCAAATATATTTGTAGATCTGATTACTCACATGTCATCCTCACGACTGCACAGCCAAATGTAAAAGAGCTGGCATTTGCTTTAAGAGTTCTCAATACCTTGCCCAAGGAAATGCTGAACCTTTGGTGACAGAAATTATCTATAGCCATGGAGTCATCAACATATTCACTGTTTTATACATTTCTGCAAAGGTATTTATTGCTTTAAAATTCAGAAAAAAAATTTATGGATTACTATAAGGAATAAGGAAACCCTGGTGACATAGTGGTTAAGAGCTATGGCTGCTAACCAAAAGGTTGGCAGTTCGAATCCACTAGGTGCTCCTTGGAAACTCCATGGGGCAGTTCTACTGCATCCTTTAGGGTCTCTATGAGTTGGAATCGACTTGAAGGCAATGGGTTGTTTTTTTTTTTTTTTTTTTAATAAGGACTAAGTTTTTTCACAATAACTGTCAAAGCACGTATCTATTGCTAAAATATTCTTACACTATCCAGGCAGAGGTATGATAGGTAAAGTTATAATTATTAATATTTTAAAGCATATACGCAAAGTTGATTTATAATGCAAATTTCTCAAATAGCTTCAAATTATTGTTTGTCTATTTATTTATGAATTCTTCAACAAATGAGTACTTATCGTGTGTCAGGCAATTTGATGGACACTGGGAAATGGCAAGAAAGAAGTATGATGAAATACATGAATCACTCCATTTGTATTGCAACGTGGCACTCTTAATGCTCTTTTACAAGTCTGTAAAGGCAAGATTCATCTGCAATGGGATGGGAAGTATGTCCAATTCATGCACTTTTATGTAATTTAGATGAGACAGGTTCTCTCCAGTTTAAATGCTTTACCTTACCATAAAATTTCATTACAGAATGTGTCAAAACGATGTACAAGCAAATGGAGTTAAAGAAGTTAACTTTTCATAATTCTAAAATGTCATCTGTGAAAATAAAACTTCCTCTCTTGCTAATTCACCATATACAGACTGCTTATACATGAATAATGATATGAAAAGCTCTGAACTCATTCACTTGACAAAGAAGGTATAAAAAATACTGGTAAATATATTTTTACCTGTTTTGTTATGCTTGCCATCTGTATTGTTACTGCATTTCTACAGTCACTTCACTGCCAGTGCAAAAAAATCATCTTAGCTACAATTGCCTCTTCTCTCAACATCACAACCAACGCCCTGGGAGAACGCCAATGTTAAATCTTATACTCTTTCTTCTATATCTGACTTCACAATGACTTTCTTTCACTTCTAAGACTCTCTCTTTTATTATTAAAAAAATGCAAAATGACAAGCAAATTAAAAGAAGCTATCTACCCCTCACAAGCAGAGCTAGTTTTATAATTATACCCAGAGGATTCAATAACTCAAATCCCCTTGCTGGAAGATGATTTCTGCTCTATCTGGCAAGGTC
Source organism: Elephas maximus indicus (assembly GCF_024166365.1). Taxonomy (NCBI): domain Eukaryota; kingdom Metazoa; phylum Chordata; class Mammalia; order Proboscidea; family Elephantidae; genus Elephas; species Elephas maximus. The sequence continues at coordinate 26,062,644 of NC_064841.1, forward strand.
ATCCTTTTTTATTGAGCTTTGGGAGCGACGCAGATGGAGGGTTGAGAGAGATAGGGAACCTCACCTAGCAAGCCAGATGAGTAGGACCAACTGTGGAGAATCATGAGGTGATAGATGTGACAGCCAGGATGCTCTCCCATCTATATCCATTCTAAGAGCATTGCAGAATCAATGATACTTTCAGCCAAACTGGTCCTCTGGGTGACCACAAAAATATATATGCAAGATCAGAAGACTATATGAGCAGTCATGACCACCTGTCTATACTGTGGTAGCTTGCATATTGCTATGATGCTGGAAGCTATGCCATTGGTATTTCATATACTAGTAGGGTCACCTATGGTGGACAGGTTTCAGTGGTACTTCCAGACTAAGACAGGCTAGGAAGAAAGGCCTGGCAATCTAACTTTGAAAATTAGCCAATAAAAACCATATGGATCACAACAGAACATTGTCCGACTTGCTTGCTTTGGGCATGTCATCAGGAAGGGGCAATGTTAGAGGAGGACACCACATTTGGTGAAGTAAAGGGCCAGTGAAGGCATGGGAGACCCTCACTGAGCTAGACTGGCACAGCAGTTGAAATGATGGACTCAAACATGCTGATGATTATAAGTATGACGGAGGACTGGGCAATGTTTTGTTCTGGTATACTTAAAGTCTCCATGAGTCGGCGTTGATGCAACTGCAGCTAACCTTGTGGGAAGGTTTCATTTATATATCAAATTATACTTTTCACCTTTCTGCCTGGCCACCCCCACACCTGAAGCAGCACTGCTGGTATTAAATATTCAAGAGTCCCTGCTGCCAGATTCAGGTTCTTTGCATCTCTACAGGTGCTGTTTCCTTTTTACCCTAAGCATTGTAGCAATTTTTTTTATTGTAGCAGAACTCACACATGTGAAATTACCAGGAAATTCCCTCCCCCATCAAATACAGTGCCCTGACGGAACAATGCCTCTAAATTTTGTTGTGATAAAGAATACCTGAGTTATGACTTACTTCTATTCTGTAATTGCAATTAAAGGCCAATTTAAAACCAATTAAGTCCTTGGGTTTTTTTCCCCCAGTCTGCCACTAATAGGCCCTAAATTACAAGTATATAAGAAGCTGTGGAACATCAATCTACAGTCACAATACTTTCAGAAGAGTTGTCATGAAATTACAGAAGGATAATGAAATGATTGGATGTAATTAGGCGGGAGGAAAATAGAACCCAACTCAAAATGTCAATCAGCAAGTAATTAATCTTATTGTAGAAAAATGAAAAAAAAGTATATATATATATATATATGTGGCTGAAAAGTCATATTATAAAAATTGTATCCCCTAAGGGAATGAAAACATCCAAAGATGGATTAGAAACCCTTTATTATTAATTTGATCGAGTTCATGTTTACCATAATAAATGACCAAGCATCTCAATTTATTAAAATTGCCTGAAAGGAGAATGGTTTTCTTAAGTCTGAAATATAGCACTTGAGCTTCTTTGCAAATGACATACAGAAATTTAATGTTCTTTTAAATGGCTCATTACAAGAAAATAAAAGCAGAAATGGCCATTTATCTTTGAGGAGTGACTGTAAAAAATCCCACCATATCCACTGGTATTGGAGAACATCTATAGCGAAAACTTTGAACTCTCCTTTGTGCTGAAAGTAAAAACAGATCCAATGAAAGATTCAAAGTTTACTCATCTTTTGAGGAAATTATGACCCCAACTTAGTAGAAAAAATAATGAATAGGCCTGTTTGTTAAAATGACATGAGAGTGATAACAATTTTATATTACGTATAATTTGGTAAGGAGAAAAAATAATTATATATATCCAGAAAGTAAAGATTTGTGTTAAAAAAAAAAAAAGAAAGAAAACCTCTCAAGCCCTTGTCTCCTCCCATTCATATGTACAGCTTCCAAAGCCCCAGAGCCTGAAGCTGAAAAAGGGAGACAGAGGGACTGTTCTGCCCTTAGTAAGGAAATACATTTGAAAGAATGACTCAGAGTGTGGAGGTAACATGGATATGAGGAATTACTCAATACTGCAGTTTTTAGATGACTGCAAAATACCTAAAATGTATTTCAGGTTGAAAAGGCTATGTGGTATGATGGTTAAGAGCTTGATTTCTGGGGATAAACCTGGGCTCAAATGCCTTTGGGCAAGTAACTTAACCCCTCTGGGTTCAGGTTCTTCATCTTTACAAAGAGGATAATAAAAAGTATCTGCCACTTCGAGCTTTGAGGATTAATTTGAAGATGTAACATGTGTGAAGCCCTGAGTGCAATACTTGGCATATAGTCTGCTCTCACTACATGTTAGCTTTTACTGGAAAGTACGATTTATACTTAGATTCTCCTGGGACAAAGACAATTGGCTGGAACCTACTTCTAAAAGCAGTAAACAAAACAAATTTGAAGTTGAGTTTTACTGGATAGATTTTATACCTGGCATTAAGAAAATCAGGAATTTATTTATAATAAGATTAAGAAAAATAATTTTAGGTATGGGGACAATTATTGCTAACATTTATGGAGTGCTTGCAGTGTGCCAGGCACTCTTTTAAGTGTTTTATGCATATGAACTCATTTAATTGTCATAAACAAAAAATACTGAGATAGGTTCAATTCTTGCTTGTCTGTCTACTCCATTAGCTGTTTAAGATGGAGGTTATGTTTTAGGAACAGGACCAAATATAGCACCTGACATTCAGTTGTTTCTTGGGACCTGTGAACTGCATACATAAATTATCTTCCTAATGGAACAGGTTGCCCGGCCATGACATGAACAGGACCTACGCCATTTTTCTCTCTTCTAAACTTATTCTTGACTGCTCAGTTCCTTTTTCCTTGTTAAATTTTTGCTAAGGGCTAATGTCCTATTCAGACTGTAGAAAACAAGTGATATGATCTAAGAAAGTCTTATGACCATTGAAACCACCGTAGGAGACCAGTCACCCCCTGGGCAGATGAGATGATACCTTGGGACAGGATCACCAAAACCAACCCAGGAGAGAACGACATTCCACAAGTTCCTGAAACCCTTGATTTTGCCCTATACAATTTTTAGCCAGTCTCCAGTGGGGTGAGATAGGCTTTGGAGGAGATCATCTCCCTCTGTCTCCTGTGAATTGATATACATCAAAGCTCTTGCTACTCACCACACCCCTGTCTCAGGAATTGGCTATCTGCGGTAGGCGGCTCTGACCCGTGAAATTGCAGTGACACTAAAATGTCCAAAATCTTCAATGACTTCCCACAGCCTACAAGTTAAGTCCAAATGCCTCCCTGTCTAGATTTTTCTTCAGCTTTATCTTCCACAGGCCCTACATCCTAGCCACATGAGACAAATCACCATTTCTTCATCATATCATGAATTTATGATGCAGAGCTCTTTTTTCATTTTTATTTGTGCAGCCTGAAATATGTTGCTTGTCCCTATGCCTGCCAACTTCCTCTTTTTCTTTCCAGGGCTGGTTCAAATACCATTCAATGACACCTTCCCCAGATCACTCAGTTGGAATTAATATCTCCCTATTTTGCATTGCAAGAGACCTTAACACATCGTTTACTTTGTCTGATGATTTATTTATTCAGTAATTAGATATAAAATGTCAAGGATGACCACCAGGCACTTTTTGGGCAATGGAGAGAGAACATAGGCCCTGAGTTAAGGGGTTTATAATCACTGAAAAAGAGGACAACCCTCAAGAAGATGGATTGACACAGTGGCTACAACAATGGGCTCAAACATAGCAACAATTGTGAGGATGGCACAGAACTGGGCAACATTTCATTCTGTCGTACATAGGGTTGCTATGATTCAGAACTGACTTGATGGCACCTAACAATAACAACAACAACATAGTCAGAAAAGTGAACCCACATGCTCAAGTCCAGGTGATGAGTGCTTGGATAAACCAACCAAAAACCAAACCCAGGGCCATAGAGCCGATTCCGACTCATAGCAACCCTATAGGACAGAGTAGAACTGCCTCATAGAGTTTCCAAGCAGCGCCTGGCAGATTCGAACTGCTGGCTCTTTGATTAGCAGCCGTAGCACTTAACCACTATGCCACCAGGGTTTCCGAGTGCTTGGATAATAGATGTGTGTATATGATGAACACAGTATGGGTCTTCAAATCACAGTCTTGGAAGGCTTGCTGAAGGCAGTGACTCTATTGCTCATCAGAGCAAGAAGCCACGGTCATTCTAGGAAGGCAGAAGCACACATGGAACATCAGAGGCCACCATCTGTTTAGCAAACTCCAAGAGATTTAGAACAATGTTACTTAAAAAGGGAGTCCACCTACTCACTGGCAAACTGATTGTCCCCAAGAAGATACGTTCACAATTGGGCATAAGCATTTAGAAACTTTTATGGCAATTTGTCACTGCTGTGGGTGGCACAAACATTTTGCACCCATCTACTAACCTGATGATTGGCAGTTTGAACCCACCCAGTGGCACTGAGGAAGGAAGGTCTGTCAAACTGCTCCCTTAAAGATTACAGCCAAGAAAATTTCATGGGGTGGCTCTAGTTCTACTCTGGTACATGGGGTCTCTACAAGTCAGAATTGACTGTTGTTTGTTTGACGACATCAAAGCATTAATGGACTCATCATTCCTTCAGTAGGCATAGACCAATTCTCTTATTGTTAAACTCACAAGGTAAGTCACGTGTGGCATGAGTGGTGTATTAGTCACATACAGTGGGACTGCATTTAGGTCTAGAGCAGATTAGAAATAAAACACACATACACACACACACACACACAGTTTGAGAAGCACTGAGTAGAACACCTAGAGCTTAGGAAAGGAAATGCGGTTTAAGAGGAATTGGGACAGGGAGGATTAGATCATGAGGGTCATGTGGGCCAACATAATGAATTTTTATTATAGAATGTATTTAATTCATTCCATCAAGATTGTAACTCTGTCAATAACAGATTTTATTTTAGGTATCTTTGTATTACTCACAACTGTCCAGGCCTATATTGCCAAACAATCTTTGAATAAAATTATTTTTGTGCACTTGATTTGTTGAATAGCAAGAGCCTGGTTTGACTCCCTGTAGTGAGGCTCTTTGATGTATTAGTGCAACTATGTTGTTTTGAAAAAATTGCTTAAGGCCTATACCAATTCTATTTTCTGTTTTGTTTAGTTACTCAGAGCTCAGTGCTAGGCACTGGGGATATAACCATGGATGAGACCCTGTTCCTACTCTCTAGTTGCTCATAACTCAGTGGAAACAAATGAATGGGTTATGCCTGTAGTTAATGTTGTTGTTAAGTGCCGTTGAGTCGGTTCCAACTCATAGCGGACCTTACAGGACAGAGTAGAACTGTCCCATAGCGTTTCCAAGGAGCAGCTGGTGGATCTGAACTGCTAACCTTTTGGTTAGCAATGGAACTCTTAACAACTATGCCACCAGGTCTCCTGTGGAACTTTATTTTCAACAAATTAGTTTTTTTTCCAAAAGTCTGGAAAACTATTGTAAGACTGCTGATAGGGAATTGTTCAGGTTTATGACGGATATGGGAAAATATTCAAGAAGCTTGGAGTAAATATATTCCCTATATTGAAAATTTCAGAATTTTCAATAATAGCACAGGAAGGCACTTTTTTTTTTTTTTGCAGTATGTAATTTTAGGCAATGCTGTAAATTTTCTTCTCTAATTACTAGACACACAAGGACAATGTGGCATGATAAAATAAAGGAGGAATTGAAGAGTGAAAAAAAAAGGGCAAGAAGAACATGGATTAAGGAATAGGAGAAGAGAATAGAAACGATGGTACTAGGGAAGAAGAAAATAGGGGAAGGAAAAGCTAAAGCCAAAAATGAAACAATTGTCAAATGTTAGCACTTAGAGGTCAATGATGTTTTAGCTTCCCCCACTACTTATTGCTCTTTTTCTAGAAATTTATCCATCAAAAACAAACAAACAAAACAAAACAAAAAAACTGCTTTAAGAGTATAAAAAGGTTTATTTGGAATGGATCCAATGTAATAGAAGTCAAGGAAACCAAATTAAAAAGGAACAAACAAATATGAACTGCTATTTTTTTATAGAGATAATTTCAAATAGTACATTTACAGTTAATAAAAATTGTGTTTGCAAGCTCCCCAGAAGCATTTGTCTCTTGCATCACAGCTCAGAGAATACTTTCTTTCACCTTTGTCATCATTTCTAATGATCATAACAACCTTGTTACCTGAGTAGGAATTTTACTCCTATTCTATTGATGAGCACACAAAGCCTTGGGGATATTAAGGTATTGGCCCCAAATTACATGACAGTAAGTTGTGAAGGCAAGAAAATCATCCCAGTTTTTAAAATTCAATTTCAGGGCACTTTCTTCAACCTTACACTATCCATCTCAAAAGAAGATATGGTGCTGATAGATGTGGTAAACCCCAAATTTTTGTACATGTGCTTTAGGAATAGTGTAAGGATAAACAGGAGTACAAATAATCTTGTTCCACAATGGTCCTCACTGGATAAGGTAGCAATTAGTTAGCTATACAATGTTTACTGCCACAGCTATTTTGTTAGAAACATCTTTGTTAGACAGCACATCGCTGCTGCTTGCACAAAGCAGTCAGCACTGTAAAGTAATAATCTCTACCAGTTAAGCTAAATTGAGAATCTTATTAGAAGTCTGTTGATTGCGAGTTTTGTTGTCAAATTTGCAGTACTGAAAACCACACAGATGCTTGCCATTAATGTCAGTGATAGAGACACTAATACTATATGCCATGTAATTAAAAAAAAATGTAATAGAAAAAAAGAATGTAATAGAAGCCCCTAATTACCTCGCCTTTGTTCCAATAAGGACTAATAAGAGGAGAGCTAATAAATGAAACAGTAAAATATTAGCCTCCAGGCTCCCCATCACATAAATTTGGTTGAGATCTTTTGATTTTTACTGGCATATTTAAATATGTCTCTATAACACCCTGGAACCCTGGTGGTGCAGTGGTTAAGAACTTGGCTGCTAACCAAAAAGTTGGCAGTTCAAATCCATCAGATGCTCCTTAGAAACCTTATGGGGTAGTTCTACTCTGTCATACAGGGTCACTATGAGTCGGAATTGACTTGACGGCAATGGGTTTTTTGTTTTTTTATTATATCACCTTATTCAATACATTGAAATACATGCTATAATAAGAAATATGGTAATTTGCTAAAATGCATTCCAGTTAAAAAATGAGCAAATTCCAGTAAACTATGTTTCATCACTTTCCTAAGTTTTCATGCTTATTTAGTGTTAATTATGGATTCACAATATATCTCTTGCTTAGTTAAAAACAACAGCAACAACAACAACAACAAAAACAACTCTCACCAATTCTCTTGTCAATTTTTTAAAGAATTCTTCAAAGAAAATAATTACCATTCTTATGGAAAAAAAGGAAAAGTAGAACATGCTACCTATAGAGCCCAAAATCATCTCAGAGGATTTCTTAAACATGGATTACAGATTTATGCACTGAGTAATTTTGTCCCTACCCAACACATGCCCTCCCCTTCCAATCCGAGTGAAATGACATCCTCATTTTACATTTCCCACCTGCCAAAATCTCAGAACAGGTTCAAGGAGGAAAAAGCCCAGAGACATCTCAATATAAGTGTGAGGCTGCAAGTAAAAGAAGAAATTAACATCTTACTGCAGAACTGCTTGGGGTTTGTGAGCCTTGAGCTAAGTGTTAAAGCATATTGAGCTACATGAATAACTAAGTTTCTCCACAGAGAGGAGAGGGGAGGTTTTATTTGCACTAAAGAGAACCCAAGAGCTATTACTGTCAAGCATATAAATCTACATCTCTTTTCAATTGCATTGTATTGCATCTTTATTCAGACAAACAGAAAATTAGATAGAGCAAAAGCATATGAGACCCATCTGTCTGCCAGGGGTATACTTTGTCTTCTGGGTAGGTGGGGTATGGGTTTTAATGACACAAACATCATTGCACAGTCTTTTTTGAGGCTCTTACACAAGCTAATGTCACTTGCTCTCAAGAAACATCTCATTTTATTAGTTTGATCCCATTAGTTTTCCCCATAGCCCTGAGTACCATAATTACCCTCTTCCTTCGTTTTTGTGACATGCCCGGGTTTATAGGCTGTTCAGTCCTATTCACATCCTTCAGTCCCTGAAGCATCCTCCAGGCTTCCGTGTAGAGTTGATTGCCACACATAAGGGTGAGAGAAAGTCAGAGCCATCCCAAATTGATTGTAAGAAATCTGCCTTGCAGCCAGTTAGTTCTGCTATAGCAAAAGCCGATTCCCATAAAGCAAATGAGAGCTCTCTTTGGTGCATGTGGCAGCCAACCAGCACACAAAGGTGAGACTGGAATGGTCTCAACCCCGAAAATCAGAGCTTGGCACCCTTTCAGAGGTGGCATGCCAAATCTTCTCTCAAACTGGGACTATGGGACTGAGCCTACTTGGAAATCTCTTCACATATCAGTGTGATAACATGACAGGCAGCACCCTGGAATGGGAGACTAGTGAGAACTTAGACAAGCCTCTTTGCCTCTCTGAGTCTCAGTTATTGTATCTGAGAAAGAAGCCTTCGGGAACGCCTCAGTCACTTTGAAACACTTTGTAAGAGTGGCATCTTATTTCTAAATGTAGTAATTCCTAGAATTCCATTATATAAAATAGATAAAAGCATTGTTGGTATGACAGAAGCAGAACTAGGGGTTGAAGGCCCTCCTGCTTGATCTCTTGTCCTCTGCATTGTGACTGTGAGTGAAGCCTAAGGGACCCTAGGCTCAGTAGTCTAAAACCCACCATGACCTAACTCCCTGTGAAATATCCCTGCTGTTTCTGGTAATTATATCAACAATATCCGTAAAAGCACTGGTGAGGACACTCTGACAATGCTTCCCTGATTATAAAATCTGAAAGTTAGCAAAGTTAGCTCCCTTTCTTACCATATTTAACCCTTCATCCCAAGGCAATCTTCTCTAGGTGTTTGCAGTCACAGAGGTCAACTGGCCAAACAAATAGAACTGACACTTCTTTCCCCATGGCACTAGCTCTGCTCCCTACCACTTCACCCTTATAGTTTTATCCTTCAGATTCTAGAATGCTTTTCAACATGCAGGGGTTCCCTTTTAATTTTAAAGTTATCATCATCTAATAGCAGACAAAATAAAAACAAACAAACAAACAAAAATCCTAGATTAGATAGAAGCCAAGTGGTTGGAGCGGTAAGTTTCCAACAGAAGTGGATGAGGAAAAAAAGATCAACCTCATGGACCTGTTATTTGAATCCAAAGCAGAGCCTCCCCTGCACCAGGCCACAGCATTTGTTGTCAAAATGTGACATAGCTCACTTTAAGCAAAATTGTGCACTTAGTATATAATAAATACAAGGTCAATTTGGTTCCTAATCATGTCAGGAAACAGCAGGAAATAGAATTTTGTGAGTCCAAATTCCACTAACAGTTAAAATCTTTTCATGGTTTTTGATGTGCAGTCTTTTTTATGATATTTTACAGTGACTACACCTGTGGACCACACTGGATGGAAAACACAGCAATCACATAGACTACATCTGTGAAAAGAGATGGTAGAAAACCTCAATATCATCAGTCAGAACAAAGCCAGGGGCTGGATACAGAACAGGCTATAAATTGCTCATATGCATGTTTAAGGTGAAGCTGAAGAAAATTAAAACAAGTCCATGAGAGCCATAATATGACCTTGAGTATATCCTCCCTGAATTTGGAGACCATCCCAAGAACAGTTTTGACACATTGAATAATAATAATCAAAGACCAGAAGAGTTGTGAAATAACATCAAGGACATCATACGTGAAGAAAGCAAAAGGTCATTAAAAAGACAAGAAAGAAAGAAAAGATGAAAATGAATGTATGAAGAGACTCTGAAATTTGCTCTTGAAGGTAGAGAAGGTAAAGTGAACGGAAGAAATGATGAAGTAGAACAGCTGAAAAGAAGATTTCAAAGGGCAGCTCAAGAAGACAAAGTAAAATATTATAATGAAATGTGCAAAGACCTGGAGTTAGAAAACCAAAAGAGAAGAACATGGCCAGTATTTCTGAAGCCGAAAGAACTGAAGGAAAAATTCAAGCCTCGAGTTGCAATTTTGAAGATTTCTATGAGCTAAGTATTGAATGACACAGGAAGAATAAAAAACAGATAGAAGGAATACACAAAGTCACTGTACAAAAAGAATTGGTCAATGTTCAACCATTTCAGGAGGTAGCATACGATCAAGAATCGATAATGCTGAAGGAAGAAGTCCAAGCTGCACTGAAAGCGTTGGTGAAAAACAAGGCTCCAGGAATTGACAGAAAATCAATTGAGATGTTACAACAGACAGATGTAGCACCGAAGGTACTTCTTTCATCGCTTATGCCAAGAAATTTGGAAGACAGCTACGTGGCCAACCGCCTGGAAGAGATCATATTTGTATGCATTCCCAAGAAAGGTGATCCAATGGAATGATGAAAGTATTGAACAATATCATACACAGCAAAATTTTGCTGAAGATCATTCAAAAGTGGCTGCAGCAGGATATCAACAGATCTTTGCCAGAAATTCAAGCTGGATTCAGAAGAGGACATGGAATGAGGGATATCATTGTTTATGTCAGATGGATCTTGGCTGAGAGTAGAGAATACCAGAAAGCCGTTTATCTGTGTTTTATTGACTATGCAAAGGCATTCAACTGTGTGGATCATAGCAAATTATCAATAACATTGCAAAGAATGGGAATTCCAGAAGACTTAATTGTGCTCATGAGGAACCTGTACATAGACCAAGAGGCAGTCATTCTAACAGAGTAGAGGAAACTGCATGGTTTAAAATCAAGAAAGATGTGCATCAGGGTTGTAGCTTTTCATCATACTTATACACTCTGTATGCTGAACAAATAATCACAGAAGATGGACTATATGAAGAACAACGTGGCATCAGGATTGGTGGGAGGCTCATTAACAACCTGCCATATGCAGATAACACAACCTTGCTTGCTAAGACTGAAGAGGATTGAAGCACTTACAGATGAAGATCAAAGACTACAGTCTTCAGTATGGATTACACCTCATCATAAAACAAAAATTCTCACAACTAGACAAAAAGGAACATCATGATAAATGGAGAGAGGATTGATGTTGTCAAGAATTTCATTTTACTTGAATCCACGATCAACACTCATGGAAGCAGCAGTCAAGAAATCAAATGACACATTGCATTAGGTAAATCTGCTGCAAAAGACCTCTTTCAGGTGTTAAAAAGCAAAGATGTCACTTTGAGAACTAAGGTACGCCTGACCTAAGCCATAATATTTTCAATCACCTCATATACATGTGAAAGCTGGACAATGAGTCAGGAAGACTGTAGAAGAATTTTTGCCCTTAAATTATGGTGTCCATGAAGAATATTGAATAGACCATGCCAGAAGAACGAACAAGCCTGTCTTGGAAGAAATAGAGCCAGAGTGCTCCTGGGAAATGAGGATGGTGAGACTTCATCTCAAATACTTTAGACATGTTATCAGGAGGGAACAGGCCCTAGAGAAGAACATCATGCTTGGTAAAGTAGAAGGTCATTGAAAAAGAAGAAGACACTCGATGAGATGGATTAACACAGTGGCTGCAACAATGGGCTCAAACATAGCTAAGATTGTGAGGGTGGCACAGGAAAGGGCAGTATTTCATCCTGTTGTACATAGTCTGGCTATGAGTTGGAAGTGACTTGATGGTGCCTAACAACAATTTTTATGCAAATAATATGCACTTTTTATGTTTGTTTGCCAAACGCTTCCTACCCCCGTGTGGTATTTTTGTAAGTGCAGCTATGCCAAATTTTGTTTACATGTTGCTCTAAAAAATTAGCATAGTGAGCTTACAAAAATACCTTGTGGGAGAGGGCACGGTTGGCAAACAAAGGTAGAAGATGCATGTTATTTGTGTAAAAATATGGTACCCATCATGTGAAACCTTGATCCTAAAGTGATTTCTCTGGGCCTCCAAGTGTCTGCCTCCCTAATGTAGCCTATAACAGTGTCCATTATTTTAAACTCTAGTCACTTGCCTTTTAAATGCAATTATGTTCTACAAGGAAACCCTGGTGGCTTAGTGGTTAAGCACTATAGCTGCTAATCAAAAGGTTGGTAACTCAAATTCACCAGGCGTGCCTTGAAAACTCTATGCAGCAGTTCTACTCTGTCCTATAGGGTTGCCATGAGTTGGAACTGACTCTATAATTCAGCTGTATATATAAGTTGTTCACCTTTGATATAAGATTCAGAATGTACACACATATATGCATACTGCTCTCAAATCCTTTTTCATAAATGCTGCAACTCACCTTTAATTTTTATTTTAAACTCTTTTCTTACTAAAGTTTAATATTAGACAGTAAACCGAAACTATTCACCTTTTCTTTTGAAATTATTTAATTGTATCATAGCATCTCTCATCAGTCTTAAGGAGTTAAGTAGTATCCTTTTCTGTCTATTTCCCTTTCACTCAGTATCCTTTTATCAATATCTTTAGCCCTTCAAATTAAGCAGCATATTGATTACCTGGCTTCTTTTTCTCTCAGTATTCTTAAACAGTTCTCGTACTTTGGCTAGCCACATCCACATCCATCATTCTGTACTCCTCTTTTATACATAATGAATAATTGTATTTACATAGTGTCCAGTTCCAAAGAATTAAAGCACTTTAGATTACTTTGGGGAAATATGTATAATAAATTCTGACAGCATCTCTGAGACAAGTAGAAGCAAAACATCGTAATCCATTTTTACTAAGCAAGAAAGATGGCACTGGAAATAGGGAATCAGCCTTAGATCACACTGTCATTTACCAGTAGTTAAAAACTGACATCCAATTGCCCTCCAAGTTTGCCCATTTTGTCTTCTTTATTCTACCCTTCTCAATTCCCTTCTTTTCATATCCATTGTGATTTCCCTAGTCCAGACCATCTACCCTATTGCAATAACTACACTTCCTAATAAGACCTCCTATCCCAGCCTCTCTCTGCTCTAAACTTATTCTCTTTTGTCCTATTCTTTGCTGCTGCTGATATATATTCCTAAAGAAGCTCTTTGATCATGCCACTTACTGGCTCAAAAGTTTCCAATAGCTTCCTATCATTCAACTAATTAAATATCACTTTTCTTAGGATTCTTGCAAGATGGTGGCATAAACTAACCATTGTTCAACCCTCCCCCACAAATACAACAAGAAATACAACAGGGAAACAGTGCTTAGTTTGAAGAACTCTGAATTGAGGAGAAGAAAGCAGCAGGGAACTGCAATCAGGGAAGAGTCAACAAATCGACAATGAGTTGCACACAGTAGGAAAAACACCTCTCCCAATGTTTCTGCCCCTCCCCCAGCCACTGGCTGCTGTGAACTGGGATAGTGGCCTCAGAAAGAGATCCTGCTTCCCTAACCACCACAATCCCTACCTGTACAAAGAGACAGGACCCCAAGCTTCTGCCCTAAAATCAACAAGGCAGGCTTCCCCAGTGATCCATTTGGAGTGTGCCAGCACCTCCTCCAACCAGACACTGTTGGTTGCAAGCCTACTGCAAATTGCTAGAGAAGGCCCATGCAGTGGAGTCTATTCTCATGGTCAATATTCTACTGGTCTCCCTGGGCATCACATAGCTCAGAACTCTGAAACCAACAGGACAGGCTTCCAGAGGAGTCACCTCAGGTCTTTCTTCTCCCCCTATGTGCTAAGAAGTAGGCATTTTTAGTGGAGGCTACACCCACAGCCGACATACTACAGGGAGGGCTCTGATAGCAACAAGGTGGGCCTCTCTGGAGGTCCATTTGCACCATGACTACTTCTCTTCCAAACTGTAACCACTGGCTGCTGGAGTAAAACCAACTCCTACCTAACATTCCCTCGAATGGTGTCAGGAGGTGGGTCACCTAAGTGAAGGCGCCTTCCCCCAACCACCACAGGCCACTGGGGCTCTGAAAATAACCAGACAGATTTCTCAGAGGTCCTTTTGGGGAGTGCCAGCCCCTCCTCCTCCTGAGATGAAGGAAAGTCTTCCTGTGCCTCCCCTGAATTCCAGCTCAGATATAAGCAACCCCCACAGAGCTGGGAAGGAAACCTCAGGCAAAATAGGAGGGCAACACCCAGCCCTGAAGGGGGCTTGCTGGCTGTGCGTTTTCAGACTGAAAACATGATAGCTGAAACAGAGAAGGGAAGGGAATCATAACCAGAGAGGGAACTGTGCCCCTCTGATAGACAGATTAATTAGTACATGATATTTCACCTGAGGGACTGTGCCTGCTGGTGGACAGATAGACCATAGTATGTTCTCTGGTGTGTCTGGGAGAGATTGAAAGCTGAAAAATGAGATCTGAAACTTTTGAGCCGTAATTAACTAGGGAGGGAAAAGGAGCTATAACAGAGAGGAGAGGAAATGGTAAGCAAAGGCTGAAAGCTCTGTCCAGCTAAGAGTTTCTGGCAGGTATTAGTGTTGGCAAAAATATCAAATACTTAGGAAAACTGAGAAAGTTAACACCCTCAAAAATTCCAGTGCCCCAACAAAAAACCACAGGACACACACAGAACAGAGAAACGATGGCCCATTCAAATGAACATGATAAAGCAAGAGAAAGCACAGTTAGGGATGACCAAATAATGAAAAAAAAATTGGAGGAATATAATACCACCTTAAACATAATTAAAGAACCAAAGAAAAATATAGACAAAGAGCTAAAAGAAATAAGGAAAACTATGCAAGAATGAAACAAGATCTAAAAAATGATATTGCAACTGAAAGGGACAATAACTGAAATGAGAAATACAATAGAAAGACTTACCAATAAATTTAATTAGGCAGAAGAAAGTACCATAAAATTAGAAGGTAAGATAATTAAAATGACAGACACTGAAGAGCAACAAGAAAGACTCAAGAAGGCTGAGCAGAGTTTAACGGAATTATGGGGCAACAACAACAGACATAATTACACATGAAGTGAATTCCAAAAAGAGATGAGAGAGAGAAAGGGGCAGAAACAATATCTGAAGAAATAATGACAGAAAATTTCCCCAATCTAATGAAGGACATGACTGTACAAATCCAAGAAGCTCAAAAAAACCCCAAACAGGATAAACCCAAAGAGATCTACAGCAAGACACATCATAGTTAGGATCCCCAAAATTAAACATAAAGAGGGAATCCTGAAAGCAGTGAGAGAGAATCAAACAGTCACATGCAAAGGATCCACAATAAATTTAAGTGCCAATTTTTCCTCAGAAACATTGGAGGCCAGAAAGCAACAGAAAAAAAAAAAATTTTTTTTAAAGTGCAAAAATAAATAATAAAAACTGTCATCAAAGAATGCTATACCTAGCAAAATTATCCTTCAAGAATAATGGTGAAATTAAACATCCCCACAAAAAATACTAACGGGAGTTCTGTAGATGGAAGGGAAAAGATACTAGAAAGTTACGTAAAGCTATACAAAAAAAAAAAAAAAAAAAGATTCCTAATGAAGGAAAATGCATGACCAAGTATAAAGGATAGTAATAAGGTATTCATGGTTGATAATTCTAAATGTTTAGTCCTTTATATTTTTTAATAACAAATATATAATAGGCAAGGACAAAATTATGTCACAGGGCACATGAAATATAAAGATGTAATTAGTGCTAACAACAACAAAATGAGGGAAAGAGGAATGGTATATACATAGAATTTCTTGTATGTTACTGAAATTAAGCTGGCATCAATTTACCCTAGAATGTTACAAATACAAGTTATTAAAAGTAATATTCATAAAACCACTAAGAAATTATATTAAAAAATACACAAGAGGAAAGGAGAAGGGAACAAAAAAGGTTCACTACAATAAACCAACAAAACACAAAAGCTAGCAATACTAAAGGAAAAAAGACAAAGAAAGTATAAGACACACAAAAAAATAACAAAATGGCAGAAGTAAGTCACTTCTTATCAGTAACTACAGTAAACATAAATGGACTAAATACTCCAATCAAAAGGCAGAGAGTGGCAGAATGGATTAAAACCAAACAAAAAAACAAACCATGGTCTACCTATATGCTGTTTACAGGGGACACATCTTAAACCCAAGGACAAAAATAGATTGAAAGTGAGTGGACTGAAAAATATATTCCACCCAATTAATAACCAAAAAAAGAGCTGGGGTGGCAATCTTAATATCAGACAAAGGCTTTAAGACAAAATCTGTCAGAAGAGACAAAGATGGACATGATATAATGATAAAATGGTTAGTCATGAAGAGTTAACAATCATAAATATTTATGCACCCAATATCTGGGTATTTAAATATATAAAACAAATAGCGATAGAGTGAAGGGAGAAATAAAGAAGGAAGGAATACTCCCTAGTTTGTTCTATGAAGCAAACCTAACCCTGATGCCCAAACTAGACAAAGACACCAGAAGAACAGAAAAGTACAGGCCACTATCTCTTATGAATATAGATGCAAAAGTCCTCAACAAAATACTAGTGAACAGAAAACCAAAAGCCAAACCCACCACTGTTGAGTCAATTCCGACTCATAGCGACCCTGTAGAACTGCCCCATAGAGTTTCCAAGGAGTGCCTGGTAGATTCAAACTGCTGACCTCTTGGTTAGTAGAAACCAACAGCATATGAAAAGTCATACACCATGACCAAGTGAGATTTATTCCAGGAATGCAGGGATGGTTCAATATTAGAAAATCAACCAACAAAATACACCATATCAATAGAAAAAAAAACACACTATGGGTGCAGAAAAAGCATTTAATGAAATTCAACACCCATTCTTGATGAAAACCCCAAAGAAGATTGAAATAGAAGGGAAATTCCTTAGCATGATTCAGGGCATATATGAAAAACCAAAATTATGCTTAATGGAGAAAGACTGTGAGCTTTACCTTTGAAATCCAGAACAAGACAGAAGTCCTAACAAGAGCAATAGGACAAGAAAAAAGAAATAGAAGGTATACATATTAGAAAAGAAGAAGTAAAATTGTCTCTATTTGCAGATGATACAACCACGTATATGACAAGAAAACTTCTAGAGCTAATACAGGGATCTGGCAAATTTGCAGGGTACGAGGTCCACAAACAAAAATCAGTTGGATTTCTATACACCAACAATGAGAAATCTGCAAGGGAAATTAGGAAAACAATTCCATTTACAGTAGTGTTTAAGAGGATAAAACACCCATGAATAAATCTAACCAGGGATGTGAAGGACTCATACAATGAAAACTATAAAACACAGCTGACAGAGATTAAAGAAGACTTAAATAAATGGAAATATGGTCCATGTTCATGGATTGGAAGACTTAATATCGTTAAGATGTCAATACTATCCAAAGTGATCCATAGATTCAATGCAACCCCAATCAAAATTCCAACAGCGTTCTTTACAAAAATAGAAAAACCAATCATCAACTTTATATGGAATGGCAAGAAGTCCCAAAAATCTAAAACAATGTTGAAAGAGAAGAACAAATTAGGAGGATTCACATTTCCTTATTTTAAAACATACTATATAGCTATGGTAATCAAAACAGCTTGGTAGTGGTAAAACAATAGACACGTAGACCACTGGAATAGAATTGAGAGTCCAGAAATAAACCCACACATCTATGGTCCAATGATGTTTGACAAGGGTGCTAAGTCCATCCAAAGGGGGTAAAAAGAGTCTCTTCAATAAACGGTGCTGAGAAAATTGAATTTCCGCATGCAGAAAAACGA
The DNA here is from genome assembly GCF_024166365.1 of Elephas maximus indicus. Classification (NCBI taxonomy): domain Eukaryota; kingdom Metazoa; phylum Chordata; class Mammalia; order Proboscidea; family Elephantidae; genus Elephas; species Elephas maximus. The sequence continues at coordinate 26,080,395 of NC_064841.1, forward strand.
AAAAGGACCCATGCCTCACACCATACACAAAAAAAATTCAAAATGGATTAAGGACCTAAATGTGCAAACTAAATCCATAAATTTCTTAGAAGAACAAGCAGGGGCAATGCTGTCAAGCCTAGCTTGCAGCAATGGATTATTTAATACGATAACAAAAGCACAAATACCAAAAGACAAAATAAATAAATAGTACCTCATAAAAATTAAAAACTTTTGTTCATCGAAAGACTTTACCAAAAAAGTGAAAAGACAAGCTGCCAACTGAGAGAATAGCTTCAGAAACCACATATCTGACGAGAATCTAATAACCAAAACATATATAAAACTTTGACAACTAACACCAAAAAGATAATTCTATGATAAAGTGGGCAAAGGACTTCAATAGACATTTCACTAAAGAGGACATTTAAATGGCCACCAAACACATGAAAAGATGTTCAGTGTCGTTAGTCATCAGAGAAATGCAAATCAAAACCACAATAAGATACCATTTCACTCCCACTAGGATGGAGCCCTGGTGGCACAGTGGTTAAGAGCATGGCTGCTAACTGAAAGGTCAGCAGTTTGAATCCACCAGCCATTTCTTGGAAACTCTATGGGGCAGTTCTACTCTGTCCTATGGGGTCACTATGAGTTGGAATTGACTCGATGGCAATGGGTTAGGATGGCTAATATAAAACAAAAAAAACAGAAAATAACAAATGTTGATGAGGACGTGGGGAAATTAGAACACTTATCCATTGCTGGTGTAGCACTTATCCAATGCTACAGTCCTTGTGGAAACCAGTGTGATGATTCCTCAAAAAAGTAAAAGTAGAACTACCAGCAATTCTACCCCTAGGTATATACCCAAAAGATTTGAAAGTAGAGAGTCAAAAAGAGACATGTACACCAATTGCAGCTCTTTTCACAACAGCCAAAAGGTAGAAACAACCTAAATGCCCATCAACACATGAATGAATAAACAAAATGTGATACATACATACAGTGGAATACTACTCAGCCAGTAGGAGAAATGAAGTCCTGATATATGCTATAGTATGGATGGAGCTTGAAAATATCATGCTGAGGAAATAAGCCAATCACAAAAGGACAAATATTGTATGACCTCACTTATATAAAAAGAAAAGAAAAATAGAGGTCTAAGTTCATTAGTGGTTTCCAGGGACAGGAGGGAGAGGGAAAGGGGGATTAATGTTTATGGAAAAATCATATTGATTATGGCCAGGGCTACACAGCCAACTATTGTAATTGCTGTCAATAAGTTATACAATCCCACCCCCCCCCCAAAAAAAAAAGTGTAGCTGTTGAGGCTGTTTACGTACAACCAAATACCTCATAGGATTTGGTTCATTGGTTTGGAGGTTTAGGGTCATTGTTTCATGGGACATCTCAGTTAATTGGCCTGATAATGTGCTCATTGCTTCTGTTCTACTTCCTAGTTCACTGCATAGTACCTGGGGTCTTAAAAGCTTGCAAGTGGCCATCTAAGGCACAATAATAATTCACCTGAAGCAACAGAGGAAGAAGAGTCAAGAATAAGAGGAGAACATGGAATGTGTAGCTAATTGCCACCATGAACAGCTCTCTCATTTGCAGTGAGACTGGAACTGGAAGGTTCCTGGCTACCATTACTGAACATTTTGATCAAAGATTCTGTAGAAGAATCCTGATGAAAAAGGGGGAAATGCAGAACAGAATTTCAAATTTTTATGGACTCTAAAGACTTTTTGAAGCCATGGAGGGTGGAGGAATCCCTGAAACTATTGCACTGATATAATCTTTAAACTTTAAACCAGAAATATCCCCTGAAGTAGTCTTAAAACCAAATAATAGTTTAGCTTAACTAGTAAAAAAGTTCTGCCTTGAGCATTATGTTCTTTTAAGAACTATATGGGATCAAACTGACAACAGCAACTTGAAAGATTAATAGCTGGAAAACTTAGGGGACAGTGAGTTTATGTTAACAAGGGAGGAACAACTCAGAAAAGGAGAGTAAGAATGGTTGCACAACTAGAAGAATGTAATCAATGTCACTAAAATGTACACGTGGAAACTGTTCAATTGGTGTATGTTTTGCTGTGTATATTCCCAACGACAAAAAGTAAATACAATCTAGAAGGAAGAAAAGAAATATCTATGTGAGATCTAATTGACAACGGCAAATTGAAAGGTTCGATGCGAATCTTAGGGGGCAGCAAACTTAAGATAATGGTGGTGACATAATTTGGAAAAGGATAGCACAACTTGAAGAATATAACCATTGTCACTGAATTGTACATGCAGAAATTGTTGAAATGGTGTGCCTTTGGCTGTGTGTATTTTCACAAAATAAGAATAAAATAAAATATATAACTTTCTTATTCCACTGTTTGAAAGTCCCAACCTATTTTTCAAACATATTAAGATTACTGCCCTACATGAACACTATGTGGACAAACATAGTTACTTGCTGTTTCCTCAATTCCCAAATATTCCCACATCCAAGCATTTGCCTGTGCTGTTTCTGGTGCTCAAATACACTTGCCTCCTCCTTCCTGCTCTAATATTATCTGTGAAATGAAACCCATCCTAGGTATTCTAACCAGGTGTAATCTCTCTATCTTTTTCAAAGGTGCAGAAATTTTTGCTTGTCTTTTGGCATTTGTGATAGTCCATCTTATTCTCTGTTTATTTTTTGCTTGTAGCACTTTTTATAGAATATAAATTAAATTAATATGAAACAAGCAGCTCATCTAGATGGATGTCTAAAAACAATCCTATGAAATCTGTTGTGTTTACAGCAATGATGTGCTCAGGATGTTGACCCTTTTCCACAACATTCTCTTCTTGAGAGTGGATAGACAACACTTCTCACAATGCTGTGTCCTGGAAATAGCTGGATTCTTCTTGCACAACTAGTTTAGTGGACCTGATCAGATCTTGTATTTATTGCCTTTTAGAAAGCACAGACCCAAGATTTTTGCAAGTGTTTAACACCTCAGAAAATCTGTTGTAAAACCTAGAGTCCCTTTTGGTTTCTAATTACTTTTTCCTACCAAAAATATTTCTTCATATAAATTTCATCAATTACCATTGTCTTTAAAAAGTAATTTGACAGGAATGGAAGATATTAATAATAAGATAAACAGTTTTCAGGGGAGAGAGAGGGTATATGGGAACTACATATTTCCTGATGATTTTTTTCTGTAAATCAAAGATGCTCAAAAAAAAAAAACTCTATGAAAAATAAAAAAAACTTGTAAAATATATTTATTTTAGTGTACCATCTTAAATATTTTGGGGGGATAAAGCAGCATGTAAATATTTACTAAGCAAATAAAATGGAGGTAGGACATAATACAAAGTCTCTAGACTCCCAAGTACCACACCATGTCTTTCCTGGCTGATCTTTATATTTACTTGATACATATTGCTATATTCACGTATGTGTGTGTGTTTAAGGTATATTCACGTACTTTCTCTCTCCTATAAAACTGTAAAACCCCCAAGGACAGGAATTGTCTTTAAGTTTTTATTTTTGCAACTTTCTAAAGCAAATATAATAGTATGAGCATATGGTGACAACTCAATAAACGGACTTGTATGAGATTCTAAATCAATCACTAGACCCTACCTCCATATCTCAATTCTCATGCACCATCTCACTTGTATATGGAATTATCTATCTGACCTTGGCTAAAACTGTAATCTCTTACTTGATAGAATAGATATGTAATCTCAGGGTTAACTGTAAAATGAATTTCTGTTAATGGAATCTTGTCTTCTCACTAGCTTGGGGAAAATGGAAAAACGTGTATCTCTTAAGAGTGTACGTAAAATGCAGCCAGTATTTAAAATTAAGGCAACATGATAACATTAAGATGCAAAATAATATTCAGAATATTAGTAACATTATCTTGTGCTTAAGTATAAAAATTATAGTAAGTAAAGGTAGAAAGAATTCGTGATTCTCTGACTTAATAAATATCTAGTTTTCAGATTTAATATCTTTAAGATTGCTTTCAATGTAAAAGTAGAAATCTTTAAAAGTTTAGAAATCTTTCCTTTTCATCATCACTGATGACTTCTGTTAACCATTTACATTTCACATTCAAAAGTAGGTTTGTTCTTAACTCTTTAAAACATTTTTAAAAATCATTTTAAACATACTGTCTGATTTTCACATAGATTCTATTAAAATAATTAAAAAAAAAAACCCCAAACCCAGTGCAGTCAAGTCGGTTCCGACTCATGGCAACCCTATAGGACACAGTAGAACTGCCCCATAGAGTTTCCAAGGAGCTCCTGGTGGATTCGAACTGCCGACCCTTTGGTTAGCAGCCGTAGCACTTAACCACTACACCACCAGGGTTTCCATTTTACTAGCTCCTGTAAAACTTGCTGAATGGAGGATATAGCACTAAATAAAATTATGGAATGAGAAAGCAATTCCCTGTTTAGCCATGGGATAAAAAAAAAAACACCCCTGATAAAACCAGGTGCTGCCAAATCCATTCTGACTCATGGCAATTCCATGTGTGTCAGAGTAGAACTGTGCTCCATAGGGTTTTCAATCACTTCACAAAAATATTTTTATTCAGCAATATCATTTGATCCTCACCTTAGCTTTATAAAGTGGGAAACATAGTTGTGGGGAGTAACATTATGAAATAGATGTTTCCTAAGATAAACAGAATACTGAATTGAGATTGTTTTCTCTATTCTGCGTAAGCACAGATGAACATGTGTGAGTGCACACACTGAGACAGGAGGGAACTGGAGTCCAACAGAGTGTCATTGTGCCTGCAAAATCATGAACAGACCCTAGAAATTCTGTACAGCCCCATTTCCCATGCACTGATACAGAGTTACCCATTAAAAAAATACACAACAACAATAACAACAACAACAACAAAACCATTGGGGTAGGCAAAAAATACACAACAACGATAACTACAACACAAAAACCATTCCCATAGAGTAGGCAAAAAATACACAACTATAACAACACAACAACAACAAAAAAAAACATTCCCATAGAGTAGGCTCCAACTCATAGCAACTCTAAAGGACAGAGTAGAATTACCCCATAGGGTTTCCAATTCTGTAAGGGGCCCTGGTGGCATAAAAATAGTGGTTGAGTATTCAGCTGCTAATCAAAAGGTTGGAAGTTTGAATCCACCATTAAGGGCAGACTCGACAGCAACAGGTTTAGTTTTTTGTTTTTTTTACGGTTAATCTTTACGGAAGCAGACTGCCACCTCTTTCTCCTAAGGAACCTCTGCTGGGTTCAAACAGACCTTCTGGTTAGCAGCTAAGGCTTTACCACTGCGCCACCAGGGCTACTTATGTAGAGCTACCCAGGGCCGTAGATTCATACTGACTCCGTAGTGTTTCCAATGCTGTAAATTTCTACGAGAGCAGACTGCCACATCTTTCTCCCATGGAGCCGCTATGATTTCCAACTGCCAACCTGTAGGTTAGAAGTTGAGGGCTTTATCCACTGTGCCACCAAGGCTCCTTCTATAGAGCTACTGGCAGGGATACATAAAACAAACAAAAGTAAACAGTAAAAGTGAAGTCAGTTTCCTTCTATTAAAGGCAATATTTTCTGCTGTTAATAAAGCAAGGAAAATATGTTATCCTGCTGATTTTCAATTTTACATTATCATTTAAAGAACAAAACCCTGTGTTCAAGTCCATTTGAGAAAATGTTATTGTCATCTTTTTGTATATAAAACCAATTTCAAGTCACTGTTAAATTATGTTTAAGAAAATATATGCAGCCTCAATTTTTCACAAGCTTTTACAAAATAGTAGACTACAGTTCTTCTTACGAATATGCTTGTAATAAATTTCACGCATACTGAGATAGCACCTTTGTTTTAAGTCATTGTTGCAACACTAGGAGTATAATGACCAAATATTCTCCAAACAAATATGCTTGTGATTTTACCCAGTAGTCCTCTAAATCCAAGTGACTTTTTCCAGACTTCTTAAAACTAACCAAATATGATTAGAGATCCAAACTCTGGTTATAGAAATTATTCCAGAGGACTGAAAACCTGTTTTGTTTCAATGGATGTAGAAGCAAAAAACAAAAAGATTTAAAAATCTCAACTTTCTGCACTTACTCTCTGCTACAATATTTTTATGACATCTGCAAGCAGATTTATTTAAATGATGTCAGTGAAATATAGAGCAAAGGTTATAAATCTAAGTTGCAAATCACATCAAGATACCATTTAAATGAATACTGGTTTGAAATTACTGTTTTCCCAAGGGCAATGGGTAGCTTCAAATATGTCTGTTTTCTAAGTAGTAGAAGGGATCTTAGCTAAAGCCTCAATCACTTTCTGCCAGGTGAAATGTCTGACCAGCACACTGACTTTCATTTATGAAACAATACTGCACACTGGTGAGAGAGCAGTTTCAGGATTTAAACGGACTTGGGGTCAAGTTTTGGTTTATCACTTATGAGCTGTGTGTTCTTGACAAATTATTATTTTCTTGTCAACTCTATCACGCCATTTCCTTATTGTTAAGTGAGTGTAATATAAGTATATAGAATCGTTTTGAAAATTGAATGAAATATCCATGCTATGAAATTTAGCACAGTGATAGTAATTTAGGGCTATTTTTATTAGCATTATTTTTTTATTAGCCACTAATTAGGAGAAAATGTATGTGACCTTTTGCAATCAAATATGAGTTTGGACTCTTCGTTCTATTGCCTACCCACTGTGAGATCTTATTAATTTATTTAACAGTCTCTGACAAGAACCAAAGCAATCCAATAGAGAAAGATAAGTCTTCTCAAACCATGGTGCTGGAACAGTTTGATAACTATATGGGAAAAAGTGAACTTCAATACCTACCTCACACCATACACACACAAAAATAATTTGATAATTGACCCAGATGTAAAACCAAAAATCCTAAAACTTGTAGACAAAAATACAGGACAATGTCTAGGTGACTTGGAGGTAGATGAAGATTTCTTAGCTCACAGAAAGCAATGATTATACATGGAAAAATTGATAAATTAAAGTATATCAAAATTTAAAACTTCCACTCACAACTAAGAAAATGAATAGGCAAGACGCAGAATGAGAGAAAATATTTGCAAAATTTATATCTGATAAAGAACTTGTATCCAGGATACAAATAAGTTTTACAATTTAATAAAAAAAAAAAAAATCCAATGGCCCAATTTAAAAAATGGGCAAAATATTTCAACAAACTTAAAAAAAAAAAAGACATACAAATGGCCAATAAGCACATGAAAAGTGCTCAAAATCATTAGTCACCAGGGAAATGAGAATTAAAATTACAATGAGATACCATTACAAACCCCTTCAGAATGACTAATATTAAAAGACTGATCCCACAACATGTTGGCTATCATGTGGAGCAACTGCAAGTTACATGCATTGAGGTAGGAATGCAAACTGTACAACCTCTATTAGCTATTTATGCAAGAAAGATAAAAAGTATATATTCACAAAAACATTTGTTCAATAATGTCCATAGCAACTTTAACTGTAAACAGTCTATGTTCAATAGGAGAATGGACTAAAAATGAGACAAGACAAAAAACTGTGGTTTAACTTAATGAAATACTACTAAACAATAAAGAGGGAAAAAATGTCAATATACCAAAACATGAATAGATCTCAGTATAATCGTGCAGAGTAGAAGAAGCTTTACAGACAAAAAAAAATTGTACACTGTTTGATTCCAATTACAAGAACTCCTAAAATAGGAAAAATTAAACTATTGTGAAAATGTATCAGGACAGAGGTTGCCTCTTGGAGATAGGGGTAGGTGATGATTGAAATGGGGCATGATGGTGACGGCAATGTTCTGTATCTTGATAGCCATTTGGGTTACACAGGTATTTAAATTTGTCAAAACTCGGAACATATACAAAAGACAAAAGATTTGCACATTTGATTGTGTGTGTGTATGTGTCTGTGCAGATATATATATATATATGACATCAAAAGGAAAAGAAATGCTAACAAATATTGAATCTAGTTAATGATATGCACGCTGAGGTGTTGGGGGGGGGAACGTACTGATTTCTGTAATATACTTTGAACTACACCAAAAACTAAGATGGATTGGCATGGATACAGAGATGGATAAATATGTGGGAAAGCAAGCATGATAACATGTTAATGATAGAATTCATGTGATGAATAAATGAATGTTCACTGTAAAATTCATTCAGCTTTATTGGTATTTGATAATTCTCACAGTAATATGTTGAAAAAAAATTAAAACTCTTTGAGGTTCTTTCATCTTCTGAAAAAGAGGAAATTACGTTTCCTATATATTTTTTATATTTACCTAAAGAATTTTTCTGAGGAGATAAGGCATGTGTGGGGTGTCCAGCACAGACTTAGTCTTCAACGTAAGTTGATTCTTTTTTTCCTTTACTTTGTCTACTTTCCCCTTCAGTGTCACAGGAAATGCCTTTCAGAAGTTTCTAGAGTTCACTCAGATTTCCCCATGTAACTTCTACTTGTCATCCCTTCTGTACATAGTTGGTAAACAGCTGCTTGCTTGCAACTCCTTTGGAGGTCGTCCTTGACCTCTCCTAGGAACAGACTCCCCTCTCTCTCACTACCCTCGCAGCACACAGAGCTAATCAGAAGAAGATCCATGGTGGGCATTTACCCTTCCTCAGGACCCTCCTCTATCTTATCTCTTAAATCAGAGAAGGAATAGGTGAAAAGAAGAGAATAGAAGAATGCAACATCTTTGATGTCAAATTAGAGACGATTTTGACTAGTAGGGAGCCAGTGTATAATGCTCTGGAAGAAAGTCAAGGAGAATTGGGGATAGAGGGAAATACATTTGAATTGTGAGATTGTGAATATCGTCCTAAGAAAGACCATTTTCAGGAATATGGTCATGCCATCAGAGGCTTGGCCTTATTTCTACGCTGTGCTTATCAGTAACTCAATTTCTGACCAGCTTTCCAGCTCCCGTGGCTGCAAAATGATGATGGTCCTACCTATTTTACTTTTGTCTCTCACATTCTTAGGCAGTGAATTGTTGCCTCTTGGCACTCCTTATCTTCCTAAGCACAGGCAGTCACAGGGCTACAAAAGAACCGTGAACACGAATGATTCCTAATGCCTCGCCACCGATCCCAACTTTCCTGCCAGAAACAACCACTTCTTTGCCCCTGGAAATCACTCTATTGCTGTTTTCACTTTTTCAGGTGTATATATTTTGTCCTTTGCAGTGGGCTTCAATAGTGTCACTAACTTACTGAGTTTTATCTTTCTTACCTGATGCCTTTGAATTCTTCATCCTCAAGAGAAAAAAGAAAATCACTAAGAGCCAATGAAAGGGCTTTGGGAATACAAAAACTAACCTAGAGAACTTGATCACTTTTGTAAGGTAAGAAATTATGCTCGGAATCTGAGGTTACAACGGGATGAGGCAACTGGCATCTGAGACTGGATACCTCCTTCCCAAATGACTGGCTCCTAAGGGACCCCCTTTGGTTGTGGTCATGTCCATGGAGCCTTGTACTAAGTGAAAAACCACCTCGGTTGAAATTGCAGCTAGCTGAGGTGAATTACTTTCACATCCAATGAGCATTTTTTGATGCTCAAGGCTGTGGTAGGTCCTGTGGAGCATACAAAAGGAAAATGCCACATGTTCTTTTCCTGAAGAGTATATATATGAAGTAATTAAAGAACAATTCAAAACACAGAAGAATCAAGCAACACTGACTACTGTGGATATGGAAGGGAAGGAACTACAGGGCCTGGAGTATATTTCCTTAGTTTTTCCTTAAGTTTCTTAGAAGAGGAGGAGGAAATCACTTTGAAAAAGGTGTAGGCTTTATGAAAGGCTACTTGAACATTCAGAAAATGAAACACAAGATAATTAGGACTCCCCTAGACCCAAAGATTTTAAATCTTGTTAATAACAGTTATGTTTATTTGAAAGGAAGGGATTTTCTTAAGTTAATTAGTGATGGACTCAGTGGGTAAGCTTAGAGGAAAAATTCCATAACATAAAATATAGTGCAGGAGCTTTCTGAAAAGCCCTTGTAGAAGGAAGTTGTAGAAAGTTTGCCATTAAACTTCCTCTATAGTATATACCTCGATCATTCAAATACCATTCTTAGCTTAAGCTATAGAAAAGGGTTGCTGCCGAGAATCTTTTTCTGAAAAGATGTTAAATGTACAATCCTGGCTCCCATTACAAAAAGGGAAAAGGATATAGTTAGAATCCTTGCTGACATGGTGAATGAGTTGAGAACCAAGTCAGGGATGGAATGGCTGACCCCTCAATGAATCAACCTTCTACACTGAATAAAACAGGCTATCTATACAACGGTAGATATGGCCTAACACATTTCAGTTTTGACCTAAACCTACCAATTCGGTGGACAGTGAAGTTCGGTGGCTCCCTCACAGAAGCCAACTGAAATTTACAGAGTATAAAACAAAAATCGGAGTAGTGTGAAGAAGAGGCAAGAACGACCCCTGGATCAACCAAAGCTCAAGTGCCTGCTTCCCACTGCCTTCATCACCATGCCAAAGAAGAGGAATGCTTTGGGTCATCCAGGGATGTAAGGGAGATAAAGCCAAGGTGAAGGACCAACCGCAGAGGAGATCCACAAGGTTATCTGCTGAAACTCCTCCTCCAAAGCCAGAGCCTAAGCCTGCAAAGAAGGGGGAGAAGGTACCCAAAGGGAAAAAGGAGAAAGCTGATGCTGGCGAGGATGGGAAAACCCTGCAACAAATGGAGATGCAAAAACAGACCAGACACAGACAGCTGAAGGTGCTGGAGATGGCAAGTGAAAGGTGTGCATTTTTTATAACTGTGTACTTCTGGTGACTGTATGGTTTGAAATGTTATTTTTTATCAAGGTTTATACAAATGCAGAATTGTGTTTTACTTTTGTTGTTTAAGCTATGTTGTTAGCACACAAAACACTTCATTGTTGTTTATTTGAGAAGGAGCAAATGCCACTAATACAATTTCTCTAAAACTGAATTGATGTGGAAGAAAACATCTTTCCCTTCTAGTTTTGAGAGCCTTCCTCTTGCTTACCAGGAGAAGGGATTCCCTGACAATGACACATAGTAACCACCTTGGCACAAATGCCTTGTGGTGTAGAAAACCTAAAATTTGTTTTTACCTCATGTTCTCTTCTCCCTCTCTTCTTTCGGTATAAACTTGCCTCCCGTAAACCTGGAGACCTGTTGGGTTCTGACCGCAGAAGTTTGGTTACCAGTATGTCAGGCAATCTGGACTCTCCAGTGATGTCATCTCAATGGCTCCCCTCAAAAGAGCAATGGCTCCCTTCTTTAGATTGTGGATCTTCAGACTGATAATTCTACCATTTTCATTTAATCTCCTGAAAGTCAGGGATGGCTCGTGAAAAGTTGTTAAACGACATGCTAACTGTGAAATGTCAACCCTCACTCTGTTTGTAGCATCAAATGAAAACTTCATTGGGTTTTATAGTGGCTTTGATTTTGGTAGTCCATCGAAGATGGGAGTTTGAAAGTTGTTGTATACTGTTAATGACTGCCTGCCCATGTCCTGCCTGAAATGCCATGATTGTTTATGCAAAGAATCTTTGATAAAGGTGGATACAGTTTGACTTGAGAGAAAAATAAGTCTGACGAGAATTATATTCTACAGAGTCTTACCGCCTAGACCACGTTCTCTTTATTACCTTACTTTGGTTAATATTCTTCAGTAGACTTCATGCCTCATAACGTTCTTTGAATAAGAAACATAATTTTCCATATTGGCAAATGTATTTGTGTCATAAAAGTCATTCAATATATTTTTATCATTACTGGAAGCATTAATATTAGGCATAATCTCTGCCCTTACTTCTTGCATCAACACTTTCTCCTTCAACCTATTAAAACCAGTCTTCACAACACCCTTCTTCAATAACCTGCTTCACTACACTGTCACTTGTACTGTTTTATCATTAAAATTACCACCCAATTAATATGCTCAAAGCCATGTCTTGACCTTCATCTATGGCTATTTAATTACTCTTTTCATGCTTTTACCTCAGAGGAATGAAAAGGTGCTGAAATATGCAAAATAGCATTTGTGACATGTTTATCATTAAACAAAAATAACTATCCTAAATTAAGCACACTCCAAAATCAAGTCCATCCTTAAATACAAGCCTTAGCTAATATCTAAATGGTCTTGCTTCCTATTTCTTCACGGGTGGTTATTAGTAAATAGTATTTTTGTGTTATGGCACTTAATGTTTAAATGTACTTGTTCAGCAGAGCTTTTCACTCTGAGGGACAGTATATTGCTAGGGCTAGCGCTTGAATCAACACTGTTATCTCTAACATCAATAGACAGTTTTCTGGAGTTCAGTCATGCTGGTGGAGATCAGCCCCCTTGACAGAAAGGTGGTACACCTGTGTTTGAATAGAGCGCTTGGAGAAAATATCACCAACAGTACTTACTTTTGAAACATAAACAGAGGTGAATGAAAGTATGTCTATAAAATGTGAATTATAGGTTAAAACCTCTTTCCACAAATACTGAGAGTGACCAGATAAAAATTTTTTTTTTTTTTTACTCCCTAATTTCTCTTCCCAGGAATTCTCTGCCTCCAGACTTGTAATTTGATTCAAACTTCCTCAGGCTTAGTAAGGCTTCGAATCATAGTACTGGTCTTTATTTGAATGGAAAGGGCTTGATGGAATAAGGTTTAAATAAGAGGGATATCAGGCGCTTTGCTTTTCACCCTAACTCAGCGGTTTAGCCTCCATTGGAAAGAACAGGAGAACTTATTAAATCACAGATTTCTGGACCTCATCCCTAGTGATTAGGTTCAGGAATCATTCAGGTCTAGGTTAAGTCCTGAAAAATTGCATTTTTAACAAGTTTCCAGGGAATGACAAGGCTGCCTGTCTGGGAACCACACTTTGGAAATCATTAACCAACATGTGTTTCCAAATGAATAACCTGCAACCTTCTTAACCCACCTGCTGACCAAAAGGTTGGCAGTTCAAATCCACCAGCAGCTCCTTAGAAACCCTATGGGGCAGTTCTACTCTGTCCTATAAGGTTGCTGTGAGTCAAAATGGACCAGACAGCAACAGGTTTTTTGGTTTTTCCTACTCCATAGGACTACTTCCACCATTATCTTCCTCCTCAAACCCTTTATGCTTTCACTTTTCTCCAACAGGCCACAGCTCTTCAGGCCCTCCCTGCTTCCCTATGGTCCACCCAGTTCACTCACTTCTCAAGGCCAGCTGGTATACTCTCTCCTTTGTGAGCCTCCCCCATGCTCTTTTTCTTTGTAAGTCTCTAATAATTTTGAGTTATCTCTACCTAAGCACCCTTAAACATATGTCTTTCCCACTAGACTGAGCTTCTTGAAGATACACATCTAGACTTTGATACTTTTGCATAATATAGTCTGGGGCCTAGTTATGTAGCCTAGTACCAAGCACATACCCAGTTGAACCAGTTTCCTATGAGTTGATTCTGACTTGTGAGTTACAGAGTAGAACTGTACACTGTAGGGTTTTCATGGCTGGAACCTTTTGGAAGCAGATCACCTTTTCTTCCGAGGTCCCTGAGGGTGGGTTCAAACTGCCAACTTCTGGTTAACGGTCAAGTGCTTAACTGTTTATGCCACTCAGGGACTCCACCAAGTACATAATTCATTGTTGTCAAGTGGATTTCAACTCTTGGTGTCCCCATGTGTTACAGAGTCAAATTGCTCCATAGGGGTTTCTTGGCTGCAATCTTTACAGAAGCAGATCACCGAGACTTTCTCCCATGGTGCTACTGGATGGTTTTGAACCACCAACTTTTAGGTTAATATTCCAGCATAAAGCATTTGTGCCACACAGGGATTTGTAATTTCCTTGGCTGGCAGAATAAATAAGTGCAATTATGTAAAGCCTTCTTTGTTCACCTAGGTTTTGTTAGGCAAAAAAAAAAAGTAGTAGAAAAGATGCCTACTCTGAAGAAAAAGAAATTGAGGGGTGATACACCCACACCTCAAGGACATACAGGGAGGACACGGGGAAATCGGGATTAGAGACTTGGTTTATGTAACTCCACAAACTACTGGATTATATTCTGGCTGCAAAAATAACACAGTTGTTTCAGGACACAATAAAGGGCTAAAACTTTGAACAGCCAGTAGTCTTTTGCCTTATAGCAGGCTTCCTGACTCATTTTATGCTATTTTCTTAAGTTTATTCAAAAGATCCAGACAGTGTGACTCTGAACAATATAATAGTCGTCAGATTTTTCCTGTTAACTCTACATGTCTCATTTGGCTGCTGTGAGCAAGTGGCTGATTTTTACTGCCCCACTGAATTGTTAGTTTTAAGTCAAAACCAAACATTTTTATGTCATGTCTAATTCCTCTGCAGTCAGTAAACACCTAGGATAGTCTTAACATTATTTGTTAGAGGAAGGAAGGAAACATATTACCATTAGAAATAAAGCTGAAATTTAACTGTGGGGATACACTGCTGTGTGTCAGAAGTGGCTACAATCTGATTAGGGAGCATCATTTCCTGGTTATAATCTCAGCTCTGTCTCTTACTAGCTGTGAGATTTTGAGGGTTTTATTTTGACTGTTCTTACTTTAGTTTCTTAATCCATAAAATAGGGATAATGATAGTACCTAATTCCTGTGGTTGCTATGAGTGTTCAATTAATTCATATTTGTAAAGTCCTTAAAATAGTACCTGACATGTAAGTACTACATAAGAAAACCAAACCCATTGCTGTCGAGTCGATTCTGACTCATAGCAACACTGAAGGACAGAGTAGAAGAGCCCCATATGGATTCCAAGGAGCAGCCAGTGGATTCAAACTGCCAGCCTATAGGTTAGCAGTCAAGCTCTTAAGCACTGTGCCATCAGGGCTCCACTACACAAGAAGTTTGTTAAATAAAATAAATATATACAAAACCCCTTGACACCCAGCAAGCTTGGGGAGGCCTGTGACATTAATCTTCAGTTTAAATTGTTTGTTTGTTATATTTTGTCCTTAAGCCTAATCTTTATTTTAGTTGGTAAGGTCCTCTACTTGACTTTTTTTTTAAAATAATAATTGTAACATAGCAGTAACGCTTTGGTTTCTTGCATAAGTTAATGAATTGCTTTGTATATTTTTTGATAAAAAGAAATCAACTGTCTGTTTACTACTAAGATATAAAAGCCTTCCCCATTTTTCTACATCAGACCAAATAATATATTATCTATTTTGCAAAGTGTATGGAGTTGGTAGTCCAGAGGGTCACTCACCCATGATCGAGATCAGTGGCCTGAAACAGGGCAGGGATGATAGAATGTAGACTTGTCACAATCTACATCGCCGTGGGTCTTTTTCTTGTTAAATGGACTTGCAGATATCTGGCAACAAGACTTTGGATTCCAGCCAGACCTGCAAAACCGAAGCCATACTCCCTTCTGCTCTGCTCTGAAGGGCAAGATGTTTGCCGATGGGAAATGGTAGCAAGACACCATGGCAGGAGCTGCAAAGTAGTGCAAACCCCAACTTGGCAGGCAGACGAAATGTCCTAACACAAACTAAACACAGCATCAAGCCATGTGGAAAAGCTGGGAGACACTGGGAAGCAATAGAAATTGCCACCAGGATTACATGTGACAGAGTTTGGATGGCATCAGTAGTCTATGACACAAGATGGCTACAGACCACACATGGCAACAGGCAGGTGGCAAAGGTTCTACCAGTCACATGTCTTCCTGGGTCACTCACCTACCTACAAGTGGCAACACTGCCAGCAGTTTTAAATAGGCTCCTATGACAATAATCAGTGTAATACAAGACTAACAAACATGGTAGGAATTGAGTTCTTGTTTGCAGTTTTCAAAGGCTGGTTTTCTGCTTGCTGTTTCAATGTAATTTATTTAATAAGAAGGGACCACTACATAATGATATTTTTCACATTTTATTAATTTCCTTATATGCAAACAAAGACTAAATGCCACCCACTGATCAGATTTTCACATGGAATGAATGAGATAATAATGTAAGCAAAAGAATCTGTCATGGGGTTAGCCACACAGCAGGTGCTTAATATGCAATGCCTCTCTTAATCCCTGATAATCTTCCTTGTTCTGAAACTGCTTTATCTGAAATTAACATTGATACTCCAGCTTTCTTTTGATTGGTGTTAGCATGGCATGTTTTCTTCCCTCCTTACTTTTTAACCTATCCAAATCTTTATATTCAAATTGGTTTTCTTGTAGACAGAATCTTTGAGTCTTGTTTTTTTAATCCACACTTACAATCTGCCATTTAATTGGTATGTTTTTTTTTAGATCATTCATGATTAAAGCAATTTCTGATGTAGTTGTCTTGATATCGACCATGTCTGTAACTCTTTTCTATTCATTGTATTTGTTCTTTGTTTTTTACCTCTTCCCTTTTGAACACTCTGGTTTCAATGAAGCACTGTATATGATTCTATTTTACTTTTCCTTAGTGTGTCAATTATACTTCTTTTTAAAAAAATGACTGGTTACACTAGAGCTTACAATATACATTTTATATTATATCACAAGAGTAGTGCAGAGTATTTCCAATGGCTCTCTCTCATCTCTTGTGATTTTGCTGTCACTCATCTCACTTATCCCTATGTTATAATTCCTCAATACATTGTTACTATTACTGCTTAAAGAAACAGTTACCTTTTTGATCAATTAAAAATAGGAAAATAAAAAAATTAAGTTTTACTTTTGATTATTTTTTCTCTGTTAGTCTTTCTTTATGTAGATCCAAGTTTCTGACCTAAATCATTTTCCTTCTCTATGAAGAACTTATTTTAACATTTCTTGTAGAGCAGGTCTGTTGGAAATGAGCTCCCTCAGGTTTTGTTTGTCTGTGAAATTATTTCTCCTTCACTGTTAAAGGGCACCTTCACTAAATATGTAATTCTAAGTTGGTGGCTCTTTTGTTTTGTCATCATTTTAAATATTTCACTCCACTCTCTTCTTGCTTTGTGTGGTTTCTGATGAGAAGTCTGATGTGATTGTTATACTTGTTCCTCTATAGGAAAAGTGCTTATTTCCTCTGGCTTCTTTCAACATTTTTCTTTGACTTTTAATTGTATGTACTTTGAATGTGATATGTCTAGTTGTAGGGTTGTTTTTTTTTTTTTGCTTGTTTGTTTGTATTTATCCTGCTTGGTATTCTCTGAACTTCCAGGATCTGTGGTTGGTGTCTGCCATTAACTTTGGGAAGTTCTTGGCCATTATGACTCCACCTATTTCTTCTGCTCCCTTCTCTTTTCTTCTTTCTGGTATTCCAACTACCTGTAAAATACACCCTTGAAATTGCCTCACCATTCTTGAATGTTCTGTTCTTTTTTTAATTTTCATTCTTTTTTCTCTTTCCATTTTAGTTTGGGAAGTTAACATACACCTCTCTTTAAGTTCATTGATTCTTTCCTTGACCATATCAAGGCATTCTTCGTTTGTTAAAATGTTTTTGATGTGCAGCATTTTAAAAAACTTTTTTCTTAGTTCTATCTCAGCAGTTCGAATCCGCCAGGTGCTCCTTGGAAACTCTATCAGGCAGCTCTACTCTGTCCTGTAGGGTCGCTATGAATCAGAATCGACTCGACGGCAGTGGGTGGGATCTCTTTGCTTATATTACCTATCTATTGTTGCATGTTGTATAATTTTCCCATTAGAACACTTAGTATATTAATCATTATTGCTTTGCTGTTGTTAGCTGCCATCAAGGCAGTCCCTAGCTCATGGTAATCAGACACACACTGGATTGGACAATCAGGTTTCATTGGCCGATTTTAGGGAGTTGATCATTAGGCCTTTCTTAGGTCATCTTAGTTTGGAAGCTCTGCTGAAACCTACTCTTTCATATGAAAGATGAGAATTTTACCACAGAACCGCAATTGTCCTAACGTTAATCATAAACCCAAAACCAAACCCACTGCCGTGCATTTGATTCTGACTCATAGCGATCCTATAGGACAGAGTAGAACTGCCCCATAGAGTTTCCAAGGAGTGCCTGGTGGATTCGAACAGCTGACCTCTTGGTTAGCAGCCATAGCACTTAACCACTATGCAACCAGGGTTTCCAACAATGTTAATTATAGTTGTTTTAAAGTCCCTGACTGATAATTGCAATATCTGTGTCAGATCGGAGTCTAGTTTTAATGATTGCTTTTTCTCTTCTTTTTCTCTTCACCAAGCTTTATTTGGCTTATATTTCTAACTGTCTCCTCCTTGAATACCTAGGACAATCAATATGTCACACACAGCTGCTACTTAATGTCCTTGAATTAAATTATAAAATTCTTATAGCATGAACGTATTCTGTAAATATTTAGTATAAAGGCAGCTCACAATTTGGAAAGAGGATCACATCAGGAACAGAAAATCTTGCAACTTTAAATTCTGCATCTGTGTTAACATACTGTGTAAGAAGGGATTTTATTTGTTTAGTAAGCCTCAAGTACGAAATATTAGATTAACCATCCTAAACAGTTCACGGCACAGAGTTAAAACAAGAATTGCAAAGTCTTGCTCAGCTTTAATTTCCCTCCTTTGTTCCTGACCACCTCTTTAATTCAACCTCCTCCCACCCCATACTCTATTATATTTAACAGATGTCTGAAGTTATGCTTGTAAAATATGTATGAGTCTTTTTTTTTAATTTATTTATGAGTAGTGTTAAAGCTATTTTCTTTGTTTAATTTGTTTTTGTTTTTTCCAGAAAGATTAATCTAGCTCACATTCCTCTCAGCTGTGTAGGAGGGCTCCCAGCTTCCCACTACCTCAGCAATCCTAACAATTATTTACCTTTCTAATTTATGCCAGTCGAATTGGTATAAAATGGAGTCTCTTTGTCTTAACATTTTTCCCTGGCTGTTAGTGAGTTTAAACATCTCTTTATGTAATTGTTAGCCATTTGGGCTACTCTTTCAGCAATTTTCACTTCATAAATACTTTGCTTATTTTCTCTTGGAGTCCCCAGCATTATTGTTGTTATTGAATTGAAGGAGCCCCTTCTATATATCGGATGATAATCCCTTTTAACAAATTAAATGCTACATAGATCTTCTGTTAAAGTGTCATCTTTCTATTAGCTTTGTATGATGCCCTTTATTGAACAGAATATCTTACTTTTCTTATAGTCATATCTTTTGTTTGTAATGCTTTATGGTTTGTGTTTCTTGGATCTTGTTTGTCATACTTTTGTAACCCTAGATGAAAAATATTTTAGGTTAGGTACTTTGTGTCTTAGGGCCTTTATTTGGAAAATGTAAGTTTGGCCAAGGTACATGTTAGTCTTTCAATGCTAGATTTCTAGAAAATTCTAAATAACTTTAGGATTAATATGAACTGAGAAGGTACTTAAGTAGAATAGTCTGGGTAAAACACTTCTAATTTCTGGCCCATGGGAGGAGTATACTAAAGTACAGTTATTATTATTACTATTAGATGAATATTAATCAGAAAAAGCTAATGAAAGCACAGCCTAGGATTATGAAAAATGGTGGGTGTGTTTTAGAAGTGTAATTTAATTTATGTTTTTTTGGCTTGTGCGGTTAAATGCTGAGAGAACTAAATGTGTTTATTTTTTATTTTAAAGATTTTCAAATGAAAGATGCCACAAAATTCAAATGGCATTACTACAGAGCCAACAACTTAAGGACAGCTAGATTGTCAGCAGTGGTGATTTTATACTGTCAATAAGCAGATGAAAGGATCCATGGAATGATTGGGCATTTATGAAAGACTATTTGACGGCATCCCTTTGGTGGGCAATCTGACTTTTGACCAGCTTATTCAATGCTTCTGAAAGAAGACTTCAGAGTCTTCCATGGCTCTGAATGATGACTCTACTTTTTATTTTATTTTTTCAGAAATGCGCTGCAGGAGCTCTATAGAGGACCAAACACAAATGACTGCCCTTCTGTGTAGAAGGAAAGAATTTCTCTCAGAGGGATACAGAAAATGCAACTCTGTGAGTTGTTTAACATGGGCCATAAACCTAAAGTATTCCCAACCCTAGGTTCTTTCTTGCCCCTTAAAATATAATTGATTCTGCCCAGCTGAAAACCTATTCTCCTGAAGAGAGACACGGGACTCACTCCTAGAGTCCTCATTCCCTGTGTTTCTCATTTGGCATGCTATCATTTACTGGGTTTAATTGTTAGTTATCTTTTCTTGACAAACATAATTTCTTTGAGTCTGCAGACTTTTTTAGCTGAAATCACATGGCATCTCTCTCTCTGTTTCACAAAATACTCAACACTCCTAGCCTTATACAGAATAAAAGGCCAAACGAACCCATTGCCACTGAGTCAATTGTGGCTCATTGTGACCCTATAGGACAGAGCAGAATTGCCCCATAGGGTTTCCAAAGAGTACCTGGTGGATTTGAACCACCACCCTTTTGGTTAGCAGCTGTAGCTCTTAACCACTATGCCACCAGAGTTTCTTATACAGAACAGGTGCTCAGAAATATTTGCTGACTTACAGATGATCTGTGCTCTACAGTGGCAGTTTTACTATGGTCCAGTTCATGTTATTTTTACAGGGATGCTAGGATTAGCACAGATCTATGAACTTCCAGATGTAGTGGACGAGGCCCTGTTGCTCCCTTTGGATTCTTGCAATGAAAACATGCTCTCTCTTTTGTCTACTTGAGCACACACATGTACTTACTTGCACCCTGTGATGTTTACAAGTGTGTTTTATTTCCTAAGCCCCTAAATGTGATGGGTGGCAGACAAGGAATGGGGAGATATGCTGAACAGAACTCCCTGATGTGTTATTGGCAGTCAGCTGTCCCCATTTTCCGGATCAGTCTGTCCTTCACATAAAAGCTGCAGCTGCTGACTGCAGAGCCTGCCACTGTTATCAACTCTGCCTCTTCATCACACAGTCAGCATGACTTTTTTGCTCAATCAAACTTACCCTGATTCAAATTGTTCCATTGGAGTGGTCTGGCTGCTGCTGCTGCTATTTCCCAGCTATTAACATAGACATTACAGCGCTCCAAACACTCGAAGACTGCAGCAACACAGTCATCCTGGACGGCAGCCACTTCAGGGAGATCTCAGACAGATGGCTGTTTGCAGAGGGCAGAGAATTTAACAGCAGTGCCTCTCCACACTGAGATGATGGATTTCCACCTCAAAGGAAGTAATGGGCATTAATCCCCCTGAGATTTCACGATACTCATTCTACGCCTTTCTACCCATATCCCATTCCTCACCCTGCAAACAGCAAGCAGATGCCAGCATTTTTGGAGGCCTGAGATGAAGGAGCTCCCATGGCTACCACATAAAAAAAAAAAAATAGCATCATATATATCCTGAGAGAAGGAGCCTGTCCCCAGGCGAACCCCAGCTCTTGTGGATACTAGGCTTGAGATTCTAGGGTCACATATGTTTGCTGAATGCTCAGTTTTTCATTTATAAAATGGAGGTAACTACATTGACTTTACAAGGCTGTTGGGAGGATTAAATGAGGTGTCATATGTAGAACACAGAGCGTTTTCATGGTACTTAATAGGTGCTCGGGAAATGTGAGTTGCAACAAGGACCTGTGCATGGAGATGACATAGTGCCTCTCTTGCCTCCTTTCCCTTTTTGTCTTTTTGTCTCCTGGAGACTGTCTCTCCTGATAATTTATGGATACCACTGGCTATTATTATTATTTTTACATCAGGTACAGCTTCCTTTTAGTTTTTTTTTAAGTAAAATATTATTGAAGTGTACTATATGCAGAGGAAAATGTTGAAATCATAAGTGTACAACTTAATGAACTTTCACAAAGTGAACAAACCTGCGACACCAACACCAAGATCTAGAAGAGATCATACTAGCACCTCCAAAATCGTCTTCATGTTCCTCCCAGATTCTGTAAGGTTTTGAAGGACAGCTGTGAGCCAGAGTGTACTCAACTAATTCAAAGGATCCTGAGACATTTTGTACCAGGGACAAAAGATACACCATACATTAAATGACTGTTTTTCAAGAATTATGTTTCAACAATTGACCCAGGACTTCCACTCCAGAAATTTCTTTCCTGACTTTCCTCAGTCAATATTCTTGGCTCTTTTTGGAAGATGACACTGTCTTATATCTTCCCACAGACTATTCCATAAATGGTCTCTTGGTAATGGGAAATTCATCCTTGAAGAGGCAAGATGACTATCAATGGACAAAATTGTTAGTCACGAGACATTCATTACACATGGATTCTGATATAACGCTGTTAAATAATTCAGGAAAAAAAAATCAGCTCTAACTATCAGGATTATTTGTGGAATGTCCTCAAGATTTTTATGTGCGTGGTAACAACTAAAATTCAAACTTCTCAGACACTCACCAATCATACCCTGGGTCTAACTGAATAATTAGGGTCGCACAGTACATCTGAGTTTACACATCATAAGAATCTTGAGAACTTTGTAGCCAAATCAAGGTCCTTTCAGGAGGTAACTCTGAATGTTCTAAAATTAGCATATCAATTGTTTGCATGTAGATGGAGATTTAATTTGCTTCAAAAATGAGGTATCACCTTAACGTTGTTGTTGTGTGCCTTTGTGTCTCTCACCCAGAGACACCCCATGTGACAGTAGAACTGTCCCATAGGTTTTCTAAGCTGTAATCTGTATCTAAGCAGATGGAAAGCAGATCACCAGGTGTTTCTACAACAGAGCCACTGGGTAGGTTCAAACCGCCAACCTTCCGGTGAGCAGCCGAGTGCTGAACTGTTATGCCATCAGGGCTTCTTAGTAATCATGCTTATATTTGCTCCATACCAACATTTTTTCAGATACATAAAATTAGAATAAATTCCCTATTTTACTTATTAAAAATTCTATATTACTTGAATCTGAATTAAGGAGGATATTTGTTTTTTAATTGACTTTAAAATAATTAAAGTATAGGGACTATGTTTCATTAGAAGAAAAAGAGCAGGGCAGAAAAATGTAACTAAACCTATTCTAAAAAAAAAAAAAAAAAGTTGCTGTGAGTGAGTCAATTCTAGCTCATGGTGAACCAATGTGTGTCAGAGTAGAACTGCACTTCACAGAATTTTCAAGGCTGTGGTCTTTCTGAAGCAGATTGTCAGGTCTTTCTTTCAAGAACCCTCTGGGTGGGTTCAAACTACCAGCCTTTCAGCCAGTAGTTGAACATTTAACCATTTGTATCACCAAGTACTCAAATCTCTACTAAATATACCTTAATAAAAGATTCCCAATATAGGGACTCATACAAACATATGAAAATAATTTGTTCAAAATCATAAAGCTCTCAACCTCTCCTCATTTCTGTACTTCCAGCTTTTGAAATATTAAATGCTCATGTCTTTCTTTTCACCTTGCAATTCTGGGATTTTCTGGAGCATTTATGTTAACAGTAACAAACATTTTAACTTAGCCCCAGAGCAGAAAGTTGTGAAAAGAAGGCTGTCTTACTAGGGTTGAAGAGACACCCCAGGGCTTCCCACCTGACTGCCTGGGGTAGCCGATACTTTGTCACCATCGAACGTCCACAGTGTTCTAGTGTGTGTCCAGGTAGGTAAGCAGCAGTCTGATGATAAACATGCCCTGAGAGTTATTAAAAATATTGGAATACCAAAGTAAAATAATTGAAAAATGAAGTTTACTACAAGTGGAAATCAACCAAACATGCTTCAAGAAACCCAGAGAGATAACAGAGCATCAGAAATTTGCTGAAGATGGAAGATTCCCACCACCTTCAGGCCATCTGCAGAACACCAAGGCAACAAAACCCAGGGAGGGAAGAGGGAGCCACAGAGGCCTCCTTCTCTCAGACTCATGCCATTTCAACCCTAGGTCGAGACACTCATCTCTACATCAGACTGTAGACAATGCTGTTGTTAGAAAATGTTCAAGGTCCCCTTCACAGACAGCAAGAGGCTGCCCTGTCCAGAAACTCCTTCACCTAGATGCTACTGCTTACAAGTGACAGAAACCCAGCTCCAACTATTTCAGGCAAAAAGGAGCATGTATTATTTCATTTAACTGAACTCAAAAGAAGAACTGGTCCCAGAGATAAATGGCACCAGTAAATGCCCTCTGACTCTTGTCTTTCTCTCTCATCACCTATCTCTGATTCTCTGCATGAGCTTTGTTCTCTCAGAACTCTTTATCCATAAAGCTAGAACCATGGCTTTGGGCAGTTCCCAGGATTGCATCGTCACATGGATGCAGAGAGGAGCTGCCGTTCTCTTAGGGTCATTATTATTATTTAAAAAACATATCTTATTGTGTTCTGGGTGGAAGTTTACACAGTGAATTAGATTACTGTTTGACAATTTTGATACAGATTGTTGTGTTGTTAATTACATTTTTCACGATGTGTCTACATTAACTTTGATTGTGTTCTCGTTGTTTCACTTCTAGTACTCCTGTTTCCCTGCCCCCTTATCTTCTCAACTTTGCTTTAGAATAATTGTTGACCTTTTGGTCTTATACAGATGGTTCTTCATAGAGCATTGTTCTAACAGGTAATACCCTTTATTTTCTGTGCCACTGTTATTTTGCTAAAATGTGATTTTGGGGATTTTTCGATTCAAGGTTTAAAGATTATCTCAGGGTGACAGAATTAGAATCCTTTGGTCTCAACTAGCCCAGTAATTCTGGACTTTTTAAGAATTTGAGTTATGGTCCGCATTTTTCTCCCCTTCTGTCAGGGTCCGGCTGTTGTGGCCCTGATCAAAATGGTAAGTAGTGGTAGAAGAGATGAGGCTGAGTAGATGATTTGTGAGGGTTGTTAGGCCTGTAGACAAGTTTATTCTCTAAGAGTTTGGTTTCCTTCTTTCTCTTTTACTCCTGATGAGTAAAAAATAGAGACCAGTAATTGTATCTTAGATGGCTGCTTACAAGCTTTTAAGACCGCAGATGCTACTCACCTCACTAGGATGCAGACCATGAACTTTGTGAAATATATTATGCCAGTTGACTGCGTTGTCCTGTGAGATTAAGGTCCTAAGCCTTCAAACCTAGAAAACTAATCTCACAAGATGTTTGGTTATAACTGTATTTACATGCATATTATAGATACTTCTATCTGTGCACACACCTGTACCTAGTCATATAACTATATGCCTATACATGTACATACGTGACCATACACTCGTTTGGTCATTGTCAGTGTTGTTGCCAAATTATATATGTCTAATTTTTTAGTACAAACATCCTTTTCTCCCGAGTGCTTCTTAGTGACATTGTTTGCTTTGGTCAAGCTGTGCTCGCCACATCCAAATTCGGTGCTACTTTTCCCATCACCAAAAATATAAAGTACCTTAGGTTCATTATTAAAAAGGCTGGAATGTACTCTGATTGACCCAGCTTGGATCATTGCTCACCCTCTGGTCAAGCAGCCAGAATACTCCAGTGATTGACAGCTCAGCCTCAGACTACATGGATGGAGTGACAGGACAGATGGAGCAGTTCCTCAATTATTATTACAACCCATGGACAGGCTATAAAGGAATTATGCCTAATTTTGTGTATATGGAATATATGTTCATTTTTCATAGGTCTTATCTCATTCTCAAGAGACTGTAAGTCCCC
This sequence comes from Elephas maximus indicus, assembly GCF_024166365.1. Taxonomy (NCBI): domain Eukaryota; kingdom Metazoa; phylum Chordata; class Mammalia; order Proboscidea; family Elephantidae; genus Elephas; species Elephas maximus. Next base: position 26,105,988 of record NC_064841.1, read on the forward strand.
TACAATTAAAAACCATTGCTCTATAGCACAATTAATGGAACACCTTACCTCATTAAGCAGTCACCTTGTTCAGCATTCTCAGCCCTGGATAGGGAAACTTGAGCTACTTATCAAAAGGAATACTAACTCCACTAAAGATAGCTGGTCTTCCTCCAGCAGCAGCAATAAGTCATTCCTGAAAGGTACGCTATTGCTCTGAGCTGCTTGTGTCACCTTAGACTACGTCATCTTAGACTACAAGTACCACTGGGTCTTTGGTCTCTCCTCAGCCTGATTACTGAAATATGCACATGAGAAATAATTGCTTTTATACAAATTTATAAAACTTGTTTTTATACTTTCAGCAATTGCTTAAATACATTCTTAGGAATCACTGGAGCAGAAGTCTGAGTTTATGGCAGGCAGAGGAAAGACTAGTCAATTCAAGAGAACCCAAAGCTAATGAAGGGTAATAAAGAATATTTTCAAGTACTCAAGTTGAAATAAAAGACTAGCTATGTCCCAGAAAATGAAAAGGACTTCAAAATCTGCTTTTTTAGCTCTATAATCTTTGCTTGAAAGTAGCTTTATGCTCTTGTTAGTTAATGTAATAGAATGTCCAATGAGGTATCTGTAAACCATTTGATTTTACTAGAACACCATACATTTTGCCAAGACTCTGAAATTGTTCTGTGCCTTTTTTTTCCAAATCCCGAATCACAAGAAGACTTGTGTCTATAATGGACTTGAAGAAGCAGAGAAGAATGGAAAATTGTGGTTTTAAGTTAGGATGTGTTGGACTGCTATACTGCATTGTAAGGAAAGAAGAATGAGGTCATAGGAATGGGATGAGTAAGCATATATCATACGGTTGTGCTATACTGTAGAGTCCCTGGGTGGAACTAATGGTTAAATGCTTGGCTGTGGACCAGAAGACTGGAGGTTCAAGTCCACCTAGGGGTGCTTTGGAAGAAAGCTCTGGCAATCTACTTCTGAAAAATTAGCCATTGACAGCCCTATGGAGTACAGTTCTACTCTGACACACACGGGGTCACTGTGGGTCAGAATCAAATTGAAGACAACTGGTTTTATACTCTGCTTTTTAGGTAAGCTGTAATCCTGGACTCAAGAGTAAGCTGAGGAAGCAGTGTAAAAAAAGGGAAGGATGATTGAGGTGGGAAGGCAGGACTATTTCAGTTGAAAAACAAGAAAGCATGGTTCTCAATGTTCATGAAAAGTGACCTAAGGGCTGACTTTAACTAGCAACAAAAAAAAAAAAAACATAATAATGAGCCTACTTACCCATTTTTTTTTTACCCAGCTTCAGTTTGTGTCCTCTTGGAAATGTTCTCTACTAAATTGCTTGTGATATTACTGTATTTCATACCCAAAACCAAACCGGTTGCTGTCAAGTTGGTTTTGACTCATAGTGACTTCACAGGACAGAGTAGAACTGCCTCATTGGGTTTCCAAGGCTTTAAATATTTATGGTTGCAGATTGTCACATCTTTCTCCTGTGGAGCGGCTGGTGGTTTGAACCGATGACCTTTTGGTTAGCAGCCGAGCTCTTAACCTCTGCATAACCAGGGCTCCTTTAGATTTCATAGAATAGGAAAATTAAAAAAAAAAAAATGGTAGACAAAAGATAGTATTTCCATCTCATTGCTTTTTCCACAAGGGATATAAAACAAACAAACAAAAAAAATCTTTTTTCTACCAACAGCATTTTTTCACTAAATATAGGGATATTTAAGTCAAAAAAGGAAGAATTTGATAATCTCAGGATAAAAAACATCCTTTAAGTTGAATATATTTAGCATTGCGAAAACTTTATCACATTGTCCTTATTCTTTTCCATTCCACCCATGAATGTGTCATGATTGATCAGCACCAGGCCTTGAAAATTTTATTCAAAGATATCAAGAGTTGACAAGCCAACTGCTGTGGGAACCTGCTGTTTTAATACATTTTTCTTGCTCCATACAATCTTTTTTCAGGTTTTCTATCTACACTACCCTCCACCATACTCAACACATTAATTTACTAGAGCCTAGAGCCCAGAGAGCCCAGATAAAAGAGGAGGTAGGGATAGAGGAGCAACAATTGAGTATACTCAGTAGTAAAATCATTTATGGAAAGGGGTGAAGGTCATCCTCCCTTTATGGACCTTTTTCTCTTTGAATCTGCGTGTTGTTGTTGTTAATCACCTTTGAGTCAACTCTGACACGTGGCAACCCCACGTTTACAGAGTAGAGTTGATCCATAGTGTTTTCAAGGCTATGACCTTTCAGAAGCAGTTCATCAAACCAGTCCTCTAGGCATCTCTGGGTGAGTTCGAACTGCCAAACTTCCAGCTAACAATCAAGCACTAAGCTGTACCACCCGGGGACCAGATGAAAACACAGACCATACCCTAAATTTTTTGCTTTCAGCACCAATTAAAACACACAGATTTACCTTTGAATTCCAAATATTCTTGAAAGAATACACATGCTAATTTGCCAGTATTGTTTTCTAATTGCTTTTTACCAACCCTTCCCGCATATTCCTAAACAGGAGATCTTCAAACTGAAAATTTTTCCCCATCATTAAAGAGTATAATGCAAACAGCTACACTGAAATATATTCATTCAACAGCAAGCTGGGCTTCCAAATAAGCATTTGTATTAGTGAATGACTCACATGTAATATAAAATTAGTCCTTTACAAATTTATAGAGGCTTTCTCAAACTGTTACTGTAATAGATTTCCTTACGAAAGCGTATTTAATTACATCTTTTAGAAATGTACATCAAGACCCAGCCACCAATGTTAAAAAAAAGGTAAAATTGCATTTCTAACAAGAAAAAAATTAAAAAGAGTAAAACAATACTAAAACTATCATATAATTTTCAATCTTCAAAAAAGACCTGATACAAACTCCCATCAATCACTTGGTGGTATTTTTGGCAGGAAACATTTTTGTTCTTCCAAGGCAATGCAGTTTTTGCTCAAACCTCAACTCAAAATTTTTCTCTTTGACAAAAAAATCACATCATGCTCATTTCACTTCCTCAAGCATTTTTTACACAGAGAATCAATTAACAGTAAAGTTAATTACAAACTATAAAATTGCTAATTGAGAGAAATTACACATGATGACTTTGTAATTTGGGTAAATGACAGGTTCAGATGGATGTGTGACCTACAAACTTATGCTTTAATCCAAGATATTCATTTTTTTTTACAAAAAAGTTTTTTAAAATGTGTGTTAAAATTCAAAGGGAGCAGAAGCTACCATAAGATATTATATTATGGCACAAAATTCAGTAAAAAGAATCTCCAACCTAGAGGCTTTATTACCTCAAGTTTTAGAACCAGGTCATTGAACACTGTTAAACTCAACATACATCCTTATGACATAGACCCTGAGGGCCGAATTACAGTGACAGTCAAGGTATATTGTTCAACTGGTTTCTATCACACTTGCTATTTATGTATTATTATTCTAGTTAAGGTCAGTTATTCATTCTACTGCAAACCTATGCAAACAGTTTAAATGCGATGTTAAAAAAAAATTAAGCTCTTTGTTTTTTGTTTTTTGTGAAAGCCAACCTTTCACCTTTCCCTTAGTATTAAAGTGATGCATATTCATTGTAGAAAATCTAGATGAGTAAGGAAAAAAGGAAAGATAAAAGTGACCCATTGTTTTGAATTGAATTGTGTCCCCCCAAAATATGCGTACCAATTTGGCTAGGCCATGATTCCCAGTATTGTGTAATAGTCCACTCTTATGTCATCCGATTTGATTTCCCTATGTGTTGTAAATTCCTCCTCTATGATATTAATGAGGTGGGATTAGTGGCAGTTATGTTAATGAGGCAGGACTCAATGTACAAGATTAGATTGTGTCTTAAACCAATCTCTTTTGAGATATAAAAGAAAGAAGTGAGCAGACAGACAGGAGGGCCTAATACCACCAAGAAAGCAGCTCAGGAAGCAGAGCACGTCCTTTGGACCCCAGGTCCCTGTGCCTGAGAAGCTCCCAAACCAGAAGATTGATGACAAGGATCTCCCTCCGGAGCCAAAAGAGAAAGCCTTCCCCTGGCGCTGACACCCTGAATTTGGACTTCTAGCCTACTAGACTGTGAGAGAATAAACTTCTGTTTGTTAAAGCCATTCACTTGTGGTATTTCTGTTATAGCAGCACTAGATAACTAAAAAAAGAAATTATAATTCTAATATCCAGAGATATTCACTGTTGCAATGTTGGTGCCTTTCTGTGTACTTATTTCTAGCTATATGTATATATTTTAAAGTGTTTACTTGCAACTAAATAGTATCATGCTCTACACATAATTTTATAATCTGCTTGCATAATATATCAATATATTTGGGAAGACATTTGCTTTTAAATTTTTTTTTTTTTTTTGCTTACCTACATTCAGCAATATTATTTGGGTTGGTTTAGTTTAGTATTTGGTGGTATTGAACACGTGATTTTGATTTAACACTTTTTTTTTTAAACATTTGGAAATTTCCATTTTTGACATCGAAAACAGTACTGAGGTCATCATTCTTTTAACTATTTGCTTATATTTTGGGCTGTTCCTCAGTTTTTCTTTCTTACATTCCAAAAAAAAAAATACATATGCATCTTGATTAATTTTGTCATGTTTTTAAAAATATTTTCTTCGAGTTAAAACACACACACACTCTACATTGTATAGGATCTAAGTTATGCATAGTAGTATTTGACTACCCGTACTTCCTAACTGAAAATAAAATTGCAGGAAAAAAGGCAGAGTAAAGAAATTAATCAGCATCAGTTGTCAAATTCATAGACTTGAAAGGAGAACTCTTGTGAAAAACATTCTGTAAAGGTAATTTCAGTTTTGTTTTAAGATTGTGTCCAGATATGCACATGCAATCTCACTACCTGAGAAGTTGTAAAGAACCTTCTCAACAAATCCACTCTAAACTGACCACATGGTACCCCATCCCAACATCTGCTAAAGAGACTAATCATATGAATGGATGTCAATTAATTGGAATATGTTGACAGGCTGTCAAAGAAATGATTTACTATACATATCCCAGAGATTAATAAACAGAGGTCTGTTTCATAACCTGACTTTGAACAACGTATTCAAGAAGCGACCAAAAATTCCTGATTAAGTCCCAGGTAATAATTATGAATAAACAGCTCTAGACTCAGAATCAGGCAAAAGAAGAACGAAAAAGAAAGCTAAATACCTCATTAATGATGTGAACCCGTGATCTTGGCTTTCCATTCATTCAAATATGTTCATCTTTCAAATACTCAGTGCCTACTATTTGTAAGGCCTCTGACCAGGAACAATAAGCAAGGTAAGCACGTGCTTAGGGGATCAACAAAACAGGAGCGCCCGCTATCGAAAGCAAAGACCCATAAATGCCAAGCACAAGGACAAAAGGAAAAGAGAGCACTGCAGTGGAAGGGAACTGGCAGGGCACTAAATGAAATTGATACCAGCTCCAACGTGTGAGAAAGTGCTGGCTGGAAATAAAAGTTCACACAGAGTCACAAGGACATCCATGTGTGAGGTTATTTAAGCTATGAGGCCCCTACCAATTAAACATCTTCATTGACATCTGTCATCTACGGTCTCGGTCCGTGTAATTGAAACTCCTTTTCTTTCTAATAAACAAGAGATGCGGGTGGGCTGTGAAGTCTAACTCTTGCTACATTCACCCAATATGAAACTGGATCCAATTGTTACTGGGCAAGAACAGAATATATTAATAGATAACAGGTCTCTGATCCATTTTCGAGAGAACTGTTTTATACATTCATATCTGCTGATCTAGCAACTCCAGCCAGGAGGGCCAGCAATGCTCTTGCCATGATACAAACACAAAGGTATGCTCTTATGAGCTTCCTGGTAAACAGCTAATGGAAGCTTCAGTCCCAGATGACGCACAAAGACGAGGGAACTTGAACACGTCTACCATTGCAATGAATTCAGTCAAGTTACTTTTTAGCTGAATAGCATTTATGTATAGTTAGATCCTAAGTTTTGTAAACAATAATATTTGTAATTTTAACTTTAAAATATGTTTGGCATACACATGGGTGCAATCTAGCATGCATTTAAGATAATACTAACATGGATAACAATTTAATATAATACTAAAATGGCAAACATCCAAAAACACTGGAAATATTAATATTTCTCTAACACAAAATGTTTTATGTATCAAGTTTCATTTTTTATTGTCTGTTGTGTGGGACATGGTGCTTGATATTACTCTATATATGCTAGTAAATGAGATATTGGACAAGTTAAGAGGAAGCAAAATTCAATATTTATCATGCAAAATATGTTTCTGCTTTGCAACAATGAGTGTGTTTCTAAATTCGTCTTCCAAAAAAGTGACAAAGGGCATTATCAGAACATTACATTTATATTTTATCAGAATATTTACATATATCTGTGTAATGAAATTAAACAATTCCTCAAGGGAATAAATTAAATGAATATTTAGGTAATAAAAATTATATAAATGTATTTTATTTTCCATTTCCCTTAGAATAACTTTCTTTAAAGAAATCGATATTGTTATGACTCACAAAACAAACTTGCTGGTGAAGTGGTGCTATTGTTACACCAATTACGTACTTATCTTTGAATATAAGAGTTGAACAATTCCACAAAGAAATAAAATGAACATTTTAATAAATTTTGTATATGATAACAATTACATTTTCCTTTTCATTTCAGACAGATCAGGTATAACCTCACATTGAGTTCTCTCTCTTTGATCACGTAAGAGCGTGCCAGCAGGCAGTGTAATCACTTGACTAAAGATGTCTCTCCTCCTGTTCTGTGCAAAGCAAAACAAAATGAGTCTTCAGATTAAGTGTGCCTTTATTTTTTATGGAAACCCTGGTGGCCTAGTGGTTAAGTGCTAAGGCTGCTAATCAAAAGGTCGGCAGTTCAAATCCATCAGGTGCTCCTTGGAAACTTTATGGGGCAGTTCTACTCTGTCCTATAGGGTCACTATGAGTTGGAATGGACTCCACGGCAACAGGTTTGGTTTTTTTGTGTCATGCTCTTTGTGATTATAGTCCAATGAACTGTGAAGACACAGCACCAAAGAATGAAATGTGAGTGTGCAAGTTTTAAGTATTATTTGAAGATGAAAAACACTGTGGAGTTGTGCAAAGGGCCCAGCAACAAACATTGTACAATAAATGAATTAAATTATTTCTTACTGCCTTGTAAATTCTATTTCTTTTGACTATCTCAGCCCCAAAGAACAAAATTACATGTTCCAAATCAATTTTTTTACCTACTAATTTTCAAATATGAATTTTTCGTGTTAATATCCAAATTCAAATGAAAATTTTATTTTATAGATTTTATTTATTTTCTTTTACTCAAGTGTATTTGCTACAATAGAACCAAATTTAAAAAGGAGCATAATTTTATATCCAGGTAAAATGAAACAGCAACAACTAAGTAGAGCGCAAAAACAAAAACTTGCAGAAGATAAAAAGAAAAGGATTTGTGACTCTCTTAAGACAGTTCCAAAATTAACTTCCTTTTTAAAATGTAGTGAATCAGAAGAGACTTCTTTCTTTGAATGTTCGAGTTTAATGGGTGCAAACTGTAGCACTAGTACCACTAGTGGTGAAATTACTAATAGTAATATGAATTTTTAACAAAATTTGTTACAAATTCTTCATCCATTCCTTGCTGTAGTAAAAAAAAAAAAATTAATAATGGTGTAGAAAGTGAAACTATTTTGGAATCTGAAATTGTCACATTGGCAGACTCCATAAATAACAGAAATACAAATCCTGCTTTGTGGAATAATTTTTCTTCTAACAATGTAAATTACCAGATCAAATGAGTGAAGTGATTGTCAACATTTCAGTGGGCCATTTGTAGATTTGTGTAGAAAATTTCTGGATGGTAAACAAACAAAGTTCTGTAGCCAGAATATATTTCTAGGGTGCAAAGATAATGGTGAAAATTATAAGAGGAAGTGGCTACTGTATTCTCCATCAGTTGGCTCTGTATACTGTTTTGTTTGCAAACTATTCAATCCTAAATTATTTAATTCTCAATTTGCTATGGATGGATTTAGTGATTGGTGTAATTTGAATATGATTGATAAACATGAGAACAGTTCAGTTCACAGAGATTGAATGACATGCTTAGACCGGGGAAATGGTTTTGGTTAACTCATAAACTAGAAATGCAAATTAGTGAAGAATGTCAGGATTGGAAAGCTGTTTTGTAACACATTGCTGTCATGACAATTACTGAACGTGGACTGTCTTTTCAGGTAAGAAATGAAGTGTTTGATTCCCCACAAATTGAAAATTTGGGGGGTCTACTTGAAATTTTTTCTCAGTTTGATCCATTTTTAGCAGGTCATCTCAAAATATGATAACACAGAAAGGGCAACCCATCATATATGCCTAAAACAACAAATGAAGAATTAATAAACTTAAATAAGTGATAAAGTTTGACCAACTAATTTCAGTGAAATAAGCATAGCTGGATATTTCGGTTTGTCTATAGATTCCACTCCTGATCTTTCTCACAAAGATCAGCTCAGTATTGTTTGAAGGTGTATATCTCCAACAGATGGAAAATCTGGGCTGGGAAAGCCCAGTCCTATAAGAATGCTGCCAATATATCAGAGCATTAAAATGGCAACAGAAAATTTTAGAATGTAATGAATATGCCATTTTCATACCTTGTGCTGTGCATTCTCTTAATCTTGTAGGATGTAGTACAGTGGATTGTTGTGTGGAAGCAGCTGATTTTCTTTTTTTTTTTTTTTCTACTGTTTAGTTATTCTACACTTTTTTTGCCACCCTTCCTCACTGTCATGGATTGAATTGTGTCCCCCCAAAAATATGTGTCAACGTGGTTAGGCCATGATTCCCAGTATTGTGTGGTTGTCCTCCATTTTGTGATTGTAATTTTATGTTAAGAGGATGAGGGTGGGATTATAACACCACCCGTACTCAGGTCACCTCCCTGATCCAAGGTAAAGGGAGTTTCCCTAGGGTGTGGCCTGCACCACCTTTTACCACTCAAGAGATAAAAAGGAAAGGGAAGCAAGCGGAGTGTTGGGGACCCCATGCCACCAAGAAAACAGTACCAGGAGCAGACCGCATCCTTTGGACATAGGGTCCCTGTGACTGAGAAGCTCCTTGACCAGGGGATGATTGAGGACAAGGACCTTCCTCTAGAGCCAACAGAGAGAGAAAGCCTTCCCCTGGAGCTGGCACCCTGAATTTGGACTTGTAACCTACTAGACTGTGAGAAAATAAATTTCTTTTGTTAAAGCCATCCACTTGTGGTATTTCTGTTATGGCAGCACTAGATGACTAACAGCCTTACCAATGGGCAGCTCTTAAAACATATTTAGACAATGGTCAACTACTAAAATGTCTTTCTAATACATGTTGGGAAGTGCAGGCTGTAGCAATGAGTGCAATCCTGGAATGGTACATTCATATTCTAGATGCTTCAGAAAATATTGCTGAAGACCAGACACAAAGAAGATACCAAAAGAGAAGCTGAAAATATTGCCAATGAAGTGCAAACATTACCCTTATTATGTATGGAAGTAGCTGTTGTTTGGTAGCTTAATTGTGATGGAATCATTGAAGAATTTGCAAGAGCATAGAAAGTAATGTATTTAATTATAATATGCTAGAGATGAAAGATCTATCTAAAAACAAAATATAGTAATTTTTGTAATATTTGTTTTCTGATCATTACATTTTCTTTTATGACATATTTTCATTTGTTCATTTATGATTATAGCATTTGTTACAAAACAAACAACAAAACTGAAGTATGAGCTGTTTAAAGCAAAATTGGTAAAAGCCGATTTTTGTTGCAGGAGATAGACGGAATTTTAATTGATTATTGAAACAACTAAGTTCACTGACTCATTTTCTTTGTTGTAGAATATGTGGAATATTCTTTTTATAGAAAATGTGGTATATAGTCAGAATCTTAGCAACCCACATTCACTAAAAATTTCATAATCTTGTTCATCTTGCTCTGCTAAAATGACATTCACCACTTTTGTGTTTAATCACTAATATTATAGTTACATTTAAAAGGAAGTTACATCATGGATAGCTAATACACACACACATCCACACACGTATATGTATGTGTATATATATAACTCAGATATACCATTCAAATGCATGAGTAAGCAGAGGAGGGGGCACCACAGATGATCTAGTTCTTAGCACCCTCACATGCCTTAATCCAGGTCCTGCCTCCTGCAATGGGGTGGCTACCTGGTAAGAGTTAGTTACTTGTCGATTAGATTATGTTGTATGTATATAGACTTCTACTAAATTTAGCACATAATTACTCACTTTTGTTAAGAGCTGTGTCTTTTGTTCTGCATTTTCCCTGTTCCTTGGCCAAAATAAGTCACATAATGATATTTTCCTGGATGCTTTTTCCACTATAATTTCCTTCTCTGCTCTCTTTCCAACCCAATCCAATGTCCTTGGCAAAATAAAGGTCCAGTAAAATTCCTCCCCAGTGGCCTGAGCTGGGCATTTCCACAGTTCTTTGTGACCAAGTCTTCTTGGCTGCTGTCTGGCTATAGATATTTCCTCCTCTCCTGCTGGGTGGGGATAGTCCCTATAATTCCCAATGCCAAAAACAGCAGGTCAATTACAGGTATAAACAAAAAATGCTGCTAATTCCTTCACCGCCCCCCACCCCCAGGTCTGGTGAGGCCCAATATCTTTGTCAAGAGAACCACCTCCAGTCACTGTCATTGGCACTAATGCTGCTGATGCCTTGTGTGCTCAGTGTCCCATTGCCACTTGAATGTAACATCTTTTCTGGGACTTATTTACACTTTCATTACAATGTTCTGAGAGTTGGGTATGATTCCATAAGGAACTGGGTCAGAAGATATTCTTAGTAACAGGGGCTGTGCTGAATGAAGTTGTGCCTTTGGACTCTGGCCCATATAATTCCAGTCTCTTATACTTTAGAATAAATTAAAACCCAGAAGTTTTCTGACTCTTATTCCAAAATTCCTCTGGCAAACCTGCATTTCTAGGCCTCAGCTATGTCCAAAACTTAGGATAACAGAATAGAGACTCAAATTGGAGCATCTGCTAGCTGGTAGCTTCTAACGACCAGTTGTTAGTCGTTATTATGAACACTACTTAATATAGTATTGCAAAGTAACACTATATACTGTAATTCCTAGGATGTTGGGTATATAGAATTCTGTCTTATGGTCTCAACTGCTACTCCTTGAAGGGTACTTTTGCCTTCCCAAACATTATTCTCTCCTTGTTTTCCAACACCTATCACACCTTTGACGATCAAACTCAGTCATCTTTTTTTTCGACTTCCAAAAGTATCTGTTCTCTTTTCTTTATTCTCACTCTGCATACACCTTTTTAGTGTTCTGTGCACATATGTGGCTTTATCTGCTACTTTCATCCTGAAAACATTCCAAAAACCTAAAAAATGTCAAAAAAGAGACCTTGAGTTCCAGTTCTATTTTATGTGTTAATTGGAACAATCACTTTGGGCACACTTTCTCACCCCTCATGTTTTTTGTTTTCTCATGTGTAAAATGAGGTAAAAACAGAACAAAAAAACCCAGTAAATGAGGTACTTTGGCTAAATGAAAATAAGTCCCTTCAAAATCTAAAATTATTTTGAGCCTATGGTTAAATATTTTTATATATAACATGTACTTTGATAATAGATTCTGTAAAAACATAATGTGCAGTTTCTTAAATAATAGTTATAAAATTAAAATAGTGTCCTGGTATATTTTTATAATAAAAACTTTAAGAATAAATAGAACAAGAATATAGCTGATAAAGATAAGCACACCACTTTGAGGCAGAGAGTAAATAAAACTATGTTCTTATCCATATAAGAATACCCATATGTGTGATTCGGTGGGGATTTTTCCCAGCTACCCAGTTTGTTCACCAGCCCTGCCCCTGAAGCCATTGCCATTACCCTCTTTAACTGTCATCACTACTCAGATGGATTTGGAAATGTTCTCCTTTTCTCTGTTCCTCCCTCAAGAATAGTGATCACTACTAATTAAGCCTCTACTCTGGGCTGTGCGCCAACCCAGGTGGTTTATGTATGGTTCTCACTAGGTTCCCAAAACGAGCTTGAGAAGAATGATATTACCCACATTTTACAGATGAACCAACAGAGGGTCAGAAAGATTGAGTGACTTGCTCTGGGATGTAACACCTGTGAACTAGGATTCAAAATTGTATCTTGTCTGTCTCCAAAGCCTCCATCTTTCAAGACATGTTTTTAGAGATTAAGAAGAGGGGTGAAACACAGTCTTTTTTTTTTTTTTTTTTTTCTGGAAACTAATAATTTAATGTGTGAGATACACGTAAAGAGTAAAGTATAGTCAAATGAGGAAATGGTAATATGTATTTAATGGGAGTATGAACCAAGTGTATAGGATGAAAGTGGGGCGATTATTCCTTCCTAAAGTGGTAACGTGGTAACACTTGAGTAGAGCCTTGAAGGACAAGTAGAACATTGACAGATGATGAAAAGTAAAGAACAATATAGATGGGTTCAAGGACAATTAATTGCCAGTTGTGACTAAAGCTTAGAAAAAAATGGGTGAATATGAAAAGGTAAGTTGGCTTTACATACTGAAATGTGTAAAATAGCATGTAGGAAAAAAATAAGATAAAAGAGAGGTTTGCCTATTTACATAAAACAATGTAGTTTACCAATTCTACAATATTTGGATACCTTTTGGCTATTTTCTCGCTCTCTCTTTTTTTTTCTTCTTTATGCTTTTACAAACATGGCTTGTGCTGTTTTCATTTTTGAGAACCACTGTCAACTATATGCTAGTTCTTCAACACTTGCAAGATCTTGGATAAATTCTCACTTCACTTAAAACATGCAGCATTATCAACCATATTTTTGTAATATAACTGGAATCTTTAGAACTCACCAAATTGAAGATGAGAATAGGAAAATAAAGATTTCTCTGATGTGTTTGGAGGCTTAAAAATGTGCTTGAAGCATCACACATGTTTCGGTTCCATCCATTACTCTGGAATTTCAATTTCTATTCAATCAGTAATAATTTCAAATAATTACTAGATGACCTCGTAGCTAGTTCAAAGTTGACACCATTGTATTGACTTTGCTCTGGAAGATAAAACTCTCACTCACTGACTTAATTGCCTTTGAATTACTAAGTACTATTATTTTTTTTTTATTCGAAAATGAAAGTAACTTTAAACTGTGATGTGTGTGATAGGTGAAGGCTTTCAAATAGCTCTTCAAGATTTTGCACAAAGAAATACCTTCACTAGTTTCTGCAAGGGTATTTTCTTTGGGATGATAATAGACAATTGTGATTCACAGAGTTATTAGATAAAATTCTTATTCTAGCAGCTGTCACATTGTTAATATTTCATTATAAAGAATTTGAAAGGTTCTAATGTTGTACAGAAACCCTGGTGGCATAGTGGTTAAGAGCTATGACTGCTAACCAAAAGGTCTGCAGATGGAATCTACCAGGCACTACTTGGAAACTCTCTAGGGCACTACTTGGAAACTCTCTAGGGCAGTTCTACTCTGCCGTATAAGGTCACTATGAGTTGGAATTGCCTCAACAGCAATGGGTTTGGTTTTGGTTTTTGAATGTTGTATGATTCACACAGTTGGCTGAAATCATAAAAAATTAACAAAATGCTAAAATAATAAACCAAAACCAAGCCAAACCCCTTGCCATCAAGTCAATTTTGACTCCTGGAAACCTTATAGAAAAGGGTAGAACTGCCCCATATGGTTTCTAAGGAGCAGCTGGTGAATTTGAACTACTGACCCTCTGATTAACAGCCGAGCTCTTAACCACTATGCCACCAGGACTCCAAAGATAATACCCTTGCCCAAAAAGTGGTGAAGGTATTGCTTTGTGCAAAATCTTGAAGACCTATTTGAAAGCCTTCACCTGTCATGCACTTCACAGTTTAAAGTTACTTTCATTTTCGAATTTACAATTCCCTCACATTTTTGCAAAAGAGGTTTTACATATTAGAAGATGACAATTTTGATGCTTTATTGCTCATATAAAAATATCAATACAGCACCTGCTTTCCCTCCTTATTCTCAGATTTCAGCATTACTGTTCTCAGCTTGGTGCTCTGGTTTTGTAAATTCACATCAGACCAAAAATCCTTAGAGAATGAAGAAAAGCTCCTGGTTAAATTATTACATGCGAGTCCAGTCTTTTCTGTAGTAATAAGAGCAACAATCTCTACTAAACCCCTTAAAGCTGGTTTCAACAATGTTAACAGTATCACCAAAAAAAAAAAAAAAAAAAGACTATGACCAGGAGAACATTGTCTTCCCTGGAGTTAGATATGCAAAAGGAAATAGGCTATCTGCTGCTATCATCCTAGGGCTGGACTGTTACCAGAACTTGACCCTCATTTCTTTGAAACTATGATGGTAAGGATAGGATTCTAAAAGTTCAAGTAATTGTTTTCAAAAGCTGAGAAATTGAGGCAAGAACAGCAGCAAGAACTTGTCCTTACATCATAGGAGAAATTGCAGAGGGGACATGGGCTGGGCAATAGGCACCCTTCAGACAGTGTTAGTTAAGAATGACCAATAGAGGACGTATTGTTATAGTCTGCTCATTGTTTTGTCAAAGCAGAGTGAAATTTCTCACAGTCATTCATACTAAAAAAAAGACCAATTTCGGGGATAAAAAATAAGAACTAAGGAGATGGGCCCTGTGAAGAATAGGGTTGAGTATAAATTCATTTTCTGCCTAAGGGGAAGAAATGGGCCTAAATAGGGTGATGTAGATTTGGCCTTCCATAAGGCCACAGTGTATGTGGCCAATAAACAGAAACCAAAATTTGACATTTAATGGAAGGTTTAAACCTTGAGTACACACGGCTGTGCCTAGCACAGACAAAGCAGTGCAGACTCACTGTCATAATGACCTGAGGAGCACAGGAGAGAAAGAGACTGGAGCATACTCTGAGCCGACATTAGCTGGCTCCCTCCACTACCCACTGCCATTGAGTCGATCCTGACTCATAGCAACCCTATAGGACAGAGTAGAACTGCCCCATAGAGTTTCCAAGGAGCACTTGGAGGATTTGAACTGCCAATCTCTTGGTTAGCAGCTGTAGCACTTAACCACTACACCACCAAAGTTTCCTAGCTGGCTCCCTAAAAAAAGGAGCTGAGAAATACGGAAGGGTGCTTTGAGGAGAGGCTATGGTCCTGCCTCTCTCAAAATTTGTGTATTTATGGTCAGAGGCTGGTAGGGTCTGAATAGTGATCTCTATGCCATAAAATTTCATTTTCCTTTCTTATATGATAGAATGTAAGGAGCCCTGGTGGTGCACTGGTTAAGTGCTTGGCAGCTAACCAAAATATTGGTGGTTCAAATCCAGCCAGAGGCTTCACAGGAGAAAGATCTGCAGATTTGTTCCTTAAATATTATAAACAAGAAGATCCCATGGAGCAACTTAATCTGTTACACGAGATCACTGTGAGTTGAAATTGAACTGCACCTACCAACAGCAACAATGTGATAGAATGTCAACTGCAAGAGAGAAAGGTTTTTACTAGGATTTTTTCACTGATGTGATTTGTTCCTAGACCAATGCCTGGCACATTTTAGGATCAATAAATATCATTGTTGAATATATGACATTTTAGTTCATTCTCACAGTGACTCAGACAATAAATATTAGTACCCCCATTTTACAGATGAGGACATAAGACTTGGAGATGTTAAAAGACCTGCCTGGGTCCCGCAGCTTCAAATAGAGTGAGAGAGAAGCAAAGTCTAGACATGAACCCCTCATTGCCATTGAGTTGATTCCAGACCTCTTAATTACAATTACACAGCTACAATCATTTCAGCAGTTTTGGATACAATAAACAGAAACCAAAATTTGACAGTTAATGGAAGGTTTAAACCAAATTCCCAATGATAAGTTGCATTTTTTGTTTATAGTCACTATTCTGAATTGAAACTCTGAATATAGGACTTTTTTTTTTCCTCTTAGGGGCAGCAAAGAAATAAAAATAAATGGGCCACACTCACTAATATGAAATTGGAACCATTTTTTTCCTCCAGTAAGTTAAAAAATGAAGGCACATTACACAATACTGCAAAACCAGATGACCGAAAGGAGGGGAAATGCTAACAAACTCTAAAGCCAATTTATTACTCCAATAAATGTCAGGGCAGTAATTGTGTGGGATGTGGATTAATATTGAAAAGAATGGATTTGTGTCATTCTGAAAATATAAATATAAATGCTTTTGACCACGGAGTTAATAAAAGTATGTTGTCTGCAATGACTGGTAATTGATGTGAAACGGTTACCTTTACCTTGTCATGGAAGTGGCAGAAACAGAGCTTCCACTGAGGGGGCTATTCACACATAAATTGTATTTAATGGTTTCCTGTTAATGTGTTCTATTTTTATAATGAAAGCCAGCCAAATTATAGGAGAGATTCTTTTAATTCCTTTACTGCTATCAAATTGAGCAGTAATTGAATCAGGCAGGAAATTCCTTTTTGACCTTGAAGGCTGAGGTGTAGATTTTACCTTCGCATCCCATCATCAGAATTGAAAGAGACATAATATTAGTTTTTCTAGCTTTTTATATTTTATATGGTAACCTAATGACACTAAATAAAAGACGTCCAAATGGAAAATGCAATAAATCATCAACAAACTCATCAATTTTCATGCAGAAAAAAGAAATTTTGATGAAGTCCAACTTTAATTTGCCAGTTCAATTTTTTTTTAATTCAGTATTTTGCCTGCTATAAAACAATTTAACTGGTATGCAATTCAGATATTATACAAAATCTGTTGTAAAAAGAATGGTGCCTGTATGTAGGAAACACGGACAATCAAATCAGAAAGAAATGCAGCACATGGAATAGACAATACTAGGAATAGATGCCTCAATAAACTTATTCCTGAAGCCTTTCAATTATATTTAATTCAATCAAGACCAGTTTTATGTCTTTGGATTGTGTTGTAAATTCAAAAACCGCATAGCAATGTTTTTAAGTGTCAACATTTAGGATCAACATATTGAAAGGACTGCCCCTCTGTATAACTTCCATGCATTTCAGGAGAACATGGTTTACATGCGATTGGCTAATTACACACTACATTAGACAGATCCACCCTCATTTTAAGGAAGCAACTGGCTAATTGCATTTCTGCTTGTTTGAACTTCAGAGACTGAATTGGCCTTAAGCATTACAGTTTGTCTTCAGAGGTATTATGTTTTGATTTATAAAAATGAGAAAGTTCTGTTTTTAAGTCATCCTTAAATTTGTAATTCCACATTCCCTAGAACATCTCTAAGAAGTTGATACTGACCTTAATGCCTAAGATCCTTTGTGACTCCAACATTTTCTCTAACCTAACTAGGTGTTGAAATGGGAAAATACTGCTTGCACAGCCTGATGGTAGAATAGTTAATGTTTATGGGAACTGATGAAACCCCTGTGAGCTATATAGCATGCTTGCGATTCTTTTCTGATTGGTCTCTCATGACATTGTAAAAGTTTAAGATTAACTTATTTAACTTATGTTTTCTTTCTAAAGATGAAAAACAAGCAATATGATCTGGGAAGCGGGGAGTCAAGAGAGGGTGATATCAGAAGACCAAACTTCAATGACACCAGAAGGGACCCTAAGAATACTTTGAAAAGATCATCACATCTGGCAGTCGGTGTGCAAGACCACCTCAAAGAAGAATTAAAAATTCTCCAGAGTCCTCGGACTTAGGCTTTCTTTCTCTATAAAACCCTCCAGCTGGCCCTTTTGGGGCAGACAGAATTTGGGAGGAACCTATCCCCCCTGTCTCTTGCATACCGGTATGCAATTAAAGCCCTCTTGTTGCTTACCTCCCTCCAGTCTCCGTATTGGCTTTGTGGCAGGTGACTCGAACCTGCGATTTGCGGTACCAGTATCCTCTTCATACAGCACACTCAAACCTATGTCCTGATCGTTTTGCATGGCCACGTCTTGCTGACTTCGCTCAAAACATAAACGTTCTCTTCCTATTAAACTCCTATTCATCCTTACGCCCATCTGAGCCATTGCCCTCTCTCTGACAGCTTCTCACTTTCCCCTTCTGTTACCTACTGGAATTAGTAAAAAAAAAAAAAAAAGCTTTTTTTTACTTACTTTTTTCTAGTGTCTTACAGGACCTAGATCATAAATACTGTGACGTTTTAATTTTCTGCTTTGTATTTAACCTAGATATTCAGAAATCACTACTTCCACTCATCCACCAGTAAGATAATAAAATTCTAGAGGAAGCAAACTATGTACGCTTAGTGGATAAGGTGTGGGCTTAGAAGTCAAGGAGACCAGGATTTATGTCTTAACTCCATCAATTGCTGGCTGAGTAGGTGAGGCCAAGTTTAAGTCTTTTGTCTTCTACCATAAACAGTGTGTACCTGTTAGGGTTTTACAAAGATGAGGTGAAATAATACACTTTAGAATGCATTTATCATGGTGTCTGGCACATAATAAGCATGTAATAGCTGTTAACTATTTTCATTAATAGTTAACTAGCATTTTTCATAGTGGAACACAGAATGTAACACAGGGTAGATGCTCGATAGTTGAACGTTAAATGAATGACTGAAAAAATACATGAAATTAAACCAACAAAGAGGAAAAAAAAGGCTCTAATTTGAGGAACTTTCTATGCTTGTTTGTTTTCTTAACTTCTTTCCAAGAAGCACTGTTTCTATATCCGAGACTAGGAGAGAACCCTAAGTTTTATGGAGAAATTTGTTTCATCATTGTGAAGGTGAGTACAGGCAGTTCCCAGGTTAGGAACAAAATCCATTCCTAATTGTCTTTATGTCTTTAACTTGAATTAGTAGGTAAGCTGGAACAGGTGCTTAAAAAAAACCAACACTCTCCCCACCCTGCGCCCCCCACCGCTGACATCAAGTAGATTCCAACCCACAGCAATCCTGTAGGACAGAATAAAACTTCCCCCATGCAATTTCCAAGGAACACCTAGTGGATTTGAAATGCCGACCTTTTGGTTAGCACCCATAGCACTTAAGCACTATGCCACCAGTCTTTCCATGCACAGGGTGTTTATTTAGCCTTACTTTAATGCAAGAGGAAACCCTTGTGGAGTAGTGGTTAAACGCTACAGCTGCTAACCAAAAGGTTAGCAGTTCAAATCCATCAGGCACTCCTTAGAAACCCTATGAGTCAGAATCAACTGGATGCCAATGGGTTTGGTTTTTTGGTTTTTTATAGGGTTGCTATGGGTTTTTTAGTGCAAGAAAAGGCTCGAAGCCTTTTCAATGATTTAAAATATGCACTTGCAGCAAGTGAAGGTGATTGTGGGTTGGTTCAATCATTTCAGTGAGGGCAAATTTACATAACATTAAAGGGCAAGTACAGGTTGTCCATGAGTCAGATGTTTGTAACCAGGGACTGCCTGTATACAGAAAAAAAATGTGTTCCTTGTCCCCTGCCTTACATTAGTCTGGGTTATCTCCTTAACTCCATAAAGCATGATCTATACTTTAGAGTAAAGATCAGTATTTTCAGCACATTCAGAAAGGTTTCTCCTCCGGTAGTGGTGGGCTTTTCTATACAAGTAAACCTGAGTACCTCTCTGAGGAGCCAAGAGAGAATGAGTTTCAGGCAAGAACATAGGTGAGGAGCAAACGAGAGAGGACGTGGAGACAGAAATGCTGAGGTGGGAAGCAATGAGAACTTAGGAGTTGTCTCTACCTGTTTTGGTTCTCTAATTTTCACAGTATGTTCCTTAAAATTAAGCACCTATTGATAAAAGGCTCACTCTGGATGGGGAGGGGCTATTATTCTCATCCAACTGATATCAGGCTTACTGTTTTGGCCGGTGGGAGGTGAGCAGTAGTGACTTACGGCACATCCGAGCAGAAGCTTTAATGGAGAGTGTATGGCCATTTCACTGACATTTTTCCCTTACCTTACGTCTAGCAGAAATGACCAGGAAAAGGAACAGATGCACAGCTAATCCACAATTTTGGAGTTGCAAGAATGGAGTTTTTGAGTTATTACCATATCATCACCCAGCAAACGCTAATACAGAATTCTTTTGGGACTGATTGTTGTGGTAACTAGGTCTTCTTGCAAACTTCCATGGCAGCCTCTTACCCCAAGACTAGTCGGGTCTGAAAAATCAATATACTCACTCTGGAGAATTCAGTAGTTAACAATTAATGCACATGTATCCAGTATCTTTTTTTTTTTTTTTTTACGCATTTTCACAAGTTAACAAGTGTATTTTTTGTTTGTTTTCTTTTGTTTTTATTCAAAAAGCACCTCCAGATATCTTCTGTGAGAAGACATGATTCTTGCTTTCCAGGGATTACATTATTGATGATATTAAACATAGAAAACCTTAAGGCCATGAAAAAATAGTTCTTATTTCACTATCCTGAACACTTCCTTGCCCCATATAGTGTGCTAAGTATAGAGGATGATACACACATGTCTTGTTAGATGTGGTTTCTCTTATCTAGGAGATTGCCTCCTAGCTGGGGAAATAAGTATGCACATGATCAGCTATAACCTGCCCGAAGATATAAAGTAATATATGCCATAAACCAAACCAAAAACCAACCCATTCATTGCAATCGAGTTGATTCTGACTCATAGTGACCCTATAGAACAGAACAGATCTGCTCTGTATGGTTTCCAAGGAGTGGATGGTAGATTCGAACTGCTGATCTTTTGGTTATCGGCCAAATGCTTAACCACTGTGTCACCAGGGCTCCCAATATATGCCATAGGGAGGGTAAAACAAAGTGCTATGAAAGGTCACAGTCAGGAAAGATTCAGGAAATGTCTCATGATGGAGTGGTTTTGGAGGAGATTGTTGGGAGAAGAGTCATGGCATTTGAGGATCAAAGACAGAGTGGGAAATAATAATGTGTTTCAGTGAAAGCATGAAACTGTAAGAGGAAGTCATGGATGGACTTAACAAAGTTGGTGGCAACTGGAAATACTTGAAAATATGTTTTCGAGGGGGAACACAATTAGAGTTGTAATTTAGATTAATCTGGCATTTGTGTGTGGGATGTATAGGACTAGGGGAGAGATAGGACAAATATTCTCAAAAACAGGAATAGAGAGAAAGGGTACATGTTGGAGAAAATGTGAGACATAACAAATAGCTATTGGATGGGGGACAGTAAAGCAGTAAAATGAAAATATCAACAATTTTATTTTTGTGATGGCCACAAAAAGATGAGACTCTTGAAGAGAGTAGAAATAGAAGTCTTAGAAATAGGCTCTAGAGAGGTAGAAAGAGACCCTAGAATGAGCTACCAAGTCAGAGGAGAGAGCTTTTATGAAGTCATTGGGGCCTTTAAAACTGTTTATGTGGCAGAGAGATTGAAGAGATAAATTCTCAGAAAAGTCATTATATTTGGCAACCAGCAAAATATTGGTAACTTTTATCAATCAGTCCAGGAAAGAAGAGGGCTAGAGCTTGGGGTCGGGGGATGAAGATGGAGGCAGGAGAGAGGAGCTTGACTACATAGCACAAAGGATTATATAAATAGTCTTAAATAAAGTAGAAGATATAATAAGAGTAAGTGTTGACTATTGGATCATTTAATTTTTACAACACCCTATGAGGCAAATACTACCACAATCCCCATTATACAGATGGGGAAAATGAGATACAGATAGATCTCATAACTAACTAGTGAATCAAAAAGCTACAAAGAAAGAGCTAGATTTGACCCCGAGCCATCTCACTCTGGAATACACATATTTAACTGCTTTCCTTTTTTTTTTTTTTTTTAATACAAATTTAGTTTGGTTGTAAAAAGGTGGCCAGAAAAGCCTGAGCAACTTCTTAAGGGCAAGGCTGAGCAAGGTGTGTGTTTATGTGTGTGAGGGGTTAGAGAGGTGTTTACTTCGAGTTCAGCACAAATGCAGCAGAGGGCTTATGCTGAGTAGTCATTGTAAAAGATAAGACAGGAGCAAGTTGATGGAATAAGTAAAGTTGATGTATTTGACCATAGCCATATGAGTAATTTTCTAAGTGAATAGGCCATATATATTGCACTTCTTTGGTACTTTCATTCAACAAAGATCTAGAACCTACAGATATGAAGGGAAACAATACAGACATGGTCTCAGAGCCTATGGATTTTCTAGCTAGTAAGGAGCCCTGGTGGTGCAACAGTTAAGTACTGGGCTGCTAACTGAAAGGTTGATGGTTCAAAACCACCCACAGGCTCCATGAAAGAAAGACATGGTGATCTGCTCCCATAAAGATTACAGCCTCAAAAAACCCATGGGGGCAGTTCTACTCTGAAACATGAGGTCACTACGAGTCAAAATTGACTCAATGGCACCCAATAACAACAGCAAAACACAAAAGGATCACCAGCAAATGGATAAAGAATGGAACAAGCTATTTGATACTGGAGGTTGTAGATTATGAGAAGACAATATTCCTCACTAATGGGACATACAACTCAAGTAAAGTCATATCCCAGTTTGTCCATCAGTGAAATAAAGGTCAAATTAAAACAGACTATTATACCTTTGGATAAAAGACACATTGGAGATGCAAAGCAATATTAATAAATGAAGACAGCATACTATACTATTTAATAACAAGAAATCATTAGAGAAATATTAATTATTGGATTTGACTCAGGCATTCTCGTTATTTTAAATACACTGAATAATCTTTAGAGACTTTTACCATTTTCTCCAGAAGTAATAAAGCTATAATTTGTAAAATCAGAAGCTAATTAAATACAGCAATCTAGTAAAATGATGTGATGATTGAGGTTTAACAGGAACATAATTCAAGAGGTCATTATGACTCCGACAGTAACCATACCTGGTCACACTTCACCCTCTCTACGTAGTCTCTTACTCTGCTTACCCAACAGATGCTAAGACGTGAATTGAGTTGTTCTCTGACCAAATACATGAATATTTCTGTGTTTTGAAATATTGAACCTGTTTATTCTATTTTTATGATTAAGTAGAAAATATTTTACCTTATTCCTTATCAAAGTAGCATCTTTGCATTCAGAAAAAATAAAAAACTGAGCAGAAGGCACAACATAGGCTCACATAGAACCTTCTCCCAAACTCATCTAATTTTGTTTAATGTAGTTACTATATTAGTTAAGTCAGAGAATAAGAATATTTTAATTTTAGTAGAACACTCCCCTAGGGTTTGAATATTTTGGCTAATTATTTAAATAAGAATATAAAAAGGCACATAAAATATACAAACGGCACAAAATATAGAGGGATAGTTGATATGAGAGTTTACAGAATCGACGTTCAAATTTACCTTGACAAAAATACTGACATGCTACTCTAAACCCAAATAACCAATACATGCTAGCTATGTTTTTATTTAAAAAAAAAAAAAAAAATCAACTGCACAAATCTAGATTGGTAGAGAACCTCCTGGGCCAGAATTCATGGGAAACTGTTCTGATAGCTTTGGTTAAATGTAATTTTAAACGAATGGCTCTAAATAATGCGAATAACAATAAAGTCATAACAAAGCTAACAGGAATCTTTAGGCTATGCAAATCAAAGCACAGTTTCCAAATTCCATAAAGTAATCATTGTTTGTCACAGTGGCATTTTATTAAACTCTGAGAGCCATATTTTTTTTTTTTGAGAGGCATATTTTAAGTGACACTAATAAGCTATGAGTCAGAATCGACTTGACGGCAATGGGCTTGGGTTTTTTTTTGGATGAGCAAGACCTTATTCACAGACACAGAGGGATGACTGCAGAATTGGATGTGAATTATTATAGATCACTCATAAAGGACGTTCCAGCCTTAAGACTTTTATGATTCTGTGCAAAGTATAGACTATTTTAGAGCATACTTCTAACACACAAATCACTTTAAATATAGTACACATAATCTTTGATTATATACAAAAAGTACATCTTATTGAAATTATTATTATCTTGGTAAGTCCAACTGCAAAGCAATACTAGTTCTTATATTAACCCAGAGGAAGCATCTAACCAAATAAGCTTCAAAGGGCCTTATTTTCCTGTCCAATTCTTTTTTTGAACAAGGACTAAACTCATTTTCACATTAAAATTTACATAAAGAAATAAGCTATAGTTTAAAAATACATATTCTTTCCTTATGCCTGTAGGAAAGGATAGTCGTTGGATAATGAAAATCTTTTAAAATTACTTTCAAACTCACCAGGATTTATAATGTGATGCAAAAGGCTTTTGAAAATCACTTAGCTCTGACATACAACTACCCATCAAAACCTCAGCTCTATAATTTAGATCAGTGCTTCTCAAATTTTAAACATGCATACAATGCACCTGTGAACCTGGTGTGGGGCCTCAAATTGTGCACTTTCTAGCAAGCTCCCTAGTGATACTGACAATGCTGATCCATGGACCACTCATTGAGTAGAGAAGATATAAAGGACTCCGCTTCATTGATGCCGTTATGTATTTTAAAAAATTCCAGGTAAATATATCAGATAAAATAAAAGAAGTTATTTTCAAACAAGAAGAGAGCCTTAGCCATCTTCTCTTCCTTGCAAGCCTTCAGCATCTTTTGACGCGATTCTTCTGAATGACGTCATAGTATTCCTTTAAAACATTAACACTTTCTTCTTCCACCACCTTCAGCTCAAGAGAGGCCATTTCTCTGATTAAGGGCTCACAAACTTGTTTGCTCTCATTATGTCATGGCTACCCGAGCCTCAACGTTTAATTCCCTATTAGTATTATTCTTTCTTCTTCATCACAGGCCTCAAGGATCTCCTATAAACATCTCTAATTCCACTTTGTTAATGTATTAACTATTTGTGGATAAACGAATTACTCAAAAGATTTTTATCCCATCTGCCTTAAAATTCTAATATGAAAGAACTTCTCCTTGCATTGAATAGCTTCTACCTGCTTCATCGTAAAAGAGCCATGAATGAGAAAAGTTGAAACAGCTCCAGTCAGTTAGCTTTACTACACCCCTCTGCCCTTCCTCATAAACTTCTTTCCAATAAATGGTGTATAGGATGACTTCCTTCACTGGGAGAAAAATTTCACCAGAAATTCACTGTGCCTATTAACATTCGTCTGCTTCAGGGGAATAAAAATACAAGGTCCAGGTTCATAAAGGCTCCTCATTTACTTTGGAGGGACAAATCCCTGGAAAAGGACATCATGCTTGGTAAAGTAGAGGGTGAGAAAAAAGGAGAAAGACTCTTGACAAGATGGACTGGCACCACGGCTGCAGCAATGGACTGAAACATAACAACAATTGTCAGGATGGCTTAGGACGCAGCAATGTTTTGTTCTGTTATACGTAGTGTCGCTGAGGTGGAACCAATGCTGTGGCACCTAATAACAACCTATTAGATGTTTCATCTAGGCCAGCAATTCTCAACTTGCTGTGCCATTAGAATCACTTAAGACTTTAAAAACACTGATTCCTGGACCCAATCCTCCTCTTTCATTTTCTTCCCCATTCCCCAGTTCTGTTCAATTAGACTGAGGTAGGCCCTGGGAAATGGTGATTCAGTTATGCTAACTTATTGCACTTTCGCACAAAATTCCCTCATTTTTATTTCTGTATTGTCTTTTACCCATATTATAGAATTTCTTCTACATTAAGGATTCTCAACTACTGCACTATGGACATTTTTGGTCTGGATAATTCTTCGTTGTGGTGTTGGTCTTGTACACTGTAAGATGTTCAGCAGCATCCCTGGCCTCAACTAATTAGATGCAAGTAGCACTCCCGCAGCTGTGACATGCAGAATGTCTCCAGACATTGTCAAATGTCCCCTGAGCAGCAAAATCTCTTCAGAAACACCACTCTTATCATCATTGCATTTGCATGACCACCACCACCACATCAACTGATGCTTACCATAAGCCAGGCAGTTGGCTAACTGTTGTACACAACTTACCTATCGCATTTAATCCTCAAAACGCTATCATGAGGTAAGTACATACTTTACTCACAAGGAAACTGAAGCTCAGAGAGGCAGGAATGGTATAAAAATCTCAAGAGCTCTAAGATCTGGACAGTGGTGGATCCAGAATACAAATCCACATCTCTCTGATTGATTCTAGGGATTGTGCTCTTAAAAGCAAACCAAACCCATTATCATAGAGTTGATTCCAACTCATGGTGACCCTAAAGGACAGACTAGAACTGCCCCATAGGGTTTCTAAGGCTGTAATCTTTACAGAAGCAGACTGCCACATCTTTCTACCATGTAGTGACTGGTGGGTTCAAAATGCCTGCCTTTCAGTTAGCAGCTGAGCACTTAACCACTGTACCACCAGGGCTGCTTACTGTGCTCTTAACACCTATGATATATTGTAATATGTAGACTCTTTAGTTGTTGATCTCATAAGACTGTAAGTCATCTGGCTACTTATCACATAATGGCTTGTCCTCAGTTCCTCACACATTGTGGGTACTAAATTAATATTTATCAAATTGAACTGTATCTAAGAATTAGTTCATATTTTTCATTCAAAGTTTACCTCCATTCCCAATCTTCTAACATTTTTCAAAGGTATGCCCATCTGTTCCTCACTCTGGTAATGAATTGTCATTTGTCCTCTTCTTGCTGGCCCCCCAGTGTTTAGTTTGTCACCTCAGACCTGGGTCTTTCCAACAGCCTTTTAACAATTCTCTCTGCCTCTTGTATTTTTCCTGTTCATACATACTGCATTTTGAATAAAGATGTTTTTAAAACCTGGATTTTTAGCTCACTAAATAGACTGTACAACAACACTGTATTGTACGAATATACATCTGGACATAACCAGATGGAATACAGAGAAATCAAATTGATTATATATGTGGAAAGAGACAATGGAAAAACTCAATATTATCAGTCAGAACAAGGCCAGGGGCCAACTGTGGAAAAGACCATTAACTGCTCATATGCAAGTATTAGTGAAGCTGAAGAAAACTAAGACAAGTCCACAAGAGTCAAAGTACAACCTTGAGTATATTCCACCTGAATTTAGAGACCATCTCAAGAATAGATTTGATTCATTAAACACCAGTGACTGAAGACCAGATGAGTTGTGGAACGACATCAAGGATATCATACATGAAGAAAGCAATAGTCATTAAAAAGACAGGAAATAAAAGATCAAAATGGATGTCAAAATAGACTCCAGAACTTGCTCTTGAATGCAGAGTACCTAATGTAAAAGGAAGGTATGATGAAGTAAAAGCTGAATGGAAGATTTCAAAGGGCAGCTTGAGTGGACAGAGAAAAGTATTATAATGAAATGTGCAAAGATCTAGGGTTAGAAAACCAAAAGAAAAGCGTGCACTTGACATTTTTCAGGCTGAAAGAACTGAAGAGAAAATTCAAGGCTTGAGTTCCATTATTGAATGGTTTTACAGGAAAAATATTAAATAATGCAGGAAGCATCAAAAGAAGATAGAAGGAATACACGGAGTTGCTGTACCAAAAAGCATTGGTTCAACCATTTTGGGGGGTAGTATATGACCAAGAAGCGATGGTACTGAAGCAAGAAGTCCAAGCTGCACTGAAGGCATCGGTGAAAAACAAGGCTCGAGAAATTGGTGGAATACCAGTTGAGATGTTTCAACAAAAGGATGCGGTGCTGGAAGCACTCACTTGTCTGTGCTAAGAAATTTGGAAGAGGACTACCTGGACAACTGACTGGAAGAGATCCATATTTGTGCCCATTCCAAAGAAAGGTGATGCAACAGAATGCAGAAATTATCGAACAATATCATTAATATCACACACAAGTAAAATTTTGCTGGAAGATCATTCAAAAGTGGTTGCATCAGTACATCCACAGGGAATTGCCAGAAATTCAAGTTGTATTCAGAAGAGAATGTGGAACAAGGGATATCATTGCTGATGTCAGGTGGATTTTGGCTGAAAGCAGAGACTATCAGAAAGATGTTTATCTGTGTTTTATTGACTATGCAAAGGCATTTGGCTGTGTGGATTGTAACAAATTATGGATAACATTACAAAGAATGGGAATTCCAGAAAGCATAATTGTTCTCACGTGAAATCTGTAGTGGTATGAACAGAAAAAGATGGTACTGTGTGTTTTAAAATCAGGAAATGTATGTATCAGGGTTGTATCCTTCAGCATACTTATTAAATCTGTATGCTGAACAAATAATCCAAGAAGCTGGATTATATGAAGAAGAGATTGTGGGATCAGGATTGAAGGAAGACGCATTAACAACCTGCATTATGCAGATGACACAACCTTGCTTGCTGAAAGCAAACAGGACTTGAATCTCTTATTGATGAAAATCAAAGACTACAGTCTTCAGTATGGATTACACCTTAGTATAAAGAAAACAAAAATCCTCACAACTGGATCAATAATCAACATCATGATAAATGCAGAAAAGTTTGAATTTGTCAAGGATTTCATTTTACTGGGATCCACAATCAACACCCATGGAAGCAGCAGTCAAGAAATCAAAAGACACGTTGCATTGAGCAAACCTGCTGCAAAAGATCTCTTTAAAATGTTAAAAAGCAAAGATGTCACTTTAAGGACTAAGGTGTGCCTGACTGAAGCCATGGTGTTTTCAATCACCTCATATGCATTTGAAAGCTGGACAATGAATAAAGAAGACTGAATAAGAAATGATGCCTTTGAGTTATGATGTTGACAAAGAATAATGAATATACCATGGACTGCCAGAAGAAGGAACAAATCTGTCTTGGAAGAAGTGCAGCCAGAATGTTCCTTAGAAGCAAGAATGGTAAGACTTCATCTCCTGTATTTTGGATATGTTATCAGGTGGGACCAGGCCCTGGAGAAAGACAGCACACTTCGTAAATGCAGAGTCAGAGAAAAAGATGAAGACCTTCACTGAGATGGATTGACACAGTGGCTGCAATGATGGGCTCAAGCATAACAAAAATTGTGAGTATGGCATAGGAGCAGGCAGTATCTCGTTCTCTTGCACATAGGGTAGCTATGAGTCAGAACCGACTCAATGGCACCTACCAACAACAACATAAATTGTTCTATCACGGCCTTTATGGATACAATAAAAAAAAATTAGCCTGGCACTTTAATAGCCCGTTTTAATCTTGTCCTCGTATGATTTTCCAGCTTTATGTTTCATGGAAGATAATGGATTAGAGCAATTTCCAAAAGTCTTTTGCTGGTGAATCTTCTGTACAATTAAATCTTGTATTTAAACCTGACATGCAAAATAGAATTGGAGTGGAGGTGGGGATGTGTTAAACTGGAGTGCCACACCACAAACACAACACAAGCAGTTCTTTATCGGGCTCCCTGATCTCCTGGGGTTCAAAGACGTCCAAGAAAAAACCAATGATCACCCTCTCCCCTCCATTCAGTCATTTAACCCTGGGCCACCTCTGAACACACCTTAAACATGTCTGTACTTGCACGTGTTGTCTTATTGCTCCTCTCAAGTCAAGTCTTATCACTTTCCCTCTTCTCTTTACATATTTAAACCTACAACTGCTGTTGAGTTGATTACAACTCATGGTGGCCTCATGTATGACAGAGTGGAACTGTGCTCCATAGGGTTTTCAATGGCTGATTTTTCAGAAGTAGATCTCCAGGTCTTTCTTCTGAAGCACCTCTATATGGACTCAAACCTCCAAGTTGCTAACCAAAAGGTCAGAGGCTTGAGTCCACCCAGAGGGGCCTCAGAAGATCTGGAGATCTACTTTTGAAAAATCAACCACTGAAAATCTTATGGAGGACATAGCTACTCTGACACACATGGGGTTGTCATGAATTGGAATTTATTTGTTGACAACTCATAATTAAATCTACCCATCATTTCAGTTACATTAGCTTCATGAATCCTTCTGTATGCACCTCCATACAATGGGATCTCTCTTTCTTCTTTGCATTCTTGTACTCATTGTGTGACTACCACATTGGATGCTTAACACATTTTCCTTATACAAGGTAAACAGATAATCTCCTAATAAACATACTAGGATTTTCTTAACTAACCTAGATTTAAGCAACTTGCTGGGTTAATCAAGGCCCTCTGTTACTTTTGTAAAACCTACCAGTCACTTTCTAAGGCTTACAGAATGCAGGAGGCAGTAGGATTCTCTCTGATTTGCCTGCTTACTTTTGCTCCCACAAGTTGAGTTGTCCATTTACCAAAATTGTTCTTAACATTGTTTATGCCAGTTGACTTTGTGTATGTAACTCAATGTTTCTTATAATGACAAAAATGAGTGTTCAAGAATTGTTGTTCTTAAAATTAATTTAAATGCTTTAGAAAAATTCAAGTTTCCGTAAGTTGGGTGTGGAGATAAAACAATAAAAAAAAGGAGAAATTAATACAATGCAGATGTATTCTTTTCTCAGATTGATGAGAAATTTTCTTTAAGAGTGTACTCAACTTTAAAGAAATGAAAGCTGGAAATATGTAGTCAGTGTAATATAAGTGAGAAAGCTTGAGAGAGATGCCCATCAGTGGGCCAGTTCACAGAGGAAAGTTGGTCCTATATCAAAAGGTTAGCAAAATAATTTGTATTTATGTATTTAGGGACAATAAAATGTCTTAAGGATTCATGTAGCTCTTTATTGTGGTTCCCTGCTTTAATGGGCTTTTTGCTCTCTAGTCAGATCAGAAAAGTGCATTTCTGCCATTTCTCCAAATTAGTGACTCTAGAAAGCCAAGCAATTACCACATTGTTTAAAATTAGTTTTTTCTACTCTTCTTTAGAAAATGATGTTGTATCTTGAAACGCTTTGCCCAGTGTACTTATTACTGGCTTCTTCTCATTCTTCGAGGGTGAATTCACTTCTCTGTATCAGTTAAATGTCAACTGAAGCTACTTCTGTGAATAAAATAGTGATCATGCTGGGTAATATGAGGCTTGGGCAAAAGTGAAGTATTACTAGAAAGGAAATTAATCTCTTTATCTTATAAATTGGCTTTGAAGGCAAATGAAGAGCTAAGTTCCCAAAATGCCGTTACAATTTTTAAAAATTAAGTGACTGTAGGGGAATAAAGGCATCCTTCACGTATATCTCTTAAAAAGCATATTAACTCTTTTTATCGGTGATTTTTTGGAATTTTTCAAATACTGTATCGTATGAACCTTCCACTATTTACATCATATTATTCTGAGTAATTTTTTCCTCATTATTACAAGATGTACAGTTCAAATTATGTTTCTGGCTTTTTACAACATGGATTCAGAGATATCAAATGTCAAATCTCCCAGAACTTCACTAATGTTATTTATGACCAAGGGCTTCAAATGAAATTCAGTCCTAGAATTTTTAAAACCTTGATGGGTTGGAAAAAATGTTACCTAAAAGATTTCTTGAAAACTCCTTGAAATCCCTCTAGGGCAGATTGTTCTTGTGTTCTGGGAAAACCACCAAACAGACCTTCTATAATGTGAATATCAAGCAGCCATCCTCTTCTGAAATGGATAAGACTAGAAAATTGTAGCTCCAAGGAGCTCAACTTCTCTGTCAGGTAACAAAGAGGTTATTTTATAGGGCATCCCAAGTTGCATTGCATTCCTGGAAATAATGACTCTTAAAGAGAAAAGTTTCTAAGTGTGCTCCACGCCTGAAGATTATTTCTAGTCCTTATGAAAGTAAACATGTTTCCTTTCTTTCAGTGTTTTCAACTACAAATAAGAGATTAAGAACTCAAGACCAACAACGAAAGGGACTGTTTGCATGGGACTTTAGTAGGCTCTGTTACGGGTAGTGTTGCTTTCGGACCCAGGTGATAGCTCGCAGGATGGAGTTGGAGGGAGCATATAAGTGAATGATGTTCTTTCCGACTTGGTCCAGGACCAAGAACCCAAAACCACAATAGTATCTTTGCGGTTGGTGGCTTTGAAAGAACTGGAATCAGCACAACCATTGATGTCTGGAGGGAGCAGTGGTAGGACATGCAGTGACTCCCTGAAGAAGATAAAACAGTATGAGTAGACTTAATCCTAAATGCATGTCAAATTCTGAGGACTCTGTGAAATTACTAGGGTGTAGGTGGTTAAATTCCTAGTAGGTTGGGGAGGGATCAAAGTAATATAATTCGGGCTTTAATAAAGTGATTTTTATATGCTCTACATAATAAAGTGAATTTTGACACTAAGGTTATGTTTTACCATTTCTATTGGATATATTTCAGCCACCTGCTAAAGGGGAGGCATAACATTGTTAATTACATCCTCTTCCTAAACTCTAAAAAATAACACAGGAAAAGCTATGTATCCTTGTTGGGCTTCACTTTCTTCCTCTGTAAAATGGGTATAAAAAGAATGCCTACCAGAAGGTTTTACACACCATGAAGGCTGGCTGTAGCGAACCCCCAGCTAATCTCACATGTGGTTCACCAGAGCTGTTTTTACTGATGATATTATGTTGCACACAGGGACATTAGTTGTCAAGGTGTATTGGCAATGGTCAACACCTTGGTTTAATGTATACAGCATTGTTTCCACCCAATACTGTGGATTGCAATTTTAGCCCTGGATCTGCTGCAGCTAAGGAACTTGGTTCTAGTAACATATTTCATTCAGCTATAAAGGCCTCATTCTTAAATTAAGTGGTTGGACAAGAACAGAATTTTTAAAGTGAGTTTATTTGTCTTAAACTCTGGTGTAATTGCACTATGACAGGTAGACCTAGTATAGTGGTTAAGAACACAAGCTGTAATCTTGAAAACTTAAACTTTCTGTGCTTCAGTTATCTCAATTGAAAAATGGGGCTAATAATTATATTACTGTCACTAAAGATTGTTATGAGCATTAAATAAATGCTTAAAATTGTGCTGTTGTTGTTGTGTTCCATTGAGTTGATTCCAACTCATAGCCCTATACTACAGAGCAGAACTGCCCCATAGCATTTCCTAGGCTGTAATCTTTATGGGAGTTTCTCCTGCAGAGCTGCTGGTGGGTTCTAGCCGCCAACCCTTTGGTTAGCAGCTGAGTATTCAACATTGCACCACGAGGATGTCTTAAAATAGTGCTAGGGATATAGTAATAGCCCAGTAAATCCTATTAGCCCTAGAATCCTTTCGATAAAGAACTTTAATTGAAGTAAGGACTAATACCCCCACTGTCTTGGCCTCTAATTTACAATTGTTAGCAACCACTGGAAACCTCCACAAAACCCTTAGACTTCTGTAAACACAGTATAAAATTCTCTGGTATAAATGATTCTGAATATTGCATCTAGCTTAAAAGTGCTATGACTTTTGAAACATATATACAGGATCTTAATCAATTTGTACGGATCTCAAAGCCTCCTCTGTTCAGTAATCAATCACCAGACCAGTTGTAGGATGGAAATATTGCCCCTCCATCATCATCATTTTGTACAAAATGTAGGCTCATTTCAATATAATTAACATTTTTTATCATATATATCTCAATCACTTCTAAAAATGATTTTATGAAGTTTATTATAAATTCATATAACTATGGTCTGTATTGTGAACCAAAAGCTTCACTGTATAATAATAACTCTGAGTGTATGATACACTCTGATGTTTTCCAACCCATTCCATAAAAAAACCTGCTAAATTAATTTCGTCACTGACTGACACATTACAACCCAATGTTTTAAAAAATATTACGTTATATGAATTTAAGTATTATTTTATACCCTGTTATGGTGGTCTTGGAGCCCTTTTGGTGCAGCAGTTAAGAGATCGGCTGCTAACCAAAAGGTAGGAGATTCAAATCACTAGCCATTCCTTGGAAACCCTATGGGGCAGTTCTACTCTATCCTATAGGGTCACTATGAGTCAGAATGGACTTGGCAGAGATGGGTTTGGTTTTGATTTTTTATGGTGGTCTTGCTGAGGAAATTCCCAGTGTGTTTCATAGGAAGTCATGTTGACGGTTAGTCAAGAAGTCATCTCTGATGGGAACCCCCACCCAATCTCTCATTAACTGAGAAAGAATAAGCCAAAGTCTGCATCCTAGATTATTTTGCTGCATGCTGTTGTCTCTACATTTTTATCTTGTTTTAGAGTGATGCCTTGTTTATATAGTCTAAACTAGTTCAAATTGAATTCCTGCAGATTAAGATATAAATTATGAGCTGGGAAGAAGCATTAATGGGCACCTCCTGAGGCCAGTGGGATAGTGATGGTGCTAATTAGTAGAGCAATCTCTAAGGAGAAAGCCAATTTCAGGGGAGCAGTGGTTAGAATTACAGCTTTAAAAGGAGCCTCTTATTTCATTGGCCAAATTCGGAGGAGCTGGATTTATTTTATTTAAGGAAATGAGTCTCAAATGTGGTCTAGGACTAGCATTCTCAGTATTACCTGGTAACTTGTTAGAAATCCACATTTTTGGGGCCCTCCTCCAGACCTACCATTGAATGAGAAACGCTGGGTGTGGGGCTGAACAATCTGTTTTAACAACCCCTCCAGGTGATTCTGATGCTCTTGAAAATGTGAAAGCCACCAATTTAAGGAAATAGCAACCCTTCACCACTAGATATACAACAAGAATCTTAAGACAGAAATAGAAATGATTTGAATCATGTGGAGTGACAAGAAAGCGCTACATAAATTACAAATGCTGAGCCACAACCATTGGATAGAAGCAGGAATCAGAAATTTTCAATTTGCACCATTTGAGATTCTGAACTTGTTTTTCGATTTAACAAAAATGACACCACGCAAATACAGTAATACTTAAACTGGTGTGCTATTCCTTTTGGGGATTCATCAACTATTTGTTGAAATTTTATACCTAATGATAGTCATTTTTACAATTAAAAACAAAATACAAAACAAAATCTACCGTCTATCAGGAGTATTTTGTAGTGTCTGACTAATCTTTTCCTAAATTCTCTCCTCAGTCATGGCAGAAGGTCCTTCACAACCATTTTGAACAATGGAATGCCATCCAGACACATTGGATTGGAACAGGAGTAAGCGCCTGACTATGCCTGCTCAGAGTCTCTCTTTTAGGAATTTGGAACTGAGATTCATAGAGATTCATTCATTTTCCCTTTATGCAGCTGGAATTGAAACATATAAACTCAGGCTAGCTGAGGGGTGGCCATATTTTCTTCCATATGCCTATGAAAGACAGAAACCTGGTGGTTTACAGAGAGGAGAATGTGGCGGGTGCACGGAGAGAAGCAAGGAGCAGAGATGCCAGAGAGTTTCCCCAAACTTGAAGTCCCTGGCTGCAGTTCCTTCCTTGGGAACAACTATAGTCTGACCCTTGGTTCATCAAAAAAAAAAAAAAAAAAACCCAAACCCTTTGCTGTCAAGTCAATTCTGACTCATAGTGGTCCTCTAGGACAGAGTAGAACTGCCCCATAGGATTTCCAAGGAGCAGTTAATGGACTCAAACTGTCGACCTTTTGGTTAGCAGCTGAGCTCTTAACCACTGTGCAACCAGGCTCCACACTGCCTGAAAAATATTCTAGTAAAACCAGGGGTGGGTTATTCAATAGGCAAGGTAAGCACAGTGCTTACCTTGCTTACCAGATCACCTGTAGTGAACAATTTTCCGTATTTTTCACCACATCAAAGATTCTGCTTCTAGGTATGTCTAGCATCTGTCTCTCTTCTAACCCCATGACACCTTCCTACAGAAGCAAAGCCTCCTTTCAAATTTACAATCTGGGAGCAGGAGAGATGAATGCTTTGGCTCATGAAAACCCATAGAAGTGAGCATGTAAATGAGAGACAAACACTAACTGAGAAACCTTCACTGAAAGTCAATATTTTTTTTAATATCTAATAGTGTTTGAAGGTTTGGTGCCCAACTCTGTTAGCTTTTATCCCTCTCCTTATGTTTCCTCTTTGCAAGGGTAAAGTTTCAGACATTTCCTCTGGAAAGCTGTTGACGTCGGTCTAGCCTTCTGCTTCGTGTTATTATGATTATTTGACATTTGTGGAGTGCTCATGGTGTTCCAAAAACTGTTCAGAATTTTAAAAACAAAAATAACAGCCCCCTTCAGGCAAAGCACATGTCCCTGATTCTAACCTAAAACTGAGGACTTAGAAGCTGGTGGAGAGAAATAAAGGATTAACGCTGTCACCTAATTTTGCCTGGGTCTTAGCTAAACAAAATGTTTCAAAATGCTTTTTTATTTATTTATTTACGTTTTTTTCAATGTTAAAATGGAAAATTTCAAACAAAAGAATACGTCACTCAGTAATATCTACCAATACATCTTCTACGTGTTGCACAACTATTTAAGTGAAATATGATGCTCATTTCTTTTTTCTAATTTACTTTTTCATGGAAAGTTGAACATGCAAAATTCTTAATCCACCTTACATTGATCTGAAAGGTTTACCTACTATCTGTCTATCATCTATCTATCCAGCCATCCATTCATCCATCCATCCATCCATCCATCTATCTATCTATCTATCATCTATCTGTCTGTCTATCTATCTGTATACACACACACGTAACTCTTAAAGTACTGAATGGTAAAGTTGAGCTATTTAGTTAATTCCTGAACTGTACATCTTTATATATATTCTGTTTTAAATAAGGCCAAAGTTCAAAGAAAATGAACGTGTCTGGAACCTGCAACTCCATCTACTGACCAAAAGTTACCATTGCATGCTTAGGGACAACACACAAAGTTACGCACACACACACACACACACACACACACACTTAACAGTTGGCCTAACAGCAAGTAGCTATATTCATTTTATGCTATGATAACTTCTGCCTGTTCTGCAAGAAGGAGAGTGAACCGTATGTCCAGATTCATTCAGACTCTATGCCACAAAGACAGTTAGCAGCACACACACACAGCAACATGACAACTAAATTGGTGAATTACCCTGGCCACATGCAAGTAAATCCATGAGGCACTGGTCTTTCAGACAGTTTACATGCTCCCACAGAACACCTAAGGCATTTCTGTGAAAATGTTATACCACTGGATCCGGGATTCAGACTCTGTATAGGCCACTGATTATGAGGGTATTAAAATATGTCCCCATGGCATCAAAAATAATGAAAATGCCTGTAAGGTGTCCCTCTTCTATTTATTTACATATTTTAACAAGAACCAGGAAGAATAATAAATGATAATGAAAAACGATTTATCCCCCAGGGATTGAATAGCCTCCTGTCCTACTAAACCACACAATCATTAATTTTAATTGCTTCCGATTTGTAACCCACACGGACAAAATTAAGATCCATTCCAACAGGAGGAAAAAATAGATGAAGATTGTCATAAACAGAAATCTCTTCAGGTTATTTTTTAACAAATAAGCACAAATATTGCTGTATTATTTGGCCTAAGGGTCTATGACAAATATTTAGGTTCATACAATGAACAGAAATATAGACTCGAAAATAATTTCTTCATGGGACATTTATATCTGATTTTTTACGGCAGTTAGACCATAAATATGAAGTTTATTCTTCAGTGTCTTAAAAGAGAAAGAAATAAAAGGGGCATTGGTGCATTTGCTAAATCAGAAGTTTCTTAGCCTTGTAGGGGATGCCCCTGGCTTAGTGCAGAAGAGGGCAAAAAAAAAAAAAAACTTTCTCCATTTGCCATCTCCGTACCTCTGCCCCCATGTGCCATGTTCAGCACCAGAGCCTGAATCTTGTCCTTCCAACATAATGTTTTTGTCTTTTATGTAGGCCCTAACACATTTTTTGGGTCATAAAAATCAATTTACTGGGTCACCACCAGAGTTTAACACAATGAAAAAAAGTAGAATTTAAAAGATCAGAGCTTACTGCACCAAAAAAGGTAATTTTTTTTTTTTTTGTAATTTATGTACTGTCTGCGCGTGTGTTTGTACACACACAGGCACACACACATTATATACATATACATGCACATCCATCCATCCACGTGTGGTGACCATGGCCTTCTATAATGCGTGAAAGCAAAAGTATCATTGCTTCTATTTCATACGTCCTTTCAGATCTGTGATGTCCAGGACAGTAGCCACTACCCACATATGGCTCTTTAAATTAATATTAAATAAAATTAAGACTTCCAGTTACACTAACCACATATCAAGTACTCTGCAGCCACATTTAGCCAGTAGCTATTGTATTAGACAGTGTAGCTACAGAACATTTACGTCATTGCAGAAAGTTTGATTAGACAGCCCTGCTCTAAAGGTTTTCAATGAATTATACAACTGGGTAGACTGTTTTGACATTGAATACATTCATATTAAATTCAAGACATTGCATCATATACAATTTCTAAAATGTGTATAATTGTGATAGAGAATTTATATGTATTGATTTTAAAAGTCTTTTATATTATGTTAATGAGTATATTTTAACATCTTAAAAGTAAGCATAAGCTTAAGAAAATTATTTTAGTAAGAATATAAAACAGATACTCTAAAATAAAAGGTTTCTTTTTTTGTATTCTAATATCCTTTACCATGTTTCTTAAGAAAAACTAAAATTAATATATTTTACTATATTAATTTTTATGAATATTTATGAATATTCATAACTATACAAACATATGTCATATCAAAACAGCTGTGAGGTTTTTACTAATTTTCTCTTCAAATTATAATGACATTATCTCAAGAAGGCACATACTGCTTGAACTGCCATTATAATTGTGGAATAATCAACTTGCCAAAAGAGTAAACAACAGTCATGATACTAGCTGCACCAAATAATAGTCAAAATATATTAAGACCCTCTGAAAAATAAAACTTAAGGACATGGACCATCCTATTGAAATTGTTACATAAGTCATGTTAAGAATTTGTATGTTTTATTTGCAAAAATTTTTGAACCAGTTGCAATGTTAAATATGTTTGCACCAAACAAAATGCTTCCTTCCTTTAAAAGTACTATTGACCTATTCCTTTTTCAAAAATGTTTTCACCTAAGATAGGAAGTGTAAAGAAAATGGTCAACAGGCAAAGAGTCTAGGTGAAAAAAAGAAAGGTAACGGTAGTAGTAAACAGAAAAAATTGGGCGGTTACCTAGAACCTTAAAAACACAGAAATAAAGGAATTCACATTTCCCTTATGGTCTAACTACATAATCACCCCACGGGCAGTCATTCCTGGTGGCCTGTTTAACAACAACCTCCCCATCTTGCTTATTAGGAGAACTCCATTTCCCCAACCCCAGACAATGTGCCCAGCTGCTGGGGATGGGTCATGATTGTTCTAAGGCAATTATGCCAGTCCTATTCCTCTACACCAGTAATTTATTTAGAAGTAAGCTTATGAACTAGAAAAGTGGGAGGTACAGGTTGGCTGGGGTGGGGTGAAGGAATGGTTCTGATAATTGTGCTCTAAGATCAGAGAGGCTTTTTGCCTTGTTGGTTTGTGGGCTGTCATATGAGGACGCGATGCTGTGAGAATCATAAAATCCAAAGCAAAGCTTTGAACCAATTCAGTCTGGTTCAACCCTCTGCTGAAAATTTTTATTTCCATCCCAGATATAATGAATCAGAATCTACATTTTTACAAGATACATAAGCGTCACCTGGGGGTCTTGTTAAAATATAGATTCTGATTCAGTATATCTGGGGTGGAAATACAAAATTCTCAGCAGAGGTTTGAACCAGAATGAACAGGTTCAAAGCCCTGATGCAAAGCCGGACTACTGACGAAGGGGGAGAAGAGTGCGAGAAGGACTTTGATGACATGATTGAGTTTCTGAACCTGCCCTGAGACTGCAAAATCTCAGAGTTCTTTTTAAATGCTCTTATGGTTAAACTACAGTGAAATGGATTTTCTGTTACTTTTGTCTGAACACATCTTAACCATTACAGTGGATGAAGTGTGAAGCATGCAAAGTCATGTTAAAGTTACAGAAGACTCCTAGGACTATAACCTGACTCAATGTATCACCATAATTAAATAAAGAATTTGCTAATCATAAGTGAGGCTGCTAAGACATAGAAGTGTATAAAAAGACGCATCGGAGAGAAAAATAAACCCTGACTTTGCCCATCCAAGTGCTGCCCCCGGGAGGAGGAATTTTGGCAACAGACTTGAAGAGTGATGATCATTATCCATATAGGGGCCAAGAATTTCTCAAACTCTCTTAACAGAGGGTTATTTCTTTAAAAAAAAAAAAAAAAAGACTCAGATCATTTTGAGTGCAAGCATGTGATTTCCCATGTAGATATTTCCTACAGCTAAGGAATACCTAAGTTATACTGATGCTGTTATATGGGTCTATGTGAGTGTTGGGTTCCTCATTCTAAGAAAGGAACTGCCTTTTACCTTGGGCTCTGCAGGCCAAGTTAATGAGCGACAACCTCTGAGAGATGTCAGCTGTCCTGGGCTGACAGAAGGAAGCTAGCTGAGCCTAAGCCTGGTGAATTCACCAAGTTAAATGCCACCTTATGCAGCATATTGGCAGTCAGCTAGCTGCTCTCTCCTGCCTTACCTTTCCTTCAGATTTCTAATATGAGGAAAAAAGTAGATTGGGCAGCAGAGATGGACAGAGGAAGCTAAACTGAAGAAAGGACTAGATAAAAAGAATTTAGGGATAAGTAAAATTTCAAAACAGAAATACTGGTCTATGGATTTTAGGAAAGTCGAACAGAGAACAAAAAAAGTGGAAGAGAGAGAGAAACTTCTGCCTAGACAGCTGTGCTCACAGGAAATATGATTAATAATTATCAGAACAAGTATTAGCACTCCTTCGAAGTGGTGACAGACAGGCTTGCGCTGAGGAGGTACAACCCTTCCACTCTAGTTTCTCTAGTTTAAGGTCAGAGCAATCTGCTCTTTTCCTCATTCATCCTGGAGTTGGCTAAAAATAGCAGGTATAGGAAGCCTTGAGAAAACACACCAGATTATTCTAACGGATTGGTGAAGACAGAGATAAGGTAGGTGAGAGAATGAAAAATTCTTTACCTTCATTTCCTTTTACAGAATGAGCTTGTCCCTAACTCATGCAGAACCAGGATCCACACAAAGAAAAGAACATTTAAACTGGAATCTGCCATTTGTTGTGACTCTTCTCCTACCGAGTGAAGCAAAATGGATGGTTTCAGGTCCCAGCCCCTCAACTGAGCCTATCAGACTAGACAGGTTAGGTTTTATGGACTTGTTTCTCTTTACAGCTATGCTTGTGTTCCAAAATTGCTTCTCTATTGCAAACGAAATAAGAAACGCTCTCTTGAGTATGTGAAGCAACTTTTCAAAAGTGGGTATATTCAGTAATTGAGTTTTCTTTTTCTTTACTTCAGGCGGTAGAAAAAGTGAGTTTCCCCCAAATGTAGCTCTGTGTCTTTTTTAATCACATTACCAGAGTAGAAACTGCTGGCTTTAATAAAACGTAAATAAACTTTAAAAGGGAAAACCTGGTGGCGTAGTGGTTAAGTGCTACAGCTGCTAACCAAAGGGTCGGCAGTTCGAATCCGCCAGCCGCTCCTTGGAAACTCTATGAGGCAGTTCTACTTTGTCCTATAGGGTCACTGTGAGTCAGAATCGACTCAATGGCACTGGGTTTGGTTTTGGTTTTGTTTTACACTTTAAAAGATTGGCATTTATAAGGAAAGGTATTTGGAATATTTGGCAGTAAAGTCATGACTACAGTTGGCAATCTAACTAATTCTCAATGCAGTGAGAATTAGAAAGTAAGACCTTCTTTCCTGATAAAGCCAAAAAGAACTATTAAGCCATTTGCTAAAAAGTCCAACTGAATCACTGTGTGGCGTATAATTAATACAGCAAGTTTGGGTATTTTCTTATTGAGGTTTATCTTACACTTATAAATAACTATAGGATAGCAGGGCTGGGTCTCCACGTTGCTCTCTGCACAGCTTCAGATGGATAAAGCACTGAATGATGATTTTAATGGTAAAATTGAAGTCAGTGGTGATGATAGTGGTGGTGTAGATAATGATACTATTCTTCTATGGTAAAGTGGACTATGAGATATAGGGAGGAATATTAAATAAAAAAATAAAACTTAGAAAAGTGTGGCAATTTTCATAGTTTCAAATTCAATCCTTGAGACTTTTTGTAGCAAAATTAAGTCGTTTCTATATTTTTGTCAATCCTGTATATTGAGATTCATGTCAAACAGAATTTTAATGTGGGCACTGAATCCCTTTTCTAACTGCAAAATACAAATGACAATCTAATTGTCCTAATTGGTGGCATTCTCACAGTTGATTCCTTCATATTTGGATTTCTTGATTCAATAATGGCCAAAGTCAATTTGAAGTAACATCTGAACTAATTGGTGACAAGAGCAATTTGACTCTTCCCTATGTTACAAGTGTCATTTTAAAGCTCTGACCTCTTTGTGAAAGGGTTCGAATTCCATTAGGCCAATCTTCAAAACCAGTAGCAATGATAGCAGTAATTTCAGGGAAGATTTCCTTCAATTTTCTGTATTACCTGCTTCTAATATCTACTTCAAAAATCTAGGCAGTTTTGCCAAAAATGTTGTTTGGTCAGCCTTATGGGGTTGTACAAAGTGGGTGTGGAAGTAGTTTCATTACCTTTTATCTTTCCAAATATTTGTAATTTCTTCCACCTTTGTTTATTACGGCTGAAGTGAAATGCTCCCAAACATGAAAGGAAGGTTCATCAAAATGTCATTAAGGCATCTACTCCAAGACTGGAGTTACAGCTATTCTAGGGCACAAGAAGGAAAGAAAGCGTGATCTGAAGAAGACTGGCTACTGATCTGTTCTGTCCTGCTCCAGGACCACTGAGACATTGGGTATTCTGGATGGAGGAATTCATCTAGCAATTAGGTAGATGTCTATATGAGACCCAGAGACCTGACTACAA
Organism: Elephas maximus indicus; assembly: GCF_024166365.1. Lineage (NCBI taxonomy): Eukaryota > Metazoa > Chordata > Mammalia > Proboscidea > Elephantidae > Elephas > Elephas maximus. The sequence continues at coordinate 26,148,801 of NC_064841.1, forward strand.
CATGAAGAACACAGTAATTTCTTTTCGCTAATCAATTTATTACCAAATGCAAGGCTTCAGGGCTATATGAAATTTTCTTGAGCAGAATGAGTTGAGTCATCTGAAATATGGGAATATTGTGTCAAACGGACACATTTAAACTTCTTGTTTTATTTTTTATCCCTGCACATTTTCTGCAGAGAAAAACGAAAGGCTCTGGATTAATCCATAACCTGGAACAAGAATGGGTTTCTGTCACGAGGATAAGCGTTCTTTTGACCTGAACCCCTGAATCCTTGCACAACTTCTGAGATTCAGACTTGCCTGGTGAAACTAAATGGGCACAACAGCCCAGCGGCAAGAACGAGAAGGCTGGAGGGGACAGGAAAGCTGGATAAATGGAAAGGGGGAACCCAAGTTCGAGAAGGGAAGAGTGTTGACACATCACAAGGTTGGCAACCAACGTCACAAAATGATATGTGTATTGACTGTTTAATGAGAAATTCATTTGCTCTGTAAACCTTCATCCAAACCACAACTAAAACAAAACAAAACCTTGCCTGGTAGGAGTGGGAAGGTATTCAGCCCTCTAATAGAAGGGGAGTATTCTCATCTAGGAACAGTGATTAAGAACATGGCTGCTAACCAAGAGGTGGGCAGTTCAAAACCACCAGCTGCTCCTTGGAAACCCTATGGGACAGTTGTACTCTGTCCTACAGGGTTGCTGTGAGTCGGAATATACTCAACAGCAACAGTTTTGGTTTTGGTTCAGTTCTCATCTAGAATGGCTTCAAGCCTTGTGGGTTCTGAGAAGTGGTTGCAACATGGAAAGCAATAAGGTTCTATTTGTCATAGTTCTCTCCAACTACAGAACAGAGGTCAGATGCAGGTGCATTGCAGAGCCTCTAGAGTGAATGGTAGGCATCATTGAATGTGACATCTGACACTTTTGGACCACTACAGCCAGACAATAGTTTTGGGATCATGGAGACTATCACTTCATATCAATTTTGTGGAATATTCATGATTTTGTTGCAGTGAAAAAGAATGCTGTTATCAGATAAGTTTGATGAATACTGGGTTAAATAAATGTAAACAGATTTATATATGTAGGATTTTCAGTATTTTAAAACCACATGTGAACTATGAATCTTTAAGAGAAAGATATAGTAGTTCAAATATCCTACACATTTTGACCATGTAAACTTTTTAAATTCTTTGTGTTAATTTTTTGGCAAGGCAATATTTAGGACCTTAATGAAGTAGCATTTTGTAGAATACTAATCTGGTCTAACTGTCATGTTTGCATATGAAGAAATTTAGGTCTTAAGAGATAGAGCATCTACAAAAATTCCTAAAGTCTACAATTGTTGATTGTTTGGCCTAAAAAAGACACATAATATGCAGTAGAGCCAGAACCCAAAGCTAAGGTCTTGGTTCTCAGGTAAGTGAAATTTCACACTGCCACAGGACTTCTCAATGTACTATTGGCCTGAGCTACTGTTAAGGGCAATGGAAAAACTGGGAAATGGATAACAGTAATAGTTGAACAACACGATAAACATCACTAATGTTGTTGAATTGCACGTGTGAAAAATGTTGAAAAGGCAAATGATTTGCTACATATGTATTTACCATAATTAAAAAAAAAGAAAAAATTAATTTTCTTCTGAGAAGATCTGCTTATTCAGAAGAAGTGGAATTGCCTGAGTTATTGCACTGATTTGCTTTTAATTGAGAAACATATTAGTCTGTTGGTGTCAAATTGAGGGTCTAAGACTTGAAGTGCCTATTAAAAGTTTTAGTCATTTATTCAAGAAGCTGGGCTCCTTGTGCAAATATAGACATGAACAAGGTAAAGAAAAGTCCCTGCATTAGTGGAGTTTCAATTTTAGTAGAAAAAGATTGACACTAAATGTTAAAAAAAATAAATAACATTCCATATTAATGAGTAATTTGAGGAACACAAAACATATTCATCAGGTAGAAAGTGATGGGGTGAGGGTATGGGGTTATTTCAGGCTGGGTAGTCAATGAAGTCTTCTCTATGGGGGTGATATCTGATGGATGATGAGTGAGAAGAATCCACCCATGAGAAGTTTGGGAAATGAGAGACCAGGCAGAGGGTAGAGCTGTGTGCCGGCCTCTAGGTGGAGATATACTTATCAGGATTCAGAGACTGAAAGGAGCAGAGTGGAACATAGTGACCAATGGGTAGAGAGATGGGTATTGAGGTCAGATTCCTAGAGTCTCACCCCAGAGGTTTTGATTCAATAGACCTAAGATGGACTCAGGAATCTGCCTTTCAAGGATCCAGGTGTTTCTGATTCAGGAGGTTCATGGAAAATATTCTAGGAAATCCTGCACTGATCTTTTGGGTTTTCCCTGGTCTCAAAGTAGAAATCCAGAAATATTTCATGAGCAGAGTAGTATCCATGTTCTGTATCCACACTCCATATACCCAGGACAACTTGAGAACAACAATGACCGATATACTGAATCTTAAGGGAAGGTAACGGTGCTATACGCAAAGTAACATACAAGTTCCTTCTTTTCCATGAGCCAATTGACAACACCCCGTGACATGCCCATATAAGACCAAGTAAGGTGCTGCCCTTCAAATATGAAGGTGAAATAAAGGAAAATCGAAAAGATTTATGAGGAACATGCTAAGGAGCTTATACAAAATAATAAAGAAAAAAAAAACCCAAAACAGAAGATATCGATAACTTGTATTTTTAATATTTAATTATTCTGTATATAGTTCCTTTTTTCTTGACAGAAAAAGAATAAGAATAACAGGAAAAAACAAAAATGTTTTTAAGAGAAAAAAATGTAGAACTCCAATAGTCTCTACTCCTAACTCTACTAAGTATCTTTAAATGACTACCCAGACTTTACAGATTTTTCTACAGACCGATAACTTTTTTTAAAAAAATATTCCCAGCTTTGAAGTTATACCAAGTTGCCATGCAACAGTCAAAAGCTTGTTGGCCACCAAAACAAAACAAAACAAACCCATTGGCGTAGAATCGATTCCGAAGACTCACACTGACCTTACAGGGCAGAGTAGAACTGCCTCATAGGGTTTCCAAGGAGGGGCTGGTGGATTCAAACTGCTGATCTTTTGGTTAGCAGCCGTAACTCTTAACCGCTGAGCCACCATGGATCCACAAGGGATGTAAATCATGGCCTTGAATTTGGGTCCTATACTTTTTAAATTAAACTACAAACTAAACTTCAGAAAGAGAGTCTGATTATGGGTATGATATAAAAAATTCCAGGTACTACATATCTGCATTGTCCTCACGAAAACTCTCAGCACTGTAGAGGTGAAAACTGTATCAAGCTTACCGATATGACAGATAGCAGTTTGAATAAGAAATTGATACAGGGTATGTCTGGCTGTGAGCATTAATCAACTCATTCACTACTTACCATTCCTAAACTTACTTACTCTCTGGAATGATCAATAATCCTTCACCTTATAGACTTAACTGCCCTTATTCTAAATTTACTATCCATGAAGTGCTCTGGCTCCTTCTCTGCAGGTTCTTTTAGTTCTATGGACCAAGGTTTTAAAGGTACCAGGTGGAGTTAGGCTGATGGGCGACTGAAATTCTATTCTTCTGTCCTAAAAATGTTTTGTTTCCCATTAGCCTTATCATTTCCCAAGGAAAACAAACAACAAACAAATAAACCTATATATGGAATAATTTTTAAAAATACTAAAAATATAAACTATATTTTTTCTCTATTATTTTACATAAAGCTTTTTGATATGTTTCACAGAAAAGTTACCTACGTTTTTATTTGTCAGGAACCAAGGTGCCTCTCTTTTGTCATTTACATGTATACCAAACTGAAGAATGACACCCTTGAAAAGCTAGAAGAGAGCTAATGGTTAGAGACCTGGGTTTTAACTCTGGTTATTTCAACTGTATTTATATGATCATAGAAAATGTCATTTAAAGCTTTGAAGCCTTAGTTTTCTCACCCATGAATTAAGGATACTAATATCTGTTCTCCATTTCTCCCATGTTTGAGGTGAAGATCAAAACAGTTTTTTTTTTCTTTTAAATATGAGAGTGAAGGTGTTTCAAAAATCATAAAAATAGTACCTAAATGTTGGCTATTAAAAGCATTTTACTTGAAGCAAAAGGAAAACAGCGTGGCAGGTGATCTCTATATTATGACACTCATAGGTGTATAGCTTGAGTGGGGTAACAGTCATTAATCAAAGAGAAAATGAATGCTTGCAAAATGCTTTGAAATTGTAAAGAGCAATATAAATAAAGTGTGTTATTGTTAGAATAAGGAATACCAAAGAAGAACTGATACATTTGAATTGTGGTGTTGGCGAAGAATATTGAATATACGATGGACTGCCAGAAGGATGAACGGATCTGCCTTGGAAGAAGTACAGCCAGAATGCTCCTTAGAAGCAAGGATAGGGAGACTTAATCTCACATACTTTAGACATGTTATCAGGAGGGACCAGTCCCTGGAGAAGGCCATCATGCTTGGTAAAGTAGAGGGTCAGTGAAAAAAAGGATTGACACAGTGGCTGCAACAATGGGCTTAAACATAGCCAGGATTGTGAAGATGGCATAGGACCAGGTAGTGTTTTGTACTGTAGTCCATAGGGTCACTGTGAGTCGGAATGGGCTCGACGGCACCTAACAGCAACAACAGTGTTAGAATATGACTATATGTAGTGGATGCTTGATACCATGCTGGATACAAAGAGGTATAAAATGTAAACAGGATACCCTACTACACAGATATAATTTTAAAAAATAAACAAATGATAAACCCAACACCAACAAAACAAATAGCACATCCGTGGGTGTGTTTAGATAGCAATATAAGGAACAAAAGACACATCTAGCAAATGTCATTGAACAGCAGACTTCATCCATTGGATGAAATGACACTTTTACTTTAGTATAACATAGAAATTGTTGGAGTTATGTGGTGCAACAGTGATATATGTGAGCAATGACCTAAACTCTCCAGCACTCTTAGACAACTTGTTTGGAAATATGTTGTTGTTGTTAGTTGCTGTTGAATTGATTTTGACTCATGGAGACCCCATGTGTGCAGTGTAGAACCGCTCCATAGGGTTTTCAAGGTTGTGAACTTTTGGAAGCCGGTTGCCAGGCCTGCCTGCGGAGGCATCTCTGGGTGGCTTTGAACTGCCAACATTTTGGTTAGCCACCCAGGGTAATATAACTTGGTTGATATTCCTACTAAAGGTTTTACCGTTGTATATTTTCATTCCTGTTGTGAAATATTCAAATACTATCAACTCAAAACTTGATGAATCTACAAGAGTATGATAAAAATAAAATAAAATAAAAGTTATCCTGAGTTGGCTGGTAATGTAAATCAGTGAATAGCTAATATTCTTTGAGCACAGTGCTTAAGGACCTTGTATTTAATCCTCACATAACTGTTAAAACCAAAAACCAAACCAAACCCATTGCTGTCGAGTCATTTCTGACTCAAAGAGACCCTATAGGACAGAGTAGAACTGCCCCATAGAGTTTCCAAAGAGCATCTGGTGGATTTGAACTGCTGACCTTTTGGTTAGCACCCATAGCACATAACCACTATGCCAACTGTTACGCAATAGTTATTATTGTTCCACTAGTACTAAAGAGGCAGAACTGGGGTTCACATTAAATTTTGTGTGACTCCAATGCCCACAGACTCAACTGCTAATATATTCTGAAATAGAGCAAAAAGTAGAGACTTGATATAACTTTAATCAATAAAATATTTAATTTAGAATTATATATAATAAAAATTACTGAACTTTAATAAAGGTGCCCTCATAGCACAGTGGTTAAAGCACTGGACTGTTAAACACAAGGTTGGCAGTTTGAATTCATCAGCTGCTACAGGGAGAAAGATGTGGCAGTCTGCAGCCTTGGCAAGCCTATGGGGGCAGTTGCACCCTGTCCTACAGAGTCGCTATGAGTCAGAATCGACTTGACAGCAGTGGGTTTGGCCTTTTGGTTTGGTTATAATAAACTGAGAAAGTCTGGACTGGGAAAAATATATGGGTCAAATTATGAATGATTGGTTTCTCTAAAAAAGAACTTACACTAATAGATAAGAAATAATTGATAGTCCTCAAAATATAAATGCACCAGTCATAGTACTCAGATTTTGGAGAAATACTCACACTAATTGGAAATAACTCCTACTCTCACCTAAACAAATGAAAACAGAGATGCCATTTTATACATTTTAAACTAGCTACTGTTTTAATACCTAATGTTGACAAAATGAGATGAATCGGGGACACAGAAACCATGGCTTTATACAACCGAAAGCACCCCAATATTCATGATAGTGTCTTTTATCTTTTGATCTAGTAATTCTATTCATAGGTATATGTCCTAAGGAAATGATTCAACAAAAATGAAGAGCTATATTCCCAAAGATGTTCATTAAAGTATTATAATGAGAAAACATAGAAATAAATTGAATGTCAAACAAAAGGGGAATGGCTATGTAACTTACAATGCATCAACCCAATGACATTTTGTGCAGTCATTAAAAATGATAAAGATGCAGACAATATAGATGGCAACATGGAAAATTTTTATGATAAAAGGAAAATTGAAATGAGATAAATATTCTATGTATACTGTGATTAAACAATATAAAAATAAATAGAAGCTGAAAATAACCTTAAGAAAACAAAACAAAAAATAGCAAATATTCAATTATTAAAATACTCTTTTAATTGGTTTTGTTCAGAGTATTCTTTTATTCCTTTATTTTTTGTTTAATATATATGTATGTATATTTAAATGAGGGATGTATGTGTTAATGCTATAGAATAATTTTTAAAATTCACTCTCCAGTGATAAAAATTTAAAGTTGTCAAAGAGGCATAACTAAAAGGTACAAGCCACTGCATTTGTATTAATTAAATGGGCCTGAATGAGGGGCAATGCTACACCACTTCTAAATCTCTATATCCTCAAGACACCATGTCTCAACCCAAAAGATGAAGTGGAAGCAAATTGATGCTATTGCCACTGCCTGCAAGCTGAGGATCAACCTCAGAGGTACAAATAATAGGAATCATTAAAGTGCCAAATGGAAAATTTCATTTCAATCCATTGAACGTATTTATTGAGTATTCTTATATTCAAAACGGGGATAAAAGCAATGTAGGCTTAAAGGGACAATAGGAAGGGATATTCTAAGGGCTCAAAATGTAGACTCATCTTGATAGATACATAAGCAATCAATAAAAGGATATCATATTAGGATTACCAAACCAAAACCAAGCCCACTGCCACTGAGTCAATTCTGACTCACAGCGACCCTGTAGGACAGAGTAGAACTGCCCCTGTAGGGTTTCAAGGCTGTAATCTTTAAAGAAGGAAACCCTGGTGGAGTCGTGGTTAAGTGCTAGGGCTGCTAACCAAAAGGTCGGCAGTTCAAATCTGCCAGGCACTCCTTGGAAACTCTATGGGGCAGTTCTGCTCTGTCCTATAGGGTCACTATGAGTTGGAATTGACTCTACGGCACTGGGTTTGGTTTTCGGTTTTTAATCTTTACAGAAGCAGGCTGCCCCATCTTTCTCCTGCAGAGCAGCTGGTGTGTTCGTACCACTGACCTTCTGGTTTGCAGCTGAGTGCTTCACAACTGTGCCACCAGGGCTCCTAGTAGGACTCCAATAAAGCCAAAACCAACCGTTTGCTGTTGAGTATATTCCAATACATGGCGACCCATGTGTTTCAGAATAGAACTGAGTGCCATAGGGTTTTCTTGGCTGTAATCTTTATGGAAGCAGATTTCCAGGTCTTTTTCCACAGCACCACTGGGTGGGTTCAAACTGCAAACCTTTAGGTTAGTAGATAAGCTCAAACCATTAGCGCCACCCAAGGACCTTAGCACACACACAAAAAAAAACTACAATAGGGATACACAAAAAAGTAATATGGGAGTATAAGAAGATAATATGTCCCTCCAGTACCTTGGAAAGACTTCCAGTTTGCGGTTATCTCGAAAGACTCTGCATTGTGTACAAGGTTCAGTATATAATACATTAGGATAGAGCACTCTTTAAATGTTAGTGCTCAGTTACACTAACCACACCTGCTAGTCTCTTGGAGTCGTCACATCACTGGCATTTCTTTTTGCTTCTTACCTAGTATCCCCACTCCTTTCCTATTCAACCTAGGTCCTATGAGCCATTATTTTAATAAAACTCACGTTTAATAACCCTCTGGCCTTGTACATTGTACCCACGATGTAAAACCTATGCTGTGAATCCCATCCCTTCCTATCTATCCATTCCTTTTATATATTTTCAATTTCTCCCTCTCTATTTTTTTTATTGGATTACCACCATCTACATTTAACATGTTCATATGTCTCCCATTAAACAAACAAACAAACACATCTCTTTGGATCCTAATTTTAACTATAGCTACTCTTTTACATTTTCCTATTTACAATTAATTCTTCTGAAGGAGGTTATCTATCTACCCTCACAGTCTACACTTCCTCACTTCATTTTTTCCCATTCACCCTTAATTACTCCAATCTAACTTAACTCCTACTTGCTTCAAAAATACCATGCTCCTGATAAGGCCACCGATATCATCAGTTGCTGATTAAAATCAATGGTTTGGGTCTTCATTTTACTTGACTTCTCAGGAGCTTTTGATAAGACTAACCACTCCCTTTTTCTTGAAAAATCCTCTTTTTCCTTGGCTTCAGTGACACCACCTTCTTTTGATTTTCCTTCTTCATTTTTGACTGCTACTTTTTGCTATTATTTATTGGCTATTCCATCTTCACCTATTCCTAAATGCTGAAGTCTCTCAATGCTGAGTGCCAAACTGCTTTCACTTGTCAATGTACACTATCTTTATGGGCAATCCTGTGCACTCCCACAGCTTCAATTATTACCTTCTCTTATTTCTATCTGCCCACTCAATATCTGCACTTGGATGCCTCAAATATCTTTCACACTCAACATACTCATGACTAAACTCAAACTTTCTCTCTAAAACCTTCATTCCTCTAGTATTACTCATTCTAGCAAATGATTCCTATATATAACCAGTTATGTAAGTCTGAACCTGGATTCTTCTTTGTATTCCCTTCCCACTCACTGCCCCTATCCTATCAATCAGAGTGAGGAGAGTTCCAATGCCACAGAGAGGGGGACATATCATTTTAGTGGAGCTGTCTGATCAAGGCTTGCCTGAAGTCAGCTAAACCTGGACTTTGCAATTATCAGAGTTAATAAACACTATTTATTTGTTACTTGCGAAACCATAGTTGTCCCTCACTTAGTCCCTCAGAAACATTTATACTGCTAATGCTCTTTTCCCTTGACTTTCTCTCCTGGTTTTTCTGCTATTTCTCTGTCATTCTTTTCTATCCTGTTGGCAGGATTACCCTCCTTCAAGCCACAGAATGTTCTCCTGTATAATTGTTTCTTAGCTCTCTCTTTTTCTTACTGTACATGTTCTCCTAGGTGACCTCATTCCAAAGAAAGGCGATCCAACAGAATGCAGAAATTATCAAACAATATAATTAATATCACAAGGAAGTAAAATTTTGCTGAAGATCATTCAAAAGAGGTTGCACCCGTACATCAACAGGAAACTGCCAGAAATTCAAGCTGGATTCAGAAGAACACTTGGAACTAGGGATATCATTGCTGATGTCAGATGGGTCTTGGCTGAAAACAGAGAATACCAGAAAGATATTTACCTGTGTTTTATTGACTGTGAAAAGGCATTTGATTGTGTGGATCATAACAAATTATGGATAACATTGTGAAGAATAGGAATTCCATAACAGTTAACTGTGCTCACGTGAAACCTGTTCATAGAACAAGAGACAGTCGTTCAAACAGAGCAAGGGGATACTGCATGGTTTAAAGTCAAGAAAGGTGTGTGTCAGGGTTGTGTCTTTTCACATGCTTTTTTTTTATTTATTCAATTTGTATCCTGAGTAAATAAAATGAGAAGCTGGATAATATGAAGAAGAATACGGAAGCAGGACTGGTAGAAGACTTATTAGCAACCTCTGATCTGCAGATAACACAACCTTGCTTGTTGAGAGCAAAGAGGACTTGAAGCACTTACTGCTGAAGATCAATATGGACAACACCTTCAATATGGACAACATCTCAACATAAAGAAAACAAAAATCCTCACAACTGGACCAATAAGGAACATCATAATAAGTGGAGAAAAGATTGAAGTTGTCGAGGATTTCATTTTACATGGATCCACAATCAACAACCATGAAAGCAACAGTCAGGAAATCAAACAACCTATCACATTGGGCAAATCTGCTGCAAAAGACCTCTTTAAAGTATTGAAAAACAAAGATGTCACATTCAGGATTAAGGTGTGCATGATATTTTCAATAACCTCATATGCATGTGAAAGCTGGGCAATGAATAAGGAAGACCGAAGAAGAATTGATGCCTTTGAATTACGGTATTGGCAAAGAATATGGAATATATAATGGACTGCCAGAAGAATGAACAAGTCTGTCTTGGAAGAAATACAGCCATAGTGCTCCTTGGAAGAGAGGATGGCAAGACTCGTCTCATGTACTTTGGAGATGTTATCAGGAGAGACCAGTCCCTGGAGAAGAACGTCACACTTGGTAGAGCGTCAACAAAAAAAAAAAGGAAGACCCTCAACAAGAGGAATTGACACAGTGGCTGCAACAATGGTCTCCAAACATAGCAACAATTGTGAGGATGGCACAGGGCTGGGCAGTGTTTTGTTCTGTTATACGCAGGGTCACTATGAGTCAGAAGTGACTCAAAAGCACCTAATAGCAACAACAAAAACAACAGCAGACTTCATCCATGCTCACGGACTCAATTATCATCTAGTCACAACTGATTCACAGAATTATATCTCCAGGCCATAATACTCTTTTGAGTTCCAAATTTGTATAACCAGCTGTCTACTTCCTCCTGGGTATCTTAACATGGCCAAAACGGAATTCATGATTTTCCTTAGCTCTACCAAATATCCAAGTGCACAAACAAGAATCATCACAGCCGTCATCATTTAATATGAAAATGGTAAATTCCTGCTTAAAAACCTTCAGTGATTGCCTATGTCTTTCAGGGTTAAGAAACTCCTTAGTATATGTATATGATCCTGGATGATCCAACTTCTACCCACCTTGCCAGCTTAGATACAGCTCCTTTCACTCTTTGCTTTCTGGCTGCACTTTTACCCTGGCGTTTTAGTCTATCCTTCCATCACAGAATCTTTGCTTATGTACCACCCCCTCCCAGCCTCTCTGAATCCTGCTTCCCTCCCCCATTTGTCTAATTTCCAACTGGTCATGTTTCAGATTTCAGCTGAAGTGTTATTTTCTCAGGGAAGCCTTTCCTGTCCTATTTGGCAGTTTCTAATAGCCTATGGCAGAGCTTTGGTGGCTCAGTGGTTAAGAGCTTTGTTGCTAACCAAAGGTTGGCAGTTCGAATCCACCAGCCATTCACTGGAAACTGTATGGGGCAGTTCTACTCTGTCTATAGGGTAGCTATGAGTCAGAATTAACTCGATGGCAACAGGTTTGGTTTTGCTTTTTTTAAATAGCCTACGGTAGCTTCACATAACAAATATATCTATTTTAAAATTTGTCACAATTGAAATCAAGTATACAATTGAAATAGACACACGCACCCACACACCACATTTTAAAAAATATGATTAAAATCTCTCCTTCTCTATAGGCTGGAAGCTCTTTGAAGGCATAAACTTCACCTATTTTTGCTCACCGTTTTATCTGTAGTGCCTAGCATAGCGTCTGACACATGGTAGAAATTCAATAGATATTTGTTAAATGAAAGAATGTACAAAGGAATGACTGACTGAGTGAATTTCTTTGCTATACTTGTCAGAAGGTTGATTAGAACACCTTGCTCCAAACTTGACACCAATCAGTAAAGTGACAGCATGTACACTTAATAAATTATAAGGGGTTAAGAAAATATCAAATGATTAAGTGGTTGAAACATAATCTACAAGGAAAGATGAAAAGAACCGCCAATGTTTACTTGCGAAAATGGTAGTTAAAGAAACATGAAAGGTCATAAATTCCTTCAGGGCACATGCCAACAAAAGGATCATTGGCTTGTAGAGCCATGCTCTGGAGTATGGCCTGGAGAACCTAAATGAAGTTAAGAAAATTAGAGAAATTGACTCACAGTAAGACACATTTAAGAAGCCCTTGTAGCTCAGTGGTTAAAGTGCTCAGCTGCTAACCAAAAGATTGGCAATTCGATATGGTAGTCTGATTCTATAAAGATTTACAGCCTTGGAAACCTTGTGGGGGCAGTTCTACTCTGTCCTATGGGGTTGCTATGAATCAGAATTGATTTGATGGCTATAGATTTTTTAAGACACATTTATTCATGATAGGTAAGCAACAACAACAACGACAACAAAAAAAAACCAAGACTACATAGCCATCTATAGTAAAAAGATATATTTACCTGAGAACCAGGGGACCTGGGTTCCAGTTCCACCTCTGCAATTACCTCACAGTCTGACTTTAATTCAGTCACCTGAATAGTCTGGCCACACCTTCTTCATTAGTACATTGTTTGTAATAGGTCTGAAATTCTGATTCCGTCATCCTAAAAGAATTTTCCATGTTATTAGACTATACTAATAAAAGGAAAGAATCACATCTTACTAATCTTTGTACCCCCCAGGATCTAGCACAGAGCCTTGTACCTAGGGTAGTCTGTGTTGTGAAGTCTGCTGAATTGTTTATTCTATAACAAATTCATGTTCTTATCTTAAGTCAACAATCCTTTATAAAAGTACATGCAAAATTTTATGTGTATATATTTTATGTTTTTTTTCTGGGGAAAAATGAGTAACAGCTTTCATAATATAGTCAAGTAAAAGAGTAAGAAATCCAGAGTTTTATAATATTTATATTATCTCCATAACTCCCGTTGCACTCCACGCATACCACTCAGTATGGATTACCTTGATTTATCACTACCTGAGTTTTTTTTAACTGAGTTTTTAAGGAGATCCTGAGTGACACAAATAGTTAAGCGCTGGACTGCTAACTAAAAGGCTGGCTGTTTGAACATGACCAGAGACACCTTGGAAGATAGGCAGGCCTGGTGATCTGCTTCCTAAAGGTCATGGCCTTGAAAACCCTATGAAGCAGTTCTACTCTGTACACATAGGCTTGGAATCAACTCAACAACAACAACCCAATTTGTATAGTAAATCAATAGTTGATTAGTAAATACAATAGTCAATATATACACATTGAGGGCCTGTCAATAGTGTGCTAGGTGCTGGGTATATAGCAGTGGTGACTAGATTTAGAGACAGTGGTGAATAAGACATACTACTGCCCTCAAGGAATTTCTTTTCTAGTGAGGGAAGACAGTGAATAAACAAACATACATGAAAAAATAAATCATATAAGGACATAAACACATAAATACCATAAAGAAGATGACAAAGGGCAATTTGACAATAACTGGGATGGAAAGGAGATGCTAGGGTAGTCAGAGGAAGTCTCATCATTCAAGTTTGAGTAAAAAGTGCACTGGAAGAGAAGTCAGATGGTATTATCTCAAAGTAACAGCTCGTATCAGCCATGTGACCTTGGGTAAGTCACGTATCCTTTTTGAGTCTCCACTTCCTTATTTTTTAGAAGAGATTCTGTACTTATTTTTCACACTTCAAAGAACTATTACACTTTTTAAGTTCTAGTATTAAGATATTCACCTTCCTTGAAAATCAATTTACCTTATCCTTCTGCAGTCGATATTTTCCCATTATTTATATAGCACCTAACTGTCACCTTATTCTGATACAATAATTCCTGTCTTGTCATTCTCTCCCTTAAATAGGTCTAATGGCTCCCTCCCAGAGTTCCTTTCCCCTGCCAACTCCTCACCACTGATTGGGAAGAGAGGTAGTAGACAGGGGTGAAGGAACAAAGACGGAGAGATTTGGAAGCAATCCTCATTGCTGAGCCCCATCCATCAAATATCCATGTGAGTTCACTTCCCAAATTCCCTGAAGCCCCAAAGGGTAGAGCTTAAACTAAATTACACTTAGCCCAAGGCATCTAGGAAGCAGCAATGAATGTATTTCAAGGCAGCTGAATGTATAAATGTACCCACCTCCGGAAAGTGGGTATAATTTATTTCCATGTCAACACCACCCTGGAAATGTGTAAACTCCATTAGCCAATGTTTGTTCTTGCTCTCGAGTGAAGTGACCTTGGGTCACCACTATACTTTGAGCTTATTAAACCTAATAATAAATATTCAGGATGGTGTGTGAGAAGATGGTTATTGGCTTTTGAGTCAAAATAAAAGCTAAAGGCCTAATAGTGACAAATTATGACCCATAGCTTTCCTTCTAAGGAGCCCTGGTGGCACAGTTAAGTGGCTGGTTGCTAACCAAAAGGTTAGCAATTTGAACTATCGAGGCTCTGCAGAAGAAAAGACCTGGTAGTCAGCTCCCATAAAGATTACAGCATAGGAACCTTATGGGGGGAATTCTACTCTGTGCTATAGGGTCACTATGAGTTGGAGTTAATTCAAGGGGATGCAATAACAGCTTCTTCTAGTTTCACTCATCTAGGAAAGAAGACAAGGAGATTACCAAATCAAATATACACTTTCAGTTATAAGGCAATGCACATAAAATAGGTCCACTCTAGAGAATATCATAAAACAAAACATCCTTATATGTTAAAAACAATTAAAGGAGAGGTTTATATCTTTATTGACATGTGTGGCAAATTTGTCAAACTTACAAGACTTAGAAGGCAACTCTAAAGCTTTCTTTGAGGTTCCCACCGAAGTAATTACTTCTTCTTTTTAACTCTTCAAGTACTTCATCTGTACCTTTTTAAAAAGTCTTTTTACCTCTTTCTAACTTCAATTAGATTTCTAAGTACACGCTTTAGTTCTCCACCACACTATAATCTCAAAAGGCACTATTTTCCCTCTCTTGAACAAAGTGTTTAGTTTAAAAAAAAAAAAAAAGTTGCTCATAGAGTTTCCAAGAAGCAGCTGGTGGATTCAAACTGCTGACCTTTTGGTTAGCAGTCATAGGTCTTAACCACTGTGCTACCATAGCTCTTTGCATATAGTAAGTGCTTATTAATTTTTTGTCAGATGAATGAAATGAGTTGAGGTTCAAGGGTGCATTTAAATAAAAGCATATGTGTGTTGGAGCCCTGGTGGTGCAGTGGTTAAGAGCTACAGCCACTAACCAAAAGGTCAGCAGTTTGAATTCAACAGCCACTCCTTGGAAACCCCATGGTGCAGTTCTACTCTGTCCTCTAGGGGTCACTATGAGTTGGAATGACTCCATGCCAATGGGTTTGTTTGTTTTGGTTTATATGTGTGCTATAAAAACTATCAATCTAGAATGCAGTCTTAAATGTTTCTTAAGCAATGCTTAAGAAAAACACACATGAGAATTCTCTCTCAAAAATTCAGTGATTACTCTGGAATACTAAAACTTTTAGGAATGAAGTAAATCTTTAATCAAATAGCCTCCTAAAATTTTACAATTTTATCTTTCAGCCTTTCTTAATCCTAATCGCACAATAAGACTTTTATTTTAACTCTAATTGCTCTTTGATCAGACTTTTGATTATTTACCCTGAGGCTACATTGCAGACTCCAAGTTGTTCTGCACAGTTGTAATTACCATATGTTTTCATTAATCTAATTCTGTTAGCTGGCTGTTTACTGAGTGGTCTTAGTGTCAATCAATTATCCTGCTAGCCCATGCATCAAAGCAATTAGAATGGGGTTTAGCTCTCAAGGTGTAGTCATTAAGATATTTTATTACACATTTCCAGCCTATTAGAAGGTAACCAGAAGGAGATAAATAGGATATTTTTAAATGTGTATCACTAAGCCCAGAACTACTTGGGGATTCTTCTATGTGGCTAACACAAGATCAAAGGATCTGAGTCTTCGAAAATATTATTAAACTGTTGGTAAGTGAAGCCTTGTAAATCTAAGTAAATGGAAAAATAACCTATGAAAATTGGCCTTTTCTTTCAAATACCCTGGAAACCAGGTTCTCTAGTTAACACCAAATTTGTCTTTTACCAGACAACCACATTTGATATGGTTTCCTAGCAATATTTCTCCAAAGACACATTTAATGTGTTTCCAGAAAATAAAAGCATATTCTTATTTCTCCAAAAGTAGATATCATATATTTATTGAAAACTCCTACAGAGTTTGACCAATTCTATCAGCATTGCTCTGCACACACTATTTCTTTCCTCTCTTCCTCCCTCCCTCCATTCCTTTCAGCAAATAATTTCGAAACGCGTGCCACATGCTGCTGGATGTATTGCACAGGATAAAACAAAAAAGATGACAGGGCTCCTAAGCTGCCACAAAGCGGGAAATCGTCACAAACCACAATACATTAGACTAATTTTAACACATTTTAATTCACTTTAACACATTTTAACTCACTTTCCCACAAATGTTTAACTAACATTTGTTGAGCATTTTCAGGGACTGTTCTAAGGACTTAAGATGAATTGAATTGTATGTTCTTTACAAGAATCATACGAGATAGATGCTATTAGGTGTCTTTATTTTAAAGATGAAGAAACAGGCACCAAGAGGTTAAGTAACTTGCAAAAGCCACTCACTTACTTAGTGACAGTCCTGTGATTTAAGCACAGAACTTGTGTTTTTAAGCCCCTGTACTCTATGACCAAAAATCAAAACAAACCCATTGCTGTCGAGTCCATTCCAACTCATAACTACCCCATAGGACAAAGTAGAACTGCTCCATAGGGTGTCCAAAGAGAAGCTGGTGGGTTTGAACTGCCAACCTTTTGGTTAGCAGCTAAGCTTTTGATCACTGTGCCACCAGGCTCAGTACTCTATGACAGTGTTTCACAAACCCTAGGGTGCATGACAGTCTCCTGGAGGGTTTGTTAAAACACAGACAGCTGGGCTTCTCATCTAAATTTTCTATTTTGGTAAGTCTGGGATGAGGCCTGAAAGCTGCATTTCTAAGTTCCTGGGCAATGTTGATGCTGCTGATCCAGGGACCACAGTTTGAGAACCATGGTTGCTGTTGTTAGGTACCATGGAGTTCGTTCCAACTCATAGAGACCCTGTGTACACAGTACAAAACACTGCCTGGTCCTGTGCCATCCTCACTCTCCTCGTTATGCCTGAGACCTTTGTTGCACCCACTGTGTCAGTCCATCTCATTGAGGGTCCTCCTCTTTTTCGCTGACCCTCTGCATTACCAAGCATGAAGTCCTTTTCCAGGGGCTGGTCCCTCCTAATAACATGTCCAAAGTATGTGAGCCGAAGCCCCACCAGTGAGAACCACTGCTGTACAATATTCCAAACCTCTAACAGTCACTTCAATCTTCCAAATCCAACCACCACCTCACCTACTCTTACTCTGAACAGTGGAGCTCATCACTTCACAGAGAAAATAGAGCCCAGCGAGTAGAATATCTCCCAGCATATTTCTGTCCTCCCACCCGCTTCCTCCAACTAAATCTTCTCTTCTATATTAGTGAAAGTTTGCTGATTAAGGCCAGTTTCCTTAAATATGTATTCCATCCACCCCCGCATCCACTGGGCCTTATTCAACCACATGTTCCAGCATGTTGAATATGTACGACTTGTAGATAATTAATAAACAACATAATTTTTGTCATCTCCTACCCATTTACATTCTGGCAATATGAAAGCCCTTCCCCTCCATCACTACCATTATGAAAACTCAGCCTCTTGACTTTTCTGGTTATTTGTAGGTAAAAAAATAATTAACCATCTTATATCACAAATAGTGTCCAATAAATAATAACCTAGTCCTAAATAATCAAGACTCTGAACTTTTACCCAAGTTTTAGCTTCTCCTGCTACAGGCAGTCCCCCTGCCTTCAGGGACAAGGTAGATACAATAGACTTCTTTCTTTTGCACATTCTTCTTTCCCACTAGGAAAGGATAGGTGGGCAATTCTTACTTGAATAATACTGTTATAAAATTTACCTGGGCAGTGCCAATGGTTTGCAGTTCCACGACTGACCTAAAAGTTGGCAATGTGAACCCAGTCAGAGGTACCACAGAAGAAAGGCCTGATGACCTGCTTCTGGGAAGATTATAGCCAAGAAAATCCTGTGGCGTAGTTCTACCCTGACACACACAGGGTTGCCATGAGTTGGAATCGATTCGACAGGAACGGGTTTTTTGTTTTGTTTCGTTTTGTTTAATGCTTTATAGAGTCTCTGGGTGATGCAAACAATTAACACACTTGGCTGCTAACAGAAAGATTGGCTATTCAAGACTACTCAGAGGCACCTCAGAAGAAAGGCCTGGTGATCTACTTCCAAAAAATCAGCCACTGAAAGCTCTGTGGCGCACAGTCCTACTCTCACACACAAAAGGCCTCCATGAATTGGAATCGACTTTACGGCAACTGGTAAGATGCTTTACACTCTCAAGTTTGGTTATATGTTTAAAGCTGACTTTCTTTGTGAGGACTTTTGTGAGTTCTTAAACTCCTCAGCTTGGAACCTTACATTGCAGCTTCCCCGATGTGGCCAATGAATAGCGGACCAGCTTCCGCTTGCTCCTTGGCTCCTGGTTTCCTGGGAATCTACTTTCCATAGACCTCTTTATTTTGTTATCCTCTCAGGCAGTCCACCTGGGCAAGAGTCAGAAAGACTGCATGCCAGCTTTCTCTACGTTGTAGTTCATACCTGATTGAGAAGTACCATACCTGAGTCACACATCCTCGGCCCTGGACAATTCTGAGAGTACAGTTTCTTTCTAAATGCGCACAGCGAAGTCTTCACTTTCTTGACATGAGTTGGACAAGCTCAAGACCAAGGCAAGCTCAAGAAACCTAATTTGACATCTCTACACCGTGGTCTGGTATACAATTTTGGAATTCCATATCTGTTGTTTCTCAGTGCTTTAGGGGAAATTTTCAACTAAACCTTCTGTTACAAAATTATTCATCACTTTCTTGTGTACTTATTCTCCTACATCAGCTCTTTCCCTGCAGTATGATAGGATACTCAAAATGAAATCAAACACACCCTTAACCTCTGCCCTCAGCATCATGCCTTCTCTCTTTCCCTTTTCAGCCAAATCTCTTTTTCTGTTTCTCCATTTCTTCAGGTCCCAGTCACTTCACATCCCACTAAATTTTGGTTTTATCCCTTTTCTTTCTTTGAAAATTGACCAGTGAGTTCTAGTTTCCTGTGTTTTTCCCCCCCAGGCCTTGTCAAAGAGCTGACTTCTCTTTTGCAATCAATATTATTAACAATTACCTCCCTGTAACTCTTTCTTTGATCTTTATGACACGCCTCTTCCCTGGTTACTTTTATGGTTCCCTGACTCGGCAGCAATGGGTTTAAAAGGGTTTCTCTCTCATTCAGGACCTTAACTTTTTTCTTTTACCCCAGATCATGCCTCAAATTTTAGAACATGCACCAGGATTTTGACTTTTGACATTTTCTCATCTGTACCTTCTTCCTAGGAAATTTCTCCATTCACACACAGTTTCACCATTCAACACAACATTGCTGATGACTCTCAAGTGGATCTCCACTGAATCCCCACTTGCCATCTCAAATCCAACATGTCTAAAACACCAAACTCCCAGTCTATTCTTCTTCCTATATTCCCAATTTCCTTTACTCCTTCTTTACCTCCAGTATCCAGTCTTCAACTCTGTTTTAAGAAGTGGTAGTAGAAACAGCATCAGCAGCAACAGCTTCTATTAATTGTGTAGTTATCATGTGCCAGAAAGGTGTTTTGTAGATAAGGACATATAGGTTAAAAAAGTTACCCAAGTCACACAACTCTGAGTTGGCAACGCCAGGATGTAAAGCCAGGTCTAGGCAGATTCTCTCAACTACTGCATTCTTTGAATAACTCTGGAATCTACACCTTCTATAAATCTCAAGCTTTAATTCATACCTTATCACTTTGGAAAAATTCCAACTTTCTTTCCATTGCAGGCAAAACCCTTCATTATCTGACTCCTGCATCCTTTCTACTTAATTTCCTCCTGCCTTCCGATAAACGTCTGGACAGCAGCCACACTAAACTTCTTGCATTTGGATTTACCCCTCGTTAAAATGTCATTCCTTCTGGCTAGAATACCCTTCACCTGAACAACAACCACATGGCCGTCAGGGCTCAGACTGGTGAGGTGACCTTCCTCCATTCTCACAAAACACTCTGCACATCCCTCTTGCATAGCATTTACCACAGAATATTACAAGTGTTTACTAACATTTGCTAATCTCACCCTCCACGAGACAAGTATTCTGTTGGGCTTTAGTAACAAGGGTTGCACTTATCACATAGTAGGTGTTCAATATACTAGAGTGTAGTTTTTATTTGTTCTGCATTAGGAAAATACCCAATATTATACCTGAAAATGCATAACTAAATGCTATTTTAAAATACCTAAATTAATTATCTTAATAGTTCCCACTATTTTAGATATGAAAAACCTATGCAAAGAGTTAAAAGAGAAATTGTAACTGTGAAAAATGCAACACATGATATGCATCTATTTAATGCATTAAAATAACTGTATATAGTTCATTTTAGTGATATAATAAAAATAGGCCATTACATGGTCTTATTTTATGGTCAAAATTTTTTAAGCTCAAATCTCCTGTTCATGCTTCATGAAGCAGAACGCTGAGATTTCAAATAAATAATTGGACAATTACTTGGGATGAGTCAAAATTCTTTTTTGGAAACAAGTTTCATTCTACCCATAGGCACCCCTTTGTGCGAAAGTGGTGAGAATACAAATCAAGTTTCAGAATTTTCATACCAAATGTTAGTTCTTCCACAGACTTATTTTATGTTTGAAGAATATGGGTTGCTGTTATCTCAGCAGAATAGAATATTGGCGCTTTAGACACTCATCACAAATCCAGCCTTGAATTGACTATAACCTAATCCTAAAACAAGCTCACTTAAATCAAGGTTATTTGAGACAGACTGCTTAACAGACAGACTAATTCTTGCCCTAGTTTTCTATATGTTATCTATGTATTCATTTAGAATCTAAATTACCTAAATTTTAGATAATGCAAATTTCATTTGTTAATAGAATTTTATTCCTGGCCTTTATAAATGATGATAGAGAATATTTGAAGAGACTTTTCCCTTCCTCCGTACAATACAGGAAACCCTGGTGGTGTAGTGGTTAAGAGCTACGGCTGCTAACTAAAAGGTCAGCAGTTTGAATCCACCAGGTGCTCCCTGAAAACCCTGTGGGGCAGTTCTCCTCTGTCGTTACGGTCGCTGTGAGTCGAAATCAACTTGAAGGCAATGGGTTTGCTTTTGGTTTTGTACGATACATTGACAATTATGTTACTTAAAGCTCCTTTGTGAAAGTTTATATGACAAATTCCACCCAGAAATCAGTACTAGGAAATAACCTGTTTCTCCAGATGAACTGATATGCACTCTTTCACCAAATAACTAAAGTAACGTGTGGCATATTGTCTTTGTGGGTTTGACTATAGGAAAACCAAAACTTCTTATAATTTATTTTTAGTTCTCTTTCTTTTATCACATTTTGATATTGAAATCATCCTCAAGTATTTTTTGTTTAATCTATAAGTAGGATACAAAAATAAATATAATCCAGTAACCCAGTGCCGTTGAGTCGATTCTGACTCATAGCGACCCTATAGGACAGAGAACTGCCCCACAGAGTTTCCAAGGAGCACCTGGCGGATTCGAACTGCCAACCCTTTGGTTAACAGCCACAGCAATTAACCACTATGCCACCAGGGTTTCCATAAAATAAATATAGTGAATATATATGTGTATATACATATACATATACATATTACTACGTTGACAGTAAAAAGCAATTTTTTTTCTTTTATACCTCTGTATTTTTTCTTCTCTTATCTAGCTAAAAATCTGGTAATGTTGGATGATTTCTCAATAATTGTGAAGTATTAGAGAAAATGACTACATCTAAGTTCATTCTGTTACTTAGATATACAATCAATACCCATGGAAACAGTAGTAAAGAAATCAAATGATGCATTGCATTGGGCAAATCTGCTACAAAAGATCTTTTTAAAGTGTTAAAAAGCAAAGATATCACTTTAAGGACTAAAGTGAGACCAACTCAAGCCATGATATTTTCAATTGCCTCATATGCATGTGAAAGCTGGGCAATGAATAAGGAAGACCAAAGGAAAATTAATGCCTTTGAATTATGGTGTTGGTGAAGAATACTGAATATACCATGAACTGCCAAAAGAACAAACAAATCTGTCTTGGAAGAAGTACAGCCAGAATGCTTTGAGGATGGTGAAACCTCATCTCACATACTTTGGACATGTTATCAGGAGTGACCAGTCCCTGACGAAGACTCATGCTTGGTAGTAGAGGGTCAGCAAAAAACGAGGAAGACCCTCAATGAGACGGATTGACACAGTGGTTGCAACAATGGGCTCAAACATAGCAATGACTGTGAGGATGGTGTAGGACTGGGCAGTGTTTCCTTCTATTTGTACATAGCAAGAACTATGAGTCAGAACAAATTCGATACACCTATCTACAACAACAAGTTAATTCTGTAGTAATTTTCCAGAAAGCCTAGCATTCAACAAATGATTTGTCATATGTCTTCTGGTTATATTTTATTTTGTTTTATTTTATTTGGTTAACACAGTTTATCACAAGCCCTAGGCAGTAGTTTGTCAAGGAAATAAAAATGTATTTTTGAACTACTAAATTGTGTATAGGACTAGAATTGTTTGATAAATATATGGAATAGAATATAGTATAAATGATGATATATATAAAAATACATATATATGTAAAGATATATATATGTAAATATATATGTATATAATTTTCTTTAATCAATTGTTAAAATAGTTGAATTAATTGTGAAAACAAAACTCTAGTTACTACATAGTTGTGTGGCAGGTAAAATGTTAATTCAAAATTCAGTCATCATTATTGACAAGATTCATTTTCTATAAGATACCAAGATGCTCTTGATAGTAACTAAACTGAATCAGGAAGTGTAGGCGTGAGAAATTCATGTAGATTACGTGACCTGTTCTAAAACTCTACAACTGAAGGACTCCAAGATGTTTTTAAGGACTGTGGAATTCTCTAAGTGAAATTTTACAGTTTATTATAATTTAGAGAAAAGCGAACACAAGTGTGAAACACACTTTAAGGGACCAAGGTAAACTGAAAACTCCAGAAAGCTTCAGTCACATTTGGGTTATTTATTACTGACACACATATCACCCACCTGCAGAGTTTACACAGCCCTGAGTCCAGGGTTTTTGGTGCAAGAAATTTAGACTTGAACATGTTCTAGTCAACTTTTCTAGTTTGAGAAGACTTCATGCTAGGGATGGGCTTCACATCTAGTTTTAAAAGAAAAAAAGTGTCAGCGGGGATGAAATGAGACAGCGTGTGCACAAGAACCTCTTCTATATTCTTCTTATCACATACTTCCTATAAAGTATGGATTCATGGGTAAGGTCACGACAAGTTCATAGACATAATAAGGCAGAGAACATGTGGAGAAAAGGGGGATGGATGCAATGCTTTTCAGAAGAATTGAAAATAATAGTAGTCCTTGAAAGCAAGAAGGAAGGATTATAAAGAGAACAACAACAACAACAAAAGGACAGAAAGCAAACATACATTTCTGAGGAAATGAATTATGTAGTGATGGGAAAACTTAATAAAAATATTAGAGAAGTTTGCAAGGAACTTTAGGGTGAGAAACAGCAGTGGTAAGGACGTGAAAAGACAGATTCTGGCAGGAATTCTTTTCTAGTAGAAATATTAGTTGTGTTCAAATCAACACAATAAAGACCTATCTATCTAAACTATTTCAAAAAGGAACATGCCATTATATATCTCATTAGAGTTACTTTATTGTGGTTCGGGCAAGAGTCCTAGAGTTTGTGTAGCACAGTCACTGGAAGGGACCCACACAGTTCTGATTGCTGTGAGCCAGCACGGTCTGTTTGCTGCTATCACTGTCCAGCAGTCAGAAGTTATGCCACACTGCTTAAAGGCCTTAGAGTACTTCCTTTGCCTACTGTGCTTACAATCACTCCATTTCGGCAACTCTATCAACTGCTTCGCCACCCTGCTGTTATCCATCTTCCGCACATGTCCAGCCCAGTAAATCTGAATTCCAGTGAACTTGACTTCCATGCTGATGTCCCAGGATCCTGCTGTTTTTGACCTTGTCTTTCCCTTATATGTTAAGAGTGACTTGTAGGCAAAGTTGATGAAATGGCTCCAGAAACTGTACGTTTTTTATTCATTTATTTGTTTTTTTCAGATTTAAGTCTCCAAATCACCTACTAGGGAAATTTGGGCATTGTCATCATTTACTAATAAGCCTTTGTCTTTGAATGAACTTAAATGTGATGTCATAGGCTCTATGCTAACCTTCCAAAGACATTCTGATTCATCGAACCACTTTCAATCTTTGAGTTTTCCAAGGTCAACTACCAAGGTTGCAATGTACTACAATAATACTATATTGAGGAAGATTTCATTTATTTTTATATAGTGTTCTATTCAACTTTTTTTTTTTTTTAATCTAGCAAATTATCAAAATTGACTCTATTGATCAAGCAGTACCACAAGTCATAAAGGCTGTCCATTACTAATTCTGGTAATCCATGGCAGATGGAGTAAGTGAATGCAAAGTGTATGTACCTTCAGTGACCAGGTAGGGCATCTGGGGATTCTTAAATTGACATCTATTGTTTTATGTAATGGAAAAAATGAATGGAAAGCTTGATGCACTTCCTTAGTTTATCATTCAATTACCTTTATGTCCATTGCTTGTTTACACGGTAAATCTCTTTCTGATGGAGCCCCTTCAAGTTTGACCTTCTACCTCACAATAACATTTTAGATGAAAGAAAAACAAAACAAAAATGGCTCTCTTGACATCTTTATTTTAGTGACAAGCCATCCAAGTTTTTGAGTTAGGGAAACATGTTGTCATTTAAAAGGGAAATATACTGAATTGAGCTTTGGAAGGCAGAGTTGGGAACTTTCCTGTGGAGCAGACACTGAGCATGAAAGGAGAGATCTTAGGCAAGAAGTCATTGGCTTTATTGTTACATAAAGGGACAAGTGACCAAACTGTGATAAGAATAATATTTATTTTGAATATTAGTTGATGCTATCCAAAGTTCAGATCCCCCATTCTCAATAATAATGTCAAGATAAATACTGCTGAAAGGTAAAAAAAAAAAAAAAAGAGGCACTCCCAAGATATGGTAAGCCTATGAAAAATCAAGAATTACAATGACAGCTGCTGCCCCCCTAAAATACACATACCCACAACATGCATACTGATATATTTTTAAATGACTCTTTATAATGTCAACATTGATACAATTTACGTGTATTCATAACAAAAGTCACAATAAAATAAAGGAAGAGAATCACATGATCATCTTGATTGATATAGTAAAGGCATTTGATAAAATCCAACACCCTTACAGCAAAACAGGAATAGAAGAGAAATTTCTCAACATAACTAAGGGCGTATACACAAAACCAAGAGCCAACATTATTCTCAGTGGAAAGAGGGTGCAAGCATTCACCCTGAGAATGGGAACCAGACAAGGATATCCTTTATCTCCACTCTTATACAATATATTCTAGTTAAGAAGCCTTAACTAGAGCAATAAGGCAAGGAAGGGAAATAAATGGGATCCATATTGGTAAAGAAGAAGCAAAACTATACCTATTTGCACAGGACATGATCCTATATACAGAAAATCCCAGAGATTCCACAAGAAAGTTGCTGGAACTAATAGAAGGATTCAGCAAAGAGACATGGTACAAGATCAATATACAAAAATCAGTCAGATTCCTCTTTGTTAATGTAATGAAGACAACTTCGAAAGGGACATTAAGAAAACAGTACCATATACAATAACCCCCCAAAAGATAAAATACTTACGAATAAGTCTAACTAGGGACGTAAAAGACTTATACAAAGGGAGCTACAAAATACTACTGCAAGAAATCAAAGTTACTTACATAAATGGAAAAACATACCATGCTAATGAATAGGGAGACTTAACATTGTGAAAATGTCAATACTACCCAAAGCAATCTATAGATATAATGCAATCCCAATCCAAATTCCAATAACATTCCTTAACAAAATGAAAAATCTAATCTCCAACTTTATGTGGAAAGGCAAGAGGCCCCAGATAAGTAAAGCATAGACAAAGAAGAAAAAAAGTAGGAGGCCTCACACTTCCTGATCTTAGAACGTACTATACAGCCACAGTAGTCAAAACAGTCTGGTGCTGGTACAAGGGCAGACACATAGACCAATGAAACAGAATTGAGAATCCAGAAGTAAATCCATCCACCTATGAACAGCTGATCTTCAAGGAAGGGTCAAAGTCTATTAAAAAGGGAAGAGGTAGTATCTTTAACAAATGGTGCTGTCAAAACTGGATATCCGTTTGCAGAAAAATGTAACAAGATCCACACTTCACACCATACACAAATACTAACTCAAAATAGATCTAAGACCTAAATGTAATATCTAAAACTACAAAGTTCATGGAAGAAAACATAGAGACAAAGTTGGGGGCCCTAATTTATGGCATAAATGGACTATCAAATAACTAAAAAAGCACAAAGCAGAAAATAAACTAGATAACTGGGACCTCCTAAAATGTTAATACTTATGCTCATTAAAAGACTTCTCCAAAAGCATAAAAAGAGAACCCACAGAACATATGACGTATCTGACAAGGGCCTAATGTCTAAAATTTATAGAAAACTTCAACACCTCAACAACAAAACGACAAACAATTCAATATAAAAATGGGCAAAGGACTTAACAGGCACTTCACTGAAGAAGACATTCAGACAGTTAACAAACATATGAAGAGATGCTCTTGATCATTAGTCATTAGACAGATGCAAATAAAAATTACAATGAGATACCATCGCACCCCTGCAAAACTGGCATTGATTGAAAAAACAGAAACTAATGCTGGTGAGGTTGTAGGGAGATTGGAACTCTTATACACTGCTGGTGGGAAATGTAAAATGGTAAAACCATTATGGAAAATGGTATAGCACTTTTTCAAAAAGCTAGAAATAGAAATACCATATGACCCAGCAATCCCCCTCCTAGGTATATACTCTAGAGAAATAAGAGCAGTGTCAAGAATAAACATATGCACACATATGTTTCTTGCAGCATTATTCACAATAGCAAAGAAATGGAAACAATCTAAGTGCCCATCAATGGATGAATGGATAAACAAATTGTAGAGCATACAAACAATGGAATATTATGCAATGATAAAGAATAATGGTGAACCCACGAAACATCTCACAATATGAATGAATCTGGAGGACATAATGCTGAGTGAAATAAATCAATCACAAAAGGACAAATTTTGCATGAGACCATGTTAAGGATTGAATTGTGTTCCCCCAAAATGTGTGTCAACTTGGCTATGCCATGATTCCCAGTATTGTGTGATCGTTCACCATTTTGCCATTTTCCTAGTTATTGTAAATCCTACCTCTATGTTAATGAAGCAGGATCAGATGTAGTTGTGTTAATGAGGCGGGGCTTAATCTACAAATTCAGGTTGTATTTTGAGTCAATCTATTTTGAGATAAGAGAGAAAGCCAGCAGAGAGACAAGGGACTTCATACCACCAAGAAAATAGTGCCAGGAGCAGAGTGCACCCTTAGGATCCTGGGTCCCTGCACTGAGAAGCTCCTACAACGGCGAAAGATGGATGACAAGGACCTTCCACCAGAGCCCTCAGAAAGAGAAAGCCTCCGCCTCGAGCTGGTGCCCTGAATTGGGACTTCTAGCATACTGGACTGTGAGAGAAGAAACTGCTTGTTAAAGCCATCCACGTGTGATATTTTTGTCATAGCTGCACTAGATAACTAAACCCACTGCCCAAGAGTCAAGACAGACCACTATTATAAAAAATCAAGAAAAGGTTTATACACAGCAAGAAACATTCTTTGATGGGTACCAGGGACTGGAGGGAAAGGGAAGGAGAATCACTAACTAAATAGTAACCCTGTTGCTGTCAAGTCGATTCTGACTCATAGCAGCCCTATAGGACAGAGTAGAACTGTCTCATAGGGTTTCCAGGGAGCATCTGGTGGATTTGAACTGCTGACCTTTTCATTAGCAGCTGAGCTGTTAACCACTGTACCACCAGTGCTCCAACTAAATAGTAGATACCTGTTGATTTTGGTGAAGAGAGAGACAATACACAATACGTGGGAAGTCACCACAATGGGACTAAAGCAAAGGAAGGCACTGAGAGGTATGCAAGAATGAAGGGCAACTATGGTAAATACTGGAAACACTGGTGGCATAGTGGTTAAGAGCTACCACTGCTAACCAAAAGGTCAGTGGTTCAAATTCACTAGGCACTCCTTGGAAACTCTATGGGGCAGCTCTACCCCATCCTGTAGGGTTGCTATGAGTCGGAATCGACTTGATGGCAATGGATTTTTTTTTATGTTGAATACTGGGGCCCTGGTGCCTCAGTGGTTAAGAGTTATAGCTGTTAATCAAAAGGTCAGCAGTTTGAATCCACCAGTTGCTCCTTGGAAACTCTATGGAGCAGTTCTACTCTGTTCTATAGGGTAGCTAGGAGTTGGAATCAACTCAATGGCAGCTGTTTTGGTTTTGTTATGGTAAATACCATAGCATATACAATCCTGCAACAACAGTAATAACAAACAATAATTTACAAGTAGATACATAGGTAGATATGTATGCTGAGTAAGCATGGGAGATCATACGAGAGTACACTCCAGTGCATATATAGGTATGGTTGTGGATATTTCTACACACATATTTATATGTGTTGCATGTATGTTCATAGATATAATAGCACACATAGGGGGCACAGTTATGGAATCTTCTTAGTCATAACCAAACACCTTGAGGGACTGAGATACTGGGATTGAAGGCTAAGGACCATAGTCTCCAGGGACATCCAGGCCAACTAGCATAACAAAGTTTATAAAGATAATGTTCTATATCCTAAGCAGCATCTAGGGTCTTAAAAGCTTACCAGTGATCATCTAAGATAGAACTAGTGGTCTTTTCCCATCTGGAGCAAAGGAGAGTGAAGAAAACCAAAGATTAAAGGAAGTAATTAGTCCAAAGGACTAATGGCCAACATGAAGCACGGTCTCCTTTACCTGAGACTAGAAGAACTAGATGGTGCCCAGCTACCACTACTGACTGTTCTGATCAGGAACACAATAGAAGGTCCCAGTTAGAATGGGAGAAAAATGTAAAACAAAACTCAGGTTCATAAAAAACACCAGACTTTCTGGTCTGATAAAGACTGGAGGAACCACTAAGACTATAGCCCTCAGATACCCTTCTAACTTGGAACTAAAGCCTCTCCCAGAGATCACATTTCAACCAAATAATAGATAGATCTATAAAATAAAGACAATATCTGTGAGGAATGTGTTCCTTAGAACAATCAACTATATGAGACCAAAAGGGCAACATTTGCCCAAAAGAAAAAATGAGAAGTCAGGAAAGGGCAGGGAAACCTGACAAATGGAAACGGGGAATCCCGGATGGAAATGGGGAGAGTGCTGACACATTTTGGGGATTCAATGTCACAAAACAATTTGTGTATAAATTATTGAATGGGAAACTAAGTTACTATGTAAACTTTCAGCTAAAGCACAATAAAATGTTCAAAAAAATTTACATTCAAAATGAAAAAAAAAAGTCATGTTTTCTCTTTAGCTATTTACTCTTATTATTGTTTTGGCACAGTAAATGTACTTTTGCTTCAGGGAAATAAAGGCGTTTGTGTTCAAAAGGGGTCTTAAAAACTTGGACACTGAATAAAAGATCCTGAAGGAAAAATGAATCTAACCTACGAATATTTTCACCCATCTGTGAAACACATATCTTTGAGATGGTAATTGATGTACTGAGAAAAACAGAGAGGGAAAAAATTGTTTTGTGGTCACATGAGATTGGAAAACACATGTTTGGCAAAGTTAATAGGGATTCTTTATTGTAGAATTTTTTGGCCTTTATGCATTATAAATCTTCCAGCAAGGTTGGGGGAGATCACAATAAAAGTGGGGTACTATTTGACCACAGACTTCTTCACTGAAAGAACACCATGAACAACTCAGGAACACAATTTGAGAATCAGTGGCAGAAAATATACACCAAGGCACAGCATGGTACTCTTCAGAGATGTCCTGCATGTTTTTTTTATGACTATGTATGTTCTCAGACCAGCCATGTAGATGTCATATCTTAACAGCTACCAAAAAATCTCCTCTAAATTCTAACCCGTATGATTTCCAGTACCATTCTCATATACTACCTTAAAATGTATAATGTAACTCAAACACTATCCTTGGTTTTGCAAGAATCTTGGCATAAATATGCATAAATGTAACACATGAAGGTTATGGTAGATAACTTCCAAAGTCTTTTCTATCACTGGCATTCTGTAATTTTAGGATGGCAATGATATCAACTGCAGGATATTATTTGTCTCTCTACTCAGAGGTATATAAAACAGTGGTAGTCTAATCTGAAGGTTTGAGCTGCTACTAGCCAATACTTGTGCAAATTAGGAAAAAAAGGCATCTCTTCCAGGAAAGCAAGTTGTAAAACTTGTCTTCTCTGAGTACAACAAATAGAAAAAGACATCCCATTTGGTGGGAACGTTAATAAAAGTGCACCCCTTTCTCCAATTAAAAGAGGCTCAGAGTGTTCAGTATCCAGGGTCTCCTCCATCTGGTGCCCTATGCAACCATCTCTGGCAGCCTTCCCTGGACATCCTGGTGGGATATAAGCATTCGACTTCCTTCAGGACCTCATCCCCCTTCATAACATTGATGTGTCTTATGCTTCCATCTTCTCCTTCGCCGTAGATAAATCTCTCTAATAAAACTAGTCTCTCGATTTCTACTTCACTGTTGTTTTTAGTTGCTGCTGAGTTCTCTTAATTGACTTCTTTCCCACCTGTGTTCTATAAAGTTTTCATTCATGTCCTCACCTGCCTACATACCACTCACTCTTGAACACACTGCAGCACTGAATTCTCAAGCCTGCATGCCTCTAGTTAGTTCACTAGGATCAGTTGACTCTACCTAATTCGCCAATTCAAAACATACATTTCAAGCCTTATCTTACTTGTCTCCTCTGTAGAATTAAACATTTTTGGTGAATCCCTACTTCCTAAAATTGTCCATTCTATTAGCTTTGATGGCAATATCCTGTTCTCATTCTCCTATTACCTCTAATTACTACTGCTGTTTAAATACTAATCTTCCCCTAATCCTATCTTTTCTCCTCGTCTCACTTGATAAAGCTCCTGTAGGATGTTTTATCCATACCTCAAACTTCAACTACTGTCATACGCTGATGATTCCTAATCTAAACTACGACCGAGAGCTCTTATCTGAATTCTAGGTTCCTATACCTCACTGCTTGCTTAGCAAGCCAATCCCTTCTGGGAATCTCCCAAGCATGTTGTTACATGTGCAAATGAAACTGACCATTTTAATTTTCTTCTCTGTTTTCCTTTATTTCTCCATATTTTCCAAGACACATATGTACTACTAAAGTAATTTAAAAAACCTGCAATAAATGCTACTTATAAGATTTTAAAAGCTTTTTAATGCAACCCGTTTTCTAACTTCCTCTTTTACCCCCACCACCTGACTCCCTGGCTCCCATTCTGGCCTTAGTTGATACTGCCCTATTTTCTCACCTCAGCCACTATACCTGCAGCATTGAAATGATAACTCCCTCACACTGTTGTGGCAGGAGTCAGATGAGATAATGCATTTAAAGGCCTGGAACACAGCAGGAGTGCAATAAGTGGTAAAATATTATTATTGTTGGAGGTATTATTTTTTATCACTAGCAGGATTATGAGGTTTCATAAATTGTAACTTGACCATAACTACCACTAACTTTATTTGCTATAGTAATAACAGTTTAGGGTTGAACTTGATCTGATTTACTAAATTAGCAGTTTTTCAATGGCTACATTGCAGTGAAAGAGAAGATTATAAACTAACTCAACGTAAGAGATTCCAGCTTAATTTAGAATTGTAGCAAGATTTTTTTTTTTTTTATGGTATACTGAGCATCAGTTTTCAATTTTTTAATTAGAATGCACCCTTAGGCTATTTGGAAACCCTGGTGGTGTAGTGGTTAAGTGCTACGGCTGCTAACCAAAGGGTCAGCAGTTCAGATCCACCAGGTGCTCCCTGGAAGCTCAATGGGGTAGTTCTACTCTGTCCTATAGGGTCGTTATGAGTCAGAATTGACTCAATGGCACTGGGTTTTTTTTCTTAGGCTCTTTGATATCAGATGGGTAACTTTGTAACTACTAAGTCAAATCCAAGAATGTTATTTGTTAGCTAATAAAAGTAACACACACTTTTGTCACAATTTGGAGCCCTGGTGGAGCAATGATTAAGAGATATGGCTGCTAACCAAAAGGTTGGCAGTTCGAATCCATCAGCCAATCCTTGGAAACTCTACAGGGCAATTCTACTGTGTCTTATAGGGTAGCTATGAGCTGGAATCAACTCAATGGCATTAGGTTTTTACAAATTTGTCATAATGGAGAATTTCTTACTTTATTACACAGTAAATCTTTATCCTCTCAGAACACTGATTTTTTTGGACTAAATTTCCTGTTAGAATTTTTTTTTTAAATGACTATTTAGAAAATATGTGAGCCATTCCAGCATTTGTTTTAGAATTGACAACTACATTCTGGTTTATTCAGGTAAAAATGAAAAATAAAACATCCCTGTTGGAAGCTTTCACCAAAGTGTGACAGTCTATGATAGAGCTTTCACCAGGCTAACCTGAGAAAGATGTGTGACTTAATATGCTGTACTAGAAGATAGAGGATGAAATACTCTCTTCATGTGGCTTTGAATTTAAACTGGCATTTGACCAAGAAGCTCCTTATTTGACCTCTCTCTACAATGACCTCCAAGATTCTTCCTAAGACATAAAAAATGATAAAACTCACCTAACACACAAACTAAGCCTAACACAAGTAATTGCCTGACTATTGGAGGAAATTCTGCCAATTCTTGATGAGGTAGTTTGGGAAAAAAAAAATATATATATATATATATAAAATTGTGTTGCTGGTGAAGAACATTGAATATAGCATGGACTGCCAACAAAGTGAACAAATCTGTCTTGGAAGAAGAACACCCGGAATGCTCCTTGGAAGCAAGGATGCTGAAACTGCATCTCACATCCTTTGGACATGTTGTCAGGAGGGATCAGTCCCCGGAGACAGCATCATGCTTGATAAAGTAGAGGGTCCGTGAAAAAGAGGAAGACCCTCAACTAGATGGACTGACACAGTGGCTGCAACAATGGGCTCAAGCATAGCAATAATTGTGAGGATGGCACTGGACTGGGCAGTGTTTCATTCTGTTGTACATAGGGTCGCTATGAGTAGGAACCTACTCAACGGCACCTAATGACAACACATACATTCGAGGCTTCATCTTGCTGCAAAACCAGTGTCTTGTGTTTGTTTGATTTTCAAAGTCCAAGTTCATTTTTATAAACTCTCTTCTTAGGAAAAAGTGTTCATGAGCTGAGCACAAAGGGTCAAGACTTTTAAGAACGATTTTCTGTCTCCCTATTACTTTCTATTCAGAGTCTAGCGGAAAATTAAAAGCAAGAGGGAGAAAGCACAGTTTGAGAAAGCAGACATCCATGGGTGAAAGAGTAACTGGCAGTAACTTTTGGAGCTCAAGACAGCTCAGTGGATATTAGGGGTATCTTTTTTTTTTAATGTTAAGTTGGAAACCGTGGTGGCGAGGTGGTTAAGTGCTGCAGCTGCTAATCAAGAGTCTGCAGCTCGAATCTACCAGGCTCACCTGGGAAACTCTATAGGGCAGTTCTATTCTGTCCTATAGGGCTGCTATGAGTCGGAATCGACTTGACAGCACTGGGTTTGGTTTGGGTTTTATTAGCAAGGTTCCATGAGGTTGTACTGATTGCGCAAAAGTTGGATCCAAAAGTCACTTCAGAAATCTATGCTTAATTATCTTAAACAAACTAAGTAAAATAAGATAATCACCAGGATGTTTCATATATCATATTTTAACAAGTTGGAGATCATCAATGCTTTATTTTAGGCAGCCAGACTAGCTCATTTTTTAGTAGAACTATGAATAAAGTTTATATTATCTCTGTGCATGTATTTTTGCTTTTTAGCATCATTTATAATAATACTGTTGTCATTGTTAAGTGTCATCGAGTTAATTCTGACTCATAGTGATAATGTCATCATGTGCCATGGAGTTGTTTCCAACTCATAGCGATCCTGTAACTAACATATATTTAGTGCTAACTATGAGCTAGGAACACTGCTAAGAGTTTTATATGGATTGATTTAATTCTCATAAATATCCAATAAATCAGGTACTATTGTATTCTCTTTTTGAAGATAAGGAAACATTTAAAAGATTTGAATGTGAGTGGAGACAAATATCGTAAAGTAATATTGCCTTGGATTCTTCATTTTGTTGTTGTTTTTAGGTGCCACTGAGTCAGTTCCCACTCATAGTGACCCCATGCACAATAGAAGGAAACACTGCCAGGTCCTGAGTCATCCTCACAATCGTTTTTATGCTTGAGCCCATTGTTGCAGCCTCTGTATCAATCCATCTCGTTAACGGTCTTTCTCTTTCTCTTTTTTGCTGACCTACTTTATCAAGCATAATGTCCTTCTCTAGAGACTGGTGTCTCCCCATAACATATCCAAAGTATGTGAGATAAAGTCTTACCATTCTTGCTTCTAAGTAACATTCTGGCTGTACTTCTTTGAAGACAGATTTTCCTCGTTTCAAATAGTAGAAATTAAACAAACAAAGCTTGATCTTGATAATTAGAAAAATTGGAATTTAATATTGCTCTCAAACATATATGGGAACTATATAATTTTTGTGCTACATATATCCAAGCACTAGAAAGAATAAAAGGAAAAAGAAAAAGAATGTATATAACATATATATATTTATATACATATATATATAAACTGTTGCCATAGAGTTGACTGAGACTGTGGTTCATATACCTAAGGAAAGTAAAATAAACATAAGAAACTTTAAAGAATCACAAAAATGGAAAGCAGATTATTAATTTGTTTCACAAAATCAAATCCAAGAACATGCCTTTCTAAAAAAAACCACTCACACACACACAAATATAAAGACTGTATCACAGGCAGATTAAAAATAAAAAAGACATGAAATAATATGTCATGCAAATTAAATGAGAAAACAGGAATTAGCATATTACAAATTTAAGTGAAATTTCAGACATGGATGTTCTATCTTTAATATGCATCCTACACATTCACGAAGTGTAGGATGCATATTAAAGATAGAACAGACATGAACATTTACAAGATGAATAATATTGCATTTAACTATATTAAAAAATTAAATCTTTAAGGATAAATGAACAGAAATATTACAACGATGACAGAAGATAACTAGCTCTCTTATCTTAAGTAACCAACAAATTAGGATGCCAAGGATATGAAAAATAAAATGAATGTATATATGTAATATATTCTTTCTATATGGTTTATAGTTAATGACATACCGTATATCATCATTTCAAAATTCAATGCAATTAAAAAAAAAATTATCCTGTATTAAGCACCAAAAAACTTGAATAAATTCCCAATGGTAGACAACCCATTAGCCATGGTCTCTGAACCCCATGCTATAAAAATTGAAATTAGTAACAAAATGATCACCCTTCTGAAATCTCCTGAAATTAAAAACAAAAGCACTCCCTAAAGTCACTGTTGGAGCAAAGGAGAATTAAAAATTTAAAAAAATTGTGGTACATATCAAATGTTAAATCAGAAAGCAAAATTGTATCCATACATGCTTTTATTACTAAGCAGGAAAGGCTAAAAATAAATGAACAAACCAATGAATTCAACCAAAGAACAACAGGAAAAAAAAACAAAGGAAGCAGGAAGAGAACATGTCTGCAGTATGTGATAAGTTAATTAACTTTAAAGCAGAAAAATAAGTGAAAGTTATTTGGCATAGCAACCAAATAGATCAACTCCTGCCTTAGTAGTTTGTCTATTCAATACTGAACAAAATGACTATGCAATATGACAAAAAGAAAGAAAACTCAAAAGCACCATCTGAAGAACGAGAAAGAAGATACAAAATCTGAAAGTGTGAGAATTGATATGCAAAAGTGTGCAAACTCATATCAAAATTTCACAGTAATTGTGATATTCTGGAAATATGTAAATGCACAAAATTGACTCAAGAAAAACAGGAATTCTTGAGATATTAGTTATTATGGAAGAAACTGGAAAAGCTGTCAGAAGTGTTTAGGACCAAAGTGGTTAAAAAAAAGGAAAAAAAAACTTTCCAGTTTTCAAGGAATCAATAATCCCCTGACATATTCTAGAGCATAGAAAAAAAGTATGATCCCAAGTTTATTTTCTGAATTTATGAGTATACTATAATTCTGATATCAAAACATTAAAAAAAAACTAAAAAAATTTATAGGTTAATATCACTTTTTAATATCATCGTAAGTAGCCTAAACAAAATATTAGCAAATTGGACCTGCTGCAAAGTTGACTAATAAGAATTTAAGAATGTTATTATTCATGTAATTCCTTGTATCATTATATTAAAAAATATTTGATTGTCTTCATAGATAACAGAAATATACAAGTTAGACTATATAAAAGTAAAGCTTATTTCTGTCATTTAACAATGTAGGCCTGTTCAGTAACAAGAGAAAAGGAACCTGGGTCCCCTATTCCTTGAAGCCATCAGGGGTCATATGATGGCTTCAAGGAATAGGGGACCCAGGTTCCTTCTCTCTTGTACACTGCCAGCCCTAGGTGTTGCCTGCTTCTAATTGGACAAAGACGCCTCACTGCCACATCTATATTCAGGACCACACGAGAGCGGCAGAAAGAACATGGAAGGCTTGTTCCTTCTGTTAAGAGTCCAATTTTCCAATTAGAAAAATGAACACAGCACTTCTATTGATTCCCAGTGGTTAGAGTGAGTAGGAACTGAGTCAATGGCAACTAACAACAAAGGCAAAAAACTATTCACATGCCTCATTGAATGATTGTTTATCTGTCTAAAAATGATTGTCTAAGAGTTTAAAAAATGTAACCTTTATTCTGGGCTAAAAATCAGAGGTTCTCCAAGAAGTGGAGAATGGATACCGAAGAAAACCAGTAATATTTGCTCTCATAACACATTTCTTTTACATGTTAGTGTTTAGTTCCAACCCATAAGGGCATATAGGCAGAGGAGAATAATATTTCAAAATGCCCAATAGGCTACATCTCTCTAAAATACAATGAGATTCGATTTTACAGCTGCATTATGATGTGTAGGGTATGAAGCACCTATCTGAGGGAGACATTTTTCATAATACTGCCTTTTTTGTGTTAACATAGACAATGATTAATTTGTGTTGGTTTAACCTAAACGACTTAACCATACAAATGAGGATCATATTTATTATTCTCAGAAACACACTTTTAATGCTAATATATCTAAAATGTATTTCTTTTTTATAATATTAGATTCTCATTAATTCATTTTACTTCACAAAAGGTAGGGCTACTTTTTCAAAAATGTCTTTTAATGTAATTTTATAACATTGAATATTATTCTGTAGCTGTATCTCTCACATTTTTTGTTATTGGTAGATTTTCACATAGATGTCTAAAACCACCATTTAATGATGCTCACCATATTAACAACTCATTAAAAAAAAATTCTGGCTGTATAGAAAACAGTGAGAAATCTGGAGGAAAGAAAATCCTCCATATTCTCTAATCAGCAGAGAAAATCAATTTTCTCATCCCCATCAAAGTCTGTTTACTACAGGGGATTTTATTAATCTTCCTTGTAATTCATAGGTGGGAGAATTGGGTTTAATGTCATTTATCAGTAAGAAGTTTCAACCATGAACAGTAAGTATCATCATGATTTATTATATTCAGAATATTTACACTGACGACTCTTAGCAGAACTATCATATTCATAAATATAAGTCACATTTCAAGTGTATTCAGTACTTTTGTAATATATGAAATATTCAAATATACGAGTAGGGCCACCATGTAAGAGTTAATATTTCATTTAAAAAAATTTTAGTCGAGGATATTTTTTGTGGTTACTGGGTGCTGAAGAGTCGATTCTGACTCATAGTGACTCCATGTGACAATGTAGCACTGCTATACAGGGTTTTCTTGGCTGTAATCTTTACGGAAGCAGATCACCAGGTCATTTCTCCTTTGGAGCCCCTGGATGGTTTCAAACCACCAAGCTTTCAGTTAGCAGCCGAGCACTTAAAATTGAGTATATACAAAATATATTTTTCAGGATAGCAATCATTACAAATAATATTGTGCATTTTGTTAAACAATTAAAACATTAATAATTTATGAATAGCTTATTAAAGAAGAAGAAAGGTGGGGGAGAAAGAGAAGGAGGGGAGAGAAGGAAAAGAAGATAACGATGACGATGAGAGATCTTTTGGACAATTTAAAACATTGTTTTCTTCATTAATAAACTGGCTTTCTCATGCTTCCTTTGGTTGTGGAATATTGTTTAATGGTAAGAAACTAGAATCTTGTCCTGATTTACCACTAATTTATAGTGCGATCTTAAACAAGTTACTTTACATCTCTGTGCTTTAGCTTCCTCCTTTCTAAAATGAGGGCTTGGACAGGCCACATGATGCAAAAAAAAAAAACAAAAACAAAAACAAAACCTGTAGTGACTGTATAGGACAGAGTAGAACTGTCCCATAGAGTTTCCAAGGAGTGCCTGGTGGATTTGAACTGCTGGCCTTTTGGTTAGAAGTCGAAGCACTTAACCACTACACCACCTGGGTCCCCACACAATGCAGTGACTATTTAAACTCTGCCTTATCAAATTTGGTAGTTTGTTTTTAATGTCATTTAAGATCCCTATAAACTCTAGAAAATCTCATTCGATGGTGAAAATATAATGTTAATTCTATTTGTTGCTAATAATTGACATCAGATCATTATTTACTCTTTCACTTAATTGGAAACCCTGGTGGCAGAGTGATTAAGAGCTGCTAAACAAAAAGTCGGCAGTTCGAATCTACCAGGAAACTCTGTCGAGCAGTTCTACTCTGTCCTTATAATTCAGAATTGATTGAACATCAATGATTTTTTTTTTAATTTTTACTTTATTCTGTATTTGTTTTTGAGAGTTGTGAATTGTCTGTAATTTTATTAATGACAATGATGATATATGCATGAATAGTAATAAATGTAAAATGAGCTATTTGACTAAACACCACATCAAATGATATCAGACAGTTCCAGGGTTCTTCCTCTTATCATTAGATCCTATCTTGACAGTTATAGATGGAACAATTTTAGGGTAATTCCTAATACATTCTTATGTTAGTGATATTACTCTTCTTCAACTATTTTTACCTAAAGTTTAAGTCAAGCAATTATTTTCCAGTTTCCTGTTTATATTCCATATTCCAACCTATCAGTCAAAACTGTGATTATGCCCAAACATGATGTCATACCTATCTATAGCATTAGCTGATTGGCAAGGAAGTTGGTTCTGCACAGACATCATATCTATGCAAAGCCAAGTGTATTCTTCTGACAGTATATTTGTCATGAACTCTTTTATTTAAAAACTAATTAGAAGTAGTTGTTTTTGTACAATTTTCCAGTGCCGTAATAATCTCTATTTTTGAAGGAAAGAAGAAAAATAGCTCTTTTTAGACATATTACATGCACCTTGAGGCACAGTTGGAAGAGTTTGCAGAATGGCACACACAGGTCTTTAGTATTTCCTTTCTTCCTCAGAGGGAAGTCATATGCTCTATGATGAGGGCCAGCAAACTATGCCTTGTAGGTCAAATTCAGCTTGTTAACTGTTTTTGTACAGCCTGTGAGCTGAGCTAGGAATAGTTCTATGTCTTTAAATAGTTAAACAATATCAAAAGAAGAATTATATGTCACAACATGATAAAAATATGATAATTACGTGAAAACCAAATTTCACTGTCCATGAACAAAGTTTTATTGGAACACAGCCATGTTCTGCTTTTGTGTTACAAGAGCAGAGCTCAGTGGTTGCAAAAGAGATCAAATGATCCACAAATTCTAAAACATTTACTATCTAGCTCTTTACAGAAAAAGGTTGCTGATCCCTCTCTCTAGTCTGTTGACAATATCTACTGTATGAAATGTATATGTCTATGGAGCAAAAGTCCTCAATAGGCATATACATTTCTTACATTCTTCTTAATAATTTGCAGTAGAATAATGATAATCTTATACATTTTAATTTTTATTTTAGACTTTATAAATTGTACCCATATACACCATTTATATTTATAAAATGTCTGTCAGGCACTTCAATTATTGGCAAAGTCTGGAGGTTTATCATTACCTCACTATGTACCAAAGCCTTTCTCGCCAAAATTTGGCCTTGGGTGGTTTTGGTGGCCATGTCTGGGGTAACCATATAATTTTTCTCCAAACTGAGACACTTGTGATAGTAAAATTGGGAACTGTTGGTAGTTACACCAGGACAACACATATAAATCGAAACTGTCCCAGACAAACCAGGACTGTCCCACATAAACCAGGGCATATGGTCACCTTGGTTTAGTGCCCATTTGGATTATAATTAACTCTAAAAATTAACAGAGCTTAATTCTCTTAAGGCTTCAGAAAATTACATTTACCTTTCTTCTTCAGGAAGCTATTCCTGTGAGATAATTAACCAATCGTACCTTTTGTTTACACCAAGTTTGCCTTGAGATAGAAAAACTTAAGTAATGATAATAAGATTGGGCAAGCATTAAGAAAGCCTAGCACATAACCTGATATAGAAATGTTGTTTTATTTGATGATTATTAATGTGAGTACAGAAATAATTTTCAACCATTCTGAACTGTAATAAATATGACAGAAGTCCTCATAGATATGCAGATAAAAAAGAAAAATTCAACTACTATAAAAAATTCTGTTAATACAAAAAATGAAATGATGGGCACTAATAAATATTTATGCCTTATCCTGATGTAAAGAACACATAGGTTTTCAGTAACTAATTCCATGTGGTTATCAATGTCTACTTTGATTTCTGAAAGGGACATCATGGAACATCTCTTTCAATCCCTTGGCTTTGTAGATGAAAACCTTATAATACCAATTACTATATAATCAAGTCTTTTCCAGTTGTGAGTGATATGAATCTAACTCAAGCAAACATAAACAAGGCCATTTATTAGTTCATGTAACTGAAAAGTCCGTGGTATCACTAGATTAAAACCTCACAGGATTCAGGAATCAAATGATGTCAGTAGGACTCTTTCTTGTTCTACCTCTTGTCTCCATTCTTAGGTAGGACCTCTTCACTGTAAGGTAATAAGGCTTCCACTAACTCCAGGTTTACGTTTCCCATCTCAGAGACTCAGTAGAAAGAGTCTGAACTATGCCTGGGACTAGAGACTCATTGGTTCTGATCAGGCCTCGTGCCCATTCCTGACTTATCTTTGTTGGGGGCAGGTCGGACACAGAGATTGGCCAGATTTGGGCCACATGCTCATCTGTGGATCTGCAGAAAGGAGCTTGCCATGCCTAAAGTGTATGGACTGATAAAGTGGAAAACAGGTGCATTCCTCCCCCCCCCCAAAAAGTCAATGTCATTACAGAAAGAAAGGGAAATAGTGCCAGGTGCAGTATCAGTAGGGACATCAGATATCCCCATAGTAAACCCTTCTCAAACACATGTGCTTTCTACTGCACTGTTCGTGAATTATCCTGTGAAAGAATTACACAAAATGGTTTAACACTAAACCATGATGAAGTTATGTGACTATATACCGATTGCCATCGTGTCAATTCCGACTCATAGAGACCCTATAGGACAGAGCAGAACTGCCCCACAGGGTTTCCAAGGAGTGGATGGTGGATTCAAACTGCTGACCTTTTGGTTAGCAGCTGAATGCTTAACCACTGTGCCACCAAGTCTCCATGTGACTATATAGGGACCTATATTAAAATTTACAAATTTACAAAAATACTATAGAATATATAAATTCAAAATAAGGATGCTTTGTTTACTATTTGGAGGACATTATCATATATGACCAGGAGTCCAGGTGGTGCAGTGCTTAAGAGCCATGGCTGCTAGCCAAAGTGTCAGCAGTCCGAATCTACCAGCCACTCTTTGGAAACCCCATGGGGCAGTTTTACTCTGTCCTGTAGGCTCACTATGTGTCGTAATTGACTCAATGGTAGAGAGTTTTTGGTATCTGATATCACATATGACGAGGAGCCCTGGTGGCACAGTGATTAAGTGCTTGGCTGCTAACTGAAAAGTCAGCAGTTTGAGTCCAGTAGCCACTCTGCAGGAGAAAGATGTGGCAGTTGGCTTTAGTTATGCCTTGGAAACCCTATGGGGCAGTTCTACTCTGTCCTATAAGGTCACTATGAGTCGGAATCAACGGCAACTTTTTTTGCTGTTTTTAAATCATGTATGATGTAGAATAAAAAGATAAGAATGATACCTTCTCTTAAAGATGCTACATCTAAATAGGAAGAGGAATATAGGTGGTAGACTATGCTGTGGTTTCAGTATTAATAATGTTTTTTTTTTTTTAATCAATCATGTAAAAAATGCCAAGTGAAGATCTTAGCCATAGCCTAATTTTTAAGTTATATGCATGCATGAGAATAATTTTAAAGACTAACAAATAATATGCCAAACAACTATTTTCTTAATTGCAACTTTTTCAATGGGATGGAAACACATTTCCTGTTAAAATACACTTATACAATTCATATAAAAATTATTTTTTATTATTTATGATGCCTTTAGAATAATTCCAAGCATTAATATATTTATTTAAACTTGCCTTTACATATACACCTATTTATTAAGATTAAATTATAGCTTATTTCTAAGCATTATAATACCAGATTTCTTGTAACTATGCAAAGAAATGCTATAGTTCCCAGTAATTATGTTTTCTTATGTCAGCAAACACTTAATATTTACGAGTGGAATAACAAACTTGGCAAAATAAAAGTTCAACATTCACAGGGACAAATTTTCATAGTATTTACCAATTGTTCCATTTGTTCAATATAGTTTAGAATTTAGCACGAATTATTAACTATTCTTTGTAGCACTTATAAATAATGAAAAACAATTAT
Organism: Elephas maximus indicus; assembly: GCF_024166365.1. NCBI lineage: Eukaryota > Metazoa > Chordata > Mammalia > Proboscidea > Elephantidae > Elephas > Elephas maximus. The sequence goes on from NC_064841.1 coordinate 26,192,179, forward strand.
TTTACTGAATTTCCTTCTTTTCCTTAGGTATAAAAGGATACTGTCTAAGTCTCAATATGAAGTATTTGTATTTTTCAACACTTAGTAAGTACTCAGTTAAATTATTCTCCAGCTCTATAAATGAAAATGCCTCAACATTTGTTTGAGCCAGCCACACAACTACTAGTATTTTTCAGTTGCTAACACTTTTTTTTTTTTGCTTAGTAAGTACTCAGTTAAATTATTTTCCAGCTCTATAAATGAAAATTTCTCCCAAAGCAGATGGCTAAACATCCATCAAAATCAGAAGACAAAATTTATTAGAAGCCACAAAGGTAATGAACGATTTCCTCCTCTGACACCTTAAAGTATAGCAACACCCTGGTAAACGTGCTGGAGTAAATTCTCATAAATTCTAGTTTTATTTAATTTTTATATTAGAATTATTGCAATGTCACACTTCATTTTCTACTATAATATTATACAAAAATTCTTAAGTATTTTTAAGCTGAATATTTATAGAGTGCCTTCATTTTTTAAAATTTGATTTTACCAATTGGAGATTATTTTCAATTCATCGTAGTCTAAAAAGAGCAAAGACAAGATTTCTGAAAATATAAATAAGGAGAAGAAGAACTTGCAAAATGCCCCGAGTCATAGAGGAAGATAAATTTTCCTGATTGTATCTTATTTACAATTTTACTCTTTTCCACCCTGTAGACTAAGAAATCTTAAAAAAAAAAAAATCTTACATTTCTTAAATGGGTCATTTCTGTTAGGAGAAAAAGAATGACTAAAGACTGCAGCATACCTAAAACCCTCCCATGGCCCCCAGCCCCCTCTTTAGCAGTCGATTATTGAAATAATTAAATATATTCAGGAAGAGTATTTAAAAATTGTGTTTCAAAATGTACTTGAGTATTTACAACTATAATGAAAAAAAATAATGAAAGGCATATGAAAAATGCTATCCCTATGTAAAGGGGACTGTGTGTCTGGAGACAACGTGTTAGGAGCTGTTTTTTCAAATGCTGATTTATACTGATTACCTGATTAATTAGCTCTTCCTTATGAGCAAGTACATTATCTGACAAGAGTTGACCATGGTTAAAAAACAGAAAAGAGATGCTCTATACATAAGGCCATCCTTTTTGAGATTTTTTTAATATTAAAAAACCCAAACCTGTTGCTGTCCAGTTGATTCCAACTCATAGTGACCCTATAAGATATAGTAGAACTGTCGCATACAGTTTCCAGGGAGTGCCTGGTGGATTTGAACTGCCAGCCGGCTTTTTGTTTAGCAGCCACAGCTCTTAACCACTATGCCACCAGGGTTTCCATATATAGATAGATATAGATAGATTAGATATAGATAGATATAGATAGATATAGATATATGCATGTGTGTGTATGTTTAACAAACTGCATCTCCCATTAAAAAAACAAAGTCTTTAAAAAAAAAGAAATCAATTATGGATTTCGCTAAATCCCTTTAATTTACTAGAGCCTTTTTGGAGTGCCACTAAACTTGCGTTACTGTAATCAACTAAAACTTCCAGACACAGTATCATTTTAAAATAAAATCGCAGGAAGAATCAGGAGAGAAAGTATTAATGTTTAACATTCATAAGCACAGTTACTGGAGTTTCAGAATTATTTAAGGCAAATATCATATAAATATTCATGAATCTGTCTGTACCTATCTTTTGTCTTCCCTCCTGGTTCCATGACCTAGAGGTCCTTCTTCTTATCTACGGAAGGTGCCCTCTTCTTATTCATTACTCTATACCCACTCACTATTTCAGGGGCCATCTTTCTCCTGAAACTTCTCTTTCTGTCCCTTTATTTGCTCTTTTCCCTGAACTCTACATTGCTGTCCAGACATTTTCACTTGCTTTCTATATTCCTGTCCTTCACTGTCTAGGAAGTTTTACACATTTAATGTCTCTTTCTTCCACTCCTCTTCGTTAACAAACTTCTTCAAAGATATGTCCATAATTACCTTCTCACTTGGTTCACCTCTCACTTACTTTGCACCCTAGTATAGCTTCCAGCCATGAGTCCCCCAAACTGCTCCCGAGGTCAGCAGTATCTTTTGCATTGAAACCAACAGATATTTTTCAGTTCTTGGCCTTTTGACTTCTTGGGATCACCTGACAGAGTTAAATACCCCGAGCTGCTAAAAGACTATCTTTTCTTCACTTCAGTGACTGCTTTCTTCTGCTTTCTCTACCTCCCTAGCCATTCCTTCTTAAATTCTTCAGCAGATTTCTCTTTATTTGACCATTTATTATATATTAGCATCTCTCTGGTTTGTGGGTTCTCTCCTCTTCTCACTCTACGTGCACTCTTTAACAAGTTTATCTCTTATTTTAGTTATACTCCTACACTAATAGCAAACAAATCTAGTTGTCAAACCCAGAGTTTTTTTTCCTAATCTCCAGCGATCATATCTATCTAGATTCTGGTCATCTCCATGCTTATGTTCTGTAGATACCTCGAAGTCAAATCTTGACACACCAACAGAATGCATGTTGGATAATCTGGCATGGTCTGTGTAATTACAAAGTTAAAAACTAAATTTACTTTAGTTCTGTGTCTTGTGTTTCAGGCCTTATGCTATGTGCTTGACTTTCCTCATCTCATTTAATTCTCACAAACTTCTGAGGTAAATTTCCTCATTCTATAAGTGAAGAAATTACAGCCTGGAAATTTTAAGTAACATTCCCAGTGTCAACCCATTCTAAGTGGCAGGCTATTTGAAGACAGGTTTTTCTTTTTTGGCTTTGGATTTTTTTTTTTTTAAATTATCGTACTTTAGATGAAGGTTTATAGAACAAACTAGTTTCTCATTAATCAGTTAGCACACATATTGTTTTATGACATTGGTTAACAACCCCACGACATGTCAACACTCTCCCTTCTCAACCTTGGGCTCCCTATTACCCTCTTTCCTGTTCCCTCCTGCTTCCACTCCTTGCCCCTGGGCTGGTGTGCCCCTTTAGTCTTGTTTTGTTTTACGGGCCTGTCCAATCTTTGGCTGAAGGGTGAACCTCAGCAGTGACTTCATTACTGAGCTGAAAGGGTGTCTGAGGGCCATACTCTCAGGGTTTTGCCAGTCTCTGTCAGGCCAGCAAGCCTGGTTTTTCTTTTTGAGTTAGAATTTTGTTCTACATTTTTCTCCAGTTCTGTCAGGACCCTCTATTGTGATCCCTGTCAGAGCAGTCAGTGGTGGTAGCCGGGCACCATCTAGTTGTACTGTGCTCACTCTGGTGGAGGCCGTGGTAGATGTGGCTCATTACTCCTTTGGACTAATCTTTCCCTTGTATCTTTATTTTTCTTCATTTTTCCTTGCTCCTAAAGGGGTGAGACCAGTGGAGTATCCTAGATGGCCGCTCACAGGCTTTTAAGGTCCCAGATGCTACTCACGGAAGTAGAATGTAGAACATTTTCTTTACAAACTATGTTATACCAACTGAGCTAGATGTTGCCTGAGACCATGGTCCCCACAGTCCCAGCCCAATAATTCAGTCCCTCAGGGAGTTTGGATGTGTCTATGGAGCTTCTGTAACCTTGCCTTGTACAAGTTGTGCTGGCTTCCCCAGTAAGAAGACAGGTTTTTCTGAAAACAAATTGTACACTTATAGCTATACCTTTATGCGGTCACCCACATTGTCCCACAAAGCCATACACATTGATGCTAATTTTAAAAAGCAGTCACACATCTCCACATGAAGCAAAATACTAGGCTTTTGAGAAATTTATGAACATAGTTAGCTATTTCATCTTTCAGTCGTTTGATTTTTGTAGCATCAGGTACTATAATTGAGTAAAACAGAGAAGCCATTGGCTCTTTGACTATCCCGGTGAATAGCCTCCACTGCTTCAATTCACTAGGTATTTGCTTAATTCCTTCCTTCATTTAAATCTGTATATTCCAAGTCTAAAGTTGATTTTGAATGAAGATACTGGCATTTGGTATTTCAGTAACAATTATGTTAGTTACTAGTCTATCTTTTAAACGTTCATTCTTCTCATAATTTTGCCTTACATTAAGCTAAATACAAATTTTACATTGTCATTCATGATATTTAGTGTCTCTCTTTGATATTTAAAGCAATTCTATGTTGGTAATTTGAAGATGTTTTGATAAAATTACTTTTCACCCATAACTTAACCCATGTGTTCTTTTAGCAACACATGCTATAGGAAAGCATAACAATTACAAAAACAAAAACTAGTTAATATTTATTGAGCACCGATCATGTACAAAGCATTGTGCCAAGATTTTATATATAAAGTAACTATTGTAGCTTCATAATAGAGTAAAATAGTTAAGAGATACTAGTAACTAAGGACACTGCCTGGATCATAATAAGTACTGTAGAGATATTTATAATATCACTATTGTTCTATTATTATAGGTAGGAATGTATCAATTCTTACAACTAAATTTGTGAGATAGTTATTTCTATTGTCTATAACATATGGATAAGTTAACACAATTTTCCCAGGCCACATGGCTTGGAAACTTTGTGAAGAACCAGAAAGTCTAACTCCAGAGCCCCCTCTCTTAAACACTACACTAAGTTGCTCCCTAAATTGAGTTTTCCTGTCCAAATGAAAAGACCAATAAACACATGATAACTGTTGAACATTACTAATGTAAGTAAAAATACAAGGTTCCGTGTTCATGTGTCATTTTGGCAATGACTAGCTGTTCTGAGGGTCCCAGTGAATACAGTCCAGTGCAGAAGAGTTTTTGATTTCCTGCTTGAAGAAGTATGAGATTGGTAAGTCGTTGTATAGGGCAATTTATGATACACATGAAAGGCCTTCATGCATATGTATCCTTTAATCAAGCAATTCTATGTCAAGGAATATATCCTAAAGAAATGGTCTAGACATGTGCAGAGATCATTTATGAACAGCAAATCCAAAAATGAGCTAAATGTTTGTGCACAGGGAATCTATAAAGTAATTATCATATTACCACATGAGAAAATGATATTTAAAAAAATCAACCATTAAAAATCCTGCTACAAGCAATACTTACTGACAAAGGAAATGTTCATATTACTACATAAAAATACATGTTACATAATAATAAATAAATGCTATCTTCTTTGTAAGGAGCCCTGTTTGGCTGCTAAGCAAGAGATTGGCAGATCAAACCCACCCAGTAACTCTACGGCAGAAAGACCTGGCAATCTGCTCTGTAAGGTTACAACACAGAAACCCTATGGAAGCAGTACTACCCTGTCATATGGGGTCTCTATGAGTTGAAATCGACTCAATGGCATCTAACAAGAACAACAACAATCTTTTTTGAGAAGAAAACAATAAACTTCTGTATACAGATATGCACACACACACACACACAAAACATACAAAGTACATTCAAGAAACTCTAAAAAGATTGCACCAAACTATTTATTGGCCATCCCTGTGTGGCAGATTAACAGGGGATTCTGGCTTATTAGATATAATATTTTGAATTAATTTTTTCACATTGAATGCAGATTAACTCTATAATTAAAAAAAAACAAATGTTATTTTTTAAAATATAATTTAAAAAAACATAAAAATAATGAGTGTTGTTTTCCTATTATGTTGCAGTGGGTCCATGTGGCAGGAACTGATAACATCTCTAAGAAAAGGGGCAGATGACACAGAGACATAAATATGTGCTCAGCATCAGTTTATGACACCAGGCAAAAATCATATTGTATTTGAGTCAAAGCTGAAGTGCTAAAACCCACCCTGACAGCTGGGATATTCCTCCCTTAAGAAGCACATTCTTCTTTCACAGGGAGACTGCAACTCATCCTTGTCCTTTCCTTATCAATGCAACATATACAGTGGGAGATTGACAGCTTGTTAACATCTAACTAGGAAGAGTAGGAAAGAAGGAAGCCTTGTGCAACCAAGTGGGTGCATTTCCCTCTCTCAATTATGCTGAAGACTAAAACTCTCATAACGGCAAGTGGAAAAAAATGTAGATTTTATGAACTAAACATATACTGTTAATAAGTGTTAACGGTCTAAATCCTGGATTCAGAAAAAAAATGTGTATAAAATAAACAACTTTTCATTGGCATTGCTTATTTCTTACGTGGGAAAATGGCATTCCAGCTCATTAAATTATGTCAAGTATCATAGCTAAAACTCAACACAGACTGTCACCAAGCATCACACAAATAATATGGCATGGGTTGGCAGCTGAATACAACGGACAGTGCAAATAATGACACGGAAAGCCTTCATTCCCAAACCACTTAATGCAGATTCCAGCCAGCTCTACACACTCCAGAGGTACTAACATTATGCATAGAGAAATTAGGTTTACACCCACATCACACAATGTATTTGTTAAGATAGAGGTGTGGGAGGAAACACTGATAGCTGCACAGATGCAACCAACATCACCAGAGAGTGCAGTTTCTGGTTCCTGTTTCCACCACCCCTTCCAAAGGGAGCCAAGAAAGAATGGAAAATACCCATCTATTTCACAATTTTTTAAAAAAAAAAAACTCCTGAAATCAAGTAGATGAGGCAGAGATTAGAGCCTCTCTATCAGACCATGTTATTGACTTTCAAATCAGGTCAAATGAAGGCCAGATTGGATGAAAGCAATCCAATCAAATTTCCATTTAAATTCAGGTAAAGGGGGCTTAAGAGCCTAAATTATTCAGAAAGTGGCCTTGGTCTCATTTTCTCGTCACTGTCAAAGTTTGTCAAATATAATGTTACCGAGAGAATTCTAGACAGACAGAACAAATAAAAAACTTCAGTTAAAGCGCTTTTCTTTTTTATACTTTCATTTATATAATGATTACCGGATACGAGACAAGCAATATGAATTTTGGCATTGTTGTTTCCTTCAAGAGGGTGATAATCAGGGTGAACCGAGAGGCACAAAACAAATAATTAGAGTGCATCAAGTTATCAGACTAGAAAGCATTGGAAAGGAGCAAAGATGTAGTCATAATAAAAAAAAAAAGTCATATAGATGGCTTTAAAAGAGAGATTTACCAACTTCCAGCCGAGTTTAAATTGATGGTAAGAAAAGTCTTTGAAACACTTGATTGGGAGCAACCTCCTTTCTAGCTCAAGTAACATTCCCTTTCCCTCTTAGCCTCACCAGTCAGACTCTACCCTTGACAGTAGACATCATGGATTTAGGAGATGGATAACTGGCTGATAACATTTCATCCCAATCAACCTTTCTGGAACCATGAGAGACTGCTCCTCCCAGATTCTCTCTGCAGTGCCAGTATCAGGTAGATGCTGCAGCGAAGGTTTCTGCTTACTTCACATTGCTTGTGCAAACAAAGCTAGAGACAGAAGTTCAATTTTTGACCTTTTTTAATATGGCAGCTTTCTTCCATATGCTTATTCATCATTTTTTAAAATGGGCTCAATTTGGAACTCTCATAAAATAAAACATGAACATACGTTTTATTACAAGGACAAGCCATTTCTAAGAAGAAGGTACCATGTATCCTTCTTGGGGTTCGTGTTTTACTCCTCCGTGCACAGGGACCAAACAATTCTGATCCATTAACTGGACATTTAAAATGAAGTTTTATTACAAGAAATGATAAAATGTTTGGTTCCTTATTTTGTATTTTGCTTTGTCTAATATTGGCTGGCACATTTGTATATGTCTGTCAAATAGCTACTCATTATCTGCATTTCTTGTCACTTCCCTTGGAAAATGTAAGCACACATATTTATTATTAATGAGGTTAGAAGATTGATTTTCCTCTGTTTTACTACTGAGTGAACAATTCTTTAGCAGCTGCAAAACATTAAATGTTAAGTAGAAATACAATGTTGCTTCCTAACGTGGTCTTGGAATAACAAAATGTCACAGCTTCACACTTGGGAAACTTTGTTGGGCTCCCTAAACGCTGTTCTGGCTTTTCTGGGCAATAATACCAGGGGATGTGAAAAATAAGATGGCAGGGAAGATCTGGCTGTAAAACACAAAAGCACAAAACCCCAAATCTAAGAAGCCAAATTCCTCCAAAAGCTTCAATCACGGGTTCGTTATCAATTCTCAGAGAGTTCCCGACAAAGCAGATGGCACGGAAGTGTTGCCCAACTCAAGGTGAAGCAGACACGAAAGTGCCCAACAAAGAGAAAAGAGCTGGGATGTAACTGGATGTGAACAGACTTTCACGGAGGTCAAGTTCTAGCCTTAGGGGCTTTCCTGAGCCGGCTTGTGTTCCTGGTGAGGGTGGCGGTGCCTGAACTGAAGCCTGGACAACTGTCTGGTAAAATACCCGATTCTGAAATCCAAAGAAAGGATGCTTGGTTCAGCAACGGTTAGGTCTGAGCTGCAGTAATTAGAGAAATGCATACCAAAAAAACCAAACCCAGTGCCGTCAAGTCGATTCCAACTCATAGCAACCCTATAGGACAGAGTAGAACTGTCCCATATAGTTTCCGAGAAGCGCCTGGCGGATTCAAACTGCCAACTCTTTGGTTAGCAGCCATAGCACTTAACCACTACGCCACCAGAGTTTCCAGAGAAATGCATAAGGTCCTTCTTAATAAGGTCTTATATGCAGGTGCTCCCAAAGGCAAGGGTACTTTCACAGCTACCAAGTGTTTAAACCATCAGTCAAAAAAAAGAAAATAGACTGCATTTTTATTTAAATTAATATATGAAAATTAGTTTCACCACTAACTCAGAGATCCATTGTCTTTCATATTTCCCTGCTTATTGTGAATACTATTTTAATGAAAAGATAAGTGAGTTGTACAAGGTGATATTTGAAACTGTTATAAACTATGAAAAGAGGGAGACAGGTACATCTCTGTTGCTGTAGGTACGAGAAAGTTTTACATCTCTTTTGACTGTATTCTCCTCTTACTAAATAGAAATATATTTTCTTTCCAAGTTGGAAAGAAAATCTTCAAAGTAAACTATGAAGTTCATGCTACACTTTCTGTACTTGTCAGTGCTATTTTGAGGATACAATATGCCAGAAATACATTTAAATCCAAACCACATCACAATCATCTGACCCACCTGAAGTGTCTCACCCTCATCCTATAATGGCTATTGGCTATTCCTCACAGAATAATGCACTTCAGCTTTAATTATTTTTATCCTGTATCGAGCCAGTACTATTAGAATGAGTTTCTCTTTCTGTTAGTTTTGTGAGTTAAGTCAGCAGATATGGCTCTAATCTTGACTGACCATAGCTCTTGGCTCTAGAACCGTTCTGTCTAAAAAAGTCTTATTCTAAGCTGCCAAAAATATAGGCAGTGCTCCACCAACAAAATATGGTATTACTGTTCCAATATTCCCGACAATGATGTTTTTCTGGGAAAATGCTCCAAACCCAAGAATACACTTAGCATTATGTTGAAAGTAGATTTCTAAATTCTGTAAGTATAAAGGAGTAGCCGGCTCTCTCCGTCAGTGTTGGCACTTTGATTGGGAACAAAGAACCAGTGCCCCTGTGGATGCCTGTTGTTTATAAGTAGGGTGCTATGAAAATGCATCATGCCTGTACAACCATGGCGTGCTGTCAAGGGGATATTTAATGATGTTTCCTAATGAGTGGCGAAATGGTCAAAAAGAAAGCATCCATCCATCCATCTGTCCGTCCGTCCGTCCGTCCGTCCATCCATCCATCCACCCACCCGTCCATCCATCCGTCTGTCCATCCATCCATCCATCCACATAAACATTCAAAATCCTCTGGCTTTTGCTTATGTGAACATCCAGCATATTAGTATATTTTGATGTGCTTAATGTAGTGTATGCGAGTAAAAGTCATATCCAGTCAACCTTTTAAGCCAATTGTTTTGTTTCAGTCTTCAAACCACTGGGAGGTCCAATGGGATGATCGGAGCTGTCACTCTAAAACATTTAGAGATTCCAGATTCTAATTAAGCATATCAACTCTGATGCCTGACTTCAGTGAGACAAAGGGTGCCATCAATTTGATAAGACTCGGCTAAGCAGGGCTTAAAATTAATTCATAATTTCTTTTATGTTTGTCATGTGTTGTGAAAATGAACTGCCATTCAATTTTTCATAAGCTATGCAAAAGCAGAAGATTTAATTTCAAGCGGTGTTCTGGTAGGCCTGGGTAGTTTGGGAGCAAATTATGATTCCATACTGTGAACTTCAAATAATTGAAGCAGCAAGAAAAAACTATCTACTGTGCAGTATTGACATTCACTCTCAAAGTCTACATATATTTACACAATTAGGGAATTTCTGCCTGTTTTTTATTCCCCCCATAGTTAACCCTTCCATTACCCCCATTGCCTTCAAGTCGATTCCAACTCATAGCGACCCTATAGGACAGGGTAGAATTGCCCCATAGAGGTTCCAAGGAAAGCCTGGTAGATTCAAACTGCTGGCCTTTGGTTAGCAGCCGTAGCTCTTAACCACTGAGCCAGCAGGGTTTCCAGTTAACCCTCAGAAGTTCCCAAAAAGCCCCTTTACCAAACTGTACCACATAAACATGTAAAATGTTTTTAAATTTCTTATAATTGTGAAAAATGGTGTAGGAGTTGTGCAGTTTCAGAAGTAGTGAAGGTAAATGGTGACCATTAAGTAATTTATCATCAGTATTTGTGTAAGTTGGCATTTACTATTATAAATTTATAAGTGTAACCAGTAGACTGGTTTCAAGAACCTACATAGAGATTCAATAATTTTAAATGATTTATGAGAATTATGTCACTATCAAATATCTGAGAAGAAATTATAAAGCAATTGTTCAAAATCAGAAATAATAGAAAGTGACTGTTGAAAAACTTTGAAGAATTTTAGATGAGATACTCTGTCTCCCTATGTGCAAATATTTTCAGAGAGGCTAGTCACCCTCATTCTTGTTATTAAAACTTGGAGTGAAAGCTTCATTTCCCAATTTAATTTGTTCAGGGCAGATCTTCAGAACAAAACATAAATAAGTCCATCATTTTATATATATATGCTAAAGAACTCAACACAAAACTTAGGAAAGATACTTAAACTCATGTTGATCTAATTACTGGCCTACCTCATTTTCTTGCACTTCATTTTATCGCACTTCACAGACATCACGCTTTTTACAAATTGAAGGTTTGTGGCAACCCTGAGTTGAGCAAATCTATTGACACCATTTGTTCAACAGCTTGTGCTCACTTCATGTCTCTGTGTCACATTTTGGTAGTTCTCACAATATTTTGAACTTTTTCATCATTATTATATCTGTTATGATAATCTGTGATCAGTGATCTTGGATGTTATTATTGTAATTGTTTTGGGGCACCATGAACTGTGCCCAGATAAGATGGCAAGCTTAATGGATAAATGTGTATGTTCTGGCTACTCCACCTACCAGCTGCTCCCCTGTCTCTCTCCCCGTCCCTGGGCCTCCCTATTCCCTAAGACACCACAATATTGAAATTAGGCTAGCTAATAACCCTACCGTGGCTTCTAAGTGTTCAAGTGGAAGGAAGAGTCATACTCTCTCACTTTAAATCAAAAGCTAGAAATGATTAAACTTCTTGAGGAAGGCATATCAAAAGTTGAGATATGCCAAAAGCTAGGCTTCTTATGCCAAACATTTAGCCAAGACGTGAATGCAAAGGAAAAGTTCTTAAAGGAAGCCAAAAGTGCTTCTCCAGTGAACACACAAATGATAAGGAAGTGAAACAATCTTATTGCTGATATGGAGAAAATTTTAGTGGTCTGGGTAGAAGATCAAACCAGCCACCACATTTCCTTAAGCCAAAGCCTAATCCAGAGCAAGGCCCTAACTCTTTTCAATTCCATGAAGACAGAGAAGTAAGGGAGTTGCAGGAGAAAAGTTTGAAGCTCGCAGAGGTTGGTTCATGAGGTTTAAGTTGTCTCTATAACACAAAAGTGCAAGGTGAAGCAGTAAGCGCTGTTGTAGAAGGTGAGCAAGTTATCCAGAAGATCTACCTAAGATAATTGATGAAATTGGCTGCACTGCACAACAGAGTTTCAGTGTGGGAAAAACAGCCTTACACTCAGTAATGGATTGAATTATGCCCAGCCCTCCCCCCCCAAAAAAGTGTGTATCAACTTGGTTAGGCCATGTGCAGTAATCCTCCATTTTGTGATTGTAATTTTATGTTGAGGAGATTAGGGTGGGATTGTAACACCACCCTTACTCAGGTCACCTGCCTGATCCAAGGTAAAGGGAGTTTCCCTGGGGCGTGGCCTGTACCACCTTTTATCTCTCAAGAGATAAAAGAAAGGGAAGCAAGCAGAGAGTTGGGGACTTCATACCACCAAGAAAGCAGTACCAGGAGCAAAGCGCCTCCTTTGGACCTGGGGTTCCCACGCAGAAAAGCTCCTTGTCTGGGGGAAGATTGACGAAAAGGCAGACAGAGACAGAAAGCCTTCCCCTGGAGCTGACACTCTGAATTTGGGCCTTTAGCCTATGTTACTGTGAAGAAATAAATTTCTCTTTGTTAAAGCCATCCACTTGTGGCATTTCTGTTATAGCAGCACTAGGTAACTAAGACATACTGGAAGAAGATGCCACCTAGGCCTTTCATAGCTAGAGAGAAGTCAATGCCTGGCTTCAAAGCTTCAAAGAACAGGCTGACCCTCTTGTTGGGGGCTAAGGCACCTGGTGACTTTAAAGTTGAAGTCAATGCACATTTACCATTATGAAAATCCTAGGGCCCTTAAGAATTATGCTAACTCTACTCTGCCTGCACTCTATAAATGGAACAACAAAGTGTGGGTGACAGGATCTCTGTTTACAGCATGGTTTACTGAATATTTACAGGTCAATGTTGAGACCTACTGCTCAGAAAAAAAAAAAAAAAAAATTCCTTTTAAAATATTACTGCTCATTGACAATGCCCTTGGTCATCCAAGAGCTTGATGGAAATGTACAAGGAAATTAATGTTTTCATGCTTGCTAACACAACATCCATTCTGCAGCCCATGAATCAAGGAATAATTTCAATTTTCATTATTTAAGAAATACATTTCATAAGGTTATAGCTGCCATAGATAGTGATTCTTCTGATAGATCTGGGCACAGTAAATTGAAAACCTTCCAGAAAGGATTCCCCATTCTAGATGCCATTAAGAACATTTGTGATTCATGGGAGCAGGTCAAAATACTAACATTAACAGGAGTTTGGAAGAAGTTAATTCCAACCCTCATGGATGACTTTGAGGGGCTCAAGACTTCAGTGGAGGAAGTAACTACGGATAGAAAGAGGACTAGAATCAGAATTGGAGCCTGGAGATGTGGCTGAAACGCTGCAATCTCATGAAAAAACTTTAACAGATGAGGAGCTGCTTCTTAAGAATAAGCAAAGACAGTGGCTTCTTGAGATGGAATCTACTCCTGGTGAAGACGCTGTGAACATTGTTCAAATGACAACAAAGGATTTCAAATAAAACATAAATTTAGGTTGATAAATCAGTGGCAGGGCTTGAGAAGACTGATTCCAATTTTGGAAGATGTTCTACTGTGAGTAAAATGCCATCAAACAGCATCACATGCTACAGAGAAATCTTTCATGAAAGGAAGAGTCAACTGATGCAGCAAACTTCATTGTTGTCTTATTTTAAGAAATTGCCACAGCCAACCCAACTTTCATCAACCTCCACCCTGATTGCTGATCAGTCAGTAGCCATCAACATCAAGGTAAAACCCTCCACCAGCAAAAAGATTATGACTCACTAAAGGCTCAGATGATGGTTAGTATTTGTTAGCAATAAAGCATTTTTTTAATTAAGGTATGTATATTGTGTTTTTAAGGCTGCTAACCTTTTTAACCAAAGGGTCAGTAGTTTGAATCCGCCAGGTGCTCCTTGGAAACTCTATGGGGCAGTTCTACTCTGTCCTATAGGGTTGCTATGAGTCGGAATCGACTTGACGGAACTGGGTTTTTTCTGGGATTTTTTTTTTTTTTTTTTTTAGACATAGTGCTATTGCATACTTAATAGACTACAGTATAGTATAAACATAACTTTTATATGCACTGGGAAACCAAAAAATTTGTGTGACTTACTTTATTGCAATATTCACTTTTTTGCAGTGGTCTGGAAACAAATCCACAATATATCATAGGTATACCTGTAATTGGTTCTATTATCTCCTCAGATGAGAACTAGGTATAATGCACACTGTGGACCAACAATCTATAAGACAAACTATTGGAGTGTAAAAAATTTTTAAAATGAGTCCTAATTCATTCACAGTTTTATTTTTTTGCTCCTAGAACAGTGCCTAAAACACGTTTCAATATATTTTAGTTGATTTTATATACAATATGCTTTATGTTTAAGATGAAATAGTCATTTTTGTATTGAAGATGCACAGAACCATTTTTAGGAATTCCAAGTTAAATATCATCCAACTTCTTTTAGATGATAAAAATGGGCTTTAGCCTGGATACTTTACACATGAGCAGCTCCACTTCCCCCCCAAATGACAATAATATTCCAAAGGTGACAAATACATGTTTTATGATTATTTGTACAAGAACACAAAGCAAGAATTGAATTCTCTATTAAAAGAAATTTTGAAAATTTTTTTTCATCTTTAATATCACTAGAGGAGACAAGAAAAGTGGATATGAAAACCAAAAGTTGAAAACATTTTTCTGCCAGCTGGAAACGCTTATGTCTGTTTTGACAATCCTGCCACATATATACAGACAGTCACAAGGGGAAAATCTTTCAGTTTCCTCTCAGGGAGATCATTATGAGCCTTTTTTATTGATTGCTTCCTGTGGTATGCATAATCCTCCTTGTGGTTTTGTGCTACCCAGGGAACCTGTTGTGTGTAAACAACCACAGGTGATTAGCGATCAATGAATGATTTTAACCTATGAGATAAATGCAATGGGACAGGGACCTTCATGTTAAGGGCTGTTTAGTTTTCATTCCCTACAGATTTAACTTGACTCTTTTCAGCTGAATGGAGAAGAACATGGAAAATCAATGTTGCTGGTTGAATCCAACCCTGTTGAGCTCTGATCCCATGTACTCTGATAAATGAACATATCCAGCTGAAAGTCTAAACTACATTGTGCACAGTAATTTTTTCTGATATATGCAAATTTGGCCGTTTGAGGTAAGCTTTTACAAAATGTCCTATTAACAACTTGTTAATTTAACCCTGTTTGTGAACCCCACACAACACAATGCCTCTCCAACTTAAGAGCAAATATGACACAGAAAAGATTCAAGGTCAAAGTTCTTTAATTATCCAGATTAAATAAATGGTAGTTATGTGAATAATCAAACATAATATCACAACCATATAGTCTTTGTGAGCATAATCTTAAAATAACAAAGCCTTGAGCAGAAAAGTTTTACAGATCACCAACTGCAGGAATTTCCAATATGACTGACCATCAGAATTACCTGGAAAGATTTCCAAATGTAAATATTCGTGGGTTTTTCCTCCAGATACGCTCAATCGGAGCCTGTAGGAGAATTGGTAATCTGTACTTTAAAAAGGTCCTCAAATAAAGATCAAAAAAATACGTTAAGAGGAAAAAAGCAACGTGTATAATAGCATTATAGAATAAACCTGTTTAAAAAGAAAGATTAAAAGATTATATGTATTTTTTCCATGTCCTACATGGACACATACATACATTGTGTATTTCTAAAAGCATGTAGAAACTCTTTATAGTGATTCTGGGAGTAAGACTTTTAGCCTAGGTAAGGGAAGGAGACTTATATTTTTTTATTTTATAACTTTTTGGTATGTTTTGCATTTTTCTCATTGTCAATATCTCTCTCTCTCTCGCACACACACACACACACACACAGAAAATAAATAAATAAATGAAAATAGGTTCATTGGCCTACTCTGTTAACCAACCAGATTCGGAAAACACTGATTTCACCCCCCAAATATCATTTCTGACTCAGCTGAGAGGTGAAAAGTCGTGCGAGGTATACATCACCATTCCTGATCTCTCCTCTTGCCACTAAGCACATCCTTCACAAATCACAATGCTGGGAGCCCTGGGGTGATGCCTTCCTCAGCACCTATCTATGTAGGAGCTGATCAGTGGGATGCAGAATAGAGAAGGCAGGTAGGGGCCTCCTCCAATCTGAAGGTGTCAAGCTACATCATTAGGTAAACCAGGTTTATGGTTGATTATGCATTTGATTTTCCTAGACAGTCTCTTCCTCTCCTTGACATTTTGTACATACTAGCATTATCAGTCAAGGTGGGCTAAGATACACTGCAATAGCAAAGAAGCTCAAGATCTCAGTACTATAGACTGAGATATTAAAAAATAAATAAATAAAAGTGTATTTCTTGATCATCCTGCATGTCCACCGCAAATCATCAAGGGGTCTCTGCTCATTCTAGTGACTCAGTGACCCAGGCTGACGCTCCATGGTCAATACATGCTTCCATGACCAATGTGACCTAACCATGGGGGACAGAAAGGAATGTGAGGAGTCATAATCTGGCTCTTTAATATTCTGTTATGAAGTCACACTTTTGCTTACACTGAAATCAATTAAAGCAATTCACATGGCCACACCCAAGTTCGAGGGACTTCGAAGTATAATTCTACCTGAGCCAAAAAAGAAGGGAACTGGAATTCTTGTGGACAGCACTCAACCACACTCAACTTGGGATACATTTTTTTTTTTCTGTCTTCCGCACTGAAAAAGTGGGCTCCTTGAGGACAAGCACTGTCTGTTACTTATCTTTGTATCCCCAGAGTTTGACAATTCATAAGCAAAACAAAAACAAAAACAAACCTGTTGTCGTCAATTACAACTCATGGTGGCCCATGTGTGATAGAGTAGAACGGTTCCAGATGGTTTTCTTGACTAATCTTTATGGAAGTAGATCACCAGGCCTTTCTTCTCTGACACTGTTGTGTGGGTTCAAACTGCCAACCTTTAGGTCAGTAGTTGAGGGCAAACTGTGCCACCCAGGGACCCTGAAGATTCACAGATGCTGAATAAATATTTGATAAATTAATTAATGATTTCTTTATGTTTAGTTGGGTATAAATTTTATATTTATCTAATATTAGTCCCATAAGCAGTATTTTTAATACCAGAACAACTATATTATTGGGTAACATCAACAAATATTACATTTTCAAATTTGAAATATCAGCACAGCATCAAGAATTAATTTTGTAAAATTTAAAGACTAACATATCTTCTTGCCTAACTGACCAGAGCATTGTTGATGGAAGACATGTAACGCTACTACCCTACCTTGGACTAACCACACTCTGACAATATCCCAATATTTTACAGAGATAATTAAGCAGAGACATTGCAGATGATATAAAACCATTTGCCACTTGTATAGTAGCTATTAATAGTTCATCTCTAACAATTGTTTACCAATGACTATGACATAGATAAGAATAAAAAAAAAAATTCCACTGGTTAATTGCTTATCTCTGCATGTTACCGCTTTTTACTTTCTATTCTAAGTAATTAAAAAAAAAAAAAACCTACTCACAAACTTCAGTTACTTAATTCTCAGAAGTAATAAATCAATTGTAACGTAAAGATCTGATTTAAGACACACCTTTTGTTTGTAATATCATCACTGAGAACTTCTGAGTCAATGATAAATCACAGCTCCCAGTTTGGGCCACTACTAAAATTCATAAAGTTTAGTGATTTTGTTCTCGAAGCCAGAATCCTCATTTCATTTGTGCATATCTCAACACGTCTCATTGGTTGATGAGTTATTTTATAAACTCAGTTATCTGGAGTTTAATTAATAATTAAGAAGGAAACCAAAAAAGGCACCTAAGTAACTAACACAGTCACAAAGTCTGCTAACTAAAGATTATTCCTTCATAACTTATAGCACACGCCCTTACTCAGAGCCGATATATCTCATTTTGGTGATAGTTCTAACAATCTTGTTGGTCTGGTTGCTCACCAAGTGGTTAGGGAGCTGCAGGATGGAACGTGTAGAAGAAGACAGGAAAGGAATAAAGAAAACTATTGGTTCATAATTTGAAATTTTGTCACAAATTAATTCAGACAACTTTTAATGGTTTTCTGTGCATGTGTATGTCCATGAGTTCACATGAGTTTTATTTTGAATGATTTACAGGCCACTCTAGTTAGAAAACAAAAACTATTGTCCTTTCTGTTGTATTTCTGAACATCGAAAATAAATAATGTTAATCTAAAACATACGGTAAAACTCAAATCACTTCAAAATTCTCCACTTTGCTAATTTCACTACCTAAGACATGATGGTGGGTGCTGAAAAAAGAATACTAATTCTCGAATAAAAACTGAAGCAAGAAAAGTCTCACTTTTGAGGCTATAACACTATAATGGTAGTGATGCAATAGAATGGGGCATGTATCTTGAAGATTTAAAGGAAGGACAGAATCAATGTCCTGATTTGTGAAAGCTCACATAAGTTATTTCATTTGAAAGGTCCTTTCTTCAGTCTTGTGGTACCCATTCAGTTGAAAATTTCAGTGTAGAGACTCGTGAAAATGCTACAGGAAACTGCAATAATAATGTCCATGGTTGCCATCTGCCACCATAGCCCTGGTCATCCACATGGATTCACAGCAGTATCACACCGCTTAGACATAATTACTCTTACAATGCTAGAATAAATAAGATAAAGAATTTTTAGTATGTTATTAATCTGAAATTCCTAAATCCATGGCCTAAGGCCCTGAAGAAATGCAAATTAAATACACAGTAATAAACATGAAATGCATGGTACCTAAGGGGAAGTGTAGGAGGTAGGCACCTATATGGCCTTTCTCAAGATGAAAAACAGTGCCCTTAAGGAGAAAGTAGTTGTAGAGACTGGATTTATAAATTACAAATCCAGAACAAATATTTGAAACTGACCCCTCACTCCTATGTTATTTTGAGAGAGCCTTTTTACATGGGATTCTGGATCTGATTTGAGCTTTAAGACAGCAGAAAGCCCATCCAGCATTTGTGTAGATAGATAGAAGGAGAATTAAAATGCATTCTCTTACAAGCTGGAATAACACACTCAGAACTTGATTCACTATAACATTCATACATTTGTACTACACGACGAAACTATAAAGTTGGTATCATTAGCCCCACTCAATGTATAAAAACCAAACCAAGGGCCGTCGAGTCGAATCTGACTCATAAAAAATGATGATTACTCAACGTATAAAAAAAAAAAAAAAAATTTTTTTTTTTAACGTATGAGAGAGATTAAATAGCTTACTCTGGAATTCCAGTTAAAGTTCATATTCTTTCAATTTTAACATATGGTCTGAGGAAGAACAATCTTTTTTTTTCTTTAAAAAATTTGCATAATCTTCCCTTTAAACAGAGGGCTTTGTTTAGAAACTTCACTCTCAAGGAAATTTTTTTTTCTTTCTTTCTTTTTTTGTATTTAAATCTTTAAACATTTTAAGGGCTGAAGTTACCTACTTTCCAGATACAGTGAATATGCCGGGTCTTGGGAGAGGTCTGATAAAAGTAAACCAAAAGAGTTTCACATTTTGGAAAGAAGAAAAACAGAAGCCTTCCCAGTTAAAGGTAACTTTGGCAAACCTGAAGATGATTGTTTTAGAATAGGAGTTGGCAAGCTTTTACTGTAAAGGCCTGGATAACAAGTATTTTGGGCTACTCAACACTGCCATTGTAATATGAAAGGAGCCATAGGCAATAAGTAAATGAATGGATGGGGCTCTTCTCCAATAAAGCTTTATTTATGTACAATGAAATTTGAATTTTATCACATTTTTACATGTCACAAAATAATATTCTTCTTTCAATCTTTTCCAACCATTTAAAATATATAAACCATTCTGAGCTCTCGGGCTGTACAAAAATAGGCAGTACACTGGATTTGGCCTGCAGGTTGTAGTTTGCTGAACCTGCCTCAGGTGATCCTCCCCTTAGAGCTTCTTGTGCGGGTGGAGGTGAGAATAACAAATGTTTGAGAAAAAATGAAAATGACATTTAAAAAAAGATGCCATTTCTTTTACAGGGTTAATATTAATAGGGAAATTCAGATATTTATGAAGTAAACGATAATTGAGCACAATAGAACCTGTATTTATAAGAAGTGTTGGCAACTAGTTCACTATTCTCCATGAAGTATGACCCTTGAAAATCTGCCTAAGAGTTTTTAACTAGCTCAGAACAGCTTTTGCTGTAGGCTTTGCATTATCTACAGGGATCAGGGATATCTTCAGAGCCTCAAAATCTATATCAGCTACCAACTTCCTCATGGTATAAATCAATATTTTCTATTAGTTTACAATTCTAATAATTTTTGAGCTCTGGTTATCTAAAACATTTGCTTGTTTCACTAACAATTGGTTTAAAAGGCTCAACAACACATATACACAAAGTAAAAAAAACTAAGACAAACTAGTTAGTCTTGTTTATCCAAAATCTAATTTCTCGTTTCAATGGATTCTTTTGGTCTTATTCAATTTAATAGAAAGGTATGCGTGTGTGTGTGTGTGTGTATGCCTGCATACTATAGATACTCCATGTTCTCATGACCAAGGGGACCAGCCACTTTGAACTTCAAAAGACTGCAACTTGACTAACTTTGTGGAGCAGTGGCATTATTGAATTTTTCGCTTCTCCTGGGTTTCAGTAAAACTAGCATCTATTGACCTTCAGGGTGGATACAAAAATCCATATTTTCATGCTGGACTACATAAAAGAAAAGTTTTAGATTTTACTTTTGCAACTGATTTTTATAGTATCCCAGGATTTTTAGTTAAGAATTGCACCTTTTTCACTAAGTTGTAGCTAAACCCCATATTTGATATTTTGTAGCTGTATGACCTTGGGGGAAACGTGGTAGTGTAGTGGTTAAGTGCTACGGCTGCTAACCAAGAGGTCAGCAGTTCGAATCTGCCAGGCGCTCCTTGGAAACTCTGTGGGGCAGTTCTACTCTGTCCTATAGGGTCACTATGAGTCAGAATTGACCTGATGGCAGTGGGTTTGGTTTTTTTGGTTATGACCTTGAGCAAATCCTTTAGCCTCTATAAGCCTCAGATAGTTAAACTATAAATTAGCTGACAGGCAAGATTATTAGAGGCTTTGCTTGCTAGGAAACCCTGGTGGTGTAATGGTTAGGTGCTACAGCTGCTAACCAAGAGGTCAGCAGTTCAAGTCCACCAGGCGCTCATTGGAAACTCCATGGGGCAGTTCTACTGTGTCCTATAGGGCTGCTATGAGTCAGAATTGACTGGACAACACGGGTTTGGTTTGGTTTTGGTTTTGCTTGCTAGAGTACTAGTTTGGATTTGATGCAAAATAATGATGGCCTTAACTAAGGCAGTGGAAATAAAAAGGAAGACAAAGAATCTAGAACTCTCAAGAGGAAAGAATTTAGCACAGAATTTAAAAGCTTTGGCTAGCACTAAAGCCAGCTCTGGTTGTGAATAATGGAGTGATCTAGGACAGACTGCCTAAGCACTAAGTCTCACCTTAAAAAAAGCACTAAGTCTCACCTTACTCGTCTGTAAAATGGAAGTAACAGTATCTACCTCACAAGGTTTCTATGATCACTCAATGAAATATTGAAAATAAAACACTTCATATAGGACCTGGCAATAAACCTTCATTAAATGTGTTGGATCCACAATCAATGTCCATGGAAGCAGCAGTTGAGACATCAAACAACATATTGCATTGGGCAAATCTTCAGCAAAAGACTTCTTTAACATGTTGAAAAACAAAGATATCACTTTGAGGGCTAAGGTACACCTGACCCATGCCATGATATTTTCAATCGCCTCATATGCATGTCAAAGCTGGACAGTGAATAAAGAAAGCCGAAGAATTGATATATTTGAATTACGGTGCTGGTGAAGACTATTGAATATATCATGGACTGCGAGAAGAATCAACAAGCCTGTCTTGGAAGAAATACAGTAAGAGTGCTCCTTGGAAGCGAGGATTGTGAGACTTCATCTCATGTACTTTAGACATCTTATCAGGAGGGACCAGCCCCTGGAGAAGGATATCATGTTTGGTAAGCAAAAAAGAGCAAGACCCTCAAGGAGGTGAATGGACACGGTGGCACAACAGTGGGCTCAAACACAACAACGACTGTGACGATGGCCCAAGACTGGGCAGTGTTTTGTTTTGTTGTGCATAAGGTTGCTATGAGTCGGAACCAACTTGAAGGCACCTAACAACAACAACAAAACAAACGTGTGCTGCTTTGTTGGAGAATTTGCCATAGGCACATATAATCTCTCATGTTACTAAAGATATATTCCAGAGTTTTTAAATCAACCTCATCTGGTATTTAAGTACTGACATGTTTGTTACAAAACTATGGCTTCAGCCAGTCCTGTGATTTAATCCTTACCTGAAAGCTAATTTGGTGATGAAGACAAATCCATCAAGAAACTTTCTGAGAAAAGACTTTGAGAATATGATTAAAAACCAAAACAAAACAAAATATGAACTGTTACTCAAATATGGTTTTTCCAGGGTATAAAAGATAGAAAATCTTAGTTATCAGAATTAAAGAAAGGAGCCCTGGTGGCATGGTGGTTAAAGCACTTGGCTGCTAACAAGAAGGTTGGTGGTTCGAACCCACCAGCCGCTCCATGGATGAAAGACGTGGCAGCCTGCTTCTGTAAGAATTCCAGCCTTGGAAACCCTACGGGCAGTTCCACTGTGTCATATAGAGTTGTTATAAGTTGGCGATAGACTCGTGTTTGAGTTTTGGTTTAGAATTAAAGATAAGCATGCACAATGTTATCTCCATTTCAAGACAAGATCAGAAGCTAAGTAGTCAAGTGAGAAGGGATAGTTACTCAAGTAATTTTGATCCTGCATTAGAAAAAGCAGAAGCCATTTGAGTTTTATCATAATATCACTGCAACTTGTGGTTGGCATGAAAATGAAAATATTTCCTTATAAATCAAATGCAAGTTCTTTACTGTTCACATTGGCATTCACTTTTTCTTGCAACCTTTTTATTAAACAACAAAGTAAGCTGAGCAACTTAGGCATTAATTAGTTTTATATATCTACCACAGAATGTAAAACATCTCAACTCTTTTTTTTCCATGATTTTATAAACTGAAAAGATTATTTAAAATTGTACAATTACATACAGTTGCATTACTTGTATGTATGGTTTTTCTCTAATGATATTATAAAGTCTTAGAAAGCAACCTTCTTCTTTACCTTCCCAAATACTGAGAACAGTACTGTGTGTCCTTCAGGTGTTAAACATTTCTCTTCCAGTGAATGGATGTTTATTTATTGTTATGTACTAAAACAAGCTTCCTCAAATACAATATATTTATATCGAGAATTGTGATCTAACAGATATATTAAGAAAAAGAAAATTTATCACAACCAAACTCAGCCTTTAAGGTTTGGAGATATATATGAGATTAACATTTACAGAGTAGAGTGAGAGTTGGCCTGATGTTATTTAGAGCACAGAAATAACCTAGTCACTGCCTAATGGGGTTTGTATCTATATTAGAGGAGAGTATCACAAGAAAAATATCACAAGAAAGCTCAGTTGGTTTATCTGATAGTCATTATCATCTCATCACATGTTGCTGAAAGAGGGAAGAGGAAAGGCTAAAAGAAAGAATAACTGCTTGCATAAAATTGGACTTCTCCCAAAGTGCTTGGGGTCCTCTCAAGCACCAGTGGGTCTGAGTCACTTTTAATTTTGCAGCAACTGAATAAACTACATCTCAAACACCTCTATCTTTATTTACCACCCAGATACTGGCCAGTTTTCCTATTCCTTCTTCTTATCGCTTTCATTTCAGTACACTCTTTCTAGAATCCCAATCCCATCAAATCCCCTTAATCTGCAGTTCCTTTTAATGTCTAGCCTTAACTGAAATGCTGTTTATTGCTAGTGGAGGCTCATTTTACTTCACTGTCCAATGGTGGGAACCACATTCCCTTTCTCCATAATGAGGCTTCCAAACCATTCCTTTTCTATACTCCAGTTTCCTGCCACTCACTGAACTTCTAATCTCTTACTTCCAGTCCCATGAATCACCAAAAACTTTGCCATCTGATTCATGGTCCTTTCTACTCCCAAGTAACTTAAAGACTCCAGTGTCCCGCTGAATTTTTCATGTTTACCATCTCATGTCTTTTATCACTGACTCCTACTTTCCTCATTGAATCACTCAGTGACCCCCAGATACCACTTTCTCCACATCACACTCCTTGTCCCTAAGGTCCCTTGAGTTTCTGGGCTTCCTGCCCTACTCAAGGCTTGGTTGTGTAGGACATCCTGTCATTCTTCAAGCATCCTTCCAATAAATCTCACCACCGCTGCTACCTTTAGGCTTAATTCCTTTGATTTCAGGTGGCTTCTACCAAAGGACTCTTAGCAGGTATTCCTACACTTACACATGAGCTAAGCTGTAATACAGTACCTCCCTGAGGCAGCCACCATCTAGAATGAGTCACATCTACCTGACTCCTCAGGCACTCAGTCATTCCCTGGCCTTCAACCAGTCACCCAGTAGACATCCTTAAGGAGACTAAATGATTAATTCTTTTGTTAGGCCTCTAAGAAATTTTGATAAAACCATCAGTCTAGGCAAGATTAAAAAAAGAAAAACCACCTCAGAAAATCCCATTAGTTTAGCAGATATAAACCAAAACCAGATCCTTTGCCGTTGAGTCATTGCTGACTCACAGCGACCCTACAGGACAGGGTAGAACTGGGAAATAGTCCTACCAAACCCTCTCCCTACCCCACTAACAGATTTCAGAAGAATCTGTTCACTCACCCAGACTTCTCAGTCATCACGTGATGTTACCATTTCAATTGTTGTCCTTAACTAGGTATTGGAGCCAACTTCTTTCTTTGCAGTGTTCTCTTCTATTTAATTTGTAGACAAATCTTACCTCACTTTTTTTTTTTTCAATAATATGCATCTCCCTATTCTCTCCCATAGAAAGATTTTCTAATTGAGACTTGGCTCATGTTCTGATTAAATACATCTCATTGCTCTCCAGAATAATTGAATTATTCATAACATGCAAGCATATTTTCCCTGTACATCTCTAGTTTAAGGATAAACAAACACACAGAAAGAAGAGCTATGTCCTAATTTTTGTTCTTATGAATCAACATTTTTTAAAACAAAACTAAGGATTAACCTGATTTCCACAATAACATAAATCAATTTGAAATAGTACTACTTTTAGCTTGATCATAGCAGGAACAGAAAAACTTATTATAAATAATTGGGTAAAAATAACCAAATAACTGGTCTAACAGTTACTCCATGTATCCATGTCCTCACCCAGATATAAATAAATTAATAAATAAACACTTCCACCTGAGTTAATGGAGACTCAATCTTTTCATTTGCTCGGGCAAAAAAACCTTGGAGTCCTCCACAGCTCTGCTGTTTCTGTCACAGCTTTCATCCAAACCATGAGCCGTACCTTATATTGGCCATACCTTCAAAAAACCAGAAAAAACAAACCCAGTGCCGTTGAGTCAATTCTGTCTCATAGCAACCATATAGTGACTCTACAGGACAGAGTAGAACTTCCCCATAGAGTTTCCAAGGAGCGCCTGGAGGATTGGAACTGCTGACCTTTTGGTTAGCAGCCATAGCACTTAACCACTATGCCACCAGGCTTTCCATACCTTCAAAAGGTATTTAATATATTATCACTTTTTACTACTCTCACTGCTACTACACTTTTCCAATTCACCATCCTCTCCCAACTGGATTATTGCAATACTTTCTTACACGGTCACTTAACTTCTCCATATGGAATCAGGATGATACTATTAAAACAGAAGTAAGAGATTTTTTTTTTTTTAAAAGATGTCAACCCTCTATTCAAAGCTCTCTAATAATTTCCACCCTCCTACTTATGCAGAGTAAAAGGTAAAGTTCTTCAATGACTTACAAGTGCTTATGATACTTGGCCTTCTATACTCTGACACCATTTCCACCCACTATTTACCACACAGGCACATTTCTAATTCTTCAGGTGTCTTTGATGTTTCTTGAATACCTGGGACTTACTCGTGCCACAGGGCCTTTATACTTACTATTTCCTTTGCTTGGAATGCTCTACCCCATACACTCAAAGAGATTACGTCCTCACTTGTTTCAATGTCTGTTTTCAAATGATATTTCCTTATTGAGGTCTTCCGTACTGAGCTATTTTGAGAGTACTGCATCCCTCACTACCTTTGTAAAATCCCCACACACTCCTTTTCTCACTTCCATGCTTTATTTTTCTCCAAAGTACTACTCATCTAGAAACACGCTATATGATTTATTCGGTTACTGTGCTAGCATCTTGTCGCTCACCCTTACAACTAGAACGCAGGATCCATGTGGGTGGGACATTTTGATTTGTTTTGTATATTGATATATCCTGTGCCCCAAGAATGATGCTTGGAATATAAAAAGTTCTTGTTTAATATTTGTTGATTGAGTGAATGAACTTATTAACTCACTTATTATAGGAGAATGGAAGTAATGACTGTTAAAATGTCATTATAACTAAGTATAACATAGAGGTTGGAACAAGGCTCCACAAATATTCTGAAATGAATACTAAAATAAAGCTGGATATTTTCATGATACTTCATAAATTACAGAACACTTTTATGTACATATACCCTCTCTTTCTCCTTAAAATGACCACATGAGTGGGGAGGTAGCATTATTTTCACTTTATAGGTACAAAACAACATCAGAGAGTTTAGTGACTTAATTGAGGCCACACAGATTTTAAGAGGAAGGCCACTTGAGTGCCTGAACAATGCTATCTTCGTTACACTACATTTCATTACCTTTTCCAAGGGGACTCTAGGTTTTCAACCACTTCCCAAATTCATATGATGCTGTTGTTGTTGTTGACTGCTGTCAAGTCAATTTCAACTCATGATGACCCCATGTGTGTCAGAGTAGAACTGTTCTCCATAGGGTTTCCAAGGAGCAGCTAGTGGATTTGAACTGCTGACATTCTGGTTAACAGCTTTTAACCGCTATACTACCAGGGCTCCCATATGATGACAAGATGTTCAAAATACTAATGTCTGGAAATGCTCTACTCCCACAAGACTGTGTTCCCTCTTATTATGAAGACTGGACATCAGACACACCTGGATAAAATATGAAAATTGAATTAACTATTTCCTTATTTCATATTTTTGGGTACAAAAAGCATTCTCTAAATTCTATTCTTCTTTCTTAGACTATCTCTTTCTAGCCTGTTTCCTTAGCTGACATGGGATAATGTTTCACCTACTTGTACGGCGTTACCTTAAGTACTTAAGTTTCATTTTCAATGAAACTCTGTTTAATGAATATTTATATGTCCCTGCAGTGTTCATTCAATGTGTAGACTTCCCTTCACAGCGGGCTGCAGTTTTACATTTTGCTTTTTATTGCTAAAATGTTAGCCATGCAAATTGATGTCGCTTAGGAAATATGAAAATAACAGTTCCTCCTCTAACTTGAACACTTTCACCAGAGTCACCTGGTACAGCACTGATGGTGCTAAAAAATAATAAATAATAATAATTAGAATAATTGGCCCCAAACCAGAGTAATATGCAATTTACATTTTTGATAGATGACATTAAAGTATAAATCTCCCAGTAGGTGCCGAGTTTTCTAGCTAAAACATTCATCATTTCTAAAAGCATCAAAGACAGATGCTGGGATAGATATTCTCTTCTCACCATGATAAGCACCTACTTGTTCCTTTGCTATCAGGCGCCATCAGGGGGGAGTTCTGGGGAGGAATTAGTTGGAAAAAAGCTTATTGGATAGATATACAGCTTAATAAAAAAGATTTGTTCCTCCCAGAACACATTTTGGAAACTTTCAGTTGTTCTTCTTTCTTCTCTTTTTGTAAATGACAGTGATCACCTATAAAATATTCCGTTATAACCACTGAATCAAAAGTCACCTGATACCCATCCATTCAGCACAAGGTAACGCCAATTAAAACTCTCAGTGGGTGGTCTGACATCTGATACTGTGTGGGTAAATCTGACAGCCTGCCATATACTTTGAATTCCTTTAAGGTGAACAAACAACTTAGCGGGTAATTTGCAAAAAAAGAAAGAATATGCAGGAATGCAAAATAAATGACACCGACCATATGGTGCTCAGATTGTGAACCCCTGATGACAAGAAGAGCTGATCATCTTGCAACTGTTACAAGTTTCTCCTCCATCTGAAGCCGTTGTGTGAATTATGCAAGGAGCACTTTGCTCCTTTCAAATCAGGGAAAAGTAAGAACTTCACGTACCGCATAAACATGAAACATGAATTAAATGGGATGTTTCTAATTTGCCAAGTTGATATAAAACCTCTGGGTTAAGTATATAGAACCTGACTACTTCACCAGGAAACTTAAAAGTTCTTTAATACAGAATTTAAGAGTAGTATTTATAATAACATTTGACCTTTTCTTCTTAAACTTCTTTCTTCTTCAAAGTTATCGCTGCATCATCAATTGTAAGAGCACTTCCATTGATGGTAGATTAAAAAGCAAAAACACAACAACAACAGCAACAAATATGAAGTAGAAAACTAAGGCAAAGTCCTGTTATAATCTGTGAGATTTATTCACTTCAACCCCTTTATGTGTCATGCACAATGAGATGTAGTCCTTGGCTTTGGTATTGTAGATCTTAATTGTCATAATAAACTGTGAGGTAATTATTCCATTTTAGCAGATAAGACAGCTGAGACTCAAAAAGTTCAAGTGGTCTGTCCATGATTACAGAGGGTAAGATACTGATCAGCTGGGACTCATATCCGTCTTCACAAGGCCAAATGGAAAACAATCAAAGTTTAGAGGATTATTAGAGAGCCTATGGAGTCCCTGGGTGATGAAAAAGTTAAGGCACTCGATTGCTAACCTAAAGTTTGGAGGTTGGAGTCCACGCAGGTGTACCTAGGAGGAAAGGTCTAGCGATCTACTGCTGAAAAACCAGCCATTAAAAACCCATGGATTACGGTTCTACTCTGACACACACGGGATTGCCATGAGTTGGGACTGACTTGACTCAATGGCAACTGGTTTTTCACTGATTAACGAGACTATGTGGTGATCCCAAAGAGCAGAGGATCAGAGGGGGAAGTCTTGGCTTTCTCACTTACAATGTATGCCTGTGGGCGAATTAACTAATTTTGTTGAGTCTTGGCTTTCTTATATAAAATGGTATGAATACCAACCAATTGGTAACATTAGCAATAGGTAGCTCTTTTAACTCAGGGTATAAACTCTGAAGTTCTGTATGGTAGTTATTTAGAATAATACAAATTACTCCTTATTGGTGGTGGTAGTAAAACAAATAATGGAGAACTGTCTACGTTTTTGTATCCCTGGAAATCTGTGTATGACTCTGACTGTTGGGGAATTCCAACTACTCAGGAGAGGATTCTTACAGTTCCTCTATTTAAAGCACTGTGGTAGACACAACCAGGTCTTCAGAGAAGCTCTGGGAACTCCCTTCCCTGTCACTGCATAGTCAGGTCACAGGGGTCACAAGGGGTAGGGCTGCTTAGCAGATGTTCCTTGGCTCAGAGTGAAGGACTTTGATAGTCTCCCTAGCACACGATACAGAAAGATTGCATATGAATATGTAGGCATGTGTGTGCATTTATGTGTGTACATGTTGTATACTGCTGCATGATTGAGAGTGGAGTCCCTATAGTCTCCCCCAATCCTCCGGTGAGGGCACCCTTGAAAAATGTACAAAGGCTAATAGTTCTAAGGGAGCTCTTTCTAACTTCATCCTCTCTCCTATTCTCTCTCTCCCTCCACAGTTTGGAAAGAACCAAAATTAGCACAAGGAATGGGGAGAGATTGTTGCCATTTTCCCCTGGAAGTTCCTGAGGTGGGGGTCAGGTCTGAATTAGGAGAAGGGAGGTTTTAAACATGAAAAGAAATTTCGGCTTCAATATTAAATTATACCAAACCAAACCCATTGCCATCAAGTCATAGAGACCCTATAGGACAGAGTAGTACTGCCCCACAGGGCTTCCAAGGCTGTAATCTGTACAGAAACAGACTGCCACATCTTTCTCCCTTGGAGCGGCTGGTGGGTTCGAACTGTTGACCTTTGGGTTAGCAGTTGAGCTCTTTAACCACTCCACCACCAGGGCTCCTTTATTAGATTATACTAGACTTTGAGTATTAAAAAATAAGACAAGCTATAAGTAGTTTTTCAACTATGGGGAAAAAAAAAAAATAATTTGCCAGTTGGTTAAAAGGGGAAGTGTAAAACTATTAGCTTTTGACTTTCATCCTCCCAAGATCAGCCAAGGCAGTAACTGAAAGGTCGGCTATTAGCCACACATACATATGAAACATAACAGAACATTACAATACATAACATGATAGATGTTGCAAAGTACAGGTAATCAAGGATAGTACAGGTGATCAAAGCCTCATGAGATCAAAGAAGTGCAATTCATGATGTTCTAGTTCTGGAGAGGCAACTGTTCTAAGGTACATAGAATCTGGATGGGTGATAGAGAATGGCAGCGGTGGAAATGTATAAAACAGGTAAGCTTGTTTGAAGCAGGTTATTTGCAGGATTTAGTGGGAAATAATGTTAGGATAGAATTATAGGAATCCCTGCAAACCAGACTCAGGGGAATTTTATTCTCTACGGGATGGTATAAATTATTTTTTGTTTTTATGGTTAGAAAGGGAAAATGAAATAAAACAGTATTAGCTTGGAAAAGTAGAGTTAGAGACAAAGAATTTTGAGGCTTCATGGAATACTTAATTTATGATCAGTAAATTTACAGTATCTTTTCCAGAACAACATAGATGACTCTTTTGTATTTACAAAGTGGTAGTCTTTTTTGACATTGTTATTTGTCTGTCTTTAATAGATAATATGACACAGCACCAACAACAAAACACCATTTAAAGCTAATGAAAGGATACTATTTTTCTATATAATTATGTCTGCAGATCTAGAAATATTTCATTTCATAGTCACTTTTTAACTTTTTTTAATGGAATTGTAGTAAAATCTTAAGGTTTTTAGTACACCAGGAATCTAATGAAAATGACAGCACTAAAAATAAAAATGACTGACAGCTAAAGAAGTTTTGAATGACATCTATAATTTTTGAAAAGTTTTGCATCCTAATTGGAGTGGGGAAAATCAGAACAATGACATAGATGTTATTTTTAAAAAGAAATAAACTTTTTAAGAACGCTGTAATGTTCTATATCTTAATCTGGGTGCTGATTCATTATTATTATTTAAACTATAAATACCCATTATTCACACTTTTATATCAATACCCAGTGCCGTATATTTAAAAATAGTATTTGAAAGAGAGTAATGTTTCAAACTAGTCGTCTTAGCATATATTTACAGTATTCATTTGTCAACAGATCCATAGTTCTAGAAAAACATACAGCATCATCGCCTATTCTGTAGATGGACTTCCCAAACCTTTGCTCTGGGAGCAGGTCCTCCCTTCCTTTCTTTTGTTTTGCATCCAGAAAGGGACCTTAATGTCTCCAGCTCCTGAGTCAGCAGCAAGTAGCAGAGTGGTTTCGCCTCGTAGTGACCCAATCTCCTAGCAGCCCTATGGGTTGGAATCGACCGCACGGTGATGGGGTTTGGTTTTGGCTTTGAAGCACAGTGGTCCTGTGAAGTAAGCAGTTTAAGAAATAATTTTGGGCAATGACAGTTGTTACTACCTTACATGTCCCTGAAAGATCCTCATTGGCTCCAGCTAGGAATCTTTTAAATTGTTCTGAATTGGTGAAATAAAAAGCAGCTGCCCCAGTGAATTCCCTCCTCATTCCTGCATTTACTGGCAGGGAGTTCCTACTCTGAATTTTTAATGAACTTTTTTTCATTTTCCCCTTCAATGCGTTGTTAGTCCAAATACCAACATCCCCAAAAGACCTCAGTGGCTTACTTTCATTATCCATTTATAGCTTTCTGAAATGTCATTTTTTAATTAAGTACTTAAAATGGATCACATTATTAACATCTACAAAAAAGAATTTTCTACTATACTAAACAGTATTTTAATTACTATCCTGGCTTCTCCCATTCTTCGCCCCGACCCCAAATAAAAGGTCTGAGCCATTGTGTGTTTCTATGTGAGTGTGGTTATGTTCTTTTTTTCCCCCCTTAGGAAGAATATCAAGTTATCTATGAGAATATCCGTAAAACAAAAACAAAAAGTTCAAAATAGATTTTTAGAG
The DNA here is from genome assembly GCF_024166365.1 of Elephas maximus indicus. Taxonomy (NCBI): domain Eukaryota; kingdom Metazoa; phylum Chordata; class Mammalia; order Proboscidea; family Elephantidae; genus Elephas; species Elephas maximus. The sequence continues at coordinate 26,224,364 of NC_064841.1, forward strand.
ATCATAGCACCAAATATTTCTAAAAAAATTTAGATAAGATTTCAAATAAAGTTTTATTAAATATACCCAATGAATATGATTTCATTTTCAAAATAATAATGAAAACTTAAAATCAAATGATCCCTTGAAAGATCTGATCACCCAGCTGTTATGAAGCACTTTTGCTCATATGCCTTCTAAAACATATTTTAAAACTATGCACTTTCATACATTTAACTTAACATTTAAATGCTTCATCATAAATTTGACATTTGAAAACACTTAATTACCACATACTGTAAATATTCATATTTAAAAATAATTTTCACTCTTTTATTTATCTAAGGGCCTGGAAATCTACTTCCAAAAATTAGCCAGTGAAAACCTATGGATCACTACCAAATGCTATCTGATATAGTGCTGGAGATGAGTGCCGTAGGCTGGAAGGCACTAACAATGGCCACAACAATGGACTCAAACATACCAATGATCATGAAGATGACACAGGATTGGGCAACATTTCATTCTATTATATATAAGGTCCCCATGACTCAGAGCAGACTCTTAGCAATTAAGAACAACAATATTTATATCTAATTGATTCTAAATGTCACACTAATTTATTACTCAACATCATACATTAAAAATGAAATATATGAACAAGCTTTTCTTAAACACAAGATATTTCATGTTACTTCTTTTTATCTTTGAACTTTTTTTTTCATTTCACTTAGTCCTCAGCATTGTATTTTAATGGAATAAATTATATTTCAATGACCTTTATTGATCATCCCGTTATAACTTTCTGCAACAAAAATAAGTACATAAATAAAACTGAAATAAAAAATTCCTGTGATCATGAGAATCTAAGTGTTAGTATTTTTTCTATGTTTCATTTTTATTTTAATTGTTATTAGTATACACTTTGATCAAGAATAAATACATTTATAATGGATACATTCATGGATGGATTTATTTTAATTGCTATAATGACATTGTATGCAATGTAAATTTTATTCTTAGTTTTCATTTTATAGATATCAGTCCTGAGAAAACTCATCCACAAAAATAAAATGAGAAGGGAAGGAGTTTTGTTTTAGAAATGTTATTCAATTCTTTGAACTTCTTCCAAGTGTTATGCCAAAAATCACATAGTGATCTCTAATAAAAGATTACTGCTAACGATCCCTCAACTGACAACTCAATTAACATCTTCAATTTTGTTTAAAAGAAAGAACTGGAAATTAAGTGATTTGTAAAACAATTTCTTACTCAGCCATTCTCTTTCTCAATACAATCACCAGTATTCTGAATTTTCTCTTTGTTCAGTGCCCTGAAGGTTTTTTAATTCCCTTTTCAGTTTTATACTGAAGATTTCACAAGACATGAGAAGGAGATTTTATCATATGTCACTCAACACTTTAAAAATATTTCCCCAATACTGGTCCATCTTGGAAGAAGGGTTAACCTACCCCAGAGATTTATAAACCACAGGGATCAGTAAACTTTAGGAAGCATGAGATATGGGTCCTTATGCTGCCCTTGTAAGAGATGAAGTGCCCTTATAAAAAGGGAGATAGAAAGGAGCACAGCAAGATACCGGGATGGCAGCCACATTTGCAGGCAGGTCCATCTTAGGATAGAGTATATATGACCATTCAGGATGTGGACATTGGCTCCTTTAGAAGTACCGATTTTGGAAAGTCTCCTTAAACTTCCAGAGATTTCCGACTACAGTTTGAAGGACATAGTTACTATCCAACAGGCCCACCTTCTAAAAAATCCAGTCTCAACTACCTGTCCTTTTCCCTCTCTCCCAGACCCTAGCAACCATGGTAATGAACAGCCTCCTTTTGATCTTCATCACTTCTAACATCCTTATAGTTAAAATGTTTGGAAATATTGCATTAGATCATCTCTCTCCTTTTTTTGACTTTTAGGTAAGGCTGCTTAAAAATGATAATACAATTTATCTAAAATCACTATAATGACAGTGATGATGTAAAGCATTGTTACAAATACTTTATATATAGTAACTTATTTAAATTTCAATAAGTTAGGCTGACACTGTTACTTTTTTTATTTTACTGCTGAGGAAACTGAGGAATGAAGAGGTTAAGCAAATTGTTCCTGGGATTTAACCCCAAGCAGTCAGTCTGCTGTGACTATGTACCTATTTTTATTCTGTAAAATTCCACTCTATTATTTGGGAAAATTGCCTTCCAGGAAGAGATATGCTATATTAGAAAAAAAAGGCAAAGTGATTACTTATTTCCAATAAAGACCTTCTAGCTGCTCTTTTCCAATTATCTTCATCAAAACCTACCATTATCCCTCTTCTGAGAAGAATAAATGTTCCAGTTCTTGAAGAGCTGTGCAAAATTAATATAAAAGAACTAACTTGGAAATATTCAGCAAAGTCCACTTGGGATGAAATTTTAAATAATTTCTATGAAAGTAGCACTTGTTGATGAAGGTAAAAGACTACAACCTTCAGTACAGATTACACTTGAACTTGAAGAAAATAAAAATCTTCACAAGTGAGCCCATAAACAACATTATGATTAACAGTGAAGAAACTGAAGTTGCTAAGGATTTAATTCTACTTGGATCAACAATCAATGGCCATTGAAACAGCAATCAAGAAATCAATGTATTGCATTGGGTAAATCTTACACAATAAAAAAACTCTTTAAAATCTTAAAGTGCAAATATGTCACTCTGATGACTAAGGTGTGCCTGACCCAAGCCATGGTATTTTCAATCTTTCCATATGCATGTGAAAGCTGGACAATAAAAAAGAAAGATCAAAGAAGAACTGATGCATTTGATCGTGGTGTTGGCAAAGAGTACTGAATATACTATGGACTGCAGGAAGAACAAACAAATCCATCTTGGCAGAAGTGCAGGCAGAACCCTGCTTAGAAGCGAGGATGGTAAGACTTTGTCTTGCTTAATTTGGACACATCATTAGAAGGAACCAATCAGGAAAAGGGCATCACACTTGATAAAGAGAAGACCCTCAATGAGATAGATTGACACAGTGGCTTCAATAGGCTCAAACATAGCAAGGACTGTGAAGATGGCATAGGACCAGGCAACTTTTTGTTCTGTTATGTACAAGGTAGCTATGAGTCGGAGCCAGCTCAATGGCACTTAACAACAATAATGATAATCTTTATGAAACATAATATTTAATGTGTTTATTTTCCAGGAAAAACTTCTTAGTATCAAAATGTAAACAAATATGTTTGGATGCATGAAGACAAATGGCTATTTTTAAATGTGTGTTAACATTCTCTAATAAAGATAACCCTGTATATGAAAATTTATTAAGAAAGAATTAGCCGTGGCCGCTAAATTGCGAGTTGATTGGTTTAAAGTAAATTATAGGGTACTTGTAAGGTATTCAATTTTTTGGTCAATTTTAATTGGATCACATTTTTACTTTTAGTGTCCATGTGCGAATTATAATTAGTTGAAGTCATAAAGGGAAAAAATTGTGAAATCATACCTGTTATATGGTCAAACATATATGCAGCTCCTTAGCCTTTATACAGCATTTTTATTTTGAGAGTACTATTTTTTTTATTAAATATATAAAGAAAAATACAGTTAATAAAATATTTATGGAATTATAATAAATCTTTGTAAATCTCTCTTAGCAATAACACAGGCTACTTTAACATAGTCATATTAGCTTTCAAATATCCAGTTCCTGGCTTCTTTTAACCATCCCACCAGATCAATCAGCTCTGAAAAGCAATGGAGTGTGCAGTGTAAGGTATCTAATGGTCAAGATTTTTTATTTTTATTTTTTTTGCTCATTTGCTTCTCTCACTGTGTCATTATGGGTAAATATTCATAAACAGGATCAGTCATACTTAAAATAGATATGACTCTATACCACCATGATACATTTTAGTATATGAAAATATTAAGTATGAATGAGCCTTTGTAAGAAAATGAGAGTCTTCACAATTTACTCATGTTTTTCAAAGAAAAACAAAAAGAAATCAAAGGGTTATAAAAAAAAAAAATAGACACCTAAAATTCAAATTTAAAGCATGAAACAGTTTAGAAAAATATACACAACTTTTTACAATAGTTATTAGAATATATATTTACACCATTAAATAAGCAAATTATACTTTATGTTAGAAACACACAAAGGTCTCAAACTGAAATGTCTGCAGTGACCAGGAAGTTGACTTAAGTGTGAATAAGGCCAGGTACAGAGTATCAGGAATGGAGTTTTCAAGCCCTGTCTAAAAGAGGCAGCCACTTTCAGCTACAGCTAATTGTTACCATAGCTTTCTATTGTTCAGGACAGAAATATGGATTGTTTTTAATAAAAAATCTTCAAGCTTTTTCAACATTGACCACTAACTTCATTTCTTTTTAACAGAATGTATTAGCTTACCTCCAAGATAAAAACAAAAAAATCTGTTGCTCCTGAGTCAGTCCTGCCTCATGTAGACCCCGTGTATGTCAGAATAGAACTATGATGTATAGAATTTTCAATGGCTGATTTTTTTTTTAGTAGATCACCAAACGTTTTTTCCCAGTCACCTCTGGGTAGGCTAGAACCTCCGATCTTTCAGTTAGCAGCCAAGAATGTTAACTGTTTGCAGCTTCCAGTGACAATTATCAATTCCTTACTTAATGTATATACTTGTCATCCTCCCACTCAGAGTTAGAACAAGTGACACTCTGAGACATATCTTTTAATCAAACCAAGGCCAGCTTCATAGGCATGCTTCTTGTGAGGTCTCACAGAACCCTGTACTTACAAGGGCCTCATCCTTGGTTTAATCCTCTCCTCTTACCATCCTGAAATAATTACTACAAATAACGTCTTTGTAATAATTGTGGAACATGGGGTCCTACATTGTTATTTTGAATTGGGCCCCATAAATTATGTAGCCCATCCTAAATAGGATTTGTAATTTCTACTTCCTTCTTCTTGGATCTCTGAGCTGCCATGTAAGAAGTCCAGGTTATTCTGCTGCAAAAAGTGACCTCAGAGGAGCAGGGACATCCTGCATGTGAGTGAAGAAGCTAAATTGGATGTTAAGCCCAGTCAAGTCTTCAGATGACTCCAACCACAGACATCTTCTGACCGAAAACCCATGAGACGCAAGCAAGAACCAGTCAACCACTGAACCATGATGGAAAAAAATAGTTTTTAGCCACTGTGTTTTGCAATGATTTGTTATGCAACAATTTAAAAAAAAAAAAAAAAAAAAGCCATCGAACCAATTCTGACTCATACCGACCCTGCCGGACAGAGTAGAAACTTCCCCATAGGGTTTCCAAGCAGCAGGTAGCGGACCCAAACTGCCATCCTTTTGGTTAGCAGCCAAGCTCTTAACCACTGCGCAACCAGGGGTAATATGTTGGCTATATCAACGTGTGTCTGTGGGCTTCAAGTTTGTGACCTTTGGTTCACTGGACTGTGGCATATATTAACCACCAGGGTTGATTTGGCTATCTGGATATTTTCATGAAAAGTATCAGTTTATTTGGACATTTAAAGTGGTCTTATTTGCTTCCTTATTTTGGTTTAAATGGGTATTGTTTGAAGGAATAGCTCAGACAAGGGATTTTATTTTTATTTTTCTCATAGGAGCTGTTCAATATTAGACCAAAAAAAGATTAAAATTATTCAATTGGGTTGGTATAATTTTCTGGTCACTTGATATACATTTTATTAGCACGTGTTGCCAATTTACGCTTTATCGTTTTTATCCAAAGACAACTCGGATTAAAATAATTGCCTCATCACTGAGCTATTCTAGATACTTTTTATAAACACACATCTAACAAGCCATCAAATCCTCCTCTGAGATCACAATTTCTGAAAAATTCTAAAATTATTGCATTTTTCCATGAGACAATTCCTCCAAACCTTTAGGCCATGTAAATTAAATCACTCATTTGAAGGTGCCATACAAGCAAATCATTAAATAATTCTCTTTGAACTTATTGTAGTAAACATGCAGCTAGAGGCATATTGCCTGAACTATATTTATATTTTCCCTTCTATCCTGCTTGGCAAATAACCTATGTTTGCCTGATTCTTTCTGTTTGATGTCCAAGGAGAGTTTACTAATGAAAATTGATCACAAATATAAAAACATAAATATTTAGTCCTTTATACAACTTGATTTTTATTCCAAGTCAGAAAGAAAATCTATTTCTATATTCTTCTCTAAAGATTTCTAGTTGTATTAACCTGGATCAATGTGGGTGTTTCCTTAAAACATTATTTTGTAAGTGATAAATTTAGCAGATAATCAAAGAACACCACTACCAACAACCAAAGGCATTGAATAAGGCTTAGGGAGGTTGTAGCACTGCTCTGGTTGCTAAGGCCCTGAATTTGGCCTACTGAAGGTGATGGTATAATTGTACGAGGAGAAATGTTCTGCTTGGGATAGAAAATGAGTGTCAAATAAGAACAGTCATGCCCTCAGGGTCTGTTTCAATCAAATAAATGATTCAAATAATCCCAACTACTATAATTAGCAATGATCAACAGCATTTAATTCTTTATGATATCAATTTCTGATACTTGTATGGTCAAATATATGGATAGAAGAAGGAACATCATGGTGAGAATATATACTAGTTGGTAGGAGCCTTCAGCTTCCTTTCTCATTTTGATACTCATTTACTATATGATTTGGGACAAGTCAAAGAATTCACAATTTCGTTACTTCCTTTAATAAGGATCATACAATTCTGTTGGAAAAAATAACTTCATAATCTCTTAAGTGAAGTGAAAATTTACATGTGTAAATTCATTTGTATTTGAGTTACTGGCAAATCATTATTTTTCCAGGATAAAATAAATGAGATCTGATTACCGTCAAAAGAAAAGAGATGAAGCCTTTAAATTGGTGAAAGAAAGCCATTTTGGAAGTCTCTAAATGTGTTCCTGGTATCAACTGAAGTTGAACACAGAGAAGATAAATCAGTAAAACCAAGTCAGCAGATTACTGAAGTCAACTACATTATTTTTTACTGCGCGTACATTATATGCAAACCCTGGTGGCGTAGTGGTTAAGTGCTATGGCCACTAACCAAAACATTGGCAGTTTGAATCCACCAGGCCCTCCTTGGAAACTATATGGGGCAGTTCTACTCTGTCCTAAAAACAAACAAAAAAAAAACAAACAGGATTGCTATTTTATACATTATATGTATATAATTCCTGGTGACTGGAATGCTAAAGTTGGAAACAAAGTAGGTGAGTAGCTGGAAAATATGGACTTGGTGATAGAAACGACACAGGAGATGATTTGACAAAATTTTGCAAAACCAATGACATATTCATTGAAAATAACCTCTCTTCAACAACATAAATAGTGACTATTCATGTGGACTTCATTCATGTGGACTTCACTGGATGGGATACACAGGAATCAAATCAATTACTTCTGTGGGAAGAGACAATGGAGAAGCTCAATATCATCAGTCAGAACAAGGCCAGAGACTGAATGCAGAACAGACCATCAATTTTATTTTTTAAGTTGAAGGTGAAACTGAAGAAAATTAAAATAAGTCCAGGAGAGCCAAAGCACGACTTTGAGTATATCTCACATAAATTTAGAGAACATCACAAAAATAGATTTGACACATTAAATGCTAGCCACAAAAGACCAGACGAGATGTGGAATAATATTGAAGACATCATACATAAAGAAAGCAAAAGTTCATTAAAGAGACAAAAATAAAAAGAACAAAATGAATGTCAGAAGAGACTCTGAAACTTGCTCTTGAACATAGGATAGCTAAACTGAAAGGAAAAAAGGATAAAGTAAAAGAGATGAACAGGAGATTTCAAAGGGCAGTTTGAGAAGACAAAGTAAATTATTACAATGAAATGTTCAAAGACCTAGAGTTAGAAAACCAAAAGGGAAGTACATGCTCAGCATTTCTCAAGCTGAAAGAACTGAAGAAAAAATTCAAGCCTCAAGTTGCAATAGCAAAGGATTCTATGGGCAAAAAAATCGAATGACCCAGGAAGCATCAAAAGAAGATGGAAGGAATGCACAGTCACTGTACCAAAAAGAAGTGGTCAACATTCAACCATTTCAGGAGGTAGCATGTGATCAAGAATGACAGTACGGAAAGAAGAAGTCCAAGCTGCACTGAAGGCATTGGTGAAAAACAAATCTCCAGGAATTGACAGAATACCAGTTCAGATGTTTCAACAAATGGATGCAGTGCTGCAAGTACTCACTCATCTATGCCAAGGAATTTGGAAGACAACTACCTGGCCAATCGACTGGAAGAGATCAATGTAACTGCCCATTACAAAGAAGGTGATCCAACAGAATGCAGAAATTATACTGGATATAAATCATTAATATCACATGAAAGGAAAATTATGCTGAAGATAATTCAAAAAAGATTGCAGCCATACATCAATAGAGAACTGCCAGAAATTCAAGCCGGATTCAGTAGAGGGCATGGAACACAGGTTATCATTGCTGATGTCAGATGGATCTCTGCTGAAAGCAGAGAATGCCAGAAAGATGTTTATCTGTGCTTTATTACTATGTAAAGGCATTCAACTGTGTGGATCATAACAAATTATGGATAACACTGTGAAGAATGGGAATTCCAGAACACCTAATTATGCTCCTGAGGAACCTGTACTTGGATCAAGAGACAGTGGTTTAAATAGAACAAAGGGATAGTGCATTGATTAAAGTCAGGAAAGGTGTGCATCAGGGCTGTATCCTTTCACCATACTTACTCAGTCTGTATGCTGAGCAAATAATCTGAGAGGCTGGAATTTATGAAGAAGAACACAGCATCGGGAGTGGAGGACAACTCATTAACAACCTGCGATATGCAGAGGACACAACCTTGCTTGCTGAAAGTGAAGTATTTACAGATGAAGATCAAAGACTACAGGCTTCAGTAGTGATTACACCTTAACATAAAGAAAACAAAAATCCTCACAGCTGGACAACAAACAACATCATGATAAGTTAAGAAAATATTGAAGTTGTCCAGAATTTCATTTTACTTGTATCTACAATCAACCCCCAAGAAAGCAGCAGTCAAGAAATCATTACATTGGGCTAATCTGCTGCAATTGGGGATTTTTTTTTTTTTAATCTGCTGCAAAAGACCTCTTTAAAGTATTAAACAGCAAAGATGTCCCCTTGAGGACTAAGGTATGCCTGACTCAAGCCATGGTGTTTTCAATCACCTTATATGCATGCAAAAGCTGGAATAAGGAAGACTAAAGAAGAATTGATGCCTTTGAATTATGGTGCTGACAAAGAATATTGAATATACCACAGACTGCCAGAAGAAGGAAAAATCTGTGTTGGAAGAAGTAAAACCAGAATGCTCCTTAGAAGTGAGGATTGCGAGACTTCTTCGTATGTACTTAGGGCCTGTTATCGGGAGGGTGAAGTCCCTAGAAAAGGACATCATGACACAGTGGCTGCAACAGTGGGCTCAAACACAGCAATGGTTGTGAGGGTGGCACAGGATTAGGCAGTGTTTTGTTCCGTTGTACAGAGGGTTGCTATCAGTCGGAACCCACTTGACAGCACCTAAAGACAACATACATTAAGTATCAAAATGGAATGTAATATGTTGCCATGAGCTCCACATGAATTCCAAGTTGCTTTGGTGGATTTTTTAGGTTTAACTCATTTCAGTTCTCAAAACCAAAAAGCATCTTAGTTGAATAAATAAATAAATACTATCTCTTGAAATTGAAACAAGTGCTGAACTCCAGTTGTTTCCTACTCTGTTCCTTGTATTTATAACTCAATATTTGAAATGGCAACTTTTAATTTTAAAATATGTTTCTATATTCGTCAGACAGTTATAAGATGCTAGACCCTCCTTGATCAGAGATTTTCAAACATCTCTCCATCTCTCTGTTTTTCTTACCCCACCTTCTATTTTGTTTAAATCAAGTCAGGCTAAGCTGATCAGCTCTGATTTACAGAGGTAAGTAGATATCAAATACTTAAGCCTTCCTTTTCTCAACAATTCTTCCTGCTTCACCATGTGGCTTCTACGTTAATTTAGGAAACACAGTTTAAAACCAATGTCATTATTAGTTGGGCTGGAGGTTGGCCAATCTCAAAAACAGTATGATAAGTTAATGGTCCCTATTTTAAGCTTTAGAGGGAATTATAACAAATGAAGTGGGACATACACAATCTTCTAAGTTTGAAGATGGCTGAGGATGAAAACAGTCCAATCAGCAGGATAATAGGTGTAATGCCAGCCCTCACCCTTCAACCAGGAACAATCTGTACCTGTGACATTTGGGTAGCTTTTGTGCTAGGCTGTGCTTCATATTTTTCTTTTATGATGAGATTCAAGATATAGTACAAATCTGAAGGGAACAAAAAGTTAGGGTTTTCAACTCTAACTTAGATTAATAACATTTCCGTTATTATATGAACACCCTCTATGATGAAATAAGATTTACATTTCTAGTGTCTTTCTTATACACCCACTTTCATAGTTAATGAGTTATTCAATCTAAGGTGTCATTCAATTGGTATTAATTTTTTCTGGAAATATCAGTAGATTAGGTTAGTGTATATGTAAAGTGGAACATATCATAACAATGAGTGCTAATCCAATCACCTTTTATATTATTTCCATTTCACCTTAGTGTCCTTAAAGTATTTGTGTTTGGTTTTTCCATTCACTGGAAAATCTATTTTAGAATTGCAAGATTTATATGTTAGGTTTGCTATCTTTTTCTCAATGTCTCATTTCTACTCTGGGCAGTTGGTAATCTAATATCCCTCTACTAAAATTAAAAAAAAACAAAACAAAATCTCAATATGTTCTTTGATTAAATAAAGAGCAAAACTCTTCAGCATTCATGTGAACATTTTTAATATTGATTGCATATCTTGTAAGATTTATGCAAATCTTAGAAAAAGTATTAATTTTCTGTTATGAAAGAAAAATGAATCTATAGAAAAACTCTTCACATTTAATAGCATATATGTAATGGTATTTTGTTTCTGGTTGTATTTTTTCTATTTTTAGTTCAGTAGAAGATAAAATCATATGTAAAATGTATGAGTCACATGAAATAACAGGGGAATCTTTAAAGATGTTATTTATTTTTTAGAAATCTTTTAAAATTTTTCTAGGTAAGATACAATGAGTTATAGACTGAGCCTATCCTAGGTTAAAGCAGTGTAGACTTGGTAATTATCCCAAATTCTTGATTCTACCACTAGTTTATGACTTTGTTCAAATTGACTTTGGAGCCTCATTTCTCTTCTGTAAAATGGGGGTAATGCAACTTACTAATAAAGTGGCTGTGGTTTAGATAATTTAATGAAATTATATAACTTATCCTGTACAGATTCTGGTGCATAGTGAAAACAAGGGTTAAACAGTTTTTTGTTTGTTTTTCTTCAAATACTCTAGTATATCAAATGCTGGGCAAAAAATAAAATAAAATAAAATGCTCCTCCCCAAAGATGTCCACATTCTATTCCATAGAATTTGTGAATATGTTCCCTCTCATGACAAAAAGGATTTTGCAGATGCAATTAAGTTAAGGATGTTGAGATGGGCAATTATCAAGGTATCCCTATAAGAGAAAGATAGAGGTAGAAGAGGGAGAGTCAGAGAAAGAAATGTGATGACAGAAGCACAGCTAAGAAAGATTTGAAGATGCCGCACGACTAGTTTTGAAGATTAAGGAAGGGCCTACAAGCCAAGGAAAGTCAGGTGACCTCTAGAAGCCAGCAAAGGTAAGGAAATAGAGTCTCCGCTAGAGTCTCAGAGAAAATGCATCTCTTCCAACAGTCTGATTTTAGGATTTCTGACCTCCAAGACTGTAAGATGATAAATCTGTGTTGTCTGAAGCCCTAAATTTGTGATTATTTGTTACAGCAGCGAAAGGGTACTAGTAAAATTAATATGACAAGAAATAGACTAGAAAAGGCTACAATAATAAGCTTTTTAAAATTCTGGTGTCTAATACCCTTTGGAGATGAGTGGCAGGTTACAAAGAACTATGATGGTACCAGATAAATAGGCCATTTTGTGTTGCAAGATATCATGAATTATTAAATAAGGACCACTAGGATCCCATATGAAATACATTAAAAAAGGTTGCTCGCAAATTTGGAATATATTAATAAATACCTTGGATTACTTTGGAATATATTAATAATAATTAACATACTATTTATGTTAATAAGAAGAGTTGCTACAATTTACTGAATAGTTATTATGCACCAATATGTTAAGCATTTTGCATATTTATCTCATTTAATTCTTGAAACCACCAGAGAGGTAAGTGTTCTTACTTCAGTTTTACCAATGTGGGGCTAAACTTATAAGGTTGATTTGCAAAAGGACAAACTGAAAGAAAGTGAAAGGGCAAGGGCTTGAACCATGATCTATTGATTTAAAACCCCATGGCCTTCACCAAAGATAAACTGAGATAAGGGAGAAGGAAAAAAAAAAAAAAGGCGAATGAACAGGAGGTCGCTTTTTGAGAAAAAATTCAGAGTGCCTCCTTCATAACTCCAGATGGTAATATTTTATCCTGCCATAGTTACAAGGCTTTTCAATCAGCTGCAGGCAGTCAGGCCCTCTGTCTGTTGATGCCCAACTTCCCCAGAATTTCTGTCCTAATTTTGGTCTGAACATCTTCCTAACTAGGAAGCAATTGATCTAACCATACATAGAAAACTCAGGATTGGACATTCTAGGTCAGAGCTTAGAAAAATCTGGAAATTGAAAAAAGGGTAGGTTTAGATTTTTTGCTTTATATAAATCTACTTTTGTGTTCTACCCATGTTCTAGATATTGCCATTTTCTTAAGTGGTCAAACACCAGAATCTGTATAAGAAATTGAAGCAAAAATAATATCTCATAAATATTGACCTTGTGCCTAGCCTTGTGTCAGCCACCATCGCATATGCTAACAAATTCAATCCAGGCAATCATATCTTAGACATAGTAGTGTTTCCATTTTTACAGAAAAGGTAACAAGGGCTCACAAAATTTGTCCAAAATTATACAATCAATTTAATTCCAGGTGTGACTGACTCCAATATTCATGATAATGTATGACCCCAGAGAAAGGTGAAATAATTCAAACTATTATTATCTATTTTTTATTTTTCCTTTATGATAAAATCCATGAACTTTCCTCTTGCAGAATGAAGCAATAGCAAGAGGTTCTGCAAATTAGATCTTTATTCTCTAAAGCTGGCACTTCTTTCTATTATGTAGATTCTCAAATTCCCTCTGGAGTGTACTTATTTGGAGTTGCTTGTTAGAACTAGTTTTTCGGCAATGTGTGCCTCCTTCCCTTTCTAAATTATTCTCACTAATTAATTAACAGTATGCTGAGAATCAGCTTACTCAGCAATTGTGGTGTTAACTAGGGGAGAAGTAATCCCTAATTGACACAAAACAAGTATGCTTTCCTGCTTTCTGCTTCCTTTGACAGTTTGGTCCAATCACAGGAACCATCCAGAAAATTTCATTTGCTCTTTCCTTCAAAAAATTATACTGATTAAAATGTTTTAGATTTGTTCTCAGCATCCTCCAGGAGCCTGTGTACCTTCAACCTCACAATACTGACAAACCAAAAGCCGTTGCCATTGAGTTGATTCCAACTCAAAGTAGCCCTACAAGACAGAGAAGAGCCCTATAGGGTTTCCAAGGAGGGGCTGGTGGCTTTGAACTGCTGACCTTTTGGTTAGCACCTGTAGCTCTTAACCACTGCACTACCAGGGCTCCAGGCTGGCCTATATTTTAACCTATCAAATTCATGCACTTTTACAAAAAGATGGTCTCATCTCCATCTTTCCCACATTTTGTGTAATCCTTTTGAAAATATGTATCTTCTATAGGCTTTACAATAATTAAAAGACAGTTTAAAGGAACCATTCCACTGAAATTGTTCTTTTGAAGGGCATCAGTAATTAACTGGTCATCATGTGTAATGACTTTCAATCAGACCTTATTGTCACTGTTATGACAATATTTACAAAGAACTTTTATATTTATCTACATATTTGATATTAAATATTACAATTAGACTATATGCCAGTTGGAAACCCTGGTGACAAAGTAGAAAGTCCTACAGCTGCTAACCAAAAGGTCGGCAGTTCGAATCCACCGGGTGCTCCTCAGAAACTCTATGGGGCAGTTCTACTCTGTCCTATAGGGTTGCTGTGAGTTGGAATTGACTTAATGGCAGTGGGTTTGGTTTTGGTATATTGCAGTTATGTGACTCTTCTACATAGTTCCTTGAGTTCAAGCATATACGTCTTTGTCCCCAGTGTCCCTCCACTTATGGTGATCAATAAATATTTGAGGGAATGAACAAAATATTTCTAGCACACCACAGGTGTGTTTTACTAACTGTCTTGAACTCCATACTACATTAGAAGTGACTCATTAGCCTCAGCAATAACAAGGTAGGTAAAAAGCAACTAAATGAAAACTCCCAATATCTGATGATTATAATAAGCAGTAAAAATCGCACTAACTTTTGTTATGTGCTACCAGCTAACACTATGTTAGTTTGAAAATATGCTTGTGTGGTCTTTTTCTCACATATGTAAAATAATAATAAAGTGTATCATTATCTAAAATTTATAAATATAAGAACAGAGGCCCAGAGGAGCTAAATACTCTCTCATGCTGACCCAGTTGGTAGAAGACACAACACCCTTGGGTTTCTCATTAAAGCCCATGTTGCAAACACTGCTACCTTTCTCACACAATCCTGATTCAGCTACTACAATATTATAGTCCAAAAAAGAAATCCAAAGAGAAGAAAGACGAGTATATGCTTCAAATTTGAGCATTAATCTAAAAAAAAAAAAAAAGCTACATGGATAGCAAAAAGGAAAGGAGAGAAAAAAATATAGCAATATAGGTCTTGAGAAAATAAAGGGCTAGTTAAGGCCAGAATAGGGGAGTAACAGACAACAAAAAGAGTTACACAACTTGAGTCTTTAAAACTGCTGGTTCCCTCTGGTATTTCTGGAACATTTACTACAACTCACAATAACATCTGCATGGATTAAAAAAATGAAATGGGCCTTCTTTGTTTTTATTATTTAACAGATTGTATTGCCAGAGGTGAAAATAATTCTAGAAGTTACCTGGTTTAGTTGTAAGACAAAGAATCATTAGTAGACAAGTATATTTTTTTTTTTCCCCTTTTGAAAGTGCTTGGAGAACGTTGGAAAGCTTAACTGGATATTATTCAAGAACGATAAATTTCCTGCCTGCAGATATAGACTTCAGTCTACTGATCTGTCAAGAGTAAACAATGTTTTTAATGTAAATTTGTTTTACCCTGGTGTTCTTGTAGACAGCTAAGTTTGAAAATGAATGAATGATTTATGTCTTCCATATGCAAAAATACCGGTTATTCATGAGATGTAGGTCATGAAATTTGAGTTTTTTCCAGTAGGAAACTGATACCCATCTATTTGTTCACATCCTCTTACAAAATACTCCTCGAGACCAGAAGAATGTGTTTAAAAACTGGCAACCTAGGGTTAGAAGTACAATCTATAATCATGAAACAGAGTCAGGTTAGCCAGCACCCAAGAAATTCATGCCTGTGGTTTTGGTCCTGTTGATATGGTACCCAAACCAGCTAATCTAAAGGGCCAAAGTCAGTTTGGAGACTTAATTGATAAAAGAAATAAAGTCATAATTAGGGTAATTAATAATTGCATTGATTATTTTAAAATGCGCAATCAGAGATTACATGCCATTTAATTTAAAATTTCATGCCAAATCCAAATTTAGACACATTATCTAATGAACAACACCATGCACATGGTACATGCACTCTTTTCACTTAAAACAAAGTCGAAACAAATACACTTGACACGGATATCGATTTATGAAACACTGATCTTTAGAGCCGACCTAGCTTTAGTTTGAAGGGCCTGTATGAGAGACTCAAATCGTTAGTTACTCCACTCAACCTGGTGATCTTGTGGTTATTGATTCATGTTTGCTTTAATCTCTCCCTGTCTCAGTGTCTCTGCGCTTTCACTTTTGCACAGCACACACACACACACACACACACGCACACATAAACACTTTCCAGAATATCTCTGCATTGTCTTGCAACATGAAGCTATAAGTCATAACTGATAATCCATATTTTTCTCTCTTTCCCTGTATTTCCTTCTTTTCCTTTTTCCCATTCAAGTAAGTAACTAGCTCCATACTTCATTGCTTCTGGGGATGTATGAAGTGAGCACAAATCAGGCAGAGCCTGTAAGTCGTCCTGGCTTTTGTTTTATAAAAGCTTAAACCCTTTGAGGGTGATGCAGAGAGGATAGGAGATGTTGAAGTGGAGCAAATTCTTTTCTCAGATTAAAAAAGTGATTTTCCCAGGGACTGGGGAAAGGGTGGAAGCCTGTGGATAACGCTGCAGTGGGAATTCAGCTACTTGCTGAGGCCTCAAAGAGAGATGGCTAGCATATGGGCTTTTAGCCTTACCAGAGATAGGACCCTGCATGATAAGAAAGTGAAAAGCCCCGTGGATCTCAAGGACACACTTTGGCTAGTCAATGACGATGCCAGTGGCCACGTTATTTGACTGGAGTTTAGATATCCTTTCCTCATTTTGAGCATAACATGTAAGTCCCCTGGAGCAAGGAGCAATTCTGGCTTAGGGAGCGGACACTAACAATGAATGAAATGGAATTTCCACTAAGATAGCAGGGTGAAGGCTCAGCCTATATTTTCAATCTTTTTAAATATGTATTTTTCTGCTGTAAAACAACAGCAATGAAACTTATGAGAGACTCCTCAGGTAAGTTAAGAATCACTTCATGGTTAGAGGCTGAGAAGTCTAGATAAGAATAATACTGCATCAAGCATTTTTTGGCTATTCCTGAGCTCTTAGCTTGACATACTTTTTACATGAAGTAAATGTGGCCTGTCCTTGCCAGGGTAGATAATAGTGCCTGGACACTAGCCAGGTTAGCTAGAATGTTGAGAGAGGGAAGCATCTCTGCATTCACTGTGAGACCTAACCAGCTGCCCCTGTCAATGCCTTCTTATCTGTCTCTCTCACTCCCTCCTGAGCTGTCAACACTGAACTTGGCACTCAATGAGCTCCTCAACTGCTCCTTGACCTTGAAAAGACTCAACTAGAAAATCTTGTGTTTCTTAGTTCCTGTGGCCATTAGTTGGAGGTTAAAACGAACTTTTAGTCACATGGAAAACGCTAGAACTTGGACTTCGAGCTGCTCTTCTTATATGCCATGGTATCTAAAGTCTAAATCCTTACATTTCAAAGGAAAGGCATGGCAATTGCAAACCACAACTTTTAATCAAACTGGCAAATTGCCCTCACCTTCCCACTTCCATGTAATCTTTCTCCTTTGTGCATAAACGGAATTCTTTTACACATGGATTCTTGTAAATTCTTTTCTGTTTCTCACTTGAAGCAGAGCTTCTCGGGACAAAGGAAATGTACCAAAGTGATAGCAGGGCCATATTTTAGTTACTAACTTTGCCTCTGGCTCTCATGGAGTTTGGGTGAGTGGGTATTAAGTAAAAAAGGAAAATGAACTTAAGGATACATTATAGTTGCTGGTGTTGATGTAAGCCTCTGAAGATGGTCTGCTTACCCTTCTGACTTCCACATTCTCTCTTTTCTTCTATTACATTTTTTAGTTTAATATAATTAAAAACAAACCCACTGACACTGGGTTGATTCTGACTCATAGCTACCTATAGGACAGAGTAGAACTGCCCCATAGGGTTTCCAAGGAGCGCCTGCTGGATTCAAAGTGCTGACCTTTTGGTTAGCAGCCAAACTTATAACCACTACACCACCAGGGTTTCCAATATAATTAAAAGATTGCAAATACCTTAAAAGAGACAGTGTATATTAAAACAAATCACTTAGAATCATATTACTTAGGAAAAACTACTTTCATTTGGCAAATTGCCCTCTTCTTGAGTGTATGTTTTATGTAGTGATAATATATTATAAAGTCCATAATTTATACTGCTATTTGTAATACTGTTATTTTCATATAATATCATAAAATTTCCTATAAATGTCAGAGGTTTTAAAATCAAAACTTTAAATGACCACATCATATTTAATTTTGTTGATCACCTAATTCACCAATACAGAATTTACTAACTCCTATTTCTAATTCTGAGCATATGGGTTGTTTCCAAGTTTTTCCTTCATAGATGATGCTGCACTGAGAAGCACTACATACTGAGAACTCCGAGAGATACCATGGCATGTACCAAGCACTTAACACATATGATTTATAAGGCTCCCAGTAACCGTTCAGGGTGGGTACACTCCAGCCTGTTTTACAAATGAGGAAACTGGAGGCTCATAGAGGTAAAACACCTCCCTAGGGGGCCCTCAGTGAGGAAGCAGTAGAACCAGGATTTGAAATTCATATCTATCTGACTCCAAGTCTCATTCTGTGTCATAGGATTGTTTCATTAGTGGAATTTCCCCAAGATAAAATCCCGAGAGTAGAATTGTTGAATCAAAGAGTGTGACTTCTTCTATGGCCCTTGTTACTTTCTCATCAATGAAAATAACAGGGAAAGAGAGACAAGAAAAACCATGTGCAAGCCTATCTATTGCTTCCCTTCCCTAAAGGTTTCATGCTGTCTCAGATCAGAGGGGAATGTTGTCAGGCCTCATTTTTTTATATTTGAAAAAAATAAAAAAAGTGTTTATGCAGGGAAATTCAGTTACCGGCTCCATCTTTCATGCAGCCAGATTTCTTGTGATTTAGGTAAAATGTTAGAAAAATTGCTGCACAAATTTTATCACATTGTAAATAAAGTATTATTATTACCATAAAAGATTTAAATAGTTGTTGATTGCAACTCTACTGGCAGAGATGGAATTCTTAGTCAACAGAGAAACACATATTTAATCTGTGAATAAATAAGGGAACTTTGTGTAACAAAAATTAGAGGGGTCCCTCTAGCTAGAATAAAAATAAACGTCAAGGAGACAAAGGGACGCTTTCATGGCTTGAGATACACTATTATTATTATGTCTTTTCAACAAGTATCAATGCTCTCTCTTCCCTTTCGCTGGCAACAGTGGAACCTTTGCTGAACTGACAGTCAGTTACAGCCAGTCAACAGAAACTGCTTTGGGTCACATGCCACCAAGGACTGTTGTTGCCATCGCAACTGCACTGTGATAAATTAGCCTGTCTCTGCTAAGTATTTGGTTTGCCTACATGTCCTGGAAGGTGCCGTTTTGATATTCTCCTTGACAGTTTTGAGCTAATCTCTGACTCAACCTTTTCGGCAGGCTTCCTAACATTTACATACATTGGGGGAGAGAAAAAAAGGAAATTAATATTTTTGATTCAGATACACGTGCACGTGTTCCGGAATGATTACCATATTTAAGGAGTATTTTTGCATTCTCATGAAGTTTGATCATTGTTTTAGAAGCACTTCTATGCCAGGTTAATATGTATTTATTTCACCTCTTAGATACTTACATATTACTGTCACTTAATAATTGAGATAAACTGCTGGATTTAGCCAAGCTAGAGGGAAAAAAAGTTAGCTATAAAAGCACTGGAGCTTGTAATAGCTTAAATAATTATTTCTCAAAAATTAGTGCGTTTTTATTGTTTAGGGGATTCCTTGCTTAATAAATTCTGTGTGGATATTATAACAAACAGTTTGTTTTCTTTCTGGATGTACAGGGAAGTTTATGAGTCTTTTTATTTTTTAATTTACTCTATCTCATACATCAATTTAATGAGGTTCATAGATATTGGTGTGTGAAATGCAATAAAGCATTTTGTTATTTCAGACAAAGTACATGAAAATGTAATGAATTATTGATTTTAGCAACTAGGTCAAGTATTTTCCATTTACAAGGTGCTTTCACATAAATTTCCTTTTGCTTCTGAAAAAACTGTTATGTCATCACACCCATTTTACAGATGAGGAAAAACATTTAGAGAAGATAAGAAAGTTGCCAAAGTTCCAATGGAATTAAAACACTCCAAACTTCAAATCAAGTTTTCCATCTCCAAATATAAATTCTTTTTACTACATCATTACCAAAATGATTCAGTTTCTCCATTCCCCAAGCAAGCACATAAGTATTTACATAATATACAATTAGCTGAAAGCATTATATCTTATTTATAAAAATTTAGTAATTTTAGAGTCTTAAAACGTCCAGTAGAATATATTTGCTGAAGTAGCATACACATCCGTGTATAGAACCTAAATAAAAGGAGCCCTGGTGGTGCAGTGATTAAGAGCTAAGGGCTGCTAACTCAAAGGTCAGCAGTCTGAATCCACCAGCTGCTACTTGGAAGCCCTATGGGGCAGTTCTACTCTGTCCTATAAGGTCGCTATGAGTTGGAATTGACAACAACAGTAACAGGTTTGGTTTTTGGTTAAAGAAACACAGACTGTATTAAGGTATTGTCTACATTTATTAATTGCATTTTATCTTGTGTTGGTAAAGAAAATCAAAAAGAGAATCACTATAAGTTCAAATTTCAGAAAGAATAATCACTTGACTAACTAGAAATGGGGGAGGGGGAAGGCTGATACCCAGTTTGTTGTAGAAATAGATTGCACTTTCACCTTCAGGGTTTGGTTCATACTCTAACCAACTGCTACTCAAAGTACGGGTTCATGGATATGCAGCAAGGGGATCACATGGAGGCTTGTTAGAAATGCAGAATCTCAACCACAACCCTAGTCCTGCCGAACCCTACCTTTTGCAGGACCCCAGGTGATTCATGAGTCCTTTAACATTTGAGAAGCACTGCATCTACTGGAACTTTTACCAAAGACGTAAGGGGAGCCAAGGGACGAAACTGACATCCACCCCAGTGATTTCAAGTACCTGCTATCAAGGTAACATGACTTCAAGGTTTAAAACTAGGAGGCCCCTAAGGTAGTAAACATCTCACCCATTGACTTAAGGTGTTTTCACTATGAGAGTTTTGTGTTTTTTTTTTTGGTGGGGAGGAAGGGGTTGAGGAGCCCATGGTCAAATGCAAATACTAGCGGGTGTGATAACAATGTCATCCAAAAGCAACAATTAAAGTCTTCTGGTGAACTGATCATTGACTGAACAAGTGAGTGTCTTGATATGAGATTGTAAGGTCTAGGAGACCAGGGAGCTGGCACAGAACACACACACACACACACACACACACGCTCTCTCTTTTTGGATTAAACTTTGTTCGGGGAAAGGCCCAAAGCAGGTGATGCTTCTGTTTGACAAAGCCCTATAATAAAGAATGATCTGCAGTGTAGGGCCCTGGGGGCAACTTATCAAAACGATGACAGCAGAAGGAAACAGAAGACCTACAGCCTGCTAGCCTTGTTCACTAGTCAAGTTCAGGTTAAACTGAAATGAAATTTGCCTTTCTTTTTTCTATGAGGTGTCAAATGAGTTTGCCTGGGTTTTTTCTACGTCTTAACTGATCCTGCCCTTTCCCCAATCAAATCTTACATGCTTTGAATCATTTCATCAGACTTGCTGTCTTAAGTGGCTACCTGATATAATAAAATGCATATGCTAGTCATTCCCTAAAAATGAATAATGTTAAACTTGAGGGACAAGTTCTAATCCAAATGTGTGTCAAGAATGATCCATTTTCCTGTCCTACTGGCAGGAAGAGATACTTCGTGACAGTTGAGACAAATGGTAACGCTGGATTTAAGCTACTTAAGCCTGGCCAGTTGATGTTATTGCATTTCAATCTTTACATAAATTAATAAAGCTAAAAATATCTTTAGCCTACCAATAGCTCCCATTAAAATGTTTGTACAGACATTAAAATTATGTTAACAGAATTCAAAATGAAGGAAAAACAATTATTGCACGATCACATTATCTCAACAAGCCAAATCATTTTCATTTTATCTATTTCCTTCTGGTCATTTACAAGCAGTGCCTATTTTTTAAAAAATATAATTTCAGCGATGACATCATTACTAATTGCACATGACTTTGCCAGCCCTGTTAGAGTCACAGAGATCTGCCACCACTAAGCTGAATCCCTCCTAGTCCCAGAGCCAACCCTGCACTACACAGTCTTCAAACCCTCCAGAGGTTATGTTATACCAGTACATGTAAGGCGATGGGATAGAAATTACTACTACCCATTAAATATTTAAGCTGTTTAAAATTTTAAGTATAATAAATAACTCTGAACTCTTCTCATATAGCTTTTTTATATTTTGAATCATTTTAAAGATAATTTAATAGAAAGTATGAGGTTCATAAATGCAAATATTTTTGCAGCTCTTTAAACATATTATGAAAATTGCTTTCAAAAAGCATTATTTTACCCCATCAGCAAGTGTATGGGCTGGGAGTTGGCATCAGTGCTTTGCAAATACTCCCCAGGTGATTCTAATGCATAGCTTGATTTTAGTAGATGAGTGTGGGAAACCCTGGTGGCAAAGTGGTTAAGAACTGTGGCTGCTAACCAAAAGGTCGGCAGTTCAAATCCACCAAGTGCTCCTTGGAAACTCTATGGGGCAGTTCTATTCTGTCCTAGAGGGTCTTTTTGGGTCGGAATCAACTCGATGGCAGTGGGCTTGGCTTGGCTTGGCTTGGTTAGATGAGTGTGATGTATTCGCTGTGATCAAACCAGTCTGGGTACTATTTTTTAAATACTTTTTTTTTTTTAATTAGTAGGTATAACTGGTCTCTTACTATTCTCTTATTTTTGTTGTTTTAACTGTCCTATATTTATTAATATTTCTGTAGATTGCGTCCTTTTTTTTTTTTTTTAGATTGTGTCCTGTTTTCTCCTTTTAGCTCTATAGCAGATTGAAAGGTAAAAGAAATAATTATGCAGCTATAAGCTATTGCTTCTCTAAGTTACTCATTTCTTCCTTAGTCACTTTCATCCCTCTTCGTGGGATAAGAAGAGAGAAAACAACAGCTTAAAGACAGAGATGTAGGGAAATGTAAAGTCAAATGCCTGTCTTTGACCGTTAAGAAATTCTCTGTGAAATCTTGGACTCTGGAAATACCATGAATGGACTGTTCTCCACCAACCTGAAGGGGCTATAGATATTTTAAATGGTGCCTCACAGTCAGAGAGTATCAACCTGACATGCATTTCAATCTGAATAACGAGGAGTTAGCAGAGAAAAATCCCTTACACTTGTATATACTTCAGAAAGGTATCTGAGAAGTGCTGGTGGTTGCATTTCTTTATAATGAAGCAGAGCTTTCTGGGTTTTGAATTTTTTCTGCCTGCTAAGCCTGACCAAGGGCAATAATAAGTAGATATTTCATGCCACCAGTTCTACTTCTTTAGGTTTTAATGATGACTAGGCAGAGACGATGGAAAAGACCTTCAACTCTTCCTAGGAGGGAAAAGGCCAAAAGCTGTAGGAAGAAATGGTTTACAGTTTTGCCAGCATTTGAGGCATCAAGGACCTTTTAAAGCCATTATTAATTAATCAAAGAGAGAATTAATAAAGGGACATTCTTTGTATTTCATAAAGAGCAGGGGAAAAAAGGAAAAAATGCAGTATTATGGAAGAAAAAGTTTGAAATAGCCCAAAGAATCAGCTGCTGTTTTGCCTCCACATTGGGAACAGTGAAAAATGCAGTTATAATTAAAATTTTTTTTGTTGGTTTTAAATAACAGATTGACTAGATACAAGGCAGTGCAGTGATACACTGGAATTTTTAAGGGCAGGGCTGAGTATCTTTTTATATTCTTAGAGTCTAGCACAAAGTAGGTACGCAATAAAGGTTGTAAGGCATTAAGTCTTATTAACTATTAACACAAGCCATAAATTAGTTTATCAGATCCTTCCCTAAGTAGCAGAGATCAAATTTCAGCAGAGTAAGATGTACAATAGGTGAATGGGGTAACAAAGAGAATGTATGGTAGGAATGATAATAAAAAAGAGAGCAGTTTTTTTTTTTTTTTTTTTTTATAACCTAGTGCATGAAAAGCACATAGGCTTAGGAGCCAGACAAATTTGGATTCAAATTCTGACTCTGCTGTTAACCAGCTGTGTGATCTTTTAAAAATGATACTTAAATTCCCCACTTTGCAGGTAGCTTATCTATAAAACAGGTTGCTAGTAACTGGTTAATAAACACTAGGTTTCTTTCCCCTCAGAATTAGAGAGAGCCAGTTAGTTAGGGTGCTTCAATTTCCTCAACTACAGAATAATAGTATTGAAATCAGTGATCCCAATATCCCTTCTCGCTGCCCAACCCAAACCCAGTGCCGTCGAGTCAATTCCGACTCATTTACTGCAGGAGTTGGTTAATTCTAACACTGTTTACACAGCATGGTTCAATGTCCTTCGTACACCATAGGGATACATTCCCATGATGAAATCTCAAGCACCACCTACAGATGAATGGGAGATATTTTTATTTGTGTTAGGACAGGAGCCCCCACAAATCCTACCATATCACTGACATCCACTTTACTTAAAGGCAAGCCCATGCATTGAGAATTCCTTTGTAATCATAGAGACAAATCTGCTAGAGAGTGCTGCTGGATCTAGGTCTCCTGTTATTTTTACCAAACATTTCTGTGCTTGCTTTAAAATGCCCCAAGTGATGTATTTCTTATTGCATCCATCATCACTGGCAGATTTAGTGACATAACTCATGCCAGAGTCCAAAAGGATGATGTATGCCCCAGGGAGGGCTGCATAGGTGGTCTACCATCCTCTGTCTTGAAGATTTAGGATAGTGCTAGACCAGAACTGGGAAATGTCAGGAATGCATCATGTCATCACTCCCTTTTCTTGTCTATAGAATATATCCCTGATAGATCAGAGCTCTCTCACTGAACCAGCATGAAGCCTTGGAATCTTCCTTAGCCTATTGCTCTAAGCAGGCAACACAAACTGGGGTTGGAAACTAATGTGAAATTCTTGGCCCTCTTTGCTCTAGAGTTTTTTCAACAACTGGGCTAAAGTTGCAGACTCAAACTGTGCAAAATAATAAGGAAATAACATAGAAGTGTGCATTGCCATTCATCTGTAGAAAATAATAGAAGTTGGAACCTTTAGGAACAGACCTCAGGCAGACCCAAGGCCTGATCCTGCTATGGAGCTAGCCCATCTGGGAAAGAGAACTTGAGCAAGCACTTAGGGAAACAGCAACATTTTTACCAATTACTTGTACCAGGCAAGTAGCCAGAATTTGTCTTGTCAGGAAGAATCAAGGGGGTTTCAAAACCACATGAGACAGGACAGGAGAGTTTTGTCAAAGTTCTGATGGGTTTCTCACCTGGAGAAGGTGGCAGAAGGAGCAGTAGCAGGGTCTTCATAGGACCTAGAAAGCTAGGACAGCTTCTTCCTCTCTCTGGGAGCCCTACAGTGTCTCCAGCTTTGTGTAGCCTATGTGTAGTAGGTTATATCCTTTATCTACCTGAAAGGAACTCATTCTTGTCTAGCATCTATTGGAATTTTTCTGTCAAATCTTATCACCATCACTTTGTTGACTACCCAGCAGAGCTACAAAACCAAACATGACTTTATATATATGGTCAGAGCTGGTCCAAGCCATTCCTTCCCAAATCCTTTTTGACCCAGAAGTAGAAGTGACTCAGAAGAAGAAATGAAAACATTTGCCATCCACACTTTCCTTCAGCTGCTATTTTGAAGATGAAAATATTTGTGCTTGTGTACTTGAAAACTAAACACAAAAAATGCTTTCTACATACTTATGTACCAAAATATAGCTCATCTGTGAGAAAAAAGGCAGAAAAAAAATAAATTAAGATATTAAAAACAAAAAACAAGGTGGTGAAAATTCAAAAGAGAAAAGAAGGGAAGAAAGAGATTCTAATCTTTTGTAATAGGGACAGACTCTTACTCTCTTTGTGCCTCAGGGCTAGCACAATGCCTTAAATGTAACTGGCCCAAGAATGAATATCTATTGGATTGAACATGAAAAGAGGAAAATGGAAAGATAAGAAAAGGAGATAGACAAAAAAAAGAGAGAGAGAGAGAAAGGGAGATTTTTACATCATACCTCTTTTATTTGAAAACAGGCCACACAATAATGAAATATGTGGTCCTTAAGGAAACCTCCCAGAATGCATATGCAAATGAAAAAGCCTCAAATAGTTTGACTGTTGAGAAAATAAAATAAAATTGGCAGCCTAGAGTCAGGAGTTGAATATATTACAAAGTCCTTAAAGTTTAAATTGTACTGTCATATAGGAGACCTTCAAAATTTCTTGGAAAAGTAAATCTCTACTTCAAAAGTAAACTTTGTAGCTGCTTGAAAATGGAAAAAGGAAAGAAAAAGGGCCTTCTGAGTCTGAGCTGGGGAAGAAAAGACTACAAGTATTTTAAAGCCAACTTCTAGAGGGCACATCAGGATTTGAAAGGATGTAATAAAAGATCTCCTTACAGCTCCCTGAAATATATGACAGTATTTCAAGAAATTTGGCTGAGACTGACACCGACTCTCATTTGAGACTTTAAAATAGAAGACAAACTGTCCCAGCTTTCAGCAATTGCTGCATTGTTTCAGAAGGCCCTCTATCGCTCCTTGCCCGCAGGTATGGTTTCCTATCTCCTATTCTACCTTTTTTTTTTTTTATTCTACCTTCTGTATCTAGAATACAGCTGCCTTGATGAGGTAGGACCAGCCTCACTCACAGATAATTCTCACTTTTTAATCACCTTCCAAGAGGGGGCTGCCATCTGTCCCTTACAATAAGGAAATGTGAAAATGCAATAGTAGAGAGTTTTACTTCTTAAAGAATTTAAAGAAACGTGGTTATATTTATTTATTCATTTTAAGTCATGGCAAAAAAAAAAAAAATTAAAACATCTTTACCATGTAACAGTTCTCTAACAGATTAAATATATATGTTCTAAGGTAAAAGCCTCATCACAGTCATCCACCATGTCCTTTACTCCTTTCCTCAAGTCAGTAGCCAAGTCTAGTTTGTTCTCTCTCCCAACCATCCTCTTCTCTCCATACTATTCTCTTTGTCCTTATATCCAATCATCAGTCCCTTTCCCAGATTGCTGCAAATCTGATCTGTTAAGGTCTTAACCTTCTTGAAAGCTGGTCAGTGGTATCCCTTTGGCCCAGGATAAACTCCTTAAGAGGATAGGCAATGTCCTTAGTGACCTGGCTACTCTTTACTTCACAAGTCTCTTCTCCACCATGAGTTTACCTAGACCTTGCACGTGCTATTTACTCGGCTTAGGATGCTCTTTGCAATTCCTCTACAGCTCTTGCTTTACTCAGCAACCCTAGACATATCTTTCAGTTTAATTGAAACTGTCACTTTTTCTGATGCTTGTCCTTGCCCACCAAGGCTAAGTCAGGTGCAAAACCCAGGAGTTCTCATGGTACTTTTATTTTAGCACTAATGATTACTCTATTTGATTTATCTCTCCTTTTTTTTTTTTATTATTCCATGAGAGTTCTTTAGTGCAAGCGCTAAGTCTCACACACGTCTTTCCAACACCTAGCGCATGGGCTGGCATACAGTAGCCATAAAACAAGTTTGTTAACTAGATGATGCCAATATCATCTTTAGACTTGAGGCTGTGTGTTCATGGGACAGTTAATAGTCTCATGCAACTGCTATTGTGTTCTCAGAGGCCCAGAAACAAGCCTCCTTTTTTGCATTGTGAAAGGAGTTACAGATTTGATGTTATAATCTCTAAGAGCCAAAATGCATTATTCCATGTGTATTTTATGCTTAACACCATGGAGGGAAAAAGAGTCAGAATAACTAGTCTGTTGGAAAAGGCTGTTATCAAAATGTTAAAATACAGTTGCCAGACGTCTGTTAGCCTAAAAAAAACTGGGTTAAATAGCTATTGATTACTCAAAGATTATGTATAATAATATACACAATCAAATTATTCTATCCTGTGGAAAGCAAATGTATATAAGAATAAACCAGTTGCCATCATGTTGACTCCAACTCATGGTGAGCCTACGTGTGTCAGAGTAGAACTGTGCCCTATAGGGTTTTCAATGGCTAAGTTTTCAGGAGTAGATGCTTCTGAGGTGCCTCTGGGTGGACTTGACTCACCACCAATCTTTAGGTTAGCAGCTGGCTTGTTAACCGTTTGTACTATACAGGAACTCGTATGTGAGAATACATATTAGGAAATCCTACTAAATGAAATCAGATTGACCTGTAAATTTAGGATATCACTTTTTTCTTTATTCTCACACAAACTGTCTTAAACCATCACGTTTTCAGTGTCAAAGGCCAGCTATTTCTCCATCAATCCTAAAATCCTTACCAGTCAAGGACGGAAATGAAGACGTGGGCCCGCTATGTTTCAGGAACAGTAAAGTCCATCCGTGTGGGAAGGCCATGTTTGAAGACCAACACCACAGACTCCTAAGCGGACTCAGCTCTGTTTCATGGGTCCTTGTCCAAGAGTAATAGGAAACCTATGAGATTTAGAAAAGTTCTAGAAAAAGTATCTAAGCTATGAGAAGTAGGGAATATGATATGGCAGAGTAGGGACACTGGAAGTTTTCTTGAAAAAATAGGAACACTGATTAGGACAATCAAATAACACCCTGTCAAGGGCTATCTGTGGAAGGAACCACGCCTTGTATACCGTGCTAAGTGCAAACTTGTCATTAAAACACACACACACACACCAGAAGATCTGATCATTAGTTTTTATATTAGCTTGTCATTAAAATGACTTAAATATAAAAGCTGCATTTTAGACAAGCAAAATGTGTCTGAAGTTCTCACATATATTGTGTAATGTTGTGAGACAAATGGCTCCAGCTCTGACACAGCAACTGCCGTTCGTCCTTTCGGTTCAGCGCAGATTTCTTGAAGGGCAGTGCAGTGATTCTCAGAGTAAATCAGTACAATTCCACACTATTTTACAGCTTATTCGTGAAAAAGAAATTAAGCCCTCTGTGTAAATTCAGACCGTTTCCCAATATAGCTTCCAAAATGAAATGACCAAATCAAAATGTCTTAAGCACCCTGGAGAGAGATACTGCTACTTCATACCTCAGTTTCGCAAAATAGATAGAACCTTTGTGATTTTACAGGTAATCTTAGAAACAAGGATCAAACCTAAGTTTTATGTAAAGAATATGCAAATCCCAAATAAGCAAAATAAGAAATATTCCTTAGAAGGCCGCTAACAAATGAAATGAACTCCAAAATGACACTGCAAACAGATTTAAGCATAATTTTACATTATTCAAATCTAATATGCAATAGAAAGGAATTCCAAGCCACTGAAAGAAAACACATAAAAAAACAAAAAACAAATCACATATTTAACCCCAAAACTCATAATAGGTTTCAAATCATCTGTGTTTAGTTCTAAATTTATTTATTGGCTTCAGAAGCAAGCCCATATATTAATTCTCCTCTTCCACGTCCCACCCCATCCTCTTTGGTGGGCTACACAGTTAACGCTGGGAAAGAAATTTCTCTGTAAGGTGGGGGAAAATAAGTGTACATTCTAGTAGGCCAAATAACATTAGCTGAGTATTCTTTAAATTACATGTTCAAAAAGTCATGAGAAAACATTCTTACCTGCTTTTCTTAGCACTATGCTGTTTTTCATGAAGAGTAGTTTCAATATATAGGAATTTGAAGTCAGAAGATTTGACCTTAAAACATGACTCTACTATCACATTTGAAAAAGTCACTTTCTATGTCTAATTACCTAGTTTTCTCTGCTGCAAAATGAGATAAAATATCACAGTTCTCCTATCATGGCTTTCATCAGGATAAAATGCTAAGCAAATGATAATAAAGTCTGAATTGTTTTACTAATATTCTAGGATTACTTTATGGGTCAAATTGAATATTGCCCCATTTCTGTGTCAGTAATTCTTCTTCTGGGTCTTTCTACTTTGTTTCTCCGCCGTCCCCAGGAACTCTGAAGACATGAAGATGGTTTGGAATTTGGACAGGTAATCCTAAACAACTCTTGCCTGTTAAAAATGGGAAGTTAATGCCCTCTCCCCCTCCCCCCATAGTTTTGAAAACCTAAACAGAACAGGGGTGAAGAGTTATGCAAAACAACATTCAGTAATATCAGAAAAGTAATAAAAAAGGATTCACTGGGAAAAGCCTTGATTTTTCAAAATCTATGTTTTGTATCTAATTGGCCAACTTTAATCTAGAGATGATTACAGTCTTCTCCTCTGGTTGGTTACCTACATTTGCATGTAAACAGGCTAAATGACATTTGGATATATTCACATTCACACTGTAACAGAAGCACCCAAAGCCAGGCCCTCTTAGAGGCTGAGAAGGCCAGATAATTTTAATCACTTAAGGTTCTTAACATTAAAACAAATGAAGTAACACACAAACAGTTTGAAAATTTGGGCACATTTTAGAAGTTTACTTTTGACTAAGGCCTTAAAAAAAAAAACCCAGTGCCATGGAGTCGATTCCGACTCATAGTGACTCTATGGGACAGAGTAGAACTGCCACATAGAGTTTCCAAGGAGTGCCTGGTGGATTCAAACTGCCGACCCTTTGGTTAGCAGCTGTAGCACTTAACCACTATGCCACCAGGACTCCAAAAACTAACATAAAGTGTAATTACAAATACACTGCTCCCAGAATGCTTTGGGGATTTATTAAAAATATTTTCACACTATACCATGGATATTATTTCTGGTTTTGTAAGCCAATTATGTGAATTTTATAAATGTATCAGGTCAGAAAAAGATAATATCACAATCTGATGTGGTCTCTTCTTTAGTGTCTTGTCCACAGGTTATCTTTGCTAAGCTCTTTCTAATAGTTCCAACGCTCTGTCCTTTTATCCTCTGTGTTCTGCAGAGGAAACATGAGGAGCAGAAGATCCGCCAGCTGCTCAAGAGCCTTTGACTGGAGATCACAGAGCAAAGGGAAACTCGGACACATAATCCCTTATAAACTCAGTTGTCTGCATAAGCTTCATTTTATTTTATTCTATTTTTTTGCTCATATGTTTCCTAATGAACTTATGTAGTTATTTCCTATTCTTTAAAAAAAAAAAAATTATTGATTTTGTTAATTTGATGATTCACTTTAAAGGAATGGAATTGAAATATTAAATACAAAAGTGGTATAGTTTAATCCAGAAACTTTTTTTGTAAAGAGCTATATGAAATATTTTAGGTTTTGCAGGCCATGCAGTCACTGTTGCAGCAACTCAACCCTATCTGAAAGCAGCCACAGCAGGTACATAAAAGAATGAGTGTGGCTGTGTTCCAATAAAACTTGACTTATGACACTAGGAATTACATGTAATTTTAACATGTCACAAGCTCATCTCCTTTTTTTTTTTTTTTTTTTTAACTGTTTAAAAAGGTTAAAGGTATTCTTAGCTCACAGGTTATACAAATCAGACAGACTCTTTTTTGACTTTGTATCAAGTTCACGAAAATTTCTTTTTTCTGAGATTATGTTTTAGATTACATCAGTGTGTGTACCCTAAAACCTCTCAAGCTCTCTGCCTGCTAAATAAATAGAAACCCACAGTTTGATGGAGGAAGGAAACACAGCAGGAAAAGTAGAAAGAATGAATCAGCTTCTTGTCTATATTATTTTGCTAAGGGGTTTAGAGATGAATGTGTTTATCATTCTCTCTCTAAGCTGGATGACCTTAACATGTAATATTTTCCAACGATTTTATTGTTTTTAGAAACAACTTTTAACTTCTTAGGCCACTGATCAAACTTGATTTTTATAGCGATTATAATTTTCAATGTTCTTTTAAAGCTATTTGAATGGCCCACAGGACAATGTCATTTTTCCCTTAAAGTTTAGCTTGTTTAAAAGTCATCAGGGACAACATTAATTTGGTGTGCTTTATGAGGTCTCTTTCAAAGTGTGTTGATTCAGCAACAATAGTTTATATATTACAGTGACTATTTGCGGTTGATGCCATGTTAAAGAGCACATCTCTACTACTAAAAAGGGGTTCAGAGTTCAGAGCGGCAGTTTCGCTGCAGAAATGAATGTCCCCAGTTAACTGTAAAAAATACATGCTCACACACATGCACATACACACACACAACTACCACCACCAACAACAATCAAAACAACCAGTCTACTTGGCTCCCAAATGTAGCACCTAACCACATTGTTACAGGAGGTGATATGCACTCTGAAAACAGTGGTATGCTGGTTACCGCTTAAAACCATCTCAGTGGGGAGAAGAGCACTAATTTGTAGCATTTGCTGATTTCCGTGGTACAAATGGAAACGCTGGTGGCCTAGTGGTTAAGAGCTATGGCTGCTAACCAAAAAGTTGGCAGTTCGAATCCACCAGGTGCTCCTTGGAAACTCTGTGGGGCAGTTTTACTCTGTCCTATAGGGTCACTATAAGTTGGAATTGACCCAATGGCAATGGGTTCTTTATGGTGTAAATAGTCCCACTCTGGCCCACTGCCAGCTACCAAAGTGACATCCATGAGTGTATCATCAGGAAGAGATGCATACAATTGTCTCTTGCAAGCCAGTAGGAGCTGGCTTCAAAATATCATTGCCTCATACTGTACTAAGAAATTGGACTAATTTTTTTCTCTCAATATCTAAAAGAGAAACTGGAAAGCAAACTCTTCCTTTATGCTTACTTTTGCAAAATGCATATTTTTAGAATAAAAATGAAATCCTCTCAATGATTAAAAAATGACAAGACGTCATTTTTTTGAGACCATGTTTTAGATTAGTTAATGCATCTTCAGAATAACTTACAAATAAAGGTCTTGACTCTTCCCATCTTTTAGTGAGGTTTAGAATTATTACATGTAATGAGAGGAGAATCTAGCAGAGAGGTGATCACTTATAAATGTTAATGTAAAGTCATCTTTAAGACAACCCTTTATTAGATATTTTTTTCTTCAATCATAGCAATTCAAGTATAATCTCAAAATGTGTTTCTTTTATATGTGGCTTTTAAATTGTTTTTTTTTTCCCCAGTGTTAACTTTTACAGCACACCACAGCTTTTATGAATGCAAATCTGATTGATTGCAGTGATTCATGCAGTCTAAAGGGGGCAAGAACACCATGCTATTCTATTAGTATTGATTTGTAGATGTTCATGCCAAGGAGAGAAGAAATCTGTGGCTTATTTGTAAAACTGAGTCCCTAAAGCTTATCCAACTCAGTGAACAAGACTTAGCCCTTGTAAGATATCAATTGTTTATCTTTCCTTAACTAGTTGGAGCAAGGATGTTTACTTATTTAACATTCAAATGAGGATATCAGTATGACATTATAACGAACCTAGACATAATAAGATCAAAATGTAAATTGTCACTGGATTTATGGTGCACATTCTAAAAGTAAAAATCTCTTACATTAGGATAAGCCTTGTCTGTGGGAGACTGCAGTCATACTTAGTAGGTCAACAACTTATCCAGTCTTCGATATTCATACTTGAATCTCAATTTCTAGTTTCCAAAAACCTGCCCTAGGCATCAATGCACAGTATATGTTTAAAGATAGATTTGTGGGATGTCATGGATTGAATTGTGTCCCCCCCCAAAATATGTGTCAACTTGGTTAGGCCATGATTCCCAGTATTGTGTGGTTGTCCTTCATTTTGTGATTGTAATTTTACGTTGAGAGGATTATGGTGGGATTGTTACACCACCCTTACTCAGGTCACCTGCCTGATCCAAGGAAAAGGGAGTTTCCCTGGGATATGGCCTGCTCTCAAGAGATAAAAGGAAAGAGAAGCAAGCAGAGAGTTGGAGACCTCATACCACCAAGAAAGAAGCACCAGGAACAGAGCGTGCCCTTTGGACTTGGGGTCCCTGTGTGAGAAGTTCCTAGTCTGGGGGAACATTGAAGAGAAGGCCGACAGAGAGAGAATGCCTTCCCCTGGAGCTAACACCCTGAATTTGGACTTGTAACCTACTAGACTATGAGAGAATAGATTTCTCTTTGTTGAAGCCATTCGCTTGCGGTGTTTCTGTTATAGCAGCACTAGATGACCAAGACATGGGAGCTAAAGAGGGTAGTAAAACCAAAAAACCCCAAATTCATTGACCGTGAGTCTATTTCAACTCATAGCAACCCTATAGGACAGAGTAGAACTGCCCCATAGGGTTTCCGAGGAGCGTCTGGTAGATTCGACCTGCCAACATTTTGGTTAACAGCCTTGGCTCTAAATCACTATGCCACCAGGGTTTCTGAGGGCAGTAGCAATATGTAAATACAATCTTTGAGGGAAGATACCAAATCTCACTTCCTCGATTTAACATGGTGGTCATTTAGGAGGACAGTAGATCCTTTAGGGTTTTATTGCAAAGGCGCCAAGGTACTCATCAGGTGATGATCTCTACAGAGGTTTCCCAGAAGGAAGAGTAGTGAAATTGAACCTTGGAGAACCTTTTTTGTGAGCAATAGAGTCAAGAAAGATGGTAAGGAATTTAGAAAGATGTAGAAACCAGGAGGGTAAAATATCATGTGGTCAGTGCAATAAAAAGTTTCAAGAACAGTGTAACTAAATGTAAAAGAGAAGTAAGATAAATACTTCTTGGTAAAAGAACTTCAATTCTGGCTAAAAATCTTTGCAAACCCTGGAAACAGCATTTTGTAAGAATCGCTGAAATATATTTAGTAGTAGGTTTGGGGATCAAGGCTGTTCGGGATTACTAATTGACAGGAAAGTTCAAGAAAGGGCAGAAGGGTGTGTGACAACAAAAGTAGTATTTATTTGAATGAAATGAGAAAAATTGAAAGCCAAGGTCTCTAGCTAAGGCAGAGAGGATGATAGGTTGAGGAAAGGGAGTGGGGCAATGCTACATAAGATGGGTGGGTCGAGAGTGCTGTGATAAGTGTTGTAATGGAAGTCTACACCAAGTCCAGTGATGGCATACAAGAACAAGCAACCAGCTCACCTCAAGGAACTGGGGAATGGCAGGAAAGAGTAGGTAGAGGTGCTTCATGGAATTTTAAATAGTGAATAGGAGTTTGAAAGCTGGTCAAATTTGACGGACATTTCAGGCAGAGATAATGGCATAAGGGAAGGCATGAAGAGGTGAAATGACTTTGGCTCCTTCTCATTCACGTCCTGGATGAATGGGAATAAAGGTGGTGGGGGGGGAGGGAGTGGCAGGAGGCTAAAGATGTTATTAGGTACATATGCAGGGTCTATATCTTGCAAGACTTGCTAAGACATTAAAAGGAGCTTGGGATTTATAATCAATAAGTGAGCTACTACAGAATTTTAAGCAGAGGAAAACCTGATTGTACTTATGTTCTGGGGCAGGGTAAAGGACAAATGGAGGTGGGTAAAGCAGGCAGCAATGAAACAAGCTAAGAGGCCATAACACAGTAACTAGAGGTAGTCTCCAACTTACTACATATTCAAGTTAGGGTGAACCATAATTCACAATCGTTTTTTTTTGGGTACAACTTACTGTTAGTAATCCATATGTATATAGGTATTAAAATATATCTGCATGTCTGTATGTAATGTTTCCAACCCCCAAAGACAAAGATCCAACTTACAAATATACTGACAATAAAAGGCAATAATAAAGAAAACTAAAAAGAATAAAGAGGTCAGAATCGACTTACGACGGAGTCCGTCATAAGTCAGGGACTACCTGTATATGCAAAAGATAATTTGAGTCTAAGGCAAAGGTGAAAATCTGAAAGTATTCAGTTAACAGAATACACGGGATTTGGTGACTTTTTGGGTGAGAGGTGGTTGAGGAAAATGTCAAGGATCATCATTCATCATCATCATTAATTTTTGCTGATCACTGTGTTAAGCACTTGAATTGGATTATATCACGCAGCTTGCACTGCAATGCTATGAGGAAGGCACAATTGTTATATTCATTTTACAGAATAAAAAGTGGAACTTAAAAGATTAAGCAACTTGCTCAAGTCACATGGTTAGTATCCCAACTGAAACTCAATCAATCCCTGGTAGTTGGCCTCAGAATTTATTTCAAAACCTACATTCTTAACCACTACGGCAATGCCTTCCCAAGGCTCACTTACATCTAAGTTTCTGGCTTAGGTGACTGGGTAGAAGGGTTGAATCTAATAGGAAAGTCAAAAAAGAGAGATGAGTAGGAAAGGGTGGCAAATATATACAATTTTGGCACCTATTGGGTTTAAGTCAGAATCGACTCGATGGCAACAGGTTTGGTTCTTGGTATGAGACATCCAAGTGGAGTGCCAAAGAGTTTTTGAATTTCTAGGTCTGATTTCTCAGAGTGTGGACAGGAGATGCCTGCTTCCTTGTCTGATTCTCGTGCTGGGTCAAAAGCTAATGCATCTAATAGATATCCAAATGACAATCCATAGCTGTACCACAGATTAACTTCAGAGATTAAGAAAAAAAAAAAAAAAAAAAACTTCCTAAAATTTCCAAGGTAGTACAATGTCGCCACCTACTGCAATGGCTGTCAAAGACAAATGTATCTTCCAAGTAACTGTGGGGTTATGGAAGCCCTTCGTTGGCATGTCTCTCTTTGCCTTACCCTCTTCCTGCTGCATTCATTTCTCTATTTCTTCAAATTTTCCTGTCTAGTTGCTCCTGAATCATAATTGGGATGTAGAGCTGGTTATGAACCCCACAAGTGTCCAGTATGTGAAAGTCATGGCCAGTGTTTGAGTCTGTAGCGTTAAAATTGCTACTTTGACATGTGCTGTTATTATTACTTAACTGTCATTTTCTTTGTTTGCTTTGTCTTTTCCTAATTCTGAATGTGGTGCTGACACTTACTAGCCTGAGGGAAGTTAATTACATTTTCTGAGACTCAATCTTCTCATCTGTAAACTGGGGCTGCTAATGTAACCTAACAGTGGTCCTCTGAAAGTTAAAAGAAATGAATGTATACCAAAGGCTTGTAGGGAAATGTCAGTAACATTTTGTTCCCTCTCACTGTTCATCTTATCAACCCACATTTAGAAAGTAGTTTTATAAAATAAAAACAGAGAACGGAGATGGTAGAAAACTTTTGGCGGAAACAACATAAAGACATAAAAATTTGTAACTTTTCATGGGCCCAGGAAGAAATTGAAAACCAATATGAAAATACATAAAAATAAGAGAATTGCAAAAAAAAAAAAAAAGTATTTAAATATGTGTGGGAAAACTCCTATTGTTTAAATGACATAAAATATACTTTAAAAAGTAAACAGCAGTAAAGTAAAAACAGGTTATTTCTTTCAACCTACCAAGCTTCTGTGATAAACCCATTTCATTCAGGGGCTGAAGTAGAGCAGTTATCCAGGTGACTATTACTTCCCTGTGCCACCTGCTTCCAGAAAAACAATCCCTCTGACCTTGGCTCAGAATACGCATTCTGCCACTTAAGGCATTTTACCGCATATTCATTCATCAAGTATTTATTACTCACTGCAAGGTGTGAGGCAGTGTGCTAGAAGCAATTTTGCCTTTTCTGCATGATGGGCATTACTGTGGCTTGATTAGGACAGAGCTGGAGGCTTTATTTAGGGACACCATAATTAGATTTCACTTGAGCACTGAGTGTGAGAAAGGACCCAAACCCCATTGCCATTGAGTTGACCAGCCTTTCTAAATCTGAATATGTTGGATCTGAGAAAAGTCCCAAGGATCCCTCAGTGGGGATCACTGACCCCCATGTCCTGGTAAGATGTGAAATTCTGCTGGGGAACTTGACAAATAATCCTGGACATTGGCCAGGAGGAGATCACCCCCACTCTGCAATGTCTGTGGATTTTTCACCTAGAAAAACATGGATTTGGGGCTTTTAGAGAAGGAGGAAAAGGATAAACTAAGCATAAAGGACCAACTATGGATAAAGACATACACAAGGTAAAGAGGGAATACTTTAGGGTTGCACCTTGAGCTAATGCAGTACTCTGAATGGATTTAATAACCCTTTGTTGTGTAAATATCCAAGAGGGTACTCTTATTATGCAGATAACTTCAAAATCCAAAACAATATCATGTTAGGTTAATGAGAATCTCAGGAGACATTTTTCTCAGTCTACATGTGCCCACGTGGGAACTGAAAGATCAAGGTATGCATTTGCTACTTTCAATCAGTTAGGTCATCGCACTTGATCAATAGTTGAGATAATGAGCAGTGCACAATATTACTATTGTGTTCAGAGAGTTTAGAGTGCTTTGCTGGCATTACCTGTCAACCTTTATGATGTCTATGTGTTATATGAAACATGTGGCCTTGTATCATCTTGGTTCACAACAGAAGTGACCCTGGAGAAAGAAATGACTATGTTGGATGATAATGGCTACTTAGCAATAAAAATAAAAACAGAAGAGGCCAGCCATGCCTGCTGATTTCTACTATTCTCTTCTGTGGTGTATACATTATTCCCTTCAAGAGAAACACTGAACGATGAAGGACTCAATATTTAATTGCCTTCCAGTTTTTTTTTTTTCCCCCAGGATCACTGCATTGAACTCTCATTACAGGTGCACCAATTCTTTTTCATTTTGTAGTTGAAAATTGCCATAGTACAGAGATTCCAACCACATTTTAATGAGGCCTTTTATTAGTGCAGTGGCACCTTTTGCCTTGTGTGAAGGAACGCTCAGATTTCCCATTAGAGGCCATGCTTTGGATAGGTTTATAACTTGGAAGTAAACCTTTTCATCAGGTTGAAGTCAGGCAAAAAAGGTTTTAGCCTTAACAGTACTTTGTTATTTCATAATAATAAATCAATTTTCCTTCAAGATCAGAGTACAAAAACAATTTTCTTCCAATGCTATCTCCTTGTATTTCTCCAGGTTTATATAAATGACCACCTTTCACACATTTATATCCCCAGAAAGCATTAGTTTGAGGTCAGGGAAAGGGCTCAAGATTAAGGCAGTTGAATATTTTGTGCATGATACTAATGCAATATCCATACAGGCCCATGATATTTTGTACTGCAGAAAACCTCTGTACCAAAGACAAAGTCTTTGTCTCCAATCCAGGCAGCCTTCACACAAATGCATTCTTTGGGTCACCGGGGACTAGACACACGTGTGTAGGAGATTCTGAATAAACTTCTTACCATTAACTGAAAAATAACTGAAGGGATATGTCCCAGGGTCAGTATTATGGTTTGAACACATAAAACACAGTTCTCTGTGTAAATAGTAATATCTTCTTTTTAATACAGGAATTTCCCTTTGCAGACTGTTGTTGTTGTTGTCAGGTGCCGTTGAGTCAGTTCCGACTCATAAGGACACTATGTACCACAGAACGAAACACTGCCTGGTCCTGCACCACACTCATCATCATTGTTATGCTTAAGCCTCGTTGAGGGTCTTCCTCTTTTCTTCTGACCCTGTACTTTACCAAGCATGATGTCTTTCTCCAGGGACTGATCTCTCCTGAAAACATGTCCAAAGTATGTAAGCCGTAGTTTCGCCATCCTTGCTTCTAAAGAGTATTCTGGTTGTACTTCTTCCAAAACAGATATGTTCATTCTTTTGGAAGTCCATGGTATATTCAATGTTCTTCACCAACACCACAATTCAAAGATGTCAATTCTTCTTCGGTCTTCCTTATTCATTGTCCAGCTTTCACATGCATATGATGTGATTGAAAATACCATGGCTTGGGTCAGGTGCACCTTAGTCTTCAAGGTGACATCTTTGCTTTTCAACACTTTAAAGAGGCCTTTTGCAGCAGATTTGCTCAATGCAATGCATCTTTTAATTTATTGACTGCTGGTTCCATGGCTGTTGATTGTGGATCCAAGTAAAAGGAAATCCTGGACAACTTTAATCTTTTCTCCATTCATCATGATGCTGCTTATCGGTCCAGTTGTGAGGATTTTTGTTTTCTTTATGTTGAAGGGTAATTCATACTGAAGTCTGTGGTCTTTGATTTTCATCAGTAAGTGCTTCAAGTCCTCTTCACTTTCAGCAAGCAAGGTTATGTCATCTGCATAATGCAGGTTGTTAATGAGTCTTCCTCCAATCCTGATGCCCTGTTCTTCTTCATATAGTTCAGCTTCTTGGATTATTTGCTCAGCATGCAGATTGAATAGGTATGATGAAATAATACAACCTTGAAGCACAGCTTTCCTGACTTTAAACCATGTAGTATCCCCTTATTCTATCTGAACAACTGCCTCTTAATCTATGTACAGGTTCCTCATGAGCACAATTAAGTGTTCTGGAATTCCCATTCTTTGCAATGTTATCCATAATTTGTTATGACTAGGTTAACATATATAGAATCTTAAAGAGAACAGCTTTTTTATTTCAGATTCCTGCTTTGTTCTCTTTTCAGCTAAATAGACAAATGAAAAATGATTACCAGGTCACCAGAAAATGCTTGCTGTGGTTGTTGTTGTGTGACATCATGTTGTTTCCGACTCATACCAACCCCATAGGACAGAGTAGAACTGCCCCCATAGGATTTCCAAGGCTGTAAATGTTTACAGAAGTAGACTGCCATATCTTTCTCCCACTGAGCAGCTGGTGGGAACCATCAACCTTTCTGTTAACAGTCGAGTGCTTAACTACTGAGCCATCAGTGCTCCTTCTGTGCCCCAAAGCCTAGAAAACCCTATGTGCAGATCTACTCTGTCCTATAGGGTTGCTATGAGTCGGAATCAACTCAGCGACACACAACAACAATCTTTATGGGAACAGATCACCAGGTCTTTTCTCCCATGGAGCCACTGGTAGGTTCTAACTGCTGATTTTTCTGTTACCAGCCAAAGGTCAGGGGGCACGCGTTTAACATTTGCACCACCAGGGCTCCATCCAGAAAATGCAACAGTACCTAAGTGTACCTAATCAAACACATAGGCACGCACATGCACACACACAAGTACTCACACATACACAGAAAAAGTAAGCTGTTTATTTATGGTAAAATCTCTGTTTTCACAATTTGATAATACTTTCCTATTTCTATACTTCGAAGAATTTAAATCTTTTTTTTCCCCTCAAATCATTCAAACTGGAGTTGGTGATGGTCCTTTTTAAAAATATACACGTATGCACCATATCCCTTTTGAAGGATGCATATTTTATTGGATGCAACTGAATTAAACAGCTTTGTCAACCAATACAACTTAGTCCTTATTACTACTGTTGGCAGCTAAACAAATATCATGGTCTTTGCTAGACCTTGTGTTTGCTGTGTTCTTTTATTCCTTTTCATGCCTTTCAACCTCAACCATTGTAGGTACCTTCTTTAACATAAATTGGACAGGATTTTAAAACATCACTTAACAACAACAAAAACCCTTTTTACTTCTTGACAACCCAGAGAAATGGATTCCTCTGAAAAGAAATGGATTGCTTTAAAAACGACATGTCACAACTAAATGGTCATGCCACTGAGTTTTATAATAAAAGGTATTAACCTCTTGGGATTCCAACACTGACCTCTATTTTGCTCTTTGTCACAGTCTCTAGCAAAGCAGTGGCAGGTATCTGGCTAGAGGCTACAGTTACACAGAAAGTTAGGTCAGAGAGGCAAGATGGCTGCAAAGATGGGCAATCCACACGGCAGCAATTCACAATCTGCTTCCCCCAACAACCGTCCTGTTATGCTGCCTACAGGCAAAGCTCCTTTTGCTTATATGCAGCACTGAAAATTATGCTTATTATTGCCATGATCTCAAAAAGGCAAATTATTATTATTATTCACTCTCATGGCCTACTTTCACACTGAACAATTATGACTTCAGATGAGAAATAACAGTTTCATATCAAAAAGCTCATACATTTATGAAAATACATGGCTGTCATTCTGCCTAAAATTAGAAGCCTTCAATTTTAGTTTCAAAATCATTCTACATGTGAATAGTGAATACAAACAAAAAACTTGTATGGCAGTTTTGAAGTATAGTATTCTACCCTAATAACAGAAACGCTCCAACCAAATCGGTGAATTGACAACTGTATCGTGATAACCCTGTCTTGTGCACGTGTTATAAATGGTGAGCTGTCAAGGTCCATATGTAAATGACAAAGAGAGTAACAAATGAGGACCTCTGAGTCTTGGGTTTAATTGGGATACCGCAGAGTTGAAATACTCCTAAAAATATTCACGCCATCTTCAACACCTAAAAAATATGGATGTAAATACATAATAAAACCCAAAAAAAAACAGACTTGTTGCCTTCGAGTCAATTCTGACTCATAGCGACCCTATAGGACAGAGTAGAACTGCTTCACAGGATTTCCAAGGAGCTCCTGGTGGATTCGAACTGCCAACTTTTTGGTTAGCAGCCATAGCTCAATACATAATGGGGAAGGAGGGGACACATTTCACCACAACATTTCCCTGATTTATTATTTTAGGTAGAAGTTTTGGAGAATCAGATATTCATATTAATAAATGTCATAACAGCTATACATGCATTATAAATATTCAAAGTATTAGTATATATTAAAATAAGCATAAGACAAAAAATATGTTCAATATAGTTTACTTATGATGACTTGAAAAGCACTTCATTATCTTATTTTACTTTAGGATATCCATTATTAAATCAGTTATCTGGATGGGAGATTCAGATATGCTTATAATTCAGAGCCCTGGGAATAGAATAAAGATGGTGTTGTGACTCACAAAGATTTTATTACCTGCCTCACGTATGTGAATTATATATGTATAACATGGTCCAATGTTACTTTCAATAATCATTGAAGTAGCCTCATTATTTTAAGCAATGGATTACAGCTAGATGAATAGCCTCATTGTTTTAAGCAATGGATTATAGTTATAAGATCAGTTAAAAGTCATTTAGAAAGTCCCATTTAAAGTTCATAAATTATTTTCTTGAAAAGAACCTATATTGTTAGTGATGGTGGTGGAGGTGGAAGTGTTTTTGTGTGTGTATGTGGGCTGTTGTTATTTATTGAATCTGCTGAATGAAATTTTTATAAATACAGATTGATAATTTCTAAAAATAGCAGTTATTAAAGGAATGGTAAACTTGGAAAGATTCCTTCTAGGGTCGGTTATGTTTAGGAGCCCAGGTGGTGCAGTGGTTAAGAGCTATGGCTGCTAACCAAAAGGTTGGTAGCGTGAATCCGCCAGCTGCTCCTTGGAAATCCTATGCAGCAGTTGTACTCTGTCCTAAAACGTCACTGTAAGTCAGAATTTACTCGATGACAGTAAATTTGGTTTATGTCTTAGTCATCTAGTGCTGCTATAACAGAAATATTCTCTCACAGTCCAGTAACTAGAAATCCGAATTCAGGGTGCCGGCTCCAGGTTGTTGGCTCTGGAGGAAGGTCCT
Organism: Elephas maximus indicus; assembly: GCF_024166365.1. Lineage (NCBI taxonomy): Eukaryota > Metazoa > Chordata > Mammalia > Proboscidea > Elephantidae > Elephas > Elephas maximus. Next base: position 26,267,577 of record NC_064841.1, read on the forward strand.
CGTCATCATTGTTGCCTTGGTCTGGGAGCATCTCGGCACAGGAACCTCAGGTCCAAAGGGCGCACTCTGCTCCTGGCACAGCTTTCTTGGTGGTATGAGGTCCCCCTGTCTCTCTGATCACGTCTCTCTTCTATATCTCAAAAGAGATTGGGTTACGACACTATCTAATCTTGTATATCTCATCAATATAACTGCCACTAATCCATCTCATTTCCTCATAGTGACAGGATTTATAACACATAGGGAAATCACATAAATGGTGGACAATCACACAATACTTATGGCCCAGCTAACTTGGCAGATATTTTGGGGGGACACAATTCAATCCACGACAGATTGGTTTTAATGTTTAGAAGGTAAAAATATGTTCACTAGCATATTTAGAAAATGATTGTTTTTTAAACCTAACTAAAAAAAAAAAAATTTTTTTTTTTATGGGACATTAGAATTAACAGTATGCTCAACAACAACTTAATGCAGTCTTATAGGCCTTTGACGAGTCAGTTAAAGTTTTTTAAATTTCAGAGAGATAGAGGGTGGGAATTAGACAACATTTTCCAAATCTCTTTCACTTCTGTAATTTAAGACAAAATTTATCAAATATTCTGCATGATGACTAAGGGTGATGAAAATACGTGGAAATGGATAGTGGTATTGGTTGTCCAACAGGATGAACGTAAATAGTGTAACTGAATTTTACATGTAAAAATAGCAAAAAAAAGTTCATATTTAACCCAGACTTTGTCTTTACAATACAAATGTTTAGCTACGATGGTAAGAGAAGGCAAAAAAAAAAAAAAAAATTGAGAAAAGAAGTATAAGGTCTGATTTCTAAACTTTTTAGGATTTCAGAGCCATTGTGAGCCACCAAACAGAACTACAGTCCCACAAATAAAAGCTCCTCAAATGCGACAAGCCCTGAAAATAAGAAAGACAGGCCTCTCCACTCTTGAATAGTATCTACAAGCTTTTCAAAAAGAGCATTGTTTAAGGATTAGAGATATCACATGAGATGAATAAACTATGTCTTAAAAAAAAATGGCAATAATAAATATTGACTATTCAAATTTTGATTTGAATGTTGCAAGACAAACATCTCAAGACTGATTCTTGTGACAAAGTGCAAAGATATTTTGTCTCTCACAAATTGTGAAAGATAACTGTGAGAGCCATGTTCCTTATTCATTTGTGCCTTGAACTCTCCTATATTTAGTCTGTTTAATAGTACGAGGGGAATCTTTGTGTGGAGAGATTGCAAAGCCATGTAATGGATTGACAATTATCTTTATTGCTATCGGTGGTTTCTGGTCAAGCACATATTATACCTTCTGTAAGAGGGAAACCCTGGTGGCATACTGGTTAAGTGCTAGTGCTGCCAACCAAAGAGCTGGCAGTTCGAGTTCCCCAGGTGCGCCTTGGAAATTCTATGGGGCAGTTCTACGCTGTCCTGTAGGGTTGCTATGAGTCAGAATTGACTCGATGGCACTGGGTTTTTTTTTTTTAAGCTGAGGAGGCTACTTTATTTCCCAGGAATTGACTGAGTTGAAATACCAGAGTGATATTTGTAGAACTGAAATATTTGCGTTAGTTATTTTGATTTTTACATTCATTCATAGTTAAGATTTTCTTGGTAAATGCTTTATTAAAATTATTTTTGTTTTTAGAAGTTTGGAGGTTTGAATATACCACCACTCCTTGGAAACCCTGTGGGGCAGTTGTACTCAGTTCTATAAGATCACGATGAGTCGGAATTGACTGGATGGCAATGGTTTTTTTTGTTTGTTTTTGGTATATAACATTATCTGTAGATGTACCATAATTTATCTAAGTATTTTTGTACTGATTAGTCTCAAGGTAGTATAGAATACTTCTGTTTTAAATAATGTTGCAACACCCCCCCACACACACATACAACTTCCCTTATATTTTGGATTCTTTTCTGTAATTAGATTCTTAGTAAAGAAAATAATGGCACAAAGAATGCTATCATGTGGGAGGTTCTTGATATATATTTCCAATCATTTTTAATTTTTAGCAATTAAACTGCAACAGATAATGAAAAAAAGGTATTATTTAACAGTTGTTAATTTTGGAATTGGAAAATAGATCTTCAAGGTAATTTCAATTTACACTTCTTTGAATATAAGAGGGGCTAAATATTTTTTATGGATGTCTTTATTAATTGTATCTTTCATAATTATCACTTCATGTTCTTTGTCTATTTATCTGGAAGGTTTTAATATCTTTTCAGTATTTATGAATGCTTTAGGTGATAAAAACCTGTTACAGCTGAGGGGATCCTGATTCATTTTGACCCTGTAGAACAGAGTAGAACTGTCCCATAGGATTTTCAAGAAGCAGCTGGTGGATTCCAATTGCCAACCTTTTGGTTAGCAGCCGAGCTCTTAACCACTATAGGGTCGCTATGAGTCGGAATCGAGTGGACGGCAAAGGGTTCGGTTTTTGGTTTGGTTAGCTGATAAATATATTTATCCTTTTTCGTATTTGCTGAAAATGACGTCTCAGGCAAATTTTCAATTTTTCTTCCTGGCAGATTCCTCATGCCCTGTGTTTTTTATCTTTCCTCAGTTTTGATGTCCCTTTATATATATTTTCAAGTGTTTGTAGGCAATTTTAAAATATTCAAGGGTTTAACTGAATGAAATTTAGTGGGTTTATAATGGTGGTATTATAAATGTTATTTCCTCTAGATACTTAGCCCTTAAGCACTTATTTAATGATCTTCCTTTTCGTTAGTGATTTATAATAACTATTATTATCATATATTCAATATAGTATGTATATATCAAATTCTTATATATAATAGATCTCTTTCTAGGCTAGCTATTTGGCACCATGCTATTTTAAGTATTTTAGTTTTAAGTGTTTCTCTTTCCTTCTCAACTCTAATACAATAGCAACAATTACAGACTTCAAAGTGATAAACCTCAATCACTTCTCCATCATCTACTTTGTCTAGCACAGATAATTTGAGTTTCTTTTATATAAGTAAGGTGCTTCAAATGATCTGGGCAGATATAATGTACTTATGAAAAGTTGCAGAACAAATTATATGAGCAATGTGCTAAATTGTATGGGGAGTGGATTAGAGAAAACACATTATATAATAAAGTTGAGGGAACAAAAAATGTTCAGCATAATTCCGAAGTAAACTTTAGTATCTGTTAGACTCCTCAGGGTTTATGGAGATGGTGAATTGTAGCTGAATCTTAAAGTATTGGTAGATTATATACATGTTTATCTGATTTTAATTCATAGGGGATAAAAATAAATACATAGATAAATATGAACCTAAGTGTTAGTGGTTCCAACCCATTCAGTGCCTCTGAGGAAGAAAAGCCTGGTGATATACTTCCATACAGATTACAGCCGAGAAAACTTCATGGAGCAGCTCCATCCTCTAACACGTGGGGCTGCCATGAGTCACAATCAATTCAACAGCAATGGGTTTGGTTTTGGTATGCACACACAGACACACACACATACACACACATACGCACATATACATAAAATGAGTACCCGTAGATATAAAATTTCAACTTATCCCAAATTTATAGGTCCTTATTAAGTAACCTCAATCAGTACCTCCCATCACTCACTGTCAACAGTGTAATAGCAGATACTACAGAAAGTGTTACATTTATTCTTCTTACGTGAAGACCCCTACGAACAGAAGTAGGGCACAGCGTAAATAGGAAACCATCTATATTCTTACGTGCCTCATTACAAATAGCTCGTGAGGATAAAACTTTAAGACTAAGACAGGACATTTGAGCATGTCTAGAAACGGAAACTCATAAAGACCCTGTAGGACAGAGTAGAACTGCCCCATAGAGTTTCCAAGGAGCGCCTGGTGGATTTGAACTACTGACATTTTGGTTAGCAGCTGTAGCATTTAACCACTACACCACCAGGGTTTCCATGAATTGGAATTGACTTGATGGAAAGGGGGTGGGTGGGGGGAAATGGAAATTAGGCTATAGGAAACAAAGTTGGAAATTACACTTGATCCCTTCTATCTTACTTTTCTGTCTTTATTCTTTAAAAAATAGCTATTTACGGTTTTATCTCCCCTGAGAATTCCTGTCAATTAAAAAGCAGAGAATTCCTTCCACAGGCAACGTGAGTAAGTAAGGCATCGCAAAAGAGAATTTTGAGTTAACAGTAAAACGCAAGTAACATCCTAAGATGATTTATTTGCTAATGATTCTTGTCATTAAAAAAAAAAAAAGCCAGTAAGCAATATTTAGTTTGCTCTTTATCCAATCTGAAAAAACAAAACGAAACAAAAAAATCCAAAACCAGTTGCCATCAAGTGAATTCTGATTCATGGCAACCCCATGTGTGCAGAGTAGAACTGCCCCATAGGGTTTTCAAGGCTTTGACCTTTAGGAGGGTGATCACCAGGCTTTTCTTCCAGGGTGCCTCTGGGTTGGTTTGAACTGCTAACATTTTGGCTAGTAGTCAAGTGCTTAACCGTTTGTGCTACCCAGGGTCTCCTCCTACACGCAAAGGGAAATATGTATTCAAACACAGGATAATTTATCATGATTGGACATTGCCATCCAAAGAGATTGAAAACATCGGAAGGAAGTTTTTCTTGTTAAATATCAATGTGTGTGTGTCACCATGTCTATTACTAAACTGATAGGGTTTTTATTTTTAAAGATCATAGCTAAGTGTTTCAGAGAATTTTTCCTTTTAACTAAAACTAATAAAAGGATGGTTTTGAAAATATGGTCTTAAGTGTCAACATGGGCGTTACAAATTAATGAACATACTTGAGTGGTTTAAATTAGAATGTGGCAATGATATAGTTAATAAAATTGTTAGAAAAAAAATTTCACTTGTATCTTTTTCTCATTTTACATTCCAGATTATACAGTCAGCCATATATTTTACTTTTGAGCTATGTATTTGTTTAGTTATATATTATCTGTTTAAAATTAAGGCTAACAAATTTTCTGGCTCAGTTTCAGTGTTGTTTGCCTACATGTATTATTTTTTCATGTTGAACTACTCACATGAGGAAGAAAACCTGTTTTTATTATCATACCCATTAAAAGGCTTAAACATGAGAAAGTAAAACTGTATTCACTTAATTGATGTATCTATAAAATAATGAAATTTAAACAAAATTCAAGGAATTTACATGTCCAAATAATGTTCTGTCCGCAAACTAATACTTGATACTCAAGTATTAACTTAATTTACTGTATTTAATACTCAAAGCATTAAAAAAAAACAGCACTTGTGAGAATTGCTTTAGAGAAACAGTTTAGATGAAATTCTGTTTTTGTTTATAACCAAATAACTTATTGGAACAAACGTCCCATAGAATACAACTATGGTATAAACCCTGGGAAACACACACACTCATACACCCCAACTACCTGAAAGCAATGGGGAACAGCCTAAAAGAGGCAGATTCCAGAGCGAGAGCAACATTGTGGGAAAGGGAAAACCACTGGATAAATTTTCTAGTTTTGTGGCTTTTAGCGGAGGACAGGCCTTTTTTTTCACTGCATCTAGTTTACCAAAACCAACTGCCATGGAGTCGATTCCACCATCAAGTCGATTCCAACTCGTAGTGACCAGGTAGGGTTTCCAAGGCTGTAAATCTCTACGAAAGCAGACAGCCACATATTTCTCCCTTGGAGCTACCGGTGGTTTCCAATGGCTGACCTTTCGTTTAGCAGTTGATCGCTTTAACCACTGTGCCACCGGGGCACCTTATAGCTAGTTTACTTCATTCAAAACGATTCTTTTAAAAACCAAACACATTCTCAAAGGACAAACACGTGCTAACACTCAGAATATTCAAGGGAGTGTACTACAAACTGTGAAATAAATTTCCAAAGTGTTTAAAGCAAAGTTAATGTCATTACGATAACTCTGTGAACTTAAAGGTAAATCAGTTATCGTGGAAACAGCTAAATAGTGGTTAAGAGCATATATTCTTTGTCTTTGTTCTCATATGAAAAAATGGTGATGTTAAGACCGGTTACAACATACTGTTGTAAGGATTATATGAATTCATATATGTAAAATACTTCAAACAGATCCTGGTACATATTACTTTATAAGTTTTTAGCTAATGTCTTAAGGGCCGATGTCATTTAGGCTTGTAAGTTTTATTATGCTAGATTTTATTTCTTTTTCTTCTATGTTCAGACAATTTTAGACCTATGGGATACTTGCAAAACTAATACAGTCTGTATAATCTTCACCCAGGTTGCCCTTACGTTAACATCTTACCTGACTACAGAATACTTACCAAAACTGGAAATTAACCTTGGTGCAATACTGTTAACTAAAGTACCAAAACCAAAAACGAACAAACTGGTTGCCGTCAAGTTGATTCTGACTCTTAGCAACTCTATAGGACAGAGCAGAACTGCCCCATAGGGAACTACTGTACAGAAGTTCAGAAAATATCTCCAGTTTTTTCACTATGACCTTTTTTTTTTTCCTTTTTCTGTACCAGTATCCAATCCTGGATTCCACATTGCATTTAATTGTCACGTCTCCTTAGCTTCCTCCAATCTCTGATGGTTCCTCAGACTTTTCTTATCTTTTATGGCTTTGACATTTTTGAAGGATACTGGTCAGTTATTTCATAGACTGCCCCTCACTTTGGGCTTGTCTACTGTTTTCTCATCATCAGACTAATTTTATATATTATTGAAAGGATACCAAATAACTGATATGCCCTTCTCAGTACATCATAACAGGGATACATCATGTTGATATGTATTTCTGGTGATATTAACCTTGATCACTTAATAAAGTGCCTGCCAGGACCCTCAATTATAAAGTTATTACTTTCCCTTTGCAATTACACATCTGGGAGGAAGAAGATACTTTCAGACTATGCAAATATCCTGTTTGTGTTTAAACTTTTGCCAACTAATTTTAACACCAATCAGTGGATCTTGTCTACAGGAATTATTACTCTGGCATTCTAACAATGATTTTCTTTTTCCTTGACCCATTCTACATTTACTTCTCAGAATTCTTCCATAAGGAAGTCTTTACTTCTGCCCCATTTATGTATTTATTCACTTATCTATTTTGTCAGCATGGGCTCATAGATATTTATTTTATTTGGGGGTTATAATCCAATAATATTATTTATTTTGCTGCTCAAATAGTTCCAACTTTGGCCATTCGGAGTTCTTTTGGGCAGTGCCTATGTCTTTTTATTGTTGTTGTTTGGTGCCTTTGAGTCAGTTCTGACTCAAAGCGACCTTATGTACAACAGAAGGAAACACCACCAGGTTCTGTGCCATACTCATAATTGTTGTTATGCTTAAGCCCATTGTTGCAGCCACTATGTCAGTCTCTCTCGTTGAGGATCTTCCTCTTTTTCCCTGACCCTCTACTTTACCAAGCATGATGTTCCTCTCCAGGGTCTGGCCCCTCTTGATAACATGTCCAAAGTATGTGGGATGATTAGCACTTTCTTATTTTCTGGCACCACAAAATCCCCTAGGCTCATCTTTCGTTCTCCCTTCCGCAGCTCTGGAATCATGCCATAACTTTTTTTTTTAAATTGTGTTTTAAGTGAAAGTTTACAAATCGAGTCAGTCTCTCATACAAAAATTTATATACATCTTGCTATGTACTCCTAGTTGCTTTCCCCGTAATGAGACAGCACAATCCTCCTCTCTACCCTGTATTCACTGTGTCCATTCAGCCAGCTTCTTTCCCCCTCTGCATTCTCATCTCCTCTCCAGATGGGAACTGCCCACATAGTCTCATGTGTCTACTTGAGCCACGAAGCTTACTCCTCACCAGTATCATTTTCTATTTGATAGTCCAGTCCAATCCCTGTCTGAAGAGTTGGCTTTGGGAATGGTTCCTGTCTTGGGCTGACAGAAGGTCTGGGGACCGTGACCTCCAGGGTCCTTCCAGGCTCAATCAGACCATTAAGTGTGGTCTTTCCACGAGAATCTGAGGTCTGCATCCTACTATTCTCCCGCTCCTTCAGAGATTCTCTGTTGTGTGGAATCATAGAATAACTTTTAAAAATAACTTTTAAAATTACACTATATATTCCAATTTCTAAATTTCTTTCACAGCAATGTAAACCAGTAATATCCCTGTAAAAACCTCAGATTGTTAGTTTAACTTTAGTCTCTTCATTAATTAATCATTCCAAATTGAGAGAATAAATATAACAGTAAGAATGCAGGCCATTATAAGAATTTTTGTTGTTGTTTGCAAATGCTTTAAAATCATAACGTTTTCTCTTTAAAAAAAAATAGTGGTACCCCATGTTTAAAATTGTTTTGAATAAATGAAATGTCCTACTACATTAATTTTTATTGTTTTAGAATGATAAGTAAACATACAAAACCACAAACATTAATTAATTAATGATAATTAATTATTATGAATTCTTGCTAAGTTTTTTAAATAATATAAAGTTTCCCAAAGTATCTCAAAAGTTGAAGTATAAATATTTGAGACTTAAGTTACTAGGGGGAACAAGAATTTGTAAAAGTCATTGACTTGTTCTGACTCACAGCCACTACAAATGTACTGTCAAAATTACCCACTTCCACAGCCGTCATAATCTACTTTTCGAGAATTATACATCTTGTTTCCTCTAAGACCCCTACCAACTTGTCATTTCTTAATATGTTCCTGCCTTTCATGTGAATCATTTGATTTTTAAGCTCTTGATTACCGTTACTATACTTAGAACTGGATCACATTCATCAATCACTATCTTCAGTTTTAAAATTTTTCTCACGGAATTTTCTTAAAAGGCTTTTAAGGCATATGTAGAGCTTTTTAAACTCTTTATCTTCCCCACTCTGTCCCGTACGAAACTCTTTGTAAACATCTCTTAAGTTTTTACTTAGTAGTTAGATTTAATTTATAAAGTCATATAGGAGGTATTGTTTCCTAATCACATGAAAATAGAAGTCTGTCATTAGATCAAATAACATATTCAGTTGAAATGCTGAACTCTAGGTAGAACTTTAGGAAGCCAGAAGCTTCCTTAGATCTCGGAACTCTATCCTGTTTCATATGATAAAACCAATTGAAAATATAACACTAGGAATGCAGGCCATTATAAGAATTTTTTGTTGTTGCTGTTGTTTGCAAATGCTTTAAAATCATAATGCTTTCTCATTAAAAAAAAAAAATAGCGGTACCCCATGTTTAAAATTGTTTTGAATAAATGAAATGTCCTGCTACATTAATTTTTACTAGCTAATAAAAAAAAATTTTTTAATATAATGTTATGTTTATTTTTACTATCATTATTTTCTCATGTTTGCATTGCATTTCACAAATTACATTCAATGGCTTTTGTATGTACTATTATATCTGAAACTTTAAACAAATCTTTTCAGAAGGCTGAACAGGTATTTTTATATACCCATTGTATAAATGAATAGACTAAGGCTGAAAGAAATTCTCCAGTGTCAGAGTCAGGATTTGAGTGCGATCTTATGTGTTAAGGCTCTAGACGTGGATTCTCTCTAGCAAGAGAAGTTGGATGGTAGTAAGAGGGAGCTGGAAAGCACTGTCACTCGCAGAATTAAAAATTGCTGTGGTTTCATAAATTTCTATGAGAATTCAGAAACACGTAATTGTGCTCATGAGGAACGTGTACATAGAAGAAGAGATAGCTGTTCCAACAGAACGAGAGGATATTATGTGGTTTAAAGTCAGGAAACGTGTGTGTTAGGGGTTGTATCCTTTTTATCATACTTACTCAATTGGTACACTGAGCAAATAATCTGAGAAGCTGAACTATATGAAGAAGAACATGGTATCAGAACTGGAGGAAGACTCATTAACAACCTGTGATATGCAGATGACACAATCTTGCTTGCTGAAAGTGAAGACAACTTGAAGCACTTACTGATGAAGATCAAAGACAGGACCTTCAGTGTGGATTGCACCTCAACATAAAGAAAACAAAAATCCTTACAACTGGACCAATAAGCAAAATCATGATAAACGGAGAAAAGATTGACGTTGTCAAAGATTTCATTTTACTTAGATCCAAGATCAACACCCATGAAAGCAGCAGTCAAGAAATCAGAGGAGGTATTGCATTGGTAAAATCTGCAAAAGGCTTCTTTAAAGTATTAAAAAAACAAAATATTATTTTGAGGTCTAAAGTGTGCCTGAGCCAAGCCATGATATTTTCAATCTCCTCATATGCATGCAAAAGCGGGACAATGAATAAGGAAGGCCAAAGAAGAATTGACACCTTTTAATTATGGCATAGGCAAAAAATATTGAACCATGGACTGCCAGAAGAACAAACAAATCTGTCTTAGAAGAAGTACAGCCAGAATGCTCTTTGGAAGCAAGGATGGTAAAACTTTATCTCAGGTGCTTTGGACATGTTATCAGGAGGGACCAGTCTCTGGAGAAGGACATCATGCTTGGTAAAGTAGAGGGTCAGCAAAAAAGAGGAAGACCCTTAACTAGATGGATTGACACAGTGGCTGCAACAATGGCCTCAAGCATAACAATGATTGTGAGGATGGTGCAGGACCCAGCAGTGTTTCGTTCTGTTGTATGTAGGGTCCCTATGAGTTGGAGCCTACCTGATGTCACCTAACAACGACATCAAGAAGAGGGAGTTGGAAATCACTGTCACTTGTAGAACTAATAATTGCTGTGACTCCATAAATTTCTATACTACCCCCCAAAGCATGTGCTCTGTGCCAACAGTGGTCAAACACCTCTGTACTGTTCCTTGTGATGGTCATGTCCTAGATAGCTACATCTGAGAGGAAGCGAGGAGGCTTGTGAAAAAGCTCTTGCTCTGCTACATGAGGAACCAAGGGGATATGGCTTGTATGCCTACATATCTCTTTACTTTTGAAAAGCAAAAACCTAACGACCTTCTAAAGTTACTAAACATAACCAGCTGCATTGTCTATAGTGTCTATCCTTCCTGGCCTAGCCACAAACCCCCAAATCCATTAAATTATGAAGAGTAAATATTTTAGTGATCAGATTAGGTTTTCTTTGTTTGTAATCACAAATTACTCCCTCCTTTCCACCATGTGGAGTCCTGGTGGCACAGTGGTTGAAGTGCTGAGTTGCTAATCAAAAGGTTGGAGGTTTGAACCCACCAGCCACTCTCTGGGAGAAAGATGCAACAGTTTACTTCTGCAAAGATTTAAAGCCTTAGAATCCACGTGGGGCAGTTCTACTCTGTCCTATCTATTGCTAAGCATTGGAATCGACTCGACGGCAGTGGGTTTGGTTTGGCTTTTCCACCACCTTATAAAAAACACACCACTCGTCACAAAGGTGAACAACTAGAGATGGGATCTGTGCAAATTTATTACTTGAGATCCTGACTCCTTAGCTTTTACACGGTGGATGTTATCCCATTATTGGTCTAAGACAGAGGTTTCTAACTTCAGGTCCGTGAACTTGGATGAAGAAAAAATCACGTTTTTTATTAGTAATTTATAACTAAGATTTTACGTTTTCTTCCATTTTAAATATAGGCAAGAGACCACAGTAGTATTAGCAGTATCATGACTTTGTCATCAATAGAAATCACAGATATTTTCATATCACATTATAATCATTGTAGATATCCCAAAACGTTGTTTAGGCTTGTCACCAATTTGAAATGGCATTTGCTATTACACTCACTCGTTAGATGTTATTCACTATGTTAACAAGAATGCCCATATAATCTTAAACTTCACAATTAAAAATATTTTTTATCTATATTTCCATATAATTGGTTTTCTTTGTAATTTTCTTCACGTAAAGCATTCACCTACTTTCCCTGTGACCCCACCGTGTCTCCCTAAGTAATAAAGAACAAAAAACAAAATCTCTAAAGGGGGAGGAGTTTCCAGGTATTCAAATGATAGCACTTTGTGGTGAGAATCTAGGGATACTTAGTGAGATTAAAAGCTTTAAAGCCCACTTCAAACCTTTACATTTAGAGAAGTCACATAGAAACTAAACACGCAAACCCTTGAAGCAAGCTGCAGGGCCTCAGTGGGAGAGAAAAGCCATCATTTTGATAATCCCAAAGTCACTTCAGTTCATCTCAAACACTGAAGGATCCTATGCAATGGGGCCTCTGTTTAGCTTCAGGGAACTAAGGAGCTTCAGGGAACTAAGGAGCTTCAGGGAATACACACATAGAGGCCTAAAAATTTTTTACAGTAAAAGTAGCAGAAAGATGAATTCCATAAATTCCCTAAAAAAAAATTATTTGTTTTGTTAAGACATCATTGAGCAAACCCAGTAGTCATTTAGGTGTTTTTTTTCCCAGAGACCCTCTCTGCCCACAGAGATTCAGTGAAGATGCCACAGACAGTAGAGAAGGCCTCTGTATTTCCAGAATTTTTGCTCCCTCTTGGTTCAGGCTATACTTCAGTCTAATCACATTTGCTCAGTCACTAGCACAGGCTAACACTGAGCACACATTAGAAACTCTTCCATTGCCCACAGGCTCAATTTAGACTAAACACCTAGTCACTCTGTAAGTCAAATCAAATCGTCATCTTACTTGTTTAGCTTAGGCAAGTAAGTCTCAGCCACAGATCAGGGAACTCGCTTGGCTACCCGACCCTCATCAATGCGTAAGAGGGAGGCAATTTCCAATTTCTTGCCTACATGACTCATATTCCTGTCTCATTTCCTGCCTATCCTCACCACAGCCAGCCCTGCCTCACCTCTTCGTGGTGGATCATCTAATCAGTTTTCATTTATTTAGGTTAAAAGCAGAAGGTGCTGTTCAGTAATTTATTTCTCATGAATTCCAGTTAGCTGCCATGAGTTTTTAAAAATAAAATGTTCTGTGGATAATAAATATTTCATATTTTATTTGAATGTCCTCCAAGTTTCAAAATACTCATCTCCTAACCAAGGTTCTGAAAGTTCCTGTCTGAATCAAGAAAATGATTAGGCATCTCTCACATTGCCCGAGTCCCAAGGCCATGAGCCTACGGTCTCCATCTAGACCATTCGTTTACACATGAAAGTAACGAAAAGCAGTAACAGGCAGGCTCATCCCAGGTGGGAGTTTGCCCTAAGACCTTATCAAGACTGTGATCCAGGCAAGCCACTATTTTTCAGGGATCATATATTTTATATATATGCTTAGCCATTGGCAGAGCTATGCTCCCTTTTGCAGAACTAAAACCAGTGGTCCAAGATTTCCAACTTGCTTTTTAATTAAGTTTGGGATATTTCTACCCAACTGACATTTACTGAAATCCTCGTATATGCCAGCCATTTTGCTAAGTCCTGGGGAAACAAAAATCAAGACTTTTCTTCCTCTGGTGGTTTTTCAATGCAAAGTCTTCACTGATAAAAAATTAATTTCAAACCCTCTTTTTTTCTTTGATGGTCAACACAAGAAACATGAAGATTGCTTTTTTTTCTCTTTAAAAAAAAAAAACTATGCATTTTCAACAACATCCCAGTTCGATACAGTCTCTTAAATTAAAAAAACAAAACAAACAAAAAAAAACCTAGGTAAATGTCTCACCCAGTGTGCTCCTTTTTATTGGATGGTTAAACTAAAAGCAAACCAGTTCCTCTTTTTGCTGAACTGTCAGAAAACTCAGGGCTATATTTAGTGCTAAATTCTGTTATCTAAAACCAGCCTCCAGGTCACATTTCTTTTTTCTAGCTCCTTTTAACTTTCTAAGCTGCTCCAACAAAGCCAGCAGTCATTCATTCAAGAGTCATTAACACCAAATAGGTGAGATACACTTTGTAAGGGTTTTGTGAAGATGTGGTCTTTAATTTACCGTTTTTGATTTTGAAAGTGAGAGCTTTTACTTAATCAGCTAGGATTTAAAATAAGATAAAAATATGGGCAAAATATAGTCCTGCAACCTAATAACAAGTCTTAAGAGACACATGGTAGCATGTAAACCAACTAAAATAGCTCTTTGATACAAAAGGATCGCTACTAAGATGTGTGACGTGTCTTCTGATAAACAGGCGTGCTTCACACACTGAAATGCATTTGTGCTGGTCAGCATTTCCTCTCTCCAGCCTCTGAATCTATTGCCAAACATCACAGCTAGCAACGAAGTCAGCCGTGCCCAGAATAAAAGACTTGCTTTCAAATGCGTGCTCAATTTATCCGAATCAGATGCCTCTGCCTGCTAGAATTCTCGATACAGTCTGAAATTGTATTTTTTCCTCTCTCGAGCCTCTGATGCAGACAGCAACAGAACACCAGTCGAAAAGACAATGAATTAGTTTCTGGCTCCCATCATATTTTTTTTAATCCAAGTAAAAGCCCAGTAAAAATATGTGCGGGTAGACATGGCAGCAAGGGCTCCCTCCTGTGCTATCTAAAAAAAAAAAAAAAAAAAAACTAGCACCCCGTTTTTCTCACCAAGAAGCCTGTGCTTCTTTGATGTGGTCAGTTCAGTTCCTGATCACCAGGAACCCTGGCTTCCTAGAGACAGATATTTTCATCCATTTCTTACTTAAAAAATAGAAAGTGGGTCCTTTTAAGGATAGATTCTGGGTCCGCATTTAAAGAGAATCTTCATGTTTCCTTAATATGAATGACTACAGGTTTCTGTTATGCAAGGAATGAAATTCCATAGCCCTTGCCATTAATTACCACATATATGCAATTACTTGATCATTTCACAAAGTTAAAGATTATTTATCATGTTCATTAGATTTAGGGATTTTCTTTACTAATATTTTCATATGCAGAATTAGTTTTAAAGGCGTATATTAATTTCCATGTAGAGAATTTGTTCTTCAAATATGAGTAATTACACATTGAAAGGATTTACTTCTATTTCCTCCTAAATCTGGTAACAAGTTCAATAGAAATGCATGATTTTGTCATTTAAACTACAATGCTTAATGCTATTCACCATTTACCTGAAGTTTAAAAAAAAAAAGGTGCAGTGGAATGATACTGTCTACAGTTGAAATTAACCTTTTCTGATATATTGCTATGTTCCTTAAAAGTTTGAAATATCACTCAGTAAAAATATACTCAAGATATGAAAAACGATGTTTAACTTGAGACGGCACTGTCTCATGCTCTGTGAATCTACTGATAATTTTTGCCTTTTAAGCTATGGGGCATGTTTACAAGGGTTTTTTTCTCTCTCTATTTTTCCTTTCTCTGTATTTCATTGCTTTTCAAAAACCCAGGTAAGTATAATAGGTTTACACTCAACCATGGTGACACAGTGGTTAAGAGTTGCAGCTGTTAACAAAAAGGTTGGCAGTTTGAATCCAGCAGCCGATCCTTGGAAACCGTATGGGGCAGTCCTACTCTGTCCTATAGCGTGGCTATGAAAAAAAAAATGAGTCAGAATCAATTCGATGGCAATTGGTTTTGATATTAAGGACTGTTTTTGTTAGCTGTCATCAGCTTGCCCCTGCCTCATGGTGACCTCATGCATAGTGGGATCATACAGTTATACAGTTAGGCTCCATTGGCTGGCTTTCCGAAGTAGATTGCCAGGCCTTTATTCCTAGTCTGTCTTAATCCGGAAGCCCTACTGAAACCTGTTCAGTTTCATAGCAATGCCCAAGCCTCTGCTGACAGGTGGGTGGTGGCTGCTTTGAGGAGCATTGGCCAAGAACTCAATCCAGGTCTTCCATGAAGAAGGTGAGAATTCTACCATTGAACTACCACTGACCCCCAATTAGGGACTAGGGTTCCTACAAATGTGGTCCATGGAACACCTGCCTTAGGCAGTCTGAGGAGCTGTTTTAAAATGATAGTGCTGTGTCCTACCAGACCTACCAAATCAGATTCTTTGGCAATAGAGCCTTGGTAAGTAAGTATTTATATTGAGGCCCTCTCCCTTATATTTGATATGCCCAGGGAAGTTTGAGAGTTACTGGTCTCATCTTTATGTAAATCTTCCAAGCAGTTGAGCCCTGCGTGGTTTCGGGATGAATCCCTCCTTTCACCATAGCTAGAACCAAAGATGTGGAAAGAATGAGTAGGAAGAATTAAAGATGCCCAAGTATCTTTTATTCACTAATAAATGAATTGTATTCAGGATAACTTTAATTTGTGATTTACTGTATATAACAATCCAAGTAAACTCTGTATGGTGCAATATATACCAGAATCTTTTGGTAGGTAAAACACAGTATTTTTCAGTTTCTGAATTATAGGTATAAACATAGCTGTTGATTGAACATATATAGACAAACAATCAGGATAATACTGCTTTTTATATCTTCCCTTAACCTGTTGGTTAACCGTTCCCCATAGATTCTCGTATTCCTCGTCTCAAGTGCCCCTACTCATCCATTTAACTGCACTCAGTGCTTGGACCACTAGGATTTGGTAATTGCTGGAAAGTTCAGAAATCCACAACGTTGTACTTTTACTAACCATTTACCAATCACTGATAAGAACAGAAACCCACAGAAAAGAACCGTAAGACATTTACAAATTCAACTGAGAAATATCAGAAAGTTACAGGTTTACAACCTACATAAAAATGCTAAAGTATGTAAAAGATCTGAACTATTGCCCACATGGGGATTAAGGCTTTTGGATATCAAGTAATTTTTTTTTTTTTGAAGGCAATAAGCTATTTGAGAACATTCTCAATGGTTGTAGCTGGTATGATTACAGCAAGCCCAATTCTCAGTTCAAAGAAAGGAATCATTTCCCTACCTTACTTTGAAAATACATATACATACATGTAGTCTCTGCAGTTCCATCTGAAACATCCTAACCTATCACATATACCCATCATCCTGCCTCTTCAGGAGATTTTTCTAGGGGGTCCAGTGTGCCTACATTATTATAACTGAGAGAGTATTTGATGTATCCTTGCAACCATCACCACTTAACAATGATAAATCACGTCTCAAAGTTCTCAAAGTTCATTGATTATCAGTAGTTGTCTGATGAATACTCTTAGCCAAAATTTTCATTTACTAACAAGCCATTAGGCAAGAGAATGTGCGCAGGTTGTACATGTTTATTTAAAAATTGATAGAGTTTGTTTAAATTCTGAAAAGTAGCTTCCTAATATTTAAATCTAGAAAAGAATTACTCATACACAGTAAATTACCAAGAAAAATTGTATTTACCTCTTAAAGATAGAAGAAAAGTCAAAACCACCCAATAAGTGATATTTAAGGTGGTGCCAATGATTCCGTATTCGAACCTTGTGCACAAAACTTTAAATTAGCAAATACAGAAAAAATGCACTTTTGCCTTCATGTACTATAACCATTTGACGTGATAAATGAAATCAAGCTATAGGTTAAGATTGTCTCTTCTTTCAGGTTCAAATGAGGCAATAAATTTGTTGCCAGCTTGAAGCTAAATTTAGGAGAGACATTTGACTGATTACTTGCTGAATTCTGATGTTATTTCTAAAAATTTTGGTTGAAGGGGGTTAAGATTGTCCCTTCTTCCAGGTTCAAATGAGGCAATAAATTTCTTGCCAGCTTGAAACTAAATTTAGGAGAGACATTTGACTGATTACTTGCTGAATTCTGATGTTATTTCTAAAAATTTTGGTTGAAGGGGGTTACATTTTAAATTTTAGTCTATTATTTTCACAGAGATCAGTTTTAAGAATGTTTTATCAATCAGAAAATGATCCTTAAGACGATGCACAGATCTTTCTAGTATTACAGACTACACTGTTGGGAGACAGCAGCATGTCCAAAACAGCTATAAACATTCCAGATTTACAGTTTGAAACTTTCCATTTTGAATGGTGTAATTTTCTATTTTTTAGCTCTATTCCATTTTTACCTCTCTCTCCCCTAGAGAACTTAGAAATATCTAAGGCATTCTGGAATAACCTAAACTCTGTTATACCTAATTATGACAGTATACCATCCCCAGAAAACCCTGGTGGTGTAGTGGTTAAGTGAAACAGCTGCTACCCAAAGGGTCAGCAGTTCGAATCCGCCAGGTGCTCCTTGGAAACTTTTTGGGGGCAGTTCTACTCTGTCCTACAGGGTCGCTATGAGTCAGAATCAACTCGATGGCACTGGGTTTGGTTTGGTTTGGTTTGCCATCCCCAGAGGGTACCTACATAACTAACACCACCATCACAGAAATTCCTACTGCCAACCGAATGGATATTCTTAAAGAAGAAAACATGCCTCTATTGAAAAAAGTGGTTTCTTCAGTGGCTATGCATTTCCAAAGATTCTGTGTGGTTTAAAACCAACAAGTCAAATGGATACTGCAGAGGTTTCAAATTTGATATAGACTAGCACTTAGTTGAGAATATAAAATCAACTCTGTCAATTTTAAATTATTCAATATCCAAAATATTTTTACATATAAATAATAATAGCAAACACATTGCTAATTTCTCAGCAAACATCACTTTCTCTTTCTCTATCTTTCTTCCATTCTCATTCATTCATTCATTCATATACACAAAGGCATACATTAGCTCCTATAAGTTAAATAATGTAGGAAAAAAATGACAGCTATCTCATTCATAACTGTGCCCACGTAAATAATGCACACTCTCACATAACACACAGAAATGATGAAATTATGTAAAAAAAAAAAGTTTGGCACATGTCTCATGACATTTCCAGAAGTAAATTTCAGGCTCATTCATCCTCATTCAGTAGTCTGAAAATGTTACTTCTGATCAGGTCTGTATAATGAATGTATAAAGCATGGTCAAGTAGTCATGGATTGAGCTTAGTAGTACCCTGGTAATTGGGAAATAAACAATTGAAATCGGGCATTTGTTTCTACTCATTTAAGTTGATAATTATAGCCCCACTGCTTTTGAGTCATCAGTGGAAACTTTGAACTTACTGAAGCCTGTCCATAAATCACTTGCTATCAATTGGAACCACACTGGCATAAATGGCATCGAATGGCTATCAATGGGGATCTTGATTCAATCTGCATTGATATAATTATCACAGCCATCTTCCGACTGTAGCTTTTAGTTTGAGGAGTGAACAAAGCAAAACTGATACATGATCACCCTTGGCTCAATAGTTGAATGTGAAAACCTTATCAGATTATCTTAAGTGATACTATTATGCTACGTAGGTTCTCCTTGTTTCTTAATCTAATTATGTCTTATTAGCACCAATGTCTTAGATCAATGATCATGAGTCACCTTAGTCATGTGCTTGGAGGCATATAAAAAGACCTCACATTTGAATTTTTCAATCTCTTAACTAGAACCAGCCAGTTATAGGTATTTTTACATATTTCTTCAGTTTATAAATCTAAATCTTAGAACCCTTTAGGATGATGGCAGGACTTATACTCAAGTCCTACATTGCTAACCTCAAACTGAAAGTCGTTGTGAGGGCCGAAGAAACAAGCAACAGAGTGGCAGGAAGAGGGTTGGAGGTTGGAGAGTCTTCCATTCTACAATGGAGAAAGGAGAAAAAGGAGCTGGAGAGAACGAAATCTGCAAAAATGACCATGTCATGGGCCCAAAGTTGGAGAACAACTTGACAGAGTGGATTGTTTCTTGAAGGGAACAAAATCAAGATGTCTCTACTGTCACAATTCAGATCAAACTGAACCTCCTGGCAAACGAAAGAGGAATCTCAGATTTCAAGGCAGGTTTTACCTGGATTTCTAAATCCATGAAAAGGAATGGCCTTTCTGTAAGAATGAGAACCACTGTGGGCCAGCAACTTCCAGATACTGGGAGCAAACGATGATCTACTTCCACAAATTCATCACCAAAGAAATCTCCGTATTTGGTATCTCTGCAATGGACATAATTAATATGGACACGGTTCCGATGGCTTTTGACATTCTGGCCACCAACACTGTAGCTGCTTCAGGTACAAAAACTATCGCCATTACGACCTTTGGGGACAAGACGGTTTGCTTCACTGTAGTCCTTGGATGCACTGAGAATAGGGTAAAATTAAAGCCAAATGTGATTTTCAGGAGAGTTTCCATGCCCTGTGAAGGACTGCCCACCAGTGTGGTTGTTCATTGTAATAAAGAGAGATGCATGTACTGGGATGCTATGAAAGCATGGGTAGATAAATATTATAGGGCCAAGCAGGGGGATTTATTTCAAAGAAGTCATTACTAATTTTTGAAGTCATGGATGCTCACAAAGAAAAAAGTGTTCAGAATTATATCAACTGGTGTCCACATAGCAGTCATACCAGGTGGCCCTACCTGCAAGCTGCAGCTGCCAGATATAGCGGTCAACCACACATTCTAGACTTTCGTGAGATGAGAGTGGGATGAATGGATGCAGTCTGGGACTCATGAGCTCATACCATTAGGATGATTTAAGTGGGTGGTGTTTAAAGAAGTCTGCAAGTGGATGGATTCTGCTTGGGGGAAAATAATCCCAGAAACCATCCACAACGGTTTCAGAAAGGGTTGGGATTGTGTACAGCAGAATACTGATGATGAAGACGAAGATGCTGAGGGCAGTGATAATGATGACATCAGTTCAGAAGTCACAGAAGAGCATCTGCAGGCAGCTCTGAGATATTTCAATGATGATGGTGATGAGGGATTAGACGTTGGGATCAGGGTTCTGGGAGTCTGATGATGATGATGATAATGAATGAATAAACTAAAATGGCCTATTTTAAGATGAAAACAAAATTTCTTCTGGTGACTTTTATTTGTTGATTTCAAAGACATAGGCTATCAAAAATTATGTTTCAGTTTAAGTTATGAAAGCAATAAAATATAAAAATATCTTGTTCTTATAGTTTTAGGCCTAGGGTCTTTTCTTTCTTACTAATTTCTAGCTCTTTGTGCATTCATACTCTGATTTCAACATGGCAGTCCATTTCCATTATGAACTTGTTCAATGAAGATGTAAACAAATGTTGGTATACTGCACATATGAAAATAACACGCGGGAGGTTGTGTGGTTTGCAAAAACACATAACGAACATGTTATTTGCGTTAAAATATAATACTGTCATTACTATTTTCAAAAGCCCCCTTCCCCTGCCACCACTAAAAATTCTCAGGTAATTAGCTGCCTTTATTACCTGTTTGCAGAGCATCCCACAAGATATTCTTGTAACCAGATTCTCCCGAACTACAATACTACTGCAATGAAAGAACAGGTGTCAGCCTCAAGAAAAAAAATCGTGTTGTCACAGGTGTCTGGTTCCATTATAAGGCTCTGTCAACTGTGCAGACCTAACACTGTTGAACTAGAGTTAGCTGAAAAGGGAACCTACTGCCCCTGACTTCTCAGATTCCAGATCCATATGGCCAACAGCACAGGGCAGCTCGTATACATGTTTCTAATCAAAATTATGAAGAAAAGGTCTTTGTTTCTAAAATTGCAGCATTTTAATTCTTTGCCTTTTTTTCCTCCTCAAAGAGCCATGTCTCTTTCCTTGTCAAGTTTATGTCCATCATAGCATGATGCCTAATAACCACATCTAGGGTCATCCTCCCCAGAGGCACCTGTATCTTAAAAATATCAAAGCTTTAAGTTTAAGGCAAAGTCTCTGGAGTCAAGCTGCCTGATTTAGACCCTAATTTCACTCCCCAGCTGGGTTACCTTGATTAAGTTTCCTCATCTTTCTGTGCCTTGGCCTTCTATTTATAAGAATGAGAATATAACAGTACCTACCTCATACTTCATAGGGGTGTACTGAGGTTTAATTAACCCTGGTGGTGCAATGTCTAAGCACTTGGCTGCTAATGAAAATGTTAACGATTTGAACCCACCAGCCACTCAGCAGAAGAAAAGACCTGGCCATCTGTTGCCATAAAGATTTCAGCACAGGAAACCCCATAGGGCAGTTCTATTCTGTCCTACAGGGTTGCTATGAGTCGGAATTGACTCAATGGCACACAACAACAATAAAGCACTTGGAATCGTGCCAAGCATATAATACGTACTTAATAAATATTGGCTGTTACTATTTATGCATAGAAGCTAGGCACAGCTGCTGTTTGGTGGATATTTTTGAGCTGAAGCAGTGTCTTTCCTAACAACAACAACAAAAAACCACTGCTGTGGAGTCAATTCCGACTCATAGCAACCCCATAGAACAGAATAGAACTTCCTTATAGGGTTTCCAAAGAGAGACTGGTGGATTTGAACTGCCGATCTTTGGTTAGCAGCTGAGCTTTTAACCACTGTGCCACCTGGGCTCTTTCCTAGATACCATAAATGATAAAATGATAGTACATACATGATTAGATAACACAACTTGATTTCAGGATTAAAGCGCTGGAGTCAAACTCAAAAGTTGAGGTTTTTTGTTTTTTTTTTTTTAATGGACTGAATGAAATCAATACACGGAGTAAAAGTGAAGGATTAACACAACTGATGGTATATTTACTTGACGCTAAATGTCTAAAAGAAAGCTGAAAATATAGTTTAATTTGGAGAAGGATTCACTCTGACAAACACCACATGAACTCACAAGCTTACTCTGGATTGAGTGCCATTGGGAGGACTGGTAGTTCAGCAGTAGAATTTTCGCTTTTAATGCAGGGAACTGGAGTTTGATTTCTGGCCAATGAACCTCACGTACACCCGCCACTTGTCTGTCAGTGGAGCCTTGCACGTTGCGATAACGCTGAACAGGTCTCAGCAGAGCTTCCGGACTACTCCATCCAGGAAGAAAGGCCTGGTGATCCACTTTGAAAATCAGCCGGTGAAAATCGTATGAGTCACAACAGTCCAACGTGCAACCGATCATGGAGATGGCACAGGACCGGGCAGCATTTCTTCCCGTTCCATTGAGCATGCTGACAACAGCAATTATACCATTTAATTGCAACTTGATCATAAATAATCCAAATTTCTAATAGTTAAAAATCATCTATGTATACTATTATCCTCCCAGCAGAAGCTGATGGAAAGGCATACCCAGTAAAAGCAATGTGATTCCCCCCACCCCCGCAAAAAAAAATGCAGTTCAGACTTTCTCACTCTCCTTTTTCTATCTTCCTCCTCTACAACCCACATTCCTAGGGTTGCTCTACAAATAACCCCTCCTTTTATACCAATAGAACTGTTTGCTTTAACAGCTCCAGGCGCTCCTTGGAAACTCTATGGAGCAGTTCTACTCTGTCCTATAGGGTCGCTATGAGTTGGCATCGACTCGACGGGACAGGGTTTGGTCTGTTTTTGGTTTTTATGGGTTAAAGAGCTGTATGTGATGGTGTTGAAACCATGAAGGCGATAGCTGATTAAAAATATTTAACTACAGCCTGCATTTAAGTTTTTGTTGCATACATAAACAGAGCCTAAACCTATTTAAACACTTTCATGCCTTGGTTGCAAAATTAATGACAAAACACATATTTAATATAAGGAAAAAATTAAGAATGTTCTGGGAAGGAAAATGTACGAAAATATCTCAGATATCATTCATATAGGAGAAAATATTTTTCACTCTTGCCTTCAAGATGCCAAGTGGTCACAAAATTCAAAAGCTAAATGATTCCAATTATGGTTTCCTCCTTCTTCATGTAGCAGTTTTGGTAAAAATTGCCTTATGATAAATAAAGCTTTTGCCTAAGGGAAAGAAATTTGTCATCCATGATGTAAATAGATTAAAGACAATGGAAGATCACATTCTAATTAAAAAACTGACAGTAAATGATAATCTACTAAGCAAATTGCCAATATGTACATTTATTAACTGTCACAGCCATGAACTAGGAGAAATTTATAATTCGTTCGTTATATCTCATTTTTAAAATGGAGACAAGAGGTTATTTTTCCTGTCATATTATACTTGTGAAACTAAGGGGTATATTGTCATATTTCATGAATGCTAAACTAAATTCTTACACTTAAACAAGCCATTGGACACTCTATTATTGGATTGACAACTTTATTTATACCAAGCAAAAATGGCTCAATGTTTCTCCTTGGTCATTACTTTTCCATTTCAGACAGACCATTATTCTCTTAATTTTCTACTCACAACCATCACCCAGGGCCCTGGCAGTGTAAATAAATGGTTTTCACTCAACGACTAACCTCATGGCTGGTGGTTCAAACCCACCCAGTGGCTCGTGGTAGAAAAGTCCCGGCAATCCACTTCAGTAAAAATTATAGCCAAGAAAACCCTAAGGAACAGTTCTACTCTGTAATATATGAGGTTACCAGGAGTCAGAATCTAAATGGGATCATCACCCAAACAGCAGAACCAGCTGTCAGCTCCTACTTTGGATCTGAAGGGGGAGAAAACTGCATCTGCTGCAATGGACTGTCACTTTCTCTTCATTAATAGAAGATGAAGGACCAATGGCAGCTGATCAAGCTCTCTTTTGCCTGAAGACTCCTACTCCCCATCTTCTAGGACTCTGTCTTATGGTCACCATTATCATCTAGAGTACCAGACCTTCCAGTGCACAACTGATTTGTATAAAAGTAACACAGAGTAGGGAAATCACAAGAACCTTGACTTATTTTTTCTTTCAGTTGAGTTCTAACCCTGAAGGAAAATAGAAATCCATTAGAAGCCATAACTATCATATTTGTCCATGTGCATACCGTCCCTTTCCCTCACTCTGATCATGACTGAGGCTCATTATCTATTAAAGATATTCAGAATGACTTCATTGACACAAGTTCTAGTGTATTCACAATGAAATTAATTGAGGAAGTAAGCGCCATAGTAAACTCTTCTGATCAAATGGATTTCATTGTAGATAGGACTTACAAAAATGAAGCATCACTCTGCTTACTAGAATTCTGAAAACTGGAAGTAAATAAAGATTTCTGCTGCTGCTTTGCTGATATCATAATGTAGCGACTTTAGGAAATGCATTACCCATTTTGAAGAAATCTGGATTAAAATATGAACCACAAAGAGAAGCCATTATATGACATGGAAGAAAATACAAAGGCACAAATCAGAATGTTCTGTTTTTTAATCTTGAGCCAAAAGAGTCTGTAACTTTTTTTTAACCTTTTGCACTTTAAAAAATGTTATGCGTGCACAAATAGATAATTTGGAAACTACAGATAGAAATATGATAGAAGAAGAAGAGAGAAAAAGAAATTTTCCCATCAGTCACATTGTTATGTGAGTGGCTTTTAATTTTAGTTATTAAAAGCTAGCAAGTCTTACAGATTTAAATACACTATTTAACAAAACAACAGCTTGCTTCTACTGCATACCTATGTGCCACATAACACGCTAGGCACTCAGCTTATGTCCATTAATTTATTCCAAAAATATGTACTGTGCTTCTGTTTTGGGTTTAGGGGCTAACCTGAGTTGGGTGTGGGGACTAGAGCAGTGAGCAAGGCATAGAGAATCCCTCTACCTACAGACTGATCTCCTGACTAATGGAGATTCAGGATCAGTTAGATTAAGTTAGATATCCAGGCAACTGTTATCAAAGGTCTCAAAATTTTTACCATTAAATTTTTATTATACGATCAATGGATGATAGAGTGAAAAATTTATCCAAATAATACGAAGAAATACAAAATAAAACACTGTCCAAGTAGTCACTATTATTAGTTTTGTGTGTATCATTCTGGACATTTTCATGCATTTATCAGCAAAAAACATGTATGTCCATGCATTTTTTTACACAGTTGGAATACTGTAATATGTACTCTATTCTCTAATAAAGAGAACTGCTCTCTAGAGAAATGAAATATAAAAAATATTAGTACATTATATTAATACATTAATACATTATTCTTAAAGAAGAATCTTTCACAGCCCCTAATTGCCTGTCTTTCTGTTTTAGCACAAAGGAGTGAAGGCAGGGGTAGGGTTGGGCTCAAATGTCCCTGCTTTTCAAATTCTTTAATGAATTATCCTGATGACATTGTCCACAAGGTCAGTTTTGTTGCTTTTTAAAATCACATTTTAAATAGCCTGTTGATGACACTCATTTTTCTCCTGTTATCATGTTTATATCATATATCAACATCTTGGTCTATTAACTTTAGAAATTATTTTTAAACTTCCTAGAATAAAAAGTAAATAACCACTTCATAACTTTAATGGCCCACAAAAGGAAATTTGAACAAATAAAAAATAATTGATACTCATTGACTATACTTAAAAAAATCAATAAAATTAAAATTTATTAAAGTAGCCAAAATTTTCCAGAAATTTAGAAACAAAAAAAATGCTTCCAAACAATGTATGGATCAAAGAAAGTGTCATAATGGAATTTCTAAATATCTAGAATGATGGAACAACAATAAAAAAAATTTGCGATACATCTAAAGCAGTAGTTTGATGAAGAAATATAACATTAAATACGTAATGAAAAAGAAGTACTAAAACAATGTGCTGTGTTCCAATAAAATATTATAAAACAATAACAGAGTAATTATTAGAAGGAAGGAACAGTTAATTTATCCAATTAGAAGAAGGAAGTTAAAATGAGATTAAAATATAAATAATGATAAGATAAACAAAGAAGCAAGATAGGGAAAAGTAATAAAACAAAAAAGTTGACTCCGAAAAATTTATAAAAAAAAAATCTGGTAGGACTTATTAAGAAAATTAGAGAGAAAGCATAAATCAAAATAGTAGGAATAAGAAGTGGTTACATAGCAGTGAACATGATTAAGATTTAAAAATATGAGTACACGGAGAACAACTATATGGTAACAAATCTAATTTTTGAATGAAACGGATAATATTTAGTGTGGGTGTGATAAGAATAACATCTTGAATACCTCAAAAACCATCAATTGCTGTGAAGTTGATTTTGACTCAAAGCCACCCTATGGGACAGAGTAGAACTTCCCCATAAAGTTTCCAAGGAGCGGCTGGTGGATTCAAACTGCCAACAATTGGTTAGCAGCTAACAAAAGACCACATTTATATACCATCCACTTCAAATCCCTCAATATACAGATAAGAAATCTAAGGCCTAGAGAAGAAAATTCAATTTTTCAATGGGGAAAATGTCTGATATAATCAACTGATTGTATTTGCTACTTATTATGTCAACAGAATCAAAGAACATCATCAAAATGCCTTGTTTGCTGTTGCCTCACTAGCTCCTGTCATTTACCACTGTAGTTTCCTAAAAGAGTAAAATAACCAACCAAAAAAATCAAACCAACTGCTATTGAATCATTCTGACTTATAGCAACCCTATAGGCCAAAGTAGAACTGCCCTGTAGGATTTCCAAGACTTTAAATCTTTACAAATTCAAGCCAAATTCAGAAGAGGACATGGGACCAGGGATACCGTTGTTGATGATGTTGATGGATCCTGGCTGAAAGCAGAGAATACCAGAAAAATGTTTACATGTGTTTTATTGACTATGCAAAGGCATTTGACTGTGTGGATTATAACAAATTACGGATAACATTGCAAAGAATGGGAATTCCAGAACACTTAATTGTGCTCATGAGGAACCTGTACATAGATCAAGAGGCAGCCATCTGAAAAGAACAAGGAGATATTGCATGGGTTAAAGTCAGGAAAGGTGTGTCAGGGTTGTATCCTTTCACCATACCTATTCAATCTGTATGCAGAGCAAATAATCTGAGAAGCTACACTATATTAAGAAGAATGGGGCATCAAGATTAGAGGAAGACTCACTGACAACCTGCATGATGCAGGCGACACAACCTTGCTTGCTGAAATTGAAGAGGACTTCAAGCCCTTACTGATGAAGATCAAGGACAACAGCCTTTAGTATGGATTGTACTTCATAAAGAAAACAAAAATCCTCCCAACCTGGACCAATAAGCAACATCACGATAAGTGGAGAAAAGATTGAAGTTGTCAAGGATTTCATTTTACTTGGATCCACAAACAACACCCATGGAAGCAGCAGTCGAGAAATCAAAAGATGCATTGCACTGGGCAAATCTCCCACAAAAGACCTATATGAAGTGTTCAAAAGCAAAGATATCACCTTGAAGACTAAGGTGCAACTGATATGTCTCATATGCATGTAAAAGCTGCATGAAGAATAAGGAAGACTGAAGAAGAACTGATGCCTTTGAATTGTGGTGTTGAAGAAGAATATTGAATATACCATGGACTGCCAAAAGAACATACAAATCTGTTTTGGAAGAAGTATGA
Source organism: Elephas maximus indicus (assembly GCF_024166365.1). Lineage (NCBI taxonomy): Eukaryota > Metazoa > Chordata > Mammalia > Proboscidea > Elephantidae > Elephas > Elephas maximus. The sequence continues at coordinate 26,295,580 of NC_064841.1, forward strand.
CCAGAATGCTCCTTAGAAGCAAGGATGGTGAGACTATGTCTCACATACTTTGGACAGGCTATCAGGAGGGATTGGTCCCTGGAGAAGGACATCATGCTTGGCAAAGTAGAGGGTCAGCAAAAAAGAGGAAGACCCTCAATGAGATGGATTGACACAGTGGCTGCAGCAATGGGCTTAAGCACAACAATGATTGTAAGAATGGCGTAGGACCAGGCACCATTTGGTCTTGCTGTGCATAGGGTTGTTTTGAGTCATAATCGACTCAAAGGCACTTAACAACAACAACAAATCTTTATGGAAGCAGACTGCCACATCCTTCTCCTGCCCAGCACCTGGTGCACTTGAACCGCTGGTGGGTTAGCGACTGAACACTTTAAGTACCAAGCCAGCAGGGCTTCTAGAGTGAAATAAGCCCATTGCTGTGGTGTCAGTTCTGACTCATAGTGAGCCTAGGGGCCTTTAAAAACAATTTCCAAGATTTCTGTAGGTTCATGGATCTCTGCATAGATTTGGTGTGGCCTGTAATGGTGCAAACAGACAAACACCCAAAACAAACTTGCTAGATCAAAGTAATATATGTCTGAGTGCAGAACAACAACAACAAGTCAAAACAACACAAACTTTTTATAGCACCAACAAAAAGACAGCGGTTACTTAAAGTATACCTAGGTTGTATGCCCTTTGAGAGCATGATATCGTGTTCATAGTGTTACTTATTAGATGATGCTCAAAATTTTTTATTTTAACTGTGAAACTAGATAAAATACCAAATCCCTTGAACTGAGGATATTTTCCTTTACTTTCCCCCTAAAGCATTTCAGGCATCATTGTTATGCAATCAGGAAAAATATATATATATATATATATATATAGTGAAATTAAACCATACTGAAATAATCAAATATACATATTTTAAAAAGCAAGGAAACATTTGATTTCTATTACGATTTTCTGTAATGCCAAATTTTAGATTTTATTGTAGACAAACTGAGGCATGATCCATGATTTCAATTAACCACTGACAAGACTAATGTGATTTCCATGATTGTGAAGACGTGAATAAATTATTTGAAGTTCATATTCAGAATTAGGATAAGTATTTTTCAGTGATGTTGCAGTAATGAAAAATCCACAGCTACCCGTATGAACTATCCATGTAGTTTAGTGCTAATGATGAATAAGGAGTTTCATATAAAAATTTCATTTGGGCTCAATATTTAAAGGTTTAAAACTGACATTCCAAATGCAATGAAATCAAATAATGTGTGAGTTAGAGATTATCGTGGGAAACATCCACACTGACTCCTTTTGATATTAAAGTTGTGTGTTTACAAAGGGATAACCCATGATAGAAATCTAGACCTGTTTTAATCAACAACTTGAATAAGAAAATTCAGAATTAAAAACCTATTCGAATGGCAGTGCTCACTGAAATAAATCAAATCTTCGCACTTTACGAAGGCCCTACATAGGCTTGATTACCAGATTATAATTTTAAAACAGAAGGTAACTGTTTTTTTTCCAGACCTTGGAAAAAGGTGTCCGAAATTAAACATCCCAGAACAGGAAATGACAAATCATTCTGTCCTTCTGTTTTGTCTGGTGTATGGATATGGGGAAAATATATGACTCAGCCCAGGAAGAGAAATCTGACAGCACTCATCTTTCTTCACTCATGCATCTTTTAAAATCCAGCACAATACTGTCCTTCAAGAATTCAGAATGGAAGTGAAGAGGCTGAAAATCTCCTTCCAGATTCGTTATGCATGTGAAAACAACGGGGTAATTGCAAAATGAGGTCATTTGAAATAAGCCAAATAAATAAATAAAATAATAACTAATTGTCATCCAGTTGATTCCCACTCATAGAGATCCAGTAGTGACCCACATCTTTCTTCTACGGAGCAGCTGATGGGTTTGAACCACCGACCTTTTGTTTAGCAACCCAGTGCTTAGCCACTACACCACCAAGGCTCCTTTCATTTGAAAGCGTGAGGTTTGAAAAAAAAAAAATTAGCAAGAGAAATGTTGTTTGGGCACATATACCAATAAGATTTCAACTTTTTCTTTTTTTCCTCTTCTATTATTTCTATTATTAGTTCTTGGTTATTGTCAATTTAATATTTTTTAAATGTGCTTATAATGAGTAATACAGGAATTTTGGAGTTCCTTGATACTAAAATAAGGGATTAGGGACATCCTGAAGATGCCCAATATAGCCCAGTACGTACTTCAGAGGCCACGGTCTTTAAAACATTCTGTCTTTCTAAGATGGCAGCATGATTTTCTTTCTTTTTTTTTTTTTTAAACACATGGGTCAGTTTTTATTTTGTTATAAAACATTGTTATTGCCAATTCAAAAAGTAATTTTTGTGTTTGTGTTCATTTTGTATGGGAGAGAAAAGCAATCAGATCAGTCAGGAAAATTGGAAGTTGAGGTGGATTTTGAAAAATGAAGGATAAAATCTAAAAGGCAGATATAAGAGGGAATTTTAGGTTCAGAAGATTTTGTACGAAACATGAACCAAAAGGAAAAACCCTTTGCTGATGAGTCAATTCCAACTCATAGCAACCCTACAGGACAGAGTAGAACTACCCTACAGGGTTTCCAAGGAGCCTCTGGTGGACTCAAACTGCTGACGTCTGGTTAGCATCCAAGCTCTTAACCACTGGGTAGGGCTTCACAAAATGTGAAGCTGAGGATATTTAGAACATACAAGAAACAAGTAGTTTTAAAATTCTTTTAGAATTTTGTCACAAATAATGTGGAAGTTCAAAAATACAAAAACAACTCTCACTTTCTTGCAATCCAAACGTATCAGGCATCAGCAGTCAGTAAATTTAAATCTTATCAACCGTAATAATTCAACTCAAATTCACATGCCTTCTAGCTTCCATTCACTTGACTTAAACACATTCTACCCCATATCCTACCAACTTCAAAGCTGTTCCCAGTTTTTCCAACATGTTTCTAGGTGGAATTCCTCCTGTGCTCAAGAATGAGTCCTGATTAAGAACATAAGCTAGCTAGTTTCTTCACTTTTTTCGTGTTTCCTAATGCCTCTCTTAGTAATAAACAAACAATTGACTCTGACTTATGGTCACCCCATATATGTGAGAGTAGAACTGCACTCCATAGGGTTTTCAAGGGCTGATTTTTTGGAAGCAGATCACCAGGGCTTTCTTCTGAGATGTCTCAGGGTGTCTTCAAACTTTCAGCCTTTCAATTAGCAGCTGAGCACATTTACTAATGCCCTCTGAAAATGCCAAGGGTTGCTTCCACAGGCTACTCCAGTGCTTGAGGAGCCAGGATGCTATTGGGTTCTGTGCGGAGGAATGGCAAACCTACCTCTCCGATCTGTACTTCTCTGTGTTCTTAGACTCAACAGTCCATCCTATAGTGAGTCTCACAAAGCCTATCATGAAATTGTATCTATCAACTTCTGTCTTTAAGATGATATTTGAGCCACATGTCATTTGCTCCATGCTCTAGTCTACCATTCCCTAGACTTCTATTACAAAACAACTCCCACTTTCTTTAGGACCCCACTAGGACAGACCCCTTGAACATAAACCTAGGCAAAAAGATTCAGGGAAAGACCATCAAAATCTCAGAATTTCCAGAGATGGTTTTGAATTCCAGCTTTGCCAAAGTTGAGGCACCAGAGACATACTACATCACTGTTGCTTTTGTTGAACAATAGCT